>NC_080572.1:47710682-49016932 GCF_030247185.1 Malaya genurostris
GAAATTCAGAGACGTATTTTGGGAATCGTGCGTACTTTGGACTCGGAAAAACTCTTCGATCGAGAAAAGTACGCCACCGCACGAAATCGACCATCTATAAAACGTTCATTAGACCAGTTGTTCTTTATGGCCACGAGATTTGGACTATGTTGGCAGAGGACCAACGCGCCCTCAAGAAAGGTACTGAGGACCATCTATGGCGGAGTGCAGATGGAAGACGGAACGTGGAGACGACGTATGAATCACGAATTGCAACAGCTGCTAGGAGAACCACTTATCGTACGGACAGCTAAAATCGGACGTCTACGATGGGCTGGGTATGTCATAAGGATGTCGGACGACAGCCCAGTGAAAATGGTTCTTGAAGCTAATCCGACTGGTACAAGAAGAAGAGGAGCGCAGCGAGCAAGGTGGATCGGTCAAGTGGAGGGTGATCTCAGAAGCATCCGTGCCTTTAGTGGCTGGCGACGAGCAGCCATGGACCGAGTTATGTAGAGACGTATGCTTGATACAGGAAAGGACACCCCAGGACTATAGCTGTTAGGTTAAGCTAAGGTAGGTAAGAACCATTGTGATAGAATCATTTTACTACTGCCGCTTATTCTAACTATAATATAACCTTTGTATAAGTTGTGTCTATGAAAATGGGTTTTGAAATATTGTAATCTAGTATGACAATCATCAAGTCGAATCATCGATTCGATTTTCTGCGATAACTGGCAACTTGCGATTCTCTCTGGATAAATTGAATAACACTGCGCCGATCATTATCAGACTATATATATTTTGCAAAGGGCCGTGAAATACTCAGAGTATGAAGTGCAGCTAAGAAATGTAGGAAAGTTCTCTCACGGCTCATGCATTGAGAGGCAGCGAGTTCTTGTAGCATCTTCTACCAGATTGAAAATGTTGTGTACAATGTAGAGAAATATCAAGCCGCTTTCTGCCAAATTATCGGCAATCACCAACTTTAATGATAACAGACTTTCGTACCGGCACCGTGATTCTGTTTTTTTTTCAATACGGTTGAAAACTCATGCATATGGTTTTGTGCTCGGTGATGTTTTCAAAGCCAAGCTTCGGTATCGGTTATCGTTTTCATTATCGCGTGTTCGAAATCGCGGTGTTGTGCTTTTCTAATCCTTCAAAAATAAAAACTAATGAGCTCGAGTGACACGTTCCCCTAGTTATTAGGAGATTTGTGCCTTCCCGTGGCTTCTCGTCATATTCCTGATGAGAAGGGAAGGATAAAAAGAACATGGAAAAGAAAATGTGAAGTGGATGAGATGGAAAACACCACAAAACAAAAAGAAAAATCTGTCAAAATGCAAATTTAATGAAACCTCCAACCACCGAGAGGGTTTAGACATTTTACAAAAGCAACACCATTCTGCATTACCAGAGCAGAGCGATTCGCAATATGTATGAACAGAACTAAATTCGGTACCCCATAAGGGCAAACAATCTGCTAAACCTTTTAGGGTAAAACCAGAAGGGATTCATTCACTCCAGGAGGAAAGATGAAAAACGATAAAATATCCTTGAATTTTAGCTACCCATACACAGTTCAACCATGTATGGAGAACCATAAACCCAGATACGTAGTTGCGTCTATGCGGGACAGTGACATATCACATACGATGGAGCACGCAATCGCACTTACACAAATCACAAAAAGCACTTTGAAAAGTAGCAATGTGATAGTTGAGTTAGCAATGTCTAGTCAGAGCTCTGACGCGATCAGTGATCTTAAGATCTCAGATCACCAATGTATTTTGATTTTTGGTGATTTTCCCAGCCCTGTGTAGGTCTTGCTGATTGTTGGCCGTACCTAATATGACAATTAAAACAACAGATTGACAAAAACATCAATTTGAAACTTGTGTCGATTTCTAATAAAATATTATTGAGAAATTTATCATTACACCACTAGATGGACCTGTTTTCAGGTTTTTTTTTAAGGAACCATGCATAGAATAGCAATTTTCTTGGAATTTTCTAAAACAAAAGAAGATAACAAAATAATCTCATTTTATTTATACCCAGTTTTCGCTCCCGTACAGAAGTACCGAAAATAGTGGTCAAAACAATTAATTAATCAGGGGACGGGTATAGCGTGATGGGTAAGTCGATGCCTTTCACGCAGCCCGCCTGGGTTCGATTCCCAACCCCGCACATAGGGTCAGAAAGTTTTTCTGTCCCGAAGAGGTGAATGACATTAATACCAGATATCTGCAGCGACCAGATTGACTTGGCCCGCTTTGCTGAATGAAGTTAATACTAATGCGCGACCCAGAGCTCTCTGTAACAGTACCTTTCTTCGAGTTCTTTCGCGATGTACCAACTACGTCGCAAATGGTATTGCTATTGGTTTGCAGAAATCATTAAACCGTTTATTATCTGGGTTTGATTTTAATGTCAGCAGAAGCAGAATACGTATAAATATTCTGATTATTAGAAATTATCATTAGGACCACATTGTGTCTGATGTTTGTAAATAAATAAATCCGCTTTGACTCGGTCTCAGTTCAACGCACATTCAACCCCTCGTGATCTATTTTCTTTCGAACAGACCAAATTTAAACCGTAAAAATCTTTAATGTTGAATTAGCATGGATTAGGTATATTTCCTTTCTGATATTCAGTATGGAATCGCATTGCTAACGCTGCAGTGAATATCATGTTCGCAGTATTTTGTAAACATATGCTGGTTTCATCCCGGCACTCGTAGTAAGCTAATACAGAAAGCTGTTGCTTTTCATTATCATCTCGACTGCCGTTACTTTTGAATTACAATTTATTGTGGTAGGGAGCAGGTGGTATTTTAACACCTTTTGCTGAAAAAGCGGATGACGGAATAATGAAGGACGATAACAATGTTTAGGCATAAGGCTAAAGTGTATCCGTTGTAGGTCTTCGCCCGAACAAGATGTAGACGCAACAAGTATGTCATAACAAAACTATTGCAATTAAACTTTGTTCTCAGAATGAGGTGTTTCAATTCATTGTTCTTACTAATAGTAATTAGCTTCATCGATTGAATCATTTTTTTTTTAATTTAAGGTATGGATTACAAATCTGTTGAATTGTATTCGTAATCGAAAATAAATAACATAAATAAAACGAATTGAATGTGTATCGCTAATACAGGAATGAAAAAAAAACAATACATCGCTTCAGACAAGTCTGTCTGAGCCCAATTTTATCAACCTTCACCCTGCAGAAAAAAGGTACTGGCAACTCGGCCGTTTGTATTGTTGAGATAGTAAATGGATCATCTCAAGCTTGATTACTGTCGCGGTTTGTTTCCATTCAGTTCTCATTGCCAACTCACCATTGCATTGGCGTCCGAAGCGCGGAGACCCCAAGCTTACCTTCCGAACTGTTCTGCTATTTTATTCCTCTTGATGGGTCGCCGAATCTTGCCACAATCGGCATTTCTCCTCTTCATTATCCGTGTTCAGCCAGCTGCTACTTTCTCGCCGTGGTGATTCCGTTGCTAGCAGCGTTCCAGCAGCTGTAACAGAAAAAATCCTCCACCTTCTTCCTTACGGCAGGAAATGGAGCACGCACACACACGCAACAGTCACTGTAGGCTCCAAAATTTCACTCCTAGATGCTGGATACAGTTGCTTTTCTCTTGGGACGAGTAACTGCTTGAAATCTGAAGAAAACTATTTTTTTCTTGTTTTCGTTTTCGGATTTTCGCGTGTTAAATTTAGAATGACTCTTGATGGTTGAGTTTTTTTTCTTTCAGCACCCACTCGTTTGTTCCCCGCTGTCGTAGTGACGGAATGAAAATTACCTATGAGAAATCACACTGCCTTACGATTTTTCCTGCACTTTTTCTCTGGATCGACCAGTTGGCAGAAGCTAATTTTCACTAAAAACACTTCTGTGCAGAGCTCAGTTACTCCGTGTGTTCTATATACCTAACATTTAGCTAGGAAATAACAATAGTCCTAACAGGAAGTAGAAGTTACTTCCCTTGTTCCGAATTCACACCCGCAGAATAATCCCGAGCACACGGTGCAATTTTTGTAACTTCAAAATGCAATTGTTTTTTCGTGACTTTCATTAACTTCACGGCACTTTGAAACCCTCAGTCAGCACTTTCAACGTTGTCCATCCGCTCTTGGAAAAACTGCACAATCCGTATTGTACGTAGATATGATAAAGGAACCATTTACGATAGGCAAATATGTCCCCGTTTGTCGACGATTCTGTTTGCTTCCTTCGCGATAGTTTGATGGCCGATGTATTCTCGCCTTTCCGTCTTCTTCTCTCTGTTGCACTCCGCGGCGAATCGCGATTTTGAGTGCCGTTTTTGCTTGCTATTGTGACGATGGTGATTCGATATGGAAGCTGCTGCTGATGCTGATACAATACGAGAGCGAATTCGATGTTTTCCTCGACTTTACTGCGAATGTTCTCCGTCTGCAATGGTCACTGAAAGATGAACGATATATTTTGACACATTGCATATAGCACCCTTTTTTCAAGAAGGGCGATATTCGTAAAACTGTTCTGTTAGCATTTCTCTACAGCGACCCTTACACGAGACAATATTATTGTCAATACAAGGAGTATTGACAATACTTTTGATCGTGTAATGGAAACCTCATTGGATTGACGAAAATATTGTCAAAAAATCAAAACTGCTCATCAATCCGAAAATACTTTCTCTTCAGAGAGAAACTGTTAAATATGTGCAATGGCCTCTTCTCTCAATATTTTAATATTCATTTGCAACATTTAAAGCGCCAAACGCTTGAATTGCCAATCGGATTGATGGTATTGACAATACTTTGGATTGACAATAATATTGTCACGTGTAAGGGCCGCTTATAGCAAAGTAATAGAGTAATAGACGTTTTATGGCCCACTTTCGGATTATTTTTATTTTGGCCCCCTTTGTAAAAATATCCACCAAATGTTGTAATACCTTAAGAAACACTTCCGCAATAGGTAGTTCAATGCGATTAGCTTCAAATTGATGCAACATGGGTTACGTAACATTGGTTAGATTCATAAAGTTTGTAAGGTGGGCCAAAATACCTCTGTTATCCTAGAATTACTAGAAAACCCGATCAGAACTCTGGAGACCCCTAGTGTTATATACCTCTTGACTCAGCTCGATGAGGTAGGAAAATGACTGACGCATTGATGAGTCAAAGACGAAAGGTAAAATCAAATCAAAACGGGTATGTGCACCTTGCATAAACTTGGAGGTGAAAAATATTTTTTTTGGAAAACGTGTGTTAGTATTATGATCTGTTATTCTTTGGTCACAATGTAGCTCCTTTGGTTACTGAGTCCAGCTTGTATATTTTTGTTTCTTTTCATTGTCCGTAAATGTCTAAGTAAAATTCAAACGTCAATCGCATTCCTACTGAGTCACGTTTAAGTTGATGTCAAAAGTAGGGTTTTGTTTGTTTTTTTTTATTGTTTATATTTGTTCCATTAATTTATTTTCATATATATATTTATTTTTTCATTCGTACATTATTTATTTATTTACATAGTTATTTACATTTCTTAAATTATTTACATATTCATTATTTGTTTATATATTATTTATTATTCAAAAAAAAAATATTAATAATTATCAATTAATATATATATATATATATATATATATATATATATATATATATATATATATATATATATATATATATATATATATATATATATATATATATATATATATATATATATATATATATATATATATATATGTTTTCCCTTTATAGGCTGCTCTGGCCGAGGGGGGTGGTTACAACGATCCTTACTTTCCATACCGGATGAACTAGGGTATGGTGCCCAAATGAACTCTAGTAACGAAGGAGGAAACCGGCCTATTTACGATAGGTTCCTTCCAGCATGTAACCCAAGCGACAGATTCCTTTTCGGTTATCAATTTGCAACTAAAGATACGAATATCTTCTATTGCAAGTTCACCAGAGAGTTTGTCACTTGGGCAGGAAGTGTGTGCTTCACCCTGTAACCAGTCAATCATTGAGTCGTGCGTCTGTATCGTATTGGTATTTTGTCATCCTACCAATGTTGCAAATATTCTTCGTGTAACTAATTCATTCACGCATCCTTGCTGTGATTATACTGCCTTCGAATATGCCAGTCTCGAACAACGTTGAACTATTCACTGCTCGAAAGAGAGAAGGGTGCAAAAGGAATAAGCAATAATCGTAGAGAACCCGAATATACTAATCCATTCTTCGCTGCTGGTATACATCGTGCATGTTCGTTTTATACATTCGTTTGTCATTCGTTCATTTATTTTATTCTTCGAATTGGTTCGAATAGCGTCACGGCGAAGATCGTTGGTTTCCATTCTTCGCGAAGCATTTTTCATCCAATAAATTCATCATATCTCGTTCGATAGCAGTAATGGGAGAATGCTGGAATATGGTTCATCACATACACATAAGACTATGGTAATAGTGCGGGGGGAAACATCTTAATTTGCATGTTACAAAGACAGCACGAACGAACCTCGCGAATTAGGTTTGGCGATGATCGCTGTATGAATATTCGTTCGATATTCGCGTTAAGTCATTCGGGGGTATGTCCAATGCGAATAACAACTGCAAGGAATAGATATTCGTGCAAGTAACGAAGCAGCGTCGGCTTCGTTCGCGCCCGAATATACGGACAAGTCCGAATACCAGAACGATTATCGAACAAAGGCGAAGGAAAGCGAGCGATGATCATAGACATTCGTTGTATTTTTGATATTCGAGCAACATTGCATCCTACCAGCTGCTTCTGTGTCTTAAATGTCCTCGTCGATGAAACTTTGGAAAATTTCGCATTGTATCCGCTTCGGTATTGGCCCTGCTTTCCTATATAGTCTTTTATGTCTGAAGCGGTACTTACGATTATTACTTTAACGTACCCTAATCAATGTAGATATGTTTGGTCTACTTCCACTATCCAATCTAATCTATTCTAATTGTTTCTATCTTTGTCTAATATCTAATAATATCTAATCTAATATCACAAGCTAGTAGATTATCAGGAATGAAGGAATAATAATAAGATTGATAATAATAATAATTACAATAATAATAATAATAATAATAATAATATTAATAATAATACCAAAATTTACTTACCATAAGCTAGGTAATTTTATAAAATACCTATTATATTTCATTTTCTTGAGAACATTCTAGTGTCTGTTTCTTGGTCTTAAATCTTCGATGATAATCCTTTGTTTCAGCAGGCTCGGATTTCGTTAAGAACATAAAATAAAATAAAATCAGGTGTTAGTAAGCTTGATAAATTATATAACGTAAGGATGTGCATTTAACACTAGATTCCCAGGAAAGTTACAATATGTAAACAATGGAAGGATTGCTTTAAATTCTATGAACTTTTAATTCTTTATTTAACGATATATGCACTAAGGCACACTGCACTAGCTTTTATTTATTCTGTCACAGTTTTTATTATTGACTTTCTCTCTTCCAATAATTTTGACTTCTTTAGAGCAATTTAGGTCTAAACTAAGTTTTGGGCCTTTTAGTGTTGAGCACGCATCCAGGAAACAAGAACTACATGTATTTCGTGAAGAAATACTAGGTGTGATTGGATGAAATGGTCCACGTGAACCGTTCTCTTCCAGAAACACACATCTCACACCCTTAGTTAGAAGGTGACATCTGTGTCCAAGTTGGAGAAATCTAAGAATATTCAAACCTTTCTCGATTTGAGAGTGTATTTACACCCGATCAATCATCCTCGCTGTCATTGCAACTTGTATACATTACTGACCCCGAACCGGATCGGAAAGGGTTGAAAGTTCCTAAACGGTTCATAAGATATCAATTTACTCCTATTTCTGATAACAATAGTCCTCCTTTTTGAATTAAATTCACCAGTCCAGGACGATTATTTTATATTAATATTCATCCCAACTGGATCAAAATAATTCAAATTGGTGACCAATTCCAGGCATAAGAATGCTCGAAACCACCTAATGACCTATTGTCCATTTCAGGCAGTATTAGTCCTGTCCACTACGAGATCGATCCAGATAACATAACAATTTTCATCTTTTTACTTTTATAAGCGAACGATCGATCGATCTCGGTACGGTCCGACTTTGTCAATACGAAGTATAAATTGACTCCCACCCCCATCCATCAAAGGAGGTACGCGCCCTTGTAGCTCATCATCCAAAGCCCAGGGTATTATCAATGAATATATATATATATATATATATATATATATATATATATATATATATATATATATATATATATATATATATATATATATATATATATATATATATATATATATATATATATATATATATATATATATATATATATATATATATATATATATATATATATATATATATATATACAGGGTTGTTACGGTCGCGCGGATTTCGCGGTTTTCGCGGATTTCGCGATTTTCGCGGATTTGGCGCGGTTTCTGCTAAGATTTTGATGCTATGGCGCGGATTTAGCGCGAATTTCAGAAAACATCATTCCATAAAATTCTTTGCAAATTTTTGAAACTTGTGAGTTTTATGAAACCCTAAAAAATTAAAGATGGGCGAACGTTTCAGCAATTGGTCGAGATGGCCGAATTTTCCCTTGATAAAACTAAAATTTACTAGAAGGAGGTTCTAGCCAATGTTTTCTTCAGTGGACAAAATTTCGATTTTATGCTTTTCGATCTCGAGTGATACAAGTTGCTATTTCAACATTTTGCACCCAAGGATATTGATGTCAGATGGAAGATATCGTCTCAGTGATAATACATTCAATAATGCAAAGATTGCGATTTGCGATGCGATTCTTCAATAATATGGTAACAAATTTTGTGTATGATAAAAATCGAATTCTTAAAGCAAAATTTACACGACATGCTTACGAAGCGAAGTCTGACAATAAAAGAAATGAAGAAGTTCTGGGATTCTATTCGTGGTGATAAGAAAGTGTTCTAATAGTTAGTTGGTTCCACTATCCAACATTTTCAATTGTTCTTTCCGTTCTGGAATTTTTCCTGAAATATGGAAGAAATCATATGTGAACAAGGGTATAGTATCCAACTACTTTGGAATTGTTGCTTTGTGCGCTGTATCGAAGCTGTTTGAAATTATAGTTCTGGATTTTATAACACATAGTTGCTCTGACTACATGTCAGAGACTCAGCTTGGATCCATGCCAAAGCTTTCAACTTCCCCTGCTGCGTTCGACGAAATAAATCATCACATAACGATCTCCAAGTTAGGTAGACTGGGATTAAATGGATCATTTTTTAATTGGCTTCGATCATATCTAACTGGTAATGAAATGATAGTGAAAAAAGGAGCCTGTTCAACCTCACCAAGTGCTGTTACATCTGGAGTTTCTCAAGGAAGTCACCTTGGACCGTTCATAATTTTATTGTATCTCAACGATTTAAATTTTTCGATCAAGTGTATGAAACTATCGTTCGCTGATGACTTTCGTATTTCATATTTCAAAATTGTTTAAATGCCACTAAATGCTCCGTCGTCTCTTTTTGTAGCAAAAAGTCTGTATTCAAGTTCGACTATAATATGCCACAAACTGTTCTCGAAAGCGCATCGTCTGTTAAGGACCTGGGTGTTCTGGATGCAAGTTAAATTTTAAAGAGCACATAGAACTTTCAATTGTTACAATTTGACATTCGACGTCGTAGTTTTCCTATTTTTTTCTTCGGATTCCCTATGTTAGAACTAATTATGGATATAACGAGCTCATTGCTAGCATGTTCCGCATATTTAACAAATGTTTCAATTCTTTCGACTTTCATTTATCACGTAATGTTATCAAGAAATTGTTTCTTATGTTACTGTCTCATTAGATGTAGTTACTATAGAAGCACTAGATTTAAGCAAATGTATCATTTGGATGATTTTGATCTATTGATGCAAAAGATGAGGAGTTTTTATGCCTGCTGGAGAACAAATTTGACAGAAACTAATTCCAGTGGGCTTTTCCCTGATTCAAATAAAAGAAGAAAAGATGATTTCCTCCTCAGACATTCAGAGTGAAATCTGACAACAAAAGAAGGCGCTATTATAATTGCAACTGATACTAAAAAGAGTGAATCAGATCATCCTGATGTGGTCTACCTAAAAATTCTTCTTACCAAGAAGGAAATGTTTGCCGAGCAAAAAGATGTCGAAACAAAAAACAAATATCTTCGATGAAATGTGTAAGCATTTTTATTTTTACTGTAACATTTTCCGTACATCAGAGAGTATTAATTAAGGATCAAGAATAAACCAAGTTAGCTTGTGTATTACGTACAATTTATTCAGTACGTATGTTATAGATTAATATATGCAGTGCAACGAGTTTATTAAAGTGACTTGCAGGATTGAGTTTCAAACAATCTTTTTTAACAATAATTTATTCTCGAATGCATGTTAAGCCTGACATTTTGTATGATATATCAGTTTTAAACAATTTTTCACCAACGTTTGATGGAAAATTGCTTACATTTTATGAATATAGATTTTAATCCCTTAATAAAAAAAGTTGACAACACTGCTTCAAATCATTTGTATTAGATTGCGCTACACAAAATAAGCAAAACTAAATATTTTCTGTTACAAAAGTAGTAAAAATAAATAGTTTTACGACAACATGCCATTTCCATTGCCTTTCGCGTGTTAAATTAAAGGTTCCTATTTTACGGGTTTACTTATAAAAGCTACGGAAAAAAATTCTGCAAGAGGAAATCCATATAGGAATGTGTTTGTTGCTAATCAAATGTGTCAGTGGAAGTAAGCGTTAACTGAGACAATTTTTCTCGAGCAGTTTTAAGGAAAACCGAAGAGTCCTAGACTAAGACACTTTTCTTGAATTGCAATTTTAAGCAGAATGAACTGATTGGTTTATTTTTCAACCATATGGAAGATTTATTGATTAAAATCAGTAAAATAAGCGCCGGAATTTGTTTTTACGCACATATTGTTGACATTACTCATACGCTTGCAAAAAGTCTTGCTCCTTAACTAAGGGCATCGAAAAAGATGAAGAATAAAAATGAAATCGTTTTCATTGGGTTTCTCGAAGTAACGTGCTGTATGCGGACTTATTTATTGTGTTCATATGACAAACTTATGCAGATTTTTAAACTATATTTAAGTGAATTTTCAAGTACTGCGGAAAGTATCACCTGCATAAAAATAGTTGTCTAACGCTTCACTCGAATTTTAGTTTTCAACTTCGCGCGGATTTCGCGTGTTTTAGTGTTCGACTTCGCGCGGATTTCGCGCGTTTTGATTTTGAAATTTTTCGTAACAACCCTGTATATAGGGTAACAGAGGTATTTTGGCCACTTCATATATTTTGGCCCACCTAACAAAC
Organism: Malaya genurostris; assembly: GCF_030247185.1. NCBI lineage: Eukaryota > Metazoa > Arthropoda > Insecta > Diptera > Culicidae > Malaya > Malaya genurostris. Next base: position 47,722,070 of record NC_080572.1, read on the forward strand.
TTTATCGATTTCATCGGATTTTATCGATGTTAAGTAACTCATGTTGCATCAATTTGAAGCTAATCACATTAAATTACCTATTGCGGAAGGGGTTTTCGAAGATATTACAACATTTGGTGGATATTTTTACAAAGTGGGCCAAAATACAATCAATCCTGAAGTGGGCCTCTGTTACCCTATATATATATATATATATATATATATATATATATATATATATATATATATATATATATATATATATATATATATATATATATATATATATATATATATATATATATATATATATATATATATATATATATATATATATATATATATATATATATATATATATATATATATATATATATATATATATATATATATATATATCTATTATTGATTCAAGTTAAATCATATATCATACAAAAAAGGGAACAAGTATAGTAGGTACAAATATTAATCAAGATACCAACCAGAAAAAAACGACAAATCATTGTAACCGTCATCTGTCTACACACTGTTATCGTCATCATCATCGTCATCATCGCAGCATAAAATGCGGTGTGACATGCTTTGAAGAAGGCGGTGGTTATGCGATGGAAAGCGAACAGCAAGCAGATGAACCCCGCGGGAAAACCTTTGCGCGGTATCTAGTATATTCTGATCGTGAAGATAGTAGCAGAACCACAGAAAAGTCAGACACTCGCGATCGGTTAATAGTGCAACAGTACCACTCACTGGGTCTTCCTCACGCGAAACGGAGGCGAAACGGTAACGGACTGTCGCGGCCGTGGTGTATGCACCTTCCAAAAAATTTTCAGTAACAGTATGTGCATGCACCTCAAGATGAGTCAAGTTTAGAGATTGGCTAACTTTTCTGGAGTTATAACGGTGTTCTGGAGATATAACGGTGTAAGCGACGTAACCGACAAATCACATTTTATTCTCTCTGCTCAATTTTTTCGGAGATGGCAGAACCGATTTTAAGATACTTAGGCCCAGAGATATCCATCTCATCTGTGTGACGAAGAGCAAGCAAAAGTTCTCCCCTCGCACTGACAACTTCAACGAGAGCTCTTCTCTTTCACATATATACACCACAGTTGTATAAAGTGTGCACGCATCATGAGTGCATTTGTTTATTTCCTTTTACCTCCTCCACTGAATCGCACCAAAGTACTACAGCAGAGCTAATAAATTCTCTGAGGTGGATGCAGATACTTTCACAGAGGTGTACACGCCGGTGAGCACTCTGGTGTATGATTTGCGTATAAGTAACGTAGGCCACGCAAAATCAGCAAAATGAAACAATTCGATAGTCCCACGACAAAAGAGCCTAACTGCAAATGAAAGCCTATCTTTGTTTACTTTCTCCAAAGACATCATATTAACAAGATATCCAGCTCTCACATTTCCCGAACAAATCATTGGCAACATCCTTTTTTGCGAGCATGGTGCCCTCAGGCGAGTCCGCATCGAATCTCGTACATAGAAGTAGGGGAGAGAAATGTCAACTTCGTGCGCGCCAAAACAGCAGCACTGCGCACCTATACAATTGACATGATATGTTGAATGTGATGCCGTGCGATGGCGTTGCTGAACTGAATATTGAGATCGCTCCAAGCTGACAGGGTCTGCTTTCTCTCATGATTATTACGAAGCCATTATGCAAATTCTCTAAAGTATCCAATATAAATCAAAAGCTTATGGTTTGAATTTGAAAGTTTTGCGAAGAGTGAAGCGTCAAATATAAATTCAGTTCGGTAAATAGTGAAAGAAGTAAACAAAGAGAAACTGTCATTTGCAGTTAAGCCCTTTTGTCGTAGGATCGATTCTTGAAAGAAACCAAAAGAATGTTTGTGCATTAACCTTCAGAATGAAACACGAGAAGGAGAAGTGAGTACCACTATTGTAGGTACTTCCGGTACCGGAACCCGAGAGCTGGTATAATCGATATCGGTTCGTATGGCCATCAACTAACACGACGAACAAACTCTACCAGTTTTATTCAAATGTTGAAGATTTAATACGATTTTGACGTTGTACTCTAAACTACGGGGTAAATTTGCAGTAATTTTCGGTAAGACCTATCATTTTACCCTATAATTGGGAATATCGGTTCTGCAATTTCTGAAAAAAGTGAGTAAGATCCATTTTGTGGTATAAGGTCAAACCGACGACACGACCAGGCACTCCAAAGGAAAATCGGAATAAAAAGTGTTCGTGAGCGATTTACCACCAGTTACCAAAAATATAGAGACCCCTTGATAATGATAAAAATAATTTTCTTGAGCAACACTGTTTAAGTTGCTACGAACCAAGGAGCCCCTATAATAAATAAACAAACGTTTTGAGAAAGCTTCAAAACAGTTATATTATTTTAAATTGTGTGCCATCAGTGTCAAATTAATAAAAACGAAAGATTATTCTAAAGAAATCGAGAATGTACGTAGCTGTACAAGGTGCCGCGAGCCATCGGCCGGGGACTCGTCCCTCTGGGGACGTTCAACGTGACTGGTGACAGATTTAGAAACTCTCACAACCAACAACCGAACTGGGACTGGAACTGGGTGCCCAATATCCAAATTTTGATATGACAGACATGCGTCATCTTATAGCATCATCATTGCTATCCAGTAGCTCTACCTGTAATGTAGTGTTATCAAACTCATTCATGATCTGGTCATTCTTTTCAGGAATATCCAATCGAGTTTCCAAAACATCACTATAGCTTAATATATTGTCATCAAACTAGGAATTCATTGTCAGTCTGCCCGGAACAAACGAAGAAATTTATTGTTTGAATGTATCCGAAATGACATTTGACTACTTCAACAGGTTCCAGACGCCTTACGGGAAATCGTAGTTACTATTTTCAGCTTGCGAATAAATTATCAAATTATTTGAAGCAAACTTGTTTTTATGCGAGGGGGACGACAGATCCGGATTATACAAAAGAAATGAAAAAAAGTCGTCAAAATATAATGAAATTGCATTTACCTCTAATAAGACATCTAATCGTTCAAAAGCGTATCTAACCGTTCAGAAGTGTGTCTAACCGTCAGTAAGAAAGTCGAAGCGCATGCGATCTCTAGAAGAGTTTTTTATATTTATTAGTGACATTTAACGAGTTGTCAAGGTGGATCAATAAATCAAGAATAGTGAAATTGTGTTTTTAATGTATTGTATTCATTAAGTGGATAGTTTGATTTGTTTGACAAGAATTCGAAACTGCATGATCTTTAGGGGCATAGGAAAACCTGATCATGAGCAAGGATCTATTAATGAAATGGATTGGTTTCCTTTATTCGAAAACATGGAAAATCCGAAACATTTCGTTTGTCACATTTGGAGAGGTATTCTTGAGATTCGATAGTGAGAGCTCGATAAAAATGAAAATATTTGCATACATGATTATTCTGTGCTGCTATACTGCTTATGGATTCTTTATCGAAAATTATTAATATTATTTGTTATTTATTAATAAAATTATTAAAATATTGATATTTGTTTTGTATTACTTTTGTATCGCAACTATTATATTCTTAAGATCCCCAGTATTTAATGAAAATGACTGAACATCAATCAAAAGTTTCTTAGATCAATTTGTGGTATGAACTTTTTATAAGATCTCTATCACTGCTTCCTTAATACTTAATACTGCGACAAAAAGCATTTTCCAGGCATTTCTGGGGGCATTCATCCCTGGCACAACGTTTAAGGGGGGGAAGCGAACCAATCCTTGAGAACTTTTGTTTTGCTCGTCCAAGTGATCTCTCCGGAGATGCAGCTCAGTCTCATTACACCAACGATGGGGGCAGCAAAACTTATTTTGCCACGGGTGTCAAATTTCCTCGGTAACACACTGACCATAATAATTGCTATTTGGCTGACAGTAAAGGCTTATTTACTTTCGAAATATCTCAACATCCAGTACTTTTTGTGACTGTAATAAGAAAATAGTTATCGACATTCACGAGTATGAAAAAGAGGAATTACATCTCACGAGTGTGCTGTGTTTAACTTCCTAGAGCTGCGTTGAATTTTCTGTTGAGACAGGTTCTGTATTGGATGCTTCTGTATATATTTGAAATTTACTAAATCTTCTAGAGAACTTTTACTTCAAAGACCGCTGGTTGACTAGAACACATAGTCAACATTATAGTAATTCGTACGTTATCCTTGTCCACATTGAAAAATAATCCTACAAATTATTGATTTCAGTACACTATTCAGAAAACCTCAATTAATAATTATTATATATATACCGTGACCACTTGAGAGTTACCATGGGTTCTGTGTATCAATTTTGGAAATACACGATTTTTTTCTAATTATAGTGTCAGTTTTATTTACATATGTAAATACTGGTAATAATAATAAGGTATAAAATCTCCATGGTTATAGCACAGACTAACAGACATGACAGTATGAGTAAATTCTTATAAAAATAATTTTTCGTGATGCACTAGTTCCACCTATATTGTACTGCGCGAACTATTTACTATCGGTACACCCCTTATGTTACGTAAAAGTTTTTTTACTAGTTGGTTTCCCCTCGTTTGTCAACACCGATCAGCTGCTTGCAGGGATGCCTGATTTCATCAAAATTTTTGAAAATGAATCGTCACAATAAATTTTTGGATTACGTTGATCATATATTTAACTTTTTCGCGATGTTGGAAGGTAACCATTTATTTGACTCAGCGTTGTTCATCTAGACTATTTTTTATTGTGTTGTTAGTTTTCATCCGAAATTAAGTGGCGGCAGACCAGAAGCAAGTAAATATTGTAACAAAACGGGTTCGATTTTGTATTGCGTTGGAGGATGAGAAGTAGGCATAATTCTGTATATAGTTTTGGCAATATGTATTAAATTTGTATCCTGCATGAAATTCGCATGGACGTATACAAATCAATACATTACAGGTAATTCTGCATGAATGGCAACTCTGTCGGTAAATGAAAAAAATAAACACAGTATAGATGACAGACAGGATGTTTTTGATAGGGTAACGTGGCGCCATCATGACACATGTGAGTACTGTCCCAAATAAAGGAATATTCGAAATGACCGTTAAAATGATTGAAGAATCTAATTTGAGTGTCCTGTCTGTTAGTCTGTGGTTATAGTTTCAACCAGCAAAAACTCAACAAAAGACGATCGATCCGTCTCCAACCGTTACTATGTGTAACAAAGCAGAACAAGTGTCTGCAAAGATATGCACAACTGAAAAAAGAGGACAAATCCTTTCGGATCTGAATTGCATTTGTTAAGTGTCGTCCCCCTCGTTTTTATGGGTGTTTACAATAATTTTGATCAGATCCTAAGAAGCTTGATACCCGCACTTTTCAAGTGTCTTTCATGTTCATCAAATTTTACACATGTTTTGCGAAGGTCTTAAAATAACAGAGCAAAAATAGAGGCGTTTCTCGAATGTCTGAAATATGACAGCGTATTGTTTTACAACATGTACGCTGATCAGCAACGAGGATTGAACGATTTGGAACAAACTCAGATGTGCAAATATACAAAGATTTGTGGAACAATTGAAATAATTTTACTTTTAAAAGTCGTTAGAAAGAGCAAATATGAATTCGGTTTATATGTGTATTCGTACCTGTATACGAAGTACGATTCTGGAATGGATTAAAAAATAGTACGAATATACCGGATCGACTGTTTTATCGTTTATATTTTGAACCTAATTTCGATAATTGGACTGATAAAAAGTTTCGGAACAGAGAGACTCCATACAAAAGATCTTAATCACATACAGCAATCTGATTGCGCTGGTCTTACAAGAAATTTTTCATATGTTCGAGCCCCAGCTGAACTAATCGATCCACTGCCCTGACATTTAATGATGCTGCAGAACTTGCAACTTGCCGCGAAATAAGGATTTTCCACTCGAGGCAGTTAGTTTTGTTTACATTACTCAAGTCTTCAATAAGCGGTAACCAAGGTTTCGTTAATTGTTATTTAAAATCAATAATTTATCAACTTGTGTTGCCAGTTTTAATAATTTTTCAGGTGATTTCGTTTTGACATTACCAGTTACTGAGGGGTACTTAAATTTGCGATACAGTTTCGATAGACGAGTGGCAGGTCGTGTCGTCGGTCAAACCATCGCTGAGAAAAGTGAGTGAGATCCATTTTGGAATATATGACCACTATCTCCGGTGCTTCCGGAACCGGGATCCAGGATAGCCGGAATAGGTTTGCTTAGATGCTTACTGATATTAGCTTATTATAGATATTGGTGTAGTTCTAAAAACAGTTTAGATTTATTTTTACGGTTTTTGTTTCACCGTTTTAAGTGACGGTATACAATATCTACCACACTTTGCACTATTACTCCGAATCCAAAGTTCGGATTCGGATTCAGGACCATGAGACCTTTCATTTGAACCTAAGTTTGTGGAAATCGGCCAAGCCATCGCTAAAAAAAGTGGGTGAGATCCATTTTTGAATAGATGACTACTATTTCCGGTGCTTCCGGAACCGGGAACAAAGTTAGCCAGAATCGGTTTGTTTAGCTGTCTACTGATAATGACAATCGATTTGTGTAGTTTTGAGTCCAGTTTAGAAATTTTTTTTTTGGTTTTTGTTTCTCCGCTTTAAGTGACGGAGTACAATATTGAACACACTTTATCCTATAACTCCGGAACCGGAAGTCGGATCCGAATGAAATTCAGAAATTTCGTATAGGACCATTAGAGTCCTAGTTTGTCGAAATCGGTTCAGCCATCTACGAGAAAACCTTGACGTTGTGACTTACGAAGATATGAAATTGAATCTACCTTTCTGTAACCATAATCTATTGGAATAACATTCTTTAACATCATTGTATTATTGAAATTACCTATCATTAGCGAATACAGATAAATACAGATATTTTATACAGAGCGTTAAAGATTTTCTATGGAAATATCTGGCATCTTTGCTTCTGACTTCGAACATCGAACTTATCGTTTTAGACTATTTTTCCTATTCTATTTTGTGCTGTTATCTGCAGGGATGCCAGGTATTTTTTCCCCCAAAATTAACTGTCTCTGACTCAAAAATTTATATGAATTTGTCTGGGTCCAACTATATACAAGGATATTTTGACCGGGCTTCATTTTCAGTGAGCGAAAAAAAGGCCTCATCGTATAAAGGCCAAAACCGTTAAGATTTGGTGAGATCTGATAAAATTTTGGAAAATTTGTTAAATCTGGGTAAATTTGTAAAATCTGCAAAAGATCGGGTTCGTTAGAGTGTCTGGCATTTGTCAGATAAATCTGGCAACCTGGCAACGCTGATTGTCTGTTGCGTTGCGGTCTTCTTTCTGTTTTATTTGCTGGTGTCTTTTTTGACAGTTGAGATCGCTTACGGTCAGAGAAGCCAGATCTGCAGATTTGTCTGTAAATTTGAAAATTTCGTGCATAGTGCTGCACACATACATAGCTCTTGCAGACTTTTGAAAATTGAGCTTTTCACAGACTTTCGTGAAAATTTACAGACTTTTGAAATTGTCAAATCGCCAAATCAGTTATTGTATCATACTTCATAGAGGAATGGCTGCCAGCCATTTATTGGATATATAAACTTTTCCAACCCAGTCTAAAGATTTTTGAAATTTTTACCTGGCATCTCTGCTTACGGTCCAGTGGTCTTTTTTCTTTCTTACATTTGCTGCAGCTGGTGAAACATCGTGTTCGTTGCTGAGCCGGACGTTTCCTAGATAAACTTGCACAAAAAATCATTAAAGATGGCATTTGGAGATGTTAAAACACCTAAGGGACTTCTGGAGCTCAACAGCTTCCTGGCAGAGCATAGCTACATCGAGGGGTAAGCACAAAATGATTGATTTTGTGATTATTATTTAAGGTTATGAATCAGATCCAGATAGTGACACGTAAGTTCCGTGTGTAAACGGTTTTTATCGTTTGTTTGTGGTTTCTAGAATAAGTTTTAGTAAAAAATTTAGAAATAACATTCATGTTTATCGGTTTGTTTTATGTATTCCAGTTACGTTCCGTCTAAAGCCGATTTGTCGGTGTTCGAAGCTCTGGGAAAGGCACCAACCGGCGATTACGTTCACGTTCAACGCTGGTATCGTCACATTGCCTCATTCAGTAGCCAGGAGCGTGCCAATTGGGGAGGTCAAATACTGCCACAGGTTGCTGGTGCAAAGCCTACTGTGACTGCTAAAGCCGCGGCTGCTGACGATGACGATGATGTGGATCTGTTCGGGTCGGAGGACGAAGAGGAAAGCGCCGAAGCAGCAAAGCTGAAAGAGGAGCGTTTGGCTGCCTACAACGCAAAAAAGTCGAAGAAACCGGCGCTGATTGCAAAGAGTTCCATTATTCTCGATGTAAAACCTTGGGACGATGAAACCGACATGAAGCTAATGGAAACCTCTGTGCGTAGTATCGAAATGGATGGTTTGCTTTGGGGAGCCGCCAAGCTAGTCCCTGTTGGATACGGTATCAACAAGCTACAAATCTGTTGTGTCATCGAAGATGACAAGGTTTCCGTTGATGAGCTTCAAGAGAAGATTCAAGATTTTGAGGACTTTGTACAGTCGGTTGATATTGCAGCATTCAACAAAATCTAAATATCTTAACATTTTGACTGGTACTGTAAAGTTGATCGTGAAAAAAAGTTACTTTCAATGCTCTGTTTTTTAATAATCAATAAAAAAGCCTTCTAATTTATTTGTAAAATATCTTAAAAATCCACGTGCACGCAAATCATTTAAACAATTTGAAATCAACATACATGCAAATCATATTGTCTTCCAAAATTTCGTGACGGGTTTAAATAAGGAGATGTGCCACTCTTTTTTCGTCTGGGGATGTTATGTAGACAAAATGCGGCATAGAATATGGCATAGATTTAGTGAATAGAGAAAGAATCGAGACAATTGAAGACAAACATTAGAAAAGGTCCTAAGTGCAAATCACAGTTTCTCTTTGTTTATTCTCTCTTTTGATTAATACGGCTCTATCGGCAATCCCTCTCTCTAACAATTTACATAGAATAATGATTGAAACCATCAACTTTTGATCTGTATATGAATTTGTTGTTGTCTTTGTGTGGAGCACACCAAATGTATCCGCAGTGTAGAAATGAAACACACGCACTGGTGTATCACTCTAGTGAAATGCCATCGCTTCATATACATATAGTTCGAATACAACTACAATAGGCATTCAAATGAAAGAAATTCTTATGTGATGTTATAATATTATTACATTTAAAAGTACAGAACAAGTTTCAAGCGAATTTTCTCACAGCTTATAAGCTGAACAATGTGTTCCAGGAGCTGCTTAGAAGTATGTTCAGTAATGTAATGTGAACTTTAATGGACTATTCTTTTCCGATGCCGGTACAGTTCCGTGTACGGACAGTAATATTCTTTCACACTTTAACACAGAGAAAAGACATCCCAGCCCGTGCAAACTTTTTTGAAAAATCTGTATGAAGTGATAATTCGTTAAAATTTAAATTCTTACCCCCAAGTACTTCTATAGTACTTCGAAAGTTATGGTAGAAAAAATATCTAGAATATGGTGAAATTAACTAAAAACAAAAACAAAAAATTGCAATATTATCTACTATCTCAATAATTTGCCTAGACTCCGAATTTGTGCACTTTCATTGAATTCTGAACAAACTCAGAATCTAGGTTAATTATTGGGATACTTTTAAACTATTTCACACAACCACAAACTATTTCGAACAACCATAATTAGGCGAGGCTAAATGAATTAAAATTAAACACTTACATTTTATGGGAAAATATAAAATATTTTATTTCTAATATACGGAAGTTTAACTAAATATTCTTTAAATGAAGCTTTATAATGAAAAAAAGTTCGAATAAATTTGCTAAATCTGTTTCTCTCTGCATAACTTAAAAAAATGTGTGTTTTGATTCAAATTATCCCTTACTCCCCCTTTAACGCTATAAAAATAACTGCTTGCATGCAAAACTTTAATACAAGCTTGACGAAGAGAAGCCTTAATATCCAAAACCGTTACACTAGTATGGGCGTAGGTATAATTGCATATATTTGGGCTATTCATGTAATTTCTTCGGATACGGATTTCGATATTTAGGCTTCTCTTCGCCAATCTTGTGTTCAAGTTTTGTATGCACGCAGTTATTTTTATAGTTAAGTTTCTCTACTATTACAACCTTTTCGCGATGTCGGTTGAAGCGATAAACTTTTTATCATTATTAATCGAGTTCATCTTATATAAATTAGAAATTGATCTGAAGCACTCAAAATTTACCCTCCCTTTTTCAGCTGAGCTCCTATTTTCATCTCATCCCTTCATCTCATCTGAAAAAAATCGACCTTTGGCAAAAAATGTGTTTTTCTTGGTTAGTCGTACAACTTTCTGAGTGATGTGTTATACTTGCCTGTGTGAGAATATTGGATTTAGTATATAGATGCCTATTTCATCTATTCCCAAACTATTTTAGTCGAATGCCAATTATGCATATTCTGGTGGGCACCAAGTTAAAAAAAACCTATGTCAATTGATTTAGCACTTTCGCAGTTAACTTGAGCTATGTTTCATCACAACTACACTAGCTCAGTTGGCAGGACGATTTTCCCGGATTGGAAAAGGTTGCGAATTAATAACTGTCTCTGAGAACTTTTGTCGCCAGTATTCGTTTTTCGTTACTTTTACTTTACCAGCAATTTTTTTGTCTGTCTTTCCGTTGAGCAATGGAGAAAAGTTCTACATTGGGTATGGCATATGTGAAAAAAAAACTGTGTATTGTTCTTAGGTGATTCTTAGGACTGACACAAAAACAACTGACAGTTTCGTACTACTAAGTATTTTTTTGGATTATAGAGGTTTTAACCTTAATGTCATTCGCCTCTTCGGGTCAGAAAAACTTTCTGACCCTATGTGCGGGGTTGGGAATCGAACCCAGGTGGGTTGCATGAAAGGCATCGACTTTCCCATCACGCCACACCTGTCTCCTACTACCAAGTAGTTTTCGCCAATAATTTCCCATTTATTCAATCATCCGGAAAACAACTAACCGTCATTTCTTTATATTTGTAAATTATCACACTTGTCAATTCGTTCGCGCAAACATTAAACAACGTTGATATTGTAATTGTACCGTTTCATGGGTGAAGATTTTTATGAAGAATTATCTCCAATTATCTTTTGAAATAGCTTACCACTCTTCAAAACATAATAAACCGCAAGGTTTAAGCAAAACAAACAATTATTGACAAATACTCAGAGATGGTACATGAAAAATAAAACATTTGTTTGAATATCTAAGAGTCGGTCACAGGACTTGGCCAGAAATCTTATTGTTTCAGTTTTGGTTTTGGTTTTACTTCTTGTGAAAGAGAAAAAAATAACAACAAAAAATCAGTTTATTTCAGATTAAACAGATTATTTACGACTTTCAGTTTTTAAACGGAAAATCAAGACAAGTGTGAATGGTGTATTTGATTGTGTTTAGGGAAGACCGGGGCTAGACCGAACACGGGGTTAAATCGGACAGCTTTAATATCTACTAAACCAGCAATTATTTCGATCCATGGATTGAATTTATAAACGCGCTTTCACGTGACAGCTAGGCGTCAGATAGCTGGATGATACTGAGAAAATCCAGTTTGGTGTCAATCGTGTTCGTGTCACAACGTATACGGTTTTACCTTTTTTTATGAATATAAAAAATAGGTATAGAATTCGCTCAAACTTTAGAAAAATTTTCCGAGGGCCGAAAGTTATATACCAATCGATTTAGCTCGACGAACTGAGCAAATGTGTGTGTGTGTGTTTGTGTGTGTGTGTGTGTGTGTGTGTGTGTGTGTGTGTGTGTGTGTGTGTGTGTGTGTGTGTGTGTGTGTGTGTGTGTGTGTGTGTGTGTGTGTGTGTGTGTGTGTGTGTGTGTGTGTGTGTGTGTGTGTGTGTGTGTGTGTGTGTGTGTGTGTGTGTGTGTGTGTGTGTGTGTGTGTGTGTGTGTGTGTTGTCAACTCAGAGATGGCTGGACCGATTTTGAAAACAGAATATATTTTCAGACTTAGATTCCGCACGGTAATACCTATCCAACAAACCACAGATTGTTAAAATCCGTCCTTTTTTAACGGAGATATCGAAATTTTTGTGTAAGCGACTTTTTCCCCTCTTCCAGCAGTATAAGTTTTGAGCGCTGCCTGGCAAAGAAATGCTTAGGAGCAACATAAAACACGATTTTTCATACTGTCACATACATTTGTTTCTAAGTGCCCAAAAGACTGTGTACAGCATGATATTTTGCCTCGGACCGATTTTAACACGGTTCGTTTCTGGCAACATAATTGTTCGACTATGACATAAATAAACTATATGATGGCAGCATTTTCGAGTTGATAACAATTCCATAATTATATTGATTTAAACTACTTACAACAATAAATGCTGGAAGAACATAACACCCATATTATTGGCGAAAACTACTTGGTAGTAGGAGACAGGTGTGGCGTGATGGGAAAGTCGATGCCTTTCATGCAACCCACCTGGGTTCGATTCCCAACCCCGCACATAGGGTCAGAAAGTTTTTCTGACCCGAAGAGGCGAATGACATCAAGGTTAAAACCTCTATAATCCAAAAAAATACTTAGTAGTACGAAACTGTCAGTTGTTTTTGTGTCAGTCCTAAGAATCACCTAAGAACAATACACAGTTTTTTTTTCACATATGCCATACCCAATGTAGAACTTTTCTCCATTGCTCAACGGAAAGACAGACAAAAAAATTGCTGGTAAAGTAAAAGTAACGAAAAATCCATGTGTGACAAATAATTTCACTCAATTTTATCGGAGATGACTCAACCGTTTTCTACAAACTCAGATTTATATGAAAAGTCGTATGCTCCCAAACAAGGTTCCTGAATTACGTTTGGTTCCGACCTCTGGTTCCGGGGCTACAGGAGAACGTATGAAACGAAATTAAAATTGTGTAATTCATTTTTCTCGTAAATGGCTGAACCGTTTTAAGATTCAAATGAAGTCTAAGAATTATCTAAGATTCAAAAGTCTTTAGATTCTATAAGACATCTTGCTTTTCAGTCAGATCCAATTTCCGGTTTCGGGGATACAGGGTGATTAGTATAAAAATGTCTATTTCACATAAATTAATCAGGTTTATCGGGTTTGCAGATTTGGATAGTCGATAACCAAATAAACTTATTTCATTTTTGGTTGTATTCAGTTTTCGTTTCGGAAGGCACCCAAAAATTTAATTCGCACTACGATTCCTCAAAGATGTCTTCACTGATTTTCAAACATTTTGAAACAAATGTAAACTATACAGTTACTCAGGTGAATTTGTCTGACTTCGGCTACACCGAATTTCGAATTCCGGTTCCAGCATCGAATCGTTTCTCAAAGCTCAATCGTTTTCTCAAAAAAAAGGAAAATCGATTTTCAAACACAAAAATTCAAATTAAAATAAATCCAATTTTCTCCAATTCTGACTTCCGATTCTGGAATTGTAGGAGGATGAATTTTTAAAATTCTAAGCGATATAGAAGATGACAATCCCGAAAAGCTTCAAAGTTGGACTCAAAAATATTGCAATTTATTCGTCATATGGCCATACGAATCGGTTTGGATTATGCTGGTTCCTGAATACCGGCTCTGGAAGTACCTTAAATTACCGTAAACTCTAAAGTGTAAATTACTTCGACATATCATGGAATGTTTAATCGATTGTTACACTTTTAGATTCAAATTCGATCCGATTTGCAGTTTCGACATTACAGAGTAATGAGTGATTAAAATCGCAAATTGCCACTTAAAACGACGGACATTAGAATAATGGCCCTGGCCCCTCCCGAAATCAAAAACATGTATATACATAATTATTAAGAAGATCTCAGACATGTGTTACAGAAATAACAAGACAGTAAACGTAAAGAAATGTAATACAATAACAGTTCTAGTGTAAAAGTTTAAAGTGTCTGTTAAAAACACCCGTAAAAGGCACACTGAAAATTAGGTACATAAGCAATCTTATGTCGTTTTCGCTTGATACCAAACCTAACCCAGTTTCTGTGTGGGTACAGATGAGTTTATAATAATTCACGCATAGTATGCCATGACAACTGGAGTGAGGACAATGGCATTAGGTCAATCGAATCATCGACCATCCATTCATTGCATCACGGACGGCTGCACAGGGAGTGAGGACAATGGCATTAGGTCAATCGAATCATCGACCATCCATTCATTGCATCACGGACGGCTGCACAGGTAAGAAGTGATTCACTCTGGGTGATTCCGTTTACAAAGTAAAGTCTATTATTCACAGTTTCCACTCTAACTGCTGTCAAATCGTTTGTTTGAAGCTAGTTTCGACCTAGTTTTAACGTTGTTGAACTGAAAATCGAGTCAGTTTCGAACCTGATTTTAATATCAGGTTTGATCAAACCCCCGTTGCTAAGTGCGAAATCAACATAGTTTCGTGAAAAGTGTTTGTTTGATGAAACTACCCCGGGTCAGTTTCAGTTTTCTCAAGCGAAAACGACATTAGTAACATTATGTTTTATCTTTGGGCCCCTCCCGGAACGAAATCCTGGATACGGGCCTGCTCCCAATCAATAGTAATTAAGCGATTTCTCAGTTTGTTTCGTATGCCAGAATAAAACTTGGCAATGAACCGCTAAATACAAAAATTTAAAAAATCCTAATGAAAAAGTTGATAAAAAAAAACATGAATTCTTTGTTTTTTTTTATCAACTCAATAAACTCAATTAATAGGGATATCTAAATTTAATATATTGTCAAATCTCGGAAATCCTTCAGAAGGAATTTTAAATGTCATTGGACGAGATACGCAGAATATGTGGACTCCCGGTATCTCATTATGCGTTTAAAATTCAAAAGTTTTTCAAGCAAAGCTCCAAATTTTTATTGAAATTAGTGTACAAGTTTGTTGATTACGCTATGTTGCTCTTAATCAGCATCACTATGTACGAGCTGTTTCTACTTCTCGGTTGTGAATCGATGCCAGAGTCCGATGCAAGAGTAGCGACCCGTCATAATATTGCTTGTGTATCGCGAAAATCCATACTACTCGCTCGCAAAGAGGCGAAATTGATGAATAGGACCAAATTATCTGTTACTACTATAATAGAAGTATTAAAAGATCGTTCTTCGACAGCCAGTAAGTCTAAATCGGGCGAAAATCGGAAGCCGGATATCTGTTACAAACGAAACCCCAACTTATCCATCCAAGAAATATCGTCTATAACCGTGCATCGCTAAAATCTAGCAAAACTGTCGACTTACAAGAATGTGTCGACTCTGAATCATACAATAAGTAAATTAGGTCGGCCATTCACCCAAACAACTGATAGAGTTTGATTGCAGGATACAGGGTGATGAAATCTACATCCAGACTTTCAGCTTTCCAGCAGCTTCCTGAACAAGACATCCAAGTAATGATTGCGATGTGTGTAAGAAATTTAACGGTTGTTTGGCAGAATAATCACCAAGTAACAACTCGCCTACAGAACCACTTCGAGCATACAATGGTGATTATTGCATGCAAAATCGTATTTTGCATGCAATTGATTTGAATGTTCATAGTCATGTATTTTTAATTGTATATCATTGAAATATTAATCAATAGCTACCAATGTCCTATTTTGTCTGCTAAAAATCTCCGGCATACAGAATTTCCCTGCCATAGACGACAGTTTTAAAGGAGTAAGCGATATATCAATGGGAAAGTATCGCTCTGATTGGTCAATCGATGCAAAAGCAAAGCTATTGGAAGCACGCGAGTTCATAAATATAAGCGAAAATATAGCTAACGTTTCATCATTCGTCATCTAACACTCGATGTGGATAGACGAATAATCTACTACGACTAATTTTGTTTTATCTTTGATTCGCAGCTGTCTACCTACCCAAGCTATGGGTAAAACGCGCCATAGATCCGAGAAGGATCCAAAGGATGCTAAGCGCCTGAAGTCTGAAGTGATGTACAGGTAAACGACCGTTTACTGAGTAACAAACAATACGCTGATCTGTCAGTTGATGTCGAAGAGGAGCTGCAGAAGAAGGAAAAAATGCCGCCTTTCTACCTGAAGGGCTTCCCACGCTCGGATTTCAACACGCTGATCACCAAAGGACTACAGGCAACAATCCGTTTATGTATTAAAGGCTACAAAATAACTGTTTCGGCTTTGAATCACTACAAAGCAGTGGAATGTTACCTGAAGCAGACCAAAGCGGAATACTTCACACACGATATTGCCGCCAACAAACCTATGAAGGTTGTACTTCGAGAACTACCCGACATGATGGATGCCGCACTAAAGCAGGCACTGTCGGAGACTGGACTAAAGCCTTTGATGGTGTTTAAAATGAAGCGACATAGCACGGACAAAAAGTATCGAGATCAACTGTACTTGGTCCATCTGGAGAAGGGCTCCATCACCACGAGTCAACTGAAAACCAAAAAATCGTTATTTCATATAATCATCCAATGTCAAAAGTATAAACCGGTACATCGGGATGTCACACAGTGCACGAACTGTTTGAAGTACGGCCATGGGGCGAGGAATTGCCACATGAAAAGTCGGTGCGGGAAATGTGCCGAATCACACAATGCCAACGATTGTCTACTAGATGACATCGCTGTAAAATGTGTGAATTGTGATGGCGACCATCCATCTACTAGCAAATCGTGTCCCAAACGTGCTGAGTTCACAAAAAATCGACAACAGGCGTCCCGAAAACAATCAACGCGCAAGAATGTTCCACAAAAGGATGAAATTAATTTCCCACGGCTCCCATCGAAGAGGGATATTCCAAATTTGCCGCCACTTTTTTCACAGCAATCCAAAAGATTCAGCCGCTGGATCACAAAATAATGCTTCCTCCAAAATCCCTCCTGGGTGGGGCAATAATCAACCACAAGCAAAGGATGACTCTGGTGACTTATTCTCTGCTGAACAACTGATCGTCATTTTTGAAACAATGACAACAAAACTACGAAACTGCAGAACGCGGTTAGATCAAATCCACGCCTTAGGCAAATTCATCATCGAATATGCAATATAATGAGTTGGTTATAGTAAATTGGAATACTTGCTCACTCAGGAGCAAAACTGCTGAGTTATCCGACTTTCTTCAAGAGAAGAATGCCGATATTGCTATTTTAACTGAAACTCATCTTAAACCTGAAATTTCTATTTTCATTTCCAATTACAGGATTCACAGGCTCGACATGACAACTACCAGAGGAGGGGGAGTTGCCATTGCCATTAAACGATCCATTCAGCACAGGCTTCTGTCAGCCTTTAAATTGCAACTTATAGAAGCCATCGGAATTGAGATTACAACGACGATGGGACTCATCATCATCATTGCAGCGTACTGCCCCAAACAAACAAATCTTCGAGATGGTACGTGTGTATCATTGAAGCGAGATCTGGCTATGCTCACTCGTCGACAGAACAAATTCATCATTGCTGGGGACCTGAACACACGGCATGAGCTCTGGGGAAACAAAAGACATAATCGAAACGGATTCGTACTTGCCGAAGATTACGAAGCTGGACAGTACAACATCTTCGCTCCGGATCAACCAACGCGACTTTCCAGATCGGGAGTTCATTCCATTTTGGATATATTCATCAGCAACATCGCCATAGACAGCTGTCCGGTTGTTTTCAACGAGCTCTCTTCTGACCACTTTCCAGTAATATTGACGTTGGGATCTTCACCAGAAACATTGCCTATTCGACCTCGGAGGAACTATTATCGCACCGACTGGGTTTAATTTCAACAAATCGCCGACCAACTTATTAATATCGATTTGTCACTTGATTCCCCGATGAAAATCGATGCAGCCCTATCTTCCTTCCAGCATTCAATCACAGTCGCTCGTGATAGTACGGTTCCAGTAAAACATATGTCGAGTTCCTCTCTTCAAATTGACAGTATCACAAAGAAACTCATCCGACTTCGAAATATCTACCGGAAGCAGTATCAACGAACTGGCTCCTATCCTAGATAGGAAGACTTCTTATAGCAACTTAACTAGGATAATCCAGGAAAGGATATCTGAGCTTCGCAACAGCAAAAGCTTTGAGAAATTCTTCCACATTCAAAGCCCTTCTGGTCCTTAACGAAGGTGCTTAAGAAAAAACCGAAGCCTATTCCTCCTCTGATGTCACCCCAGGACGCAGCTGAAGGAATAGGGTAACAGAGGTATTTTGGCCACTTCATATATTTTGGCCCACCTAACAAATTTTATGGATTTAATCGATGTTAAGTAACCCATGTTGCATCATTTTGATGCTAATCACTTTAAACCTACTGCGGAAGGGTTTTTCAAAGATATTACAACATTTAGTGGATATTTTTACAAAGTGGGCCAAAATAAAATCAATCCTAAAGTGGGTCAAAATACCTCTGTTACCCTACCTTTAATCACACCAGTAGAGAAGGCAAATGCGCTAGGCCAGCAGTTTGTGTGTTCTCACAATTTAGGACTCAACATTGTTAGTCCACATGAAAGAGCCGTTGCAGATAGCGTAGCTGAGGTTGGCAGCTTGGTTCCGGAGGAAAGTAGAGTCACTGCGAATGAGCTGATGGCTATTGTGAAAAAATCCAAAAATATGAATGCCCCCGGTTTCGACAACACATTCAACATTGAGCTGAAACATTTGAGTATTTGCTCATTTGTCTTCTTAGCTAAAATTTTTAACAGGTGCTAGGAGCTTGGTTACTTCCCTTCAATGTGGAAGTGAGCTAAAGTTATTCCAGTTTTGAAACCGGGGAAAGATCCTTCCCTTTCCAAGAGCTATCGGCCCATCAGTTTACTCTCTGCACTATCCAAGCTGTTTGAAAAGTCAATACAAAGGCGAATTCTTGCTTTCGCAGATGAACAGGATATATTACTGGAAGAACAGTTTGGGTTCCGGAAAGGAAGATCCACCATCCACCAACTCACAAGGGTTAACAACGTCATCCAGCAAAACAAATCAGTGTCCAAAACGACTACCATGGCAATATTGGATATTGAAAAGGCATTCGATAATGTGTGGCACGATGGCCTGATGTTTAAACTGCATCGGTATAATTTTCCCTTGTATCTTATTAAAATTATCAAAAATTATCTTGCAGATAGAGCATTCCAGGTTTCTCTGAATAATGCACTTTCAGAAAGATTTACTATTCCTGCTGGTGTACCCCAAGGAAGTATCCTAGGTCCCATTCTATACAACATTTTTACATCAGACATCCCACCTCTTCCGGGTGGTGGTGTTCTGTCACAATTTGCTGATGATACTGCCATTCTTTACAAAGGTCGTGTCATTAATGCTCTGAAGAATAAACTACAGACAGGTCTGGACGCTCTAACTGAATATTTTACAAGCTGGAAAATTGTGATCAATGCAGCAAAAACTCAGGTAATCTTGTTTCCACATTCAAGATCTCCAAAACTTGTTCCATCAGACGAATGCCGAATACGATTCGGTGATGAGGTCATTCAATGGTCCGATGAAGTTATCTATCTAGGACTCACCCTTGACAGACATCTGATATTCAGGTCACATGTTGACAAAACCGTTAAAAAATGCAGCATACTCATTAGGTCTCTGTATCCGCTGATTAGTAGAACATCTAAACTGTGCCTGAAGAATCAGATGGCTGTCTATAAACAAATCATCTACCCCGCAATTGAATACGCAGTCCCTGTTTGGAGGGGCTGTGCACGAACACACAAACTTAGGCTTCAGCGCATTCAAAGTAAGATCTTAAAGATGAATCTAAATCTACCCCCTTGGACAAGGACTAGTAAAGTACATAAGATGACCTCCCTGTATATACTAGAACAAAAATTCGAACAATACTGCACGAAATTTGAAGAGAGGTGCTCAATCTCTGTAATACAAATAATTTCAAATTTGTACGTATTATGTTAGGGATAGTCATAAGTAGGTAGATATTTTATTAAAATAAATATTATGATTAAACATTAGTATGTAAAACAAGAGTAACTAAAACACCTTTTATTAATAACGAATCGTGTGAACAACAAAGATGAAAGGCCAAAGGGTCAAAACACTTGTACTGTAAAACGTTGATGTAATACACAAAAATATGATTAATAATCAGATATTTATACAAAAAGAAAAAAAAAGCGCAAGTATGTACAAAGATATAATTGCATACATTTGGGATATTGATGTAATTTCGTCAGCTATAAAACAAATACAAATCAAGAAAAACAATGTTAGGTGTTGGTTCCTAATCAAGATCAATCTAAGCAGACTCTCGTAGATCATTAGAAATTTTGGTTGCCTTGTTCCACATCAATGGTTGCGAACAATCCCATGGGGCTGATCCTTGTAGTATTTTAAAAAAGTTTGTACTTGCTTGGATGTCTGGTCTCTGTGCTGTAAGCGTTCAAAATCTGAGCCTGCAAACCTTATTTCTTCGAATTTGCATCCCTACACATAGGCAAATTAAAATGTGTTCCATGTCAAACATTGTGATTACAGTAAAGAACTATTATAGAGGTTGATTTATGTTCGAAGCTCAGAAGAGTTAGTGTGACCAAAAGCAGTACATTCATCAACTGTGCGAAGCAAATAATGTACTGGGTCGGAGCCACCCACCACCCACTCAGCTCACGACTCATCGTTGCTGATTGGCTCTCTCACACACCGTTTTGACGAAAGCTCACGCATTTCGCAGAGCAAAGTAAAAAAATCTCTCAGGCTCTCTTGTTACCTTTTTCTCTCTCTCTCTCCTCTGCACGTGCCTGAGCTCATGCTGCATTGTTTGTGTGGGTGTCCGATTTACGATCAATGCTGCGCGGACACGCATGACTCTCGCTCTTCTACCTTCGGCGGAGGTTAGTCGCTCTCCGGTTTTATGAATGACGCGACCTAGCATAGTACAATTCGGCTAGCTGATTTTCCGAGGGGGCAGTGGGTCAGAGCAGCATATCTGGTATGCATCCTTCCGAGCGTACTACTGAGCGCATTGATCAAAACAATAATAATAAAAAAAAGGATGCGGTTGGCGGTGATCGGTGGGGCGGCTACAATGCAACTCGGGAGAACAAATATACCCGGGAGAGAATCGGAGAGAAGTCGAGATGTTGGACTAAGAAAATATCTGCCGTTCGGGGTTACTTCAGCCAGTCATCGTTAGGCATACACTCGGTTCGGTTGGATTCGGTACTAAGAAGTACGTTTGACAGTGGCTGTTATCAGTGACAGAACATTTTTTTTTGCCCCTGTAGGCATTTGGCAGAATTTTCCTTCCTGTTCATTGTGGGTGCTAATGTTTGGGAAGAAATTCAACAAAGGATTCGATCCTGTAGCGGCAATTCATTACGGTTAATTTGATTTTACGGATTTCTGGTGACAGAGACAACAACGCATAAAGACCAGCTTACTTGTAAACAATTCGGTCTGTCAGTTTTTATGCTAACTTTTGTATCAGTCTGTTTGGATAAAGTGGAGAGGAAGTGGAAAATCGATTAGAAGTGTTTCGGTAGGGTGGACAGTTTAAGTATAAGTGTGGAATGAAACGGCGAGAAATTCTATTTGTTAGATAGAATCGTAATTGACAGTATTAGGAAGAGCTATCTTTTGAATAGATTTAGCAAGAATAACCTGCTTCCCAGACGATAAAATCAAGCTTTTTTAACAAGCACCGTTTGACGAATCATCAAGCACATAGCTGCAATCGATGTATGCTCGAAGTGAGAAAATATTCATTAGTGAGTGTGTGTGAGAGTTATCCTCACGTTGATAAAGAAGGCGAGCCGGTGAAGCATTGGAGTTTATGTGGGCTTATCCTGACCGTTTCTGAAGGTGGTGAAGTACCAATAGTTTGTGGTCATTTTTTTCGCAAGATAATGTCGCTTGAATGCCATAATTGGAAATAAATTACTTGGTTATCAAAGTGATACCGATGGTCTCAGCAGGCGAACCTCTCTGATAAGTAATGCTCATCAAATTCTCGTGAGCGACATGCGGAAAATTTGCTGCTCATCAACCATGTCAGTGTACATGTGTTTGTTTACGTGAAGTTAGTGAACAAGTGAGCTTTTTTTTACTCCCGCACATCGTTGTACATATTGTTGTGCTGCGGGGCATCACAAAAAGAACGGTACAGCTCGCCCCTGCCTATTGTGTAGCGGAATGAAGGTCCAGGAAAAGCCGTATCAGCAATACAGTTGTGAATAATAAACATTACGAATCTCACTCTAATTGTTCATCGTTTCCGTTTTTTTTTGTTGAAGTGACCGTACCACGGTTTGGGTGTGTATTTGTTGGTGGGAAAATCCTTTTGTATTTGAAGTTTGGTTGTGCCGCTTTTTGTATTGCTTCTGTGCCATCCTGCGTGATGGAAGTCTAAGGGAGTGTGTGACAATTGCGTGGTTTTGTGAGGTGAATAGTTGGTATCTGAAGTTTATGTGTTGGAGATGAAATTGTGGGATCTTGTTTTGAATTAGTAAATAGAGAATAACTGCAGCAAAGGATAAGTCAAAAGCTTTAGGCAAAAGGGTCAAGAAGTACGTACCAACTAAGGTGCATAGTAAGTGATTTGTTTCCATTGAACTTAACGGTGAATAGTCGCTGGTGAAAAACGATTCTAAATAAATGATATATTATCATCAGTTGGCAAAATAAGCTGAGAGAAGATAAATTGAAACCAACACAAACAAAAAGGTATGTTAAATTCTTAAATTTTATTTTTTTCTTTACAAGATACGCTTTTGGTTTATAGTAGACTTCAAATTCCACTGCTCATGTTCTGGAAACTAACAAGGGAGAGTATTCGGTTACCGGCACCCTTTTCATTTAAGCTTATAACTTCTGACTAAGTGCACATTATGAAGACATCTATACATCAATGGAAAACTAAAGTCCCTAGCTAACAACTGAATAAGCAACTAACTTTCTTATCAATTTAGTAAAGTTATAAATATTGACCATTTCAAAAAAGGTGTTCGGTTACCGACACCCCAAGACATTTCGCTATAAACTGCAATTATTCAAAGAAAAAACGAAATTTATTCTTTTCGGAGGCATTTTGGACAAAAAGTCTTCATTGTCTGATGGTGACTTTGCCTTGGCTCTCTTGGCCAATGATTTGTATGGTGGCGCCATTGGTGTTGATTGGGCCGGTCTTCCACCGGCTTCGCGGGATTGAATACGTTGCTGCAGTCCAATTTGTTGGCTTCTTATCCACTAAGCAACGTTTAATGGCATTAATCAGTGCATTAAAGTTTATTTTCCTTGACTTGGACGATTTGTTTGAAGTCGTCATGACTAACAGAACCAGAGAACCAATGTTTTTACTTATATGACGAGTGTATTGAAGCCGTCAAGTTGTCCACGTGCTGCATATCACCCGCGATGCCAGGTAATACAATAAGTTGAGCTAGCAAAAACGAAAAGATTGCGCCAATTTTCAAAAGTCTGTAATTTCTGACGAATATCTGCAAACAATCAAAGTTTCAAAAGTCTGTAAAAAGTCTTTAGACGAAAAAAGGTTTACATGTTAACTAAGAAATTTGATAATATACAGACAAATTTGCAGACTTGGCATCTCTGCATATCACTGACAATGTTTCGCGATTTGTCGAAAAAATGGGGTGCCGGTAACCGAAATCGGTAGACATTTTGAAAATTACCAAAAAAAAACTTTGGTTGCGAAAATTTTGATACACATACGATATTAAATCACGAAATAGATCGATTTCACCTCATAAAAATTCAATCCACTCACCTTTTCGATTGATGCTTTTCAATTTATGATACTATAAAAACGCCATAAAAAACTTTTTTTGTTGATTTTCACGCAATTAAAATTTGTTTTGAGCGCAGCGAAAAGTAGAAGCGTCTGTTTGCTTTGGTATTCGGCACAAAAAGAACGTGCTGCTATTACACACACATTACATTTGTCGGAATGACGTTATCTGCTTTCTATCAAAAGTTACGGTGGGGTGCCGGCAACCGTACGCTGCCGGCAACCGAGCATCTTCCCCTACAGTGTACAAGATAGCGTATAGTTCTGTTCGGGTGTGCTGAAATGATGAAATAAGAACTTGTATACAAATCACTTTGTTTGTCAATGTATAATTTATGTAAAATTTCTCTACGTTTAACACTGATAAATCATTCTCGATGATCGTCAGTTAGCGCCAAATAAGTCAATCGGAGGCTTAAGACACCAATGTGTATTATAACAGCAGCTTATGTATTTTATTACCTTGGCTCGGATTCTTCTCTGATTATTATTAGAGGATAATGGGATAAAGGAAATGTTGCTTCATATCAAAAACAAAACAAAAAACGTTAATGTTTTATTCCTGACTACCTTCAATCACTATTGTCTGGGTTGGCGGTTCAATGCTTAGGGCGCTGGTCCTACGAGCCAGTTGTCGTATGTTCGAGACCCAACCTTGAAGGATTCTTAGTGTCAGTAGGATCGTAGTTCTAGACATGCAATGATGCTGTATGCTATGAATATCTTATTTTTTAAAACTGTCCATAATTTTCCATTGAACAACATGGCGGGCAAATCGTTCATTCGTGTAAACCATGCAAAATATGCACTTTAAATTACGCAAATCTAAACGGGTATCTGACTTTCAGAAACAGGTCAAAACTCATCAAAATAATGGGGTAAAACGCATGACAACAACAGGGTAAAATGCTCTTCCAAAAATTTTCCTCGTTAAATTCAATAAAAAAGTTTAAGTCTCTTCGCTAAAAAAAATTCTTTCCAGATGGATCGCAACGCAATGATAATGAAAATGCAACCAAGAAACCTTTTGTTGACTCAAATATGGCCAACATACTATCGAGTAGTAGGAAGTTTATGAAACATAAATTAAACAAGAATATTACCTTTTTCAAAACTACTTTTTGACAAAACTAATAATTGACAGAATAGTCTCTTTTCTTCTGTACACTATCATAATTACGAAGCAGACAATATAGGAATTGAACATCGATTGCGATAATAATATAATTGAAAATAATGAGAATCTAGTGTACATGGATTAATTTTGAGCAATTGGAACGCAGGGTAATTTCATTTTTTGTTTTCCTTATAAAGGGTGATTTTTTAAGAGCTTGAGAACTTTTTTAAACAATAAAACGCATAAAATTTGCAAAATCTCATCGGTTCTTTATTTTAAACGTTAGATTGGTACATGACATTTACTTTTTGAAGATAATTTCATTTAAATGTTGACCGCGGCTGCGTCTTAGGTGGTCCATTCGGAAAGTCCAATTTTGGGCAACTTTTTCGAGCATTTCGGCCGGAATAGCCCGAATTTCTTCGGAAATGTTGTCTTCCAAAGCTGGAATAGTTACTGGCTTATTTCTGTAGACTTTAGACTTGACGTAGCCCCACAAAAAATAGTCTAAAGGCGTCAAATCGCATGATCTTGGTGGCCAACTTACCGGTCCATTTCTTGAGATGAATTGTTCTCCGAAGTTTTCCCTCAAAATGGCCATAGAATCGCGAGCTGTGTGGCATGTAGCGCCATCTTGTTGAAACCACATGTCAACCAAGTTCAGTTCTTCCATTTTTGGCAACAAAAAGTTTGTTAGCATCGAACGATAGCGATCGCCATTCACTGTAACGTTGCGTCCAACAGCATCTTTGAAAAAATACGGTCCAATGATTCCACCAGCGTACAAACCACACCAAACAGTGCATTTTTCGGGATGCATGGGCAGTTCTTGAACGGCTTCTGGTTGCTCTTCACTCCAAATGCGGCAATTTTGCTTATTTACGTAGCCATTCAACCAGAAATGAGCCTCATCGCTGAACAAAATTTGTCGATAAAAAAGCGGATTTTCCGAATGGACCACCTAAGACGCAGCCGCGGTCAACATTTAAATGAAATTATCTTCAAAAAGTAAATGTCATGTACCAATCTAACGTTTAAAATAAAGAACCGATGAGATTTTGCAAATTTTATGCGTTTTATTGTTTAAAAAAGTTCTCAAGCTCTTAAAAAATCACCCTTTATTTTCATATGATTGAAGGCACATCAAAAAACAGTTAATCAACATTGATTTTCGATCGACAGTTTAAAAATCATTGTAAAATTTGTACGTCGTATCAAGTTTATAATTTCAAATGCTACCTTGCCTTTTTATCGTTGATAGGAAACCATTCTGGATTCATTAAATGTTTACAAGGCCGATGGTGACTAAGATTTAACTAGTATGCTTGAAAACAAATAATTTTCATGTTATGGAAAGATAAGTTATATCAGCATGGCATTGTAACGTAACGACAACTTATTTTTAACCGATTTCCAATATGTTGTTAGTCACTAGTCACATTCATCCCTTTTTGAGTCACGCAAGTGGTTAGATGTCAGTAACAATAACTCAAATTTCTTGTTGCAAACTAGTCACAAATAAGTTGGAGTAACAAACATTGTTACTTGTGTTGTTACGTAACTGAAATCGTCTTCATAACTCGAACAATTGCTATGGAGCGAACGCCAAACCTTACATGCAATAACGACATAGTACTCTATTGTCAAGACGGAGTTTTGTAAGTTGCATTCCTTTTTTTGCTATAAAAATTGGTAACTTCTTATAAAAGCAAGGCGTGTGTTTGGCTAAACACGTATCCCGATAATCAAGCCCTCACAAGTTTGTACAGTTTTCGTTGCAAATAGTGGTATACATCTGATCTCGTTAGCAGGTAAAAAATCAAAATTACTTAAGTTTTTCTTCGCCATAGCACCACTTTTACATAGAATTCATATACTAATATAATTCTAGTATCGAACCTGCATCTGTTTATACAGCAGAGTTAGCAGCAGTTCATTACAGTTTGAGTGTAATCGTCACATTACCTCCAAACCATTATTCTCTCTTCACAGATAGTCTGAGTGCAATTGAAGCCATTCGATCAAACGCTGCTGGAAAAAATGAACCGTTTTTCTTGGGCAAAATAAAATAGTGCCTGAACCTCACATTGAATAATAATTATCAAATACCAATAGTTTGGGTCCCAGCTCTTTGCTCTATTCCATATTCTATTAAAGAGCCGATAGTTTAGCCAAATGTGGTGGTATTGAGGGTGAAATTTATGAGAGACCGATTGCTTTTAATGAATTCAATAACGTGTCCCGCCAAAGAACACTTACCAGCTGGCTTCTTGCGATAAAGATGATCTGGGTCGGTGGATGCACTCAATTATTCCTAAAATATCGACAAAGGCATGGTTCAGGGGACTGGATGTGAGTAGGGACTTCATTCGGGTAATGTCCAGACTCATGTCCAATCACTACACGCTAGATGCACATCTCCTTCGAATTGAACTCTCCGAAACTAATCATTGTGTTTGTGGCGAGGGTTATCGCGATATTGATCATGTCGTTTGGACATGCGTGGAGTATCGTGATGTCAGATCTCAACTAATAAATTCTTTGCGTACCCAAGATAGAATATCCAATGTCTCAGTTCGCGACATTCTTGCTTATCGTGACCTTGCTTAGATGAAACTTCTTTATCATTAAATTAAGTCCATTGGAGTTCCAATTTAAGTCTTATTTTATGTTAGTCTGTTTTCTCTTCCATGAGTTCAACCAATAACCAGCTATATTATATTTAATAAAAGTTAAGAATTGATACATAGAAACCTGAAATAGTTATAAGATCATGTACAAAATAAACTTATTTTATTAAATGTAATTTGTAATAGCAACTCGCTTGATAAAAACAGTGTTTAGATTAACTAATGAATACCAACATACTAATATTATATTCGAGGTTTAAAGTATTATGTATTGTGGATGCACGGCGAAGAAAAACTTATGTATATTGCCTATGAAATAAACGTATTTATGAAAAAAAAATTCGAATATATATCCTCTTATTTTTTAAATATCATATTACGTATTCAGGTCATTTATTACTGAACCTACTCAAGAATATTATTTGAACCAAACGATTAACTGCTACAAATTATAAAATAAGCTGTTATTTTTATACAATTTTTCTATTTCGAGTTTGTTTGTATCATTGCATCATTTCTATTCAAATTTAGCTATTGGATGAACTAATGGAGTTGCAGTTGGAGTCAGAACTAAGTCTTAAAAGGGTAAATTATTGAATTGAAACTCCAATTGTCTTTATGAAATGATAAAGAAGTTTCATGTATTGGAGGTCACGACAAGCAAGAATGTCTCGAACTGGGACATTGGATAGTCTAGCTTGGATATGCAAAGAATTTATTATTATTTACGAGTAATTGAGTGCATCCACCAAATACTTCAGCAACGTATGGTGAATACGAGGGGAATGACAGTAATTCAATTCACTAGTTGATGACAACAAGTATTACAGAGCAGCTTCCTCAAAAGGCGAGATAGAAGAGAAAAATGGATAGGAAGATGGAAGATAAAGATTAGTTGAGGGGTCACTGAGTGAGATTTTGTACTAAATAGTTATATTGCTATCGCCAAATGAAGTCTTCGAGCTCTTCCGGACCCGATGGTATTACTGCAATCTTTGTGAAAAAATACTCCATCGGTTTAATTTCACCTCTCTGCCAATTGTTTCGTTTATCGCTAACGTTTGGGATCTTCCCTGATTCTTGGAAGTTTTCATACATGTTTCCAGTTCATAAAAAAGGAGACAAAAAAGACATCGACAGATATCGAAATGGAGGTACTGGAGTCTATTTGCAACCATTGTAAGTGGTTTATTGCAGAAACACAACATGGGTTTATGCCGAAACGGTCTACGAATACCCATATTATCAGGTGTACAACTTTGCTTCTCTCGTTTTTTTTTCAAAATTAAAAGCTTTATTGCGAAAAAGTGCTTACAGATGTATTATTCAAAGTATTGTCCGTCGCTAGCGACAACTTTCTCCCATCTTTCCGGCAATTTTCGGATCCCGGCTCGAAAAAAGAAGTCCTCTTTTGACACCATTCATGAAGCAATCCATTTTTCCAGGGTTGAAAATGTTGATCTGCCAGGCCGTGTGCCATCGAACGGAATAGGCGCATCAGTTGCGTTCGGTAGCGATCTCCTGTGATTGTTTCACCCGGTTTTAAGAGCTCGTAGTAAATCACAACGAGCTGATCCCACCAAATACAAATCATAACCTTGGCGCCGTGAATATTCGGTTTTGCCTTCGAAGAAGTAGCATGCCCGGGCTTTCCCCATAATTTTCTGCGTTTAGTATTATCGTATCGAACCCACTTTTCACCACCGGTTACGATTCGATGTAAAAACCCCTTACGATTTTGTTTTTGAAACAGTTGCTCACCTACCAAATAGACGGCGCTCGATGTCCCTCGGTTTCAACTCGTACGGCACTTCTTGGGTTTGGCACGAATCTTCATCAAGCAATGCTTCTAGTTGTTCATCTTAGAAGGTTTTTTCTCTTCCACCACCATGTTTGTCTTCGACATCGAAATCACCATTTTTGAAACGTTGAAACCACTCCCGAAACGTTCTTTTAATCAGAGCAGCATCACCGTAAGTTTCTGAGAGCATTCGATGTGCTTCAGCTGCATTTTTTTCAAATTGTAAAAGAAAAGTAAAACTTCCCGCAAATGGCGAGAATTGGGCACATAAACAGACATTTTCGAGCGTGAATAATACGAAAACAAGAACAACTGTCACTGGTACAATTTACGAGCTACCTTGGAATAACCCTTATGAGCTACGAAAGCCGTGGATTATGGATTGAACTCGACACTCTTGGCATTCGACGTGATTTGTCCCGTGCTATGTTGATCGCCGACATGTTGAACAACAAAACCCTTCACTCCTCAGCGAAATTTCTATAAATGTTCGCAGTGGAGCTCTTCGGAATAACGTCATTCTTCGATTGCCTTTTAGCCGTACTAATTATGGATACAACGGTGCTATTATTGGTCTACAACGATCTTTTAATAGAATATCAGTTGGATTCGATTTTCACATTACGCGTAGCAAAATTCAAACGAATTTTTTAAGCATACTCAGAAATAGAAATAATTCTATAGTATATTTTTTTGGCTCGGTTGAAAGTAATTGTTGAATCATTGATCAAGTTCAACGATTCAACGGTTGTCACTTCCGGTGCCGGAGATATAATGATATAAGTGACGTAACCGACAAGGCGTGTCGTTATTTCTACGATCCGTTTACCAACTCAACTACACTGGATTTTTGTCATTATAACTCTAGGAGTAGTGCGGATTTCAATTTTCGCATTTCGCATGTTTTTATCCACTTGGATTAATGAATTTAATCAGTAGCTTTTATCTAGCCTATGAAAAGAAAACAAGAAGGATTGAAATCATCCATCATTTTTAATTTCCGATCAGCTGTTTTTCGGTCTGCACTGTTAACATGTTTAGGTGAGTGGCTGGGTGTCGACGTAAGAACACATAAATCACAAATTTTACTATCATTTCCGCCAAAAGCTTTCAGCCTCATTAATCTTGATATAATGTGTTCCGAATGGATTGCTAACTTCCTAGCAGTGTCGGAATAGCATCTCGTTTGGAAAGGACGTTGGAGGTAGAGAAAATTGCGCCTGAGGATCGTTGTTTGTCTGGTCTTGGAAAATTGACTGTTGCGAAATTGGTCCACGAAAGTTTCCCCGTCCACACAAAAAGCTTGTTTTGGTACAATTTACGAGCCGCCGGGTCTTGAAAACATTTACCATCGTTTTGTTGCGGGGAAAAAAACTAATCCTGAGAAGTGCGTCTTTTATTACAAATTCGTCCAAAAGCTGTTTCCTCGTGTCTTTGCGCAGTACACATCCGGACTCCGGCGAAATCCGGGACGTCACAGTAGCCACCATCAGAAAGCAAACAACATCAAATTCGGAATGGTGCAAAATGAAAAAAAGGTGCTTCCGTCTTTATTGGCTGGGAAGAAAGTCAACAGAATATTACTCGTATCGCGTTACTGGAGAGGTAAGTAAAACACACTCGGGGGACTCGTCGTGACCGAAATGGATGGGCAAAACATCATGCGGTGAACCACAAAATTTCATTTCGTGCGGTGGATTTATGATGTGTTATTTATCATTCCGCGTGCTAAATGCTTTCGGGAAGGTTATTAGAGGCTGATTGTTGCCGCTGCTGCTGTTGCTGTTACTGTTGCCCGGTAGTCTCGATACTTTATCACGACCCACGACGACAGTAGCGCGAAATTCCACTACCTGTAATCACGAGTCCTCCCCGGCATCAAGTGTTTGTCGAGTCGAGTGGTTCCGTATGATGGAAACGTTATGCAAACAAAACGCAAATTGAAAGCGGGTCGTTTTTCATCCATCCAATGAAAAATGTTGCTACTTTGTGCAGCCGAATATTTATGGCCGGGAATAATATAAAGCAGCTAGGTGTGTCTGGGGTAGCATCGATTCACCGAAAATGTTACTGCGTGGAAATACAATTCCAAGGAAGTTTTCATTCAAATCAAGGTGATGCTACTTTTAGGAGCATGTCCTTTAAATGAATTATTGTTATATGTATTTATTGAACCCCGGTTTAAACCGTAGAATCGCAAAATCTTCTTCTCCCTACAGGTGAATCGATCGCGACTGGTTCGTAGAATGTTCCGCAAAATAATTGAGAACTCAAATAATCTGTTGATAAAGTAAATTAAACCGATTGCTGTTATACTCGGCTAATGTATGAATAATCGATCAACTATGTAAGATTGTTTAATATTCAATCATCAATATGGCACAAACCGGCACAAAAAATGACAAAATAAATTAATCTATCAAAAGTTTGATGTGTATACAGTAATTGAATATAAAACCAACATCGGTACCACATTGAATCATTAATTTTTCCAATAAGCAAGACTGTAGTTTCAAACTAATGCATTTAAAATTGACTAACACGTATGGAAATGATAAACAAGTATGATATAATTTTGCGTTTAATTTTTTGCTACAGTCTGTGTTGAAAGAAAGTGTAGGCTTTTTTTTCTAGTTTGAGAGATATTTCGAGAAATTCGAGGTGAACAAAAATGTCGATGACTAGTTCGATCGGTGCTCGACGCGTGCAATCATAACACAACTAGTCAAAACAATAGTTCGTTTATTCAAAAGAAAAAAACACATTCTGTGTCATGCCCAAGCTTAATTGGCTAAAAGGAGAATATGTATGAGTGCTAACAGTATTCAACGATGTATTCAACAGACGAAAGTGTTGTATTGGCTCGCAACCTTGAAACCGCTGCTATCTCACAGTCAAAACGCAAGGCTTGGGTAGAGGAAAACGAGCATCGTGAGTGGATCAAAGTTGATTTTTCCACTGAAGTAACTTTTTAGTCATGCTTGATCCGTCAAACTCGATGTGGAGGTCAATGTTTGGGGTGCCTTTCTCATGGTTGCTTGTTAATGATTAGAACTGTACAAACCAAAATCTAAACGTCGACTAGATGGTCAGAATTTACCGTAGTGGAATCCATTTAGAAGATGTGTAACCAAGAATATTAGGTGCTTCAAGAAAATAATGACCACAAGCACCGGAGTCGCCTGGCGAAGAAATGGAGAAAAGGAAAATAACGTCACGACAATGCACTATGGTTTGAAACGGGAAATTAGCGTGACAAAAATATTTTCACTATTAAATATTAGTTGGTGTCTTCACAAAAGTTGTTTGTAATCAAATGGCGCTAGTTTTGATGAACAAAGCTACTAGGGTGGTCCTCATTTAGATTGAAATCGGAAATCTAACTTTCTTAATTGAACTCAAAAATGATTTTGTTTTATAATAAAGTTGTAGAAAATTACATTATGGGCAACTTTGTTGAAAAAAGCACCTCTCTAGCTCTACATTTGAACGAGTTGCATCAATTTTCCCTAGTAAAAGTAGGGTGGCTCCTGAAAAATCACTTTTTTTGTTCTAACTTTTTTGTGAAACGTTCTACTGAAAAGTTGTCTTTAGAAGAGTTGTTGAACTAATCATTGCGCACATTTTGCTCAACCAAGCTTTTTCATATGAGCTACCATTAAAAAGTTATGATTGTTTTTCATCAAAAACTAGTCAAGATTCTAATATCAATATTCATTAGATGCCAGATCGATAAAAATGTATCCTATGCGGTTCCTGAAAGGTCATAATATAAGTAAAAAATTAAGAGAAAATTGGAAAGGTGTTATTTTTTTAACTTATTTAAATTAATCTTAAAAATATCTTCAAAAATTTCAAAAATATTGTAGAACTCTTAAACGCCTTAACGTATCAACATACTTTCTTCAGCAAAATAATAGTATCAAATTAGTTCTACAAATGTTTCATACATTGTTCTTTCGAGAAATGAGACACACAAAAACTACAGCCGAAAATAGATTTTGTGTAAGTCAAAACACTTCCTGAAACCCAAGAAAATCATTAGTTTGTTAAAATGAGTAGAATGTATTTATTCGAACCAAAATTCATTGTGTGTGGTTTTCCGATTTTAAAAGGTTATTCGGTACACAAGCGGATGAGAAAGAAGGGCCAGTGTCATAGGCGTCTTGGCACGATGTGGATAAAAATATTTGCATTTTACTAACTTGCACCAGCTTGTTGGAATGGTTGTCGGGATCATGAAAATTTCTGTTCATAGATTTATCATGGCCAACTAGTTCGGAGTAACCATATTACACAGTATCTCTAATCCTCAGTTGCTCAAACTCGATTGAAGTAGTTATTTTGGTAATAAATTAATAAAAATTGCTCTACAATCTATTTTCGGTTTTACTTTTTGTGTGTCTCATTTCTCGAAAGGATAATGCATGGAACATTTGTATAACTAATAATACTATTGTTTGCTGAAGAAAGTATGTTGATACGTTAAGGCGTTTAAGAGTTATGCAATGTTTTTGAGTTTTTTGAAGGTATTTTTAAAACTAATTTAAATAAGTTAAAAAAAATAACACCCTTCCAATTTTCTCTTAAATTTTTACTTATATTATGACCTTTCAGGAACCGCATAGGATATATTTTTATCGATCTGACATCTAATGAATATTGAATGAATGAATGAATATTTATCAAAAGGGCGTATAAGCAAGTGACAGTTTCTCTTTGTTTACTTTCTCTTCTATTAATTACCAAGCGGTTTCCACGTTTATCACTCAACTCTTTGCATGAAATGATACCCGAAACTTTCGACTTTCAAACAGAATAGTGATATCAAAGAAAATCCTTTTAATCACATCACAATAATCGAAAGAGAGAGTGATTAAAGAGAAACTGTCACTTGCTTATACGCCCTAATGAAAAATCAACTGAGAAATAAGATACTCGATAGTTATATGACTAAATAGAAGTATACTCAGTCAAAGACAGACGACTTTTTTGTTTTCTCTCTCATTCTCCTATTCCCTGTTGAAGTAAAAAAATTCCATGAGAATACTAACATAAACATAAATTGATAAAGTTCATTGTTCTTTTTTTTTTTTTTGTTTTTTTTTGTTCATTATTCTTTGCAAAAAATCATCGGACTTCGGAGTTTATTTGTGTAAATGAACTTAATTCAATGTTTATGCTGCTTGATTAATATTTAGTCGCATCGTAATCAAGCAGTGACAGGAGAAATGAAGATAATATGAATCGCATCGGCAATCAATAAGCGTCCTGGTGAGTGTAATATCAAGAAAATTTAGGTTCTGACAGAACCGCTCTCAGACACTCAATATATCTGTATAAAATGTAACAATGAGAGATTCTCTTTGTTTACTTTCTCTTTCGATTATATCGGTACTCTTAGCAATCCTTCTCTCCAATTATTTACCGATAATAATAGTTTAAAGCTATCATCTTTCAATCTGCACTAAAGAAATTACCGAAAAAAGTAGAAATATTTCGTAATAATCGAAAGAGAAAGTAAACAAAGAGAATCTCTCATTGTTACATTCGTCGTATTGAACATTTTATACAGATATGATGATTGGTAGACTCTGGTTGGCAGCAGTCCAGTGACATAAACTTTCCAATCTTCGTTGTGCAAAGTTGCTAGTTGATAGTGACATTTAGCCGCTATGGACTTGACTACTCAACAATATTACTGTGGTACTCCTGAAAAAAATTGCTCATTGAATAGAATCAAATAGTTTTGAACCAAAATTAGAAGTATTTTTCCAGTTTTTGCAGCATCGGTCTAAGTGACAATATGAAATTTTAAATTTATTTGTACCTTTTATTTGTGAAAATCGGTTCAGCCGTCACGAAAAAAAGTAAGTGTGTTCTGTTTTGGAGTTTTTGGCCACAATTTCCTGTACTTCCGGGACCGAATTCCGGGGACCGGTATAGACGAAGTTGATTCGTATGATCAGTAAATTACATGACCTACAAATTGTTAAAGTTTTTAGTCCAAATTTGAAGAATTTTTCCCTCTTTTGCATCGTCGCTCTAGACAACGGCTTGATATTTCAAACACTCACCTCCTTTTAATTCCGGAACCGGAAATCAGGTCTAGATCAAATTCAGCGATTCCACAAAAAAGGCGGGTGGGTAATGTCAGAGACATAACTGGATGTCGTGAATACGAAAACAACTGACATGTTCCTTAACACTTCCGAATATCTATTGGTTGATCAATTGCATGAAATTGTATGTAGAATTTGAAACGATGCACCTAAACTAAAGTACAGATTAGTTACATTTAACATTCTGAAACACAAATATTATGAAATAACCAGTAAAGTTCTTTATAATATAATAATGGTGGCTCTGAAAAGAACCTTTTATGAAAGCGTTCGTGATGGAGAGTGATAAGCTGAATTCGAATTCCGATGGATGCCGCTGACTTCCGTCATCTAATTCCAGGCTGAACTGTTGTACGTGGGTGCGATACTGATATGGTTGGTGTAGGTGTAGCGTTTACAACCGATTATAATCTTCCAATAAAGAAAACATTAACTCGCTGGGTTGATCAATAATACAATTATTGATTTTATTTATTGAATGAAACTATCAATATGCTATAGGGATTAATTTCTAGCATTCAGGAGGGTCAAATTGCGTTATTCTCTACGACATTAAACTCAACATGGAACATTTTTCGCAAAAACAAGGAAGGCTTCACTTGATCTCGATTACTGTGAATTTCACACAGCGAAAAGTGCACAAATCTAACCAAGCTGTTCTAGATTTGCACTTAACTGAGGATATTTGACTTCGAATTGCGAACAACAAATCCTAATAGTTCTTTAGAAAACTTTTGAGCCATTAGAACGGCTGATTTTCTGTAGTTCTCTCCACCGTTGTTTTTTCATCCATGCAAATGACTGACAGCTGTGACGTAATCGCTCTTGTCGGAAGCGAAACTAGCTTTGCAAACGGCACAAAATACATCTGCTCGCATTGGCGATAGAATCCAAACTGATCCAATTTTTGTTAGGAGCTTTCTTTTTACATGATTTCGTTTGTAGCTTTTTTACTAATGAACGGTTCTAACGGTTATAAGAATAGCCGCCTACAGAATTTTAATGTCGATTATTTCATTTCGGATTTGCATTCCATTGAAAGAAACTATCAGGATACTGTACAGGACATTCCTGCCTTTCAGAAGGGCCAAATTGTGGAACTCACTAGGATATTAAATACTGTTCGGAACATTTTCTCTAACGATTTGTTGTATATCAGCAGATGTTTTGTTCTCTTCCTCAGAACGTTCTGATTGGCTGGTGTTGACATGGGTTCAATGAGACAGGTTTTTTAATAGTGTACTATTGAAATACTTCAATGCTTTTGCTATACACGTTTAAGTTGAAAAATTTCGATTTTATTGGTAGTTAGATTAAATAAATCCTTTCACAGATCACTGAGCTATGAGCTTTAAAAATACGATCAAGGCAAACGTGCCTTATGGATTATCCCCTTTGATACTCGTTTATACCAAACATTTCAGAAAAGTTTAATTTTGAATTATTTGAGATTATGTCACACAACTGATTTTCGGTTCATTGCTACTCCATGGATACTACTAAAGTATGGGTGTTTTGGGAAACGATATTTGAGGTTGTTCTGAAATCCAAGATGGGGACCTCCGTATTTTTATATTCCTTTAAAACTTTTACAATATGGATATTTTCGGTACGGGTTTGATGAGTAGATGCCGGAAATCGTTGTTTGTGGTGGTTCTGAAGTTCAAGATGGCGGCATCGGTTTGATCATATATCTATGAAACCCTTACAATGTGGATATGTACGGAACGGATTTGATGAAGAGATACAGGGAAACGATGTTTTGTGTCGTTTCGAAATCCAGGATGACGGTATCCGATTTATTGATATTTCTTGAAACCCATTGTAAAAAAAATGTTCAAAATTTTCGAATTTTTTTAATCACACTTGCAATTTTGGTACCACTCTAGATTTTACATCAAAAATAAATCATATATGAGTAATTTACGCTGTATTTTTTCAGATTTTTCAAAAATGTGGACGGGTATAATATCAGATTTAAAAAAAAATTTTGCAACGATGGTCATTTTTGCAATATAAATTCTTTTAAAATTAAAATATTCTGTTTTTGAAAAACGACGACGCAAGAGATAACGTGTTTACTTGCGTTCATTACTTCAGTTTTGATTTTGTGTTTCAGAATTTAAACACTTAAACGAACTGCATGAAAAAACACGTGTGAATCAAACCTCTTAAAAAGAAACTCAATACCGAATTCATGCAAATACCGCGGATCGATTTTTCCTTGTATGTTCACAAAACATCGTTTGCATCGTCTAATTTAAAATATTAAGGTGAATCAATACAGCTTGTGTTGTTATATCTATGAAATAAATTAATCAAAGTGGATGAACAAAAAGTCTTCTGATTTTCGTTAGATGGTGTTCCAAATTCACAATCGAATTTATTTTTCGGTTTATACTAGCTCTCGGAATATTATTCTAGCAACAACAGTCAAACAAAATGTAACATTGATGTTTGTCAAATGAAAAGCGTAGCCGTGCTTAGTCTTTTATGATGTCAATTTTCGGTTCATTATATTTATTTTTATGTTATGTTTAATTCTCTATCAGCCGGTGGGTAAAATAACACGATTATTAAATAACATGCTTCTGGATCAAGTAAACATTTTCAGTAGGTCTTGCTTTTCAATGTCTGCTATTTGTTTACCATTAATCTTTTGATCTATCACATCACATGAGGCAGAGGGTTCAGAGTGATATCCGGGTAGAAAATTGGAGTTACGAGCTTTGAAATAAATATATTCTTCAAGTAACGCATTTTCGAACCATGATTAATTTTCATGGGAGAAGAGTTATTGCTCATGGTTTCATGAGAAGCCAGCGTGCCAGCGGACGGTTGTAATTCGTTTATAACTTCAACATCTTGGTCTGAAGGTTTCGAGGTTAGCTATTAGCAGTCCTAAAAAATACTATAAACCAGATAGAAATCAAGTCGAAGCGCCTGCAGCAAGTCCCGATGACCCAAAAAGAACGTATTAATTCGCATCGTTGATTTTCTATACAAACAACATATTCTTTTGAACTTAATATTTTCAGTTTTTTGCTATTTCCTTAAGAGGACCCCTTTATTAAACAGTTTCGGAAAATCGTATTGTTTTATTGCTTTAATCGAAATATGAGTAAAACTTGAATTTCAATTTCGGAACGGGCAAACCGATATCGCCATATTGAATTCCAGAACAACCCCAAACTTCGTTCTCCGGTAATCTCTCAAGAAATCAGTTTCGAAAATATCCGTATTTTGTGGGTAATCACGTGAAGAAATTAGGATTGGATTTCAGAACAATCTCTAACATCTACATTCCAGCATCTACAAGTCAAATCCATTCCAAAAATACCCATATTGTATAGGTTCCAGTGCAATTTCAATAAACTGGAAGTCGCCATATTTGATTTCAGAACCACCTCAAACATAGTTTTCTGGCATCGCTTTGCATTTGTATTTGTAATCTGACCCTTAAGGGCTGAGGCCAGTTTGTTTTAGGGCGTTTTAGAGGCCTATTTTCCCGCTTCAAATCTGATTTTCTCAGAAACGGGAACGAATATTAAAAAATCCAACTGACAATCTCTTAGAAAATTAGTTTAGATTATTCTGTGAAAATTTCAGAATCATTCATTGACTTTAGCAATCGGGAAAGTCTTTTTTCGGAAATAAGAATTGCATAGCTGAAAACGCCGTCTTTCAACTTGTTCATTGAATACCTCGCCTTTTTCGGAAGCATGGATCAAAAATCTATCCTGACAATGTCTAGATAATTTAATTTAGATGCGATTAGTGCATAAAAACATATATGTTGTCGCGATAAAAATTAAGTGAATGTTATTTTTGTAAAGGTAAGTCCATTTCTACGGCGGCACCTTTTTTCTGCTCTTGTATCCTGGTAACGTAACGAAACATGAGAGAGAAATAAAATCGGCTCAGCAAGGCTGCCAAATAAGCGGTAGCTTTATTGGATTTCATGTGATGTAGTCAAACTTGTAACCGAAAATATCAAAACTTTCTACGCAAAGCGAGTCACGTGGTTATACGCGACCTACTGACATCAGCCCTTAAGGTCAATCGAACAGAGACAGCGGATTTCACTCAAACTGATGATTTTCGTATATGGGCCGTTTCCCTACTCACTATTTGGCATCGATACTCACCACTGAAGGGTATCAACGAGCAACAAGGCAATTGAAAACAAGATTGGAACCGCTTCTGACAGTTCAATTGAGACCATAACAATGTCTCCGCTGATACTGATTTCACGATCAGTTGGTTTGAAAACAAAAATGACAGTTCAGAATAAAATAAATAATCGATTAGTTGTACCATATTTCAATCGATAGTTAATCGCGATCGCATTTGGTTCCGTGGGTAGTTCGGGACCAAGTTTATTCAGAAGAGCAATGTTTTCTATAAACTACTTGAAGATTTTGAAAGCTGTCTAGTTGTGGATAATTCAATGAAAACAATGTGTTCTAGGTGGTGCCAATCAGCAATTGAATTATAGCAAGTAAAAGGTACAGCGTCAAACGAAAAGGTACAGAATCAAACGAAATGGTGCAATATTAAGGAACATTCGGTATTTAAAAGCAATTTAAACAAATTGCTAAATTTTAAAGTCCATCTGCTAACCGTATCTGCACATAACTAGTCTAGTAAATCATATGACTGACCAGATCCGTTGGCACTGCTTCAATTTCAAGGGCCGAAAGGGTCTGTGCCTGTTTGAGCCAAATTTCGAAGTCGCGTCGTCGTGGGCAAACTGGGTTTCTCTCTGTCGAATACCTATTTCTTCATCCTAGGGGCTGTTCAATTTTCATTTGCTCCGGTTTTTGGTGCGGCAACGGCGCGGTAAAGCAAAAGCACCCCATAAAAGTTGGTGAAGGAAACAAAAAACTGCTTCGCGAAGCAATTTTAAAGTTGTCACATAGTTGTCCAGGTAAAAAATGAGCTCCGTAAGCTCTTTTTCGGTGCCACCATACTGTAGAATAGAACAGACAAATGTTTGGAAGTCGCACTTGTATAGCTGCTGGCCGGGCTAGTGGCTGCTATTATGCTGTCATACCTCATACCCCCACATGACTGCCGTAATAGTCTACATCGCATGGGTAAGGCCGGGTAGAGATTTATGCACCGTACCGAATGGACTATGATTCTTGGCTTCGTCCGTCGGTAAATCGTTGTTGGTGTGATATTGTATGCCGTTCTCTGTTTTGAGGTAACGTTCCAAATATTACAAATGTTTTCCGGAAAACTTTACCAACATCAAATGGAACACTCGGCCACACTAGCGTCGATATCTGTGCAAATGGCTTTATTTTTTTCGTTGTCCCATATCGGGAATGTTTGTCTTAGCATATCGGTGGGAATTTGGTTGGCTGGCTGGTATGCAAATTATGATCGCTAGGTTTGGTGGAATATGGACCGATCTTTTTTGTCTCTGGAATGGACAAACGGTCAGTGGTCAAGCGTGAACCGGACTGGAGGTGGTTGTTCCAAAAGGTTGAAAAAGAATACAATGTCCTCTGTTTTCATAAGTGGATGACAAGAAAGACCCTTTCGCTTTGGTTTGTTAGCGAGATGAATCCGCTTGTGTAGTTTGGTATCATTCATCATTTGTTCCAAGTGTTCATGAAAAGTTTATTCATAATTTGATTGCCAATTCATTAAATCAATAGAATTTTTCGAAACAGGTCTACCTTCCAATTCCTAGCGGTGTAACAATGTGGAATTTTGCCATAAAACCACCATGTGATCATTATCTCAATTAGCACCAAATACAAGTTTTGAACACCTTGAACTGGACTGAAAAACGCTTCGCCATTAAACTTGACCTTGGACGGCATTTCGCGTGGGCTATTCGCACTGATGCGCTCAAATGTCGATTCGCCGAGCCAATCCACTATCTACGATCCATCGTATCGCCGTCACGATTCGTAGAGGGGGGGCGGCAATACAGCGTTCATATTCGGAGATCGGGTTTGCTGACCGGCAAACCAAAAGACCGCATGCATCTGTGGTTCAACTCTGTTTGTGCTGCCTCATTGCGGTTCCTTCATAGCGGGTGAGTCCGCGTCGATTCGGCATCGACAGTAGCGGTTCCACTTCGAGACATGCCCTTTACCGACGAACGGGCGAGATAGAAAT
Organism: Malaya genurostris; assembly: GCF_030247185.1. Classification (NCBI taxonomy): domain Eukaryota; kingdom Metazoa; phylum Arthropoda; class Insecta; order Diptera; family Culicidae; genus Malaya; species Malaya genurostris. The sequence continues at coordinate 47,763,677 of NC_080572.1, forward strand.
TAATTCCAGTATTGGCGGCCCACAAACGTACAAACTAGTTTTGCTTGGTAGTGGCTTTACGCTGTTATGCCTCATCATGATCATTATCATCATCATCATCATTATCATTGTCATCAACATCATCACCAGCAACCGTAAGTGCAACCCACCGTGAGCACACAAAAGGTGTGCCTTGTCTAATAACACCTTTGGCTGCATTGGGACGTGAACATAAATAAATAACGTAGACCGCCTGGTCCGTCACTGTCGTGTGAGAACAATCGGACAATATGTCGATAGCAATGATGGTTGTAAATTACTATGAACTATCAGTAACAGTTGATTACAGGAAGTGTATTTTCAATTGATTTCATATGACTTTTGTCACGATCGTCGGGCTACAACTGAATACTTAATGGAATGTCCGTTATTTGCATTAGTTTTAATTCCCTTTTCATAAAAATATCTCGTACACACTTAGATTAATTTTGTCAGTTGAATTAATCACTTTTTATATATAGACGATTTCTGTTGGAATCAAACTGGTAGCACTTAATTCAGATTTTACCAAGAAATAAAATTAATCAATAATTACAAAATGTTTCTTCTATTATTATTGTTATTTCCAAACATTCTTCCTGAACTCAAAACAACTTAGAGTTATTTAGAGAATGGTGTAGCAGGTAATCAGAGATCGATTAAAATGAAACTTTGCACATGTCTTTAATATAACAAACCATTTATTTCACGAATGGAGAGGTTAATCAAAAGTTAGGGAAAAGGGTGAAAAAAACTGTTTCAATCCAACTTTTTTTTGTGTGTAATGGTGCCTTTGTCAATGGGGGATTCTTCATAAATTTTCATTTGAATTTTGAAAAAGAACAAAAAAAGATTGTTTTATTATACACTAGCACAACCTTTCCAATTTAAAAAAAATTTTGAGCTAAGTCTATAGGAATTCTTCGTTTTCCGGAGCCGTCTCTAAGAACATGAAAAGAGTTCCGTTTTTGAGTTTTTGACCACTATTTCCGCGACCGGGAGCTGGGAATCGGCATAGTCGGAATCGGTTCGATTAACCAGCATCTAACACAACATACAAATTGAATCAATTTGAAGCCAAATTTAAAAGAATTTTTCCATTTTTGAATTGTCTTTTCAAATGACGGGTTGCAATTTCATACACACTTAACCCTGTATTTTCGGAACCGGAAGTCGTATCCAGACAAAATTCTACACTTTCTTACAGGAGCATAATATCTTTCATTTGAATCTAAGTTTGTGAAAATTAGTCCAGCCGATTCTGAGAAATTGTTGTGATTTCCGCTTTTGTGTACACGATCTTTTTTTTTGGTATTTCGAAAACCGGGAACAAAGATCCGGTAAACCCGAAATCAATATATTTGGTCAGAAACTCACCAAACCAATTCAATTGCAGAATTGTACGGCCAGTTGAAAGTTGTTTGCTCGAAATTTTCAGTGTCATGTATAAAAACACGCTCTTGAAAACGAAATTTTTATATTTATCAGTCCGTAATTCCAGAACCGGAAATAGTATCTAGATGAAAATAAATAGAGTTCTATGGGATTAAAAGACCTTTCATTTGAACCTAAGCTTGCGAAAATTGTTTTAGCGGAAAATTTTTTTTTACAATTTTTTATACATTTTTGACGTGATCGTGAATATCTCGAGTTGCAATAAAAGCTTCAACATAATTCTTTCTCCATGCCATCAGAAATATTAAATGTCATTAAATCATTAAATATGACCAGCAATTTCTAATTGAATTTTCAGCAGTATGAGAACCATAAATAACTTGCAATTTAGTTTTCTCATGCTTTTGAAAACAATGAGGAAAACTCATCACGCTTTCTTGCCTTTTTTGCATTCTGACGACTATTTTGTGGTAGTCTCAGGCGCTTTCAGCCAGCAGCAGCAAAAACAGACTATTTGCGGGATGAAAAGCCTCATTTGGAACTGAATCATTCAGGGTTTAGCCGAAGTTTATGCTTAGGGTACATAACCGTTTTTAATTTTGTTTACATTTCGACTTTTCTAAAACTGAGTTTTGCTACTGAAATCATAATCTGAATTCTAAATATAATTTAAGGTTTAGAATTTAAGAACAGATTCAACAGTTACAACTTAGATTCTGGAATTGAATTTTAATTCTAGATTCTGGAACTAGATTTTTGGATCTTTTTCCTTGGCTAGATTTTTGAATTGAATTTAGAACTTTAATTTAAGTTTGGTATCCGCATCCAAAATGTTGATTCAGTAATTCAATTTCAGGATTCTGAAACAATACTGGACTTTGGCATTGAGATCAGTTCCTTAATTCAGGTTCAGAATTCAAGATAAAAATGCAGTTCTAGAATTAAATTTGGATTCTGGATTCTGAAAATGAGTTCAGTCCGAGAAATTCTACAACTAAATTAATGAAATGAATTCTTAATATGAGTTTCGAACCTGAATTTTTCAATTGAGCTCGGAGACAGTCCCAGGTTTCGAGTCTAGTTCTTAAATTCAGTTTTAGTCACTGAATGTCCGGAATTCAGGTTCTGGTGTAGATTTTCCTTTGCAGAGGATGTAAATCTATAAAAAAAACTTATACGTTTCGTCTTGGACTCATTAGTGTCTATCAGTTCATTTTGAAGAAGAAGGTATAGGCGGCTCAATATAAACCGCTAGGTAGACGTAAAGTTAATGCTATTTGCAAAACACTTTTTGCTATTACACAGATGTGTAATGTCCAAACTGACGTCTCGGAAGAAACACGTTTGGTCGCCATAGCAGTTCAACATAAACTGATATGCACTGATGAGTCAAAGACGAAACGTAGAACAAGTATGCAAATGGGTATGTGCATCGAGCTTTCATTTGGGGGTACAAAAAGCATTTTCCCCCTTGATTCAAAAGATAATTTTTATTCAGGCCTATTGGCGTACAAGTTTTGACCTGGCCGATTGAGCCGATTTTTTAAATAATTTTTTTTCTGCGTTGGATCTGGTTGTTACCCTTTTTCTAGGAGGAGAGGAACTTCCGTTTCCCTCCTGCGAAGATTGAGCGGCACTTTGTTTGTGTCTCGTTTCGTCATCCATTGCCGCATCGGTGGTTGATTTCCGTCTTGAGTTCGCTGCTAGTAGATGCGCCTTGCTGTACATTGGTTACAGTTGCTGGTTGGTTAGCAGGTAAGTTGTGAATTCCAGCTGGTATACTTTGTTCTATAGGGGATACTGATGGTTTCGTTGAAGGGGATGCTTCATTGTTGTTGGTTTCTGTCACAGGTGTACTGGGGTTGCTTGGGGTTGGTGTGAAGGAAGCACCGTTGTCCTTTGGTGCAGTTGTCTCCTTGTCCAATTTATCACATGGTTTACATGGTGAACAGCTTTTCGGCAATATTGACATGTGGCCATCTGTTTGGCATAGGTTACAGGTGATTTGCACGGAATTCTTGTATTCTGACCGAAAGTCACATAATAATGTATAGGCCTCTTCAAACGCATGCGTAACATACGTACGCCATTTAGAATATCGGGGAAAAAGTTCTTCCACTTTTCTTTTTTGATAGAGAGAAGCTCTCCGTATTGAGACATAGTTTTGCGAATATAAGGATCGATGACGCTTGAGGGAAGATCATGAACACGCACTTCTATCGTACTATCTTCCATATATACTGGAATGTTGTACTTAATGTTTTCGTGCTCCATATAGTGTACACTGTTTTTGTCTTTTGCGAATTTAATCCAACTCTTTATAAAACTACAAGGATCAGCCCCATGGGTTTATTAGCAGCCATTGATGTGGAACAAGGCAACCAACATTTCTAATGATCTACAATCAATTAATCGTTACAGTTTTGAATTCGCAATTGCACGAGAGTCTGCTTAGATTGATCGATCTTGATTAGGAACCAACACCTAATATTGTTTGTCTTGATTTGTATTTGTTTTAAAGCTGACGAAATTACATCAATATCCCAAATATCCCAATATCTTTGTACATATTTGCGACACGGATTTCGATATTAAAGCTTATCTTAACCAAGCTTGTGTTCAAGTTTTGTATGCATTTAGCTATTTTTATAGCGTTACGTTTCTCTACCATTCTGCGATTTCGGTTGAAGCGATAAACTTTTTCTCATTAATAATCTAGTTCATCTTATATAAATTAGAAATTAATCTTAAGCACTCAAAATTTATCCTGTGGTAGTTGTCAATTTCTCATGCGAAACGACATAACATGGAATTTCATCCGAGCTTGCATGACACAAGATCAGAGCATACCAATTAAAGCTTCAAATCGGTTTATTGCTGTCTAGCAACAACCTACCTTTGGCATGCTACATGACAAATACATGGCTATGAACATTCAAATTAATACGTAGAAATATTAATCTTACCAATCAATTGATGAGATAATATTACTGATTGAAACTAAACTGACTTAGCTGCAGTGCGGTAAAATTTCATTTTCAATCGAATAATATAAGATGAAAATGAAATTTATGGCCGCTGACAGTCAGCATATCCCTACTAATTCATTTGACTTTTGCTGCCATTTTCAAGTAAAGCTCCCGGAATTCATCGTCAGTTGGTTAATCGTACCTAGTCATTTGAAGTTTTGCTTGCTTAGTTTCGAGTGCCAAGTAGTTTACCTGCTTCAATGCCTTCGCTCTTGGTAGTAAGCAAATTCGAACGAATAGAATTATAAATGGAGTACAGTATTAAAAATGAAAACTAAAGGAGGAAACAATTAATTTATGTGTATTCTGTGATTGATATTTCAGCTATCTGGTTTGTCTTTCATCTATTATCTTGAACCAATTCGAATGTTCACATGGACCTCATTTGATGGCCGCTCTCACACTATTGAAAGAGATATTTTGTCATTTCAAGAGATCAACTGACGGTGGTTAAACTGAGCCTAGATTGAAGATAAACGAGTGATGAATTGAATGCTGCCCGTTCGGGCCGTCAGCAAACATTGTGTGTGTCAGAGAGTGAAGTTTACTGCATTAGAGAGATCGTCAATGTGTTCCACATTCAGTTTCAATTGAGTTTTACAGCACTGCTTAGCTGTAAGTATTCACAAGCTGACCACATTTCTACATGTATTTACCGTTGAATTTCTAATTTGCACCCCTATATAGAAAATAAAGATGTATTCCACATCAAAACTGGATGTAAACAACATTATTCGTCTTATTGCATTGAAATAAATGCACACGTTTAATGTCAAGGTGCAATAGTTTTTTTAAACTGAGAAATCATTGATTAAAGTTTGAATTTTCTTACTGTAAACTAAAGCTTGATTGTTTGAATCAAACCAGATTTGTTGTTGTCATTATATAAAGCCAAAATAAATCTTTGGAATTTCCCAGAATTACTTTTACTATAATGTTTTCTGCTTGTTCTACTTAGTTTCAAGTGATATTCGCAGGTTCCCAAAACGGAATAATAGATTAGGTTTATAGTTAAAAAAAACTTATTATTTTAAGAAAAAGTCATAATTATAAGTGAATAATATTTTTCAATTTCTTATGATTTTTTGAAGGAATTATTGATATTGTTTGTCCCGGGTTGGTGCATAGGACGCTGGTCATACAAGCCAGTTGTCGTATGTTCGAGCCCCGACCTGGAAGGATTTTTAGTGTCAGTAGGATCCATAGTACTAGCCATGCAATGATTATGTACACTAAGAATCGGCTGCGAAGTCGGTTGAAACAGAAAGGTCAAATTCCACAAAAGGAATGTAATGCCAAGACTTTGCTTTGCTTGTCCACGCTTGACGAGTGGACATCAATCCCAGAGAGTCGACTAAAAAATATTTTTGAACCACTAGATCTTGACGGTTCTAAGACAAAACAAGAAAACAAAAAAAAAGCTTTAAATGAGCCTAACTTTGTTCAGTCATCTCAAAGAAAATTGTGCAATATGAAAAATTACACTCCGGTACCGGAAGTGTTCGCCATGAACCTTCGAAACTCGATCAAAGATCCTGATGATCCCGACTCATATGGCTTTCAAACGAACTTAAGATGGTTGAAATTGGTTGAATCATGTCTTAGAAAATGAAACGTATAAAAGAAAGGGCCGTGTTCCGCTACGTCACTTCTACCGTTATATCTCCTGAGTAACGAATGTTATGGCTGAATTGACAAATTTTTATTGACAGCTTAGTGTGATAATTCGTGGTAGAATTGTCTCATTATAGCGAAACAGAGTGTTTCGGTTTCAGTGACTTTGAAATTGATCCGCTTTCGTCTGACTCCAGTAGTACACAAATGCCGCTGGGATACAATGTGATACAATAAACCAGTACCTCATCGGCTGGGATATGATCCTGACAGACGACAGCGGCATAGCACAGTGTGCGCGTTGTTGCCGTCACCTTCGCATGGCTACACCGGTCACTATACAGTCTGTCAGTCTTCCACAACAATCAAGACCTGGTGGTTTTTTTCTTTTTGGCGCATGACTGTGTTGGAATCTGCTCCACATTTGCCACACTTGCGGTGTGTGGTAGGCGAAGCACACCGCAATAGTTTAGATATGTGGGTAGTGTCTTTCGCCAGTTGTGAAGTTCAATGGGCTGAGAGCGAAGAACGCTTGTGTCTGTTGTATTGTTGTTTGTCGTGTAATACACATACCATAGAAGCTCGATTTGTTATTCGCACATAACAGGTTTTGAGGTGTTACATTTGGTTGCACTCTTATTCAATATTTTTGTGTAATGGTTTGCGTGGAGATGAAAATGCTGTATCTACGAAACAGCTCTTTCAGGTATTGTTTTTATTCAGCAGTCATTTGCCTATCTGTGCGTACGGTTAACAATGTCCCCGCGACAATCGCTACTTTCGCCAGTTGTGAAGTTCGGATTGTAATAAAACTGATGTGTGCGAAAGAATCTTCAGCTGCTGAAATTTATTCGTGAATTATGCTTAGTCTACGAACCTACTGTAATGAGTGAAGAAAAGGTTGGTGTTGTGATTTCAAAAAATTGATGAGCAAATGTTTATGACAAAGAGCGGAATGGTAGGTGCCTTCAGATGAAACTGTTTCTCGGGTGGACCAAAATCTGCGATCTGATAATCGGTTGGCGGTCAGTGGCCTGATGAATTGTCTCATTCGCGAACGAAAACTGATTCAACTTGCAGGCGGTGAGGTTCTGTGCAGAAGAGTTAAGAAAGCAGATGCGGTTGGAAGGGATTGGTAATTTTATGGAAAAGTTGAGTAGCTAATAAGCCTTTTTCATTTGATTTATAATGAAACGATTTTCATTTGACTCATTTCTTGACAGATATGAAGAACTATTTGTTATTCACAAATCTTAGCTAGAAAGTGAATTTAGATATATATATATATATATATATATATATATATATATATATATATATATATATATATATATATATATATATATATATATATATATATATATATATATATATATATATATATATATATATATATATATATATATATATATATATATAAATCGTCATGCCATTTTCATAGAAATCTAGGATATTAGCAATTGATTTTCAGAGAAAATTTTGCAATGCATGAAAAATGGTGATCACTTGGTATCTGGTACGGACTAAATGGTGCATGAGTCAAAACTGCCCAACTATACTCCATACTATCCTACAGACGTGTGTGACCTGTTGTTGTTCTGATGACACATGACACCTCTTCAGTTGGCCCAATTCTGGACATTTCTGGACATTAGCTTTAAACGGCCCAGTTATTACCAACAGAGATTTAGTGCTATAGTGTTTGATCGTATGGAAGCAACTCATAATAAATGATCCCTTTCCTGCCCAACCAAATGTGCAACATAGGCTTCCTGGTCGTAAGACTTTTTTTAACCCTTTCATGACCATAAGATGTCCAGGACGAAATATGTCAGTACAACACAATATTTTAGCTATTGTGGGTGTAAAGTAAGAGAATATGACCACAAAAACATAGCAGGGTGCATAAATTTCCTATAATTTCATGGGAAATATTTTTCCCTTTGATCCTCAGAAAAATTATTACATCGTATTTTAATTTATTGTTTTAATTGATTGATTTATCAGAATAGTAAAATAAATAGTTAATTATGGTGTTCTATGAAACGATTTCGTGTTGTTGTTCAACGTAAGTGGATGTTGCTCATAATACATTAATTATGTGTTCTTTTTGCATTTTTAAAATAGAGAGCAATGCAATCACTGCGGAAACCGACTTTTTAATCGAGGCCCGGAGGGCCGAATGTCATATACCATACGACTCAGCCCGACGAACTGAGCAAACGTCTGTGTGTGTGTTCGTCCGTGTGTGTGTATGTGTGTATATATGCAACAAAAATATGCACTCGGAAACGGCTGAACCGATTTTCACAAACTAAGATTCAAATTAAAGGTCTCATGGTCCCCCTGCTATTGAATTTTATGCCTATCCGACTTCCAGTTCCGGAGATATAGGATGATATGAACCATAAAAATGGAAGAAATATGCACTCACTTTTTTCAGAGATTGCGGAACCGATTTTCACAAACTTAGATTCAAATAAAAGGACTAATGGTGCCATAGCTTACTATTGAATTTCATTAGGATCCGACTTCCAGTTCCGGAGTTATATGATGATATGTGGAGAGAAAAAGAGTGCACTCAATTTTCTCTAATACGGCTCAACCGATTTTCACAACCTAAGATTCAAATGAAAGGTCTTATAGTTTCCTAAAAATTCCTAGAATATTTTATCCAGATCCGACTTTCGCTTCCGGAACTAAAGCGTGATAAGTGGAAAATTACCAATTTCATTAGTAGTTTTTCATAAACGATGGTCAAAAACAGGAACAAATCTCATAAAACTCTCTGATAAATTCTTCTAGTTTGCAGAGCTTGTTAGTTTGTGGACATAAAAACTTAATTCGGCAGTACTGGTCTCTCCTTTTCTTGTTGCGGAAGCACTGAAAGTTGTGAAGAAAAACTCCCAAAATAGATTCGATTTCTTTGCGAACCGATTTTCACAAATCATGATTTGAATTGAAGCTCATATTATCTTTAAAGCTACTTTTTTTTCAATTATATAATTTATTAAGGCACACTGCTTAAGCTCTAAGATGCCAAGGGCTTTTTCTAATTTTAATTAACAAATAACTTAAAACTAGGATAGTATATTAAGATAATGTAATGACTTTGGCAGATCCCGCCTTCAGCTGGCAATCGGCACCGGCCGGCGTACTGAATGTAACACGTTGGTAAGTATCTTGGTATTAGCCGCTTTTTTCTGTCCGTGTGGGTTCGCGGGGAACACCCCCAGGCTACGAATACCAGGCGGGTGGCCCATATTCATCTCATAGACTACAGCGGCCGTCCGTGGGCAATGATGATGATGTTACGGAGGAAAATGAAAAACAAAATATGTATACAGAGAAGTAAATATTACGGAGAACAGAGTAAAAAGGGGATATGGGAACAAAATGACTAAGAACGACAAAGATCTAATTAGTTGACATCGAGATGGTGAAAAAACGTGGGAGGGGGAAGCAGAAAATTTAGTGACAGCAGAAAGATCTTGTTAGTTCCAATGAAGATGGTGGACAGACGAGGGATGGGGAGATTCGGGCGGATGTTAGTGTCGAACCTGTGGGTGGAGTTTCTTCTTAGCATCAGTCGAGGAACAGGGGTAACTAACGCAGATTACACTTGTATATTAATGTGTTTGAGGAATTTATATATGAGTAACATATATGATATATCCCGACTCGCCAACACATCTCGAACCGGAACATCAGGTGGTCTACCTCGGGCCCTGAGGGAGTCCTTTAAAACAGACCTGGCGTCACAATACCCCACACATGACCATACGACATGCTCGATGTCCTGATAACCGTTGCCACAGGTGCAGAGACCGCTCTTCATGACCCCAATACGCCGAAGATGTGCGTTGAATGTGTAGTGATTAGACATGAGCCGAGACATAACACGAATGAAATCGCGACTCACGTTCATCCTCCTGAACCAAGGTTTCGTCGATACCCTAGGGATAATGGAATGTAGCCATCGTCCCAGTTCGTCATTACTCCATGAAGTTTGCCAACTTTCAAGTGCTCTTCGACGAGAAATACTGAAAAATTCATTGAAGCAGATTTGTCTTTCATAAATATCACCTTCTAATGCGCCCACTTTAGCCAAGTTTTTAGTTTTTTTTCATTTCCCGGAATGGAACAATGTGAAGGGACCCAGACTAACGATATTGAATAAGACCGTTCAGATAAAGTTCGCAAGTGTTCCCGTATTTTCCCCAGGAAATATGGGGGAACTTTAAAGCTACTGTGAAATGTCATCCGGATCCGACTTCCGGTTCCGCAGTTCCAGGGCGATGAGTATCAAAGTTTTCAAATCGTCATATAGATTGACAATATGAACAACACCGAAAGAAGAAGAAAACACAAAACGAACGATGCGTGTTTTGTTCTATTTCGTACACGCTATGAAGAAATCGAGACGGTTACGGATGTCTGCTACTGGTGTGTGATATTGGTAAAAAACGGTGCTGCGGTTGATAAAAATTTTAGCTATTCTATGATAAGTGCGACCGAAAGAATAAACGAATGTTATTGAATTCAAATTTATTTGAAAAATTTCACAGCCAGTAATGCAGTAATACCGTTCCAGTTGTGTAGTGATATCAATAATAGTAACAGTAATAATAATAATAATAATAATAATAACAATAATAATAATAATAATAATAATAATAATAATAATAATAATAATAATAATAATAATAATAATAATAATAATAATAATAATAATAATAATAATAATAATAATAATAATAATAATAATAATAATAATAATAATAATAATAATAATAATAATAATAATAATAATAATCCTACATGTTTTATGCTGCTGATTCATGCTTGGCTTACATATGCAGAAGTAACAGAAACGCAGGTTGACTTCGTTTGTTAGATTTCGTTTAATTGATTTTATCGAAATAGGGCATGAGATAGTAAGTCTTGGTTTAACTAGGTTCAAAGCTTCAATTTGTAGGTCATATTCGTTGCTAACAAACAAACCAACTTCGGCTATTCCGGTCATCTGAATCCGGTTTCGAAAGAATTGGAAATGGTGATTAAAAACTGCAAAATGGATCTCACTCGCTTTTCAGTTTCATACGGAATTCCTAAATTTGTTGTAGATACTACTTCCGGTTCCGGAACTACAGGGTAAACAAGATTTGTAGAGTTTGTTAGATTAGATCCGAACAAACTTTTCTATTTCTATTTAATGACCGGTTGTTTTAGCGAATTCCAAAGTAATATATATGATGTTATGAGTAATATAAGAAAGGCATCATTACATCACTAGGTGGATTAAAACAGGTTTTTTATACGTTGTTTTGCACAAACGTTTTAGTCAATAAAGATTGATAGTTCTTTTATTTTATTCGTTCAGAAATACATTTGTCACCTTGGAAATTAGTTTTTTTTACAATCAGTAAAAAACATATCCATTTAATAATAATTGAAGAATCCATAACGATTTTAACCCCTTAACGAATGAAAAAAATGTTTCCCCATGAGCGTTAAGGGGTTAATCACAGTTTAAGTTCTTTCACTGCACTTCGGTCCCGTTCGTTTTCGCTCAATGTTGTCCTGTGTGATTCACTTTTCATACTTTTCAAGGAATGAGTCGATTTCATTGCGTTTAGCTACGGCAGATCTATAACGTTTTTCTGTTTTGATCGGTGAGGTACCGGGGGAAGCGAATATGGCAGCTTGAATATGAGACAAAGTACTAGTACGTAATTTTTTTTATCACGACAACATCTGGTCACATGTTGTGACTCCGCACGGAAAAGCACGTGATCGCGATACAAGTAAAATATTAGTTGTTTTTTTTAAATCGAATGGTTAACACGATACACTCCCCGCAGTTACCTGGGTGGTAACATTTAACGTTGTTGTTGCTTGTGTTGAAGTAACACGTTTCTCCGTTGCTTTAAGCAGTTATTCAGTTGATTGAGCTGAAACCGACCCCTTCAAAATTGGCAGGCAATAAACAGTAGAATTATTTTTCAAAATGCTTAATCAAATCGACACAATTTTTACGTTTAAAACGCTATAAAATTCGCTGCTTGAACATAATAATCTGATGATGATGATGAAGAAGAGACGCAATGCTAGATTGCTAAAATTCCAGAGATGGAATTAATCAGTAAAATGTTCAAGAGCCCGCAGCAGCTTTTACTTTCCTTGCAAAATTGATGCTTAATGCTAGGGTTGCAGTTTTGGGAAAGTGAAAACACTGTTACACCAAACCCTCAATTTACGCGCCTTATATATGTATATATGTATTCATATATGCACGAACATATGAATTAATATGTATATCTTTATACATAAATAGATTGGTTAAGTTCATGAGTTTATTAATATGTATAAACATATATGCACATATATGTGCCTATGTGTATACACTAAGGTCTTTTTTTATGCGAATTTTCAGAGTTATGCGATTTCCTTTCTGCGTTTTTTTTATGCGAAGTTTCAGAGTTATGCGGTTTTTTTATGCGAAGTTTCAGAGTTATGCGGTTTTTTTATGCGAATTTTCAGAGTTATGCGGTTTTTTTTTCATGCGTTTTTTTTATGCGGTACGTAAACTCGCATAAAAAAGACTTCAGTGTACATATATACTTATAAAAGGCGCGTAAATTGAGGTTTTGGTGTACTTACTTAAAGATTACAAAAAAAATCTAGCCACCTGGGAGATTGGTTGTGAGTAATCGATTTGTACCAATCATTGAACATTGGATGTGTGTAATCCAGTGCTACCCTTCTAAGCAAAACCAAGTGGTGAAATTTCGGGATTCTGGGTGAAATAATCCTGTTTCTTCTTTTTCCAGCTTGACACTCTCGGTTGTTTCTCTCTGATACGCGCTTGTAATCCAATGTCAAGTACTGGAACCTTTCAAGTACTCTTGGGACGGTTGAATCCACAGGATGTAAACAGTACATTTCAAGCATTCGATTAATTTCTGTGTAGTTGGAAAAAAGATAGAGCCAGTTTCATTTAAGTGTGTTGATAACTTCATGTTAGTAATTTTTAGTTGTTTTGGAACGGAATAAAGGTCCTTTTTCGTATAGGAATGGAATGCTTTACAGGACAAAAAAGTTGAGAATTCTCTGTGATTTTCTATTGTCTTGGAGAGCCTAGCATTTCATTTCGATTAAAATTTTAATTTCGGTGAAAGAATTAAAATTCGTCTAAACGTGTGTAAAATAAGTCAGATTCAAGCCGATCTAACTTTCCGTATTTGAAGTGTTTCATCTTCCGATTGCAAAAAAAAATAACAAATTTCATATATTCGAGGTTCCTCGTTTCCTCTAACCCATTAGTGCTAGCTGTGTATCAATGTCTATTCAAGTGTACGCACAGCAATGGGTGAGTGAGTACCACTTACGTCCCAGTAACTGTCAGGAGTACTTGCATCAGGATCGACACTGAACCGGAACCGCACTGAAGTTTGTCTGAGTGTGAGGGCAAAAAGTTTCTCGTCTAGTGACAGCGCGCACAATAAACGATACCGGCCGGGACTGGGCCATGATGTTCTGTTGGAAAAGTTTGTCCGTTCGTTCGTGTCTCTGTTAGGGCGTACTCAGTGCGAACGGCAAGGTTGTAATGCTCTCCGGAAATGATAAACTATTACTGCGAGTGACACGTGATAATCGAATAATGTTAAACTGTTGGAATAGGTGAGCTTTACAAAGTTCTGCGAAAAAGTGTGCCACGCCCCGGTAATGAATCGATCAAAAGCGAGCGATTTCAAAAATTGCCATGACCAGCGCTTCAAACAGAAACCACCGTAAGCTACCTACGGTGAAGCAAATCTCTCACAGACTGTCCATAAATTAGTAATCAATCTTCTTATTTGCAAATGAATAACACACTTGCCCGGGATCCGACGGTACGAGCAGATACAAATGACCAGACTGGGACCCGCATTAGGTGTGGTGCGGTGTGGTCGGGAAAGGTTGGTTGGTTTGTTGGTAGCCAGCAAATCCCAGACCAAAGTCGTGAATAAATGATAGTTGGAAAGCCAAAGAAACGCCGAGGCCAAACAAAGCAAAACGATCCGAGGTAAAGCCCGCCCGGAGACCCTTGCCGCGCCTGGGTTCTGTGTGTTTTTATCGTTGTAGTTATTTGTGTGTCAGGAAGCTTTCTTTCACATTTTGCTCCACTCTGGTCCCGCGTTGCGATGGTGACGTTGCCCTGGGTAGAACTGGGTGGTAGTGCTTACCAATGAAAGAAATGAAACAAACAAAGAAAAAAAAATAAAGAGTAGCATCTAGAGCAAGCGATTTGTGTGTTTGGTCGTCAGTATTATTAATATCAGTCAGCAAAACAGGCAAGCAGACGTGTGGAAAAATGGTAGACCCTCTTTTTCTCGCCTTTCGTTTCGCTCTTTTTGTGGTGGGAAACTGCGAGTTTAGCAGTCACTGAAGAAGATGATTATAAATGAATACCAGGGAGGGTACCGTCGATGGGGTAAGAAGGGCGATGAAACGATTTGGAGGTTTTTTTCTTTACGCAGGGAAGATTTATATTGCAAATCATTGGCCAATACACAAAATAGTTTAGGCAAGATAAAAAATATCTGTTTTAATCAGTGTAGCTTTTACGTATTGATGGACCCGGGGCAAAATTTGTTAGGTGTCCCTAACAACCTGAATGTCCTGTTTTTTTTTGCTCGCTGAGTCCCATCAAGGACCCCCTAAAATCGTGGGTCGTGGGGCACGTGCCCCCGCTGCCCCTCTGTGAAAGCGGTTCTGGTTTCAATATTCCTAGTAGTGGAATGATGACATATTTATTACAGTGGGATTTTTTTCGGTTTCTATGATTCTTGAATGACAACTAGTAGGTTCGTTTAGCCATTAACAAACAGGGTCTACTCAAGGGGAGAGTCGCTTAGCACAAACTATATTGTGCCTCTAAAAAACACGTGATATACTGTGAGTCTAAGTGTGCCACTCTGTGCCCCATGAAACAGCTACTTGTCAAAACTGAGCCTTTTGTGTGCCGCAACTGTGCAAATGTATGAAAACAAAAGTGCCAATATTGATAAATGCACCAACGCTTTGTGTTAATGTGTGATTGGCACATTGTTCTAAGCGTCCTCCCCTTAGGTCTACTACTTATAATAGATCTAGGACCCGTTTCGAAGGTTTCATACATTTTTTTACTTCGTCCCTTATATGACAATTTTAAATTCTTAACATTCATCACCCTGCATTTGACACTCGACGAACAGAGTCCAACGGTAAGTGATACTTGTACACACTTTACTGCTCGGGTTCCAAACTAGCTTAGGATATTGTAAAAGCAATTTCATTACTTATCATCGAAAAGTGGCGCAACAATTGGATCGGTTGCATATAAAAAGCTGATGATCCTCATTAAAAGGGCGTTTGAAATCGTGTTCTAAAGTATAAGTAATGTGCCTCTTAGTACAACAAAACTTAGTCCGCGACATTTTTTTGGAGATTTCACCGAATACTATTTTTACAATCGTCCACAGTGTTGCTGAAATTTTACGGCAAGTAATGGCAGATAAATTTAAAAAAGCTGGTGTTAAATCACATAATGTCACCAGATGACAATCAGGTTTGAAAATATGGAATCACTTGAGTTTATAATCACCATTCTGTATCAGGACTGCGAGAAAGCCTACCTAGCGCTTCTTTTTTGGTATTACGCAAATTGATTGTCACCAACAATTTATCACCTTTCAAAATGAAAATGATAGAAAAATAGCTATCACTTTCAGTATCTGTAAGAATTTCGAGAGTAAAAGTTGGAGTAACATTTTTCCGTTCGGTAATATTGACACAGTAAATATGACTAATATCAGAAATAAAAACGGAATTATTTTCACATTTAACTGTAGCAACACATTCTCTCGGATTGGGTTTAGTATTTTTCTTCTATAATTCGAAACATGCGCTTTCATTATCCAGCCTTTCAACATCCTCTCCGAATCATAGAAACTACAGAATGTACTCATTCAGTATTTAATCAGACTGGTCAAAGTTAGCCTAAATAGTGTTTTTAATGACAAAAACCTGTTTTAATCCACCTAGTGGTGTAATGATGCCTTATTACTTATGTTTTTTTTATCACTAAAAGATTCTGTCAAGATTTTCTTTTTCAAACTTGAATAAAATCAAAAAATTTTTTTGGTGTAAACAACCATCACATTTTCAATTTGTAAACAGTTATGACAAGTTGGGGCACGTTCAGGAGTGTTCTAGTTCTAGATGCATAATTTATGTCAGTTTTTAAATTTAAAACTAGAAATTATAACAGAATAAACTGGCAGCCCCAGCAGCGTTTTATCTGTGTTTCAAATTTAGAACTGTTTGAATAAAAAAAAAATTAAAACGGCTTGCTTGGGATACGTTTGTTTCAGTTTCAGTTATATTATAAACCACCCATATGAATCGTGCAGCTGCTGAATTTGCTCTTACTGATGAGATGTCGCTACTCTGGTTATAGGCACTTTAATTCAGAGAACAGTATGATTCACAGACAACAGACTGAAATCGGTACGAGTGCTCCGAAGCGGCTTATGAACGCTAATTGGGCGGAATGGTTACGAAGTCTGTTTTTGGGTTTGCTTCGCTATACTTTTCGTGGACTACCACGAAAAAAGAAAAACACCTTCGACAGCAAGTATAAGTGTGCATTATTGCAGCGATTGAAAATCGATTTTCGAGACAATGCACAGATACACAAGAGCAAAATGTGAGCTTCATTTTGGAGTTCTGGCCGCTACTGTAAATCGTCCTAATCATCTCTGAGAAATTTATTTGGGTTTCATTTTGGAGTTTTTGACCGCTACTAAGAAGATTTTTCTGTTGTTGCTTCGTCGCTCCAAATGACGAATTTAAATTTTTATACTGTCCAGACCAGAGATGCAAAGTAAAAATTGTAAATATATTCTCTGATCCAGATACGGAAGTTGACTCGATGAAATTCAATAGGATCATATGAGATGATAAGGCACTTCATTTGAATATACATTTGCTAAAATCGGCTCGAACATCTGTTCGAGAAATAATCAACAAATTTTGCAAACTAGGAAAGTTTACTGAATAGTACCAAAATATTTGTTCCTTTTTACATCGTGGCTTATACGAACACACGCTTGAAATTACAGGTATTAATACTCATCACTCAGCTTTTCCGGCCAGAAAGTCAGCCAGAAGTCGAACTATGACTATATGATAAAAGAAATTTAAAAAATTGATCCCTTCCTTTTGATACATAGAACTTCTTGCTTCAATCCCTCATTGTCCAATCTAAAATATGTGAGTACATATTCACTTAAATTGCTAATTGCTAACTACTTGAACTCATCCCTAAAAAAACAAAACATAAAATACTAAAGACACAAGAATCATCAGTTATATGCATTATTTCTTATTGTGGGCCCCTCCCGAAACGATATCCTGGGTACTGGCCTGTTGCAGGGTGAAGATTATTAAAATATTTATACCGTTACTGAAAGCGGTAAGTAAAATACGTAAACTAATTTCTGAACCTGCCTCATAACTAATCCCAATCACTTTTCTCGAACCGACTTCGATTGTACCGGTTCCAGGATTTCCATTTTGCAAGTACTTGCACATCTGTAGGTTATACTAGTTGATGGAAAAACCTTTCTGTTTTTCAAGAATCAAACAAAATTATTTTGCGAAAATCCACACACCTTATATATGAGAATATGAGAGATATGGGAAAGGCATCATTACACCACTAGGTGGACTAGAACAGGTTTTGAGATTTCATATTACCTTAATTGGTGAAACGATTTCCCCGGATAGGAGCTAGTAACGGGTTCGAGTCCCATCTCTGCGGTAGCTTTTTCGCGGGTTTCATTACATAGTTGTATTCGCATGTTATTTTCCCAATCTCTTTTTCTCGTTAGTTACTAATCAAATTTATTGGCTTTGGTTGTTCATTCACTATTACCGTTTTCGTTTTTGAACCTAGACGCGGGCTACTCTGACTCCGAGTAAAACGAACACGTGGTACGCGCCCTAAACAACAACTCATTGAAAAAAGAAAAAAATAAACAAACTCGGCTGGATGCGTGGTGTGACCCGAGAAAATTTTCAGAGCGAAACTACGCGATTGGAGTCCGATCTAGAGCGACCTCAGGTTGCTAAAACAAACATATCAAACGTTGTTTTGGCGACTCTGGGTCAGCTTTCGGGCTGCTCTGATCAATAAACGAAAACGGTATATGTTTAGTAAAAATGCGTACTGCAAAATGCATTGTTTTTTTTTCAAAATCGATGTACTATATTTTCTTGATTGTTATGCGAAATGTACTGTTCTTTGTAAAAAAAAAATATACGAGCGTTAGGTATACCCGAAATCGAATATTTTGGCCATCATCCAATCAGACCTGCACAATTGAAGAATTATACGGCTAGTTCAAAAGATTTTGTTCATTTTTTTCAGAGACATGCATAGAAACACACTCTGGCAATATTACTCGTCCTTTGACTCGACAACGACAGCTCGAAATCCCTCCAGCTGCCAAGAACTGGGATTTTTATTCACATCCAGCAACTGCTATTCAGATTTCTAGCGCCGCCATATAATAAATATCGTCGTAAATTAGGTCCGCTTTAACGTCATTACCAGGGCGACATTTCCATGTAAGGTGAGAGCGCTGCGAGAAGTAAGTCCCGACCGAAAGGTGTGATTTAAATATGTTTTCACGACACGGTGACGGCAGTGACGTATGATGGTGAGGAATCTGGTTCACGCAGCGTTATACGAGTATGCGACCTGTCAGGAAGGGGGAAGATGCACGGTGGGTGGTTCAATTAAACGCTTGTGTGATATCAGAATGCACACGGTCTCCATCTTCAAAAGGATTGTACAAAGTTGCACTGGGTGATGAAATACTGCGTATATAATAATAGCACATGTAACAGTTGGAACAAGTGATGGTTCGAGAATACTATGCATGGAAAATTGACCCGTGCGGAGGAAATAAAAACGTCGAAAATTGTTGTTTTGCAGAATTTTTCTTTACTGAACAGGGGGTAGTTGGCAGCAATTGTAAACTATGACAAACGACCGTCTTCATGCCAGCTCCACACCATCAAGTGATGACCGTGTGTGGAAAGACAAGGTCATAAACAGAAAACGATCAACGTTGCACTTGCTACAAGTGTAGGATGGTGACGTTGGCGGTGGAAAAATAACATTTCGTGTTTTATGATGCTAGGGACGTTTCCGTGGTACGATTTATTGCGGAGAACGATGGGTGCAACCTAGAATTAATGGTCGCAAGATCAACCGTAGAAACAATTGCTATATGTCCCAAAGAGCACATTTCACACGTTTTATTTCATTCAACAAAGACTTTCCATGGAACAGTATAATTTTACTGCAATTCCATATACGTGAACAGCAATCTTTCAGTAGCGTCAATGTCGCTGTATTTTTCTTTTCGGGGAAAGCTTGCGTGTATTCGGCGAGTTGTTTTCATTCGCTGCGTGCCACTCAAACACCAAGGCGAATTCTTTGGGCTCAGCAGGAAAGTAAAATCCCCACTGGTTCTGGGAAATAAGATTTGTGGTTGTCATCTAATTTGAAAGACGAAAATGGATGCAATTGTACTAAAGTGCTACCTTCTCTGGCATGGGAAAATGAGCAAGTGGAAGTTGGGATTTCGACATGGTTTGCGTTTGGGGACTTTTTTATTCATGCTTGAAAAAAGAAATCATCAGTAACTTGTATATCATCGAAACCGTAGGAGTGGAACATATGACCGGAAAGATTGCTAGGACAATGAAACAGAATACTGGGATCTTCGGCCGTAATCTGTCTAAAAAGTTCAGCTCGATGTATAGTACAGTTCGACGAACTCGTTTACGACAATGATTTCGGTCGTACTGTGCCCACAAACGTCTCAACAGGTCACCGGAACAAAACTTTGTTGCCAAAAACCTTATTCTGACCTGGAAGCTCTATCTAAATATAATCAATGCATTTTGAAGGGCGATGCTATTTTGCGTCGAAATGGATTTTGGACAACTTCGGATCAAAAATTTGACTCTGTTGATCTTGCGGAAGGCGTTCCGGCCAGGTTTAAATTTGTTTTTCAAACACAAATTTGCACGCAAATTGATGATTTGGCAAGGCGTGGAAAGCGAACAACTTTCCTGGTTGAATGGTATGGGTGGAATGATTGATTTTATTGAACAAAATTGGAATGCAACCAATAGTTCAGATTATTATCCTATCGAAAAAAATGGCAATTGTCAAGCGTAGTACGGAGAAAAAGGTTAATGTTACAATCAAGTATATATGAACCTAATTTCAAATTTGAAAGATTTTGTCTTTTTGAAGAATCTTTAAAGTTGGACTCAAAACTATTGCAGTTTATTCGTCATATGGCCATACGAATCGGTTTGGGTTATACTGGTTCCTGAATACCGACTCTGGAAGTACCTTAAATAACCGTAAACTCAAAAGTGGAACTTACTTCGAAATATCACGGAATGTTTAATCGATTGTCACACTTGTAGATTCAAATTCGATCCGATTTGTAGTTTCGACATTACACAGTAATGAGTGATTAAAATCTCAAATTGTCGCTTAAAGTGACGATCATTAAAATAATGTCATGTAAACTGAAACACCGAAGAATATCCATGCAAAAAACACATGCGGATTGATAAAAAAAGTATCATCTCACTGCTAGGTGGATTAAGCACGTTATTATCAAGCAAGTTGCTATTATAAATTTAATTATTGCATCCACTAACCCAGATCATCTTTATTCCAAGAAGTTTACCAGCTGGCAAGTGTTCTTTGGCGAGACGCGCTATAGAATTCGTTGAAAGCAATCGGACTCTCATAAATTTCACCCTCAATAGCACCACGTTTGGCTAAACTATCGGCTCTTTCATTGCCTGGAATAGAGCAATGAGCCGGGACCCAAACTATTGTGATTCGATAATTATTATTCAATATGAAGTTCAGGCACTTTTTTTTTTGCCCATGAAAAACGGTTCATTTTTGCCAGCAGCGTTCGAACAAATGGCTTTGTATATTTGTAACGCCATAACTTCGGAACTACTGAACGGATTGCCACCAAACTTGGCATAGCTACTACTCGCATTTCAGAGATGGTTTAAGGAGCATTTTTATACGGGAGGGAGCGTAGTAAGTGTAATTAACAGGAGGGGGTCATGAAAAAAATCATATAACTTGACAAGAATCGATACGTTTTGAAGACCATAGAAACATTTTGCATACATTCGATATGACTTTACGGGGGGTGGATGTAGCAAGTGGCTTTAAAAAGGGGGGTGTAATGTTTGAAATGGCACAATTCCGAAACTATTGAACGGATTACCACCAAACTTGGCACAGATACTTCTTGCTCTTTTGAGAAGGTCATAAGGGTATTTTAATGGGGGAGGGAGCGTAGTAAGTGTCCTTAACAGGGGGGTTTGTGTAATTTGACGAGAATCGATAATTTTTTAGACCATAGAAACAGTTTGCATATATTAGATATGATTATATGGGTGGTGGAAGTAGCAAGTGCCTTTAAAAAGGGGGGGGGGGGTGTAATGTAATCACTTCGGAACTAATTAACGGATTGCTACCAAACTTGGTACAGATACTTATTGCTCTTAAGAGATGGCCATAAGGGTGTTTTTGTGGGGGAGGGAGCGCAGCAAGTGTCCTTAACAGGGAGGGGGTCGTGAAAAAATGTGTCTAATTTGACGAGAATCGATACTTTTTGAAAACCATAGAAACATTTTGCATTCCGTAGATATGATTATATGGGGGTTGGATGTACCTTTTAAAAGGGGGGTGTAATGTTTTAACGGCATAACTCCAAAACTACTGAACGTATTGCAATCAAACTTGGTATAGGTACTTCTTGCTCTTCAGGGATAATCATTAGGACATTCTCAGGGACGAGAGTGTGTAGCAAGCGTTCTTAATCTGAGGAGGCCATGTCGAAATTTTTCTTATTTAAAGAGAATTGATACTTTTGAAAACCATACATACATTTTGAAAAACTCAAACATGGTTTTAAGGATATTTGTGGGGGGTGGATATAATGAGTGCCTCTAAAAAAGGAAGTTTAATGTGAAGTTTAAAGAATTTTCCATAAAACGATACTTCTTGCTGAGTACAGATATTACCGATATAGAAGATGAAAAATTTTAAAGTTGGACTCAAAACTATTGCAGTTTATTCGTCATATGGCCATACGAATCGGTTTGGGTTATACTGGTTCCTGATTACCGACTCTGGAAGTACCTTAAATAACCGTAAACTCTAAAGTGGAACTTACTTCGAAATATCACGGAATGTTTAATCGATTGTCACACTTTTAGATTCAAATTCGATCCGATTTGTAGTTTCGACATTACACAGTAATGAGTGATTAAAATCTCAAATTGCCGCTTAAAGTGACGATCATTAAAATAATGTCATGTAAACTGAAACACCAATAGGGAGGAACAAAGTTCAAATTGTTAATATAATCGAACGTGACTCCAAAACAACTCAAACTCACCAAACCTAACTAGGTTGAATATTTTAAGATGGTGGGAGTGTGGGGGGGGGGGGGGGGGGGTGGCAATGTTCCATAACAACAACTTGGCACAGGTACTTTTTACTATTCAGAAGTGGTCACGACAAGCTTAGATATTCATGACAAAGGTTTATTGTAACATTTTCTTATTCGTCGTCAAACACGATAGGGGGGCGGATTCAGACTAGGAGAAGGGGATCTAGAAAATCAATTTTCATCTTGATTTTTTTATAAAATAAGAGAAGGGCAAGAGTGTCAAGATTGTGTTAGATAGTATTGCTATCGTTAATTTGAATTAAGTAGTACTGCTATTGTTAATTTTAATGAATTAATCGATATTTTTTGAAGAGCACAGATACTTCGTACACTACTAAGAGGTGGTCATAAGGGTTATCAATACAATCAATACTTAATACTGCTCAGAGTATTACACTAAGTAGCACATCTTCGGGAATTTTGCTCGGCCTTTTCTTCCCAGAACATTTCCGAGCCACGCCGTGTCATTCAGCTAGTAGATTATGATTTCCAAGATGGAATTAACTAGCAAAATGTACACAGGGCATTAAGCATATTTTTATCCCGCTTGCTTTTTTGAATGGCTCGCTAGAAGAGCATTTCTTATTCCGTTTTCATGAATTTTGTAATTAAATGTTCATGTAAATGCAATTAAAAGCGCTTAACGCTTTAAAATTTACTGCTAAAGTGAAGTGTTACTATTTGTATTTTCGTGACTCCAAAACAACTTATAAGCCGGGACCTAAACAACAACGAGAATCTTTTATCTGTAGAATATAAAACAACTGGCTCGTATGAGGCTAAAATTGTGTTGTGGAGTTGGAGTTCGATGATCATATGGCTGACACTTCAAGTTTCGGAGATATCATGGTGCAAGTGACGTAATCGATAAATCATTTTATTTTCTATTTGCATAATTTTTTCCTTAGTGTGTTCAAACGTATTGGTTATACTTGGTTCGAGAAATGTTTTACCGGGATATTTTACATAAGCGCTGAATGCATCTGAATGAATTGGTATCAAAAAAGAACCCAAAATAATAGTATCAGAAATTATCTTTAAAAAACGGAAGAAAATAATGAGACTGTGTCGATGACAAGCGAAAGGTATTATGATTCCTACACCGGAGTCTACACCTGGAATGCTCGGTCTTCTCCGCGGAGGCCGCAGCCATTTACGCATGCATGGAGGTGATCCCCCCGGGATCCGAGGCCGTCATCTTCTCGGACTCCCTGTCGGTTATTACCGCCCTGGAGTCCAACAGGACCGGACACCCGTTCGTCCAGGCGATTCAACAATACAGCAACAACCAAACCACTATATGTTGGATCCCCGGACATAGCGGGATCCCGGGGAACGAAAAGGCCGATGAATTGGCAGCCATGGGCAGACAGTCACCACGGTACATACCGGAGGTCCCATCCGCTGACCTGATCACCTTATTCCGGGGGAGGCTCCAGGAACATCTATTAGGTCACTGGAGATCTTCTGGAGGTTACCTCTGCAAGATCAAGGGGGATTTGTCCCGGTGGACAGATCGACCAGATCGGACAGAGCAGAGAGTCCTATCCCGCCTCAGAGTTGGTCACACTCGTCTCACCCACGCCCACTGCATCACCCGCGACAGCCCACCCTCCTGCCTGCACTGCAATGTAAGGCTCACGGCAGAGCACATTGTCACAACCTGCCCAGAATACCACAACCTACGAACCCACTACAACATCAGCTCCTCCATTCGTGACGCCCTTTCCAACGATCCCGTATCCGAAACCATCATAATCCTCTTACTGAAAGACGCCCGCCTCCTAAACCAGCTCTAAATACCCATCCCTCAACCAACCATACCTCCTCCTTCTTTTTCTCCAACCCTATTTCCTTCCGTTTACACCGACTAACGGCAGGGACGTAGCATCGACTTCCGGACCTCCCGGCTTCCACCGCATACCCAACCAAGGAACAGCACCGCTCCATGGGCCACCCGCGGGGGGAAGACCCCCCGGGATGTCAACCATGGCCCCCGTCACCAACTACAGCACCGCTCCCACCAATGCACGGCCACGGCCTCACTGCCCGCCTACCCGCGGCTCCTCACCAAAAACCACAGCACTGACACCCACAATCGCCCGAGATTCAGCACATCACTGTGTGCCATCCGCGGGGGAGGACCCCCCGGGATGTTGACCACGGCACCACCCTCCAACAATACAGCCTCGCCAACCGGAACCCGGCGACCGATCTACACCCATTCGATACAGGACACCACCCTTACGGACCATCCGTTAGCTGATGTCCCACTGGAATGCCGACCAGGACCTCCCCGCGGCCGAAGCGGAAACCGACCAGGACCGAACTACAAGAATACCCCTCACGAAATGTATACAAAATTGCAAATTGTAATGTTCCACTGTAAACACCCTACTCCCCCCAACATAACCAGCCTTTGCCCCCCCCCCTCCCCCCTAAAACCTACCCCCCCCCCCCCCCCCCCCCACCACAAACTCGATACAAACCCGGTGAACGACCGCAACTAGGTATAAATAAACGATATAATAATAAGGTATAAATAAACGATATAATAATAAGGTTTTATGATACCACAAGGTTTTTATCACAGTACTGTTTTCGCTACAAAACGCAGAAATTTCTCTGTCGGCTGTTTTTTTTAAATCGGATTACCACGAAGCACTATTAGCTTAAAACCAAGCTTAGGGTTGTTAGTGTCGGTAGGATTAAGATTATTCCAAGCTATGCTAGTTTTCCGAGCCAAAGAAATCTGTCGAAACAGAAGCTTATGCTTTGTACAAGAATGAAGTACCAAACCAGTGCTTTATTTTGAATTGGCTCCACTACTAATGTTGTCACTCGCCTAAGCATGCCTTCTTGTCGATTTATTGAAACAGAGGTACATGTGTTCCAACTATCCCGCCTCGAGACAAAAAACACTTTCATCTTTCGAGAAATTTTCTATTCGACACGAACCAGAACAGTACAAAAGGCAGAATGAACAAATCTCAGAGAGTGAGCTTCTAAATAGACTCCGCTGATTGCTTGGCAAAACATTGTGTACACAGTGTCAATTTTCCGTCATTTTTCTAGTATTCCCTGCTACAAAGCGTAACTAGGGGAAAGTGCTATAATATGTCTCCCTCAAGAAAATATTGAGATATTTCTGAAAATTTTAATATATTTTCCTCGAGAATGTGAGTATTTCAATGCAATACGACTGAGGAACATTATTTTCAATGATTCCGGTAGAAGTGATGATAATTGATTGATATTGATACACATTTTCCAAAACGACCAACGACTCAGTTTTTTATTCGCTTGCCTTAGATATAATGCCCCAGCAGCCGTATAATACGCCTCACAACAAATCATTGGTATGCCACATAACAAGATGCATTATGCCTCTTGAAATGTCCGTAAAGTGAGAAAATTAGTATAACAAAAAAAATGGCGGATAAATTGTTTATTTAGTTAAAGCAAAAGCGTACTTAAAAAGATTCTTGTTTTCCTATTCTCAGTTTTTTTTAAATATTTTCCAGCAAACGATAAATGCCAAATTTGCATAGCAGAAAGATCTAACCAAAAAGATAGTGTTAGTGATAAAACTTCTGATTAGAAAAGTCTTGAATGCTTAGAAAATGTAGGGGGTGCTTTGGCCAGTAGGGGCGCTTTATAATACTTCCCCCCAAGAGTGTAATCCGTCGCACTGTTGAGGCTAAAGGCACAGCACGAGTCTTATGGACGACCGTCGTCTACACGAGTTGTGCTTATGACGCGTGAAGCAATGCGACCTCACTTATCCATCCTTCTGCACTTCGTTTTCGTCGAAGACGGGTGACAGCATCATCGCGGGCCATCCAAGCAACCTAGCCAGTCGAGCCACACAGAGCTCTTCGGGAAACGTCATTCCGTGGTTGGGCTGTCGCTGCCAAAGTCATTGTGGTACTTCCTTTGTGCAGTTTGGATGCTTTGCTTCGTTAACGGTTTGTTTTGAGTGCCTTATTATTGGCGAAAGCTTTGTGTTGTGTTTTTGTTTTGTACCTTTTCAATGCCCGATGCAAGACCGATATCACGCTCCGCCACTGCGGCGTACTTCCGACGGCGATAAGTGATTTGCACATTTGTTGACATGAGCGGTCCAAGCAATGTTTTTTTTTGGGTTCGCATTCACCCCGTGCACCATCGAGGCTACTTCCGTTGACAGAACGAAATGAAATTGTGATCCATACATATGGTATGGAACAGGCGCGTATACAGGGGGGTGTTTTATGGGTTCAAACCCCCTCCGAAACTCAAAAAAATATGGTATTATTTAAACTCTTTTTTTCAAATAAGTAAAAAATAAAATGAATAATTTTCAACAAACGACTCCACAATAAAAAAATTTCAAATAATTATATAAAAAGTTCCATTTGTATGGAAATTGATCAACATGTTCTGAAACACCCCCCGAAATTTTTTTCTGGGTACGCGCCTGGTATGGAACAATTGTATTACTCCCGAAAGTATACAAAAGTGAAATAAATCTCGTTTGGAGTGCAGAACAAAACGACACAATAAATTGCGGCTTGTTTCTCGTAACCGATTTATTTTCAATCTGCGATCAGCAAGATTGGTGCAATTTGGTGATCCATAAATTTGTTCCGGTAGGTATTAATATGCGCACAGAATTGAAAGTTTTGTGCTGATATTGATGCTGCACTGTGTGTAAGTATTCTGCTGTCGTTTGTTTATTCGAGAGCCGGTGCGTATGAAAAAATTCACATTCGGGTACACAACGTACCCGATCCTGTTTTCGAGATTTCTACATTGTTGGGTTGGGAAAGGCTTGAAAAACTCAGAGTGATTGAAAATACACTCACGTCAACAAGTTCCCGCTTGTTGATTGAGAACAAGTTTTATATATCGGATTCATATGTTTTTACGGCATAATTTGCTATTGATATACTTGTGTTTGGTAAAAATCGCTGGGAAGGTTTATCGGATAACCATATATACAGGTCCGGAGATAATTAGCAGCGTGTAAAGCATGACTCGTCGCGAGAACTGCTAGCTGAATTTGCAATAGCGTGCTGAACTAAAGATTTGGTATTTTGGAAGGTTTGCTGAAACACAAGTCTAGTTGTTGGATCTTGTAAAACAACTGCCAAACTCGGCTAAGCCCCGTTGCCAGCTAGCTCAGTATTTTTAAACCGGTTTTTACTCTTAATGTGACTGTACAAAAAATTCTACATTACATTACCTTAAAACAGAATGTGGCACACACTGCCGATCACTCTGCTGGTGTAAACCTCACATTCGAAGATTTCGCTGACGTACCAAATGGGCAGCATTCAATTCTTCTTTCGTTTTTCTTTCAATCGAAACCACCGTCAGGTGAAATAGCAAGTATCTCTTTCAATTGAATGAGAGCGTGCCTCCCAAAGATATTAGATGAAAGGTAAACCAATCATGATAGCTAAAATATCAATTACAAAATAAATATCAATTAATCTTTCAGTTTTCACTTTGAATACTTTGAATACATTTCAAACAGTCGGTTGGCCCCTCCCGGAATCAAAACCAGATATATAATTATTTAGAAGGTCTCAGACATGTGTTACAGAAATAACAAGACAGTAAACGTGAAGAAATGTAATACAATAACAGTTCCAGTGGACAAGTTTAACCTCTATTTATAATTCTGGTCGGACAGAATTGCCGTCATCGAGTTGATGATGTTCATGCCTACTCTTCGAACTTGCTCACTACTAACAGCTGAGACAATGAAGCAGGTAGACTACACTGAGCCAAAACCTCTCACTAATTTTATGTGGAAAATCAAATACGTACTGAAAAAGGCTACCACATTATATTCACATGTATCATATAGCATTTATATGTACATTTATAAATTCTAAATAAAAGACAGGCCCGGCATATAAGGTTGGTGCGGTGGGTGTGGATGATGGTAGATGCGGATCAAGTTTATCAAGTCATTCTGCGTTTTCCTCTCGTTTGAACGGCGAACAAAACAAATCTTTAAACTATCCAAAAGCTGATGTGCACAGTACCTAACATTCTTTACAGCATTATTTAACCGAACACAAGTGCAAGTCGGTTTGGTACTGATTCTTGTTTTGTGCGAGTGATTGTCTTAAATGCGAACACTCATGAGCAATTCCAGGAATGAGTAGACGAAAAAGTGACAGAATCAGAATTGACCTTCTCCGATTTGGATGAAACTTCTTACATGGCTTCAGTATAGCAAACCATAAGTTTTGAATCGATGGAGAGGTCAATCTGACTCACGACTGATTTTTAAAAAGAGCGAATGTATTTTTGCATATCACGAAAATTGCATTTTTCAAATCGTTGTAACTCAGAAATTGTTAATTGTACAAAAATGGCGTCCAGAAAGAAGTTGTAGGAAATCAAAAGGGCACTCGAAAAAATATACACTGAAAAAATAAATGATTTTTTTCTCAATAATGTCTAAATGAACTAAAAAAATTAAATTAAAATTTTTTTTTTGATAATTTTTATTTTGAAGCTCTTATTAAAACCTACAGATTGATGGCTATCCCATCGTGCCTTTTGAAAAATGAAGAAGTTACAGCTAAAACAATTTACAGATATATTCGAAATTTCAATCATTCTCGTTGAAAGATAATCATTCAAACAGTAGAATATTATTCTACAGGTTAAAGGCAATAAATTTGTTCATGATATCCTTACTTCTAAAAGTAGCTGTTCTTGAGATACTTGGATATTCAATTATAACACAATTTTTTATATTTCCATGAATTGTTTATTTGCTTGCTATATCTACAATTATTACATGTACATGAATAATTCTTAATTATATTTAAGGTTTTATTTATGTCTGACGGAGCTGCCTAGCAGTACAAAAACAGAAAAATTTTGCAAGTCTCTGTAAATTTAAATCAATTTATAACATTGATGCTGAGTGTATATATTTTTTAGAGTGTTCTATTGATTCCCTACAACTTCTTCCTTGACGCCATTTTTGTACGATGAACGGTTTCCGAATTACAACGAGACCCGTAAACTGTTTTAGCTGTATCTTCTTCATTTTTCAAAAGGCACGGATGCGATACCCATCAATCTGTAGGTTTTAATAACAGCTTTAAAATAAAAATTATCAAAAAAATTAAAACCAAGCTTTTTTTTATTTAACTTTTTCGAATTATTTGATATTATTGATAGAGTGCCCAATCGATTCCCTACAACTTCTTCCTGAACGCCAATTTGTGCAATTAACGGTTTCCAAGTTACAACGATTTGAAAAAGCCAATTTTCGTGATATGCAAAAATACATTCGCCTTTTTTAAAAATCAGTCGTGAGTCGGATTGACCTCTCCATCGATTCAAAACTTATGGTTTACCATACTGAAGCCATGTGCAAAGTTTCATCCAAATCGGAGAAGGTCGAGTCTGATGATCTGCTAAGCATTTCTGGAATTGCTCTTATATAGAGAATCATTTCCTCCCGTGCGAGGCGAATAATAGGTCTGTAACGGTGCTGATAATTAGTAA
This sequence comes from Malaya genurostris, assembly GCF_030247185.1. Taxonomy (NCBI): domain Eukaryota; kingdom Metazoa; phylum Arthropoda; class Insecta; order Diptera; family Culicidae; genus Malaya; species Malaya genurostris. The sequence continues at coordinate 47,793,864 of NC_080572.1, forward strand.
AGAGAAAATCATTCGATTTTTATTAGATCAACACATAAACGTTAAAAGAAGTTCAGATGAAAGTTATATCGATTTCAAATGAGTTGCATTTGATATCCCAATGGTAGGTAAGTGCAATTTACATAAAACATACGTTTTGCCAACAATGATTTTTATTGTTTGGGTCATATAACTTTTATTCTAATGAAGTATTACTAGTTACATGTAAAGTATCATAGATTATTATTATATGTTTTTCCATTTAAATTCTAAATATATTTTTTTTTGTGTGCATGGCACTTGAAAATGATCGAGCAAAACTCCATATGACTAGGTACGATTATTCAACTGACGATGAATTATAAGGAGCTTCATTTGAGTATGGTAATAAGCTTCAAATGAATGAGAAGGGATATGCTAACAGTGAAAGGCCATAAATTTCATTCATCGAATAATTTTCGTATGCAAATTACATTTTACCACATTGGTTAAAACTATACATTTTATTCAATTTGGTTTCGATGTCCCTTCCCTATATTGTTTTCTTCGAGTTTATAATAGTGCATAGAACAAAAAGGACTATTCATCATTTTCGTCAAAAAGTAGTTTAAAAAAGTAATATCCTGGTTTTTTTTATACACTTCTTGCGACTCCATAATGTGATCGTCATATTCAAGCCAACAAAAGTTTTTAAGGTTGCATTTCCGTTATCATTATATTGGGAAAACCTACCGATAGCTATCTGAATCAATGCAAAAATTGTTTGTTGTAATCTTCTAATATCTAAGTTATTGCTACATCAATTAACCGTAACGATCTACATATACGCTTACGTATTTATAATGGTTTCGCAACCTTTTTTCAACTAGTAGCTTAAACCATAGCTGTGATTAGAGATATGATAGAATCAAGTAACGATAACTTACAAATGATAGCTAGTTCAATGTTTATGTTATAAAGAAACACTGCCGTCACCTTGTTTTAACCAGCATAACATAAAAAACATGTTCGTGCTCTTGTTGCAATATAGTTGGGCTAAGTGGTATCAGAACTAGTGTCGGGTTGCTAATATTGAAGTCAAATAAACTTATTTTCAACTAGTAGCTAGAAGCATAGTTGTTATTAAAGATATGTTTGGATTAAGTAACGATAGCTCATAATAACTAAATAACTATTTCGTAACTAGTTATGTTATAAAGAAACATTGATGTCACCTTGTTTGAACCAGTATAACATTAAAAACATATTCGTGCTCTTGTTGCAACATAGTTAGGACTTAGTTGCATCAGAACTTGTTGCGGATTGCTACTTGGGTTATTGCAGGTGGCATAACAGTTCAACATAAAGACAGTTCAAGACAAAACGTAAATATGGAAAAAAAAATAAATTGAAACAAAATATTTTTTGTTTTCATCGAATGCTTGTAAGGCATATGGTGATCATAGCCTATAAAAAGCTACTGCAAACCTAGTTCGATTCGGTAAGAAGGCAATGGTCTGTGTTTGGTGTGATCAGAAAGGTATGGTATATTATAAGCTTCTAAAACCCGGTGAAGCTGTTAATACCAACGGACAACGACCAGCTTGGACCAGAAGACACGACAAAATAATTTTGTCACACTATAATGTACCTGTAAATGAAGCAAAACCGGTTCAGGATACAGTCAAAGTATCCCAATTAAATTGCTCGAAAGGTAGTCAAAACGTGTATAAAACTATGGTCAATACTTTGATGTTTTTTACTTTCCCATTCAAAATTAGTGTTTAATTTAAACAAAAAAGTGAGTGGGTAATGTCAGAGACATAACTAGATAAAGTGAATGCGGATAAAACTAACGCGTATTTTAACACTTCTGAATATCTAAAATCGTTCTCATAATTTGATATAAGGAGTGTATCGAAAATAAGCTATCCACATACATTTGTATTGTACGCATGTATTTGTGATGATTTCTTATGCTCAGATCACAGCATGCTGTGCGTTTGGCTGCCAGCTGTCGTTTGTTTATTTGTTTGTGCGGTTGAAATTCTGCGTTTTCAAAATGTCGCGTATTGAAAAGGAATTCAGGTTCTGGACACATGGCTAAGTGAGAAGGGTATTACTATGCGAAAATTGGCGAAGCGGTTTGGAATTTATCATGCCAGTGTCAAAACCATCATTAATAAGTTTGGGGAACACTATTCTTTGGATGAGCTACCAGGAAGAGGCAGAAAACCCGGTTCTTCCAACCCGAAACTGGACCAGAAAGTGGTATCTCTAATCATGAAGAGCAAATCAATGTCAATGCTTGATTTGGACAAAAAAGCAGGAACGAGTGTCGGAATGATCCAGCGTATCAAGAGGTGAAATCACCTGAAGACCTACAAGAAGCAGACAATCTCGAAACAAAGTGTAGAACAGAAGAAGCGAGCAGCACCAAGGGCCCGGAAATTGTATTCGCGTCTTTTGCAGTGTCCGAATGCATGAGTTTTGACGGGCAATGACTTATGTAAAGGAGGACTCAAAAACCCTTCAAGGTCCACAATACGTTACTGTCGTCGTTGGGGAGGATGTGAGCGATGCGGACAGGTCGAATCAAGTGGAGAAATTCGGTCGATGTATGGCAAGCAAATGTTCCTGTGGTTTCAAGTCAACTGTTTTTTACACTACTGAAACTATAAATGCAGAAATCTATCGATCTGAATGTCTCTAGAAGAGATTGCTGTCTTTATATAAGAAGCATAGTACACCTCCACTGTTTTGGCCGGATTGAGCTTCGGCTCACTTTGCAAAAACCACTCTCAATTGGCTTGCGGAAAAGGATATAAATTTCGTTGAGAAAAATATCAATCCATCAAATTGCTCTCAGCTTCGACCCATCGAACGTTACTGGCAATCGTTAAGAGGGACTGGTAAGGCAGCTCCGGAACTTGATGAAGAGCGTTCGATCAAAAGTTCGAAATTTCGTGAAGGAATAACTTAAATTTCATCCGGTTTTCATAACGCTCAAGTTTAACCTCGAACAATTAATGGATCAATTTTTAGTTTGAATTAAACATCGTGTTTTATCGTAATTTGAACGAAAAATTGGTGGATAGCTTATTTTCGATACACTCCTTCTTGTGTGAATTGTTCAAGGTCTCATTTCTTCACTTCCAGAATTGTAATGGTGTCCCTATCCATACTAGAGTACGACGAAATTAATGACATTAATTGTTTTCCTACAGAAGTACGGTTCGAATTTCAATGGAAGAAAATATCAAAAAGTTCTTTAATAATCAATTTACTGATATTAATTGTTAACTGCGTAGGCTGAAATGAATTGATACCAAACATTTCAGACAACAATAATTTTGAGTTATTTGTGGTTATTATATACTACTGAAAATTTGATCATTAATTGCTGATCATATTTCCGCTAGCATGGAGGAAAATTATGTGGTTGGGTTAAGTACAACAAGAGATTTTCATTATTGAGTTCTACCCATTCTTGTACAGGATAAATTTAAAAAAGGCGCCCCATAGTAAAGTATGTCGTATTCACGAAAACAACGCTCACTTCATACCGGTAATTGGCAGAATCGCTCACGAACCCTGCAAAAAAAATTTCTTTCCGCTTTGTGTGAGCTAAGTTAGTAAAAGCAGCCAATCAGAAATAGGAATATTCTTACATAAAATAGGTACATAACCATAAAAGATTAAAATTAAAAGGTTTTTTAGTCAAATTTTTAGTAATATTTACAAATTCTCCAGATCACATGCGAAATGTAGAAGGTAGCACGTCAGTTTTGTGAAGATGTTCTGTGTTGAGATCAATGCTGCATAAATAGGCGAAATGGGCAAGATGGACCGTGATCGGTCTTAGTCGTCTATCAAGACAACACAAAAAAAAATAGGCGAAATGAATTGGCGCGCTTGTAAATTACACCACTGAATATATTATTTCCGATATCTTGTGATTAGGAACTCAACCTAATCCTTCTGTTTAATGTTTTATTCAATGTTGAACGGTGTTGAAAAAAATTTGTCTATCCTATAAAACATCACCGGATGGGTGCTTTCACATCACTAACGACGTGTTATGCGATGTGTTTACGTTTCGTTTAATGTCGCTTGCATCGTCTTAGATGCTAGATGGTTATACATATCAATTTGGGTGTATCAAACAATCATAAATCATCTTCCCCGGGCTGTCAACTAAATTGGTCTATCATCAGGTCCGTATCACCGTCTTGGTCGACGTTGCGCCGTTCCATAGACCAGCACCAAGGAGGAATCGCAGTGAATAAAACATTCTCTTCCTTTACTTCTTCCGTACCACCCCGGTCACTACAGCAGTGAGTCTTTGTGAATATCATCAACCCGCAATGGTTCTGAATCCAGTGTGGGGCCGGTTTTAGCGGCGTTGTGCGTCTGTGATCATAAAGGTCCTTCATTCGTGCTGATAAGATCACATCAATAAACAGTAGATCAACGCACAGCGTCTCGCTACAATAGAGAGCTGTGTCATGTAGACTGAGCCCAGATCCAGTTTATTTACATTTGCTACTAATCGGAATTTTAGTCCAAGTGTTTTATAACATTCCAATGAAGTTTCACTTTCGGTTTGCTAAACGCGTGAGTCTGAGGACCATTAAAGAACCGAACGATACTGTCAGTTGGCACACAATGCGTTGTAGCACGTGGAAGGCATGGTATGATGGTGAAAATGGTTTGACAAATAAAAGAATATTCTACGGCTAAAAACCGACTGATGGGCATTGGGGCACGTCCGCTGTTACTGAGAGGGTGGATCGGGTGATGTTGTTTACATTTGATTAGCCATAATCTTCGTATCGGGGATGGATATAAATATTGAAAATTATTACCACAGCGCGAACAACTTCGAGAGAGCTTATCGAAACAGGCACCGAACCTTTTTGACAACGACCTTTTGCAGAGTATTTATTACTTTTTCCCGCTATGATCCCAAAACCGCACAGAAATTGGCATTATTTTTGCACGTTGATGGTTCCACGTAATTATGGAACTACCTGAAATCAGTACATTTCAATGGCTTCTGAGTGATTATAACTGAGCCAACCTGATGAAAGTTAGTCATAGAACCCGCACCGAAATAATCATTGTACGTGCGACAGGCTCTGTCGCCGAGCAGATTCTGGAATAGAACCCGTGACAGGCAGCGTCGCAAAAAGAATCAAAGCCTTGTTTGGAATAAATTGAATTTTTATGCGGCTTGCGCGAGTTTCGTGCGTTTCCATTTGTTTTATTTTTTTGTTTTGTCGCTATAAACTTCCTTTTATGGGACAAACCCGCTTTACGTTGTCGATCGTTGTGTCTGCAACGATTGTTATTTCTTTCTGAAGAATTCAGACCCAATTTTGAACTGGTTGTGGTAACCGGTTAAAACCCCATCCGCAGATTTTTTGGTAGACTGATTTTAGGTCGCGGATGGCAGATTTTTTTCCAAAAGAATAAAATCATTGTTGCATGTTCCGATGATTGGCAACAAATAGTTGAGTTAATACGTAAAAAAAGGATCGCCGTACCCGCGTGAAGCCAACTGACACGACCTATTCAATCGATGAAGAATGTTGAAACTCAAAAGTGGCATGTTCCCGTTAGACGCATCAGCAGCCGATACGGTCGCTAATCGAAACGATAACGGCTCTCTCGTCCCACCAGCGAAACAGGTATTCTTCTTTGACTTTGGCGGCATACCGCAGTTTGCAATGATGATGGTCTGGTGCGCGGGTTTGCAATGTCCGGGAACTATCACTGGAGTCAAAAGGGGTTTGTTCGGCGCGCAGACCGCGTGATCGCATGAAATGTTCGTTCGTGTTGAGTCGAGTGACAGTTGGGTGAAGGGGCTTTTTGCCGTTCACTACTCACCTCTCCGCTAAGTCTAATTTGGAGAATGAGGTAAATATCATCGTTTGGATAAAGAATCGAGATAAGTGTTTGTTGCTGCCAGTGCGGCGTCGGATGTTCGCCGGCAAGGTGCAGAAATTGTTTGATTGTTTGTTTCCCGACGAAGCTCTGCGGCTGGGTTCCGACTTAATTATCATAAAATGGCTTCTTCCTTCGGGCTTTGATCAGATTCGCTGGTGAGTTTTGCCTTACAAAGAAAAAACGAGGCCACACCGGTTAGCACATACGATTGTGTGTGAGGTAGGCTGCAAATGTGTAAAATACTAAAGTGAAATCCTGATGACAAATGAAATGGGAGCCAACCATAGCGGTTCCGTATTTTCATTTGAGCGCATTTTTTACGCTTTTCATGAAATTTAATTTTTATATATTATCTCATTTGTGCTGGCTGGTCGAAACACTGACACCAAGGTAAAATCGCATATTAATGCAAATGTGACGGTGATTGAGTTCATTGCTCCGGAGGGAATCCCGACAATGTTGTAGCGGTATTTTTATTTGAAAGCTGTGTGAATATTGAAGAGCGGTATCAATAATTAGACTGTCGTATGTTGGCTTCATTATTCAAGAAACTTTTATTTCGAACACTAATGCTCAATGTGTTTGCCGAATCATGCTGTTTACTGTTTGGTTAGAAAAATACATGATATTCCGAAGACTACTCTAATTGTATTCTTAATTCAAAGGGTGTAATACTGCTAGATTTTAATGTACTGTATTGCTGAGTACTCTCTCAGCAATTCAGCACAATCTAAAAATATTCTTTATTTAAAAGAGGACAATTAAAAAAAATACAATAACATTCAAGAACATTTAAGCAGATTCAAGAAGATTCAAGGAGATTTAAGCAGATTCAAGAAGATTCAAGAATATTCAAGAATATTCAAGAATATTCAAGAAGATTCAAGAAGATTCAAGAAGATTCAAGAAGATTCAAGAAGATTCAAGAAGATTCAAGAAGATTCAAGAAGATTCAAGAAGATTCAAGAAGATTCAAGAAGATTCAAAAAGATTCAAGAAGATTCAAGAAGATTCAAGAAGATTCAAGAAAATTCAAGAAGATTCAAGAAGATTCAAGAAGATTCAAGAAGATTCAAGAAGATTCAAGAAGAATGAAGAAGATTCAAGAAGATTCAAGATGATTCAAGAAGATTCAGAAGATTCAGAAGATTCAAGAAGATTCAAGAAGATTCAAGAAGATTCAAGAAGATTCAAGAAGATTCAAGAAGATTCAAGAAGATTCAAGAAGATTCAAGAAGATTCAAGAAGATTCAAGAAGATTCAAGAAGATTCAAGAAGATTCAAGAAGATTCAAGAAGATTCAAGAAGATTCAAGAAGATTCAAGAAGATTCAAGAAGATTCAAGAAGATTCAAGAAGATTCAAGAAGATTCAAGAAGATTCAAGAAGATTCAAGAAGATTCAAGAAGATTCAAGAAGATTCAAGATGATTCAAGAAGATTCAAGAAGATTCAAGAAGATTCAAGAAGATTCAAGAAGATTCAAGAAGATTCAAGAAGATTCAAGAAGATTCAAGAAGATTCAAGAAGATTCAAGAAGATTCAAGATGATTCAAGAAGATTCAAGAAGATTCAAGAAGATTCAAGAAGATTCAAGAAGATTCAAGAAGATTCAAGAAGATTCAAGAAGATTCAAGAAGATTCAAGAAGATTCAAGAAGATTCAAGAAGATTCAAGAAGATTCAAGAAGATTCAAGAAGATTCAAGAAGATTCAAGAAGATTCAAGAAGATTCAAGAATAATGAAGAAGTTGCAAGAAGATTCAAGGCTCTGAAGATTCAAGAGGATTCAAGAAGATTCAAGAAGATTCAAGAAAATTCAAGAAGATACAAGAAGATTCAAGAAGATTCAAGAAGATTCAAGAAGATTCAAGAAGATTCAAGAAGATTCAAGAAGATTCAAGAAGATTCAAGAAGATTCAAGAAGATTCAAGAAGATTCAAGAAGATTCAAGAAGATTCAAGAAGATTCAAGAAGATTCAAGAAGATTCAAGAAGATTCAAGAAGATTCAAGAAGATTCAAGAAGAATACAAGAAGATTTTTAGAAGATTCTAGAAGATTCAAGAAGATTCAAGAAGATTCAAGAAGATTCAAGAAGATTCAAGAAGATTCAAGAAGATTCAAGAAGATTCAAGAAGATTCAAGAAGATTCAAGAAGATTCAAGAAGATTCAAGAAGATTCAAGAAGATTCAAGAAGATTCAAGAAGATTCAAGAAGATTCAAGAAGATACAAGAAGATTCAAGAAGATTCAAGAAGATTCAAGAAGATTCAAGAAGATTCAAGAAGATTCAAGAAGATTTAAGAAGTTACAAGAAGAATACAAGAAGATTTTTAGAAGATTCAAGAAGATTCAAGAAGATGCAAGAAGATTCAAGAAGATTCAAGAAGATTCAAGAAGATTCAAGAAGATTCAAGAAGATTCAAGAAGATTCAAGAAGATTCAAGAAGATTCAAGAAGATTCAAGAAGATTCAAGAAGATTCAAGAAGATTCAAGAAGATTCAAGAAGATTCAAGAAGATTCAAGAAGTTTCAAGAAGATTCAAGAAGATTCAAGAAGATTCAAGAAGATTCAAGAAGATTCAAGAAGATTCAAGAAGATTCAAGAAGATTCAAGAAGATTCAAGTAGATTCAAGAAGATTTAAGAAGATTCAAGAAGATTCAAGATGATTCAAGAAGATTCAAGAAGATTCAAGAAGATTCAAGAAGATTCAAGAAGATTCAAGAAGATTCAAGAAGATTCAAGAAGATTCAAGGAGATTCAAGAAGATTCAAGAAGATTCAAGAAGATTCAAGAAGATTCAAGAAGATTCAAGAAGATTCAAGAAGATTCAAGAAGATTCAAGAAGATTCAAGAAGATTCAAGAAGATTCAAGAAGATTCAAGAAGATTCAAGAAGGTTCAAGAAGATTCAAGAAGATTCAAGAAGATTCAAGAAGGTTCAAGAAGATTCAAGAAGATTCAAGAAGATTCAAGAAGATTCAAGAAGATTCAAGAAGATTCAAGAAGATTCAAGATGATTCAAGAAGATTCAAGAAGATTCAAGAAGATTCAAGAAGATTCAAGAAGATTCAAGAAGATTCAAGAAGATTCAAGAAGATTCAAGAAGATTCAAGAAGATTCAAGAAGATTCAAGAAGATTCAAGAAGATTCAAGAAGATTCAAGAAGATTCAAGAAGATTCAAGAAGATTCAAGAAGATTCAAGAAGATTCAAGAAGATTCAAGAAGATTCAAGAAGATTCAAGAAGATTCAAGAAGATTCAAGAAGATTCAAGAAGATTCAAGAAGATTCAAGAAGATTCAAGAAGATTCAAGAAGATTCAAGAAGATTCAAGAAGATTCAAGAAGATTCAAGAAGATTCAAGATGATTCAAGAAGATTCAAGAAGATTCAAGAAGATTCAAGAAGATTCAAGAAGATTCAAGAAGATTCAAGAAGATTCAAGAAGATTCAAGAAGATTCAAGAAGATTCAAGAAGAAGAATTGAAGCAAGTTTTATTTGAACGTAATATCGGATCAGCTATCTCAGAGAAATTAAGGTGAGTTCAGATTTGGAGTTTTTGATCACTATTCCCTGTGCCTTCGTAACCGGAAATAGGGAACTAGTTGACAAGGTCGGTTTGTTCGGTTTTCAACTAACAAGGTCTTTAAATTCGACTAGTTTTCTGCACTATTAAGAAATTTTTATTTATTTTGTTTTATCACTTTGAAAAAAGTTTGATATTTCCATAATACCAGAACCGTAAGTTATATCCAGATACAATTCGACATCCACTTATGAAGTCAAGTTTATTTCAATCTAAGTTTGTTAAAATCAATTCTGCAATCTCCGAGAAAGTTGAGTGACATTACTTATCACATACACACACATACGTACACATATATACGTTTCGCGATTTCTGGGCGAAGCAGAATTTCAATTCATGCAATTCCGACACGATTGTCGTCGTCGTTTTTGGTCCACCTTGAGCATTCAACATCTGCAGTGTCAATATCTTCAACATCTTCAGTGTCAAGACGAGCACGTTTAACTCAACATACTACATCAAATGGTTGTTTTGATGGAGCAGCGTCCTCGTACCATTTATCAAGCCATTGCTGAGCTTGTACTGCGTGATAGTAGTGATAAATCAACAGACACAATTGGTTATAATCCATTGTTTTGAGAATATCCAGATTAGAGTCACTAAAATCACTTGAAACTTGCAAACGTATTTGACGTAAATGTGATTAGTGTTGCTTTGAAAACGGAAAAATTAGAGCTAAAAAACTTTCAAGCATTTTAGTTTTCTTGTGATGGCTGAACCGAAGTTAGGCTCGTTTGGAAACTATTATTGGTCCATTAAATAGATTTGAAACTCTAATGGCTGTCACTCCCGGTTCCGGTGATATAATGGCATAAGTGTAAACGGTAAAACTCATTACCGCTAATTTTTTTTATATGGATTAATCGATATCAAAAATTTTAGGCTTGTTCGAGACTAAAATAGGGCTGTGGGTCGATTTCAAAGATCATATGGCTGAATACTACCGAATATGTGACATAAACGCTAACATGAAACGCTTTTGTGAACTACCCGAATCAATCTGAATAAATTAGTGTCAAAAATGAGCCCAAATTAGTTTCAGAAATCATTCTAATAAAAAGGTAAAAAATATACTAATGAGACTGTGTCGATGAAAGAGAATTATCACCCTACTAGGTGGGTTAAAAATAGGTTTTTGTGCATATAATTCTAACGGGGGACATATAAATATAATAGAGAAAACCTCACTTGATACGCTTATGAGAATCATGGAGTACAATCATGAAGCTACGACTGAAAATTGCTTCGATAATACATATCGTGACACTATTTCGGATAAAGAATCTATTGCCGACTTAAGCTGTTCGTTCGAAATCGCTCAAATTCTCAAATTATAAATTTTGTTAAAATAACCAGCTCAATCGCTTTGTCTCAGCTCAGACTATATTGAACTGTGTAACTCATTTGTACTAAACCAGGGATGACGCTTCAATATCATTTTCAGAATTTTATTCTGAATCCTTTACAGCGTTTTCTTCATGGTGGAACAACAACTTGACCAAATTGGTACTGCATAAACCATGGCTGGTCTGAAAATTTGTTTATAAATTAATAATTGTTCTTTAGACAGAGTTTAGAATTTCTGTTTATAAGAGGATATAAACATTTAATATATTTATTAGACTTTGCCTGGATTCCTTCAATGTGATCCTTGAAGGTGAGTTTTTTGCCATACGTTAAACCTAAGTATTTAGCTTGATCAGACCATATCAATTCCAAGTCATTCAATTTTAAAATGTTATTATTGTTTGGTTTAAGAAAAGAAGCTCTTGGCTTATGAGAAAAAATAATTAATTGCGTTTTTGCTGCATTTGGTTTAATTTTCCATTTTGACAGATAATCACTGAAAATATTTAAACTTCTTTGTAGGCGACTGCAGATCACTCTTAGATGTCTACCTGTGGCTAACAGACTTGTGTCGTCACAGAATAGCGATTTCTGACATCCAACGGGTAGATTTGGAAGATCAGAAGTGAAAATATTATACAAGATTGGAGCTACGCTCGAACCCTGCGAAACACCTGCTCGTACGGGTAGCAATTCAGATTTACAATTCTGATAGCTAACCTGAAGAGTACGATCAGTTAAATAATTTTGAATCATTTTGATCAAATGAATGGAAACTGGAAATCAGACATTTGTGCTATTAAGCCTTTGTGCCAAACACTGTCGAATGCTTTTTCTATGTCTAGAAGAGCAATTCCAGTGGATAACCCAGAAGATTTATTTGCTTGTATCATGTTCATTACTCTTACAAGTTGATGAGATTGTTCATGACGAAATCCAAAATACTTTATTAAAAAAATTGAATTCTCATTTAAATGAGACATTATTCTCAACAAGATATTTTTTTCAAAAAGTTTACTGGTAGAAGAAAGTAAGCTAATTGGTCGATAACTTGATGTTTCTGCTGGGTTTTTATCAGGTTTGAGGATATGAATTACTTTAGCGTTTTTCCATCTTTTGGGAAGTAAGCTAATAAAAAACACTTGTTGAAAATTTCAACCAAAAGTCTCAAGGCAACATCGTGAAGATTTTTAATAAGAATATTAAAGATTCCATCATTACCAGAAGCCTTCATGTTTTTAAGTTTCCTAGTAATTGACTTAATTTCATCAAAATTCGTTTCAATAATGTCATCTTGTAATAACACTTGAGCTGAAATATGATCATATTTCAGTTCGACTTCATTTTCAACAGGACTCACAACGTTCAAATTAAAAAATTCGGTCGATATCTTGGGAGTTTTTGCAAATCGCCTTTAAAGAAATTGTATTGTATTGAATTATTATTGAAAGACAGTAAAATTCGATGTTTGGGCAAAAATGGAAACTCCACCACCCATTCTAGTAAACCTGTTGAATCGATGAACCACATAATGTGGATTGCTTTTTAGTTTGACATTTGGTTTAAGAAAAGTCTCTGTCACAATGGCAATATGAATTTTGTGAACTTTGAAAAAATGATAAAATTCATCTTCACTCGATTTTAAAGATCGAGCATTCCAATTTAAAATATTCAAATAATTATTTAACATCACTGTTAAATTTTAAATTCATTAGAATATTATTTGTTAATTGCCATCCAACTTGAAATACTTGAAAAAGTTGATCTTGTAGGTAGAACATTTTATTTTCCGTTATGTCGCCTAAATCGACTTCGTTTAAAAGAGCGAGTGGCATTGAAGGAATATTGGTAGGTAAATGTCAACCTGTTACGCTAGTGTAACTGCCATTAGAATTTGATGACGTGACCGATCTACTTATTAATAAATTATTTTCGTTAGAAGACGAACTGGAAGGCGTTCCTGGGTTTTGTTTGTTTACATTAGAAGAATTAAGTGGTAGTTGTCTACCTGTTACAAAAGCGTAACTGTCATTAGAAGAAGTGATGATGACGTAGTCGATCTACCTGTCAATAAATTGTTTTCGTTAGGAGACGAATTTGAAGGCGTACCTGTTTTTTGTTTTATAATTGAAGAAATAAGTGCCTTAGAAGAATTAGTCGTGGCATTTGTAACGGTTTTTTAATTTATAGGTATTTTATGTAAGTTTAAGGTCGTTGATTTGACTTGTTGTCTAAGTGAACGATTTTTTCCCTGACAGGACATTTCGAATAATTGGATTTATGATTTTCATCACAATTAGAACATGAAACTTTATCCGTGGTTTCATTCATTGGACAGATGTCTTTCGAATGTGATTGACCACAATTCAAACACCGTATATCCATGTGACAGTTCTTGGTACCATGGCCGAAGCCTTGACTACGACGACATTGCGTTAAGTTTGCAATACGATTATGCCGTTTGTATTGTTCCCAATGAATTTTAATGTGGAAAATGAAACGTACTTTTCCTAAAGTTTTCAAATTATTTACATCACTTCCATTGAAGTGTATTAGGTAAAGTTCATGGGAAATTCCAGTGCATGGTTTAGAAGTACCATTCGCTCTTTTTTCATAAGTATTACTTAGGAAGAGGCAAATCCAAGCAATTCTTTTAGTTCATTTGTAATTTCATCAGTACTTTGATCATTTGATAAGCCTTTCAAGACAGCCTTGAAGGGTTTGTCTGATTGTATATCATATGAATAAAATTTATGAAATTTCTCGGACAAATATCGGATAAGACGTTCATAATCTTCCAATCCATCAACCAAGACTCGACATTCTCCTCTTCGTCCGATTTGAAAAGACTTTTACTTCCGGAAGAAAAGTAGAAAGCTCAGTACAGAATGCTTTGAAGTCGGAAATCATCACCGTCACTGGTGGCATAGATTGTTGTTTCTTCCCAGAACGACAAGCTTCCATTTTGGGAATTTTTAAAGAATTTTCTTCTATGTCGCTACAATCGGATTCAGGAAGAATCTCGTAAATATTGTTAGACGGCATAGGATCAACGGAAGGGAAATCCGTCCGTTGTCTTTTGTTTTTACATTTAGATTCTATAAGATCGTGATTGTTTTTAGAAAAATGTTGAATAACGGATTGAGATTTCTTCCGTATTGAATTATTTTTAGTCTTAGGCTTGTTGCCTTTCCGGTTGGGCGTAGACATTTTTGAAAAATATAAATTAACTAGGCTAAATTAGTCTTCGATTAGATTCCTAGTTTGGATAAATCTTGATAAAGACTGATTTTGTTTTTTTTTTTCATAAATACGTTTATTTCTTAAGGCAGTTTACATAAGTTTTTCTTCGCCGTAGCATCACTTTTACATAATATTCTTATCCTAATTTAATTCTAACATAGTCACAACGTTTTGCATTTATTAAAACATATTCTCTTATTACTTAAATATCATCTTAGGTAACTCGTCATTAATTATGAAATCTACTCGGAAATATTATTTGAACCAAACGATTAACTTCTATAAATTATAAAATAAGCTGTTATTTTCAGACATTTTGTTAATAATTTCATAAACTGTTTCGAGTTTGTTTGTATCATTACATTATTTTTATTCTAATTTAGCTATTGGTTGAACTCATGGACGCAGCTGGGATCAGAACTAAGTCTTGAAAGGGGCCTTTATTAAATTGAAACTCCAGTTTTCTTTATGAAATGATAAATAAGTTTCATGTATGAAAAGTCACGACAAGCAAGAATGTCTCGAACTGGGATATTGGATAGTCTACCTTGGGTACGCAAAGAATTTATTAGTTGAGATCTGACATCACGATACTCCACGCATGTCCAAACGAAATGATCAATATCTCGATAACCTTCGCCACAAGCACAATGATTAGTCTCGGAGAGCCCAATTCGAAGGAGATGTGCATCTAACGTGTAGTGATTGGACATGAGTCTAGACATCACACGAATGAAATCTCTACTCACATCCAGTCCCCTGAACCATGCCTTTGTCGATATTTTCGGAATAATTGAGTGCATCCACCGACCCAGATCATCTTTATCCCAAGAAGCTTGCCAGCTGGCAAGGGTTCTTTGGCGAGACGAGCTATAGAATTCGTTGAAAGCAATTGGTCTCTCATAAATTTCACCCTCAATAGCACCACGTTTGGCTAAAATATCGGCTCTTTCATTGCCAGGAATGGAGCAATGAGCCGGGACCCAGACTATAGTGATTAGATAATTATTGTTCAAAAGACTGATTTTGTGGTAGTCCTAATAAAGACTGATTAGTTTGAAGAATAGTTCTTTGAATGGCTAGCCTTAAAAAAGGCTGATTATTTTCTTAGTCTTGAAAAAGACTGATTATATTAGAATATCACTCTTTGTATAGCCTTGAGAAAGGGAGTATTGAAATAGACTGAAGCTTCGAGTCAATGAAACAAAAATCGAATTACGATTTTTGATTTTTTGGAAGTTATAATAGCAATAATGTTTCATATGAATAAAAAAAAACTTTTTTTTGTATCACTGTGCGCACAAATATTTTATGTTTTCGAGACGCAATAACAATTTTACTCTCCACGTAATCGAAAACACTTAATAATAACTGATTTAGCACAATAAAACTTTTCAAAGTACTGACCAGACCTGCGATACGATGTGCAGAAATCATCTATACCCAAAAAAATCAGACATTTAAATTATATATAAATACGATTGACGTCATCCAGCTAACCGACGTCCGCCTGTCATATGAAAGCGCGTTAATGAAGGTAAACCATGGATCGAAATAATTGTTGGTTTATAAGATTGTTAAGCTGTCCGGTTGAGTCCCGGTCTCTCCTATAATGGTTGTTTCCCTAATGTTTGCCTCATTAAATTTCAGCGATTGCACCCTTCTGTGTATATTCTATATGACGCGAATTGTTGCTTGATGATACCACACCCATTCTTATGAAATTGTTGATAAGAGACGATATAGAATTACTGCAGTGTTTTCACCTTGTACGTGACGTTGAGCAATTGCATCAAGTTTGTCATGTCGTTTTTGTTTTGTGTGTGTAACTCGACTCCTTTCTCTGTAATATTTGACATTATTCTCTAGTCCTAACCAGGGGTTTTATTGTTGCACAGCATTCCGATCTATTCGAGTATCTCAGCTTTTCTGACATCTAGTGCTACACTTGGACATTTGTTTTGACAAATGTAATTTTCGACATCTGAACTATTTTTATATCGTGCCAGTTGCGGCAAAAAAACTGTGAATGTCTAAAAGAAAACTATATCCGATCAATTTGTAAATAGTTTCTTGGCCGAAAAAGTCCGAAAAAAATATATTGCTTTCATTTGTGATCCCGTTTGGGTTGCTCTACTCAGCACCGACATCGTTTCGAACCATCGGAGCGGATTATGATGGTGTTTGATTCACCGAATTCGATTATGGCAATCAATTTATCAGTCTTAACAGAATCCGATTTAGCTTCTTTTTCGACTAGCATAAGAGCATCGAGAAGGATCCTTTCTTCACTTCGTGATCTGGCAAAAGCATTTGGCCTTGTTCTCCGGCATGATTGATGTTCCAGCTCATTTGTTCTAGTTGTCGTTTACCCTTGTTGTGCCGGATTTTGACTGCAACTGCTCTCTCGACTGTGGACCCTAGCTCGGATTCGGATTCGGGCATTCAGGTTGTTGTGATCCGATTTCTTACATAATAGTTTATATTTATTGCTGTTTGGAATCCCGAGTAGAGTATGAGATTAAAAAGAAAACTCAATTTGATGTTGTGCTGTTCGTATACATCGATTACTTAATTTGCTATCGTTTTGGTCGTTTTAACGGTTAAAAGATCAAAATTGAAAGCAAAAAAAATGCTGTATGACATCAAACTGGAAACTAGTTTTGCTCTCAGTGAAAGCATATGAAAACTTAATATGATGTAGATTTTCTCGAAATGACACGTCGTGAGCATAATCTAAAAATAAAACAGCCTAAAAAGATCCCGGGTTAGTATACATTTAGGCGATATTACTCGCAAGCAAGAAAAAAGATTTTATGCAATCTCCATATTAGTCGCAAGCAAGAAAAAAGTTTTCATGCAATCTAATCTTCACACTACCGCGGAGAGAATCCGGTTTCGAACTTAGGTGATTTGGAATGAGATCTTTTTGCGATTGCTATGGATTGTAAGTGCTAGCTATAAGGAGATGGAAAATGTTCAATTATATGACAAGCAGTGTTGATTCACAATGTTGTATGCAGGTAGTTTCTGTCAAGGCACACTCGTTGCGTCGCTTCCATCCCTCATCCATCGTGAATAGCAGTGTGGCTATTTGAGGACAGTATGAAAATGTTCTCTTTGTCCTTCTCATATCCAAAACTGTAGCATTCAAACATTATAACATCAAATTGAGTTATCTACTTGATCTCACACAACTCGCACATGTAATCACTTTGAAATACGAATTTAGAGGCTCTGAAGACCGAACGTTTTACAGTGAAGTCTCCTACAACACAGGGAACGTGAATGAGGAATCCGGGAATAAGGTACATATCCCAGATCATTTGTTTTTTCGACTAATTGGGACAATGAACAATTATCTCGCTTCTGACCACAGATAGAACCAGAATCTCTTCAATAAATTTTTAGTTTTTGTGTAGACTTATAATTTACGATCATTTGATGCAGAATTAGTCATGTGACTTAAAATTTATGAAGATTTAGTTAGACGGTTTCTTTAGAAAAGTGTATTAAAGTTCCAAGATCTATTAGATGATTGATAAAATACTTCTCATAGTATCTAGCGTTAGTGAGAATATGAAGTTCTAAGCATTTATAACTAGGAATGAGAATTGTTTTGAAGAGGTTCTTCGACACAGTTTGTGGACTACTTAGGAACATACAAATTGAACATATATTTTCTTGGTGGCTCCTCTAAGCCACTAAAGTATTATTAAGAATTAGCTCTAGGTTCTGAAATCTGAGACATTCAATGTTCGATGTTCGAACTTCGTAAACAATGAATTGTTGGATATAAAGTTATGGATATTTTCAGAACGGGTTTGGCGAGTAGATTATTTTCGCCATCCAGGTCCCCGATTTCTGGATGCACTGAAAATAATGATCTAAAAACTTTGGAGTGAGTTTCGCGACGTCGTATGATTACAAATATCGAAAAAAAATTTTTTTAACTGAACGCAAAAATTGTTACTGGATCGGATACTTAACGTATCTAGAAGGAAATCGATGACGTCAAATATACATCTCATATCAAATTCTGAAATAAGTTCCTTCTATGGCAGACGATCAGCGAGATGGGAATGCCAAAACCACTATTCAGATTGACCTGCTTCAGACAAACGTGGTACCGATGATCACCAACTTAACTAATGCCTCACAGACGTGTGGTTTGACACCAATATTCTCGTGGTTAAAAAGAAAGAGCATTATTTGCGTAAAAGGTAAAAAATGTTGAACAAAATCGTTTCTTCGCGGTTATGGTTGCGGTCAACTGCAGGATCTCGGCAGGATGTCAAAGCATTTTTGTAAAAGGCAACAAAGGATTGAAGGTATAATTCTTCCATTGAAACTTAACTTTGTATTTTTGTGCTGCCATTTGAAATTTGCTCTATTTCAATGAATTCACTAAGTTGTTGATTTTAATATTTTAATTTTTTGAGTTTCACAAAGCTATTGCCTTTAAACAGCAAAATGATAACACAATGTGATATTAATTGAAAATTTGATGAGTCGATATCATATTAGGATTTCAATCTGATGTTGCTATCATAATCAAATATCAATTTGTTCTAATTTTGATGTTAGACTTTACTCGGGATGCGTTTCAGTGCCTTTGACGAGCACAACTTTTTTTCAACTCAACGAAGACGCGACATTCCATATTCTCTGAGCATACATTTAAGGCCAGTCTGTATTATCATCGCTTGAAGCGCACCATCCATAAATCATTTTCCTGCTCATTGAAATGCATTAGAGCTTTACGTGAATCTCTTTACTTTAGTTTCCTCCGAGAGAGAGAGAGATGATACGATACCGATGCTGTGCAGAAATTTTGTTCTAGAGTGGATAGAGGAAATGAGCGTTTAGCTCCAGCTGATGCTGCTGGGGCGCATCACACATGGTTGGGTTGAAAAAAAAAAACGAGCACCAGCACGAGCGAACCAGGTTAGGCGAAAAATAAGCAACGAAAGAACTCCGGCAAAAGTGTACAATCTTAATGAAATCTTTTGCCGCGTGCAGGTGTTTTGCGGTGGGCATACCTAGTTCATTATGGTGCTTTTTGTGTTTATCGGTACACTTCATTGCTTCTAGCACTAATTACGTGTGATGGAAACGAGGGTACCTGCTATGAGTATCCGCATTCTGTTCAGTTTTACCTCACTGATATAGATTGCGTGAGATCAGTTTCTACAGATATCTTTGACCTTTCAAGTATTACACAAAAGTATTTTCTACAGTATGTATTGTAAACATCTCAGTTACTTCAGATGTCAATAGTTTGAGTATAACAGGTGTTAGAATGTAGAACGAGGGTTTCTCGATAAGTTCTGAGATATGGCAAAACTTATTTCAGTACGTCTAATATGACATCAGCATCATGTATCGAAACGCGAAGAAAATGAAAAAAAAACTATTTTGATCTACTTAGTGGTGTAATAATGCCATGCTCCCATTACTCATACCATAATAAATATTACTGTGGAATTCGGATAAAAAACTGTTCTTTGAATAGAAACAGGAAAGTTTGTTCGGGCGTAATCTAGTCTACAAATCCTGTTTACCCTGTAGTTCCGCAACCGTAAATAAAAAGTGATTTTTTTATCTTTTTGGCAACACTGTTTTTTACAGTGAATCGTCGTTTGATTTATAATTCAGGGGTGGAAATAAGCAAATTTTTTTTATTCACAGTAAATAAAAATAGTCAGTATTATCTTTTCATAACACATATTTATTGTAGATATTATAATGAATTTTGAAACAAATTATTTTTGAAAAAATCAATTTTAGTTTTACTTAGAATTTAAAAATGACTTCATCGTTATCAGTATCACTGTCTGATTCGGAATAAACATTTCAACAAAGTTAGGCTCGTTTTAATGCTAATCTGTGTTCATTAAACAGATTTGAAGTTCAAATGGCTGTTACTCCGGTGATATAATGGTATAAATGACGTAAACGTCAAAGCTCATTATCACTCAATTTTATCTGATATGGATTATCCGATATCAATAATTTTGGGCTCGTTGGGTGAGTTTATTTCGTCGGTCGCATCGAAATTCCATACGTCGTTTATTCAGCAATACCGTCGTGGTGGAGTATTATCATCAATGAAAACAGCTAATACATGCTGCGATGAATAATAATTATAGTGATAAGAAAAAACGTGTCCAATCTTTGTGCGTGCTACACAGTTGATTAATATTACGCTATTTAGCTTGAATATCATACACAGAAGTAACAGGAGTGCAGGATTTTACTACACCAGTTCAAACGCACCATTACAACTTTGAATCTAAGTTCGTAAAAATCGATCGATACCAGCTCCATTTTGAAAAAACCACTAAAATTTTAAATTTTTACTATAGCACAAAAGGGAATCTAAACATATATGCCCGAATACATTTCTGCGTTAGTTTACCCATGGCTGCCAGCGAGGAAAAGTGAGTGGACGACAAAGCTGAAAGCTACATTCATTCGCTCGCTGGATAGTTGTTTTTGTATGTGTGCGGTATGTTGGTACCGTATTCACTGGTATTGAATATACGTTAGCTATTTATTTCGATTCTCCGGTTACTAGCAGGCCAATTTAGTACTATAGGCGATTTATTTTTCGAACCTTATTTGAAGCGCTTGTATCTCTGTGATTTGTTGATGGATTTGCCTCATTTTACTTGATTCGAAGAAATTTTGAAATGTTCTTATTTGTCAATGGGCAGTGTGCATATTGAAATCTCCATTTACATACTAACAACACGGTGGCGTGCAAATAGATTCAGTATAATGTTGTGTCCTGATGATAATAGGTACTTCTTTTTCATTAAATGTTCCTAAACACAATGAACTATTTCTCAGCATAATTTCTCAGGCCCTATTATTGAAAAAAACAATAATCGTGTAACCTAATTGCATAGTCTTATAAAATAATATTTTGGTCTAATCTTGCTTCCAAGAATCTAAGTGTAGCAAAAACAATGCAATGCAAATCGTTATGCAGTATGGATTTGAACAAGCTGTTGTCCCACCTGGAAACGCTTCAAAAAATTCGGAACTTAGTACAAATAAGTTGCACAGACTCCTATATATATATATATATATATATATATATATATATATATATATATATATATATATATATATATATATATATATATATATATATATATATATATATATATATATATATATATATATATATATATATATATATATATATATATATATATATATATATATATATATATATATATATATATATATATATATATATATAGAATTACCATTGCAAAAAATATAGTATTAGAGATAAACTCAAGATAAGTTGATCTGCGATTTTACATGTGTCATTTGAATCCTTACTAAACTCGGGTCACCGCCAGTTTCAGTTAAATTATCATTTACATCAAAACAACCAGTGTCTTATCATTACATGCGTTGTAACTATGACAATGTAATGAACAATGTAATGTATTAATAAAATCAAGTTACAATGTGAACAAAATTAAGGAATTTGGTTGCGTATGCATTGGTTCTCTAATTTGCAAAAGTGAAATCAATTAAAGTAACAAAATATGTTCAGCGGACTATGTCACATTTTTCTTCCTTGTATTGCTTCCATTCTATTTTCAGATGCTTTCCGAAGATTATTGACGCTTTTTAACGAAGAATAAATAAAATTACACTATTACTGAGTTTAATGCTTGACGGTTATTCACATTTTTCACATTCACACTTTTCGATCAAAATATTAGAATTATAATATTAATTAAATATTAGAGATTATCTCTAATTGCTGTTTATAAAATGATAAAGTTTGTACGTTCTTTGTCTTGAAAATTATTATAATATAAAATCGTTTCATTTGTCCAGATTTATATCTTAAGGTTGTTCGTATCCAAAATTGATCTTTTAAGTAACATTGAAATCAGCATAATTGACTGTCATTTGAAGGATATTTTCCATAAATTTTCAAATGTAAAGATTTGTTGAATGCTTCAAAATAGAGTAGAATCAATTGTTCTGAAAGAATCTAATTGTCAATTTGATCATTCGCAACAAATCTTAACACTAAAAGTAGAGTAAGTTTGTAATTTGTCTCTCCTGTGAATCTATCATCATCTTTATTATTGTATTTATTATGGGTACCTCAGAATTATTTCATTTTTAATGTAATCGTGATCGGTCGTGTCTTGCATACAACTCTCTAATTTTTAAGTATAAGATTAATGTATCATTTAAATGTACACAATATGTTGATGCAAAAGACGATGAGGTTTTATGCCTGCTAGAGACAGAGATCAAGTCAGTTTCTTCCCTCTGTTCCAAAATGAAATAAAATCGTCTATGAATTGTCAATGCAACAAAGTTTATATTGAACTTTATCTTAATCGGAACATTTCGAACTCTACTACAAACAAAAAATTTAGGAACGGTTTTTTTGGACTAGAGGAAAGATGTGTAATAGTGCGCGGTACATAATCTGTTACTACCTGTTAATGTTTACCACTATTTACTTGCAATAAACATTGAGGTTTGATCCTATAATCTACATTCGACTACATTTCACCTTCCCTGTTAATTTCATATAAATACGACAGACGTAAATATAAAATCTGTCATTAGAAAGTAAGCTTTAAACTATTTTCCAAAAGAATCACGTTTTTCTTGGTTCGACCCTAACGAAGTTATCATCGAGTATTCCGAGTATTACGGAAAATTAGAGTATTAGAATATTACGGATATTCACTGTGCGCATAATTGTGTACCACTGCGCACTATTACCTTAATCTCCACCTCTCCCCTACGTATAACATATATTATCTTCAGTGCATTAAAGTAATAAAATTTATCTCTTTTATCATTCCAGGTACGGCAATTGAAGGTAATTCAAAAAGCACTAATAAGGTGTAGCATTTATTTATTCGTAGTTGGCTTGCAATAGTTTCATTGATAGATACTTTCTATAAGCTGCATGTTACAAAGAAATTCTGGCGCTAAACGGCATTGAATTGAAGTAATGTTTCAGTTTTTTTTAGTATTAGCATTAAGATGATTTTACGATATAGAATATGATAATTGTGGTTCTGAAATGAACCTTTTATATAAGCGCTGTCAAATTTGTGCTTGCATAGTTGGAATCTGTTCAATATTAATTTGCACTATGACAAATACAAAACTTTCTCTATAAATTATTTTATGAGCGATTTTTTTAATTTAATGAAATAAAATATCGTAATCATCTTTTTAGGATCGATTTGTTGGTTCTGAAAAGAACTGATTTACTGCTTCGATGCTTGACAATGTTGATTGCGTGTAACAAGAAAACGAATCGGTAAATATACTCCACTCACAGACTGGAATTGATTATTTCAGTGTCGATTTGCTTATTCCAATGGATCAAATTATCGTTTTCGGCTGATGGAAATGGGAGAGCTACCGGTAATGCTGACTATCAGGCTGTTGAGATGTTCATGATACAAAACCGATGCCATTATCCAGCTGAAGATAAACAGTTAAAAATCGTTTGTTCTGTTATAACTCGAACGACCACAGCACAATCATCAACAAACTCTGCTTATATGAGACGAGCTTTGTCGTTGTATGTTCCATCGGAACGTAGAACATAGATTTATGACTGACTCGAACTAACCGATTGAATCAAACTGGAACCAGAACATGCCAGGTCGGTCGGAGCAAGATTCCCGAGACCTATTATGTCGTATTTATGCGGTTCACCTCGTAATGATGCTCCGACACGCAACACGAAATTGAGCTCCTCCGGCTTACACACGTCAGTATTTGTGTTTAGTTAGGACCACGGGGGTAGCAGTCGCTGATGTCAAACGTTGATGTCTACTCCCGTACCAGCTAGCAGCCAGCAGCCACTCATCGACCATTCAACCGAGCGCACGACCAGCACCAGCTGGAGCCGACATTCCAGTCTCTCACGTGTGCATCTCTATCTGGTTCAGTAGGCGATTATGAGGATGATGGCTCAATGCATGATCTACTCTGGATGACCGAACTTTCTACTGTTGGTGGTAAATTGTAGTACTGGGTGGGAATGGGAGTTAGAACTGGGTGGGAATGGGAGGTAATCGAAGCATGCGTTGGGGCTGGTGTGACAATATTCAGTGCTCGGCAAAAATGTATGATGATGGTCTCGCTTTGAATTTAGTGTTGCGTATCGTCATGCCACGAGTGCGAGTGCTGCTGATGAATGCTGAAATACTCATTTGACTGAACGGTTTTGTATGGTGAATCTGGAATGTAGATCCGAGATTCATTAAAATTTAATCGGTAATATCAGAAAAAGTTTATTTTTCTGTGCATATGCGCCTGTAAATGATTTTTTTGAATTATTGGCTTATAAACATAATATTGCTTATTGCTATATAAACATAAAAATCAATTCAGCATGCTTCGGAGTATTGAATATTGTAAAATCCACATTCCACGCAAAATCAGCCACCCAAAATTTTTTTTTCGGTAAAGAACTCGAAAATATTCGACACGTATTTTTTTATTTCAATATGGTACGTGAAATTTTTGAGATATGATTTTTTGAAATTTCGCGTTTTCAAAAAAGAGCCTTTTTTCAACAGCTTATACTGTAAAATCTAATAAAGATACAAAAATTCGTCCGACATGAAATGTGCGTCTTTTCCTTAGCTCTCAAATAAGCGATTCCATAAAACAGCCTTTAAAGTTATTATAATGAAAAAGTTAAAAATTAATAAAAAAATTCAAACTTGGCCCTATTTTTTTTTTTTGTTGAAAAAAGAAATCTTAGGTAAAGTTTCAGAGTTGAAAGATCAATACTTTTTTTACCTTTTTTGTATATATAAAAAATAGGTATAGAATTCGCTCGAACTTTAGAAAATTTTTCCGAGGCTTGGAGGGCCGAATGACATATACCAATCGATTCAGCTCGACGAACTGAGCAAATGTCCGTGAGTGTGTATGTGTGTGTGTCTGTATGTGTGTTGTCAACTAAGAGGTCGAGATCTCAGAGATGGCTGGACCGATTAGGATCAAACTAGTCGCAAATGAAAGGTCTCCCCGTCACCCAAAACGCTATTGAATGGTTTTGAGATCGGATGTTTACTTTTTGAGTGATACGAAGTTTTATGTCAAAATTTTCAGTTTTTTGACAGTATCTGCCACAATTGACCTTGAAAACAGAATATGTTTTCAGACTTAGATTTGGCACGGTTATAGCTATCCAACAAGCCATAGATTGTTAAAATCCGTCCATTTTTAACGGAGATATCGAAATTTTTGTGTAAACGACTTTTCCCCCTATTCCAGCAGTAGGAGTTTCGAGCGCTGTATGACAAAGAAATTCTTGGGAGCAACGGAAAACACGATTTTTTATACTGTTACATACATTTGTTTCTAAGTACCAAAAAGACTGTGTACAGCATCCTTTTTTCATGACATTTAGCCTCGGACCGATTTTAGCACGGCTCGTTTTTGGCAACATAATCGTTCGAATGTGACATATATAAACCAGATGATGGTAGATTTTTTTTAATTATATTGTTTTAAACTACTTACAGCAATAAATGCTGGAAGAACATATCATCCATATACCATTCGAATCAGTTCGTCGAGATCAGCAAATGCGTGTGTGACAAATAATTTTCCTCAATTTTCTCGGAAAATTTCTTTTCTATAAATTCAGATTCATACGAAAAGTCATATGCCCCCAAACAAAGTTCCTGAATTATGTTTGGTTCCGACCTCTGGTTCCTACAGGATGATATGTGAAACGAAATCAAAATTGTGTAACTCATTCTTCTCGTAGATGGCTGAACCGATCTAAGATTCAAATGAAATCTAAGAATCATCCAAGATTCAAATGAAAAGTTTTAAGATTCTCTAAAACATCTTGCTCTTCAGTCAGATCCAACTTTCGGGGATACAGGGTGATTGGTATAAAAATGTCTATTTCACATAAATTAATCAGGTATATCGGGTTAGCAGATTTGAATAGTCGATAAAAAAAATTAACTTAACAGTTTTAGTAGTATTCAGTTTTCGATTCAGAAGGCACCTAAAAATTTAATTCGTGCTATGATTTCTCAAAGATGTCTTCACTGATTTTCAAATATTTTGAAACAAATGTAAACTATACAGCTACTCAGGTGAATTTATCTGACTTCGGCCATACCGATTTTAGACTTCCGGATCCAGTATAAAATTGCTTCTCAAAGCTCAATCGTTTTCTCAAAAAAAGCCCAATCAAATTCAGAAACAAAAATTCAAATTAAAATAAATTTATATACAAAATTATAATTTTATACATAGATACAAACATTAATTAATTTTATCCAATTATGACTTCCGGTTCTCGAATTACATGATGATGAATTTTTAAAATTCAAAACGATATAGTAGATGACAATCCCGAAAAGCTTCAAAGTTGGAATCAAAACTGTTGTAATTTATTCGTCATATGGCCATACGAATCGGTTTGGGTTATGTTGGTTCCTGAATACCGGCTCTGGAAGTACCTTAAATTACCGTAAACTCTAAAGTGGAACTTTTATATCATGGCATGTTTAATCGATTATCACACTTTTAGATTCAAATTCGATCCGATTTGCAGTTTCGACATTACAGAGTAATGAGTGATTAAAATTTCAAATTGTCGCTTGAAACGACGGTCATTAAGATAATGTCATGAAAACTTAAACACCGAAGAATATTCATGCAAAAAACACATGCGGATTGATAAAAAAAGGTATCATCTCACTGCTAGGTGGATTAAACACGTTTTTCAATTACGACACGCACGCGCGGAGCGTACCGCAGTGCAATTCGCTCGGATACGGGCTTAAAAGGCTATCCGCATTATGCAGATCCGACCGATCCGAGCTCTCCGGCGTTGATTTTTCTTCTTCTTCGGCTATGGCTGAGCTGCACATGCATTCTTTAATTGCTCGAAAACAAAGTTCATATTTTCAAAATGCGAAAAAAAATTGAAAGAGTGACGAAAGTTTAATAATTTGCGATTTTGCGGAAAATTACGCCTTCGTTATTCAAAACGCCATACTGGCTTTCATTGGAACAACGACCAAGCGACTATATTCCCTATTATTTTCTATTATAAAATGAACAGCAAAATCGATCATAAAACATTAGTAATTATTTCTGATTGCAAAAAACATGACGCAATAGCTGTGTATGTTATTCTCGAAACTCTTAATCGACATTTTTCACAATACTATCCACATATACGCAAGTGCATCTGTTTTTTTCTGACGGCGCTCCTCAGCAATTCAAAAATGTAAAACATTTTGCGAGTGTTTTTCATCACGAGCATGATTTTCATCGTTTTGCACAGTGGAATTTTCACGCTACAGCTCGAGGAAAAGGGCCATGCGACGGTGCTGGAGAAACTATCAACAGAATGGCACGTCGCGCAAGTTTACAAATGATCAATGATTGTCAAATTTCGACCGCGAATAAATTGTACGAGAGGACTAGGAAAGCATCGTCTCTACCCAATATTTCAGTCATATACAAATGTTCGGAAGATTATGTAAAAGCAGAGAAATTTCTTAAAAATCGTTTAGTAAAATGTTTAGTAAATGTAACGCAATCGTTTCACTATGTTGAGCCACACGAAGACAAGGAATTAAAAATGAAAGTTTACTTTTCCCAGGACACGTTTGAAGTATTGAGTTTTTGTAAACCAGCAAAACCAAATCATAGAAAAATTGCAACTGTGCAAAAACTTTATGTCACTATTATTTTATTACTCACGTAAATCTTTTGTTCCAATTTGACTCGCTTTCTGCCTGAAACGTTTCTAGCAATAAACTGATAATTTTAGAACTCGATCTGTGACGCGACATGTGTCGGCAAGTTTAGCCCGTATTCGAGCGAGTTGCACTGCGGTACGCTCCACGCGTGCGGGTCGTAATTGAAAAATTCACTGCTCCGAAAGTATTGATCTTTCCACTCTGAAACTATGCCAAGATTAAGTCAAGCCTCTAAGGCTTCTTTTTTCTACAAAATAACATGAAAAAAATTAGGTCCAAGTTTGAAATTTTTTTATTTGTTTATTAATTTTTAACTTTTTTCATTATATTTACTTTAAAGGTTGTTTAATAAAATCGCTTATTTGAAAGCTAAGGAAAAGACGCACGTTTCATGTCTTGAACGAATTTTTGTATCTTCATTAGATTTTACAGTATAGGCTGTTGAAAATAGGCTCTTTTTTGAAAACGTGAAATTTCAAAAAAATCATATCTCGAAAATTTCACATATCATATTGAAATATAAAAATTCGTGTCGAATATTTTCGAGTTCTTTACCGAAAAAAAAAGTTAGATGAAAAAAAAATGTGGGTGGCTGATTTTGCGTGGAATGCCCCATATATTGTATGTGAGCCCAGTATGTTCTCGTAGTACTATATACAGAAAATTGACATAATGTGATAAGATCTGTAGAAGAACTTGCTCATCCAAAACCTACTTGGAACCGCCCTAATGTCTACCAACGTAACCGATTGTGAGCCATGCTCGATCAATTAATTAAATCATTGTGATGAGTTATGAGGAAATGCTGTATCATCCAAAAAAATATCTGGAGTATAGGCATTATGATCTACCAGTGTAACCAAGTGAACTAATAAGATTTTTGTACATGGTCCATACCACATTTTTTGCCTTTCTCATATAGAAAGGTTATGCAATCACTGTGAAAACCGACTTTTGAACCGAGGCCCGGAGGGCCGAGTGTCATATACCATTCGACTCAGTTCGTCGAGTACGCAAAATGTCTGTGTGTGTATGTGTGTGTGTGTATGTGTGTGTGTATTTGCGTATGTGTGTAAGTAACGTTTTTTTGCACTAACTTTTCTCGGAGATGGCTGAACCGATTTTCACAAACTTAGATTCAAATTAAAGGTCTTGAGGTCCCATACAAAATTCCTGAATAATATTTGGATCCGACTTCCGGTTCCGGAATTATGGGGTAAAATGTGCAAAAAATTGTGAAAATAAGTGCACTAACTTTTCTCAGAAATGGCTGAATCGATTTTCACAAACTTAGATTCAAATGAAAGGTCTTAAGGTCCCATAAAAAATTCCTGAATATTATTTGGATCCGACTTCCGGTTCGGGAGTTATGGGGTAAAATGTGCAAAAAAAAGAAAATATGTGTTCTAACTTTTCTCATAGATGGCGCGACCGATTTTCACAAACTTAGGTTCAAATGAAAGGTTCTGTGGTCCCATACGTAATTCTTGAATGTCATCAGGATCCGACTTCCGGATCCGGAAATATAGGGTAAAGTGTGTTAAAAATTGTATACCATCACTGAAAATGGGGAAAAACCTTAAAAAAAATTCTAAATCGACCTTAAGTCTTTTCCAATTTGATGGTTTTTATCAGTAGGCGGTCAAACAAACCGATTTCGGTTATTCTTTTAAGAATCGAAGAAAAAAAAATTTTTTTGCCTTTCTCATATAGAAAGGTTATGCAATCACTGTGAAAACCGACTTTTGAACCGAGGACCGGAGGGCCGAGTGTCATATACCATTCGACTCAGTTCGTCGAGTACGCAAAATGTCTGTGTGTGTATGTGTGTGTATGTGTGTGTAACGTTTTTTGCATATCGCAATTGCAATTTTCTCGGAGATGGCTGAACCGATTTTCACAAACTTAGATTCAAATGAAAGGTCTTAAGGTCCCATACAAAATTCCTGCACATTTTCCGGATCCGACTTCCGGTTCCGGAGTTATGGGGTAAAATGCGCAAAAAAATGAAAATATGTGTTCTAACTTTTCTCATAGATGGCGCGACCGATTTTCACAAAATTAGGTTCAAATGAAAGGTTCTGTGGTCCCATACGTAATTCCTGAAATTCATCAGGATCCGACTTCCGGATCCGGAAATATAGGGTAAAGTTTGTTAAAAATTTTATACCATCACTGAAAAGAGCGAAAAACCGTAAAAAGTTTTCTAAATCGACTTCAAATCTTTTCCAATTGATAGTGTTTATCAGTAGACGGTCAAACAAATCTATTTCGGTTATTCTTTTAAGAATCGAAGAAAAATAATTTTGAATAATACCACAGTATTATATATGATAGTATGATTGATATGAGAAATGCATCATTACACCACTAGGTGGATTAAAACAGGTTTTTTTATTAGTGTTTCAAGCTATGATTTCATGTACATAGCTTTCATGTTTTCAGAAGAATTTCTGTTAGGAATAGTCCGCTTCTTTTAATATAATCGAAGTTATCATTAACTCACTTTTGGGTAATTCGATGCCTTTCACGCAGCCCACCTGGGTTCGATTCCCAACCCCGCACATAGGGTCAGAAAGTTTTTCTGGCCCGAAGAGGCGAATGACCTTAAGGTTAAAACCTCTATAATCTAAACAAAACAAACAAACAAACATTAACTCACTTACAAGTAAGTCAAAATAAATATTTTGCATACATTCCGAGATAGATATTTTATGCCTTTAGATAAATTGTAGATCATGTTTAAACATGAAAACATGCCGAAGACATAAGCACTTTAAAATTCATTGGTGTCGAGATATAATGCATTATTTTTTTTGTAAGAGATCCCAACATCAAGTTTTTTCATCATACCTTTCTTCAACAAACTTTTAGAATTTTCAAATGCTGTACAATTATATTTTAATTGTCAAAATACATATTTTAGTTGAAGGTTACATATTTTTGCCTTTCTCATATAGAAAGGCTATGCAATCACTGTGAAAATCGACTTTTTAACTGAGGCCCGGAGGGCCGAATGTCATATACCATTCGACTCAGCTCGACGAACTGAGCAAATGTCTGTGTGTGTGTCCGTCCGTGTGTGTGTGTATGTGTGTGTGTATGTAACAAAAATATGCACTCACTTTTCTCAGAGATGGCCGAACCGATTTTCACAAACAAAGATTCAAATAAAAGGTCTCATAGTCCCATAGCCTGCTATTGAATTTCCGATCCGACTTCCGGTTCCGGAGATATAGGATGATATGTACCAAAAAAGTGAAAAAAATATGCACTCACTTTTTTCAGAGATGGCTGAACCGATTTTCACAAACTAAGATTCAAATAAAAGGTATTATGGTCCCATAGCTTGCTATTGAATTTCGTTTGAATGTGACTTCCGGTTCCGGAGTTATATGGTAATATGTGAAAATTTGAGAAAAAGTTTACACTCAATTATCTCTGGAACAACTCAACCGATTTTCGCAAACTTAGATTCAAATGAAAGGTCTTATAATATCATAAAAATTTGTGGAACATTTTATCGGGATCCGACTTCCGGTTCCGGAACTAAAGCGTGATAAGTGGAAAATTACCAATTTTATTAGTATTTTTCCACGAACGATGGTTAAAAACAGGTACAAATCCCATAAAATTGTCTGATTAATTCTTCTAGTTTGCAAAGCTTGTTAGTTTGTGGACATAAAAACCTAATTCGGCACTACTGGTCCCCTCTTTTCCTGTTCCGAGAGCACCGAAAGTGGAGAAGAAAAACTCCTAAAACTAAATTCACTTCGATTTCTCTGCGATGCTTGAACCGATTTTCACAAATCTTGATTTGAATTAAAGTTCATACTGTCTTTAAACCTACTGTGAAATTTCATCCGGATCCGACTTCCGGTTCCGCAGTTACAGGGCGATGAGTGTCAAAGTTTTCAAATCGCCATATAGAGTGACAATATGTACAACACCGAAAGAAGAAGAAAACACAAAACGAACAAGGCGTGCTTTGTTCTATTTCGTACACGTTGTGTAGTGATGTCAATAATAATAAAAACAATCCTACTACATGTTTCATGCTGCTGATTCATGCTGTTTAGCACGCAGTAGTAACAGAAACGCAGGCTCGTTTCGTTAGATTTAGTTTAATTGGTTTAAACGAAATAGAGCATGAGATAGTAAGTATAAGTTTAACTACGTTCAAAACTGTTCTAATTTGTAGGTCATATTTGTTGCTAGCAAACGAACCAACTTCGGCTATTCCGTTCATCTGAATCATCCGGTTTCGGGAGAATTGGAAATAGTGATTAGAAACTGCAAAAAGGATCTCACTCACTTTTCTTGGAGATGGCCGAATAGATTCTCACAAACTTATAGGTTCAAGTCTTACAGTTTCATACGGAATTCCTTAATTTGTTGTGGATACTACTTTCGGTTCCGGAGCTACAGGTTAAACAGGATTTATAGAGTTTGTGAGATAGATCCGAACAAATTATCCTATTCCTATTCAATAAACAGTTGTTTTTGCGAATTTCACGGTTATATTTATGATGTAATGAGTAATATGAGAAAGGCATCATTACACCACTAGGTGGATTAAAATAGGTTTTAAGTTTACAAACTACAAAGCTTTTGAACAGGTTAATTACAAAATAATACATATTGAAGTATCAACATTTCGAAAATGTAAAACCTATTGCAACAAAGTTTGAAAGTATGATCAAAACACTATTAGAAAATTTAGTAGTTCGCTTGAATTTATATGAAAACACATTTTCAAAAAGTATGCCCTAACGTTCCCCAATATATATTTAGCACCCTAACATACGGTTTTCGTTGAACCTGCACCTTAAATTCAATATTGATCAAAGTATTCGAACAATGGCCCCTCCTTGCAGCGATCGTATCTATCGATGGCTGAACTACCTACAGAAATCGACAGTATGATCACTTTACTCCAGTGGAATTGCAGTTGGGCTTCTGGTTGCTTGGGTTCTTTTTCTCTTGTTGAATACTGGAATTCTTATCGCACTATTGCCAAATACATTTGCTATCTCCACGAAATGCCACAACGTCAACATCATATGGCGACATACAGTTGAAGTTGACGGAATCTATCTGATCGTTCGAATCGTACTTTCTTTATCGGAACGCACATGTTACCGGACGTCGAAACGGTATATATGTTATTTGAATGGCTTTATGAAGATTGTATATAACTAGTGGTGACGTTGCGATGCTTGCAACTTTTTTCATTGAAACATTGAAACCTCTATTTACGAACTAAACAAGCAAGCTACGAGACTTCAGCTGGTTACGGAGCCCGTAGAAAGCCCTTTATAATATGGATATTTTCTTATTATTGAGGTCGATCCAAAATCCTAGATGACCTTAAACAATGTTTCCCGATACCTATATATAAAATCCGCTTCAAAAGTATCCATATTGTAAGGGTTTTTAAGAAACAGCAAAAAACCGGAAGTTGCCATCCTGAATTTCGAAATGGCCTCAAACGTCGTTTTCTGATATCTACACATCAAATCCTTTTTGAAAATATCCACATTGTAAGTGTTTTCAAGAAATATCAATAAACTTCGTTCTCCGGAACGATCGTTTCCCTTCATAAAATAGCCAATTCAATAAACATCGTTTCCCTTCCAAAAATACGCATATAGTAGTGATTTCCATGGAATATCAATTACCCGGAAATCGTTCTCAGTTTTTTATGCCAAAACCTCTTTTTACCAAGTGGATTCGTAACAAAGTTTACGTTATTTAGGATTTAATTCGTAAAAAGAGTTACGTAAAAAGAGGTAAGGTAAAAAAATGTACGTAAACGGATCCGCATACGCATGGCTGCCAGATGGCTGACTAAACGCTGCCAGCCGGAAAAATAGGGCTGGCAGACATTCTGGTGACTGACTTCCTTACCACTGCCAGATATACAACTCAAACGATACAACCGACGACACGACCTGCCACTCATCTATCGAAACTGTATCGCAAATTTAACTACCCCTCAGTAACTTGTAATGTCAAAACGAAATCGCCTGAAAAACTATTGAAACTGGTAACACAAGTTGATAGATTATTGATTTTAAATAACAGTTACCATAACCTTGGTTACTGCATATTGGAGACTTGGGAAATGTAAACAAAACAAACTGCCTCGAGTGGAATTATCATTTAGTTTAATCGGATAGAGGTCTTCGTTAAGGCTTGCTGGTGCTCGAACATATTAAAAATGACTTCCAGACAATTCAATATTCATGGATATTTGTTAAATAGTTCAACGTAACCATACTTAGATCTATAATGACTATCTGCTATGTAAATGAGTTTTTAAATTGTGTTAAGTTTTGCAGTCATTCAATCCGTCATTGCGAAACCTTTTATCAGTCCGATCATCAGAATTTAGTATTGAAAGCATATCTGCTATTTTCTAATAACTTCTAAAGTAAAACCATTTCAATTCACCCCTTGTTCCAAATCGTTCAACCCTCGTTGCTAATCAGCATACATGTTGTGTAAACAATGCGCTATTTTGGAAGCTCCTCTACTTCTACTCTCAGTGATTTGAGGTCTTTGCAAAGTACGTGTATACTTTGATGAATATGAAAGGCACTTGAACAGCACGGGAATCAAATTTCTCAGTATATTAGATCTGATCGAAATTATAGGTTTTGAAGTGCACATCGAAAGCCTCCATTGCAAACAGGTCTCCTTCAAATAATTTGATTATTTGTGTCTCAAACAGAAAACAGACTGAAACTACGGTCTATCGTAAGGCTGCTGGAACTTGTTGAAGCAGTCCAGAAATTCCCAAAGTGGTCGATATAGACCCCTTGTGGTCGATATCCTTTTTGTGGGGGTCGCCGTAAGCGAAAACTGACTATGGGGGTCGATGAGGTCTAGAAATCGACCCCTGTTGTTTGATATAAGTTGTTATTTAAAATATTCATGCTAGAAAAGTATTTTTGACCATCCGCATAAATTGGTAAGTATTTTACATCAATATTAAAAAAGCAATGAATTTTCAAAGGAATTTGTTAATGGAGGTCTGAGGCCTAAGTTAATTTTAGTGACCCAAAATAGTTTGGGAAGCCCTGGTAGTCGAATGTAAAGAGTGTCGAATACAATTTAACAATGAAGTCTCATTTTCATTTCGTGAAGACTGGTACTAACTTCCGGGTTGGTTGACAGTATGTTATACCCCTGACAGACATGTGATTTCCGTACAATGATTTCTGTACAACGCTGTACGCGTACAACGATGAAGTGACAGACATGTTTTGCGCACAGAATGAATATACACTGAAGTCTTTTTTTATGCGAATTTACGTACCGCATAAAAAAAAACCGCATAAAAAAAAACCGCATAACTCTGAAAATTCGCATAAAAAAAACCGCATAACTCTGAAACTTCGCATAAAAAAAACCGCATAACTCTGAAACTTCGCATAAAAAAAGACCGCAGAAGGGTAAACCGCATAACTCTGAAAATTCGCATAAAAAAAACCGCATAACTCTGAAACTTCGCATAAAAAAAAACCGCATAACTCTGAAAATTCGCATAAAAAAAAGTCGCGTAAAAAAAACCGCATAAAAAAAGATCGCATAAAAAAAGACCTCAGTGTATAGTGAAACGAAACAACTCAAAACTTAGTTTGTTTTCCTAGCTCCGATGATCGATAATATAGAAACTAAAAATTTTCAAGGTTTGGAGTGTATTCCCAGTAGCTGGTTTATGACTGATATAATCAATGCCTCTCTGAATTATTAAACTAGTTTTGTGTGTGAGTGTTCATCGGATGACTGTTTTACTCATATCAAATTTTGTAGTTTTAAGGTACATTTATGACACATTTGTACTAGGATACAGAATTTTTTCCTTCATTGTTTAAATGATATTAGCATTAGGGAAAATTTGATGTCCATCATTTTGATGTTCTACCGCAACATTTACTGACAAAAAAACGAAGGAAATATGATAGACACTAGCACTACTTTTTTATGCAAAGTAATTGATTTCTACCCAAAAAGGTGATGAATTACCAAATTTTGTTTGTAAATCATGCCGACTTTGTCTAAATCCGCATAAATCCGCAGGTGTTCAGTCATAATTCCTTTTTCACCCGCATATTCACGATAAAATTAAGAGCGCCTAAACTTTTAACATTGAGCCTCAAAATAGTAAATAAATCTAAGATATTCTTAGTATGTAATCATCAAAAACGGCATGGCACACACACATATTCCAGAAAAATGCTATCAATACGAAATTTTCATAAAAAGGATTATGTTTATCATAAACCAGATTTTAAAACCTTCTTGAATTTTAAATCATTTCGAAATAGATTTGACATAGGTTTGATACTTCTTTTGCTTCATAAATCTTATGAAAAATAGTCTACTAGACTGGAATATAATCTCATAATGGTTTTATTACGATTTTAAGGATTTTAAAGTTGTTAGGCTATGTTTATGAAGTAACACTGAAAACTACTACGAGTATTTATTAAATTGAATATGTTACTTGGTACGTGTTCTGCTTCAACCCACACTGAAAAACATGATTCGCTGTTTTTATTCATACCCAAAATAAGACTCTCTTTCTAAACAATTTAAAAACAAGTTTTCTTTCTATCCAACGGCATTTAACCTGATGATATAAGACAAAGTTATTAGTAGAATTAGAGTTTCCAGAATTCAATATAGGTCATCAATAAACAGGATGATAACTCAATTGGTTTATGTTTGCTGTTGGATATTTATCGTTTATTATTACCACATGTGCATTCAAAATATGAATCATTATGTTATTGAATCCATTTCAACAATAAATTTACTTGTTATCGAATGGAATGGAAAGAACAGGGATGAATATATGGTTTTCCTTATTTGTATTTCAAACCCTCATCAAATTTATGAACATTTCTTTGTTGACTGCATTTTTAAAATATGCTACAACGTTGACAAACTATATAAGTTTTACGCTGTTTGTTAGCATTTAATCGAGATTTTTTTTGCAAAATAAAACGATGGTTGTTTATTATTTGATGCTTAAAAGAAGGAAATATTGTTTCATGAGTTCACCATTGCTCGCCAATGGCGCTGGTAACAGTAAACAGTGATGTGATTTTGCACAGTACAACGATCAATGACCGTAGTACGGAAATCACCGTTGTATCATGATGCTCGCGTGATACCACCGTGATTCAGGGTGACAGACATGTGATTTCATAGTGTACAGTGATTCCGATATCACATGTCTGTCATAAGCATTAAGTAAAAGTGATGTGTTTCGGAAACTCGACTGGTTACTGAACGGAAAGACCATCATCATGGATGAGTTAGATGATTACACTGCACATAGGACTAATGGGTAGCTGTGGATGATATAGGGTGACGCCTTCCTGTCGCAACACTACTTCTAGTAGCAGATTTGGTTATTGTACTATTGTGGTCGGCGCAAATCTAAAAAGAATGTTGAAACAAAATTTAAATTTATATAAAAGTTTCACATCTTTCTCAAATGATTTGTTTATTTATTATAGCGCTCCTTGGTAACTAGTTCATAGCAACTTAAACAGTGTTGCTCAAGAAGATTATTTTCATGATTATCGAGGGGTTGCTATATTTATGGTAACTGGCGGTAAATCACTCACGAACACTTTTTGTTCAGATTTTTCTTCGGAGTGCCTGGTCGTGTCGTCGATACAACTGTATCCACCAGGATTTTTCCACATTGAAATTTTTGACATTTTCAGCGAAGGTGAGAAGATGAAAACGCTCGGCTAACTTAGATACAGGCGACTTTGTTTTGTTAAATTAGATTTGATAACCGTCACTGAATCAATTTTGGTAGCCGTCTAGTGGCCATGGCTGCGCAGGTAGCCAAAACGCTATGCGGGGAGGTTTGGGTGTATAATGTTTGCGGGAGATGCATCGCAGTAGGTGAAAATTGACCGCAGTCAAAATGATCAACGTCAAGATATGTTTTTTAATATTGTCTCAAGTGTGGTTGTTCGTGCAAACAAACCAAAACGTATTAACAGTGGAGGACATAAGAGACAGATCTATAGTGTACCGTAAACTACCCGGCACTCCAAATTCGACGGAAATCAATGATGCTGGTGATCATTGCTTCTTTCAAAAAGAATATTGTGGTGGTTACTACGTCGGAAACAATTTTTTCATTACGGGAGCACACTGCCTAGCGACGGAAGATGGGTACCAAAGCGGAACCGTTTCCTACGAGCAAACTAGTTATATGAATTTTATGTTGTTTATCTCTTATATAGTTTTTTCCCAAACACGACAAGGCTCGACGTACTGGGGGTGGGATCTACGGAGGTAAAAATGTTCCTGCACAAGGAATTCCCCGCAGTAGATATCGCCTGGATATACGATGAAACAGCAACGCTTGGTGATCAGCAAATGCTCGTTTCGGAAGGTAGAACTTCGGTACTATGTCATTTTTTCATTATGTTTTATACTCCGATTGAACTGATCTTAGCTGTTCCGGGTGGAACGTGGAACATATCTAAGAAACAATTTTGTGGTTTATTTCTAAGTGAAAGTGATCAGGACAATATTGGAAAAAAATACATTTTTTTTGCAGGCTGAATGTTCCATTTATCGAAGAGTACTAATTTATAAGGAAACCTTGGAATACAGCAATCTATCATTGTATATGACACACTTTTTATTTTTAGAACTGCATATTCTACAAACTTGATGTTTTCGATCCCAACGCGAAAAGTATTCGTTCCGGATTCCGATTCGTTGAATATGGAAGTGAACCCGAATGGATCCGTCTATTTCCTATCAAAAATAGGAATGTCCGTGTGTTTAGAGACAAACAAACGGTTTCGAATGTTGAAACTTTACAATTGTGCAATGACGTCGGTTTGAAGATTGAACAAGAAAACACATTCCATTTTCTACATTTCGGAGTTTGGAAAGATCACATTTTATTCGTTGATTGTCATACATATGATTGTGGGTATGTAGTATGTATGTGCAAATATTTAACAACTACTGCATTAATCAAATTCAATCAGGCATCCATCAGTCGCTAACATGAAACTTCCACCTGCGACGCAAGGGTCAACAACTATTACAACTGTTGTAACTAGTACGGAAACACTAGGTGTTGTTGCAGCCATAGCACCTGCGATGGAAGCGCCAACTGCTGTAACCGGGTCAACAACTGTTACAACTGTTGTAACTAGTACGGAAACACTAGGTGTTGTTGCAGACGTTGCACCTGCGATGGAAGCGCCAACTGCTGGAACCGGCATTGAGATCACGACGAAAGAGGCAACATCCACTGAAACTGCCACTACAGTTCGATTACAAGCAATGATCAGATCTGTTTCTAAGTACGAATCGCCTGATAACAAGACTTTCACAATGTTTCTTAATGCGAGAGGCAGCGAACCATCATCAGATCTCAGAATCACATCAGCAATTGAAAAAACGAAACGTACCACAAAACTAACCTTTCCTACCTGGCCTAGCTGGAGTCCCAGGTGGACCATGTGGACTCCAAGAACTACATCATATCAGTTGAAAAATTTAACAACATCGTCGGTGGTTTATTCAGATGATGGGTCGGGAAAGGATCCCTTAGGATTTTTGACCGCAGTACCAAGCAAATTGAATAATACAATTGATTCGATCAAGATGACAAGTTTATTGAAAGTGGAAAAATCAGGCGGTTTGATGAGTCCAATATCAATTGGACATTCAAATTTAGTGGAAAACAGTATTGAACCTTCACTTATCACGATTGTACCAACCGAAAATCGAAGTTCTGATTCATCTCTTGACGTTTATTCCACAAATTCAGCAATCAATTCTCATCATGGCGAAGGAGTTATCCCAAAATCTGTTGTCGTTCCGAAGCCTCGGTGCAAGAAAATGCATACCAATTCTCGTCCAAAGTTTCATACGAAAATCCCAATAATCGTATCGTTAACTCGAAGCGAGCAGTTGATTATTACTGAACCTAGAGCTGTTCCAGTAACTCCTCTCATACCCATATTTCCTGTCGTTAAACTTCGTAAATCACCAAAGACTTTATCTGGTCGAGCGGACTATTATTCAGGAATCTCAGTATCAACCAGTCGAAGCACACAACGTTCGAATACGAAATCGGGACAAACGTCAAGTGGTAAATCAAACGAAGTGCTTATTCTTATGGCGAGTATTTTGACAGTAATATTTTTTTGAAGAAGTTTTGTAATAGAGTCGAAGTTTTCTAAAACAAAAAAAAAAATACAGTCGAGTATTGTTTTTTTGTAACGATATGACTTAACGGACACTCGATCTAGGTCCGTCATTCTCAGATCCATCTTCTCTTCCGGCCCATCTAACGTATTCTCCTCGATTGCAAACATTCGGCGAGTGTCAGTTCTTCCTGACATTCGACAACCTTTTCCGGGTACTTTATTGAAATATTATTTGCAACATGTTCAGCCTACTTACAATCAGCTGCGTTTGATTCGTCCAGAACAAGTCCAGAAATTGCAAACACTTTCTTCAAATTGTTGTATCTCGGAAACTGTTGCTTGTAGAAAAACCTTGATTTGATGTACCTAGTGACGCCATGATTCTACTTATATTACAGGTCCGAGTGTCATATACCATTCGACTCAGTTCGTCGAATACGCAAAATGTCTTCAAACCATATAACTATACCAAATTTCATTTAGATACGACTAAGGGTGGCGATTTGCATTTCAGGTTGCAATTATCGTCAGCAAAGGTGAAAAGCTAATTTTACGATTTTTTGGTATGCATTGAGACGTGTTACATATATTCAAAATAAAGATTGGAAGAGAAAGAACTAAATTTAAGTACATTCTGTGATTTAAATTTTAGCTAGAATGGTTTACCGTTAATTTATGATCTTGAACCAACTGAAAGTTCACTAGGATCTCATTTGATAGGAGGTCTCTCTGTCATTGATATGTTTGTTATTTCAAGGGAGAAACTGATGACGGTTTAATTGGTGCTGTTAGTCAGCGCGTCACTGTCAACTGATCGACCGTGTGTAGTCGATTTCAATTGAATGAACCGAAATGAAGTTTTACAGCATTGATTTAGGTAGTTGAACATTTTACACAAAATTTGTGTTCAAGTTTGGCTTGTATACAATTATCTTTATAGCGTTCCGCTCGGGAACGTGTTACTTAGAGATTCGTGTTTGCATTATGGTATTACGTCTGCGATTTCGTTGAAAGCTATGGACAAACTTCATAGTAAAATGTGTTCCTGCAATCGAAATTGGAAATTAATCGTAAGCATTCAAGAACTACTGTTTTTTGAGGTCTTCGTAGGCTAGGGGGGGGGGGGGGGGGGTGTTTCCCGCGGACCCACAGGAACAAATAAATACATCCACCATCGATAAATACCCACGTCATCTGGACAATCTCCATGTAACACCCATCCGAACAGCTACTGCCGACCATTAACGGCCATAGTTGCGGCGATCAGCACACGATAACGTGAACCAAATACAACAATATTATAATTCACGAAATCTTCCTAGGCCCTCAGCATCTTGGAGCTAAAGCAGTGGACCTTATTAAATATATTGTTCAATAAAAGAGAATTATTTTCAATTAATTCAATTCTCAAGCTTTTCAATCAACAAGCGAATGACATTTGTTCCTGTCAGAGCATGCAATCGTTTTGTAGTGCTTCTCGTTCGACGTTCGCTACATGGCAACAACCTTCTCTTGGCATGTTTCATGTGAGATTGAACCATCAGCAATGATTTCATTTAAAACCATCGTCTCCGTTAGGGAAAGCCAATAAAGCAGCATAAGGTCTTAGATGTTTTGCCGATAAAATAGGGCACTGCTCGCTATTGATCAAAATTTCTATCGTATGTACATGAAAATATGTGGCATTATCCGTTCAAATCGATGCTTAGAAATATTTCCAATCAGTAGGTGAAATAATATTGCAAATCGAAACAAAACTGACTGAGCTGTAAGTGTTCAAAACCTGACCACTTTCCTGTACGTTCAGCTCCGTTTTTAATTTGTACCCCTATATAGAAATCAAA
This sequence comes from Malaya genurostris, assembly GCF_030247185.1. NCBI lineage: Eukaryota > Metazoa > Arthropoda > Insecta > Diptera > Culicidae > Malaya > Malaya genurostris. The sequence goes on from NC_080572.1 coordinate 47,835,785, forward strand.
GATGTGTTCAACATTAGACGATTAATTTATTTTATATCGTTTATTTATATCCGGCTTTAACCTAGTTACGGCCGTTCGCCGGAACATCACAGAAAATTACAGGGTTGTGTACGAAAAACAACCGATCATAATCGCCCTTATTCTGAATAACGTCGTATCAATTTTACGATCGTATTTCATTTGTATTCCTAATAACGCTAGCAAAATCAAAGGTAGCTAGGATTCGATCGAACCATATTCGATCGAAAAATCAATGCGTCGTTATTCAGAATAAGGGCGAATGACATTAAATATGCAAGTTTAAAATAACCTCATCAACAGATTTAAATTTCAAAAGTAGGCAAATAATTGTGAAACACTATCTATCATTCTAAAGCTAATTTTAGGAAATTAGAACCTTCAGTTAATAATATGTCATCGTCAAGTGCATTCAAGATGTTATTTATGTAGGGTAAGGGCTCACTAATTCATCTCATTTGTAAGGAAGTTACCTTAAAAACCTGATTTAGCTACTAAAATCACTACGATTTTTCATATTTCTGCTTAATTCGCCTTGCTCCACATTGGGAATTGATTCATATTCCTTGGAAATTAAAATAATATTAAAAAATCAACTAAAAACACTTCTGATACGTTCACTACTGTGCTCCTAATTTCATCTTAAAGGTTTTATATTCATCCTATCGTTGGTCCTTTATTCATCCCATAAATTAGTAATGGCGACAGCAATCAAAACCAAAATATTGCACTATTACACTCTCAGGTCAAAATGTCAGAATTTTCCTTCAAAAGGGCCTAATGCCAACTATCAGACAACACACGATGTTTTTAGAAACAGTTTGAAATAATTTCGACGTTCAAATTTTTTTGGATCGTTTTCGTTACCTTTCGTTTTATATTTAAAATTTTACTGTGCAGTTAATTTGGAGAAATTAAAAAAAAAAACAAAAAAAAAAAAAGAATTGTTACTTTTCAGGCACAAGCCTTTCTAAAAACAAAATGCAGAACCAGAGGTGCCATTTATACAGATTTATCTTTATTGTATTCACATACTGATTTAAATCAGATTACAGATTTTATACAGATTTTTTAATTTTAATGCAGATTTCTACAGGTTCATAAAAAGTAAGAAGCAAAAAAATAGACTTTGCTCTCAGAGTATCTGTTAATATTTGATTGCAGTGATTCTTTAAAAGTTTATTAATCAACAGACAAATCACATTTTAAAATAGAAAGCCTTTGCGCAGATATTTTTGATGTTGAACACGGATAAACATTTATATTAAAATTTTAAACCAATTTGAACTGATTTAACATAATTTTATTAGTGAAAACAGATAGAGCAGATATAGAATTTTTGTGCAAAGCAATATATATTTTCTGTGAAAATATCCTGCATATCTGTGCATAGCCAATGAAACAAACACACTTAACAGCGTTATGTTGACATACTGCGGAAAGAAACCAGTGCTACTAGATTTGCCACAATAGTTATGTCATTAGTATTCAATGCGCTCTTTCTGGTAATATTCGAAGCCGAAACAGTTTCATTGAAATATAAATATCAATAATAAAATTAAACTAATGCCACGGATACCAAAAAAATACTTGTAGATGACAATTTGAAGAAGAAAAACCATTTTTTTGTAACATTTTGAGAAAATTTGGCAATTTTGCGAAACCATATGAGATGAAAACAAAGCGCAATCAAGTGAACTTAGTGAAAAACTTTCATCTCATATTTTTGAAGACTTTTATTGCTTGTCAGGTAATTTTTGATGTTTTTAGTAGTTAAATAAATAAGTGGCAAGTGAACATTACTCCAGCATTCAATAGTAGTGTAATTGTGAGAAATAGTGATCTTGTTTTGAGACGAATCGATTAGTAGATATTCAGAAACATGACGAACTGTAAATCTTGAGACAAAAATGTGTCCTAAATTGAAAAGTTAGTTTGTTTTAAATGGAAACAACAATCACCGAAGAATTTAAAACCATTTCTTCCAATGAGAAAGTGTGACAATAGCTTGAGTAATCATTTTAAAATATTCTACAGTTTGGTTCAGGTACGTTGTAAGATATTATTCATATTCAACGTAATGAGGTGAAGGAATGGGATGGAAATAGGAGCTCACATGAAATAGCTACCGTATAATAAAATTCATAACAAAAGTTTGTTTTTAAAATTTCCGCTTCTGTTCGTAAATAGAGATTTCTGTTCACGACATGCGCCACCGGTGATTTGTTTGCTGTTTGATGCATGTTATTGGGTGACGTTGAATAATGGTCGAACGTGAAGTCCACAATTGATTGAGGTTTGCGACAAGCCTTCATGGAAATTTTCTACGCTGATGTAGATCTACGGATTGCTGCTTTCTTTTTAAAGATTAAAAAAAAAACTTGAAACATCCACAACACAGATAGTCGCCATTTCAGATTTGAAAATAGCTCAAATCATTACTCTTTGACATCAATTCGCCATATACGTACAAAAAATAATAATACTGTTGGAATTTGCAATAACCTCGGTAAAGTGGAAGTCATCAATTTGGGTGTACTAGTGACTTGAGACACCATACGTTTGAAACCTTCTCGGCGAACCCATTCCAAATTAAATATATGTGGAGGTTTGAAACAGTATCGAATCGACAACAATAATCGTTGACATACACTCATCAAACTGGTTGACGTCCTTTGATTGACGTTCAAACCAGGGGTGGAAATAAGCAACTGTTTTGATTCACAGTAAATAGAAATAGTCAGTATTATCTTTTTATATCACATATTTATTGTAGATATTACAATGAATTTTGAAACGAATGATTTTGAATAACATAAATTTTAGTTTTACTTAGAGTTTACAAATGTCTTCATCGTTATCAGTCTCACTGTCTGATTCGGAACAAACTTTAACAAAGTTAGGTTCGTTTCAATGCAGCTCTGTGTTCATTGAACAGGTTTGAAGTTCAAATGGCACCTACGGTTCCGGTAATATAATGGTATAATTCGAAAACGTCAAAACTGATTACCGCTTTATTTTCTCGGATATGGATTTTCTGATATCAATAATTTTAGGTGCGTTCAGTGAGTTTATTTCGCTGGTCGCATCGAAATTCCTTGTTTCGTGATGTATTTGAATGTTGCGATGGAAAATAATCATAATGATAAGAAAAACATGCCCAATCACAATGCGTGTTACGCAGCTGAATAACATTACCTTATTTAGATTGAATATCATACACAGAAATAACAGGAGTGCAGGATTTTGCTGCGCCATTCAAATGCTGCGCTCCTGTTACTTCTATAAATCAAATTCAAATCAAATAGCATTTTCTTTGGTTTAATCTAAATAGTGCATGAACATCATCATCAGCATCAACTAGCTGCAAGTAAAACAAAGTCTTTTGTCGCTATACTCGCTATTTGATGTGGTATGTTTCTTTTTACTAATTTTGCATTGCGTTGCACTCATATCTCATCTTGCTCATATGTGATTTTCTTCCACAATGCTCTAAGCTGAATGAATCGTCCAGTGATTTGATCTTGCAGGAATCAGTGATAATCGCCCTTATTCTGAATAACGTCGTATCGTTTTTTCCCTCGTATTTCATTTGTATTCCCCATAACGCTAGCAAAATCAAAGGCATAATCAATACGTCGTTATTCAGAATAAGGGCGAATAGTAGGTTAAAATTACTACCGACAGAAGATAGGTATTGATTTTGATCGATGTGATTCAAAGATCACTGATGAACTGATCTTAAAAAGATTAGATCAGTAGTGATCTTTATTGGGAAGGATCACAAGCAATCATCTTCGCTAGTGATTATAATCGGGTGACTTTTTTATCTTAATTTTTCCAGCCCTGATTCAAGAAAATCTTCGATGTTAACAGTTTCACTGCATGTAAAGTTGTAGAATTCAACTGCAGGATCTTTAACGTCTGGGTATCGGTTTCTAAATAAACGCATAAATTTGAAAAAAATGATACCTAAACTATTCGCAGATTCTCATCAAAACGTTCTATCTATGAGCATAAAAATCAAACTCGGCACATTTTTTGAATATATTCCTAACTTTTTTTTATATATTCGACATAGAAGGTAACTTGAAATGTATGTGTGAGATCAGCTTGGAAGATTTATAACCTTTTTGTGTTTATATATATCCCAGTTTTATTCTTTTTTTTAAATTTTTCTGATCCAGAGAGGTTAATTTTGTTTACCGAATCTAATTCTAATGAAATCTAATATTTTTATCTTGACGAATTAAGTTCGATAACACATGTCTATTAAAGGAATCAAAATTTATGAAAGTGTAAAAAATTAATCCAAACATCGATATTCTTAGGTTTGAAAAGTAGTTTATTATAATTGAAATTACTAACGTGATTACTCTATTTAATTTAATTCGGTAGATAAATGCGCGAATGAGAAATTTTGAGAGCAGCTAAAATTTTTCGCATGCGTATGGTTCTCTGTTGAGAATGAGAACAAATTTGTCTTAGCGCAATAAAAAGAGCGCGTATCCATAAGGTCTGCTACCACTCTGTGTAATGTACAGTTCCCAAAATTTAAAAAATAATCGATCATAAAGTTTTAGTTTTCTTAATTCACGCTGTTCAGTTTTTTGATTCACAATCGGAAATCTTGATTCACGTTTTCGTGCGCAAAATGGGCTTATTTCCACCTCTGGTTCAAGCATCAGTCAACTCAATCCATTTATTATAGATAGCAAATAGTTTTGCTATGCTTGTATGCGTTTAATGTTTTTAAACCTATTGGTTGTTGAATTTCGATGATCATTCTAAGAATTACCGTAATATTAAACCCTTAACTAGGTGATTTGAAACTGGATTTAATTTGTTTCTCGATGAGCATTAGATTAGGTCCTAATTGCAAATGACAGATTCTCATTGTATAGTTTCTCTTTCAATTATTTGAGAAATATTCCTGTATTTTTCGAAAATTTCTTCAATGCAGATTAAAAGATGATACTTATTATTCTCTGCAAATAGTTAGAGAGATAGGTTGCTAAGAGTCCCGTTATAATCGAAAGAAAAAGTAAACAAAGAGAATCTGTCATTTGCATTTAGAACCTAATCCAATGCTCATCGAAAAAAAAAGAATCCACTTTTGAATCACCTGATTAGAAGCATTTAAAATTACGGTAATTCTTACTAAGTAATACATACAGAGTAGTATAGCGTTTTCTGAAACCCCATCGTTCACCAGTAAACCGACACTAATAGCAGTGAACACCAACACAAACGAACACATATTTGACAGCGCCGCACTGTACACCGCCCAGATGACTACTCGTCGAGCGAATGGCGAGACGAATTTTAACTATTTTCAATGCCGATACTATGCTTCATAAGACTATCAATTTCTAACCATTCAATTAGGTTACATGGTTATTGTTTAACACAATAATGGTAGCTAAGCGCTAATGTTGAAAAATCAAGTTCATTGCGTTTAGTCACATTTAATGAAAAAGAAGTAGCGCTTCAAATTAGGTTCGTAAAGTCAATCCCCGATAGTTCTAAATTAGCCTGCTAGTTATCGCTGACCTTTACAGCTGATCGGTATTCAATACATTCAAGCAAACACGGTGTGCAGCAGACGGAAAATGGCATCCACACACAGCACAAAAGCGACTATCCAGCAAGCGAATGGACTCAGTTTTGTCATCCACTTACTAGACAAACAATCTGTTTCGTTCGAAGGAAACCACCGACTAAAGTGAAAATTGTGGAATGGCAAATAAATACTCCCTTTTGTACGAAGGTTCAAATAATGTAGAAGGGAGTGATACTTCTTCTTGCATGACGTAAATTCTGTCTATATTTATCGAAGCAGAATGGCTACTAAATGGAATGCGATGTGTAAAGCAACGATCGAAACAGTCGGCCGTGCGAGAGAATTCAAACGGATGACATCAGGATAGCATATTGTGATTGGCTCGTTTAAACACATTCGATTCGGCACAATGTTTCCGAATCGATTGGTTGTTAAATTATACAAATCCATCAACAAATGACTGAGTTATAATCGTTTCAACTTCTGACAGAAAAAGGTTACGCGGCTAGTTTTGCATTTTTTAATTGACACCCGGCCCCATATAGTCTAACCCGGGGGGGGGCGGGTGTCAATTAAAAAATTGAATGCCAAGTATTTCAGTGTATAATATAAGAGTGGACATTTTTTTCCCTACAACTTTTTATCGGACACCATTTCAGTTTAAGTTACGGTTTTTGAGTTATGAAGATTTAAAGAAAGTGCATGCAAAAACAAATGGTTTGCTGTGTTGAAGACGAGTGCCAAGTTCCATCAAAACCGGAGTTTTTGAATTGTGAAGTCCATTGTGACTTGCTGTCCCGGGTTGGCGGTTCAATGCATAGGGCATAGGGCATTCTGTAGCACGTACACTCTGAATCGGCTGCGAAGTCTGTTGAAACAGAAGGTCAAACTTCTACTACAGGAATGTAATACCGAGGCTTTGCTTTGTTATTGTGACTTGCCACCCAGTTCGTGAGCTGCTCTTCATCACAAGCAGTATGGAAATAAGAAAATTCTCTAAATGAATTGACCCAATACGTACCTACTCTTTAATCATCAATCTTCGTTGCATACTTTCTTGTAGAATAGTGCGGGGTTTCCGATTGCCGAGTCGCTGTTCCATATTGTCTGCTGCTGGAACACGCGCATCAACCGAACCGGAAGCCATAACCAGCCACGTTGAACAACGCCCAGTAGCCAGTGGCTTTTAGTTATAGCATCGGCGCAAAGCTAAAGCCAGGTCCCTGTCTGGCGGCTGTTCGATGACCCACATACCGAACAACCTGGACATGTATCCTTACAAAATTTCATCCGCAGACCGCCGTTCTTCGTCCGTATCGATACGTTTTCCGTGTCACTCGTATAGAGTTGTTGGAGGTAACATACCCAAACGAAACCAATGCAGAGCAAACAACGGCAGATTGGAGGCAAACATATTATGGCGAATTCCTGCATTCATGTGGGCACACAAACATCTGCGAACCTTGCAAATATTGATTTACCCTAATGAAAATGTTTGTCTGGCTTACCGAACGGAGGGATAGCTCGAGAGAAAATCATGTAGTGGCGGCATCATCATTGCATTTCATAAGTGACTCATTGAACATAAATATAAACGCTACATAAAATCTTTCCTGACCTACCCTCGTCATACGTTGCCCTCACCAGAATCATGGGTAGCAGCTGTGGTCCATGTATAATCGCTCTGCACATAATTCTACTGAGCCCCGCCCGTGTTCATAGACATTTATTTAAGTAGACGGTTGATCAACCAGAAACTGGCTGCGGGGTAACACTTTCGGTATATCGATTACATTAATTAAGATGTTCATAGACCATAAAAAATTGCCCAGTGCCGGAGATCATCACCACCGATGTCGGCATTCGTAGCTAACTAAAAACCGATTGAGACCGGTTTCATCATCATAAAAACGAGATTACGGTACATGCAATTGTCGACCGGGCAACTGGCTTTTGATTAGACCTTTGAAAAACCAATAATCGACTCGGTCGACCGGTGTGTGGTTTGTAAATCAATGTTGGCCGACTGTCTAATAGTGAATCCACCACCTGCCTGTATGTGTTTCAATCAGCATCGATGATTCTCCCTCGGCTCATCAGGCATGAATAAATTTTATCGTCCGCCGGTGATCACTGGTTTTGGATGTTGGCTAACCCGGTGACAGAGTGCGTCAATAGGTTTTAAAAACCGATGAGTTGATTGTTTGTTTGTCAGCAGAGTTCAGTTTAGGAGGCCGGCAGAAAATGTTCAGTGTTCTTGATTTTAGTTGAAGCGATTCAGAAGTGCTCACAGCAGATGAAATTCCGCTGGAAAATGAATCATGAATCAGGATAAGTTGGCTCATGTGGCACGTTTCCCTGGTTATTTGGAGATTTGCGCTAAACCATGAACATGAAAATTATATTTGTTTCAAAAGGACGGATGTATGTTTATTATTGTATTATTCTCAAATCGTTGAAATTCGGTAACTGTTAATTGTACAAAACAGTGTCTACGATGAAGTTAAATAATGTTTTTTTTTCTAGAAATTACAAAATTGAAAAAAGGTCATTATAACTAAACATAATAGATATAGAATTCGCTCAAACTTTAGAAATATTTTCAGAGGCTCGGAGGGTCGAGGGTCATATACCAATCGATTCATCTCAACGAACTGAGCAAATGTCCATGGATATGTGGGTATATTAATGGAAATAACGTATAGAGTTTTCTCAAACTCTACCTAGGCCTAAGTTTGTGAAAATCGGTTTTGTCGTCATGGAGAAAATCAAGACAGCTTTTGATCACTACTTTTGGATCCGGAAAGTGGGATCCGATACATAACCAAATTGAATAGGTTTTGAGTCATATTTAGCATCTAAATGACGGTTTGCAATTTTCAACACAATTTCCAACACAACACATGAGATTTTCGAAATCGAGAATTTTTTTTGCCACGTGCCTGAAATTCGACTCTCGATTTCGGAAATCTCAACATTCCCATTCTTATCTTCTCCGGTGGCACGATTGTCATCTGCACACAATTGGACTGAAGCCAAATTTTCCGACTCATTTTGCTGTCAACGCTTGTTAGATGCTGCGTTCGAGCTGTACTCATATCTTGCTATCATAGGCTAGCATTATCATGAATAAGCTGTTACGTAAGAATCGTTGTTCGTTTTATCTAATCCGAAATTTATGTAAATCTTCTACTAAAATGGTATTTGATTTGTAGTATCATTAAAAATCACATGCCATCAAAATGGAATACACCGAAACCTTCATTTAGAGCTAAACGGGGGCTCGTGAATCGAGTTAGTTCGTAAAAAAAGTTTAAATTTGGAATTTACATCGTAAATAGATTGCGTTATTTGGGATTTGATTCGTAGAGAAAGTAAACGTTATTTGGAATTTACCACGTAAAAAAAGTTTGTGCAGTGAATGTTTTAAAACCTAATCAAACAATGTTTGAGGTAGTTTCGAAATAAAAAATGACGGCTTTCGGTTTATTGATATTCCGTGAAAATAGTAACAATATCGGCTATCGGCATTTTCGGAACGGATTTGATGTGTACGTACAGGAAGACGATGTTTGAGCTCGTTTCGAAATTCAATATAGCGGCTTCCGGTTTATTGGTATTTCTTGAAAACCCTAACAATATGGAAATTTTCGAAACGGGTTTTGATGTGTAGGTACCGAAAACCAATGTTTGAGGTCGATCCAATATAAGTATTTTCTGAACGGGTTTGAAAGGCAGATTCCGGAAAGCTATGTTTGAGGTCGTTTCGAAATCTAAGATGGTGACTTCCGGTTTATTGATATTCCTTGAAAACCCTCACAATCAAGGATGGCTTTTATCGTATCTAAGAGCACTCTCTAGCAGCTTTTCACACGATTCAATCAGTGCCATCAAAAAGAGCCGGATATCATCTCAGCAACAAAAAACCGGCATGATTCATTTAACATAGAATGGACACCAGTGCGAGAGCGAATTTCTGACCATCATGGGCTAGCACGCTGCTGGGGAATTCGCTCTGAAGCAACAAACGGTCGCTCATTCTCGTTTTGCGATCCGATTCTATACGGGCAGTTTATAATTGCGATAGAATCATTTCTGTATTGCCGCTTATTCTAACTAGTATTCTACAAAAAGTAGGAAGCCGTGAAGGAAAAACTCGTCACCTTTCAGGCAAGCCTTCACGTCAGCGTAAACGCGACGAGTAACAACAAAAATATCTTTTCACGGGAATTGGCCATTTATTATGGTAAAAAAAAATCCCATGTGTAAAAAAGTTGGGCAATAGTAAATAGAAACACAGAAATTTGTGATCCAGCTACAAACCTCAATGTTATAAGCCAACATATTCGACTTGATGTTTACCCTTCAGGTAACATCAAGCTCAGTAAGTAAGCGCCCTTAGTAAATTTTCCTTTGAATTTGCTAGTATTGTAGAAAAAGTAGGAAGCCATGAAGGAAAAACTCGTCACCTTTCAGCATTGCAAGAACAGCAACCCAGTCGTGAAGAAAAAACTCGTTACCTTTCAGGCAAGCCTTCACGTCAGCGTAAACGCGACGAGTAATAACAAAAATATCTTTTCACGGACACTGGCCACTGCCTCTGGCATAGTGACAGTGGTCTCGGCTTTTGGTAGAACTTCGGGAGAAAGTCGGATGCACTTTCTACTTAAAATCACAAGCTCGGCTTGTACTAAAATCTTCGGGCTTCACCCGAAAGTAAATGTTAGGAGCTTAAAACCCATAGTTGAGAAGAGTTAGGAGTTAGTTGGTTTCAAAGATTTCGCGGAAAATATTCGTTAGTCTCGGGCGTCGACCCGTAGACGAGTCAGTTAGTTTTGAATTGTTGTAAGAAAAGAATCCGCTAAATGTGGCTGACAGAAAAGCCTGAAACAGTTTTGCACAGTGATAAGGAAACAATCCTTTAAATGTGGCTGATAGAAAAGCACGAAAAACAGTTTTGAATTGTTGTAAGAAAAGAATCTGCTAAACGTGGCTTACAGATAAGCATGAATGTAGTTTTGAATAGTGATAAATAAAAGTAAATATCGGATTTGTCAACACATAGCCTAATGGTAGCAAGTGGAAGAAGAAGTGTTACCGAGAATAGATAACAAGTGATAACAGGTTTCTCCGAAGATTTTTCTGCCACTATGCAGTCTGCTACCACTGTGTGAAAGTCTTATTCACTGTGTGAAAGTCTGATGTCGTTTTTCATTGAGAACACTACTTGCTAGATTCGTGCAGTCGGGAAATCAAAACAGATGCACTGTGTTTCATTGATTTGAACCGCACGAAAAAAATGCACTTTCGGGGAAATTCGCGGGCAACTATTTTGCACCCGTTTTCTTTTCCGAGCAGCATGCGTGCAAACCAAACTTTACAAAACCGTTTCATTGATCGGATGTCAGGGCAAAACATTGGCACCGAGTGAGTGGAATCAATGAAAAACGACATCAATTGCGAATTAAGAGAAATAAATAGAAGCTTAAAGAAGAAGAACAGAAGAAAAAAATCTATCATTTTCTAATTGTGAAAAAGAATATACCCCCATAATCCTCGAAGCACGCCACTGGGACTGCGCGGCAATATAGGCTATTCGGGCCCCACATAAGGGTTCTGAAATGTTGCAAATATGAGAATCTTTAAGTCGAATCATCGTTTCGATGTTCTGCGATAAATTTCAACTTGCGATTCTCTCTTGGTGAATTCCACACTGCGCCTATCATTGCAAAACTGTATAACAGATCGGCTGAAAAGTTCGTATCGTTTCTATGAGAGGGCGCCACTAGAATTAAATCCATACCATTTTCAGTTAGTACCAACCTTCAAAAGATACGTGTATAAATTTGACAGCTGTCTGATTATTAGTTTGTGAGATATTGCATTTTGAGTGAAGCTACTTTTGTTATTGTGAAAAAAATGGAAAAAAAGGAATTTCGTGTGTTGATGAAACACTACTTTTTGATGAAAAAAAGTGCCGCCGATACCAAAAAATGGCTTGATGAGTGTTATCCAGACTCTGCACCGGGCGAAGCAACAATTTGTAAGTGGTTTGCAAAATTTTGTACTGGTCATATGAGCACCGAAGACGATAAACGCAGTGGACGTCCAAAAGAGGCTGTTACCGATGAAAACGTGGAAAAAATCCACAAAATGATTTTCAATGACCGTAAAGTGAAGTTGATCGAGATAGCCGACACCCTAAAGATATCAAAGGAACGTGTTGGACATATTATTCACGAATATCTGGATATTAGAAAGCTTTGTGCAAAATGGGTGCCGCGTGAGCTCACAATCGATCAAAAACAACAACGAATTGATGATTCTGAGCAGTGTTATATCGAAATAAAACCGATTTTTTTCGTCGATATATAACAATGGACGAAACATGGCTCCATCACTTCACTCCGGAGTCCAATCGACAGTCAGCTGAGTGGACTGCATGCGATGAACCGAACCCAAAGCGTGGAAAGACTCAACAATCGGCCGGTAAGGTTATGGCGTCTGTATTTTGGGATTCGCATGGCATAATTTTCATCGACTACCTTGAAAAGGGAAAAACCATCAACAGTGACTATTATATAGCGTTATTAGAGCGTTTGAAGGACGAAATTTCAAAAAAACGGCCTCATTTGAAGAAGAAAAAAGTTTTGTTTCATCAAGATAATGCACCGTGTCACAAGTCGATGAAAACCATGCTGAAATTGAACGAATTGGGCTTCGAATTGCTCCCTCATCCACCATATTCTCCAGATTTGGCCCCCAGTGACTTTTTCCTGTTCTCAGACCTCAAGAGAATGCTCGCTGGTAAAGAATTTAGAAGCAATGAAGAGGTAATCACTGAAACTGAGGCCTATTTTGAGACAAAGGACAAATCGTACTATAAAAATGGTATCGAAAAGTCGGAAGATCGCTATAATCGCTGTATCGCCTCTGATGGCAATTATGTTGAATAATAAAAACGAATTTTGGCAAAAAAAATGTGTGTTTCTATTAAACGATATGAACTTTTCAGCCGAACTGTTATATTTGTGTTAGAGGCCGTGAAATACTCAGAGTATAAGGTGGAACGAAGAAATGTAGAAAAAATTTTCTCACGGTAAAGAAATATCAGTCAAATTATTGACAATCACCAACGCTGCTCACAATATAAGTAACAGTTTTTAGGAAATATCGATAAACTAGAAGTCTTACTTACTAACTTTAATGGTGCACATCCCATCTTCGGAATATGACCGAACGAATTGTAGATTTCCAGGATACTCGATCTTGAGCCGCCGTTTTCCAGTCGCTCTGTACTCCCGCTGCAAGTGCAAGTGCGAGGTCTACCCCGCAGTCGACGACCTCTCCCAGGTTCTCTGCTGAACATCACATAGGCCATTCTCTCTTCCGGCCCACTGTAGTCTACCGTGTTTTATAAGCATTCCAATGTCCGCATCTTTGTATACTTGGTACAGCTCATGGTTCATGCGTCTGCGCCATTCTCTATTCTCTTTTTTGCCGCCGAGTATTGAGCGCAGTATTTTTCTCTCAAAGACGCCGAGTACTAGAAATTTTGTTTCCTTCAACGACCATGCTTCGTGGCCGTATAGGACAAACCTATAGCCCTATTAGCAGCGAGGTAAAAAGGCGTGTTGCAAACTGGAAGCCGCCATATTGAATTTTGAAACGAGCTCAAACATCGTTCTCTGGTATGTAATCCGTCCCGAAAATACTTTTATTATAAGAGTTTTCAAGGAATATCGATAATCCAAAAGCCTTGGGATTTGAAACGACATCAAACATTGTTTTCCGGCATCTGTTTACGAAAATGCTCATCTCTTGCGAAAATGCTCATCTCAAATTCGTTCCAAGAATTTCCCAATTAGAAAAGTTTTCAAAGAACATCTATAAACCGGAAGCCGTCATCTTTAATTTCGAAACAACCCCAAAGATAATTTTGTAAAGGTTTTCAAGGAACTTCGATAAACCGGAAATCGCAATATTGGATTTCGCAAGGAACTCAAATATTGTTTTCTGATATCTAATCATCATATCAGTATCGAAAATATAACGGAAGTCGCCATTTTGGATTTCGGAACGGTCTCAAATGTCGTTTTTTGGTATCACATCCGTTACGAAAATACCTATATTGTGACGAAACAATCTCAAACATCGTTTTCCGATACGTACACATAAAATACGTTCTGAAAAATACCCATATTGTGAGGGGTTTCAAGGAATATCAATAAACCGGAAGTCGCCATCTTGGATTTCGGAGCGACCCGAACATCGTTTTCCAGAATCTACTCTTCAAACCCGTTCCACAAATATCCATGAAGTGTTTTCCATGGAATATCAATTACCCGGAAATCGTTTTCATTTTATGCAAAAATCTCTTCTTACGAAGTAGGTTCGTAAAAATAGTTTATGTTATTTGAGATTTGGTTTGTAAGAAACGATTACGTTATTTGGTTATTTCGTTCGTAAAAAAAATAACGTAAAAAGAGGTAACGTAAAAAAAGTGTTCGTAAATGGAGGTTTGGGTGTAAACGTAACCTAACGTATTGTTGATGAGAACGCCACCACTTTAAAAAGAGTTGGCTTTAGGAAAAAACATTCATAGTAGGTAGTCTGCCTAATCATACTAATCGAACTCCCTCTTGCTATCACTCGAACGCAAAATTTCTACTGTCTGGAACGGCGCTATTGTGAGTTCCCTAACATTCAAATCTTCGTTTTTATTTCATCGAATCGAATGGATTGAATTGAATTGCCAACAGTGCTATATTGATCGATTGTTCATATGGCATGACAAAGCAGTGAGCAACATAAATCATTTTCTGAACGCTCTCAGCAGTTTATTACAAACTATGAACTGCTTCTAGCGAAATGCATTCATTTAGTACCTGTCTGCGGCAGGTCGATACATCGGTTTCGCTTGTGTTCAATCAATGTCATTGTGCGGAACAACTAGTTTTCTCTTCACGCTTCCATTTTAACAATCCTCCCTGGTTTCTGACATTTCACCGAAAGATAGAAATCTTTTCACAAGTCAAACAAATCGTTTTCCCAAGGGATAATTTCCCCCTTGATTCCAATAGTGCCAAAAGAGCGGTTTTTCTACCGTAACTCAACCTCATGCACCTCACAGCACGAACAACAATAATACCACTTGCACGCAGGTACGGTTTCAGACTCATGTCATGTGGCTAAAACAAGCTCGGAAGGATTGAATTAATTGAGCTGTTTAGGAAAATAGCTACACACTACCATTTTACTGCGGCATTCACTCGGTAAAACGTTCCCATTCGTGACTAAACTTCCTCTTCTTCCCATGCAGCAACAGCGGCAGCAGAAAGGGTGCAGGGGGTTGTTGTAATGCAGTTGTTATGCATGTGCAACTACGTGTGTGTTTATTGAAATTCCATAGTATTCATGGCTAATGGTGACAAACGATCGATGTTCGGTGTGAGAACAAAAATGTTATTTTCCCTCAGCGCTGCAAGAATCACGGCTCGGAGGGCCGAATGTCATATACCATTCGACTCAGCTCGACGAACTGTGCGTGTTTGTGTGTGTGTGTGTGTGTGTGTGTGTGTGTGTGTGTGTGTGTGTGTGTGTGTGTGTGTGTGTGTGTGTGTGTGTGTGTGTGTGTGTGTGTGTGTGTGTGTGTGTGTGTGTGAGAGAGAGAGAGAGAGAGAGAGTGTGTGTATGTGTGTATGTAACAAAAATGTGCACTCGATTTTCTCGGAGATAGCTGGACCGATTTTTCACAAACTTAAATTCTAATGGAAGGGCTCTTGGTCACATAGGGTTCTATATTATTTTACTCGGATTGGACTTCCGGTTCGGGAGTAACAGGATAAAATATGCAAAAAAAAGAAAAAGTGCACTCTTCTTTCTCAGACACCACTCAACCGATTTTCTTCAACTAAGATTCAAACTAAAGGCCTTGATTTCATCTGGATCCGGTTCGGAAGTTATTGAGTAAAATGTGCAACATGCACAAAAAACGTGCAATCGATTTTCTCAGAGACCGCTTATCCAATTTTTATAAACTTAGATTCAAATGAAAGGTCTCACGGTGCCACACAAAATTCCTGAATTTCATCGGGATGCAACTTCCGGTTTCGGAGTTATGTGTGTTATGTCGTTTTCGTTTTTAAATTGCACTACACTGGTGTAGCGAAAGCTGCACTGAAACCGTTCGTTTTTACCAATTGCACTACACCAGTGCTACACTTTTTCTGCACCGATACCACTGGTGTAGCACTCATCAAAAGTTTGGTGTAGCTCTGTGCAATGGAATCATGTATTGTAGTCAATGGTTACTGTTTATGTTTTCGTCATTTTTGTTCGTTTATTCAAGCCTCAGTGTAGCACTGCACCGGTGTAGTGCAAGTTAAAAACGAAAACGCCATTAGATACTGTACACCGTCGCTTAAATCAGTAGGCAATTAAACAATTCGATTCCGGCTATCCTGGTTCCCGGTCTCCGGTTCCGGAAGCACCAGAAATAGTGGTCATATGTACCAAAATGGATCTCACTCAGTTTTCTCAGCGATGGTTTGACAGATTTCCACACACTTAGATTCAAATGAAAGGTCTCGTGGTCGGTGCCAAACAAAATCCCTGAATTTCATCTGGATGCGATTCCCGGTTCCGGAGTTATAGGGTAAAGTGTGTTAAATATTGTACACCGTCATTTAAACCGGCGGAACAAAAACCGTAAATAATTTAAATCGTCGTTTAGAGTACGATGGCAAAATCGTATAAACTTTTTTAAAGTGGAATAAAAACTAGTAGAGTTTGTACGTCATGTTAGTCGTTAAAAATGGCATAATTTACAGCGTCGGCAATACTATTGCCCAATATTTCTAGATCGGACAAATTGGGTGGGTTGAAATCCACTTTGTTGGCTCAATACCATTGTAGTGTTTCTAGACTTTCGTGGCAGGCAGGCAAATCGGATCGAAATTTCACAGGGCCTTTGTATGCTTTGATGAAAGATTGGATGTGTATTTCCAGACACTTCCCCGTTGCAGAGCTTTGACTTCATGAACTCATTTCACGAAGACATAAGTTCGCAGCTAAAAATCTAATACCTAATTTTCTACCGAACTTAAGGAGTGTATCGAAAATAAGCTATTCACATACATTTGTGTTGTACGCAGGTATTTGTGATGTTTTTTATGTTCAGATCACAGCATGCTGTGTGTTTGGCTGTTAACTTTCGTATGTTTACTTGTTTGTGCGGTTGAAATTCCGCGTTTTCAAAATGTGGCAAGCAATATGTTCCTGTGGTTTGAAGTCAACCACACCGACGGCTCCCTATGCCAAAACCACTCTCAATTGGCTTGCGAAAAAGGGTATAAATTTCGTTGAAAAAAATATCAATCCACCAAATTGCCTTCAGCTTCGACCCATCGAACGTTACTGGGCAATCGTGAAGAGGGTCTTCAAGAAGACTGGTAAGGCAGCTGGGAACATGCAGGAGTTCAAAAAAAATTGGCCTCAAGCGTCCACAAAATGCGATGCAACACTTGTCCGGAACTTGATCAAGAGCGTTCGATCAAAAGTTCGAAAATTCTTGAACGAATAGCTTAAATTTCATTTGGTTTTCATTATACTCAAGTTTAACCTTGTTCAATAACGGATTAATTTTTAGTTTGAATAAAATATCGTTTTTTATCATAATTTGAAAGAAAAATTTGTGGAAAGCTTATTTTCGATACACTCCTTATTAGCAAAAACCTTTTCTCAATCCAGCTTGTTGTGCGGAAATGCTTTTCTCTAGTCATTCAAATAGTTTCATTAAAACCGCCACTTGCTCATTCAGTAATAGCCGTTCAACCGAGAAGGTTGTGTATAGAAGCGTACAGTTTAATAACGCTGGTTAGTTTACACGCGTTAAATACGACAACGGTTGAACTACAGGTAGAGACCTGTTGGCAGCAGCCGTTAAAACGTAAAATCGTGCTGCATAAGAGAGCCCTAGTGCTGGGCCAAGCTGGTGAAGGAAACAACAAAGGGCGTTTCCCAAGCTCTACCCAGGCCACAATATACAGCCACAAGTGCTGAGCAGGAGAGTGCAAAGGCACATTGAAGAAGAAGAGTGCAAAGGCACACAGAAGTAGGAGAGTGCAAAAGCACACCGGTGCGAAGGCACTTCGGTGCAGAAGCATATCGGTGCGGAGCACAAGGAAGAAGGAGACAAGACAACTCGGTCTTTCCACTGCCATACAACACGCAGGTATACACCGGTGACCTGCGCTGGTTGCAGCTGGCGAAGACAAAAGTAAATCGGAAATCGAGTGGTGCTGGATGTCAGGTAGCAGTAGCATCACATCCAACAATCAGCATCCAACAAGAACATCTAGAGCAACGAGGATCTACACGGCAGTGCAACGGAGATAGACAACAATTTCAAGGTAGAAGTTTTTTCTTTTCCTTTTGATTGAGTACTGTGTAGTGTAGGTTTCATTTTTTATTTTAAAGTTTGATTAAAAAATTTTTAATGTGATGGATGAATCCATGGACGTAAATCCTAGCATGAATCCTATACCCCCACGAACGAAAAAATATCAGGAGAGCTCTTCTGGGCCTTGGATAGTCTTTTTTAGACGTATATCAAAGCCATTAAACATTTACCAAATTTCTAAAGGTTTGACATCACGATACTCTTCAATCAAAGAGATCATAAAAGTAAATAACGATAAAATTCGTGTTGTGGTAAATAATTTGAAACACGCGAATGATATTGTCTCTTCGGAACATTTCATTAAAGAGTATAAAGTTTACATACCCTCCAAAGATGTCGAAATTGACGGTGTTGTTACCGAAGCGAGTCTTTCGGTAGATGATTTACTCAAGCATGGTGTTGGTCGTTTCAAGAACTCTATGCTTGAGGGTGTGAAAATACTGGAGTGCAAACAACTGTACTCAGTAGTTTATGAAGAGGGAAAAAAAGTTTATCGCCCATCAGACTCGTTTCGAGTGACATTTGCCGGATCTGCGTTGCCGTCCCATGTCTATGTCGATAAAATTCGCCTCCCTGTTCGGCTTTTTGTTCCAAATGTAATGAATTGTACGAACTGCAAAAAATTCGGACACACAGCTACTTACTGTAGCAATAAACCAAAATGTATTAAGTGTGAAGGACCTCATAAAGATAATGATTGCAACAAGGAAATTGAAAAATGTATTTATTGTGGGGAAAGTCCTCATGAGGATATTTCAGTATGCACTGCATTTAAAGTGCACAAAGACAAAATTAAGCTTTCTTTAAAAGCACGGTCAAAGCGCACATATGCAGAAATGCTTAAAACGGTCATTGATGTCCCCCCTTTGGAAACCGAAAACGGGTTTTCAAATCTAGAGGAAACAGAGGACTCTGACTCTGACGAAAATAGTGAAGGTAATTCGTTTATCACTACCCAAGGGTCAGTTAAGAGAAAGAAGTCTTCTTCCAAATTACCAAAAAAGACACCTAAAGTTTCATCTTCAAAAAAAGATCCCCGTGTTAAACAAAAAAAGTCAAAACCAAAGACTGTGCCTCCTGGTTTGTCAAATTCACAAACCAATCCAGGATCTAGCACAGAAAAAGGTAATAATCCTGTGGGCTCCATTTCACAGCCACCAACAGGATTACTGAAGTTTTCGGAAATTGTTGAATGGATTTTCTCAGCATTCAATATATCTGAACCCTTAAAGACCCTCATAATGGCATTCCTTCCAATAGCTAGAAATTTTTTGAAGCAGTTATCAGCTCAATGGCCAATTGTCTCAGGTTTTGTATCTTTTGATGGATAATTTATCACCCGCCGCAAATGATACAATCACTGTCCTGCAGTGGAATTGTCGAAGCATCATGCCAAAACTTGATTCATTTAAAATTTTATTGCATAGTCAAAAATGTGATGTATTTGCTTTATGCGAAACATGGCTTACTTCAAACATAGCTTTAAATTTTAATGATTTTAACATTATACGTCTCGATAGAGACTCTCCGTATGGTGGAGTGCTTTTGGGAATTAAGAAATGCTATTCCTTTTATAGATTGAACATCCCTTCAACTTCTAGTATAGAAGTTGTTGCTTGTCAAATAAACATTAAAGGCAAAGATATTTGCATAGCTTCGGTTTATATTCCTCCAAACGCACAAGTTGGACAGCAACAGCTTACTGAAATGATTGAAGCCCTTCCTGCTCCACGATTGATTCTGGGGGATTTAAATTCGCACGGAATTATGTGGGGTTCCGTTTACAATGATAGCAGATCATCTTTAATACAAAACATTTGTGACAATTTTAGCATGACGGTATTAAATATGGGTAGCATGACACGGATCCCAAGATCTCCTGCACGCCCAAGCGCATTAGATCTATCTCTTTGCTCAACATCAATTCGACTAGATTGCACCTGGAAAATATTGCCTGATTTACACGGTAGCGATCATTTACCAATCATCATCTCAATTAGCTGTAACAAATGTATTGCTAATTCAGCTAGTATTCCATATGATTTGACAAAAAATATCGACTGGATTAAATACCAAAGTAGAATCTCTAGTATTTTGAATTCAATGGAAGAGCTCCCTCCACTTGAAGAATATGACTTCCTCATTTGTTCGATTCTGGAGGCAGCAGAACAATCCCAAACTAAACGCTTTCCTGGGCCAACAACTAACAGAAGGCCTCCCAACCCCTGGTGGGACAAAGAGTGCTCAGAGGCTAAACTCGCAAAACAAAATGCTTGCAAGACGTTTCTAAAACGGGGAGGAGGAACTTCTCAGAATTTTGAAAAACTTATGGTTTTAGAAACCAAGTACAAGAGCATACTTCGAGCCAAAAAAAGTAGCTATTGGAGACATTTTGTCGAAGGTTTGTCAAGAGAAACCTCAATGAGCACTCTTTGGAATACGGCCAGACGAATGAGGAATCGTAACGTGGGCAATGAGAGTGATGAATACTCGAACCGATGGATATTTGACTTTGCTAGGAAAGTTTGCCCAGATTCTGTTCCTACGCAAAGCATTATACGGGAATCTCCTCCAAATAATGGTTTTATTAATAACCCATTTTCAATGATGGAATTTTCTATAGCACTCTTGTCTTGTAACAATAACGCCCCTGGGTTGGACAGAATTAAATTCAACTTGGTGAAGAATCTGCCCGACCTCGCAAAAAGACGTTTGTTGGAATTGTTCAACAAGTTTCTTGAGCAAAATATTGTTCCGCCTGACTGGAGACAAGTGAAAGTTATCGCCATTCAAAAGCCGGGGAAACCAGCTTCCAATCACAACTCATATAGACCCATTGCGATGTTGTCCTGCATCAGAAAATTGTTCGAAAAAATTATTCTACGACGTCTCGACACTTGGGTCGAGACGAACGGTTTGTTGTCAGATACTCAGTTTGGCTTCCGTAGAAATAAAGGGACGAATGATTGCCTTGCATTACTTTCGTCTGACATCCAAATTGCCTTCGCTCAAAAGCAACAAATGGCATCTGTATTTTTAGACATTAAAGGAGCATTTGATTCAGTTTCCATTGATGTTCTTTCAGACAAGCTCCACCAACATGGACTTCCAGCGGTTATAAATAATTATTTGCACAACCTTTTGTCAGAGAAGTGCATGTATTTTTCACATGGCGATTTGGCAACATTCAGAATTAGCTACATGGGTCTCCCGCAAGGCTCATGCCTCAGTCCGCTCCTCTATAATTTTTACGTGAATGACATTGACAGCTGTCTAGTAACCCCATGTACACTAAGACAATTGGCAGATGATGGCGTGGTTTCAGTTACTGGGCCCAAAGCTATTGATCTGCATAAACCATTGCAAGATACCTTAGATAACTTGTCCGTTTGGGCTGTTCATCTTGGTATCGAATTCTCTGCGGAGAAAACAGAGTTAGTCGTCTTTTCAAGAAAGCATGATCCCGCGCAGCTTCAGCTCCATATGATGGGAAGAATGATCCAACAGGTTTTAACTTTTAAATACCTCGGGGTGTGGTTCGATTCCAAATGCACGTGGGGAGGACACATTAGGTATCTGATAACGAAATGCCAACAAAGAGTAAATTTTCTTCGAACATTAACAGGATCTTGGTGGGGTTCTCATCCGCAAGATCTAATAAAATTGTATCAAACAACGATACTTTCAGTGATGGAATATGGATGCGTTTGTTTTCGTTCCGCTGCAAACTCTCATATTATCAAACTTGAGCGAATTCAGTTCCGTTGTTTGCGAATTGCCTTAGGCTGCATGCATTCGACACATACAATGAGTCTTGAAGTTCTGGCGAGAGTTCTTCCATTAAAAGATCGATTTTGGGAGCTTTCATCACGCCTGCTAATAAGATGTGAGGTGCTGAATCCCATGGTAATTAATAATTTCGAACGACTAGTCGAGCTTCGATCTCAAACAAAATTTATGACAGTATATTTTAACCATATGTCACAGGAAATCAACCCTTCAAGATATATTCCTATCCGTGTCAGCATCCTAAGTGCCCCTGACTCAACTTTATTTTTCGATACATCCATGCAGCGTGAAGTGCGTGGAATCCCGGATCATCTACGCTCGACGGAAATCCCAAAAATATTTTCAAGTAAGTTCAGGCATATTGACTCTGAGAAAATGTTTTACACGGACGGATCGCGAATTGAAGAAGCGACAGGGTTTGGTATGTTCAACAATAATGTTTCGGCCTCATTTAGGCTTCAAGAACCTGCATCTGTTTATATAGCAGAGCTAGCAGCAGTTCATTATAGTTTGAGTGTAATCGTCACATTATCTCCAAACCATTATTTCCTCTTCACAGATAGTCTGAGTGCAATTGAAGCCATTCGCTCAATCGCTGCTGGCAAAAATGAACCGTTTTTCTTGGGTAAAATAAAACAGTGTCTGAACGACATATTGAATAATAATTATCTAATCACTATAGTCTGGGTCCCGGCTCATTGCTCCATTCCAGGCAATGAAAGAGCCGATAATTTAGCCAAACGTGGTGCTATTGAGGGTGAAATTTATGAGCGACCGATTGCTTTCAACGAATTCTATAGTTCGTCTCGCCAAAGAACACTTGCCAGCTGGCAAGCATCTTGGGATAGAGATGATCTGGGTCGGTGGATGCACTCAATTATTCCGAAAATATCGACAAAGGCATGGTTCAGGGGACTGGATGTGAGTAGGGATTTCATTCGTGTGATGTCCAGACTCATGTCCAATCACTACACGTTAGATGCACATCTCCTTCGAATTGGGCTCTCCGAGACTAATCATTGTGCTTGCGGAGAAGGTTATCGGGATATTGATCATGTCGTTTGGACATGCGTGGAGTATCGTGATGTCAGATCTCAACTAATAAATTCTTTGCGTACCCAAGGTAGACTATCCAATATCCCAGTTCGAGACATTCTTGCTTGTCGTGACCTTTCATACATGAAACTTCTTTATCATTTCATAAAGAAAATTGGAGTTTCAATTTAATAAAGGCCCCTTTTAAGACTTAGTTCTGATCCCAGCTGCGTCCATGAGTTCAACCAATAGCTAAATTAGAATAAAAATTATGTAACGATACAAACAAACTCGAAACAGTTTATGAAATTATCAACAAAATGTCTGAAAATAACAGCTTATTTTATAATTTATAGAAGTTAATCGTTTGGTTCAAATAATATTTCCGAGTAGATTTCATAATTAATGACGAGTTACCTAATATGATATTTAAGCTATAAGAGAATATCTTTTAATAAATTCAAAACGTTGTGACTATGTTAGAATTAAATTAGGATAAGAATATTATGTAAAAGTGATGCTACGGCGAAGAAAAACTTATGTAAACTGCCTTAAGAAATAAACGTATTTAAAAAAAAAAAAAAAAACCGCCACTTATGCAATTATATCTTCAGAACAGAAAGTACCAAGAGTGTTGTGAGCTATACAAATAACCTAATGGTAGCTTTCAAATACGTCTCAGATTTTCAAAATTGGTTATGGTAACTCCGAGAAAATTGAGTATTTTGATGCCCCTAGGATGTCTTTTTAATATCATTTATCTTTTCATATATAATACTGTTGTATAGTTTAAAATTCTTTCTTTGATTCTTGAAAGAAACCAAAAAAGTTATCAAATCAGTAAAGCCATCTCTGAGAAAACGAAGCAATTTCTAATGGCCAACAACAAACACGAATTAGTTTTGAGCAAAATTTATATTTTTTTTCGTTTGAAAGGTATTATGATTGATGAAAAAAAAACAACTTTCAAACGGAACATCGGAGACCCATAAGGCTCAGTTCGACGAGATCGGAAAAGTCTGTGCGTGTATGTGTGTGCGCACATTTCGAAATATTTTTATCGCTCAATTTTTTCAGAGATGGTTGAACCGATTTCAACATACTTAGGCTCGTTTGAAGGCTGCTCTTAGGCTATTGATCGAATTCGAAGATCAAATAGCTGTCATTTGCGGTTCCAGAGGTATAATGGTATGGGTGACTAACCGACAAAAAACGTTATTTTTTATCGCTCAATTTTCTCAGAGGTCGCTCAACCGATTTCAACAAGCTTAGGCTCGTATTGATCAAATTCGAAAATCAAATGGCTGTCGCTTCCGGTGCCGGAGATATAATGATATAAGTGACGCAAGCGACAAAACGCGTTGGTTTTTTACCGCGCAATTTTATCAGAGACGGCCAAACCGATTTCAACAAATTTTTGTTTGTTTGAAAGCTTCTGTTGAATTGTAGATCGAGTTCGAAGATCAACTGACTGGCGCTTCCGGTTCCGGAAATAAAATGGTACAAATATCGTTGTTTTTACAGTTCAATTTTCTCAGAGCTGGATTAATTGAAGTATACGTAGTCTCATAATTAGTTTAAAACATTTTGAAGGCATTCAGCTTAGCTTTGTTAATTGCGTTTCCTAAGATTAATTAAACAATTTGGTGCTATAATGCCTTTCCCATCTAACTCATGTTTTCATTAATATTGCCAAGGAATTATCTAAAAGACATTTTTGCATTTTCGCTCTGAATAACGGTTTGAAATTTTACACTCATCTCACCCTGTTGCTCCGGAACCGGGAAGTGAAATCCGAACAAAGGTCAAAAGCAGTCTATTTTGATAGACACACATACATACACCCTTTTTTTGAGTCTAAATTTGTGAAAATCGACTCAGCTGTTTCTGGAAAAATGAAGAGAATTCGTGGTTTGGAGCACACGAGCACTTTTCCGGTACTTCCGGAACCAGGAACGATGATCCGGTTTATCCAAAATCAACGTATTTGGCCATCATCTAACCATATATGCGTAATTGAAGAATTATACGGTTATGAATGAATATTGCTTGATTTGCCCATTTCATGTATAAAAACAAGCTCCTGAAAATGAAATTTTTATACTGTAACTCCGGAACCGAAAGTCGTATGCGGATGAATTGGATTAGCGATTTCTGAGTATATCGAGTGCACTTTTTTAGTTCATTTTGCACATTTTACTTCGTAAATCCGGAATCGGAACTTGGATCTAGATAGAATTCAATGGCAACATATGAGACTATAAGGCCATTGTTTTGAATCTTACTTGAAGAAAATCGGTTGAGCGGCCTCTGAGAAAATAGAATACACTTTTTCTTTTTTTTTTTGCACATTTTACCCCGTTACTCCCGTACCGGAAGTTCGATAAATAGCAACCTATATGACTAAGAGACCTTTCATTTGAATCTAAGTTTGTGAAGATCGCTCCAGCCATCTCCGAGAAAATCGAGTGCACATTTTGGTTACATACACACAGACATTTTGCGTACTCGACGAACTGAGTCGAATGGTATATGACACTTGTACCTTCGGGCTTCGGTTCAAAAGTCAGATTTCACAGTGATTGCAAAGCCTTTCTAGATGACAACTGAAATTGCATATTGAACCAAGTGCATGACACGTGCAACCTAAGCTGACTTAGAACATGAAATTTGTAATAACGTAGATGACCACTCTCGTGCTGATCACTATAGGAAGGAAAGGAATGATAGTTCGACGCTTGTTCTTACCAGTGACCCACCTTACCAGAAGTGTCACAGGATAGGACCAATGTTAGTGGAGTGAGAAAAAAATCAGGATTTATCGCTCATGTATGGCCGATCACAATTAAAAGATTTCAATTAGGGAGTGTATCGAAAATAAGCTATCCACATACATTTGTGTTGTACGCATGTATTTGTGATGGTTTTTTATGCTCAGATCACAGCATGCGGTGCGTTTGGCTGTCAGCTTTCGTTTGTTTATTTGTTTGTGCGGTTAAAATTCTGCGTTTTCAAAATATCATGTATTGAAAAGAAAGTGAAAATTAAGGTTCTGGACACATGGCTAAGTGAGAAGGGTATTACTATGCGCAAACTGGCGAAGCGGTTTGGAATTCATCATGCCAATGCTGAAACCATCATTAATAAGTTTGGGGAACACTATTCTTTGGATGAGCTACCAGAAATAAGTAGAAAACCCGGTTCTTCCAGCCCGAAACTGGCCATGAAAGTGGTATCTTTAATCACGAAGAACAAGTTAATGTCAATACGTGATTTGGCCAAAAAAGTAGGAACGAGTGTCGGAATGATCCAACGTATCAAGAGGCGAAATCACCTGAAGACCTACAAGAAGCAGAAAATCTCGAAACAAAATGTAGAACAGAAGAAGCGAGCAGCAACAAGGGCCCCGAAAATTGTATTTGCGTCTTTTTCAGTGTCCAGATGCATGCGTTTTAATGGGCAATGAGACTTATGTAAAAACCCTTCCAGGTTCACAATACTTCACTGTCGTCGTTGGGGAGGATGTGAGCGATGCGGACAGGTCGATTCAAGTGGAGAAATTTGGTCGAAAGGTATTGGTATGGCAAGCAATATGTTCCTGTGGTTTGAAGTCAACCATTTTTTACACTACCGGAACTATAAATGCAGAAATCTATTGATCTGAGTGTCTGCAGAAGAGATTGCTTTATATAAGAAGTATAGTACACCTCCACTGCTTTGGCCGGATTTAGCGTCGGCTCACAGTGCCAAAACCATTCTCATTTGGCTTGCGGAAAAAGGTATAAATTTCGTCGAGAAAAATATCAATCTACCAAATTGCCCTCAGCTTCGACCCATCGAACGTTACTGAGCAATCGTGAAAAGTTCTTCAAGAGGACTGGTAAGGGACAATGCAGGAGTTCAAAAAAATTTGGGCTCAAGCGTCCACAAAATGCGATGCAACGTTTGTCCGGAACTTGATGAAGAGTGTTCGATCAAAAGTTCGAAAATTCGTGAAGGAATAACTTCAATTTCATCCGGTTTTCATTATGCTCAAGTTTAACCTCGTACAATAAAGCATCAATTTTTAGTTTGAATAAAATATCGTTTTTTATCATTATTTGAAAGAAAAATTTGTGGATAGCTTATTTTCGATAGACTCCTTATCAAAATACCGATTCGCGAGGAAGCCTGATAAGAGATATTTTTATTTTTTCGATGTTACATTTCCATTTATACGTAATATGCATCCTGCAACGTTCAAATTTTCGGTGCGGGAATAGCCCAAATCCAACCAGAAAAAGTGTTCACTGTTTTGTTTTCATGTGAAGCCGTAGTTTTACCCAACAAGAAACAGATTTGAAAAATCTAAATTATTGTAATTGCGAAAGTAAATATATCAAAAGTACAGAAGAGAAAGTAAACAAAGAGAAACTCTGATTGGTTTATGTGACCTTATGAAATGTTTGCGTCGATTTACTTAAAGCTAATAATTTACTGTTATGGGCAGAAAAAAATTTCATATAATTATGTCCACTTCATGCACTGATGAGTCAAAGACGAAACGTAAAAATAATGAAAACGGTTATGTGCCCTAGCACAAAATTTGGCTAACCCCTAAATGACCATACCTGCATCGGCCAGAAATAGTCGAAAACACGTTTTCGTTCGACATTGCACTCCGTTGCAAAACAAAAAGTGTTCTGTAAGTAGCAGAAACTTTACGTCTGCTTAGCGGTTCAAATTGAACTGCCGAGTTTAACACTAAGCAGTTCAATTTGAACTGCTCTGCACTGATGAGTCAAAGACGAAACGTAAAAATAATATGTCCACTTGCTGGCAACAAATATCATTCGAGGCTAATATCTGGTGGACTCGAATTAGTCGAATTCAATTACCGAACTGATTACCGAACGGTCAGCTGTTAATAATTCGGTAGAGAATTATTGAATTCTGCGCAATTTTCTCGATGTGTTCAGTGTTGACGGTTCCTACCTAGTCTAATTTTTAAATTTCTTATAAAAAAAATTATCAGACTGGCAGGTGTTTACGCTAAATAATAGAAACAGTGCACGAGGGAGGCAAAACACTTCATATTTTGCCACATCAAATATCGTCAGAGACTCGGAGCTATTGAAAATTCAGTTGGTTTGGGAACCGAACACCTTCACTACGTTGACACGATTCCTACGCGAGACTATGAGTACGAACTTTTTGCAGCGCACATGTCGGAGAGAAATTATGGTTTGATGTAAATGAGCTATGACGTGAGGGCAAAATCTCACCAGTATTGTTCCTAGGCATCGTTACTGCCGTCATGTTGGGTCGGAATCGGCAATGGTCTCTCGGGCACGTAACTACCTACGCATGTACTGACTGGCCGTTGATTGCTATTGTACTGGGATGATGATAGACCGCGTTCGTGTAATAGAATACTGATGGCGGAATGCCCATTCGATTTGACTTGGGGATGGCCGATGAAGCATGTGTTCTATTGTTTCAATTTTAAGGTATTACCGCTACTTTCGGCAGGTTTATTTTCAAGTTCTATCTTGAAACCACCAATCCTCCTTCCGTTTCAGCATTCATCCAAGCGAAAGCTTGTGAAAATTTATGATCACGAAACCTTTTGTTGCACTCACTCTAGTAGCGCTTATTATTCAGCAACCGATGCGAGCCAGATGATTCATTAGAATGTGCTTTGCGATATCCAAAAATGACAGTCATCAACCGGACGACAACGATGGAGGTGGCATGAAATGGCCTAATAAATCTTGGTACGCATTGAATGCTAAATTAAGGAAGCTCTGCTTGTGGACCACTTCGTCATACCGATAATCTCGATATCCTCCCCGTACAACTCTTTCGCATTTTACCATCGCAACTGAAGCTTGAAAATCCTTACATTGCTTTGGCATGCCGTGCATCGCGGAAAGTGCATCTTTGCCCGACTAATGAGTGTAGATAGAACTAGTTACACCTGCTCAGCTACTCGGTATCTGGTCTGGCCAATATGGTAGAAACACAGTTTTCCCTAACTGGAGCCAGCCTCGGTTAGCGGGTTGTCGTTCGATGCACTGTGCAGAGTGTCATTTGCATTTAGCGAGTTGCTTGCTCGTCGCCTCCTCAACCAAGGCTTCGCGAATTTCTGAGCACTCAAACCATCATCGCATCACGTCGGCTATAGGCGGTAAGACTACGGGAAAATTTACACACATTTAAGACAGTCCATGGCAGCAGCTACGCCTATCCATACGACGAAAATGCACATGACGATGCCCTTGATGGCCAATCGACTAACTGCATTTGGAACGGATCGGAGCTAGTTCGGCTGATGATGCTTATGATGAGACAGTACCATACTCAAACAGTGGGTGTAGCTAAGTCAAGTGGTTTGCTAGCAGCAGAGAAGATATAATTCGCTAGGATTACACTTTGATGACCATTGTTCGGCGTAGTAATCGCAGCTATTTCGTACTTAATACGATTGTCGAACTGTAGAACAACTAAGACGCTCAGTTCACCATATTCTGAACCTTTCTGGAAACTTGCTAAGGTTCTTAAGAAAACTCGGAAACCAATTGCTGCTCTCAAGCAAGGAAATCAAACAAACGACGAAAAAGCTCAAAAACTAGCCTAGCAGTTTGAGAGTATCCACAATTTTAATTTGAACGTTGTGAGTCTCACTGAAATTGAGTCAAGTCAATCATTAGGAAACTTAAAAACATGAAAGCTCCTGGTAATGATGGAATTTGTAATATTCTTATTGAAAATCTTCCCGATGTTACCTTGAGACTTGGTTAAAATTTTCAATAAGTGTTTTTCATTAGCTTACTTCCCGAAGAGGTGGAAAATCGCTAGAGAAATTCCTATCCTCAAACCTGATAAAAATCCAACAGAGACATCAAGTTCGTGACCAATTAGTTTACTTTCTACTTTTTGAAAAAAAATGTCTTGTTGAGAATGATGTCTTGTTGATGTCCCATCAACTTGTCATGATAAAAATAAATAAATCTTCTGGGTTATTCACTGAAGTTGCTCTTTTAGACATAGAAAAAGCATACAACAGTGTTTGGCACAAAGATTTAATATCAAAAATGTCTGATTTCCAATTTTTTATTTATTTGATCAAAATGATTCAAAATTATTTAATTGATCGTACTTTTCAGGTTAGCTATAAGAATTATAAATCTGAATTGCTGCCGTACGAGGTGTACCGCAAGGTTCGAGTATAATATTTTCACTTCTAATCTTCCAAATCTCCCTTCGGCTGTCAGAAAACTCTATTCAGTGACGCTACAAGTCTGTTATGCTTATGACAGACATGTGATTTCGGAATCACTGTACACAAAGAAATCACATGTCTGTCAACCTGAATCACGGTGGTAACCCGCGAGCTTCATGATACAACGGTGATATCCGTACTACGGTCATTTATCGTTGTACTGTGCAAATGCACATCACGGTTTACTGCTACCAGCGCCATTGGCGAACGATGGTGAACACATGAAACAATATTTCATTTTTCTGAGCATCAAATAATAGCATCAGCCATCGTTTTATTTTGAAAAAAACAAAATCTCTGTAAAATGCTAACAAGCAGCATAAAACTTATATATTTTATCAACGTTGTAGCATATTTTCAAGAAGCAGTCAAACCAAGAAATGTTCTTTAATTTGGTGAAGTTTTGAAATACAAATAAGTAAAACAATATATTCATATTTGTACATAAAAATCAGCACTATTGACCAATTGTTTTCTATACAATAACAAATAAATTTATTGTTGAAGTAGATTTAAAAACATTATGATTCATATTTTGAATGTACATGTGATAATAATAAACGATAAATATCCAATACATCAATAAACCAATTATGTAGCCATCCTGTTTATTGATGACCAATCGAAATTACATTCATCACATTTGTACCCCTATACTCACTTCTGGAAACTCTGAATCTTCTAATGATTTTGTCTTATATCATCAGGTTGAATGCCGTTGGATAGAAAGAAAACTTGTTTTTAAATTGTTTAGAAAGAGTCTTATTTTGGGTATGAATAGCAAACAGCGAATCATGTCTTTCAGTAAGGGTAAATTGAAGTTGAACACGTAACATATTCAATTTAATAAATACTTGTAGTAGTTTTCAGTGTTACTTCATAAATATAGCATAACTACTTTAAACTCGTCAAAATCCTACTAAACACCATTATGAGATAATAAAATAAAATTTATGGTGCAAACTGAAGCATTAAACCTATATCAAACCTGTTTCGGAATGATTTAAAATTCAAGAAGATTTTAATATAAGCTTTCTGTTAAACATAATCCTTTCTATGAAAATTTCGTAATGAATAAACTATTACGTTGATAGCATTTTTCTGATATATGTGTTTTTCATGCCGTTTATATGGTTACATACTAAGAATATTAGATTTATTCATTATTTTGAAGCTCAATGTTTAAAGTTTTTGCGCTCTTTTTTTATCGTGAATATGCGGGTGAAAAAAGAATTATGACTGAACACCTTGAAATTTATGCGGATTTTGTAAAAGTCGACATAATTTTCCAACAAAATTTGGTGATTCATCATCTTTTTGATAGAAATCAGCTTCGTCGCATAAAAAATGGTTCTAGTGTTCCGAAAATTAGTTCTAAAAGCCTCTCATATTACCTCAATATTCTATTTTAATTTGATGTCAGTGAATGCTACGGTAGAACAATCAAATTATAGACAATAAATTTTCCCTAATGCTAATTACATTTGAACAATGAAGAAAAAATCCTGTATTCCAGAACAACGTGTCATAAATGTATTTAAAACCATAAAATTTGATATGAGTGAAACTGTCATCCGATGAACACTCGCCCACAAAACTAGTTTAATAATTCAGAGAGGCATTTATTATGTCTGCCTTAAATCAGTTACTAGGAATACACTTGAAACCGCAAAAATTTCGGTTTCTATATTATTGATCATAGGACCTGGGAAATCAAGCTAAGTTTTGAGTTGTTTTGTTTCAAAGCATGTCTGTCACCTCATCGTTGTACGCGTGCAGCGTTGTACAGAAATCATTGTTCGGAAATTACGTGTTTGTCAGCTGTATTAGCCACAGGTAGAAATCTGCGAGTGATCTGTAGTCGCCTACAAAGGAGCTGGAATAATTTCAGCGATGATCGAATAACGCAATTCATTATCTTTCCTCATGAGAGCAGAGCTTTTTTCTTAAACCAAACAATAATTACGTTATCAAATTGAATGGTTTGGAATTGACATGGTCGTTTAACGTAACAAAGAACTCACTTTTAAGGGTCACATAGAAGTAATCCAGGCAAAGTGTCATAAATATATTAAATATTTATATCCTCTTATAAGCAGAAATTCTAAGCTTTGTCTTAATAACAAATTATGAATTTCTAAACAAATTTTCAGACCAGCCACGCTTCATGCAGTACCAGGAAGAAAACGCTTCGAAGGATTCAGAATAGAATTCTGAAGATGATTTTGAAGCATCGTGCCTGGTTTATTACAAATGAGTAAGACATACTCTCAAATATAGAACCATTAGATGTAATGTCACATGATATCATAAGCAAATTCCAACAAAAATCGATCTTCAATCTTCAATGGAGTAGATTCGCTCTCTGTAATAGTTAGTTTATGAATTCCTTTTTCCCATTACACATCACAAGTAAATTTACAATTTTCCCTACAAAAAATCACACAATTGCGAATAGATTTAAACAATTTAAATTTAACTCGTATTGCAATCTCGACAGCCGATCGTCACTTGCGGGTTTCAAACTAAGTTAAAACTGATCTAATCGATAGCAAACATTTGATCAAATAATTGGAATCGTCCATCAAGTGGGTTTTCGCACATAATTTAAATTTTAGCTAAACGCTCCCAATTCTAACTAAACGCGAAGCAACGCAGTCGTAATTTGTTCTAACGGTGGAGGTAAATCCAGTAAATTTTTTCTCCCACGGGTTATTTACGACCAACCAGAGGTCGGCCATTAAATTATACATCATTCGGCAATAAAAGGAATGCTTTTTACTTATGTCGAATTGTCAACTAAAAACGATGTTGAAGTCTGTGCGAAATAGAAGTTGTTTCGTTCTGCCGCAGGATGAGTTAAGGAATATCCTTAGTCATATCATAATTTAATTTCAGTTAACGGAAAGGAACTAGCGACCGTTAATTGAATTAGTTCAGGGTTTGTTTTTTAGGCTACTGTTCGTATATGTCGGAAGGAAGGCTACCTCGAGCTTTCTCATTAACTCACGGTGTGTTAGGTTTGGAGTACCTTCCTTAGTTTTTTTCGCCTTTGCTATCATATGATTTCCACATCATTAGCAGTAGAACGGAAGCGGTACAACGTTTAGCGCACTAGTCCCCGGTAGCTCTTATTTTAGGGGCTGTACGTTGTTGGTACCGTCATCATCATTATCATTATCATTAATATCCGCAGATGAGTTCGGCCGTTTCGGTTGGATCATGCCACCGGTGGTCGGTGGAATGAAGTACGGTAGCAAAAAGTTGCTCTCTTTTGTGCGAAAAATTACCTTCTAAGTGTCCCTGATGAATTTGCCGAATCATTCGATCAATTTACTCCAGCCGATTGCAACGTACCCCCGGCAAAGGTAAGCTCGGATGAACACACTGATGGAATAATGTGAAAAGCATGTCGACTACTTAAGGATCTTGACCTTGCGAAAAAACAAACATTTTTCTAGTTTTTTTTGTCTTTCATTAGACTTTAAGTGGCAATTTACTATCTTAGGAAAACAGTCGTTGTTGATAAAACGCAACAGCAGTTTTCTCCGCTGTCGTTGAGCAAATATTAATAAAAGAAATATCGGTTTCTTTTTGTCATTTTTTTTAAACAAAATGATATTTTTTCGAAGATTTATCTAGCGATGGCGGAGAACACTTCATATGCTTTTTTTAACAATGGCTGTTTTTCTAAGATTATAAGACACGGAACGACCGAAATCAGCTCTGAGCCTAGTTCGTATTACTGTTTTTGAATTAGTTGATTTTAACAACAAAATTTCCAAAATAACTATAAATTAGTTAAAATTGAAAATTTACTTTGCTGAAAAAAACTCATATTTTTAGACAATGAGTTTAGTTGGCGAATATCTTGGACACAAGCCAGCAATATTTCAATCCAACTCGAAATTCTCATTGACAACTAATTTTGTTATTAAAATCAGAAAATTTGTTTCTATTTATCTATCACCATTATTGCCATGTATATGTCAAATGATGTTTTTTGTATTTTACAACCATCCGGGCTACGCCGTCCGGTGAACTACTTGTATTCGGTTTTTGTTCTCCGAGTTCCCAAAGTTTTCAGTGAGAGAGTCCATTTCGTGAAGTCGCCAGTGCGCCATATAGCTGCAAATTGCAGAAGGCAATTCAACCATTTATGTTGGTTAAAAACAACGTTATTTTTCTCAAATTCAACTAAAAAATTAGTTGAATGGAAATGAAGTGTGCCTTAGCTAAGAAATGACAGCACGTTTAATTGGTAAAATCAACTAAAAAATAGCCATTTCAACAAATATTTTATTATTATTAAGGGAATGAGAATTCAAAAATCTAAATTAGCAAAAGTAAGATTTTTTTAGTTGTCTCAAAAAATAACTAACTAAAATCAGAAAATTAACAAAATTTGTCGCCAAAATGCTGATTTCGGTCTTTCAGTGGAAGAATCTTAAGCTCATCTGAACAATGCTTAATCGGTTTCTACGAATCGTTCAGGTTTCTTCACGTTTCGCCTTCGGCTCATCATTGCTTAAAGCAGTTCAAATTGAACTGCCATCTCTACCTAACAGTTCAATTTGAACCGCTAAGCAGACGCAAAGTTTACACTATTTATGTAACGACTTTTTGGATATTGCACCGAATAAGGTTGATTTTCTACAATAGTTTGAATCAGGTAATTCTTTATGTTTTCTACTGTAGTACAGATAAAAATATTTTACATAAATTTTTATACTTATATATGGAGCAGGCAATTGAATAGAAAGCTACTTTACAGTTCTTTATTGTTCAATATGCTTTGTAGACAAAACTATGCGGTTTTTTAAAATATACAGGTTTGTTTATTTAAAATTCAATGAGTTCCAATTTAACAACGTGTCAAGCCTAATTGAACAAAAACCTTTTAAAAGTTATGTTTTGTTAGATACATTGGATTAGTTTTAATTGTATTGACTAATATTATTCATACAGCTCAAAATGTACTATGTTTTCGAACAATTTATGACTCAAGGAACATGATATTCGATAGCTGTTGAAGCAAAATAATAATATTTTGGATTAGAATTTTGAAAATGCAACATATTGAACACACCATCAGTTGGTACGTCAACAACTTGGATCAACTGAATTACACTAAGGTCTCTTTTTACATGGTTTTTTTTCGCAAGGTTTTTTTATACACGGTTTATTTTTACACGGATTTCGGAATTAACACGGTTTTCGCAACTAACACAGTTTCTGATAAGAGTTTAAAAAGCACTGTCATTTGTTTTTTGAGAAAAATTTTAAAAAGGGAACAGGTTGTCTGTAAGAAAACGATTATGAGAGTTAATTTAAAGTTTGAAAGTTAACTAAAATCATTCATTCAACAATTCACGGGAGTATTGACTGTCGTTCCATAAAATGATTAATCAGTCTTCAGATCTTGAATCCCTCTCGTAAATTACACGACAACATCTATTCCGCTCAGTTGTGTATGATGTCAGCATCGTCATTGATATCATCGAGAATTTCGTAGCGTTGAAGAACTAAGGAGTGTATCGAAAATAAGCTATCCACATACATTTGTGTTGTACGCATGTATTTGTGATAGGTTTTTATGCTCAGATCATAGTATGCGGTGCGCTTGGCTGTCAGCTTTCGTTTGTTTAGTTGTTTGTGCAGATGAAATTCTGCGTTTTTAAAATGTCGCTTATTGAAAAGGAAGTGAAAATCAAGGTTCTGGACACATGGCTAAGTGAAAAGGGTATTACTATGCGAAAATTGGCGAAGCGGTTTGGAATTCATCATGGCAGTGTTAAAACCATCATTAATAAGTTTGGGGAACACTATTCTTTGGATGAGCTACCAGAAAGAGGTAGAAAACCCGGATCTTCCAATCCGAAACTGGACAAGAAAGTGGTATCTCTAATCATGAAGAACAAATCAATGTCAACACGTGATTTGGCCAAAAAAGCAGGAACGAGTGTCGGAATGATCTAGCGTATCAAGAGGCGAAATCACCTGAAGACCTACACGAAGCAGAAAATCTCGAAACAAAGTGTAGAACAGAAGAAGCGAGCAGCAACAAGGGCCCGAAAATTGTATTTGCGATTTTTTCAGTGTCCGGATGCATGCGTTTTGATGGACGATGAGACTTATGTAAAGGAGGACTGAAAAACCCTTCCAGATCCACAATAATTTACTGTCGTCGTTGAGGAGGATGTGAGCGATGCGGACAGGTCGATTCAAGTGGAGAAATTCGGTCGAAAGGTACTGGTACGGCAAGCAATATGTTCCTGTGATTTGAAGTCAACCATTTTTTACACTACCGGAACAATAAATGCAGAAATCTATCGATCTGAGTGTCTTCGAAAGACATTGCTGCCTTTATATAAGAAGTATAGTACACCTCCATTGTTTTGGCCGGATTTAGCGTCGGCTCACTATGCTAAAACCATTCTCAATTTCCTTGCGGAAAAGGGTATACATTTCGTTGAGAAAAATATCAATCCACCCAAATGCCCTCAGCTTCG
The DNA here is from genome assembly GCF_030247185.1 of Malaya genurostris. NCBI lineage: Eukaryota > Metazoa > Arthropoda > Insecta > Diptera > Culicidae > Malaya > Malaya genurostris. The sequence goes on from NC_080572.1 coordinate 47,872,429, forward strand.
ACCTATCGATCGTTACTGGGCAATCGTGAGGGGGGTATTCAAGAAGACTGGTAAGGCAGCTGGGAACATGCAGGAGTTCACAAAAAATTTGGGTCCAAGCGTCCAAAAAATGCGATGCAATACTTGTCCGGAAATTGATGAAGAGCGTTCGATCAAAAGTTCGAAAATTCGTGAAGGAATAACTTAAATTTCATCCGGTTTTCATTATGCTCAAGTTTAACCTCGTACAATAAAGGATCAATTTATAGTTTGAATAAAATATCGTTTTTTATCATAATTTAAATTGAAAATATTTTCGATACACTCCTTAGTCAAATTTACTAATCTCTTCAACTCTTCATCGTATCGAGCAGTACAGCATTTTATACCCATTTGAATGATATAACTTACACGGATTTTTTTTTAACACGGTACGTAACCCCCGTGTAAAAAGAGACCTTAGTTTATTAACATTAGCAAAATCAATAGAATTATCAATTCAATTCCGGGAATCATGTAAATTCATTCATCTACGTTCATTGCTTCAACCCAGTCGACTATTGATTCGATTTATGTGTGTCTTCGGTAAGTTGCCAGTATGGAAAATTCAATTTCTTTTTCTGATTCTTTAACTACCACCTATGTTGCTATAAAAACAAAAATGACAGTTTAGAAAATCGAAATGGTGTTAAGAAGATGTTACAAGTAAACAAAAGAGCCCCCCTTCACTGAAAATTTTCAACTATTATAAAAAAATAAAAAAATCCTTTGATTTTTTATTGCAAAGTTTTGATTTTTAACCCAACATTCGAATCGACATTTAACGTTAATTTGATTGGTGCTTTTTCAAAGTTAAAGAAGTTATAGCTAAAACAACTGGTTGGCATTTCCAAAACTTCAAACTTTTGATGTAAAATAGTCATTCAAACGCTAGAATATAATTCTGCTTCTCAAGGGTTGAAAATTCGTCTAAAAAGATATTCAACAAAAAATGTGAGGACTTTGACTTTCTCATCTAAATATTTCGAGATCGGAATATCTTCATGAGAAAATTTACTACCCTTAAGTTGTAGAATAATATTTGATTGTTTGAGCTGCTTAACATCGAGAATTGGAAGTTTTGGTACGCCACTGCCTATAAACTGTAATAGCTTGTGAAGAATCTGAACACCAATTGCTGCTTCTAGTGTCAGATTTCAATAAAAATATTGCAACAAACATTAAAGATGTAATTTTTCATTCAATCTTTTCGGTTAAATGTTTCATACTCGAAGAATTATTGAATTTTTTAAAAGTGCATGCTTCAAATTATGTTTTCAAAAAAATCATGTAAATTTACGTCCTTATAGATGCCCATAAAAGGAATTCACTTAAATTTACAATTCAAAACATGTAAAGATGTGTCAAATCTTTAACCTCACAATTAATTTAGCTGAAGTTTACATGGATATAGACATAAACATTTTTTTATCAGGAATCAGAACTACCCTAGTAGCAAATATTACTCTAGCATTGTATTTCTTCACTCTTCTCGCAACGATTGTGCGATTGAAAAAGCGCAGTTTGCCTGTATGACGTGCAACAAGTTTCTTGTTTGATATTTTTTATTGCAGTAATATTTGTTAAGTAGAAACAGAAAATGAAACCGCTCTGATGAACTTATTTTAGTAGCAGTTAAATAAACCGATGTGGAACTTAATCCTTTAAGGTTTTTAATTTGGTTTCACAAACAGTTATATGAATGATTTTAACATTTGTTACAAAAACATGTAAAATCATTTCTCAAACATATCAAACATGAACAACCGTTCTGTGGCAATTATGAAACATTCAAATTTCAACAAGTTTTAATTGCTACTTGGGTAATTGGCATGTTCCCCTAGTTACTTTAATTATGACATGCTTAAATTTACATCACGCGTAAATTTCATGTTTTCTAAAAGTGCATGCTGGAAAATACATTCGCACTTTTATAAAACAATCGTATGTCAAATCGGTCTAGACTTCATGCAAAATTAACGATTTGCCATACTAAAGGCATGTCCAAATATTCATCCAAATCGGAGTAATTCGATCCTGATTTTGTCAGTGTTTCTGCTGTTAAATTTTGGCTTTGCTCTGCTCTTGTCAACATTGCTGTGTTGTGTTTCCCGAAAAAAATAATTATTTGTTGATGTATAATATTCTATTAATGTTATGAAGGACTCTTTTGACTATAGTCGTTCGGGCCCCTCCATATATTATTATTTCACCTGTAAAATTTTGGTTTTGAGATTCAGGTTTTATAAAATTAATTGCTTCAAAATTTTTTTCTATCAATCACCCCCACCCCCGCCCTCATCATCTCAAACTTTGCGTCGAATGGATTCAAGCATAAGAACGAGAAAAAGACCCGTATCCAAATTATTTATTCAGCTTTCATACACGATCATATTTCATGATTTTGAAAAAATAGTGTATTTTCATGTTATGAAAATACACCATGATTAATAGTAATGATATCATGAACTATTTTCGAGAGATTTTAATGAAACTCGTGTATAACTCCTGTATAAAAGTATTGTCAGATGGTGCCTTTTAGTCAGGATATTTTTTCCGATAAACAGTAACAGTAAACACAATGGTATGACTGTTTCCGATGTAAAGTGTCACTATTTCAGCGCGTTGTTTCGGTGTGAAGCGATCCATGGCGAAAATTGTACTGAATTGTCGTTTCGAAAACATAGCTGATGCAATCGCTCGGTTGGTAAATGTGAAAGTTATTTAGCGTTTACACACCGACATACTCAGAAGATGGAGCACTCTGTTTTTTCACTTGTTGAAACTCAAACTGTTAATGGTACGTCAAATGAGAAAACTAATTCGAAATACCATTGAATGTCATTAATTTTGAATACGCCAATATACGAAGTATAACAGACGTAATAATACAAATACGTATTTTGAATGTTAATTAGTGATACAGACTTCTAAACAGTATCTGTATTATTAGGTCTTTTATACTTCGTTTTATATTATTTTTTTATATTTTGTTCAGTAAATTCTGTTTTTTTGCGAACAGCAAGTTACGACTTCCACTTCTCATAATTCATTTGACATTTAACATTCATTTTACCAATTTCAGTTCTTTTTATTTATTCCTTCGACGTTGTCAAAACACTGCTAAATTTTACAATATCAAGTTGATTTGTCGTTATCTCGGTGCTAATTGCTGATAGTATATTCTGGGCCTTTGTCGATATCGTCGTCACAAGGCTTCAACGCCTCACCGCGAAATAGATTTTAGTAGGCCCTTGGAAAGATTAATTTCTGATGGCAACATCGATTGCGTCTAGCGGATGTGAATTTGACACGCGATCCCTTGCCAAACAATAAAATTAGCGACACCCACTCTAAGCGTACACGTTTGGTTGTGTTTGTGTTCGCGTGTTCTGGGCGGGTTTGTTCAAACACTTTCGACTTTTGAACATTGGACACAGCTCTTTCAACACTAAGGCCGGACATCGTCCCAGCACTCATTCAGTTTCTGATTCGCTATCTGCTGTATTAATTGTGGAACAACTAGCCCGGAAAGTAAACTGATAACCGTCGACCAGCCACACTGAAGTAACCGTGCTCAGTACGGTGAAGGATTATAATGATATAACATATGTCGGCAGAGTTGTTTACAAGCACGGAACAACTGATTCGTTGACTTTGGCTTCGTATCTCGATCGAAATTGTCATCAACAAGACTTTGCTGGAACACAGCTTGCCCAACTTTTGTTACCAGCCATCCAAAATAACAGTGGTCACGATGCAAAAGTGATTTATTTTACCACGGTTTTATTATCCTGCGTGCGTAAAAATGAATTAGGGCTGTGGTTTGTTAGGTTTATCGACGCAGGACTGACGGCATGACATGAGGATAACAAAAACAAGTATTTTCAATTTGCGTTTTATATTTATAAGGTAGTAACTAACTTGACAAATATACACATCAAGGACTATCCTCCATCGACCTCCGAATAGAAGAGCTAAGAGAGAACGGCATAATCTAAGATGTTTAGTGCAGTTTCCGGCCTAAAGTTTGTGATCAAATAGAAAACTCTATTAGATGTTGTGATGTTCGTATATTTCGATCATTTAATTTGCTATTGTTCTGGACGTTTCAACAGTATAATCGTCGAGTGATATGAAACGGAGAACTTTTTTTTTTCAAATGTATTATTTATCTCATTCAGTAAAAAGCATTCAAGCGAAGAGGTTGTGTTTCACGAGGTGCTATACTGCAAGCATCACATTTGATCGCCACCAAGAGCAATAGCACTGTACCTGGGGTCAGGTACAGGCAGCACACCAAGTTCAGTGGTGACCACAACGACGGCAGAGCAACGGAGATAGCAGAAAACGATACCAAAAGACTGCCAATTGGAAATCGTTAGGTGAGCTTCACGTCGTTCTTCACGACAGAGGAACAGAGACAACAGCAACAAGGTAGATTTAATTTAATTTTTTTTTATTTCTCTTATAACTGAAATTTTACTATACATAAGTTCTCTGAAGTTGTAGAAATCTCAAAAGTTAATAGAGATAAAATTCGAGTTGTTGTTAACGATTTGAAACAGGCGAACGAAATTGTAACCTGTAAATTACTTGCTGTTGAATATAGAGTTTACATTACATCGAAGAAGGCGGAAATTAACGAAGTTGTCACTGAAGCAAGTCTGACAGCCGATGATTTACTTGAAAATGGATTTGGTCGTTTCAAAAACTCCATGCTTGAGAGAGTTAAGATACTCGAGTGCAAGCAATTGTACTCAGAATCTATTGTTGATGGAAATAAGTCTTATCGTCCCTAAGATTCGTTTCGAGTGACATTTGCCGGATCTGCGTTGCCTCGCCATGTCTATATCAATAAAATTGGTCTTCATATACGGCTTTTCGTACCGCATGTTATGAATTGCACGAACTGTAAAAAAATACAGAAGGCATACAGCGCACATATGCAGAAATGCTTAAAACAACAATTGATGTCCCCCGACTCTGATGAAAATAGTGAAGTCACTCCTTAAGGTTCTGTTAAGAGGAAGAAGTCTCCCCCCAAGTTACAAAAAATGACACCTAAAATCACACCTTCAAAAAAAGATCCCCGAGTAAATCTAAAAATTCAAGTTTAAAAGCAAAAACTGTGCCACCTGGTTTGTCAAATTCACAAACCAATCCAGGAGCTAGCACAAGAAAAGGCAATATTCCAGTGGGCTCCGTTTCACATTCACCGACAGGATTACTAAAATGTTCAGAAATGGATTTTTATAGCATTCAATATTTCTGAACCTCTAAATACCATCATAACGACATTCCTTTCAATAGCTAGAACGTTTTTGATACAGTTATCAGCTCAATGGCCAGTTCTCTCTGGTTCTGTATCATTTGATGGATAATTTATCATCCGCCGTAAATGATTTAATCACTGTCCTGCAGTGGATTTGTCGAAGCATCATGCCAAAACTTGATTCATTTAAAGTTTTGTTGCATAGTCAAAAATGTGATGTATTCGTTTTGTGCGAAACATGGCTTATATCAAACATAGCCTTAAATTTTAATGACTTTAACATTATACATCTCGATAGAGACTCTCCGTATGGTGGAGTGCTTTTAGGAATTAAGGAATGTTATTCCTTTTATAGATTAAAAATTCCTTCTACTTCTAGCACAGAAGTTGTTGCTTGTCAAATAAACATTAAAGGAAAACACATTTGCATTGTTTCGGTATATATTCCTCCAAAAGCTCAAGTAGGACAGCGACAGCTTAATGAAATTGTCGAAGCCCTCCCTGCTCCACGATTGATTCTGGGAGATTTCAATTCGCACGGAATGATTTGGGGTTCCGTTTACAATGATAGCAGATCATCTTGCATACATAATATTTGAAACAATTTTAGCATGACGGTACTAAATATGGGTAGCATGACACGGATCCTAACACCTCCTGCACGTCCAAGTGCATTAGATTTATCTCTTTGCTCGACTTCAATTTGACTAGATTGCACCTGGAAAGTATTTCCTGATTCACACGGTAGCGATCATTTACCATCATCATCTCAATTAGCAGTAACAAAGGCATTACTAATTCAGTTAATATTCCATATGATTTGACAAAAAATGTAGACTGGATTAAATACCAAAGTAGTATCTCAACTACCTTGAACTCAATGGAAGAGCTCCCCACACTTGAAAAATATGACTTCCTTGTTTGTTCGATTCTGGAGGCCGCAGTACAAGCCCAAACCAAACGATTTCTTGGACCATCGTCTAATAGAAGGCCTCCAAACCCTTGGTGGGACAAAGAGTGCTCAGATGCTAAACACGTGAAACAAAATGCTTTCAAGACGTTTTTAAAACGAGGAGGAGGAGGAACTCCTCTGAATTTTGAAAAATTCCCGACTTTAGAAACCAAGTATAAGAGCATACTTCGGGCCAAGAAATATAGCTATTGGAGACATTTTTTCGAAGGTTTGTCAAAAGAAACCTCAATGAGCACTTTGGAAATGAGAGTGAGGAATACTCGAACCGATAGATATTTGATTTTACGAGGAAAGTTTGTCCAGATTCTGTTCCTACGCATAGCATTATTAGTGAGTCTTCTAAAAATAATGGTCCCATGGATAGCCCCTTTTCAATGATGGAATATTCCATAGCACTCATGTCTTGTAACAATAACGCTCGTGGGTTGGACAGAATTAAATTCAACTTGGTGAAGAATCTGGCCGACCTTGCAAAAAGACGTTTGTTGGAATTGTTCAACAAGTTTCTTGTTCCACCTAACCGGAGACAAGTGAAAGTTGTCGCCATTCAAAAGCCGGGGAAACCAGCTTCCAATCACAACTCATATAGACCAATATTGCAATGTTGTCCTGCATCAGAAAATTGTTCGAAAAAATTATTCTTCGACGTCTCGACACTTGCGTCGAGACGAGCGGTTTGTTGTCAGATACTCAGTTTGGTTTCCGTAGAAATAAAGGGACGAATGATTGCCTTGCACTACTTTCGTCTGGCATCCAAATTGCCTTCGCTCAAAAACAACAAATGGCATCTGTATTTTTAGACATTAAAGGAGCATTCGATTCAGTTTCCATTGATGTTCTTTCAGACAAGCTCCACCAACATGGACTTCCAGCGGTTATAAACAATTATTTGCACAACCTTTTGTCAGAGAAGCGCATGTATTTTTCACATGGCGATTTGGCAACATTCAGAATTAGCTACATGGGTCTCCCGCAAGGCTCATGCCTCAGTCCGCTCCTCTATAATTTTCACGTAAATGACATTGACAGCTGTCTAGTAATTCCATGTACACTAAGACAATTGGCAGATGATGGCGTGGTTTCAGTTACTGGACCCAAAGCTATTGATCTGCAAAAACCATTACATAATATCTTAGATAACTTGTCCGTTTGGCTGTTCATCTGAGTACCGAATTCTCTGCGGAGAAAACAGAGCTGGTCGTCTTTTCAAGAAAGCATGATTCTGCGCAGCTTCAGCTTCATATAATGGGGAGAATGATCCAACAGGTTTTGACTTTCAAATACCTCGGGGTGTGGAGGACATATTAGGTATCTGATAACAAAATGCCAACAAAGAGTGAATTTCCTTCGAACAATAACAGGATCTTGGTGGAATGCTCACCCGGGAGAGCTAAAAAAATTGTACCAGACACTTCCGCTGCAAACTCTCTTATTATTAAACTTGAGCGAATCCAGTATCGTTGTTAGCGAATCGCATTAGGCTATATGCATTTGACACATACAATGAGTCTTGAAGTTCTGGCGGGAGTTCTTCCATTGAAAGATCGTTTTTGGGAGCTTTTATCGAACTGTTAATAAGATGTGAGGTACTGAATCCCCTGGTTATTAGTAACTTCGAAAGACTAATCGAGCTTCAATCTCAAACAAGATTCATGACAGTATATTTTAACCATATGTCACAGGAAATCAACCCTTCAAGATATATTCCTATCCGTGTCAGCCTAATAAATATTCCTGACTCAACGTTATTTTTCGACACATCCATGCAGCTCGAAGTGCGTGGGATCCCGGAACACCTACGCTCGTTGGAAATCCCAAAAATATTTACAAGTAAGTTCAGGCATATTGACTCTCAGAAAATGTTTTACACTGACGGATCACGAATTGAAGAGGCTACTGGATTTGGTACATTCAACAATAATGTTTCGGCTTCGTTTAGGCTTCAAGAACCTGCATCTGTTTATATAACAGAGTTAGCAGCAGTTCATTATAGCTTGAGTTCAATCGTCACATTATCTTCAAACCATTATTTTTTCTTCACAGATAGTCTGAGTGCAATTGAAGCCATTCGCTCAAACGCTGCTGGCAAAAATGAACCGTTTTTCTTGGGAAAAATAAAACAGTGCCTGAACGTCATATTGAATAATAATTATCAAATAACAATAGTTTGGGTACCGGCTCATTGCTCCATTCCAGGCAATGAAAGAGTCGATAGTTTAGCCAAACGTGATGCTATTGAGGGTGAAATTTATGAGAGAACGATTGCTTTCAACGAATTCTATAGCGCGTCTCGCCAAAGAACACTGGCAAGCTTTTTGGGATAAAGATGATCTGGGTCGGTGGATGCACTCAATTATTCCTAAAATATCGACAAAGGCATGGTTCAGGAGACTGGATGTGAGTAGGGACTTCATTCGTGTGATGTCCAGACTCATGTCCAATTACTACACGTTAGATGCACATCTCCATCGAATTGGACTTTCCGAGACTAATCATTGTACTTGTGGCGAAGGTTATCGCGATATTGATCATGTCGTTTGGACATGCGTGGAGTATCGTGATGTTAGATCTCAACTAATAAATTGCTTGCGTACTCAAGATAGACTATCCAATGTCCCAGTTCGCGACATTCGTGTATGTCGTGACCTTCCTTACATGAGTATCCTTATCATTTCATTAAGTCCATTGGAGTTCCAATTTAAATTTTATTTTATGTTAGACTCCTTTCTCTTCCATGAGTTTAACCAATAGCCAACTATATGATATTTAATAAAAGTGATGAACTGATACAAACAAACCTGAAATAGTTATAAGATCATGTACAAAATAAATATATTTTATTTATTGTAATTTATGATAGCAAATCACTGAATAAAAACAGTGCTTAGATTAACTAATGAATACCAACATACTAATATGATATTCGAAATGTATTAGGTTTAAAGTACTATGTATTGTAAATGCCACGGCGAAGAAAAACTTATGTATATTGCCTATGAAATATACGTATTTATGAAAAAAAGTATTATTTATTTCAATATGAGTTAAATTTAAATTGTTCATTCACAATTGATGACTTTTCAGCTCTATTATACATGATTATATTATTACCGTTAAGAAATCATTTGCTTCTGCAAATCTGTAATTTTTTGTAGGGAAAACCTACTTGTAATGTGCAATGTAGAAAATGAACTTATATACTAACTTACTAACTAATCTAATGGTTTTATATTTGAGAGTATGAGTAACTCATTTGTAATAAACCAGGGATGACGCTTAAAAATCATCTTCAGAATTTTATTCTGAATCCTTTGAAGGGTACTAAATGAACAAAAAAATCATAATTTTTGCGATTTTTTTTTCAGAATTATCGTTCAACAAAAATAGAATCAAATGTTTTGCATAAAAAAAAACATAAAAGTCATGAAAAAGAGAAAAGATTTTTAATAAGCATATTAAAGATTCCATCATTACCAGGAGGCTTCATGTTTTTAAGTTTTCTAATAATTTTTTTAAATTCATCAAAATTCGTCTCAGCAATATAATCTTGTAACAATGCTTGAGTTAAAACATGATCATATTTCAGTGAAATTTCATTTTCAATAGAAATCTCAACGTACAAATTAAAACTGTGGACACTCTCGAACTGCTGAGCAAGCTTTGGAGCTTTTTCGCCGTTTGTAGGATGTATTTGATTTCCTTGCTTGAGAGCAGCAATTGGTTTCTAAGTTTTCTTAAGAATCTTAGAAAGTTTCCAGAAAGGTTTAGAATGTGGTTTAATTTGCTCGAATTCTTTAAAGAAATTTAAGTTTCGCAAAAGAGTAAACCAATGTTTAATTTTTTTTGTGAATCTTTCACTTTTTCATAGCAGGATCACGAGAATTTTGATATTGTCGTCAACCAACAACATTCTTCTACCTATTGAAGATTGTCATCGATGAATCGAATGCAGAATTTAATTTAGTTTGAGCTTTGGGAATCAAATTATCTATTGCTGTGTCGATATCCGCAGAATTTTCATGATTGGCAGTTCCTTCTGTCCTACCTACTAAAGATGGGCAATTCGTTCGCGAACGGTTCAAAAGAACTAGTTTTTTTGAAAGAATGAATGACCAATAGTTCTTTTTTTGAGAACGGTAGTTCTTTAGTTAAAAGTCGCGGGCCTTTTTTTTGCTCGTTCAATCTTTTTCGAGACTCCGAAGCGAACGGTGTCTTGGTTATTGTCATTCACGAAACAAGAGAACGAACAAACGGCTCTCGAGAACTAGTTCTTTCAATAGAACTCTGCAACCCTGAACGGTTCTTTGAAATGAACTGTTTTCCCCATCTCTACTACCTATCAAAAAATATTAGGATCGCTTCGAAAGCTGTGATGGATACGCTCGTACTTGACAGTCTGTATTTGTGTCAAATGCAGTAGATTATTTGTGATCAAAGACAATATGAACGGTAAGATTTACAAAATTGATTCACTGTAAAATGGATTTCATAGATTTTAATCCACAACGATGTTTGCTGTGGTCTGTTTTGGCTTCATTCTTCAAATACCGAGCTGATGTGGTAATGTTGTGAATTTTGGGCCGAAAATTATGAACCCAACAGAACTGTTCTGAATTCGGTTTGTTCGCAGCCAGTTGAACCATTATTTTCAAACAAGAAAAGGATTAATTTTTTTAGACTTCGTCGACCTCCGGAATCAGTTTTCGTAATGTCGACATCTGGGAAATCATTCCCAACCCCAAGGATTACTCAATTACTTGCTACAATCCCAACTCCTCACCTATAGGTAATAACTCTCACAATAAAGCAGTGATATATTCTGGTTCAATGAATTTCAATTTTCTCTGTATTGCATCGGGCTGAAATTATTCTGAACATTCACAACAGATCGAGTATCTTCTAAAATGCGTTTAATTGCCGGAAACCTTCGTGCTCCGTCCTCCGCCACTACAACCAGCGCCAATCACGTAAAGGCAAAACGCACCACAACACTCCACTATAAATATTCCGAAAACCACAAGCGTTCTAATCACTGGCAAATTAAATTATTTGCCATGTCTGATGTTACGGTTGGCTGACGACACGCACAGCCACCCCCTTCGATTTACCAAAAGGCGGTATATTTACGACCCGTGCCGCCAGGCCGCGGTAGGTTGAGGTACGTATAAAATTGCTCACTTTTCTAGCGTTTCCTGCTGACATGCAATGGCTTTCAAGCCAGAAACGGGGCCTACCGAATTTGCATACGAATCTATGTGCTCGAATGTTTTCGTTTGTGTTTACTCAGATCGTTTGAGTTTCAGAGCAAACATTTTAATTTCCGTATGCGCTAGAGACTTGCTCGATTGTGTTCACTCGCATTTTGGCTACCGGTTATTCCTCCCACGAAGAAGGTGATTAATATATTTTTCGTGTGGGATGACCAGAGAGAATCTGAACGCCTTCGGACGCCCGTACAAATAGCAACCTTCAATGTGGGCAGCTGGAAAACTCTTGTAATTGATGGGGGATGTTTCAAATGTCGCAGAACAGTAAATTGCAAATTTTGCGAATCAAGAAGACATTTACAAAGTGGAGAAAACCCATCGAATGAAACTATCAACTGGTTTATTTTCATATCAATCGCCAACCGAAAGATCCCTACGCCAAATTGATGGGAAAATATAGAGCCTGTTTAGGTTCACATTCCGGTACAAGTGGAAAAATGCCTTTACCAGAGCAATCATGCCCTAACGGTCCCCGTTCGCTTCGTTCAGTGCAGTGAAAAGATAGAAATCTCTGTTTTTCATTGATGTTCTAGCTTCGCCCTGGAAGCCAACGATTTCGATTCAATTCCTCGCATGTACAGACCGTTTTGGATAAGCGTATGCCGCCCGGGACATGGTAAATCCCGTAACCGTATCAGTGATAGCTGGGAATATTCACTAAAGCTCTCGCTTATACGACAGGTCCGAGAGAGCATCCAGAATGCAGTGTTGCCAGTGTTATAAACTTCCACACAAAAGAGTGTTTTTGAAGTAATCGTTTTACGACCTAAGTTCAATTACTTCCGAAATTTTCCCTGAAATATCCAAGCCGATTGAAGGGATTATCTAGTTTGTCAGATCGGAAAAAATGTTTATTTGTTTTACGTGAATAACGTGATTGTGATTAAACGAACAAAATTTATTTAGGCTATACAATGCCATTTATTGACAATTCACTAAGAATACAATATCGACCGACTCCATTAGACACACAAAAGTGGGTTTCTTTCTTGGAGATTTTACATTGTATTTAACAACATTTTGGGCCGAATTTTCTGCTATGATATTACCATTGAGTTGCTCAATAGTCCTTGGTTTGCTGGCATACATTTTTCACCACAGCACAGTAGTTCAGGTCTTATGGAAGGACGCCCACAAATAGAGTTTGACGATAAACAATCATTTTCACTGAAGTTAATGGTTTTTATACGCTAAACATTCACTAGGAGATTGATAGTACCTATTAGCTCTCTCCGGACAGTACCAGCCTAGATGCCGTGTGGAATCCGGTGGAAAAAAATGAACCAAGAATAGATCCACTGGGTTCCTGCTTCCATGTCGTAACATGCTATAAAACACAAACGGTTCATCCGATTTCAAAATTTATTTTTTCATATTAAATTACAATCATTCCGGATAATTGTGGAATATAATTTCATTCAAATCGCTGCCTCGGCGGGCCTTGCAGTTTTTTTTTTCCAAATAAAATTTTTATTAGGCTCATTTGCTTTAGCTTAACATGGCCGATTGTCTTGTTGTTAGGGAGAGAGAAAGGGATGCCGTATTACGGGGCGGCATACTCCCCAGTTAGTAAGGGGACATAGGGAGGGTGGGACCTACACAGTATTGAATTGAAATTTGAATACATCATTGGTTTGTGGCATACATCTTTTAGACACATTTTGCGTTCGATGAATCTTCATGTTTTTCAGCTTGTAGCAATGAAGAGATTATTCTGGATTGGGATGCTTCGTTGGTGTGTTCTGACGTTGATGTGACGTTTTTGGGTAGCTTCCAGCAACTCAGTCAGTTCAAGGCAGGTGCATGCTCCGAAGCATCGTTTACACAGGCCATACTTCCAGCCAGGGGTGCGAAAATTTGACATTTTTTTATACTGTTGCCAAGCGTAAGACAGTCACTGCCAACGATATGCGCAGCTGCTACGTTCAGCAGTAGCCAACACGCAATGACACGAGAGCTTGGCGCAATCATGAGAGCCACGACACACGACAGCAATATTGAGAGCAGTTAATTTTGTCGCACTCTCTCATAGCAGTCAAAGCCACAGCGTTTGCTTTGTGGTAGCGTAGGTACATACTGGATAAGTAGCTGCTTTGTTCACTTTTGGTCACGGGTTTCGAGAATGTCACGAGCTCAAAATGTCATGACATTTTCATAACGGGACTGTTATATCCGCTGTGATTGATCTGTGGCGATAAATTTAATGCGAACGGCGGTGTTTTTATTATCGGTTCAATTTCAGTTTTGAAAAAATTCAATCACGAAGCTTGTTCATGCAGATGTTTCAAAAATATTACAATTATTTACACAAATTTCATACACGAAGTATCAGGAGCGCAGCTTTTGCCTTTCTAATATGACGCAAAGGCAAGAAATCTTACAGCAGAGAGAATAAGTTTTGCGATCCTATTACTTCTACAATTCTTGTTCATGCTAAACGGGCTTCAATTGTTTGATCGAAAAAGTGCATCCCAATTCTGGAAGTCAAAGCATTTACTTTGCTTTTCTCACTGAACCGCTTCCTTCCAACGGGAGTGCAGAGAAACAAAACACGTAAGGATACACAAAAAAAACCGTCTGCATTGGAAAGCAAGACTTTCTTGTGCATGTCCCCATACACCTCATGAGAATCGACATAAAACGAATTTCAAAGTTAAGCCTTGTTGGCGACTGCCTCTCGAAAGTTGTTGAATTTGGAAGGAGCTACTGTTTATTGTGGCTAGCCATTCTCAGATTGAAAAGATTCGAACAGCTATCGATGAGAGCAAACGGCGACATTCACGAGAAAAAATGTCATGAGACCTATGACATTTTTCATCTCCTGCAGTCGTGGCGAAGTACAATCGGCGACTGCTGTCATTTGCGCAGTTTGAATGTCTGCTGTTTCGTGTCATTCTCCAGTACCGTTTGCAACCCTGCTTCCAGCAACGTAAAGAAGAGTGCGGTAGAGCTGTAGACGAGAAAGAGATAGGGAGAGCACTAAATTTGAGCATTGATAGTTTTCAAGAAGTTATAGATGAGAGTCATATAAGGAAGATTTCGAGTTGCCAAGACGTCGCGGACTGGTACGAAGGGTGGTATACCTCGGGCCCGAAGGGAACCTATGAGTTGGGACCTGGCATCACAATACTCGACACATGTCCAAACAACATGTTCGATGTCATGATAACCCTCACCGCAAACGCAGACACCACTCTCAGCGAGCCCCACACGACGGAGATGCGCGCTGAACATATAATGATTAGACATGAGCCTTGACATTACACGAATAAAGTCTCGGCTCACGTCTAACCCCCGGAACCAAGCTTTCGTCGATACCTGTGGGATTATTGAGTGTAACCATCGTCCCAGAGTTCCACTATTCCATGTATTCTGCCAGCTAGCTAGAGTTTTCTGACGACAGCAACTGAAAAATTCATTGAAGCAGATTGGTCTTTCATATATATCACCTTCTAGTGCGCCCACCTTGGCTAACGAGTCCGCCCTCTCATTGCCCCGTATGGAACAATGTGAGGGGACCCAAACCAAGGTAATCTGGTATGATTTTGCAGATAAAGCACTCAATTGTTCCCGTATTTTCCCCAGGAAATACGGTGAGTGCTTTCCAGGCTTCACTGAACGGAGAGCCTCAATGGAACTGAGACTGTCCGATACAATGAAGTAGTGATCTGTGGGCAGAGTGTCAATGATCTCAAGGGTATACTGAATTGCAGCTAGTTCTGCGACGTAAACTGAAGCTGGATCACTGAGTTTATAGGAAGCGGTGAAATTTACATTGAATATACCGAAGCCAGTGGACCCGTCTAGATATGATCCGTCAGTGTAAAACATTTTATTACAGTCGACTTCTTTAAATTTATTATTAAAAATTTTTGGGATCTCTTGAGGGCGTACAGGATCCGGGATTCCACAAATTTCTTCTTTCATGGATGTATCGAAAAACACAGTAGAATTAGAAGTATCCACAAAATGAACACGATTGGGAACAAACGAAGAAGGATTTATATTCTGAGCCATGTAGTCAAAATATAAGGACATAAAACGGGTTTGTGAATTAAGCTCGACGAGCTTTTCAAAGTTTACTATCACCATCGGATTCAAAATGTCGCATCGGATTAGCAGTCGATATGAGAGATCCCAGAACCTGTTTTTCAACGGTAAGACGCCCGCCAGCACTTCAAGACTCATCGTATGGGTTGATTGCATGCAACCCAAGGCAATACGTAAACAACGATACTGAATTCTTTCCAGTTTAATGAAATGAATATTCGTAGCGGAGCGGAAACAGGAACATCCATATTCCATTACTGACAATATCGTCGTTTTGTACAACCTGATCAGGTCTCCTGGGTGAGAGCCCCACCAAGTTCCGGTTATTGTACGAAGGAAATTGATTCTCTGTAGGCATTTTCGTTTCAAATACCTAATGTGACATCCCCAGGTATCTTTGGAATCGAACCAGACCCCGAGATATTTAAATGTGAAAACCTGAGCTATGGTTTGACCCCCTAGTTGAAGCTGTAATTGCGCAGGTTCTCGCTTCCTTGAAAATACAACCAGCTCAGTTTTCTCCGTAGAGAACTCGATACCCATTTGAAAAGCCCATGTCGACAAGTTGTCGAGGGTATCTTGCAATGGTCCTTGGAGATCGGCAGCTTTGGGTCCTATAATAGACACAACACTGTCGTCGGCAAGTTGTCTTAGCGTGCAAGATGTGTTGATACATTCATCAATGTTATTTACGTAAAAGTTGTATAAAAGGGGGCTTAAGCATGAGCCCTGAGGAAGACCCATGTAACTGAATCGCCATGCTCAAAATGCATGTGTTTCTCGGACAATAGATTATATAAAAAGTTGTTCAAAACTGGTGAAAGACCATGCTGATGCAACTTCTCAGATAGAACGTTAATGGAAACTGAATCGAATGCCCCCTTGATGTCGAGGAAAACTGATGCCATTTGTTCTTTACGAGCAAATGCCATTTGAATTTCTGTTGAGAGCAACGCTAGACAATCGTTCGTTCCTTTGCCCCTGCGGAACCCAAATTGTGTACCTGAAAGCAATCCATTTGTTTCGACCCAATTGTCTAGACGGAAGAGAATCATTTTCTCCAACAATTTCCGAATACAGGAAAGCATAGCAATCGGCCGATACGAATTGTGATCGGAGGCTGGTTTTCCAGGTTTTTGAATAGTAATAAATCTCACTTCTCTCCATTCGTGTGGGACAATATTACCCTCGAGGAACTTGTTGAATAAATTCAACAAGCGCCTTTTGGCAGAGTCGGGCAGATTTTTCAACAAGTTGAATTTAATTCTGTCTAACCCCGGGGCTTTATTGTTACACGACAAGAGCGCAAGTGAGAACTCTACCATCGAAAACGGTGTTTCGTTTGTATTCAATGTCGCGACGCGGGATATCTTCTGTTCCGGAACAGAATCAGGACATACTTTCTTAGCGAAATCAAATATCCAGCGGTTAGAATATTCCTCGCTTTCGTTCGCGTGATTTCGATTGCGCATGCGACGGGCCGTATTCCAAAGAGTGCTCATTGCTGTTTCTCTCGTTAATCCGTCAACAAACCTTCGCCAGTAACCGCGTTTCTTAGCTTTAATCAGACTTTTCATTTGAAATTCTAACGCCGCGTATTTCCGATAATTATCTGGAGTTCCGTTCCTTCTAAACGAGATGAAGGCTGAAGCTTTTTTCGTTTTCAGCTCTGAGCACTCTTTGTCCCACCATGGGTTGGGAGAACGCATACTAGTTTGCGCGCTAGGTACTAGTTTCGTCTGAGCTTGAATTGCGGTGTCAAGAATCAAGCCAGCCAAAAATGTATACTCTTCCTCCGGAGGAAGCTCCTGTGATGTTTCTAGTTTCTCAGATATCGAGCTCGCGTAACGTTTCCAATCAATGTTTCGTGTGAAATCGTACGAAACATTGATTGTTTCCGATGGTCTTCCACGGTTGGTGATAGAAACTATGATCGGCAAGTGATCGCTACCGTGAGGATCACAGATTACCTTCCACTTGCAATCTAACTGTAGCGAAGTCGAGCAAAGGGATAAATCCAGCGCACTTGGTTGTGCTGGCGGTCTAGGGTTCCGTGTCATTTCTCCCGTGTTTAGAATTGTCAAATTGAAGTTGTCACACAGATCTTGGATTAACGAAGAACGATTATCATCATATAAGCAGCCCCATCCTGTACCATGCGAGTTAAAGTCCCCTAAAACCAGCCGCGGTGAAGGAAGAAGTTCTATGATGTCTGCAAGCCGACGATGCCCTATCGAGACTCTGGGAGGAATGTAGATAGAAGCTATACATAGATCTTTGCCTTTAATATTAATTTGGCAAGCAACAACTTCAATTCCCGGTGTCGAGGGGAGGTTAATACGATAAAATGAATAGCACTTTTTAATCCCTAAAAGTACCCCTCCATAAGAGTCTTCTCGGTCCAGGCGGATTATGTTAAAATTATGGAAGTCGAGGTTGATGTTAGAAGTAAGCCAAGTTTCACTCAAGGAGAATACATCGCAATTATGAGTATGTATTAAGTGTTTGAAAGAATCAAGTTTTGGGATGATACTTCTGCAATTCCACTGAAGCACAATGATCATATCTTCGATTCTCAGTGGTAAATTATCCATCAAAAGATACGATCGCTGCAAGGAGGGGCCATTGTTCAGTCAACTGTTTTAAAAATGTCCTTACTGTTGGCAGTAGAGCAGTTAGGAAGCTTTTCAGAGGATCAGTAATATTGAAGGCTGTTAATATCCAGTCCACGATATCAGAAAATCTCAATAATCCAGCGTTTGTTGGATTTTCTGGTTGTGCTTTGGGGTCATTCGGGTTTTTTGATGCCCCAGGAAGTGCTGGGTACTCCTTATCATCCCTAAGTTTTTTGAACCCAGGAGGTGTTTGCTTCGGTTTTGAGTCAGCACTTTTTGTTTCCGTTTGGTTCTTTTGTGACGAAGAGGACAGTCTGAGGCCTTTACGAGGAAGCTTGGGAGAAGCCAGATTTTGTCTTTTCCTGCTTCCTTCAACCTATGTGTAGGAAGGTCCTTCGCCTGGGTCGTCAGAGGTATCCTCTTCAACTGGCAAGATTGCAAACGGGTTCTCAGGGGTCGATGGAGTGGTTCTTTTTAAGATTTCCGCATAAGAACGTTTGGAACGTTCTTTCACGGATCGCTTCAATTTCTCCGCACGCTGTATGTACGTAGGGCACACCGAAAGATCATAAGGATTCTCCCCGCAGTAGCAACACTTTTCCACTGCTCTTCTGCAGAGATCGTCCTCATGGGCCTCTCCGCATTTGCCGCATCGCAGTTTGTTGCAACAATAGGTTGCCGTATGACCTAGCTGTTTGCAGCTTGTACAATGCATTACCCGCGGTACATACAGCCGAACAGGTAGACGAACTCCACTCACTACCAAATAATTTGGAAGTGCAGATCCGGCAAAAGTCACGCGAAATGAGTCCGATTGGTAAAATTTACCATCTATCGATTTGGAGTGCAATTGCTTGCACTCCAAAATTTTCACTGGTTGAAGGTCGGGGTTTTTGAAACGGCCTACCCCATCCTTCATCAGATCTTCGATTGTCAGACTTTCGTCACGGACCACACCGTCGATCTCCACCACATGAGACGGGACGTACACGCGGTACTCCTTCGTGAACAACTCGCTGGTAGCAATCTCGTTTGCTTGCTTCAGGTCGGACACAACAACGCGTAACTTGTTTGGCGAAACCTTATCTATTGTTTTTATTGCCGAGAAATGTTTTTCCAGGTCCCGAGCAATATTTAAAACTCTGAGAGACTTTAATTTGGGCCGGAAGTATACCACCCACGGACCCCCCGAGCCATCGTCCTGGTAAACTTTTTGGCGAGCAGGCAATATCTTAGAGGGAGATGGAGGCATCGGAGAGGGAGATGGCATTGGAGAGGGAGATGGTATCGGAGGGGGAGATGGTATAGGAGGGGTAGATGGCATCTCGGAAGCAAACTCAGCCTCTAAATGTTCTTCGTTCATTCGTTCAGCTTCGCCCTCCTCCGAGACACCCCCACTGTCATCAATATTCATATTTAAAGTGCGGGAGTAAAGAAGTCTCCCGCACTTGAAATGAGAAAGAAAGAAATAAAATGAAAAGAAAATATATGAATAGTTAAAGTTGAAAGAAAAAGTTTGAGAAAATACTTAACAGTATGTCACGGTAAGCTGTTAGGTGAGTTGCTCCTTCACTCCTTCGTTGTGCTTCAGCGTGACCTTGACTCAGGATTTGGCTGCTGCGATGCGGGTAGCAAACAATAGAAATAACTGCTGCCCGAGGATAGCACAATAGCGTCTACTGTCGATACCGATACAAAACCGGTGCACAGACAGAACTCACTTGCGGGGATGCTACTTTTTATCACTTTTATTTAATGCCTATACTACAGCCTCTGCTGTGATAGGCACCTTCGTCTTACCGATGTCGATTGTTAAAAAAAACGCGTGTGCTCACTTCGAACATTCGGTTACGAATGGGCCTTGCAGTTCGCAGACATCCGAATTTCGACTGATAATTCGATCTTCGAAGACTGTGTGCAGAAGATCGATCGTAGTGTGTGGCACGGAGCGCCGTCTTGTTGGAACCAAATGGTGTCCAAGTTTTCCTCTTCAAGTAACGGGAAGAACCAATCGCTAATCATGGCGCGGTAGCGCTCGCCCTTGACCGTGGCGGCGGCTCCTGCCTCATTTTCGAAGAAAAATCGCCCAATGATGCCGCCAGACCAAAATCCGCACCAAACCGTCACTCTCTGAGGATGCATCGGCTTCTCTATGATAACGTGCGGGTTTTCCGTCCCCCAGATGCGATAATTTTGCTTATTAACATACCCGCCGAGATGAAAATGTGCCTCATCCGAGAAGATGATTTTCATACGTAATTTTCGCACACATTCCGCAATATTACCATAATGTTCAAAGTAAAGCTGCACTATTTTCACGCGTTCCTCAAGCGTATACACAACCATTTTCGTTCAGCGGAAGGATAAGACTAAGTTTCTGTCAAATCAGAAGTGACATTAAGGTTACCAATGTCGAAATAACCGCTAGTTAAAAAAAAAGTTAGATATTCGTCCCTGGCCGGCGCCGGTACTGATCATTGAATTCTGGGATTACCAGAAGATGTACATTAACACTCAAACACTCGGGTAGGGATTTTCATAGAATTTATTTATTCAAAAAATCGTAACTCTTGATACCGTTGACCAATTTTCATGCGTCCAGTGTCAAAAAACCAGATTTTCTTCTAGTCCATGCTGACTCATACGGAATTTGACATGGCATTTCATCTCAGGACTTCTCAAGTTGTTGGAAGGCTTTCAAAACTAATTTGGGAACTCCAGTTTAGTATTTGTTAGCTGATCTGCAGATTTTCGAGATTTTGATGTAAATTCAAAGTACTTTCCACTTAGAGCTGTTTGATCAACTACTTTTTGCCACCTTCATAACATACTTCTAACAGCAGAACAGACATACCCCAACGTGATCTGGAATAATTTCGGTGTTTTTGGACCGCTGCGGCTCCGTATGAGTCAGCATGGACTAGAAGAAAATCTGGTTTTTTGACACAGGACGCATCGAAATTGATCAACGGTATCAAGAGTTATGATATTTTTAAAAAAATAAATTCGTTGAAAATCCCTACCCGAGCGTTTGAGTGTTAAAGGATGATTTACCAGTCCCAGATTGGATCATCTAGAAATTCCCTGTACAATTTCAGCTAATCCCGATCAGTAACGGAGTAGCAACCAGGGGTGGTCGCTCAAGCTCAAGCTCAAACTAAACACCGTCAAACGCCCTTAATTTTGTCAATTGTTACAATATTTTTTGTATAAATGTCCTATTAATTTGAATGAAAAAAGGCGGGTGGGTAATGTCAGAGACATAACTGTATGTCGTGAATACGAAAACAAATGACATGTTCCTTAACACTTCCGAATATCAATTAATTGATCGAATGTATGAATTATGCAAACATTCCCCTTTTCCACATTTTTCGCAAAAACAAAGAAGGCTTCACTTGATCTAGATTACACTGCTCGCAGTGGCGATAGAATCCAAACTGATCCAATTTTTGTTGAGAGGCTTGTTTTTACCTGATTTCGTTTGTAGCTTTTTCACTAATGGGCGATCCTAACGGCTATAAAAATAGCAGCATATAGAATTTTAATTTCGATATTTCATTTCGGATTTGCATTTCATTGAAAGAAACTATCCGAATGCTGCACGGGATTCATTCCTGCCTTTCAGAAGGACCAAATTGTGGAACTCACTACGATATTAAACACTGTTCGGAACATTTTCTCGAACGATTTGTTATACAGCAGCAGATATTTTGTTCTCTTCCTCAGAACGCGTTCTGATTGGCTGGTGTTGACATGGGTCAAATGAGACAGGTTTTTCAATAGTGTACTACTGAAATACTTCAATGTTTTTTTTTTACACGCTTAAGTTGAAAAAATTCGATTCTATTGGTAGTTAGATTATATAAATGCTTTCACAGATCACTGAGCTATGAGCTTTAAAAATACGAAAAAGGCAAACGCGCCTTATGAATTATTCTCTTTGATACTCGTTTATACCAAACATTTCAGAAATGTTTAATTTTGAACTATTTGAGATTATGTCACACAACTGAATATTTTATCATGAAATTGTGATGATATTTCCGACGGCATGTAGCAAAAATTATGTTGATTCGTTAGATACAACAAGAGATATTCACGATAAAAACTTATCACTCTCTCAGAGGGTAAATTTTGAAAAGGCACCCCATAGTAAAGTAAGTCGTATTCACGACAAAACCTTTTTTAATCCACCTAGTGGTGTAATGATGCCTTTCTCATATTACTTATATTTTCAAAAATATCACTAGAATCATCGCGATAAAATTTAAATGCAATCTGTGGGACCATCGGACCTTTCGGTTCAGCCATCTCTGAGAAAATTCAGTTACATTATTTGCCACATGCATACACACACACATACACACAGACATTTTGTGATTTCGACGAACTGAGTCTAATGGTATATGACACTTGGCTGTAAAGTCGGTTTTCAAAGCGATTGCATAGCCTTTCTATATGACAAAGGCAAAACGAACAACTTTCAAGATCAAGTAATGAATTGATCGGAATAATAAAAGCAGGAAACAAACAAAACCCAAAAATAACAAAAATAGTATTACTTTCTCTATTAGAAATAAAAAGTTTACGTTGAAACTTTCTAATGAATACTATAGTTTCGCCACAGCTTTCTATCACCGAAGTACAGCGGTCTTCTCTTACTTTTTGTGGTAGTTACTTCAAACCAAGAGCTGCCTATAGTTGCATGTTTTTGGTGGGCGCATCAAACGATTTTTTTCATATATTTTTCCATAGGTTCTGGATCGCATTAAGATCGGGTGACTATGCGGGTCACTCTATCACTCAGAAGTTATTTTCTTGATTTTGAATATTACCATTCAATGGCCTGTTGAATGGTCATTTCGAGGGTGTGTCTTTCCATAAGACAACATAACATTCTGTAGTTACCCCTCATAACTACCGACATCCATTCGGAGAATGGTCCCTACTCCACCTAAAAAAATACGTCTCCATATCATGACTTTGTCACCATGGTACTAAACCGTGTCTTATGCCTGTCTCACATTCTGACGTTTGTCATATAGTACCGCTTTGGTCGAATATCCTGTAAAAATGCTGGTAGTTGGTCTTATGGACTATTGTTACAAAACGAAAAAGGATGTGCGGTGGAACAAAAACCATTGAAACACTTTATCGAAAAATTGTTACGGTTTTCATCTTTCCAAGATTGTTTATTGTTTTGGATGGCTGCCCGCGAGCGAAGGTTGTCAATTTTCGTTCATTGGATATTCAGTGAAATTCTATTTCTATACTGACAGGTTCGTAATTTCATGCTCCAGTGAAGAGAGAAAAAAATCGAAATGACGGATGGCGAGTGAGTTCTGACACATCTCGTTCAATATCATATTGTCAGTGATCATGTTACTGGCACGTAACAATAAACCAGTTAAGGAACGGTGAAAATTGATGCCAGTTTTTCACGCGACATCGACAGGCAATGGTAGATTTGATTGGCACAATCACTGCAAAATGGTTAAAAAAAATGGAAAAGCCCAGGAAATAGTGCTAACAATAGATCCAGACTTCAACTTTCAGCGAACAGTTTTTGTGAACACTCAGCTAGTGAACTTCTCTACCATAGAATATGCGACGT
Organism: Malaya genurostris; assembly: GCF_030247185.1. NCBI lineage: Eukaryota > Metazoa > Arthropoda > Insecta > Diptera > Culicidae > Malaya > Malaya genurostris. The sequence goes on from NC_080572.1 coordinate 47,896,244, forward strand.
GGCAAAAGTGTCATACCAACTACCGCTTAAACAACTAACCCATAGGGAAAATTGTTTGTGGTGGTGGTTGTTCTGAAATTTAATTCGATTCCGCACAATCTCCGCAAAAGCTCCACTGGCTCTGTTCAGAGTCCACGATGCTGATGTAACAAAGCAAAGCTATTTCACCTCAGCACGACCAGCTCACGCGACCAATGCAACCGGAAAGTGGCAATTTAGACTTACATGCACGCGTATCCAATTACAATGCTAGGCTGTGACAGTGCTAGTAGTGATGGACTTTTGCAAGCTAGGATTATAGGGTGGTAAAAATACAAAAGATCATAATCACAACAATATAAAAAAAGAAAAACACAAAAGCTCTCTACAAACTATGAACTAGATTCTGGAACTAGGAATTAGAAACCAGGAATTAAAGCAAGAGTTTACGCGACCACCCCTCAGTGTTGCTCCGGTACTAAGTGAGACCATCTAAAATTGAACAGAGGTCTGGGATTCGCGAGTGAGTCAAATCGAATGAGTAACTTCTGGAAACACCACAGTTCGTTGATATGTAATAGTTTCGGCCTAAAACCTAAAACCTAAAACCTAAAACCTAAAACCTAAAACCTAAAACCTAAAACCTAAAACCTAAAACCTAAAACCTAAAACCTAAAACCTAAAACCTAAAACCTAAAACCTAAAACCTAAAACCTAAAACCTAAAACCTAAAACCTAAAACCTAAAACCTAAAACCTAAAACCTAAAACCTAAAACCTAAAACCTAAAACCTAAAACCTAAAACCTAAAACCTAAAACCTAAAACCTAAAACCTAAAACCTAAAACCTAAAACCTAAAACCTAAAACCTAAAACCTAAAACCTAAAACCTAAAACCTAAAACCTAAAACCTAAAACCTAAAACCTAAAACCTAAAACCTAAAACCTAAAACCTAAAACCTAAAACCTAAAACCTAAAACCTAAAACCTAAAACCTAAAACCTAAAACCTAAAACCTAAAACCTAAAACCTAAAACCTAAAACCTAAAACCTAAAACCTAAAACCTAAAACCTAAAACCTAAAACCTAAAACCTAAAACCTAAAACCTAAAACCTAAAACCTAAAACCTAAAACCTAAAACCTAAAACCTAAAACCTAAAACCTAAAACCTAAAACTTAAAACCTAAAACCTAGAACCTAGAACCTAAAACCTAAAACCTAAAACCTGAATTTAAAGCTTTTCTTTACGTTTCGTCTTATGTCGTTTTCGCTTGAGAAAACTGAAACTGTCACGGGTAGTTTCATCAAACAAACACTTTTGACGAAACTGTGTTGATTTCGCACTTAGCAACGGAGGCTTGAGTAAACCTGATATAAAACCCAGGTTCGAAACTGACTCGATTTTCAGTTCAACAACGTCAAAACTAGGTTCGAAACTGGCTTCAAACGAACGATTTGACATCAGTTAGAGTGAAAACTGGGTTAGGTTTGGCATCAAGCGAAAACGACATTAGACTCGTCAGTACAGAGCAGTTCAAATTGATCTGCTTAGTGCAAACTCAATTTAAACTGCTCTGCACGGACGAGTTTAAGACGAAACGTGAAGAAAAGTAAAAACGGTTATGTGCACTAAGCACAAACTTATTATTACTTCTAAATTATTGAAAACCACAAATAAAAAATAAAAAAATCGCAAGCTACAAATTAAAAACTACAAACTACTGTGATATTCTATTCAAAATGTTTCTCGTCGATTCTTGAAAGAAACCAAGAGATTGTTTGTGCATTAAGGGGCGGGTAGGGTTTAACACTTTTGAAATATCATTTTTTTTCTTTATATTTTGTTATAAGTAAACATTTCAAGAATATTCTGTGAAATTTTCAAGCCTATCGGATCAAAACTCTGTATGTTAGTTAGACCTTTATCTTTGCTTATCTCATACTGAAAAGAAGTAAGAGCTCGGCACATAGGCCCAAGACTTCTGCTTCGATTGACTTAAGAACTTGACAAAACATTCTTGAAATGTTTCATTATAACAAATTATAAAAGAAAAACTATGATTTTTTTAAAAAAATATTAGACCCAACGGGCTCCCTTGAATAATAAATTGTTTCCATTGATTTTATAGACAAAAAACTTTAAACGCTTTTTGCTCGGAAGCAGGTTTTGAAAGTCCGTGTCCATCGTCATTCAAAAACTACTGCACCATTTTTTTCAAATTTTGCACACACTTTCTACATATAAAAAATCAGACCCCAACGTTTTCTTTTCGTTGTTTGTTACTTTGAGGAGTTTTTACAGCTTGAAAATGGCGATTTTTTTCTTGAAAAATCGTAGTTTTCGCTTTGAACAACCACCAAAAATTCAAAAAATTAAGAAAAAATCAAACAGAAACGTTAGGGTCTAGAAAAACTTCTACTCTAACTATGCTACTTTGATTTGTTCACTTCTGATTAGCCTGCGCTGAGATACAGTGGACACCGCAAATCATGATTTTTTTAAAAGCGTCTTCAAAAATACCTCTTCACCGATTTATTTCTTAAAATTTTTTCACGAAAAAATTTCAAAACGTTGTTCGAATGATGCTTTTTGTTATGCAAAACATTTGAATTTATTCTGTTAAACGATAATTCTGAAAAAAATTGCAAAAATGATGATTTCTCATCATTTCGAGTAGTGGCAAGAAGCAAGATCTGGTCAGAATACAACAGGATCCTTGTGGCTTCGAATCATGGGTAGAAGTCGTTTTTGTAAACATTCCTTGATGTATAATTTGAAGCAGTGGTGATCAAGGGTTTTGAAATCTTACCGCAGCTACAAATTGCTTGCCAGACCATAGCTTTCTTACCAAATTTTTCGACTTCAATCAATGTCTCGGACTGGTTTAACACTTGCCATTCTCGCACCGTATAATATTGTGGTCCCGGATTTTTAATCGAGTTTCACGCAGGTTTCGTCGTCCATGATTATGTAGTTCAAATTTCCAGCAAGAATCGTATTGTACAGCTTTCGAACCCTCGGCCAGATCGAGGCTTCTTGTTTCGGACTACGTTTTGGTTGTTTCTGCTTCTTATAAATTCGAAGATTTTAAACGTTCTTTAGCACGAAGATCATTTGACTTCGAAGTGCCCACTTTTTGGCCACATCCCGAACTGAAACTTTCTTCTTTTGATCGAACGCCTTCAGTATCCAACTGAGAGTTAGCAGGACCTTTTTTTCGACCCGTTTTCGGTTTATCCTCAAAGGTGTTATCCTCACCGAAAATTCTGATTGCATTTCGCACGACTTTTTCACTTACTCCTTCCATTTTTGCTATATTTCTCAGTGACAGTCCGCGTTCTGTGCACCATTTGTACACAATTTTTCGACGTTGTTCTGCTGAAAGTCCACGCATTTCGAAACAAACTAATGAAAACGAATAAACAACTGCACAAGTGGTTAGAGAAAAGTGTAAACAACAGGACAAATGGACAGATTCTGAACCATTGCGAAATGGCAGCGGTTTTTGGTTGCGTCCATACTTTCTGGGACAGTCTTTAGCTAATTCTGGCACCAGAACCCGAGAACTGGTATAAGCGATGTCGCTTCGTAAGGCCATCAACTAAAATGACGAACAAACTCGACCAGTTTTTATTCAATTTTTGAAAATTTTATACGATTTTTACATCTAATTCAAAACGACGGTGTGAATTTTTGTTTTATTCGAAAATATGCAGTAATTGTTTATAGGACCATAAGACCTATCATTTGACTCCGAAATTGAGAATATCGGTTCTGCAATCTCTGAGAAATGTGAGTAAGATCCAATTTTTTGTTTCCCCGCTTTAAGTGATGGTGTACAATATTTTACACACTTTACCCTATAATTTCGGAACCAGAAATCGAATACGGATGAAATTCAGTAATTCCGTATGGAAACACAAGACCTTTAATTCGAATCTAATTTTGTTTAAATCAGTCAAATCATCGCTGAGAAAAATGAGAGAGATCCATTTTTGGATTGATGATCACTAATTCCGGTGCTTCTGGAATCGGAAACCGGGAATCAGGATAGCCGGAATCGGTTTGTTTAGCTGCTTACTGATGATGGCTATCGATCTGTGTAGTTTTGAGTCTAGTTTAGGAATTTTTTAACACTCTTTACTCTATAACTCCGGAACCAAAGATGGGATTCGGATTAAATTCATGAATTCTGTATGGGACCACGAGACTATTAATTAGTCAAAATCGGCTCAGCTATCTCTGAGAAAACCTAGTGAGATTATTTGACACATGCACACACACACAGACATTGCTCTGCTCGACGAACTGAGCCGAATGGTATATGATTCTAGACATTAGGACACAGGAGTCAGCATGGAAATATCATCATATTAGGAGATTTTCAAATAGATTATTTTGAGAAAATAATTCGCTAGCCAATTTTTTTTCGATTTTTGATATTTCGTTTTGTTATGAATTATGAAAAAAACAAATTTTCAGTTCGCTGTTACATCTCATCCAAGTCAGTCGATAAAACAAAACCGCTTACGTTCGGGACGGAAGAAAGCAAGTACAGTATTGTGTAGTGAACAATAGAACGATCTCGAAATGAGTGAACCCAATTCGACTTTCGATACGGGAACTTGAAGGTTTGCTTAAAGAGCAAATGCATCTTGACATTAAACGTGTGCATTTACTTCAATGCAATAAGACAAATAATGTTGTTTACATCCAGTTTTATAAAAAGTTGGATGCCATTCAATTCGCAAAAGACAATAACAATGTGCACTATGTGGAGCACGAAAACATGAAGTACCACATTCCAGTATATATGGAAGATAGTGCTATAGAAGTGCGTGTGAATGATCTTCCCTCAAGTGTCATCAATTTATATATTCGCGAAATTATGTTCCAATACGGAAAAGCTCTCTCTATCGAAAAATAAAAGTGGAAGAACTTTTTCCCCGGTATTCTAAATGGCGTACGTTTGTTACGCATACGCTTGAAGAGGCCTATGCCTTCTTATGTGACTTTCGGTTAGCATACAAGAATCCCTTGCAAATCACTTGTTACCTATGACAACCAGATGGCATGTCAATATTGCCAAAAAGCTGTTCACTACGGTAAGCCATGTGATAAAGTGGACAAGGAGACAACCACACCAAAGGACAACGGTGCTTCCTTCACACCAACCCCAAGCAACCCAAGTACACCTGTGACAGCCACCAACAACAATGAAGCATCCGCTTCAACGAATCCATCATCATCCCCTATAGAACAAAGTATACCAGCTGCAGGTAACAACTTACCCTTCAACCAACCAGCAACTGCAACCAATGTACAACAAAGCGCATCTACAGCAACTAGCAACGATCTCGGCCACGTAAAGCTTGTACGCAAGTAGGCCTGAATAAAATTAAAAAAAAAACAAATTTAATTCCTCACTTTCTCCCTTTTCTCTCGGTCGCAGAGGGTATAATGTTCGTAAAGTGAATGTTTTGAGAAAATTGGTATATAAAAAAAATGGATACGTTTCGATGCAAGGTAATACCGTAAATAGAGACAGTAGCATTGCCAAAAGTTAGTTACTAAGGAGCAACTGATCATTAGACGTTTTTTACAGATAGAAAGCTTATTTAATCAAAGAAAAGCCTAACATGGAGAAGCTGCCTAATGATATTTTCAGTTTCTTCATATTTTCCAACAAATGATAACTTCCGAAAGTGCATAGCAGAAAGATGCTACGGAAAGTCATAATGCCTAAAAAAGGAAGGATGCGTTTTAGTCAGCAAGGGCACTTTATAATGCTTGCCCCTACCATCTACAAAAAAATAGTACAGCCCGTCACGTTCCCAGGGTTCTATGCATTTATAGTAACCAAAGGTTTATTAAATTATGTTGCTCTGTAGGCAAATAGAAGATATTCAATAATATATTTCTGAATGAGCCTTTGTTCGCACTGGTCATTCTGTCTAGAGGGTGGCGGCGTTGGTGGACGGTCGCGACAAAGCGCCTTATCTTCGTGGTTACATCTTTGAGAGGTGGGCACTCGGTCAGACAAACAGAACGTAGTAATAACGGTTGCTCGCTGCCTCCAGTGGTCACAGCAATGGAGCACGAGAAAAAGAGCCTCTGGTGTGTGGTGGATCTTAACCCGGCCCATGTTTCCTATTGTCATGGATATTATTCTGTATAGAGAGTTACATATTTTGCTATCGAAAATTAAAACAAAGGCTGACTTTGTTTCAGTAAATGCTTACAACATTGGCATGGCTTGCTTAGGATGTTTTCCAGGGGGTTGTTGTACTGTATTTTTCCGGAAACGGTTGTTAATTACCCTGTTCCTGATCTCAAAATGGGAAATTCCCGGAAAAAATCTAACTACTTTGACAATCTGCGAATAGAAACTTGATTCTGTTGAGCTGAATCCTATGCGGCAGCAAAGGGTTATGCAGCGTTTCTGAGTAATTTCCTTCCGAATACTTACGCTAGGTGCTCAAAACTTTTATCTCAGTCCATCGCTCAGTAAGTAGATAAACCTTCAGCCGATATTATTTATTTATTCACTTGACTAGTTTCAGTTCTGGGATGAATTAGCTGCAAGTAACTCCAGTTCGGTCCTAAAAGTAACTTTCACCAGACAATATTAGTGAAGAAAACAAACAGTATATTCCATAAGAAATTTCAACCAAACAATAGAACTTTCCGGATGCTTTATCTGGAAGTATTTACACGGAAATGCGAATTCATCAGTCATGGAGTCAGTTTGTTTATTTTGGACTAAAAGCACTTCCTTGTTGGCTTGGTGTTACTTTCTATGGAACTTGAACGACTTGCTCTTGCCAACTACGAATTGAGAAAAAGAGAGAAGCAGTCCTAAGTTAGAAATTGTGTTGATTCAATTCTATTCACCTAATGGATGATGTCTTTATATAGATTCATTCTGAAGTATCGTTGCTTGGTGGAAAGTGTTTCGGATTGAAATATGTTCTTCCACGTGCTGGGCAATCAGTGGTAAAATATACATGTGTTATATATCGGAAAAAAAATAGAAATATCTTAGGGCTGATTATTTTCATAACATTTAATATCTGTAAAATTATAGTTTCTAGCAATTTAGAATTTGAGGTACTTTCATTTCCACCTCACTACACCCCCCACCACTCTTCAAATGACTTCAATTTCGAGCCTTCTGGTAGTTGACGCAACTAGTATCAGCGGAAAACAAGAAACAAATATACACTGGCCAATATAACACTAGAAATACAAATTTAATATTGATACAAAGTTCGCTTCGATTCTATTTGTTCATACATTGATGTGCAATTATTAATTAACACAAAGTGGAGTCCCAGTGGAAAACATTTTCTTTTGAGTGATCCACAAACTTAAAGTTAATACACTGTGCCTTGGAAATATTTCTACGTATCGATTGGAGAACTTTTGTCGAAAGTATATTTCGCATAGATACAAATAGATACATTAGGAGCACGAAAACACTTCAGTTTAAAATTCGAAACATAAGTTAACAGTGAATTTGTCAATAGTTGTGTACTTCTATACCAACAATTCGAGCAAGAGGCAGTTTGAGCTCTCCACAAGATCAAATATTAAGTTCAAATGAAAGACCTTATGATCCCACACAAAATGTTTTATATTAATTCGGCACCGATTCCTGGTTTCAGAACTTCAGAGTGATACGCATACAAAAGAAATAATGTGCATTCAACTCTCTCAAAGTTGGTTGCACCGATTTTCACTACTTAGATTAAAAAAAAGTATTTTGACCTTTAGATTGCTATTGATTTTTATCCCTATCCAACTTCCGCTAGAATTAAGAGATTAAAAATTAGTTTCAGACGACGATTTAAAAAGAAACGAATTCCTTACAACTGTTAATATAAGTTCTAGTTTACACAACCATTAGAGCAACAATTTAGCACTTGGTGGAAAATCACCTAACTTTGTGTACATTTATCACAGTGTGTAATGTTACGCAATGTCATACTCACCACTGTTTTATATGTATGTTCACATTTTCCGGTAATTTTTGTTTATTTCTTGTTGTGTGAACGATTTTGTAAGTTTATATAGGTGTAGTAATTTTTGTTGAATATCTGTGTATAAATTACATTAGGAATAGGTCACAACCGTCCATTTGCTGTAAAGATTCGGTTCTGCTGCGGAAGAGAATGACAGTTGATCGGTGTTGGTTTATTGACATCGATCAAAACAAATAAAAAAATGAACCAGGAATGTGAGAAGTCGCATGTTTTCGTTTTTTCCCCGAAAAAGTGGAAGTTTCCTCGAGACAGTGCGCGCGTGAGTGATTTTGCGGCAATAATACCGTTAGGCAAGACATAAGGTGCCGGTCCTTGGTTCGTCAACGGATCCACCTGAGGTAGTGCCTTGCGGTGCCTACCTGTGATATTTACGACGAGTGAATAGGTCCGGCGTTTGCTCGCAGCGTCGCTTGGGAGGTTTCGACAAAAGAGCCTAAAGTGGCTCCGAATATGCCCCCGTCATAATTACACTGACATCATTACCGACATACGAATAAATTTACAAATTATCCACCATAAACTAATGAACGTTGTAAAATATTACTGTTTTAGTGAAAAGGACCACAAGTATCTACTTCAAACTCTTAAGAGGAATCCAAACAGTTCTGTAAGAGTTGTGGCGAAAAATATGTATTTTTGTGAACTTTCGTGCAAGACTCAAAAAGGTGAGTGGGTAATGTCAGAGACATAACTGGATGACGTGAAAACGAATAAAACTGACATGCTTTTTCCACACATCCGAATATTGATAATCTCACGTACTAGTTGATTGTTTGTTTGAATTTTACAGAATTTCAATACGCCACTTGCATAACTATAAGCCAGAACACACGAAAGCAAAACATTACGAGGTTGTTCAAAGGACAAGAACGATTAACTAAAAAATGCAATGTTCAAATCCATTCTTGAAATGAAAAATCCATAACAAATCATTTCTTGGCATATAGGATTTCTAAATTTAAGTTGGGAATTAATATGGCATTATTTTAATATCTTACTCGTGGAACCCGTCTCGAAAATACATAGTGTATAGCGAATTGAAAGAATATCCACAATCCGAGTTTTAGAATGCATTGACATGCACTCGTCAAGCATGAACAAAAAGTATCTTTAATTACATCAACAGTTGCACTATTTATGTACCATTTAATTCCACTATTTCACTGTTACGTTATTACACTTTCACAAAGTCACTATACTTTAATGAAGCATACCAAACGTTACAATACAGATACGCGTATTTCGGAATGTTATTTACATCCTTCTTCAGTGTATCGGTTTTATAAGTTTTATAACAAACTTATAAAACCGATACACTGAAGAAGGATGTAAATAACATTCCGAAATACGCGTATCTGTATTGTAACGTTTGTTATGCTTCATTAAAGTATAGTGACTTTGTGAAAGTGTAATAACGTGACAGTGAAATAGTGGAATTAAATGGTACATAAATAGTGCAACTGTTGATGTAATTAAAGATACTTTTTGTTCATGCTTGACGAGTGCATGTCAATGCATTCTAAAACTCGGATTGTGGATATTCTTTCAATTCGCTATACACTATGTATTTTCGAGACGGGTTCCACGAGTAAGATATTGAAAGTTTTATAACAAACTTATAAAACCGATACACTGAAGAAGGATGTAAATAACATTCCGAAATACGCGTATCTGTATTGTAACGTTTGTTATGCTTCATTAAAGTATAGTGACTTTGTGAAAGTGTAATAACGTGACAGTGAAATAGTGGAATTAAATGGTACATAAATAGTGCAACTGTTGATGTAATTAAAGATACTTTTTGTTCATGCTTGACGAGTGCATGTCAATGCATTCTAAAACTCGGATTGTGGATATTCTTTCAATTCGCTATACACTATGTATTTTCGAGACGGGTTCCACGAGTAAGATATTGAAAGTTTTATAACAAACTTATAAAACCGATACACTGAAGAAGGATGTAAATAACATTCCGAAATACGCGTATCTGTATTGTAACGTTTGTTATGCTTCATTAAAGTATAGTGACTTTGTGAAAGTGTAATAACGTGACAGTGAAATAGTGGAATTAAATGGTACATAAATAGTGCAACTGTTGAATATATTCCGCTAACAGCTCCAGGTGAAAAATAGTTTAATTACATAAAAAACTACAAGGATCAGCCCCATGGGGTTGTTCGAGCCATTGATGTGGAACAAGGCAACCACATTTCTATTGATCTCTAAATCAAACAGTTCAATAAATCGTCACACTTTTGAATCCGCAATTGCACGAGAGCCTGCTTAGATTGATCTTGATTAGGAACCAACACCGAACATTGTTTATCATAGTTTGTGTTTGTTTTATAACCGACAAAATTACACCAATATCCCAAATGTATGTAATTATATCTTCGTACATACTTGCTATACGGATTTCGATACTTGAACTTCTCTTCGCTAAGCTTGTGATCAAGTTTTGTATGCAAGCAATTATTTTTATAGCGCTAAGTTTCTCTACCATTCTTCGATTTCTGTTGAAACGATAAACTTTTTCTCATTATCTATCGAGTTCATCTTATATAAATTCGAAATTAATCTCAAACACTCAAAATTTACTCTGGGGTAGTTGTCAAATTCTCGGGCGAAACGACATAACATGGAATTTCATGCTAACTTGCATAACACAAGATAAAATCGTTTTATAGCACTTTCTGTCTTGCTGTCTAGCAATAGCCTACCTCTAGCATGCTACGCGTAGGACTGAAACGTGAGCTATAATTTCGTCTCTATTTATAGATTCACGTGCTTCCAACAGCTTCGCTTTTGCATCGATTGACCAATCAGAGTGATGCTTTCCCTTTGATATATCGCTTACTCCTTCAAAACCGTCGTCTATGGCAGGGAAATCCAATATGCCGGAGATTTTTAGCAGACAAAATAGGACACCGCTCGCTACTAATCAAAATTTCAATCATTTATAATTGAAAATACGTGGCTTGATACATTCAAAACGAATTTTAGAAATATTTCCAATCAAATAATGAAATAATATTAATAATTGATACAAAATATACTGAGCTGTAAGTGTTTAAAACCTGACCACATTTCTACGTGTATTTTCCTTGATTTTCCGATTTGCACCCCTTTATAGAAAATAAAGATGTGTTCCGGATCAAAATTCATGAGAAATGGTAAATATATGATATGCACTTTAGTAAACATCTTACAAACAAGTTGAGAGATCTTGTTTGAATATTATTCAATTTTTGAAATAAAATGATACAATAATACAATAATCAGCTAGGTGATGTATTGCCACCATGCCAAAGATTTTGATGTGTAACAAAGAATGAACAATTTTGCAATGGGCGAGAAAATTGTAAGAGCATTTTGGTTATAAATTGAATGACTAAATCGACCGCCATGAACAACATGCACAAATGGATCTTCCTCATATTAGTCAATTAAAAATACTGGTTTATTTTATTTTATTTTTTAATTTTATTTTTCGTCAAGCAAATCTAGACTACATATAAATGGTTTACAATGTTTACTTAGATACTACGCATTATTTCTACGACTAAGCTGGAATTTCATTTCATTTTTCGACATATCAAGGTCAAGATGTTCGCAATATTGATTATAGTGGCGCATTATACGATTGATTGGGCTATATTTTGCATAATTTGTTCTAGTGTTTCTTTCTAAAAATAATTTCCTGGTTCGTAGTTGACGGCTCGGTGTATAAAAATTTAGTTGCGATAATAAAGAAGGTGATTGAATGCGTTAAGAAATAATGTCGCTGATAAAATAAAGCATTGCAAGGTCGCAGCGTTCTTTAAGTGTTTGAATATTGATGAGCATGCAGCGTGCTTCATATGATGGTAGAGGAAATGCTGTCCAGTTTAATTTACGAAGTGCATATAAAAGAAATTGTTTTTGAATAGATTCGATGCGTTCTTCGTAAATAGTATTGTATGGATTCCATACTAGGCTGCAGTATTCCAAAATAGGTCTGACATATGTAGTGTATAATAATTTAATTGTGTATGGGTCCTGAAAGTTATGACTGAAGCGTTTAATAAAGCCCAGCATGCTATTAGCTTTATTGATTATGGTATTGTAGTGTTCCACAAAAGTGAGCTTGGAGTCTAAGATTACGCCTAAATCTCTTACAATTTTACATTTTTCTACAAGTTGATTTCCTAGATGTATGTTTGTAGATATAGTTTCATTTTTCATACTGAAAGTTATTGAGTTACATTTTTTTACATTGAGTTGGAGTAGACTTTTGCAGCACCAAATGTGGAATAGATTGATTTCGTTCTGGAATATTACAGCGCCGCTGATATTTTTAATTTCCCTAAAGAGTTTCATGTCGTCTGCATATATAAGCACTTTCAGATTTTTTAGTATGAAGGAAATGTCGTTTATATGTAAAATGAAAAGGAGAGGCCCTAAGTGAGAACCCTGAGGTACGCCAGAAGTTACATTAATTGGTTCAGACAGAATTTTTTGGAAGCGGACTACCTGTACACGATTCGTTAAGTATGATTTGAGCCATTCAAGAAGAGTATGGTTTATGCCATATTTTTGTAGTTTGTATAGAAGTAAAGGTATGTCAATACGGTCGAAGGCTTTGCTAAAGTCAGTGTAAAGAGTTTCTACGTAGTTGCCGGCGTCCATTGCATTCAGTGTGAATGTCATAAATTATAAGAGATTTGTTGTAGTTGAGCGGCCTTTAAAAAAGCCATGTTGTTTGTTTGTTATTACATTTTTAAGTTGATGAAAAAGTTTTTCGTTTACAATTTTTTCAAATAATTTTGGAATGCATGAGATAATGGCTATTCCCCGGTAGTTCCGAATATTAGATTTTGCAACAGATTTAAATATTGGTACACGAAAAGAAGATTTCCATGCTTTAGGAAAAGTACATTTATTAAGTGATAAGTTAAAAAGTAGTTGTAGTGGTAGTGTAAGTTCTTCAGAAAGATTTTTTAAAAACATTGGTGGTATACTGTCAGGTCCAGGCCCTTTTGAGGCGTCTAAGTTTTTCAGTGCTGTCGAAATGTCATGTTCTGATAGATAGTTTACAGAGATGGAGTTGGAAAATGCAGGTATGAAAGTGAAGTATTCACGGTCACGGTCAGTTTCTGAATAAGATGTATATACTTCTTGGAAAAAATTTGCAAAGTGATTGCAGATTTCTGTACTTTTTTTCCCTACATGTTCGTCGAGGTTCATTTGAGATGGAAAATTGTTGCTTTTTAGTTTAGTTTTTGTGTAGTTAAAAAAGTTCTTAGAGCAAGTCTTTATTTCGTTTTCAATTTTGCGGTTGTATTCTTCGTGTGCTGTGTTAATGGCTATTTTGAGTTGATTGCATAGATTTAAGTAATTTTGAAGATGAGCGTCACTTTTTTCTTGTTTGAAAGTTTTGTGTGCTTTTTGTTTCCTATTTTTCAAATGTTTTAGTTGTGATTACAGGTAATTTGCTGTTATGATTTTTTCTTCTTCTTTTCATGGGAAAAATTTCGGCTAATATTTTGTTTATAATGTGATAGAATTTGTTTACTTCGACGTCGACATTTCCTTCTGTACTCAGTATGTTCCGCCAATTTGTTATACTTAGTCTACACTTGACTTCTTCAAAGTCAATTTTATTGTATTCCGGCACTTCCTCATATTCCAAGTCGTAGGGAAGAGATGCATTGTGTGTAAATAATGAATATTCAATTGCGGTGTGAAATGCTTCATTTTCCCATAATGGCAGGTTTGATGCGTTCACACAAAAGTCTTCTGTGCAGTTTGTGAAAAGAAGGTCTAAATATGCATTTTGTTGATTTTTTACGGAGTTTACTTGATGCAGGCCAAATTTAGAAATTTTGTCGAAAAAGTAATGCAATATTGCTTTTTCTTCTACGACTGGAAGTAAGATTGATTCATTTTCAATGTCAGAAATGAAGTCCGCATTACGTTGATTGAAGTCGCCAAAAATATGGAGCTTTACTTCAGGTTCCATATTCGAAATAATTGTGTCTAAAGATTGAAAGAATAATTCAAAAGAGAATTCGTTCGCATTTTCGGGTGGGAAGTAGACAGAGCAGTAAATATGTTCTTCTCCCAATATTGAGACTTTGGCCCATACATGCTCAAATTCTTTATATTTAGGAGTAATAATTTCTTCAGAAGTAAAGCAAGAGTTTATGGCTATGAGGACTCCACCTCCAGATTTTTTCTGGCAGTGAGATAAATTTCGGTCGTGCCGAAATACGTCAAAATTATTTCCAAATACTTCTTCTCTTCTTACACTTTTAAGGATCCACATTGTTTGAAGGCGTTATACTGTTCCTTAGTGCGACCATTGCTGGAAAATGCCAGTTTGGTATGGAGTCCATATCAACTCGTTTGGAACTTGCGGATTGAGCGTGTTCAGAAAAGATTTATTCGGCTTGCGCTAAGAGACCTTCCCTGGCGAAATCCCTTGGATCTGCCACCGTACCCTGATCGATGTCGCCTGTTAGGTCTTGACACTCTGGAACGACGAAGGAAGATTCAACAAGCTGCGTTTGTGGCGAAGATTATCAACGGCGAAATCGACTCTCCAAAAATCCTGTCTCTCATCGACTTCAGGGTTTCACAACGAACTCTACGATCAACAGGTTTGCTACAACGAAGATTCCATCGAACATCGTTTGGAGCCAACGAACCTATTGCAGCGTGTGTTCGAACTTTCTCCCTAGTTGAAAATTTATTCGATTTTGGTGAATCATCGCATAAGTTTGTTCAGAAAGTGTCGCAATCCTCGATTTTATAACTTAACTTTATATTCATTAAGACTTTTATTGTCAGATGGAACAAGCAAACAAATAAACAAATAAACTTTCATCCCAGCTGCTTTCAGTTCCAAGGATTACGTCGAAAGAGGAGGTTATTAAATTTTGATGAATTTCTTTCATTTTGGCCGGGCTTTTCATGCGGTTGAAATTTTGGCAATAGACCAAAATTTCAGTCACATTTTGTCTGTGAAGCGAAGAAGTATTTGAGAATTCTGGAATACTTACATTACTAATTTCTGTGTCTATTCCTTCGTCAAAGGGCGTCGTTATTTCCGAAAATTCGGCTTTGTAAAATTGTGTTCGGCTTCCCGGATTAGTTGGAGTCGGCGGATGTGTTCACTTGTCAAAAATTTCCCATAAGAGTCCAGGTCGGCCAGCGCTTTCTTAGGTTTCATTCCCTATTCCTGATGCACTTCGATGAAGATTCGTAGGAGGTGGTCAGGTGTTGTTGGAAGGCCTTCTGATGCTAATAGCATTTTTATACTAGTTGGTGTCATACCCTCGATGCATACTGTAGGTTGTTGATTTTTCATGTATGACAAATACAGCCGGACCACGTGCATTATTTTCGGGTCACGAAGCCTTGCTTTTAAGAAGCGTTCGTCGCCATTTGCAGATTGTGAAGTAAGACGTACAATTGGAGGACGCATTGGATCAATTTCGAATTGGCTGTCTGTATTCATGTCCTGTGATATTGCAGATGTATTTATGTTCTGTGATATTGAAGATGTGTTCACATAGTTAGTGGATGGTGCAGCTTTGATGTCATTACTTCCTAAGACCGGAGTAGTGTTGTTTTGAATACTTCATGTTCCTTTGTAAGGGTTGATTGTTTCATTGTTTTGAAAATTTATGAATTTTAAGGCAATATCTGCACCTGGATGCCCGGAGAATTGAACCCGTGCAGCTGCTAGTAAGTCTTTGTCCAATGGTAAGGTATATTGTTATGACATATTATTGTTATTGTTGTGACAGGTATTGTTACTATTTGTGTTGAAATTGCTGTTGTGGTGCCCGTTGTTGTTGTTGTTGTTGTTGTTGCTGCTGCTGCTGTTGTTGCTTTTGTTGTTGCTGTTGTTGTCGTGTTTGCTGTTGTAGTAGTTGTTTTTGTTTTTACTTCGTATGTTGTTGTTGTTGTTGAATTTTGTATTATTTTGCTGTTTCCGCTTCCGATGTTTTCGTCTGAGGTTTGCTTTTTCTGCTTGTTTTTCTTGCAGCCGTCGAGTGCGCTGTTTCTTGGCATACTCGCTCCAGTCGCATTTCCATATTTTTTTGCTGCCGATGAAGCGCCAGCCTGACGTGACTTCCGAGTCAGCTTTTTCTTCTGGTGAAGGTTTAGCATTCTGGGCACTGATTCCCATTTCTTCAGCAATACATGGATGAGCTTGAGGGACTTGCTCTTTCTTCATTATTGCTTCATTTCACAGTGCTTTGACGTCGTCCAAAAATTCTTTCGATGATAAGCTGCATGGTGGGTCGATACTTTTTATTTCATTAATATTTGTTTGCACGCCGTCAATTTTGTTTTCGAAAAAAGTAAACACTTTAATAACCATACATAGTTAGTGTCTGTTTTACTAGCAAAAAACCATGTCGTAAGCCTACTGCATTCAACCACTGCACTATGGTCCGAAACGGGAAATTAGCGTGACAAAAATATTCTAGACTATGAAAAAAATCATCGTTTTTGCGAATTTTTTCCAGAATTATCGATCAACAAAATAAATTCGAATGTTTTGCATGATAAAAAGCATCATTCGAACAACATTTTGTAATTTTTTCGTGGAAAAATATTGAGAAATAAGTCGGTGAAGAGGTATTTTCGAGAACGCTTCATAAAAATCATGATTTGTGGTGTCCACTGTATCTCAGCGCAGACTAATCAGAAGTGAACAAACGAACGCAGCATAGTTAGAGTAGAAGTTTTTCTAGACCCCAAAGTTTCTGTTTGTTTTTTTTTTAAATTTTTTTAATTTTTGATGGTTGTTCAAAGTGAAAACTACGATTTTTCACGAAAAAATCCGCCATTTTGTAGCTGTTAAACCTCCCCAAAGTAACAAACAACGAAAAGGAAAACGTTGGGGTCTGGTTTTATGTATGTAGAAAGTGTATTCAAAATTTGAAAAAATGGTGCAGTAGTCTTTGAATGACGATGGACACGGACTTTCAAAACCTGCTTTCGAGGAAAACGGTTTTTGTCTATAAAATCAATGGAAACAATTAATTACTCCATTTTTTCTTTTATAATTTATTATAACGAAACATTTCAAGAATGTTTTGTCAAGTTTTGAAGTCAATCGAAGTAGAAATCTTGGGCCTGTGCGCCGAGCTCTTGCTTCTTCGTAGAATGAGATAGCCATAGATAAAGGTCCATAACTTACAGAGTTTCGTTCCAATAGGCTTGAAAATTTCACAGAAAGTTCTTCAAATCTTTTGTCTATAAGAAAATATACAGAAAATAAGAAATGATTTTTCAAAAGTGTTAGACCCTACCCGCCCCTTAATACTAGCTTAAACCAAACATTTGAGGAAGCTTCCATTTTGAGTTATTTGTGGTTATCTTCTACTAATGAAAGTTTGATCATATATAGCTGACCATATTTCCGATGAAATGGAGAAAAAAATATGTTTCTGCGTAAAATACAACAAAAGATATTCACGATTTACATTCTACCCATTCTTGGACAGGGTAAATTTTGAAAAGGCACCCCTTAATAAAGTAAGTCGTATATACGACAAAACCTTAAGACCACCATTTTCAGAGATACAAAAATTCTACTGTACGCTACTAAGCGACTAGCAATGAAGTCTGTATGTAATCGTGCAATATAAACAATAGTTTACATAAATAAATGTTTTCATTATTTTCAAAACATTCTCGCTTCACTATTTGTGGTACAGACTGTATACGTATACTACTTGGAAGTAAAAAAAAACGAGGGAGAAACCCTACAGTGAAAGGTTTATCCAGATTTTCATTGAGAAAGGAGAACTTTTTTCAGCATACCACAAGGGTGAAGTTTTATGTGGAATGTTACATGATAATCCAAAATATTTCCCCGCATCTCTATATCTATAATAGAGCAACAACGAATGATCCCTAGGAACACATCCGTTCTAAATACATATGCTCATGAATCCTAGATGCAAACTCAGCTAAGTTTATATGCTTCTAAGAAGACTACCAGATGGTTCAACCACGCACATCGCTCGTAGCTGTGCGTGGGTGATTAACATAAAACCAGGATACCAACCGTAAGTAATTCAAAGCACTTTGAGCTACGTATCCTTCTGTGCTGAGGTGTGTATGAGTGTGTTTGTCCGTTCCGATGTGCATTAACATACACATAATCATCCATCTCGTCCCATAGCAAAATGGTGATGATGGGATGCGTGCTGAAGATCCCACGAAAAAGCAAAGTGCCTGTGCATAATTTCCGCAGTAACCAATACACCGTTCAGGCAGCGAGAAAATCACGCACGGCACAACCGCTCCCAGGCGTGTTTTTGTAAAGCGAATGTAAAGTTGTAAATCGTGCGTCTGTCCCGGCAAAGAGCTCATGAAAGTTTGATGAAATCTGAGATCCTTGAGACCACCCAGCACCAGCACCGTCCCGTTTGTTAGGACAGGGTCGTTTTTCTACCGGAAGGCTCACGACGACACAGCAAACACAGACAAGAGCCGAGCGGTGTAAAATTCGAGTTAGGGCAGTTTCGCAGCTCGCAAATTAGACGTGGCACTTTTCGCTCCGCTGGCATACAGACCATCAACAGTTTCTTAACCTTCCCGTTTGACGAAGGTTCATTCATCTGTCGAGTGACGCTGGAGGGCTGAGTGAAGAAAAAGGTTCCGGCTCCGATGATGATTGGAAGATCATCAACGTGTTGAACACGTGTGATAAAGCCACTGGATTATTTATGAGCCAACACAGAGAAAAAAAGGGAAATTAACATCAATTTTCATGCATATATTTGAATATGGCAATTGAATGAAAAGTTACAGTTCTTCGATTTTCAAAATACTTTAAAAGAAAAACCAAGAGTTTTTTTTTAAATATACAGTCTTGTTCATAGGAACCCAATTTCAGTTTCCATCGATCATAATATTAAATCAGATTTTCGATTCAGCTGATGTCTGTTTCATAGCACTAGGGATTTATATGTCGGGTGAATTTTATTATTTTTTCCTGTGTACGCCATGTTGAGGGTTGGAATTTTCGTATGCTTCTTAATAGACGGAAAAGGGTAGAGGGACTATTGAAAGATCAATAACTGTAAATAACATCGAGACGGTACTGTCCACTGTTCCATATGGTTTTTATAAACAATTTTAGGAATGAAGTCTTCTTTAACTAGGCTATCGGCTCCAATAGTCATCTCATATATGAAAACCATTAGTTAGATTTGTCTGAATTTCACAGTTAAATTTTTTCAATAAAAAAATTGGAGACTTTGAAAAAAACCGCCTTCCCCCTCGTAGACAAACGTAGACTTTTACTAGTCCCTCCTCCTTACAGAGAGTCTATGTGGTTTGTGAAAGGTCTCTTATAATGGGGAGACCAAACAATAGCCGTATATTCGAGGGTTAACCGGACTAGTGCACAATAAAGAGCTTTCGAGCAGTGTATATTTCGAAAACTTTTAGCAGTTCGTAAGATGAAACCTAATAGTTTAGAAGCCTTTAAAATTACGTAATTGACGTGATTCTTGAAATCAAGTTTGTACCCTAAAATACCTCCCACGTCTTTCACAAAGGATTCACGTTTAAACACGTTTTGCGAGAAGTTGTAGTCATATATAATTGTTGAGCGCTTTCGAGAGAAGGATATAACAAAACAATTAGTACCGTTCTGTTGATATGACACCATTTTGTGAAAGCATCCAACTGAGTTCGAAAAAAACATTTGTCATCTTGGCCATTTATCCGATGAAATTGTTCGAAATCATCAGCGAATGATAACTTTAAACATTTAACAGTGAATTTGAGATCGTTGAGATAGAGTAAGAATATAAATAGTCCTAAATGACTTCCTTGAGGCACTCCAGAAGAACGGTGTTGTTATCCTGTTTCCTATTTGCACAGACATCTCCCGAACAGTTAGATATAACTATTTCTATTCGATAATGTATTTTATCAAAGGTGCAAAGGATCGAACATAACTCCTCCGAAACAACCATCTAACTTGGCAGTAAGTGCCTGCTAATAGAGGGAATTTGAAGCAAAATATTTCGAGTTTTGCGAAACCGATATTTTTCGGTAGGAACGGATATTTATTACAACTGAGAGATGATTGTAAGGATATTTATACGCGTAAACAGATAGCAACGGTCTCTAATAAAGAAGCTCTTATTCCAATTGTTTGTATATTTCGACACAATTCCATAACTACTCAGTAAATTATCACCAAACTTGGCACAGATACTTTTTGCAATTCAGAGGTTGTCATAAGGTTATTTTTTTGCCGAGCTTAGATATTCATTGCAGAGGTAAATAAAACAGTTGAGATTATAGCAAGTGCTTCTAAAAGGGGTCTGTACTGTAAAATTTATCTTATTTGTAGACAAACGAGGGGGCCGGAGGATTCAGACTAGGAGAAGGGGGTCTTAAAAAATCAATCTTTATCTCCCATTTTTTGAGAGATGGGCAAGAATTTCAATGTCGTGTTAGATAGTATTTCAATTGTAAATTTGAATGAAACGCAAATTTTTAAAATAAAATTTCAACTGATATTATTCCATTTTGCCGGAAAATTCTAAGAACTACGGGGAAATTAATCTTTATCTGTCTATGAACGTAATCAAGTGTATAAAGTTTATGAAAGTTTCAGCATAACTACGAAACAACTAAACAAAAGTGCGTCATCCACAATATTGACACTGTGAAACATAATTTACATAGGGTCGCTGCACTAGAGCTTCTGTTCTTAGACCAAACAATAATCACGTTATCAAATTGAATGGCTGGGAATTGACCTGGTCTGATCAAGCGACATATGTAGGTATCAGAAAAAAAATCAGAAACAAATTATTAATTTATAAACAAATTTTCAGACCAAGCATGCCTTATACTGTACCAATTTGGTCTTTTGTTATTCCACCAGAAAGAAACGCTTCAGAACAAAATTTTTGAAGCGTCCTCTCCGGTTTAGTACAAATGAGTTACACAGAACAAACAAATATTGAACCATTACATGTAATGCCACATAATATGATAGGTAAATTCCGAGAAAAATCGATGCAATCTTCAATTGAATCGATTCGCTTTCTATGTTAGTTAGTAAGTTAGCATATAAGTTCCTTTTACTCATTACACATCACAAGTATAGGGTTACAATTTTCCATCAAAAAATTACAGAATTGCGGAAGCAAATGGTGTCCTAATGGTAATATCCCAATCATATAACAGTTCGGCTGAAAAGTTCGTATCGTTCAATAGAAACACACATTTTTTTGCCAAAATTTGTTTTTATTATTCAACATAATTGCCATCAGAGGCGATACAGCGATTATAGCGATCTTCCAACTTTTCGATACCATTTTTGTAGTACGATTTGTAATAGTCACTGTTGTCACGCTATATAATAGTCACTGTTGATGGTTTTTCCCTTTTCAAGGTAGTCGATGAAAATTATACCATGCGAATCCCAAAATACAGACGCCATAACCTTACCGGCCGATTGTTGAGTCTTTCCACGCTTTGAGTTCGGTTCATCGCGTGCAGTCCACTCAGCTGACTGTCGATTAGACTCCGGAGTGAAGTGATGGAGCCATGTTTCGTCCATTGTTATATATCGACGAAAAAAATCGGTTTTATTTCGATATAACAGCTCCAAACACTGCTCAGAATCATCAATTCGTTGTTGTTTTTGATCGATTGTGAGCTCACGCGGCACCCATTTTGCACAAAGCTTTCTCATATCCAAATATTCGTGAATAATATGTCCAACACGTTCCTTTGATATCTTTAAGGTGTTAGCTATCTCGATCAACTTCACTTTACGGTCATTGAAAATCATTTTGTGGATTTTTTTCACGTTTTCATCGATAACAGCCTCTTTTGGACGTCCACTGCGTTCATCGTCTTCGGTGCTCATATGACCAGTACGAAATTTTGCAAACCACTTACGAATTGTTGCTTCGCCCGGTGCAGAGTCTGGATAACACTTATCAAGCCATTTTTTGGTATCGCAAAAAATGCAATATCTCACAAACTAAAAAATGCAATATTTCACAAACTAATAATCAGACAGCTGTCAAATTTATACACGTATCTTTTGAAGGTTGGTACTAACTGAAAATGGTATGGATATAATTCTAGTGGCGCCCTCTCATGAAAAGGATACGAACTTTTCAGCCGATCTGTCTTTTTTATTTAATAATATATTCAATAAGTCACCACTTGTGACTTAAATCTTAAAAATTTAAGTCTAATTTATATTGCAATAAACAATAAATTAAAAAAAGGTCGGCAACTAGAAATTTTATTCATTGTTCAGTAGTCTCCGTGCTAATGTTTGCATGGTATTGTTAGGAATCGTTTCAAGTTTCTACACACTTAAAAATTTTTACATCTTATTAGATGCACACAAATGGAGTGTCGCAGCTCACGCAAATTTACGTGGAAGAACATTTAATATTGTGTCTGAAACTCCATGACATGGAATTCATTGAAAAAAAAAAAGAATTTTGTAGCAACCCACCGCGACTTGAACCGAGAATCGCAAGTTCGTCTGATAATCGACTGAGCCACAGAAGCATGCATCTGCTTGGCCGGTAAAATGTGCATTTAAATTCATACAGTCGCACCTGCTAGTAGAACGCAAGTTACAGTCGAAACCAATACAATTCAAGCTCATCTAACATTAAGTCATTACAAATAAAATTTTCCGTCATTTGACAAATTAGGTCTTTATGAATTACATCGTATGAGGGATTATATCACCTGTAAAAAATATTTTTTTTAGAGTGTAGTTATGTTTACGTTTCGTTTTTGACTGATCAGTGCGTAGCAGTTCAATTTGAACTGCCTAATGCAAAACTCGGCAGTTCAACTTGAACCGCTAAGCAGATGTAAAGTTTCGGCTGTTTGCAGAACACTTTTGTTTTGCATCGAAGTGCAATGTCTATGCTGACGTGCCGAACGAACTGCCGAGTTTTGCATTAGGCAGTTCAATTTGGACTGATATGCACTGATGAGTGAAAGACGAAACGTAACCCTAAGTACTAGTCCAAAATTTGGCTAACCCCTGAATGATCGTTTAAAGATTTTGCTGTGACATGATACACAAACCATATTAGTTTGTTTTTTTTTTCAATTACAGAACGTTCTTCACACTGGAGCCGAATAATGTTTCCACCAAACTATCCCGAGCATCTCCGCAAGTGAAATCGGATTTCGGCACACATTGCTGGTGAAGTAATCGAGATCGATCAGGGCAAAATTAGCGGTGCATTTTTCACCTGACTCTGCAGGCAATGGTGGAATCGGGCAGCATTAGTCGGACCAGCCCGGCCTCAACGTCGATAGTAACGGCGGGAGTTCGCAGTGGAATCCTGGAGACACGGGTCCGAGGTGCCTGGTACAGGGTATCGGTGACACTAGAAACGGACTACATATCGGTTAGTTTGGATGAAACGTGCGAACCGGTTGATCACAGCACTACACTTAATGGAACACTGGGGTGAGTAATGGATTTGGATTTTACACGAGTTGCCCGGTATTCGGTGAGGTTTTAATGGTCATGTTGAATTGTTTTCCATCTATTCAGCAAGAGAAATAACTGAACAGCCATTGGTCATTCAAAACCGATTTCCAACAGGCAGTTTAGGATATGAATTTCTACCAATAATTTTAAGCTAATACGTGTTTTCAATCGGCTTAGTTTTCATCAACCAATTTCCGTTGTACACTAGGTGTTGTGGAGAAAAAGAAATTTGATTGATTGATTGATTGGATTTCAAATACCATCGATTGAGTTATTTCATATTTCAATGGAATGCAATATTTGCAGAAGAAGATGAAGATCTTTGGATAATCAGTTGAAATCTTTTATGCTTTGCAGAACACCGGTCGTGTCTGAATGCAGATCTACCTGGTCTATAAGCTTTAGATGAGCGATAAACAAAATAAAAAAAAAACAAAAACAAAAACGCTTATTCGAGAAGGAAAGTGAATAGTAGGTTTATTCAAAAAATTGACCATCGATAGCTCTTCAGGCATTTTGTGGATTCTGCGCCAAAAAAAATTCGCCTCGTTTGATTCGAAGAAAGAATCGACTCATTATTTTTCTACTTCTTCGAAGTTAACGAAGTGCTGCTCAGCAAGTGCGCATTCCATTGATACAAATTATTTGATTGATATATTTGATCGTTATAATCGGCATTCCAAAAATAATATTAAAACATTTTTTTTCTAAAAGTTATTTCATGAATGTTGAAATGATTACCTGATTCTTCTATTCGCTGGTCGCTCGTAAACGTCCGGAGCGAGTGAAAGCACCATGTCGCGAGTCGTCATAATTTTTAAAGTAAATTTTCCATCGGATTTTGATTCTACGACGCTTCATTATGTTTGATATTTTTTCCGATTTTTCATAGACATGACAAAAACGAATTATTTATGAAAACTGTAAACAGTATTGAACAACAAACGCAAAGTAAAATATAACATTCAAAATATTGAAATATTCATTTTTTTTGACGATTCTACGAATTCTTACCCTATTGTAAAATCTGCTCCTGTGGATATTTTGAAATGGATATGAAGAGTAGATCCCGGAAAACGATTTGGGGGCCGTAGTTCGACGGGTATCTTGCTGTCTTTCGTTCAATTCATGTGGTTACCATTTTCCTACTCTTCCCGTGGCTCCCAACCGGTCAGAAATGGCTGGTTGTGACACATTCAATGTCTCAGCAATCGTCCAATTACGTCTGCTATTCGGTGTCCGATGGTTTTTTCCACGTTCCTCGATAATCACATGAAAATCACCACTTTTGAATTGTTGATATACGTAGCATCTCTTGCATGTTGCTTCCGGTTCTACAGTCATCACAGCCTCCTTAAGCTCTTTAAAGTCATTGCTGTTTGCAACGCACTTATTTTGCACCGAAGTGCAATGTTTAATCTGACGTCTCAAACGAAAACAGATTTACGGCTTTATGGCCACATACATACGTCTGCTTAGAGGATTATGTTGATCCGTGAGGTGGCATTAGCAGCCCAACATAATCTACTAATGCACTGATCGGCTGAATGCGAAACATACAAACAACAAATTCTACATTATTTGACATTACTCGTTACTTGACACAAATTTCATCATATTTAGACTGGAAAAATATGACATGATACAAAATGAGGTCTGCTGTCTACTAAATATAGTTGACTGATGTCAAAATAATAAACAATCCTAGATATGGGAATTTGATGCAAGGGTAGCTCCCTCGTTTGGCATAACACCGTTTGGCATACAACCATTTGGCATAATCGTTATTTGTCAAATTGCTATTTGGCGTAATGGTCATACAATTTACAAATCTTTGGTACTGCGATGGTCGTTTGGCATAACAGATCAACATGCTGCTTAATAGCATTTCACCTAATTTCATCGAAATATTCGGATCGAGTACAAAATTCACATATTTCGTCCAAGTTTTCATTGCAAGAACATCTCTCGATTGAAACACAAACGAAATTTCATATTAGATTAAAAGATTGCAAGTTCCATAATTATTATGCCAAATGATCACTATGCCAAATAACTATTATGCCAAACGACTTTCTGTCAAACGGCGTTATGTCATACGGTATTATGCCAAATGACCTTATGTGTAATGGGCCCCTTTCCACTAACAATTTTCGACGTATTTGGCATTGTTATTTAAAGTGAACGCCTGATTGTTTTGGAATTTTTTACTCAATAATTTCCAAACAGGAAGTTGGATCCGTTTAAAATCTCGTAGCAACCTATGGTACTATAAGACCTTTTTAATTTTGATCCGAGTTTGCGAAAACTGGTTATCATTAAAAGTCGCAGTGAATTTGTTTTCTTTTTAAATTTTTAACTCTGGTATAGGCAAGACTGATTCATTCGGCAACCAATCAGCCTATATAGAATCTATATATTGGAACAGTCTCGCAGTTTTTTTCTTTGCATCGTCACCTTCGATGACAGTAAAGTAAAGTCTTGGGCATTACAATCCTTTTGTGGAATCTCGCCTTTTCTGTTTCAACAGACTTCGCAGCCGATTTATAGCGTACAGGATCATTGCAATTGTTAGTACTACGATCCTATTGACACTAAGAATCCTTCCAGGTCGAGATTCGAATATACGACCACTGGATGGTAAGACCAGCGCCCTAATCATTGAACCGCCAACTAGGGCAAGATGACAGTTCAAACTGTTTAATACTCTTTACCTTTTAATTCCGAAAACAGAAGTCGGATCCGACTAAAGTTTCTTAGTAATCTTTGGGAGCATAATTCATTCATTTGAAGCTATGTTTGTGAAATTCGGTCTTGCCATCTTACTTACCAGCAAGACCATTCAACAGAGATCCGTCCGTATAACAAATTGAGTGTTCAGCAAGTTGTTCCGAATAACCAGATAACCATTCCTCACGAAGAGTATATTTCACATTTAATGTTGTGAAAGGAAAACTGTATGTGAGAGTTAGGTCACTAAGAGCGAATAAATATTCATTCCAAGTACCCATTTGAGACCACAAGCGTGTGTTGCCAATAGCATAGTCTTTAGGGTGTTTTGGGAACACATGTAGTAGTTTAATGCATAGTAGTGCCTCTAGAACAGCAATAGGAGTTGTCGTGATTGCTCCTGTCATCGCCATTAGGACCATCCTTCGGAGATGATTTGGTTAAGTGCAAATCTAGAATAATTTGATTAGCTTTTTGCACTTTCCACTGTGCGAAATTCGCAACAAATGAGCACAAATAAAGCTAACTTTTTACTGCATCGCGTTCGAGAACAATGTTTCGAACAGTGTTAAATATCGTAGCGAATTCCACAATTTAGCCTTTATGAATGTCCGAAACGAATACCGTACAATATTTTGATAGTTTCTTTCAATGGAATATGCAAATAATCGACATCAAAATTCTGTATTTTTGATGCCGTTAGGACAGCCCATTTGTGAAAAAGCTGTAAAGGAAATCACGTAAAAAAAGCTCCTCATCAAAATTGGTTCAGTAATAAATCAATCGGCACTGTGAGCACTTCAAACGATTGCGTCATCCAGCTGGTGGTCGTTTGCATTGTAGAAAAACATAACGATGGGGAACATTATACCAAATCAGCCATTCTAAGGAGTGTATCGAAAGTTAGCATCATTGATTATTGAATAAAAAAGCAAAAAAAAAACACATTTTGACATCTGTTTTCAATATGTTGTAGAAAAATTACATTTTTATGCATTTTACATTGAAGGAAATCCTAGTTTCTGTGACACGCTCGCACTTTGGACTTGACATTCTTAATGAAATTCTGCACAGTTACTTTTGTGACTTTCCTGGTGGCAGCTGCCCAGTTTTATTTGAACTCCTGCATGTTTTGGAACACTGTACCTTCCTTCCGAAAGTGCCGCTTGATAATTGCCCAATACCATTCAATTGGCCGAAGATCCGGGCAGTTCGGTGGGTTGATGTCCTTTTCCACGAATAGTACATAATTTTTTGACAACCACTGTAGAACGGAGTTGGCGTAGTGGGCTGAAGCCAAATCCGGATAGATGAGAGGAGGAGCCTTATGCTTTCTGTACAGTGGCAGCATTCTCTTCTTCAAACATTCTTCCTCGTACAGCTTGGCGTTAATTGTGCCCTTCGTGAAGAAAATCGACGACCGCCAACCACAGGTACAAATTGCTTGTCAGATCAACACCTTCTGCCCAAACTTTTCCATCGCCACTGTGGTGTCAGCGTCGTCCAGGTCCTGGTACACCGATTTCGTATAATATTGCGGTCCGGGCAGCGCTCGAGAGTCTTCCTTGGCGTAGGTTTCGTCGTCGATCAGGATGCATCCGTCTTTATTCTGTAGAATCCGGTTATACAGTTTTCGCGCTATTGTTTTGACCTGAACTTGCTCTACCAGGGACTTTTTCGGCAACATCTGTTTCTTGTACGTTTTCAAGGAGTTCCGAACTTTGATCCGTTGAATCATCTCGATGCTGGTGTTGAACTGCTTGGTTAAATCCCGCGTCGATGCCGATGGGTTTTTCCTGATGTACTCAACCACTTTTAAGTCCCGGCCGGGCTGGCTGGGACCCGTTTTCCTACCGGATCGGGGCAAATCCTTCATGGAAAGGGTCTTACCGAACTTCTCGATAATATTTTTGACACTGATGTGGTGCACTTTCACCCGTTTTGCCATTTCGTTGTACGTGACACCACTCTCTGAGCAAGAAGTGTGCAGAATTTTCTTTCGCGTTTCCGGATCAATTCGACTCATCATTCAAACGATAAATCGTACCGAAACCAATCGATGACGCAGCTGTTATTGACATGTAAACAAACATGTCACCGCAAAACACGCTGCAAAAAATTAAGCCATTTCAGAGTAATAACTGTTTGAATGTTGCTTATCGACTACACTCCTTAATGGCTCTAAATGTTATCTAAAGAACTTTTAAGATTACTTCTTTGCAAATCGAAGGTAAAAAATCATCAGTTTAGTATACATCTAGAATAATTTGAGCTTTGTGTTATTTTCGCAGTCCAAAATTACAAAATCAAACGAGCGCAAATAAAGCTAAAATTTGGCAGCTTCGCGTTCGAGCAAAAAGTTCGAAGTGTTCAATATCTTAGAGAATTCCACAATTTGGCCCTTCTGAAAGCAGGAATTGAATCAAAAACAACCAAAAAAACTTATTTAGAAAACTGTCTTAAACTGCCGCCCTAATTCCTAGAATACAACCGCAATCTTCCGAAACCAAATGGTTTTTTCAGGACTACAAAATCTTAAACGGTTTAACGGTATCAAATCGGTTTAAATCTATACTTATATCGAATGAAACATAACCGTGAGCCTTACGTTAATCTCACAGTTATGTGTCTGACATTACCTATTCCAAATTGGCGGTATGTTGAACAAATGAAAGGAAGATACTTGATATGTTTATATTTCACTACTGATAGATTTGTAGTAAAGTGTCTAGTCAAACTTTAAATGAATACAAAATAGATCAGTATAAGTATAGTGTAACCCTTCCTATTCCAAAGCCGATCTACGTTCTAAACTGGCACTGATCAATAAATCCTGAGAAAAATCCGTTCTGGTATCGATCATTTATGGAATAATTCAGGGAATTTCTTCTGATCTTGATCAGCTAAGGAGTAGTAAACAGGGGTGGTCACTTAAGCTCTATTTCCTCATTGTTAAAAATCGAGTATAATTACTTACAGTTGGCAGTAGTTTCACAATTCTAAATGTTTTCATTCCTTGAATCAACGAATTAGAGTTTGATCTTCTATCATAAATTTATTTGTATTGATGTGCGAACGGTATTTTTAATGCAACCTGCTCGGACACATTCCCGTAGTTCTTTTCTAAGCCGAAAACCTCAGTCGGCATCAAACGAGTAGAAAATAATTGAACATGTCTAATGTTTCCTTTATATTGCCCATTAAATTAGATGATGTTCAATTTGTCTGTTATTTTAGATTGAACATCTATGGTCATTTTTGCCGTTTCTCGCGCCAACACAAACGAATGGCAATCAATTATATATATATATATATATATATATATATATATATATATATATATATATATATATATATATATATATATATATATATATATATATATATATATATATATATATATATATATATATATATATATATATATAAATCGATTTCACCTTTCGCTCATCACGTTCTTCCCCGGGTTTCCGGTATTTCTCCGTTCCCCACCATTTTCTATTTCTAAATTTTTAGTTTGTGTGCCACCACCCACGGGCCCTAAGTTCATTCATCCGAATGATCCAACCACCGCTGGCAATACATCACACACATATGAAAGGATATTATTATGTTTAGCGTTATGAGTGTGGCTTGTTGCGTTGGTTGTTTGGAAGTTGGTATGGATTAGTTGCGATGGGTTTTGTTTTGTTTTTCAGGTCAGTCGGCTTAGGAATGAATACACTTTGATTAGGTAGAAACATGGTGTAGATTACATCGGTTAATGACAGTGAAATTGATAAATAATTGCATTTTCCCCGGAGGAATTTCATATGCATCGATAAAGAGAAGCCATAATAAGCGATAGCGAGATATAGCGAAGTAGCGCTAATCATGAAGTGAAGCATTAGATCAACTGTTGATTATTAATAAATGAACAATGCGAATTGAAATGCAGAGTTATACTGTTGATATTTATACTAATTATACTAGTGTTATTATTGTCTTTGCTGTGATAACATTAGACTATGATAGTTTGCTATACTAGGAATTTGATTTAATGAACTCCAATAGTTCATCTGCCTATTTTAATTCAGTGTTCATTTGATGAATGAAATGTAGTAATTGCAAAATATAATAAACCTGTATTAATCCACCTTGTGGTGTTATGATGCCTTTCTCATATGATTCATGTTTTGTTTAATTTTACTAAGGGATTCTTCAAACAACTTTTCGTTTAATATTGAATAAGATCAAAAAAGTTTGTTTGGGCATACACTAGCATACCCTTTTTAATTTCTAACAGTCGCTCTAAAGGACGGTTTAAAGTTTTAAACACATCTCACCCTGTTGTTCCGAAACCGGAAGTGAGTTTTGAGTTAAGGTCAAAAGTAGTTAATTTTTATAGACGTTTATTTTTGCCTTTCTCATACAGAAAGGCTATGCAACCGCTGTGAAAACCGACTTTACAACCGAGGTCCGGAGGGCCGAGTTTCATATACCATTCGACTCAGTTCGTCGAGATCACAAAATGTCTGTCTCTGTGTGTGTGTGTATGTATGTTACTCAATTTTCTCCACAAATCGATTTCCACGAACTTAGATTCACATGAAAGGTCTTATGGTTCCATACAAAGTTCCAGAGTTTCATTTGAATCCGACTTCCGGTTCCGGAATTACTGAGTTATATGCACCAAATATAAAAAAAATAGTCACACACGTTTTCCATAGAAGGTTGAAACGATTTTCACAAACTTAGTTTCAAATGAAAGGTCTTACGGTCTCATACAATTTTCCTGAATTTCATTTGGATCCGACTTCCGGTTCCGAAATTACAAGGAAATATGTGCAAATTCATTGAAAAATGCGCACTCAATTTTCTCGGAAATTTCTTAATCGATTTTCACAAACTAAGAAGCAAATGAAAGGTCTTGAAATTCTTTAAAAAGTTCCCGAAAAATTGATCCTGATTGATTGACTTTCGGTTTCGGTATTACAGTGCGATTAGTGAAAATTTTTAATTTCATGAGTATTTTTTCAGAAGCGATGGCGAAACGAGGTGTACATTTTTAGAAAACTTTCTGCTAAATTTTTCTAGTTTGCAGATCTTGTTAGTTAGTGAATATATATAATTATTTTGGGACTACTAGTCCCCTTTTTCCACTTCCGAAAGCTCCGATAAAAGTAAAGAAAGTCTCCTAAAATGGAACTCTCTTCGATTTCTCAGCAACGGTTAAGCCGAATCATGATTTGAATTAAAGCTCTCATTGTCTTTAAATACACTGTGTAATTTTATCTAGATCTGACTTCCGGTTCCGAAATTACAGGGCAATGAGTGTCAAAACATTCAAATCGTCATTCAAAATGACGAGGCATAACTAGTACGCGATGGTACATGCTGCTTTGCTCCGTTCGCAGCGTGCTTTGTTCAATTTCGTATAGCGTGCAGCATTGCCACATTTAAATCTTTATTTTTCAGGTAAATAAAATGTTAATTACTAAATCATTTATTTAATTTGAACCTATTTGTTAGTGTTATTACAAAATCATGATAACGATGCTATAATGAATCTATAAAAGTACATTTATTGCCTTTCTCATATAGAAAGTTTATGCAAAGACTTGAAAAATTGACTAATGAAAATTGGCCTAGAGGGCTAAGTGTCCTATATCATTCGACACAGTTCTTCGAGCTGATCAATGTATGTGTCTGTGCGTGTATGTGTGCGAGTGTGTGCGAGTGTGTGTCAGATAATGTCACTAATAAAATAAAAAATCTCGTAGTCCCGTAGGTTGCTGTTGAGTTTCAGCATGCTTTCATATGGTAAAGTTTGTTTAAGTTTGCACACCGTCATTTAGAGCGACGATGCAAGAAAGGGTAAAATTCTTCTAGATTTGGCTCAAACCTGACTTAATTTGTAGGCTATATTAGTTGTTAACTAAACGAACCGACTTCGGCTATACTGGTTCAAGTTCCCGGTTCCAGAAGTACCGGAAATAGTGGTCAAAAAGTCTGAAACGAGAGTCGCTCAATTTTCTCCGAGATGATTTGATCGATTTCCACAAGCAGACTCAAATAAAAGTTCTTATAGTCTCATTGGGTAATCATTTGGTGCGACGATGCAAAATAAAGAAACATACTTATTAACTGGTTATGTTAGTTCATACCCAAAGAAAGTTTCTTATTTTATTCAAGATAGAAAAAAAATTTGTTCACAAAATCTTCTAGTGATATTTTTGAAAATATAAATAATATGAGAAAGGCATCGTTACACCACTAGGTGGATTTAAAAAAGTTTTTTGTTCAAGTCTTAGTTTGTAAAACTCGACTCAGCTCTTTCTGAGAAAAAAGAAGAGTGTTTCGTTTCGGCTACTATTTCCGGTACTTCCGGAGCCGGGACCTGAGAACCGGTATAGCAGAAATCGGTTCATTTAGCCTTGCATAACCTATAAATTGAAACAGTTTTAACCTAATTTTAGAAGAATTTAACGTTTTATTTGTATTATCGTTCTATATGACATTTTGCAATTTCGTACACACTACCCTGTATTTCCGGAACCGCTAGCTAGATCTGGGTAAAATTCTACATCAACTTACGAAAACATAATACATTTTATTAAAATCTGATTTTGCAAAGATCGGTAAGTTCCTGAGAAATTGGAGTGATTTCCGGTTTGGAGCACATGAGCACTTTTCCGATACTACCGGAACCAGTAACGATAATCTGGTATACTCAAAGTCAACGTATTTGGTCATAAACTAACCATACCTGCCTAAATGAAGAATTATATGGCTATTTAAATGTAGTTGGCTTGATTTTTCCGTGCCATGCATAAAACACGCTCCTGAAAATGTTTTTTTTATATCATATCAACCTGTATCGTATCCGGATGAAAGTTCACTTAATAGTTTACGACGCTCATAAGTTTATGGTGGATTATGTGTAAATTTCACCGAATGTCGGCAATTAATGATGAACAAGTCAGTATAATTACGACGGAAGCCAGGTGCGTACCCAGGAAAAATTTTTGGGGGTGGTTTTCATAATATAGGGGAGACCGGGGCTAAATAGGACACTATTTGTAAATTGAAAAAAAAAACATTCATTAAAACAGGGTTTTTCCCAAGTCATCTCTACCGCGTCACGCATTTACAAAGTCAATCCATGAATCGAATTAATTGCAAGTTTATAAGAAATTTAAGCTGTCCGGTTTAACCACGTGTCCGATCTGGCCCCTGTTTCCCCTTATAATTTCTTGAGTTTGGGTTAACCCCTACAGCATATTCAGAGCAATTGTACCGACCGTTCATCAAGTGAAACTTTTTCTGAACAGATTTTTGAAAGTACAGCCGTTCGAAAGTCAATAACATTTTACCGGTATCCGTAAATATGATTTGGTGTAATGGCCGTGTTACCAACAACATTTACAAATAATCTCATTCATAGAACTATATTTTATCATCAGTCGCAAACCGTGCAAATTTTCAACTATAATCAGAGCTGCTAAATGTCACTATCAAATTCTCACTCATGTCATTCTCATGTCACTATCGAAATTCTACGGCGAGATTCCATTTTGTGCAGTGTTCGTAGTGTGAGATTTGATTCAAACCAGAGAAATTGCTGCTGGTCGTTTGCATTCGAGCAAAATACATCGAAAAGTGAACAACGAAGAAGAAAACTCTACAAATCAGCTCTTTTAAAGGGTTTATAAAAGAAATATAAGAAATATCAAACTTTTGCAATAACGCGGGTGTTCAAGAAAAAATGAAGATTTTTTAAGTCATTATAGTAAAAAAATTTTTTTACATCAATTTCAGTTTTAGCCTTTTAGAAAAGCTATGAATCACTGTGAAAATCGACTTTTTAACCGAGGCCCATAGGGCCGAATGTCATATACCATTCGACTCAGCCCGACGAACTGAACAAATGTCTGTGTGTATGTATGTAATAAAATATGTACTTACTTTTCTCGGAGATCGCTGAACCGATTTTCACAGACTAAGATTCAAATGAAAGGTCTCATAGTCCCAAAATTCAAATTACATGGTAATTTGTGGAAATTAGAGAAAAAATGTGCATTCAATTTTCTCTGAAATTGGAAGGTTTTATAGTTTCCTAAAACTTTCTAGAACATTTTATCTAGATCCGAATTCCGGTTCCTGATAAATTCTTTTAGTTTGCAGAGTCTGTTAGTTTGTGAGCATAAAAGCTTAATCCGGCACTACTGTCCTAACCCCCCCCCCCCCTCCCCCATTTCCTGTTCCGGAAATAGTGGTGCAGAAAACTTTAAAAAATCGAACTCATTTGATTCCTCTGCAATGCTTGAAACGATTTTCACATTTCTTGATTTGAATTAAAGCTCATATTATCTTTAAAGCTACTGTGAAATTTCAACCGGATCCGACTTCCGGTTCCGCAGTTACAGGGCGATGAGCGTCAATGTTTTCAAATCGCCATATAGAATGACAATATGTACTACACCGAAAGAAGAAGAAAACACAAAACGAACGATGCGTGTTTTGTTCTATTTCGTACACGATATGAAGAAATCAAAACGGTTACGGATGTCTGCTACTAGTGTGTAATATTGGTAAAAGACGGTGTTGCAATTGATACAAATTTTATGATCAGTACTACCGAAAGAATAAACGAATGTCAATGAATTCAAATTTATTTTAAAAAAAATATGAAATTTTCACATCCGGTAATACCGTGCCGGTTAAGTCTCGATGCTCTCACAAGATACAATTTCGGATCCTCATGGTCAATTTCTTCGTATCCTTGGCCCACCAATGATTTTTGTACACTAGGGCTCTGAGGGAGCCAAAAAAATCCTCAATGGAACGGCACTGGGCCAAGTTGATCGGGGTTTTTTTTATTCCTCACGTTCGGTATCTTTTTCTGCTCAAGATATTTTCGGCCGGCGTCACGCAAACTCGTTCCGTTCTTGGTTTCGAACAGCTTTTTCAACGCTTCCTTCTTCTTCGTCATTATCTTCGCTGGATGGCTGCTACGATAAACGACGACCGATATGAATGATATGAACGTTTAAAACGATTAAATGATTCATAACAACAAACATAACATAACATAAACGAAAAAAAACTGTATGAACGATACAAACGATAAAAACCATATAAATGATAAAAGATTAATGATGTAAATGACAAACGATTAACGATAAAAACGGCGTGAAGTATATAAACAATAAAAACGACAAAAGGATGTGAACGATATAAACGATATAAACGATAGAAACGAAATAAATTAGAAAAACGAAAATAAGATAAAACGATGAAACGATGAAACGATACAAAGGTAAGAACGAAAACTGATAAAAGTGACAAAAAGGACATGAAAAAAAAAAATACTAGGAAATTAATAAACCGAGATTTTTAAAAGCCTGTTGTAATCCACCTAGTGGTATAATGATCCCTTTCTCATATCAATCATATTATCATATATAATAATTATAATATTCAAAATGTTTCTCTTCGATTCTTGAAATAAATCAAGGGATTGTTTGTGCATTAACGTTCAAAATGAAACACGAGAAAAAGAAGTGAGTACCACTATTGTACAAGGGATGTTGGTTCGTATGTCCATAAATTCAGTAATTCCGTATGAGACCACGAGACCTTTCATTTGAACCTAAGTTTGTGAGTGACCTAAGTGAGATTCATGTTAGAATATATGACCACTATTTCCGGTGCTTCCGGAACCAGGATAGCCGAAATCGGTTTGCTTAGCTTAGCGGTTTTTATGCGAATTTCCAGAGTTATGCGGTTTTTTTTATGCGGTACGTAAACTCGCATAAAAAAAGACTTAAGTGTACAATATTTAACACACTTTACCCAACCGGAAGTCGGATCCGGATGAAATTCAGGAATTCCGTATGGGACCACGAGACCTTTCCTTTGAGTCCTAGTTTCAAAATAGGTTCAGCCATCTTCGAGAAAACCTAGTGATGTTATTTGACACATACACACGCACACATACATACATACATACATACAAACATACACACACAGACATTCTGATCCAAAGGCATCGCAAGTTCTTGTTTTCAGTTTCGAAGAGCTGATTTTTCAGTTAAAATAACAGATGCGATAACTAAGAATCTTCTAAAGTCATTTCTAAATCTTTGGGATTGTATGGAGATCTACTGTAGTTTGGATTGGAGTGGATTGTATTTATCATTTAGTTTAAAAGGCGCACTGCCTTAGCTCCTCTATGCCGAAGGCTAACACCAAAATTTCGAAAATGCTGATGAAAATGTACAAAATCGATGCTGCATCAATCTGTCTGGAATCAGATGTAAGAAACATTTCCAGCGAATTTGAATTACGGACTTTGGTACAGGTTATTCGTTACTGGAAAATCACAGTCCAGATTACCCGTTACTGGAAAAATACTGTCCTGCGATTAAAACGTTGATTCATCCTAGAAGAATACCCTGCTAATTGAATTACTAAGAATCGCCAACTGGGTCGGATCAACAAACAAACTATCAAAAGGGACATCCAACAACAAACCTTCCCTCGATAATGGACAAGTAAACTACTACTAGACTGTACCATGGTCTGTCTGATGGGTTTTTGCAATGTAGTGCGCCACATGAAAAAAAATACCCAGAACCGTGGTGCACCATATCTGGAGGCTAACCCATCAGAAGGCAAAGCGGATCGTTTCACCAGGCAAGTGCAACGTCATCCGTGCCGGCGAATGGGAAAATTTGATCGGAAAAACGGTGAACGAGAGTGTAAACAAATTTGTCGTTGAAATGAGATTTTCCGTTTTTCTTTGCCGCGTACCTGCCTGCATGTAAACCGGTCCGGTTTCATCATCACAGACAAACTCTCGCGCGATTTGGCGATGATGCAGCAGCGACTGCCGCTGGTGTGATTCGGGGAAATTGGATTTTCGTGGATTTTAATGAACGATTTGATCCGATATTTTATACGAGGGCCGCAGGTTTCCGCTAACCAAGCGAGTTGGGAAAAAGCATGCAACGGTGTTTTTGATTATTTAGAATGGGAAATTTCGATCGTTTTCGCATATATCCGGTTTAGTTAGTCGAAGTGAAAGCAGTGGGTTTGTGGGTTCAAACAACGCAGATACGATGGCAGGCTGGGTCTGTAACCGTTGATTGCTGCAAGCAACGTTAGGTTCATGGACTCAGAGTCAGTGTTGAGAAAATCATGATCAGAAAAAGTTCATTTCATTATCACTCGTGCAAAAAATCAATTCAAGAGATTTTCTAAAAAGAATTCAGAGAATGAAAAAATCACTACCAAAATTTTCAATCATGAAGCAAGCATCCACAAAACCCAGAAAATCGAAGTTCAGAAGTGATTCTTTGTGTCAGCGAAACTTGATAACGAATTTTCAACCACCCAAATATCACTTATGAGATAATCGATTATATTTCTTTGCTAAATTTTCACTACACTTCAGCTCGACACCGGAGTGATTCGTGCAAGATCTAATTGTAATATTCTATTCAATAAAAAAAATGTTTACTCAATAATTTCGGGAATGAATCGCAACTGAGAAATGAGGATTGCGATATTTTCGATGCACGTTGGGTGATCAACATGAAAAATTACGTCTTTCTTAAATATAATACGCCTTTTTGAAATATACTCTGCATAAGAATGGGTAGAATTCATTCGTGAATGTCTCTTGTTGTACAGGGTCCGGCACTCGAAGTGTAACCAACTTCAGACCTTCGACCCTGGCGTCAAGGTAAATGCGACATATTATCGGGAAAGTATTCTGGAGGTTGCTTTGAAGCCGTGGGCAGACAAACATTTCGGTGGCAGACCATGGACGTTTCAGCAGGACTCGGCACCGTCTCACAAAGCTCGAGTGAACCAAGAATGGCTGAAAAACAACGTTCCGAACTTCATCACGTCCACACAATGGCTCTCGAATTCACCAGATGCGAATCCAATGGATTATTCTCTTTGGGCCATTTTGGAGAGCAAAGTCCGAACTAAAAGATACACCAGTCTCGAGGCGCTGAAAAAAGTTATTGTCCGCGAGTGGGCCAAAATACACCTGCAAGTCACATTCGGGCAGCTTGCGATTCGTTTTTTGACCGTCTCAAGGCCATAGTCAAGGCAAAAGGTGGTCATATCGAGCAAAAGTGAATTGATTCTGAATTTTGTATTTTTTTTACACATTTTGTACTTTGAATTAAGTAAAAGTAATTTTCCAAACTGAATTTATGGCCTTTTTAATTGGTTACACTTCGAGTGCCGGACCCTGTACTGAATGTGGTAAAATATTTGTTTCTCCATACCATCGAAAATATGTTCATCAATTTATGTTAAAATTTTCAGTAGTATGAGCTAACCATAATTAACTCAAAATTAAATTAACCTAAAATGTTTTGTTTGATCGAGCATATATTTATAATTACAAATTTATTTGAGAACATTTAACTTAACATAAAAATTTAGAATGTAACTTAATATTTAATTTCTTGCTCCAAAAATGTGCACAAAATTGAATGTTATATGTGTGTAAAAAACCCCTGTTCACAACAACATAATATTTTACCATTTCTCATCGATTCCTGGAGGAATAAGGCGAACTCAATATTCACATCTGATGTATCGAATACACTCAACTGAACGCATTAAACATTACACAGCAACAGTTGGAACAACAACCTAACATAAGGAACAAATCACTGATGGTACTTACCATGTACTCTTGTGGAATTTTTAAAATTCAACATGGCGGCTTTCGGTTTGTTGATATTTTTTCTAATCGCTACATAATTTGTATTCTCGTCAAATAATGTCAAATTAATTCCTAACCTGGATTTAGATATATTAGATGGTGAATTAATTTAAGAATGAGTTTGAAAATTGCATTTTTATTGTCATCGTAATTGGTCGTGTCTCGTACACAACCCCGTAATTTTGTGCTCTATTTTGTTTCATCTAATTGATTTGTGTGGTAGAATATGTTTGTCGTCAATAAGTCGTACTTTTGTATTGATGTACCGTACACATCCTGTAAGTGAAGCATTGAATGTTGTAAAATCACACACACAATCAACAAGTACGTACGATTATTGATATTCGGAAGTGTGGAAGAAGCATGCCAGTTTTATTAGTATTCAAGTCCTCCAGTTATGTCTCTGGCATTACTCACCCTCCTTTTTGCCATTCTCATATAGATGCAATCACTGGAAAACTGACTTTTGAGCCGAGGGCCGAATGTCATATACTATTCGACTCAGTTCGTCGAGTACGCAAAATGTCTATGTGTGTATGTGTGTATGTAACGTATTTTTGCTTTTCTTTGAGATGGCTGAAGCGATTTTCTCAAACTTAGAAAAAAAAGGAAAAGGTTTTGTGGTCCCATTAAAAATTTCTAATACTGTTTGAATCCGACTTCTGGTTCTGGAATTATGGGGTAAAATGTCCTAAAGAAACATGAAAATAAGTGAACCAATTTTCTTCGGAGATGGTTGAACCGATTTTCACTAAACAAGATTCAAATGGTTCCATAGAAAATTATTGAATTTCATCTTGATCCGACTTCCGAATCCGGAATTACAGGATAATGAGTGTAAAAATTGCATTTTGAAATTCCTTACTTTTTTTTCTTAGACATGGGGTGATTGATCTTACAAACTTAGCCTCGTTTGACGGCTATTATTAGGGTCTAAACAATGAAATAAATCATCATTTTTGCGAATTTTTTCCAGAATTATCGTTCAACAAAATAATTTCAAATGTTTGGCATGATAAAAGCATCCTTCCAACAACATTTTGTAATTTTTTCATGGAAAAATATTAAGAAATAAGTCGGTGAAAAGGTATTTTCGAGAACGCTTCTTAAAACTCATGATTTGGTGGTTGTTCAAAGTGAAAACTACGATTTTCCACGAAAAAATCCGTCATTTTATAGCTGTTAAACCTCCCCAAAGTAACAAACAACGAAAAGGAAAACGTTGGGGTCTGGTTTTTTATATGTAGAAAGTGTGTGCAAAATTTGAAAAAAAAATGGTGCAGTAGTTTTTGAATGACGATGGACACGGACTTTTAAAACCTGCTTTCGAGGAAAACGCGTTTTGTCTATAATATCAATAGAAACAATTAATTACTCCAAGGAGCCCGTAGGGTCTACCATTTCCAAAAAAATCATATTTTTTCTTTTATAAGTTTGTCAAGTTTTCAAGTGTCAAGTGAATCGAAGTAGAAAGTCCATAACTTCCAGAGTTTTTTTTTTATATCGTTTATTTATACCCGGCTTTAACCTAATTTTGGTCGTTCGCCGGGTTCCAGAGTTTCGTTCCAATAGGCTTGAAAATTTCACAGAAAATTCTTCAAATGTTTTACTATAAGAAAATATAAAGAAAATAATAAATGATTTTTCAAAAGCGTTAGACTCTACCAACCCCCCTCCCCCCTTTAAGAAACATGTCTCGGCAGCCGAAACCATTCAACAGTTCGAAAAAGAAAAAAGGAAAAAAGTCTCTCCAAGAAGTCTGTACGGAATTTCATGAGGAACGTTCGCAAGAAGGTGCGCCATCTAGTCTACAATGGCTAAGTAGCAAATGCTGAAAATAATATTCTTATTAGTATATCGAATAAAATTTGAATATCTAACACTTGTGAATTATTTACAGCGAAATCAAAGTGCGTCCATACTTTCTGGGACAGTTTTTAATGGTATAAGTGACGTAAACGACCATTCTCATTATCGCCTATTTTTTTTTTTGATATGGATGAACCGATATCAATAATTTTGGGCTCGTTCGAGACTCAAAAATGGTTTGTGGACCGAGTTCGAAGATCATATACCTGACACTTCAAGTTCCGGTTATATTTTCGAACAAGTGACGTAATCGACAGATCCATTTTTTTAACTGCATGATTGTTTCAGAGAGTCACCTATGATCACATTTAAAAGCTTCTTATTACTAATACACTTGATTTGAGGCATGTTGCTAAACATGTAACGTACGCGCTAAAGTAAGCTTTTGTGAACTATCCGAATCAATCTGAATGAATTGGTATCAAAATTTTGCCCAAATTAGTTTCAGAAGATGTCTTAACAAAAAAGCCGAAATATGTTTCAATGAGACTATGTCGATGACAAGAGAAAGGCATTAACAGACTACTAGATGGATTAGGAATAGGTTAAATATCATCGAGGAAAATGTTCACTTGTGAGAAGCGCGTTTGCTAAAAAGTCGGGTGGGTAATGTCAGAAATATAACCGGATTGAAGTGAATGCGAATAACAATGGCTCGCTGAACCTAAAACTTTGTCCTTATAAAGCACGATGTCAACAGGTCAAAAGTGGGTTATATAAAACAGTTGTACAGAACCCTGTATTTTTTTTAATAGTCTAATATGATTAAGATGATCGCTTGGTGGATCTTAGCATCCAATAGCACCCCATACATAAAAATTCGAAGAATGCAAGGTAGTTTTCAATTTTCGTCAATGATGATATTGCGTCAGGGTGCAATTATAATCAGTGTTGGTGATTGCCGATAATTTGACTGAAGCCGCTCGATATTTATCTATATTGTATACAACATTTACAATCCGGTAGAAGATGCTACAAGAACTCGTGTCTCTCAATGCATGAACCGTGAGAGAATTTTTCTACATTTCTTCTCTCCACTTCATACTCTGAGTATTTCACGGCCCTTAAAAAAATTTACAGTCTGGTAATGAACGGTGCTGTGTGGAATTTACCAAGAGAGAATCGCAAATTGACAATTATCGCAGAAAATCGAATCGATGATTCGACTTGATGATTCTCATACTAGGTTGCAATATTTCAAAACCCTTGTGACACAACCTGTACAAAGGTTATATGCACTTAGTTAGAATAAGCGGCAATAGTAAAATGGTTTTATCGCAATTATCAACTGCTCGTATAGAATCGGATGGCGAAACGAGAATAAGCGACCGTTTGTTGCTTCAGAGAGGATCCCCACAGCAGCGTGCACACCTTTGATTCTCAGACAGGTCATCGAGAGAAATCCGCTCTCGCACTGGTGTCTATTTTGTGTTAAATGAACTATGCCGGTTTTTTGTTGCTGCTATGATATCCGTCTCTATTTGATGGCTCTGATTGAATCGTGTGAAGAGTTGCTAGTGAGCGTTCTTTGATACGATAAAAATCATCCTTGATCACAGTGTTGCTTAAGTGAAATTAAATTTCACCTCTGTATTGGACACCAGGTTTAGTCAGTCCTAATTTTATAAATATTCAGATTATTACTTCTTCTACTTGACATCTCTCACGATTTCCAAAATTTTGATTTTTTAACACTGTTCGGAGTAGATTTGTGGCTCTAAACTTCACAACGCTAGAGACTGAATCAGTTAAAAACGTTAACAAAAGCTGTCCGTTGCAGAAAAAAGTTGGTAACAAAAGAGTCTTTAAATTATTCAATAATACAATTTCAGCCGTTTACCTATGCTTAACAGTTTGGAACTAATTACAGAGAAAAAATGAATCAATTATTTAAAATGCGAAAAAGTTCTTTCGCTGTTCGTTCGCATCTTCCAGTGCCGTACTTTCTGCGTCGAGTGCCTGGACGTCGGTAACACTCTCGGTAATGGAGGAGAAGTTGGTGGCGTGAAAAACCGAACATTGAGTTTACAGCTTTCGCTTAAATTCCACAGTAGACTTGCTCGATCTTGTCTGGACCAGTACAGCAGATAGTGCAAGTCCGGAAGGACAGCACACTGAACAAAAAAACACATAATGCTTAACGACATTTACTGTGCTCGTGAATGCAAACAACTTTTAGCGGAAAA
Organism: Malaya genurostris; assembly: GCF_030247185.1. Taxonomy (NCBI): domain Eukaryota; kingdom Metazoa; phylum Arthropoda; class Insecta; order Diptera; family Culicidae; genus Malaya; species Malaya genurostris. Next base: position 47,939,313 of record NC_080572.1, read on the forward strand.
AAATCTTCAGCTGGGCCGATGTTTCAGAACAAGCGAGCGCTTCGCCTCAGCTGGGGTTGGAACTATTTTCCCACCACAAGGCCACAAAAGACGTAGCAAATTTCGTCGGTGAGATCGTTTTCGTTAGATTTCGGTGTAATTTTCGTTACTGCAATTCCCTTCCCGTCCTAACCCAATAGCAAGTACATACACAGAAACGACCAACCATAGTGGTATTTACAGAAACTCTGCCTGGGAAATGAAAAGTTCTCCATTCGTTCGCCGATGGGAAAGGAAATTGGATCAGTCCAGTCCAGCAGTGGACCACCGGGTACCGGGTGTGGACTATCAAAGTTGGTATTAACGGCTCATCGTTCTGTAATTTCAGAAACTCGGTGTTTCTGTTTCGTTTTGCAACCAGCACAGTTTTGGTAAGCTATTGGGATCGGTGTAGTGAGAAGTTCTTCTATGAAACTTTTATTAGTTAGTCTAATGAGCTTTTGACCCCCCTCACTTCTCCGGTCATGATGAAAGCGCAAATGTTAAGTTTAGCGCGATATTTTAATGGAATAAAGAAAAACGCAATTCGATTAATGGTTTTGATCCTAGGATCGATTTTTAAAATGGCGGAATATTATTAAGGCACAATTGTTTCAACACTACTTTTCTGTTGAACCACACTAGTTCGACACAGAAAAACCCTCCTCAATCCACCTAGTGGTGTGATAATGCCTTTTTCTTTCTTCAAAACAGTCTCCTAAACATATTTTTGATCTTTTTATTAAAAAGTTTGTGACACTAATTTGGGCTCATTTTTGACACCAATTGATTCAGATTGAATCGAGTAGTTTACAAAAGCATGCTTCAGTGTTTATATCACATAGTAGGCATCATTTTTCTAACCAAGCGCTTGATACTTGCGTTGCCTATGTGTATGAGAAAAGTGATGCTAATCTAAAAAACCCCTTCTTAATCCACCTAGTGGTGTGATAATTCCTTTCTCTTCTTTCATAACAGTCTCATGAAAATATGTTTCATACTTTTATTAAATAATTTTGGACACTAATTTTGACAACAATTGATGCAGATTGATTCGAATACACTGAAGTCTTTTTTTATGCGAATTTACGTACCGCATAAAAAAACCGCATAAAAAAAACCGCATAACTCTGAAAATTCGCATTAAAAAAACCGCATAACTCTGAAACTTCGCATAAAAAAAGACCGCAGAAGGGCAAAACGCATAACTCTGAAAATTCGCATAAAAAAACCGCATAACTCTGAAACTTCGCATAAAAATAACCGCATAACTCTGAAAATTCGCATAAAAAAAGTCGCGTAAAAAAAAACCGCATAAAAAAAGACCGCATAAAAAAGACCTCAGTGTAGTTCACAAAAGCATGCTTCAGTGTTTATGTCACACAGTCAGCATCATTTTTCCAAACTACTGCTTGACATTTGCGATGCCTATTTGTAATCAGTGATGCTAATCTAAAAAAGCCTTCTTAGTCCACTTAGTGGAATTTTCATATATCTTGAAAAATCACCATAGGGGGGAGTACATGAAATTTTCGAAATCGAAAAAAAAATTTTTGATGCCAAAAGGCTTAGAATTGCATGAAACATCGAGATTTAGTGTCATCTCGAAAAAAATTTTTTTTGAAAAAATCGACTTTTTGGGACTTGTTTTTTTCAAAAAAAAATTTTTTTGAGATGACACTAAATTTCGATGTTTCATGCAGTTTTAGGAGTTTCGACATCAAAAAAAATTTTCGATTTTGGAAATTTCATGTACTCCCCCCTATGGTGCTTTTTCAAGATCGAAAATTGTCAAACCTTTACCACCGGGCAGCACCCCTTAAGCATGTCCGATTTAGGTCAAATTTTGCATGAAGGCTTTTTTCGAGGTGCTTAAACTTTTGAGCACTAGAACTCAACGGAAATAGAGGTGATACCAAAATTTTGGCACCCTTATATATATAAGAGCGGTAAAAATCAACGTGTTTTGTCGGTTACGTCACTTATACAATCATATATCTGGAACCAAAAGTCACAACCATTTGATCTTCGAACTTGATCAATGGCACGACAGTAGCTTTCAAACGAGCCCAAGTTTGTTAAAATCGGATCAGCCATCTCTGAGAAAATTGAGCGCGTTCAAATACAACGCTTTTTGTCGGTTACGTCACTTATACAATCATATCTCCGGAACCAAAAGTCACAGCCATTTGATCTTCGAACTTGATCAATGGCCCGACAGTAGATTTCAAACGAGCCCAAGTTTGTTAAAATCGGTTCAGCCATCTCTGAGAAAATTGAGCGCATTCAAATATCTTCGAAAAGTGCACACACATACACACACACAGACATTTTCCGATCTCGACGAACTGAGTCGAATGGTATATAACACTATGGGTCTCCGAGGCTCCGTTCGAAAGTCGGTTTTTCCAGCAATTCTAATACCTTTCTATAGAGAAAGGCAAAACCCTTCTTAGTCCACTTAGTGGAATTTTTGGAATTTAGATCTTTAAAAATCGCCATAGCATGAAATTCCCGAAATCGAAAAAAAAATTTTGATGCCAAAAGTCTTAGAATTGCATGCAACGTCGAGAAATCTGGAAAAAATCGTATTTCTAAGAATATTTCTAAGTCCCAAAATGACGATTTTTCAAAGAATTTTTTTTGAGATAACACTAAATCTCGATGTTTCATGCAATTTTCAGATTTTTGGCATCAAAACTTACTCTCCCCTATGGTAATTTTTCTAGATCGACAATTATCAAACCTTAACTGCCGGGCAGCACCCCTTTCCCATATCCGATTTAGCTCAAATTTCACATGGGGATTTTTTTTCAAGGTGCTTAAAATTTTGAACAACAGCGCTTTACGAAATTAGAGGTGATCCCAAAATATTGGCACACTTATATACATTAGAGCGGTAAAAAACAACGTGTTTTGTCGGTTAGGTCGCTTATACCATTATATCTCCGGAACCAAAAGTCACAGCCATTGGATCTTCGAACTCGATCAATGGCCTAACAAAAGCTTTTTAACGGGCCTAAGCTTGTTAAAATTGGTTTAGCCATCTCCGAGAAATTTGGCGGTAAAAATCAACGCGTTTTGTCGGTTACTTCACTTATACAATCATATATCCTTAACCAAAAGTCACGGCCATTTGATCTTCGAACTTGATCAATGGTCCGATAGTAGCGTTCAAACGAGCCTAAGTTTGTAAAAATCGGTTCAGCCATCTCTGAGAAAATTGATCGCGTAAAAATACAACGCGTTTTGTCGTTTACGTCACTTATACAATCATATCTCCGGAACCAAAAGTCACAGGCATTTGATCTTTGAACTAGGTCAATGGCCCGACAGTAGCTTTCAAACGAGCATAAGTTTGTTAAAATCGTTTCAGCCATCTCTGAGAAAATTGATCGGTAATAATAACTTCGAAAAGCGCACACACATACACACACATACATTTTCCGATCTCGTCGAACTGAGTCGAATGGTATATAACACTATGGGTCTCCGAGGCTCCGTTCGAAAGTCGGTTTTCCAGCAATTCTAAAGAAAAAGGCAAATAATAACAAAATCAATCCGCGAAAGGCGTGAATACAGTTTACAGTATAAAAAATAACTTTTCGTTTCCCGAAATGGGTAAGCGTACGCGGAACGCTTGAAGTCTGTTTATTTCCTCTGCACTCATGCAAAAGGAATGGTTGACAAAAAAGAGCGACATTCAGAAAACATGACATAGTGATAGAGTAAATGTTTAGGAACAACCCTACTCTGTACCTACGAGAAACCAAAGCTTAACTTGTCAGAAAGGAAAATTAACGTCAGGCTCAACACGATCAGGCAACGTTAACAAGATCGCGACTGATAGAAAACGATTTTCTTACACGGAAAGACCGAAATCAGTATTTTGGCGAAAAAATTATTTCATTTTCTGATTTTAGTTAGTTATTTTTTGAGACAACTAAATAAATCTTATTTTTGCTAATTTAGATTTTTTAATTCTCATTCCCTTGATAATAATAAAATATTAGTTGAAATGGCTATTTTTTTAGTTGAATTCTCCAATTAAACGTGCTGTCATTTCTTAGCTAATTTTTTAGTTGAATTAGAGGAATAAAAAGTTGTTTACAACTAACAGCTAAATTAGCAGAGCTAATTTCAGTCGTTCCGTGTAGATGAAGCAATCACGAGTGAAGCGTATCTGGTTTCGAAACCGTTTTGTCAAACATGCCCTTTAACACGGAAAGACCGAAATCAGTATTTTGGCGAAAAAAATAGTAGGTTTTCTGATTTTCGTTAGTTTTTTTTGAGACAACTAAAAAAATCTTACTTTTGCTTATTTAGATTTTTTAATTCTCATTTCCTAGTTAGTTCCTAATATTAGTAGGAATGGCTATGTTTTTAGGTGAATTCACTAATTAAACGTGCTGTCATTGTATAGCTAAGGCACACTCCATTTCCATTCAACTAATTTTTGAATTGAGCTAGTAAAATAAAATGCTGTTTTACTTCACCATGAATGGTTGAATTGACTTCTACAATCTGCAGCAATATGGCGCACTTACGCCGAAAAAACATTAACACTGTAATTACTACTAGCTACTAGATGGCACAATACTACCGAAAAGAATTTTGCTGTCGCGGTTGTTATTTCTTATTGACAGGTATAAATACGATAGCGATTTCCCGTGTTAGATTTACGGAAAAACACATAAACGAAACATAAACTTATTTTTCATAATTTTTTAAGACTAAATCACTGTTTCCTTCATTCGAATAAGCGAAATCGACTCCCTCACTGAAAACTTTGAGCATTCGAAAAGCAAAAACCGAATACAAGTAGTACTCCGGACGGGGTAGCCCGAGCGAAACATACCATGAAATAACAAGAAGCTACAAAGAAGACCAACCGCCTACTATGAGTATTCTACATTAACTATGAAGGAACTGATTTTCTTGATCCAAAACTATGTAACCTTCCGTTTTTTTGTTTCGATGTAACCTTCAACTGAAAAAACTATAACCCGTTGCAATATAGGTACAACGAAACTCACTGCACTGCTCTACGTAAACACAATATTACGCACAATCGCATCAAACTCGCACAATTCTGAATAAATACACTTTCCACTAAGAGTTCATGCCATTTTTACATATCGGTTTAGGAATTTAAATATGGATATATCGTGACACATGCGAAGAACATAAAAACAATTTGCAAGCAGTTTCAACAAGACTATCATTTTTAGCTTTATAATGGATTATTTTGCTTTGATACTTCTTATAGGTTTTTGGATAGTAAACTTGTTAATAAAACCTATTTCATTTTTGTGTTCTCTGTGTTGTCTTTCAGCAGTGATGGTGACAGATAGATATAGTCAAATTTTCTGATTTTAATCACAAAATTAGTTGCCAATGAGAATTTTGTGTTGGATTGAAATTTTGCTGGTTTGTGTCCGGGATGTTCACCAACTAAACACACTGTCTAAAATCAAGAGTTTTTTCAGCAAAGTAAATTCTGAATTTCGACTTATTTAATAGTTATTTTGGAAATTTTGTTGTTAAAATCAACTAATTCAAAAACAGTAGTACGAATTAGGCGCAGAGCTAATAAACATATGACAGTAAACAATTAAACATTTCTCCTAGATTAATTGAATGATAAGGGCTTCTTTCAAAGGCAGGGTATGTAATCGCTTGAACATTAGTTTTTTTTTTGTAATTCGGAGATATATACTCAGTAATTTCGTCAACACTGTTTGAACTAAATTTTAGATTATTTCTTATACTAGTTGAAATAAAGCAAAATTATACGAAATATTTAAAATGAGGGTTAATATCAATATTTGAATTTAGTTAAAACCAGCAGAACTTTTACTAAACTGAAAAATGATTATTGCTAAAATCATCTGTCAATATAATATCAATGTCTTTAGTTACATTCAATAGTTGCACTATTTATGTACCATTTAATTCCACTATTTCACTGTCACGTTATTACACTTTCACAAAGTCACTATACTTTAATGACCGATACACTATAAAACCGATACACTGAAGAAGGATGTAAATAACATTCCGAAATACGCGTATCTGTATTGTAACGTTCGTTATGCTTCAATGAGAATTTCCGCTAACAGCTCCAGGTAAAAATCGTTCATTCAATAGTTTAAATTTTATGTAATCACTAACATCGAAGCCATAATCAACCAATGTTATTACTAAATTCCACTGCCAATATTAATTTAAATCAAACAAATTATTATTGAATATTGGTTGAAAACAGCATTTTATTTTGTTTATTCAACTGAAGAATTAGTTCAATGAAAATTGAGTGTGTTTTTGACAGCACGATTAATTGGCGACTTCAACTAAAAATTAGCCATTTCAACTAATATTTTGGCATTTTTAGCGGGAATGAGAATTAACAAATCGAAATTTTTAAGCAATTTTAGGACTTTTTTGATATCTTAAAACATAACTAAATAAAATCAGAAAATCAACAAGTTTTATTGTTGCTGACTTCGGTCTTTGCGTGTGCTATTTGCCATTTCGTCATTGGACAGCTGCCAAACTAAGTAAATCGTTTTCTTTCATACACAATTTACCACGATATGAGCTATAGCTTTCGTACATGCAGAGAAAACCAAGGATGGTGCAAACATTATTACGCATATGGTATAATTCCTTAAGAGAACTCCGTTACTGAGCTTCACTCGTTTAAACGCGATCAGACAGTTGGGGTAATGCACAGAAATCCTCGCACGGAACGACCGAAATCAGCTTTTTCGCGAAAAATTTAGTTGATTTGCTGATTTTAGTTAGTTATTTTTTGAGACAACTAAAAAAATCTTACTTTTGCTGATTTTGATTTATTATTCTCATTCCCTTAATAATAATAAAATATTTGTTGAAATAACTATTTTTTTTAGTTGAATTCACAAATTAAACGTGCTGTCATTTCTTAGCTAAGGCACATTTCATTTCCATTCAACTAATTTTTTAGTTGAATTAAAGAAATAGAATGTTGTTTTCAACCAATATGAATGGTTGAATTGGCTTCTGCAATCTGCAGCTATATGGCGCCCTGTCACCGAAACGGTAACACCGTAATGACTACTAGCCACTAGATGGCACACTACTGCCGAAAAAATTTCAGACGCGGTTGTCTTTTCTATATTGGCAGGTATAAATACGATGTTGTATTGGAGAAAAAGACATAAACGAAACATAAACATCTCTTTGAATTTTTTTCTTCTAAATCACTGTTTTCTTCATTCTCAATGAAAACTACACCGGACGGCGCAGCTCGGAAGGTTTGAAGATACAAAAAAACTTCATCACAATTAGAGTGAAACATTCGAAATTCACTTCACTGTTCCGCGTAAAAACATTATTACGCACAATCGCTTCAAGTGCGCACAAATTCTCATTAAATACGATTTCCACTAACAGTTTACGACATTTTTACATATCAATTTTCAAGCAGTTTCAATAAGACTGTCCTTTTTAGCTTTTTAATGGATTGTTTTGCTTTGACACTTCTCATGAGGTTTTGGCTAATAAACTTGTTAATAATACCCATTTCAGTTTTGTTTTCTTTGTGCTGTCCTTCAGTAATGATGGTGATAGATAAATAGAAACAAATTTTCTGATTTTAATAACAAAATTAGTTGTCAATGAGAATTTCGTTTTGGATTGAAATATTGCTGGTTTGTGTCCAGGATATTCACCAACTAAACACATTCTCTAAAAATAAGAGTTTTTTCAGCAAAGTAAATTCTCAATTTTAACTAATTTTATAGTTATTTTGGAAATTTTGTTGTTAAAATCAACTAATTCAAAAACAGTAATACGAATTAGGCGCAGAGCTAATTTCGGTCGTTCCGTGCGGTCACTCGAATGTACAAGCGTTGAACCAACTCTCCTTCTATTTCTGAAGTGACTTGCATGTCCGTTTCCATTCATTTTGTTGATCTTTTGAGATTCTACATGAGTTTAAATCGCACGATATGACAGTTTGTTTGGAATAATGGTCCTTATTTAGTGTAATCAAATTTCCTTTGAACTATTTCGCCGAGAAGTAAATAGGCTGTATGTTAAAGAAACTTATTCAGAAAATCGCAAATCACAGAACTAAATGCTTTCACCTCACATGAGAGGGTAAATCACCAACCAAGTCGAAACGGGTTAACTATGCATTACTGGAGCAGTGTTATGTTACGAAGAATTACTCAACTTATGGCGACCGAAGCAGATTTCATCAAAATTATACATCAAGCATCAAACCACAGTTGATTCAGGCAAATTGACTTTTAGCCAGCTAACTACTAACCTACCAGGTCATGACTTGAAATGCGTTTCATCATTTATTCATTGGTGACGTAACAAATTAATCGGCTACATCAACTTGATGGCGGTCGGATGTTAATCGAGGAGATATGCATTTCGATTGTTGTACGACTCAATAATCCACAAACCGTACGAGTACAAATCTTGGACATGATAGGCATCATAGAAAATCTTATCTCGCTACAACTAATGTCTGTGTCCCATAATCAGAAATGCGGGATCACCGAAGTTTCCTACACAATCCGCCCCACCTGGCAAGCTGGGACCCCTCGCGGTAAACTTAGACTGGGGTGGTCAACGCCAGGATAATTGATTAGCCGCATTAATTATTTATTTATCTTTGGTCGCCGTGTCTGCTGGAGTGGACTCGGTTCCATCTTCATATCGGGTACCTGTTCCACCTCTTCTGCGGCTCGAGTCCGAGTCAGACTGGCGTGATAAGATCTCAGCACGTCTTCGGAAAGCTGGCGAAACATAAATCATTCCCGACTTGGTTTTCCTTCGCTGGATTCACGCACGATACCATCTGCCAGCAGGTCTCGGACCAGACACAAATCGAGCGAACGAATCCCATCAATATTTCACCATCCGAACGCACACATTCAAGTGAGTCAGTCGGCTTGCCGATATGATGCCAAATGAGATTAGATGTCATCAGCCATGTCAAATGCAGCGAGGGTGGCTGGGCTCGGACACACGGAACGACCGAAATTAGCTCTGCGCCTAATTCGTATTACTGTTTTTGAATTAGTTGATTTTAACAACAAAATTTCCAAAATAACTAAAAAATTAGTTAAAATTGAGAGTTTACTTTGCTGAAAAGCACTCTTATTTTTAGAATGAGTTTAGTTGGTGAATATCCTGGACATAAACCAGCAATATTTCAATCCAACACGAAATTCTCATTGACAACTAATTTTGTTATTAAAATCAGAAAATTTGTTTCTATTTATCTATCACCATCATTACTGAAGGACAGCACAAAGAAAACAAAACTGAAATGGGTATTATCAACAAGTTTATTAGCCAAAAACTCATGAGAAGTGTCAAAGCAAAACAATCCATTAAAAAGCTAAAAAGGACAGTCTTATTGAAACTGCTTGAAAATTGTTTTGATGTTTTTCGCATGTGTTCGATATATCTTTATTTAAATTTCTAAACCGATATGTAAAGATGTCGTAAACTGTTAGTGGAAATCGTATTTATTCAGAATTGGTGCGCACTTGTAGCGATTGTGCGTAATAATGTTTTTACGCGGAACAGTGAAGTGAATTTCGAATGTTTCACTCTAATTGTGATGAAGTTTTTTTGTATCTTCAAACCTTCCGAGCTGCGCCGTCCGGTGTACTATTTGTATTCGGTTTTTGTTTTCCGAGTGCTCAAAGTTTTCAGTGAGAATGAAGAAAACAGTGATTTAGACGAAAAAAATTCAAAAAGATGTTTACGTTTTGTTTATGTCTTTTTCTCCAATACAACATCGTATTTATACCTGCCAATATAGAAAAGACAACCGCGTCTGAAATTTTTTCGGCAGTAGTGTGCCATCTAGTGGCTAGTAGTCATTACGGTGTTACCGTTTCGGTGACAGGGCGCCATATAGCTGCAGATCGCAGAAGCCAATTCAACCATTCATATTGGTTGAAAACAACATTATATTTCTTTAATTCAACTAAAAAATTAGTTGAATGGAAATGAAATGTGCCTTAGCTAAGAAATGACAGCACGTTAAATTTGTGAATTCAACTAAAAAATATAGTCATTTCAACAAATATTTTATTATTATTAAGGGAATGAGAATAAAAAATCTAAATCAGCAAAAGTAAGATTTTTTTAGTTGTCTCAAAAAATAACTAACTAAAATCAGCAAATCAACTAAATTTTTCGCGAAAATGCTGATTTCGGTCGTTCCGTGCAGGTTAAATTTACTGATGGCGCCTACGTATGAAAGCGAAGTTAAAAGCGTGAGCATACCGGGCCCCGGGTACGATCATCTGCAGCATCTGAACCGATTGACGGAAAGACGGTCTGGTTGCGTTTTAACTGGCTCAGTACCGGTCATTATCGTTTAAGTTGAACCGCACGCTCGATAGAATGACACTGTTGAGTATAGAATATGGAATGGTACACGTGATGTTTGTTGAACTTGGTTGAACTGACAAATCTCGCTACGTTTGTTTGTTTGGTTATTCGAAGTAGCTGTGCTATGATTTTTGATCATTAATTCGGTTGATGTTTGTATCTGCCGTAAAATGATTAGCAGTTGGGATTTAAAATAAATTACATTGTATCTGTTAGCAATAAGCTGCCGAAACAAAGTCAGCGTTAAGGTAAAGCTTCGATTCATTGATTGTTGAGCACATAAAATGAAGCTTATTGATTGCACTTTCGGAAATTAGTTCCGGTTTATTATCGAATTAAACTGTTCATAAGTTTTAGCAATCATTTCGTTTTGCCATCTCTCAAGCACCCCGAATTTGTTTTTCAGTCTATTTCAACTTTCGATTAATATATATATATATATATATATATATATATATATATATATATATATATATATATATATATATATATATATATATATATATATATATATATATATATATATATATATATATATATATATATATATATATATATATATATATATATATATATATATATATATATATATATATATATATATATATATATATATATATATATATATATATATATATATATATATATATATATATCGGGCGAAATTGAGGTATGTGCACAGCAAAATCTAGCCAAAAATTTACTAGCAACCGAACTATGGTTATACAACTATTGTGAAAATTACTGCCATCCTCTTTTGCATTTCTCATATATAAAATATATGAAGGTTATGCAATCACTGTGTAAACCGAGTTTTGAATCATATACCGTTCGACTCAATTCGTCGAGTACGCAAAATGTCTTTGTGTGTATGTCCGTATGTGTGTATGTAACGTTTTACCTTTTTTTATATATAAAAAATAGGTATAGAATTCGCTCAAACTTTAGAAAATTTTTTCGAGGCCCGGAGGGCCGATTGTCATATGCCAATCGATTCAGCTCAACGAAATGAGCAAATGTCCGTGTGTGTGTGTCTGTATGTGTGTTGTCAACTAAGAGGTCGAGATCTCAGAGATGGCTGGACCGATTTTGATCAAACTAGTCGCAAATGAAAGGTCTCCCCACCCAGAACGCTATTGAATGGTTTTGAGATCGGATGTTTACTTTTTGAGTTATACGAAATTTTGTGTCAAATTTTGTCCATTTTTAACGGAGATATCGAAATTTTTGTGTAAATAACTTTTCCCCCTATTCCAGCAGTAGAAGTTTTGAGCGCTGTTTGGCAAATAAATGCTTGGGAGCCATGTAAAACACGATTTTTTATACTGTTACATACAATTGTTTCTAAGTACCAAAAAGACTGTGTACAGCATCCTTTTTCATAACATTTTGCCTCGGACCGATTTTAGCACGGTTCGTTTTTGGCAACATAATCGTTCGAATATGACATATCTGTGAACCAGATGATATCAGCATTTACGAGTTGAAAGCTATTGATTTAAACTACTTACATGCCGGAAGAACATAACACCCATATACCATTCGAATCAGTTCGTCGAGATCAGCAAATGCGTGTGTGACAAATAATTTCACTGAATTCTTTTTCGGAGAAGACTCGACTATTTTCTTCAAACTCAGATTCATATGAAAAGTCGCATGCTTCCAAACAAGGTTCCTGAATTATGTTTGGTCCCGACTTCTGGTTCCGGAACTACAGAATGATTTGTGAAACGAAATTAAAATTGTGTAACTCGTTTTTCTCGTATATCGCCGAACCGGTCTAAGATTCAAATGAAAAGTTTTGAAGATTCTATAAAAATGTCTATTTCACATAAATTAATCAGGTTTATCGGGTTAGCAGATCTGGATAGTCGATAACCAAATAAACTTATTTCAGTTTTCGATTCAATAGGCACCCAAAAATTTAATTCGCACTACGATTTCTCCAAGATGTCTACACTGATTTTCAAACATTTTGAAACAAATGTAAACTATTCAACTACTCAGGTGAATTTGTCCGACTTCGGTTACACCGAATTTCGAATTCCGGTTCCAGTATCGAATCGTTTCTCAAAGCACAATCGTTTTCTGAAAAAAAAGCCAAACCGAATTTCAGAAACCAAAATTCAAATTAAAATAAAGAAAATAAAGTCCCATACAGAATAAATAATTTTATCCAATTCTGATTTCCGATTCTGGAATTATGATGAATTTTGAAAATTCAAACCGATATAGAAGATGACAATCCCGAAAAGCTTTAAAGTTGGACTCAATACTATTGCAATTTATTCGTCATATGACCATACGAATTCGGTTTTGGTTATGCTAGTTCCTGAATATCGGCCCTGGAAGTACCTTAAATTCCCGTAAATTGTAAAGTGGACCTTACTTCGACATATCATGGAATCTTTAATCGATTGTTATACTTTTAGATTCAAATTCGATCCGATTTGCAGTTTCGACATTACAGAGTAATGAGTGATTAAAATCTCAAATTGTCGCTTAAAACGACGGTCATTAAAATAATGTCATGAAAATTGAAACACCGCACGGAACGACCGAAATTAGTTCTGCGCCTAATTCGTATTACTGTTTTTGAATTAGTTGATTTTAACAACAAAATTTCCAAAATAACTATAAAATTAGTTAAAATTTAGAATTTACTGTGCTGAAAAAAACTCTTATTTTTAGAGAAAGTGTTTAGTTGGCGAATATTCTGGACACAAACCAGCAATATTTCAATCCAACACGAAATTCTCATTGACAACTAATTTCGTTATTAAAATCAGAAACTTTGATTCTATTTATCTATCACCGTCATTACTGAAGGACAGCAGTGTCAAAGCAAAACAATCCATTAAAAAGCTAAAAGGGACAGTCTTGTTGAAACTGCTTGCAAATTGTTTAGATGTTTTTCGCATGTGTTACGATATATCCATATATAGATTTCTAAACCTATATGTAAAAATGACGTAAACTGTTAGTGGAAAGTGTATTTATTCAGAATTTGTGCGCATTTAAAGCGATTGTGCGTAATAATGTTTTTACGGGGAACAGTGAAGTGAGTTTCGAATGTTGCACTCTAATTGTATATGTCAAATGATATATTTTGTATCTTCCAACCTTCCGGGCTAACCGACCGGTGTACTACTTGTATTCGGTTTTTGTTTCCGAGTGCTCAAAGTTTTCAGTGAGATAGTCAATTTCGCGAAGTCGAATGAACAAAACAGCAATTGAGAAGAAAAATGTTCAAAAAGAAGTTTATGTTTCGCTTATGTCTTTTTCTCCAATACAACATCGTATTTCTCGATGAACATTAGAAAAGGTCCCAAGTGCAAGTGACAGTTTCTCTTGGTTTACTTTCTCTTTCAATTATTACGGCAAATTCCAGTAATTGCCAACAAATTCTACAGTGCATATCGAAAGTTGATGGTTTTTGCTATTATCCTATGTAAAGTGTTAGATGGAAAGATTGCAGATTGGACCGTAATACTCGAAAGAGAAAGTAAACAAAGAGAAACTGTCATTTGCACTTAGGACCTTTTCTCGTGTTTGTCTTCATTTATACCTGCCAATATAGAAAAGATAATCGTGACTGAAATTTTTTTCGGTAGTCGTGTGCCATCTAGTGGCTAGTAGTCATTACGGTGTTAACGTTTTTTCGGTGACAGAGCGCCATATAGCTGCAAATGGCAGAAACCAATTCAACCATTTATGTTGGTTGAAAATAACGTTTTATTTCTCTAATTCAACTAAAAAATTAGTTGAATGGATATGAAGCGTGCCTTAGCTAAGAAATGACAGCACGTTTAATTAGTGAATTCAACTAAAAAATATAGCCATTTCAACAAATATTTTATTATTATTAAGGGAATTAGAATTAAAAAATCTAAATTAGCAAAAGTAAGATTTTTTTAGTTGTCTCAAAAAATAACTAACTAAAATCAGAAAATCAACTAATTTTTTCGCCAAAATGCTGATTTCGGTCTTTCCGCGCGTAGAATATTCATGCATAAAACACATGCGGATTAATAAAAAAAGGTATCATCTCACTGCTAGGTGGATTTAGCACGTTTTTGCCATTCTCATATAGAAAGGTTATGCAATCACTTGAAAAACCGACTAGTGTGTGTGTGTGTGTGTATGTGTCAAATAATCTCACTAGGTTTTCTCGGAGATGGCTGAACCGATTTTGACAAACTTAGATTCAAATTAAAGGTCTCGTGGTCCCATACGGAATTCCTGAATTTCATCCGGATCCGATTTCCGGTTCCGGAGTTATAGGGTAAAGTGTGTTCAATATTGTACACCGTCACTTAAACCGGCGAAACAAAAAACGTAAAAAATTTCCTAAACTGGTCTCAAAACTACACAAATCGATAGTCATTATCAGTAGGCAACTAAACAAACCGATTCCGGCTATCCTGGTTCCCGGTATCCGGTTCCGGAAGTACGAATAGAATACCACAATATTATATGTACATGAGAAAGGCTTCATTACACCACTAGGTGGATTAAAACAGGTTTTTTATACTAACTTTTCTCGGTGGTCCCTTATAAAATTCCTGAATATTATTTGAGTCCGACTTCCGGTTCCGTAAAAATGAGGTAAAATGTGCAAAAAAGATGTGAAAATAAATGCACCAACTTTTCTCGAAGATGACTGAACCGATTTTCACAAACTTATATTCAAATGAAAGCTCTTATGGTTCCATACAAAATTTCTGTGTTTTGTTTGGATCTGACTTCCGGTTTCGGAATTAAGGAGTAAAATGTGCTAAAAAGTCAATATATGTGTGTAAAATTCTGGTAAAAATACCTAAACTCTAAAATTAATTATGTTTTTGTATTGCACAGAAGATCTTAACATTTTTTTATGCACAACCCAAACGCAATTGGTAACTACTTAAATTCGGATTTTGTTTTAGGTTTGCCGTAGAATCTCAAAAAATAGGTAGAAGATCGGAAATTTAACGAGTTATATTGCGAGTTATTGGAAATTTCCGAGTTATATTGCATTGCACAGTGGAAAAAAAACATTTGTGGCTCAATCTTATACTTTAGAGCTCAGTGAAAGATAAATCATATTTCGATGTACTTGGTATTAGGGTGGCTCTTATTAGTAAGGTGATCCAAAACTTATTTTCCCGATGTGTTGAGATAGAGGACTTTAACTTCCTCCTATGGAAGATTTTTCAACAGTAAGTTCCATGAATAACTTGACTTTCCTTTTAATTTTTTGCACCTTCCCCACTTTTGGAACCTCCCTCCCTCCCTTGAATACCCACCCCCCTTGAACCTCTTCCCTTCTTTTGCCCCCCCCCCCCTTAAACTCTCTCTTGAACCCTTCCTTGAACCGAATGTCGAGATCATGAGTCATCTCGAATTTATTTTTTTGTAAAATTTCGACTCTCTAGGACTTTAAATTTTATGATTTTCGATATCAAACGTCGAGATGTGCTGTTATGGCGACGTTTCAGTCAATTCTAAGATATTAGACATAAAAAATAAATTTCCGATTTCGGTGGATTTAAAAAAATTTTTTTTAGATGACACAAGATCTTAACGTTTCAGCCAATTTTAAGATATCCAATTATCTGAGAAAAATTTGTGTGGTAATTTTTCAAAATGGAAAATTATCAAACTTTCACCATTATCTAAACGTTTCGTCTTACACTCGTCAGTGCATAGCATTTTATGTTTTGAAATTTCCGATCTTGTACCGTTTTTTTTTGAGATTCTATGGAAAACTTAAAACAAAATCAGAATTTTAGTAGTTAGCAATTGCTTTTGGGTTGTTCATAAAATTTGTTAAGATCTTTTGTCCAATAAAAAAATATAATTAATTTTAGAAGTTAGGTATTATTACTTCTTAGGACTGTCAATGAAATCCAAGTTTCAGTTTTTTTTGTAAATTTTATTCATAATAAATTTCCAACTAAAATAATAAAAAAATATATGTTATAGAATTTAAAAGTTTGGATTTGATTTTGTTTGGCAAAATTTTCACTATTACAGAAATTCTCTGTATTTGTATTTTGTATTCTTGAGATTCTTTGAACGGATATATAACTTTGTTCATCAATACATTGTTTCTGGTAATGATTTCAATATTTTGGAGCAGAAAAATGTACATGCTATCGCTTCAATTTTTGAGTTATATACAAACATGTGAAAAAAAAATGAAAAATCCATATATATATTTATAAATTTATCGATTTTTTAAGGTTTCCTTTTGATAGTGCAAAATGGTAGTTGGGCGATAATTGTAGCTGGTATCACTAGCAATCGAATCATGTGTAAAAATATATAGGTCATCGCTTTGAATTTCGAGATATTTACGATCATTGTAAAAAGTCTCACCTTTTCTGAGGTCATCTATCTACAGTTTTCATTATAACTTTGGGTAGACAACCCTATTTTTCGTTTTTTTTCAGTGCATTTTATTTCTGGAAGTAGTACTTATCAATGGCGAATAAATTTCAAAAATCGGTTGACTAACGACAAAGTTATGACTCGGTAAAGTTGAAGTTTTCAATATCCGAGTCGCGATGCAGGTTCCGCATGAATGCAGATAGGGCATATTTTTAGCTTGAAAAAAAAATTTGGAACGGGAAAAATCAGATTTCCATCAGTTTTTCCTAAACGATCGTCAATAATGGTATACTTAAAATATTCTACAAACTACCGTTAAAAACCATTTGCTCTTGGTTTCAAAACGTACCATTTATGAACCCTTAAGTGTAAACGAAAACACAAATGTCGAATTATTGCCTTTTTGAAGATGGATAAATTCAAGATTTCCGTATTACAGTTGCAACGGTCAACGGAAACGGATATAAAAAATTCTGCTTGAGTATGCATATAACTTGTACCGTAAACCGCACTGAACAGGAAAACCTAGAATTATGCCAATGCTGGCAGCAGAGAAAAATCAAAGAAAGAAAGAAAAATCTATCGCTTGAACTGGGCCAGTTCGAGCGACCACAGCGCAGCTGAAAGTAAACATGGCAAGGTAGGACCATGCACACACACCCACTAACCGGGGCAGTCTAACTGAGCGTAGCTAAAACAACATCACTTATTTGTTGGGTTTTTGTTGCAGTCTCACACCACTGCACGTCCGACCACCAGATTAGGGAACGCAGCGAATATCGAAAATTTTTCGTTCGTAGCAACGGAAAGCTACCTAAATAGTTAACTTTCTGCTGTTTGTTTGGTGTACGGTGAAAACGGTCGATTCGTTGGTCCCATCTCTAGCAGATATGGGGACGCTTGGTATGGAACGGTTCAGCACAATATTCAGCGGAAATCGTCATCTGCACCACTGCTTCTAGTGGAGTGCGCTTTTGTCGCACGTCCCACTAATTCCATCGAAGATAAATCCCTGAGCAAGCAAAGGTATACACCCCCGTTGAATACATACTGTCGAACGAAATGCCACCAATTAAAAACCCGACCTGGTTCCCGTCATGTGTTCGCGAATTCAATTCGGTTTTCGTTTGAATTGGCGCGTTTCCTGTGCATCAATCCGCAAGCGAACTAGTAAAATCGCAAACGAGAGCAGGAGTGTTTCCCAGCAGGGGATTCACACTTTCCGTGTCGGTTTTAGCTGAACCCGACAGGGCGGGATGGTATGTAATTAATCCCGGTTCTGCCGCAGTGTTACATCCAATCAAAAGCAAATTCTATGTGTTCCCATCCTGCCGGGTGACCTTTTGATAAAAGTTGAAGAGCGAATTGGTTTGCGGAACTCGGTTGGGAAAACGGGATCGATGAAAAGTTTATCCATTGCGTTTGCAGTGAGTGGATGATTGACAGAATGAATGATCTGTGCTGTGGTGTTAGTTCGAATTATAACGTCAAAGCCGTTGGTTGTAAATGACAGAAATTTATCTACGGAACCTCAGCATTCTCATTTATCGGAGTCGAATAAATAGAAATATTTCTTTCCTCTTTTTGTTTTTCTTCGTCAAGTTGGTGTCATCTTGAAACCGGCTAATGGCACAGTAACAAAAGCTATTACTGACTTTATTTCCACTGAACCGCTAGTGATCTCATCCATCAATCTTTGGTAGATTGATGAAATACATCTTACTCAATATTTAAATATTACCTTAACTGTGTCGTACTATTTTATAATGATTACGTGACAAGAACATCGATTTACAAGGAACCTAAAAAATGGTTATCAATGTGAAATTTTTTGATATACATTGTTTAATATATTTTATCATCTATGGTCATTTAAATTTTCAACCACTACAAAAAAATTTCCCATTTATCTTTTCGCGGAGGGACACCGGACATATTTGGGATATTGAAAAACGTATCCGTTTACTGAAACTGACTTTATAGATTTTATTGGAATTAGTTGTTTCGTAACATATAAGGAAGGTTTTTCTTAAATTTATAATAAATCTAGTTTTAAAAAGTGATATAAAATATAATATAAATAATATATTTTTGAAATCGCTTACCGCTAACCGATTCATCAACCGAGATTCTAAGAATCGAGTGTTACTTACCAATCGATTCAGTTCGACGAACTGAGCAAATGTCTGTGTGTGTGTGTTTGTTTATTGGTCCAGTTGGTAATGAAAGGTCTTTCTGTCAGTCAGAACGCTATTGTTTTCGTTATTTGATGCGTTGTGTACTTTTTAGTTATACAAAGTTAAAGACTGTCTCAGAAAATATGGACGCACTTTGATTTCGCTGTAAATAATTCACAAGTGTTAGATATTCAAATTTTCAAAATTATATATCGATATACTGATAACATTAGACTACAACAGAGTATTATTCTCAACATTTGCTACTTAGCCATTGTAGACTAGCTGGCGCACCTTCTTGCAAACGTTCCTCATTAAATTCCGTACAGACTTCTTGGCGACAAGCTTTGACACTTTTTGCCGTGAATACGACTTACTTTACTATGGGGCGCCTTTTCAAAATTTACCCTCTGAGAGAGTGATAAGTTTTTGATCGTGAATATCTCCTGTTGTATCTAATGAATCAGCATATTTCTTGCGACATGCCATCGGAAATATGATCACAATTTTATGATAAAATTTTCAGTTGTGTGACATAATCTCAAATAGCTCAAAATTGAACTTCTCTGAAATGTTTGGTATAAACGAGTATCAAAGAGGATAATTCATAAGGCGCGTTTGCCTTTCTCGTATTTTGAAAGCTCATAGCTCAGTGCTCTGTGGAAGGATTTATATAATCTAACTACCAATAGAATCGAAAATTTTCAACTTGAACGTGTATTGCAACAACATTGAAATTTTTCAATAGTACACTATTAAAAAACCTGTTTGATTTAACCCATGATAGCACCAGCCAATCAGAACGCGAGATGTCTGCTTCTATACAAGTGCATCCATGCAAAAGTTGAGTGGTTCATTTTTACTACCATTTGCAGAGCAACTGTTCCCGAAACAAGACACACACGACAACCATCTAAGATCTAAATAAAGATCTTGTTGATTGTGACAATTCAAGGCACTTTTTAGTGCCACAGATAATCATTAGGAGTTAATTAAACTTTCAATATTTCCTACCAAAAGATTCATCAAGATGGAAATTAAAATAATTTGTACTGTCACTAACACATTCAACTACGAACGGCAATGCGAAAGCGAAAGTGACGATATTGAACACATCTTTATACTAGTATGAGGTCATGTGAAAATATGCCATGCGAAACAGGGTTGCCATATATACAGATTAATCTGTATTATTATTATTATTATTATTATTATTATTATTATTATTATTATTATTATTGTTATTATAATTAAAATTACTCTTGAATACCGAAGATCGTCGATACATTTCAGACCAGGCCATTGCAATTGTGTCGTTCTGAAATTTCGAGAAGAATCAGATATCTTCGAACTTCATAGCTTCAATAAAAATAAACTACAAATTTGTCGTACCTACCCTCCTATATTAGCAAAGTAAAAAGGAATTGTTTCAAGTTTGGAATATATAGTTGTAGAATAGTAGCTGTTTAATGTAACTAATCTGTACTTCAATGTAGGTGCATCGCTTCAAACTCTATTAGTGAAAAACGGGAAAGCTTGCACAATTCATACAATCAATCAACTAACTGATATTCGGAAAAGTGATAGGAGCGTGCCAGTTTTTTCGTATTCACGACATCCAGTTATGTCTCTGACATTACCCACCCACCTTTTTCCAATCTTTTTCGAACTGTTGAATGGTTTCGGCTGCCGAGACATGTTTCCTAAGATGTGCCTTCGTTAATGCCCAAAATTCCTCAATTGGTCGAAGTTGTGGGCAATTTGGTGGATTCATGTATTTTGGGACGAAAGTGACATTTTTGGTAGTATACCATTCTACCGTTGATTTCGAGTAGTGGCAAGAAGCAAGATCTGGCCAGAAGACAACAGGATCCTTGTGGCTTCGAATCATGGGTAGAAGTCGTTTTTGTAAACATTCCTTGATGTATATTTCGCTGTTCATTGAAGCAGTGGTGATGAAGGGTTCCGAAATCTTACTGCAGCTACAAATTGCTTGCCAGACCAAAGCTTTCTTACCCAATTTTTCGACTTCAATCAATGTCTCGGACTGGTTTAACACTTGCCCTTCTCGCACCGTTTAATATTGTGGTCCCGGCAAGGATTTGTAATCGAGTTTCACGTAGGATTCGTCGTCCATGATTATGCAGTTCAATTTTCCAGCAAGAATCGTATTGTACAGCTTTCAAACCCTCGGTCTGATCGATGCTTCTTGTTTCGGACTACGTTTTGGTTGTTTCTTCTTCTTATAGGTTCGAAGATTCAGACGTTCTTTAGCACGAAGAACATTTGACTTCGAAGTGCCCACTTTTTTGGCCACATCCCGAACTAAAACCCTTTCTTTTGCTCGAACGGCTTCAGTATACGCGTATCCAACTGAGGGTTAGCAGGACCTTTTTTTCGACCTGTTTTCGGTTTATCCTCAAAGGTGTTATCCTCACCGAACTTCCTGATTGCATTTCGCACGGCTTTTTCACTTACTCCTTCCATTTTTGCTATCTGTCTCAGTGACTGTCCGCGTTCTGTGCACCATTTGTACACAATTTTTCGACGTTGTTCTGCTGAAAGTCCACTCATTTCGAAACAAACTAATGAAAACGAATAAACAACTGCACAAGTGGTTAGAGAAGAGTGTAAACAACAGGACGCAGCCATAAAAATTGACAGATTCTGAACCATTGCGAAATGGCAGCGTCCATACTTTCTGGGTCAGTCTTTAAATGCCAAAATTTTCGGTTTTTTGACAATATCTGTCTCAATTGACCTCAAAAACAAAATTAATTTCGAAATTTGGACACCTCGTTATAATATCTATCAAACAAACCTTAGTGTGTTAGTATCTGTTCATTTTTAACGGAGATATTGATATTTTTGTGAAAGTAACTTTTCCTCTCTATCACAGTAAAATGAGTTTACAAAGTACTGCAGCACCCTTTTTCTCTGTGTACAGCCCCCTTTTTCAGGACATTTCGCATGGTTTCGAATTTGGCACGGTTCATTTTTGGCAATATAATTGTTCAAACATGGCATGATATGATATTGGAAATATGGCAATACTTTCGAATTCAAAACTATTTTATATTTATGTTTATTTAAACTACTTACAGTAATAATTACTGGAAGAACAGAGCTTCTTACATCCATACACCTTTCAAATCAGTTCGTAGAGATCAGCAATTGTCTATGTGTGAAACTCATAGTGTCATTCAATTTTCTCGGCGAAGTTTTTTGAATTTCATTTGGATCGACGTCTTGTTCCAGAATTACAGGATGATATGTGTATGAAAATGAAAATAATGTCACTCGCTTTTCTCGAAGATGGCTGAACCGATTTCCTTCATGTTAGATTCAAAAAGAAAGGTCTTACGAACCCATAAACTCTTGCTGATTGTCCATCAGATTCGACGTCCAGTTCGGAGATACAGGGTGATTGGTTGTGAAAGACAATTATAATTTTTTTTCATAAATGAGTATCGTATGAGTAACGAATTCCTTAAAATTGGATAAAAAATTTCTCGGGTTTGCAGATTTGGATAGTCAATGATCAAACGCTCTGGGACTTTTGAGATTTCTGAAATCGAAATAAATTTTTGATACCAAATGTCTTAGAATTACATGAATGGTCGAAATTTTTCTGTCAGCCATTGTTTCTGGCAGTACGTTTTGTTATGTTGCCTCAAATTCAATATAATAACGGATTTTGGACAATATAATGAAAATGTTTTTGTTAACTTGTCTGTTTTCGAGATAGAGGGTAAATATATTTCTTGCAGTCCAAATTTATTTTAAACGACGGGGTTCACGGTGAACTATTATGGTTTCAAAGGGGTTCGCGATATAAGAGCGCTGGGAACCACTGAATTATATAATAATAAGAACAATCATCATCAGTATCAATCGATCATAACTGCTAACGAGTTTTATTAGGATCCAGCATGTAATTCCAAAACTGTTGAGTGTGATCATCTGGTTAGTTCCCATTCGATTCATAACGCAGAAGGAGAACATCTGGAAATCTATATTGTTCTCGTTTCGTTGACGACTAACCAAAGTGCTTTGATTATTGAAATTTGGCGTGACGTAATTTGTGCATGGTGCCTAATAAACGTTCTCCATTGATGCATTTGATGTGTTTCACATAGTTTATCAAACTTAGCCATCCCAGCCATCCCATGACAGCGCCAACCGTTTATCAAAAAGTCTTACCAGAATGACCGGCCAACCAGTCCCGGTCTCCCCTATCTTCATGTACAGCTTCCGCAATCGTACAAGGGGCTGTCCATTAAAGACGTCACGCCGCACATAGAATGAAAGAATTTCAAAATATTTGTTTGGTCGGTCGTATCAAAATTTCATGCATTTTGATGTATTTAAAATTCATTCAGCAATAACATGTTGGCGGAGTAATATCAATAAAACCAGCAAACAACATTAACACATATGCTGTGATTATCAATAATTATAATGATAAGAAAAACATGTTCAATCATAAAACATGTCCTGCAGCTGATTAATTGACAATGTTTAGCTTGAATATCATACACAGAAGTAACAGCTCGGGTAGAAGTGATTTGCAAACCAATGATTAAAACCAAGCATCTCAATGGTAGAAAATGACATTATGTATTTAGTTTGAAATGAGAGTTAAAATATCAAAAATCATTTCAAAGTCTGCATGAGAAAATAGAAACAAAATATAAAATTCAACCATTGTAACTTCAAGCAAGAGCAAAACATTTATAGAAGACGAATTTTTCAGTAATCTGATTTTCTAGCTTTGAGAATAGTATATCATAAGAATTTCTCTTATCTTAATCTGATGCAGTAAATTCAATTGTATTCGATTTGAAAAAGGAACCACTGGATCAATTGTACTTAATGAAATTGGTATGCCTCATCAATAACGAAATAAGATATAATAACAAATCTTGATGCTAAATAGATTTTGTCTAATCTATTAAGAAGATTCCTTCGATTAAATATCAAGAAAATATGAAGTATTGCTGAGACAGCACAGGAACATCAAGACAAGATATGATGGTAATATTTGTTATTATTTTGATTTTCGTTTACTATTCACATCTACCCGGGAGGAGTGCAAGTTTTGCTAGGGCAATTCAAACGCGCCTTTCAAACGCAGCGCCTGCTGTGTGCTCAAACCCTGTGCTCCTGTTACTTCAATAAATGTCAATGTCAATGTCATGTCAAAAAGCGTTTTATTGAGTTTAATAAAAATAGTGTATCCTAATAATCATCGTCATCAGCATCAACCAGCTGGAAGTAAAACAAAGTCTTTTGTCGCTCTAATTAATCAATATGTGGTGTGAAATATTTTTCTAAACTAATTTTGCATGGAGCATTGCTATTGCGTAGAGAATGCTGTCAAATTAACAATATCAATGTGATTACGATCCAAACTTATTATGTTCATGAAACTTTCATCTAGCATTTATTTCTCTTAAACTAGTATTCATTTTAATGCGAATGAAACAACGGTTGCAAAATCGAACACGGGATGCATCAAACGAGAATATATGTTGAAACTTCGTAAACCGTAACGTAACAAACCGGTATTTTTCCCAACTCTGTTGATAAGGAGTGTTAAAAGAGCATTTCCCAAAGATACAAAATTGACAATGTTCCATGATTTTGTAGAAGTCTCATTGACACGCGTTATCCTTAGTTATAAATTCCTGTAGCATTGCTGTTATTACTAATTTTCACACCCCTCAGCGGGGGTTCAACGATTTCGGACGTAGATCATGCTATGTCTTATCTTGATCATATGTGATTTTCCTCCACCAAGATCAAAGCTGATCGAATCATCCAATGATTGAACTTACATGAATCAAAAATCATTTCATCAAAATCACTACCGATTTTGTGTGACGGGAGATCCGTAACGATTTTGATCGATGTGATTTAAAGGTCATTGATAACTGATCAGAAGTGATCTTTATTGGAGAATTAAAACAGATGATTTAAATGTTTCATCAATTCCAATCAAATACTTTTGTTATATTATAAAATTAAAATTAATAAAATAATTTCGATGGGTTTGTAGTTTTAAAGATATTTTTCAATCTTATGACAGCATGTAATAAATCGATTTTTCCCTCATATTTGTATGGTTTGTCATACATATTGAGTATTTATTGAGATGAATTTTATTTATCTTGATTTCCTTTACATGTGATATATGTGGGCTGCTGTGAAAATTTCTGACAAAGGGGGCGAGGTAGTCAAAAATTGCCAAAAAAGCGTGACGTCTTTTATGGACAGCTCCCAAGTCGACCTTGCTTATTGTCAAGATTCGGTGTTATTTACTTTTTGTAAGTTTTGTTGTTGTTTAGTTCGAAGCACGGTCTTTATACGACACTGCCAGCTTGTTTGCGTCATCTCGGACGGAGAGTTTTCTTATACGTTGGTGACAGCTGAATTGGTCACACTCAACGATTTTGCGAACATTGCGTGCGAACCATAAAAATTCCGCTTCCATCCACCGGTAGTCACTATTAAAACAACGAATCCATTCGGGTTGTTTCTCACACTCTCGCTTCGGTTCAGTAGATCACAATACACAATACACAATACACGAAACAAGTTATACGAGCGGACCTTTTTTTTAAATTATACATATTCTATTAGTCATTAGTTTCAATTAATTTCAATTTTCTATCCCATAGAATATCCGGGTTGCAAATGGTTTTCGAACCGACAGAAGCAGCCTGATGGTCTACTGTCCGGAAACTCGAGCCAATCGAGTGTGCAAGCCAGCACCGTCGGTTCGGGGGATGGCCGTTCGAGGCTAGAATGTACTATGTCCAATAAAACAACACAAATTTTCCACAGGGACGACTACCACTTGGCAATGCCACCCAGCTACCGCAGACACCGCTGACGTTGAAATTTGTTTGCATGTAGTCAGTGTAGGTTGCGTTAGTGCAAGCGATGATCCGAAAATTGCATCCACCCTTTAGTCCCGGTGAACAATTTTATTCGTTCATTCATCTTGCGGATGAAAAGTTTTTATTCGACCGTCGCATTACATTTTTCTGACTTGGCGAGTAAGTCAACGAGTTTCGCTGTGTGCTTTCCGGAGACGGCAATGACTGAAACTGACGGAAAAATCCGGCATGCATTCCGGAAAAAAAAATTGGAGTAGCTTGCATCGACTTTGCCTCCCCTCGTTCGGTTTGGCGCTTGTGGTGGATTGAAAATTTTCTGTAAACTTTTCCTTCAAAGCCGAGCCGAAACAAACAAACGGAGGGAAGAAAATAGCTCAACATCAATGGCGAAAACAAGGCTACTGGGAATTGAGAGTTGATTTGTTCTCTCCGGATTTCGGGTCGCATTTCTGTATTTTATTAATTTCGTATCCACCAACGATATAAATGTGCTTCAGGCCATCATCGACAGTCTTGTTGAAAGATTCAATTCAAATTGTCCCGGAGCGAAAGATGAATCGGTTCGGTAAAGCTCATACGGGGTGTGAGTTTGAGTGGGCGATAGGTGGTCTTCGAATGTTGGTTCGTTGCATTGAATATCTGTTTAAAATGAAAAACCGTGCGAAGGTTTTAACTTCAGTCATAATTTGTTCTCTGTTGATCGCGTCAACTTGATTTATCACAAAACCTAGAACCAACGGTTGTTTTGAAAGAATGTTTCAATAAGTTCGATTACTTTCAATTATTGAAGTGCCAATAAATGGAACTGGTATGTCACCTAAACTCCACAACTGAACTTCCGTGTCCAACCTCGTCTAATGGTCTAGGCCGATCCGAGCTCTTCGGTACCGACTTTTTTCTGCTTCGGCTATGACTGAGCTGCACATACAGCTGTGTGCCGGAGAGCTCAGATCGGTCGAATTGGCCTAGTGCTGTTCAACCTTAACTGGAAGCCGACAGGGACATCATGAACTGTGAAGGCTCCTACCTATCATTGCGAACAAGTCAATATTTCATCGCAAAAATTGACCATATATTCTGGAGTTACAATATACCGTTTCAAATGGTAATATCGAATCATCGAACATTGCACTTCTCGTTGAAACTGATTATTTCGTCAGTCAAATGTAGACTACATACAAATGGTTTACAAAGTTTACTTACATCCTATGCATTATTTGTACGACAAAGCTTAATTTGATTTTTGGACATAAAGACTGTTCCAGAAAGTATGGGCGCAACCAAAAACCGCTGCGATTTCGCAATGGTTCAGAATCTGTCCATTTTCTATGGCTGCGTCCTGTTGTTTACACTCTTCTCTAACCACTTGTGCAGTTGTTTATTCGTTTTCATAAGTTTGTTTCGAAATGCGTGGACTTTCAGCAGAACAACGTCGAAAAATTGTGTACAAATGGTGCATAGAACGCGGACTGTCACTGAGAAAGATAGCAAAAATGGAAGGAGTAATTGAAAAAGCCGTGCGAAATACAATATCGCCGACGACGTGTATACGTTTCTAAACGTTTCTACAAGATGAGCGAAGATTCCGAACCATCGAACCAGTTTGGACAAATGCTGCGTTAACAGGGACAAATTACTCAATAATCAGCGCTAAAACGCTTGCATTGATTGCTCCTGTAGAGTTCAAGATGATTGTGGGCTAAAGCGGTAGCATTTTCACATGCATGAATAGCTTCCCTGAGCCAGACAGTAAATCAGATTATGAGTGAAATGTTTTTTTATTCGTTTAAAAGGAGGGTAGGGTCTAACACTGTTGAAAAATCTTTTTTTTCTTTGTATTTTCTTATAGTAAAACATTTCAAGAATATTCTGTAAAACTTTCAAGCTTATCCGAGCAAAACTCTGGAAGTTATGGGTCTTTACCTTTGCTTATCTCATACTGAGAAAAAGCAACAGCTCTGCTTCGATTGACTTGAAAATTTGACAAAACATTCTTGAAATGTTTGACAATAAGAAAATACAAAGCAAAAAAATGACTTTTCAAAAGTATTAGACCCCCTATGACAAAATACAAAGCAAAAACATGATTTTTTTTAATGTGTTTGACCTTACGCGCTCCCCAGAAAAAAAAAATTGTTTCCTTCGATTTTATAGATAGTAAACTTTAAAGATTGTACCAGAAAGTATGGACGCAACCAAAAACTGCTGCCATTTCGCAATGGTTCAGAATCTGTCAATTTTTATGGCTGCATCCTGTTATTTACACTCTTCTCTAACCACTTGTGCAGTTGTTTATTCGTTTTTTTAGTTTGTTTCGAAATGCGTGGACTTTCAGCAGAACAACGTCGAAAAATTTTGTACAAATGATGCACAGAACGCGGACTCTCGCTGAGAAAGATGGAAAATGGAAAGAGTAAGTGAAAAAGCCGTGCGAAATGCAATCAGGATCAGGTGAGGATAACACTTTTGAGGATAAACCGGAACCGGGTCGAAAAAAAGGTCCTGCTAACCCTCAGTTGGATAAACGTATACTGAAACCGTTCGAGCAAAACAAAGGGTTTTAGTTCGGGATGTGGTCAAAAAAGTGGGCACTTTGAAGTCAGATGTTCTTCGAAAGCTGTACAATACGATTCTTGCTGGAAATTTGAACTGCATAATCATGGACGACGAATCCTACGTGAAAATCGATTACAAATCCTTGTCGGGACCACAATATTATACGGTGCGAGAAGAGCAAGTGTTCAACCAGTCCGAGACATCGATTGAAGTCGAAAAATTTGGTAAGAAAGCTATGGTCTGGCAAGCAATTTGTAGCTGCGGTAAGATTTTGAAACCCTTCATCGCCACTGCTTCAATGAACAGCAAAATATACATCAAGGGATGTTTACTAAAACGACTTCTACCCATGATTCGAAGCCACAAGGATCCTGTTGTCCTCTGGCCAGATCCTGCTTCTTGCCACTACTCGAAATCAACGGTAGAATGGTATACCACCAAAAATGTCACTTTCGTCCCAAAAGACATGAATCCACCAAATCGCCCATAACTTCGACCAATTAAGGAATTTTGGGCATTAACGAAGGCACATCTTAGGAAACATGTCTCGGCAGCCGAAATCATTCAACAGTTGGAAAAAGATTGGAAAAAGTGTCAAAACTTGTCGCCAAGAAGTCTGTACGGAATTTAATGAGGAACGTTCGCAAGAAGGTGCGCCAGCTAGTCTACAATGGCTAAGTAGCAAATGTTGAGAATAATATTCTGTTGTTGTAGTCTAATATTATCAGTATATCGAATAAAATTTGAATATCTAACACTTGTGAATTATATACAGCGAAATCAAATTGCGTCCATACTTTCTGGGACAGTCTTTAAACGCGTTTTTCTTGAAAGCAGTCCTTGTCCGTCGTCATTGGAAAACTGCTTCACCAAGTTTCTCCAAATTTTGCACACACTTTCTGCAAGTAAAATACCAGACCTCAACGTTTTTTCTTTTCGATTGTTGTTGCTTTGGGGTGGTTTTACAGCTATAAAATGATAGATTTTTTCGTGAAAAAAACCGAACAACAAACAAACATACTCTTTCACCGGCTTATTTTGCAAAGAATTCGTAAAAATAGTGTTTTTTCCCAACCGTTGGACTTCCAAAAATTTTGGTCATGACTCAAAACCTGTTTTAATCCACCTAGAATCGGTATAATCGAAGTCGGTTCGTATAGCCATCAAATACCATAAAAACTAACTTATGATAGATTTTATATAATGACAATTTTTGTTGAATCCGAAAAATATGCTTGATTAGTGATAGTAGCATAAGATCTTTCATTT
Source organism: Malaya genurostris (assembly GCF_030247185.1). NCBI lineage: Eukaryota > Metazoa > Arthropoda > Insecta > Diptera > Culicidae > Malaya > Malaya genurostris. Next base: position 47,969,026 of record NC_080572.1, read on the forward strand.
GAACCAAAGACTGGAAATATCGGTTTTGCCATCTCTGAGAAAAGTAAGTGGAATCCATTTTTGAGAATATGATTATAGTCTCCCTTCGATAATCGAAAACTGGAAACCAGGATAGCCGAAATCGGTTTGTTTGGTTGCCTACTGATAAAAGCTACCAACTTTTCAGGTCAGCTTAGAAATTTTTTTTTCAGATCAGTTTTTGCTTCGCCGCTTTATGTGACGGTGTACAAATTTTAGCACACTTAACCCTATAACTCCGGAACCGGAAGTTAAACCTGTTTGTGGAAATGAGAAAAGTGAGAAGTCCGGTGAGAGACCCATTTTAGAATATATGACCACTATTTCAGGTGCTTCTGGAACCGGAAACTGGGAACCAGGATAGCCGGAATCGATTTGTTTGGCTGCGTACTGATAATAGTTACCGATTGGTGTAGTTTTGAGACCAGTTTAGAATTTTTTTTACGATTTTTGTTCCGCCGCTTTATGTGGCGGTATACCATATTTAACACACTTTACGCTACAATTCCGAAACCGGAAGTCGGATCCGCATGAAATTCAGGAATTACATATGGGACCACAAGACCTTTCATTTGAAGTTTTTCAAAATCGACGAACTGAGTCGAATGGTATATGATATTTTGCATATACGAAAAAATTGTAAGATGTCAATAAGGTCAAAAATTTCATTTTATATTTGGATTTAGTGCTTGGTGCACTTCGAGCCTCATTGCTCCCGTAGAAGTGGGGATATGTAAATCAAACCAAATGCGATTTGCATCTGAAGGTTGTTGTTGTATTTTTGTGCAAGACCAAAAGTAGCCATTTTCGCCCTAGTTTCCCCTACTCGCTATCTCGGTTTGAAACTTGTAGCAAAGTCATACAACCGCTCCGAGCGCACATCGTGCTTAAACGATAAACTAACGAGACCACACGTGTGTGCCTTAAACTCCTGAAAAGCTTACAATTGGTTGAAAAGTTGTTTTGTTTCTTGTTCAAAAGTTCGTCTTCTTGTTCAAGCCGACGATTGGATGTGTGTGTGTGTGTGTGTTAACATATACGGTTCGACAAGAGTTTGGCAGTGAATCAAAGGACACGAGTAATTGATAACCTCTTTTCGTTGATTGTTTCTAGATGTGGAGATTTTTTTCTTCGGTTAAATTCAAATCAATTAAAATACCTACAAGAAATTTCCAGAAGCGAAACTTTAGCAAAGCTCTTAAAGTACTCCTATTCTAACGAATCCTTTTTAATCAAGCCAGTGAAAATGGATTTTCACAAAGCGACCTGGGAGGTTATTCAACCAAAGTATGAGGAAGCCAACAATTGCTAATCCTTTCTCCAATGTCGGTCTTTTTCGTTGCAGGAGCAATCACAGCGGTAACAATAGTTCGAACAACTCCTCGCAACCATCGTCGGCAGGTGCATCGGGACCGTCGATTCATTCGTCAGAAAATCTTAGCAACGGGATCGGTGTGGTGACTACACCAGCCGGAAGCAGCACACTCAACGGTGGCGGAAGTTTGAACGGTGACAATTTCCTCAACAACAACAACAATAATGGAGGCACTATCAACAACGGCAGCGGGGGCACTAATCTCAACAATAACGGAACTGGCAGTGTGGTGCATGTCGGTAGCAGTGGGGGCGTGGGAAGTGGTAGTAACAACAACAGTATTGACAACGGAATCGCCGAAATATGCGACGTACCTGACTCGGTGGCGAACCAGAAGCGACATGTAAGTTTGATAAGTTACGGTTTGATGGCTGGTTGGGTGGGAAATGTCATGTTCGTCCGTCTTTTGCAGGTGCGAGTTATCAAATCGGACAGCAACGGGCTCGGGATTTCGATAAAGGGTGGCCGCGAGAATCGAATGCCAATCCTGATATCGAAAATCTTCCGCGGAATGGCAGCTGACAGCGCTAAGGGTCTGTACGTTGGCGATGCCATTCTGTCGGTAAACGGAGAGGATCTGCGAGATGCGACCCACGAGGAAGCAGTTCGAGCATTGAAACGAGCTGGCCGGGTGGTGGATCTTGAAGGTAGGTGAATGCCTGTGTTAGTACATCAAATTGCTCCAGAAGCGATTCTTCATGGCTCTGATGGCATTATCTCGCAACCGTAGAGTCATTTTGAATGAAAAATGTGCACATAATTTATCGATTATTTATCGTATCCATTCAATCACGGTCGTTTCCATGCAAGGGGCCTAGTCCTGCCCTGAAGGTCCATTCGAGCTTGAAAATAAATCATTTTATCACTTACAGCAATTCTCGGTGGAATCGACTCGCAAAGCACGTAAATCATCCAGTGGTTCTCAGGTCGAGATAGAAAATAAAACCTGTAAAAGACAAACGCATACTCAGCATTTTTTTGTTCGCATAAAAAAGGGACCATCCTTCGTTCTTTGTCATTTATTTTTCTTCTCTCGACCACTCGTGTCACACGGTGGATAGTTTTTTTTATCTCCGGAATGCTCCCTCCGCATGCGGTTACTGCAAATCCGGTCCGCGCTGGCAGAGCACGCCTGAAATCACAGAAGTTGTAAAACGAAACGGACCTCCAAAATCCACACCCTCATCCGCCATAGCCGGTTAGGCGGAAAGAACTGTGCCCTGTGTGTTCTCGTTTTTTATCCGCTCACCAATTGCTACTACAACTTTCTGCCACTGGATGCAATGGTTTCAGTTTCGAATCGTAAACTTCGCCCAGAAGGCTGCAACCCGCAATTCTCTCCACGTCTCAAAGCCTACCACCCGCTACGACAAAACGGTCTGCATATTTCACATAACTCTCACTGAGGTGTCCAGAACGGGACATCTCTGGATCGGGGGAAAAAATAAATAAAACAAATGATTTACAGTTCGATTTGATTCCGCAATATTTATTGGCTATAAATTGCTGCTGATGCCATCGAATCTCTCAACCGGGTGCAACCAGCAGCCGCTCCATTTATCGACATTTTCCCCCAAAACCCCCTCACCAACCTTAAACTTGTTGACTGATTGAAGAAGGGGAAACGGGTAGCTCGCGATGACGGATACGACTTGTAAAAATGTGCGTTGCGCTTTTTTTGTGTATTTCATTCAATCGGTTGTCTCGCTGGTGTCATTCCCAACTGCATACCGATGGGAATCACGAATTCCGTTGTAACTTTTTCGTAATGATTGTGAATTTCGGATCGGCACATCGAGGTCGGAATTTTTTTAACTGAACATTGATTCATAACTGATAGCAGAGTTTGGTCCCCTGGTAAAACGTTCGATGATTCATTTGCCTTACCACTTAAACATAAAAAAATCTGTTTCAATCTACCTCCTGGTGTAATAATGCCTTTCTCATTATTCTCATAGCATCATAAATATTACTGTGAAATTCATTGTGTTCATTGAACTAAAACAGGAAAGTTTGTTCGAACGTCATCTAGCAAAATCTACAAATCCTGTAGTTCCCTGTAGTTCCGGTATCGGAAGTAGTATCCACAATAAATTCAGGAATTCTGTATGAAACTGTAGAACTTTTCTTTTGAATCTGTAAGTTTGTGAAAATGAATTTGGCCATCTTGAAGAAAAGTGAGAGATCCTCTTTTCAGTTTTTGATCACTATTTCCAATACCAATTCGAAACCGGATTCCGAGGACCGGAATAACCGAAGTTGGTTTGTATGGCAAGCCTACAAATTGGAACAGTTTTGAACTTGATTAAAAAGAATGTTTCCTACTTTTGCTTCATTGCTTTAGGTGACGGTATAAAATTTTTAACGCCAAACCCAGTAGTTCCGGAACCCGAAGTCAGATCCAGATGAAATTCAGGAATTTTTATTAGGACTGTAAGAAATTTCGGAGAATTTGAACACTGTTTTCGGCGCTTCCGTAGTCGGAAAACCAGGATAGCCGGAGTTAATATGCTAGGCCGTCTACTAACAATAACCAAAGGTTCCGAGCCTAGTTTAATTTTTTTCAATTTTTTATTTCGCTGCTTTAAATAATATAAAATTTTTACACTAGTTACCCTGTAATTCTGGGACTCGATGTCGATGAAATTTTGTATGGCATCTTAAGGTCTTTTATTTGTTTCTAAAGTTGAGAAAATCTTTAAGAAAAGTGAGTGCACAAAAATGTTACACACAGACATTTTGCGTACTCAACGAACTGATTCGGGGCCTCGGTGCAAAGATCAATTCGTTGACATTCTTTTATTCTTTAGGTCGCAAAAAGCAAAGTCCTGGCATTACATTCCTTTTGTGGAATTTGGCCTTTTTGTTTCAACAGACTTCGCAGCCGATTCTTAGTGTACAGAATCATTGCATGGCTAGTACTATGGATCCTACTGACACTAAGAATCCTTCCAGGTCGGGGTTCGAACATACGACAACTGGCTTATAAGACCAGCGCCCTATGCATTGAACCACCAACCCGGGCCGCACTAATCGCACTAATCGTAAAATAGCTTAAATGAATTTTCACAACCGCAGCACCGTGTTTTACCAAAACCACACACTAGTAGCAGACATTTGTAGCCACACCGTGATTCTGGTTTATTCAACGCGATTGAAAACTTCTCGTCATGTTTTTACGGTGCTGATGGACTCAAGTAATGTATTTCCAAGCACAAGTTTTTCGTTTTCTTTCTATTGTCTATGAAATTGGACAAAGCTCAATGTATGCATCGTTTGTAAAGGCGTGTTATGTTTTCTTCTTCCGTGCCAGCACATACCGGTGCGTACCGGTTTTGTACTGTCATTTTATATTACGGTTTGAAAGTTTGGACAATCATCGCCCTGTCATTACGGAGCCGGAAGAAATTCTACAGTAGCTTTGGAGACAATGTGAGCTTTAATTTAAATCAAGATTTGTGGAAATCGGTTCAAGCATCGCTGAAAAATTAAAGTGAGTTCTACTTTTGGAATTTTTCTCCACTGTTTTCGGTGCTCCAGGATCAGAGAAACCATTAGTGCCGAAATAAGTTTATATACCTACGAACTTATAAGATCTGTAAACTAGAAGATTTTATCAGTAAGTTTTTTGGGATTTGTGCCTGTTTTGGATCATAGTTTGTGAAAAAATACTCTTGAAATTGAAAATTTCCCTCTTATCGCGCTTTGGTTCCGGAATCGGTAGTCGGATCCTGATTCAATTGAATCTTATTTCGAGCAAATCGGTTGAGTCAGAGAGAATATTGAGCGCACATATTTTTCCATATTTTCACATATTACCCTGTAACTCCGGAAACGGAAGTCGGATCCAAGTGGAATTCAATAGCTGGCGGTCACCCAAACATTTAGCGCATTGCTCATTTACCTGTATGGACATCGCATGTTGATGCAACGTTTTTACCTCATGAAAACTTTAAATAACCGCGTTGTTGCTCCACCCGCTTAACATACTATCATTACCCCCATTTTCTAACCCCCAATGCTACAATTCCTATCAATGATACATATAGAGTCGCTGCATGCCTTCTTACTTATTGAGCTTGATAATACAGGGTGGGCCCAATAACTATCGAAAGAATTTTCAAAGATCGACTAATGACATACCGCGTTCGAAGCGTCATTCCAAGACAACTTTACCGTGGAACAGTACACACCAAAAGAACGCGCTGTCATTGTTCAGATTTACATTCAAAACGAGGTCAACTTTTGGCGAAAATTCATCATGTCAGGCAAGGCACATTTTACGTGCAATCGGCGCCATATCGACCAATACGTTGGCCAAAACAATGGAAAACACCGAAACAGAATACATTTTGTACTCAAGGCCAGTATATGGCTACAACATCCTGTCGTTAATCGGAAACCGGGAACCTGGAAAAACGAAATTAATTTGTAGGGTCGTCTACTGACAATGACTACCGATTGGAGTAGTATTGAGGACTGTTTAGAATTTTTTTATGTATCATGTTTCGCAACTTCAAGTAACGGTACAATTTTTTTTTCACACTTTACCCTATAATTCCGGAACCAGAAGTCGGTTCCGGATGAAATTTAGGAGTTTTGTATGGGATCCTCATGATTTCATTCCTTCAATTTTAACCTGAGTTTGTTAAAATCGGTCACGCTATCTCTGAGAAAAGTGGGGAAGTAATGTGAAATTGTAATTTTCACACTAATCACCTTGTAACTCCGGAATTGAAATCCAACTTTCAATTCCGGAGTTACAAGGTGATTAGTGTGAAAATTACAATTTCACATTACTTCCCCACTTTTCTCAGAGATACAAGACAATTATACCTTTCATTTACATCTAAGTTTGTGAGAATCGGTTTAGACGTCTCAGAGAAAGGTGTTCCCTACTTACACACACATACATACAGACATTTTGATTTTTTGATCGGACTAATTGTAAATGGTCTTTTTATCAGCCGGAACGCTATTGTTTCGTTCTTTGATCTGATATTTACTTTTTGAGATATACAAAGTTTACAAAGTTGTTGTGTGTGTATGATACATAAATAAGTAGTCGCTTTTCACAGAGTTGGCTGGATGAATATTTACAAACATAGATTCAAATGAAAGATCTCTTGGGCCTATAGTCTGCTATTGAATTTCATCTGCACAAAACTTCTCAATTTTTTCAGAGACAGCTTAACCGATTAAATTCTAATGGAAGTCTCACATCATGCTACTCAATTGAGTCACATCATGCTATTCGACTGGCGGTTCCGGAGTAAAGCGGTAAAATGCACAAAAACCAGTTTTAATCCACCTAGTGGTGTAATGATGCCTTTCTCATATCAATCATACTGTCATATATAATACTGCGATATTCTTCAAAAAAATTTTCTTCGATTCTTAAAACAATAACCGAAATTGGTTTGTTTGACCGTCTACTGATAAACACTATCAATTGGAGAAGATTTGAGGTCGATTTACAAAACTTTTTACGGTTTTTCGCCCTTTTCAGTAATGGTAAAAAATTTTAAAACACTTTACCCTATATTTCCGGATTCGTAGGTCGGATCCGGATGAAATTCAGGAATTACGTATGGGACCACAGGACCTTTCATTTGAACCTAAGTTTGTGAAACTCGGTCACGCCATCGATGAGAAAAGTTAGAAAACATATTTTCATATTTTTCCACATTCTACCCCATAACTTCGGAACCAGTAGTCGGATCCAAAAAATATTCAGAAATTTTGTAGTTCCTCTCTATATGAGAGTGATTGCATAACCTTTCTATATGAGAAAGGTAAAAAGTACGAAAATAAACTCACTTTTCTCAAGGACCGTTCGACCAATTTTCATAAGCTCAAGTTCAAATGAAAGATCTTAAACTGAAACAAGAAATCCCATAACAATCATTAAAAAGATTACATGACCAGCGTTGCCAGAACATTTTTCCAAAAATCTGTATTCATCGCAAAAGTCTATCTGTACCATATCGGTATCAAAATCTTTTTGGCATAAGTACATAAGTACTAGGAAAATGTAGGTGACTGTAAGTACCAAGATAAAGGTGAGGTGAGCAAAAAAAAAATAGTCCCACGACAACCTTTTCTTATGTCTATTCAAGCTAAAAAAAAATTGGTATTGATCTGTATGATCCGTGAATTATCGGTATTTTGGGAGTACATATCTGTATTGCAGTATAGAAGTCAAGAGTCTTCACAAGCCTATTCAAGTCACGTGTAAAACATATGAAATTCCCCGACATTCAGATATGAAAAAGTAGTACAAATTCAATATGGTGAGCTTTTTACGAACCATATTCGATCGAAAAATCAATACGTCTTTAGTCAGAATAAGGGCGAATTAGTTATTAACAAATATAAAAATTATCAACCAACTTCATTTAAAATCAATAAAGTATCACATGTTGTTTATTATCAGCACCAATAATCCTCATTATTTGAAACATAAAATTTTGATCATACCCCATGACTTTCCTTGCCGTTAGACGTGAACAACATTGAAAGAACCAGTAACTTTTATTGTTTCACATAGCAAGTTTCTAAGCATTCTTTTTTATGACTTTTAGCCTCATTCCGATTTTAACACGGTTCGCTTTCGGCAGCATAATCGTTTGAATATGATATATGTATTAGAAGAGTGGCAGAAATAAAAACAATTGTATTTTTATATTACCAATTGCTAAAAGTGTGAGACAAATAATTTCACTCAATTTTTTCGGGGATGGCATAGTTGATTTTCTCCAGCTAAAATTCAAATGAAATGTTTCAAGATCCCATAAAAACTTTTTGTTTTTAATCAGATCCGACTTCCGGTTCAGGAAATACAGGGCGATTAGTTTCAAAATGTCAATTTCATATTCATTAATCGGATTTGCAGATTTTAATAGTGGTTGACCAAATAAACGTATTTAAGTTTTACCGGTATTCGGTTTTTGATCCCGGAAGGTACCCAAAAATGTTATTTGGAACACACTACGATTTCTCGAAGATGGCTACATTGATTTTCAAAAATTTCGAATCAAATGAAAAGGTTTAATATCTCCTATGCAAATTTAGCTGACGTCGGCTACACCGATCTCTGAATCCCGGTTCCGAAAGTATCGGGAATAGAGAAGCTCAATCGTTTTCCCACATAGGAAAAAACGAATTTCTTAAACAAAAATTAAAATTAAAAGACTCCCATACAAAAATGATGAATTTTATTCCAATCTATTCCAATTTATTCATCATGTTAATTCATGGCCATACGTACCGTTTTGGGATATGCTGGTCCCTGAATACCGGTTCCGATAGTAATTAATGACCAAAAGGTTTTGGTTTCATACACCCTTTCTTTTCGATCCAACTTACAAAGCCGAAATTTGGAACGACGGTGATTAAAAGAATTTCATCAAACCTAAAACCACCGAAGAATATTCTTGCAAAAACACAAGTGGACTGATAAAAAAAGGCTGAAAAATAAAGAAAGTTTGCTTTGATTTTTCGCTAGATACAAAATTTATTCAAGTTTCGAAGTTTTCATCATACATAAACACGAAATTACAACCATTTACAACTGACTGTTTTTTTTTTCCTTTTACTGGGCATAAATTAATCAAATGTTGGGCAGTTCGTTTTCGAAGTATAAAATGTACGTCTTGTGAATTGTTTTGGGGAGTTTTTTGTACGCCCAAAAAGAGATGTCGGAGCTGTTTCAACGATTGGTTCACTTTGAATTATCAGCACGGTACAGAAAGGCATCTGGGAGCAGTATGTAAGAATGCGAAAGAAACTGTTAATGTTAATGATTTAATTTCATGCATGGGGCGTTCAGCTAATGTAGCCTGATAAGTGTGTAAGAGTGCTGGATAGAGATAACAGTTTCGGACCATTGAGTGACCGCGTCACCGAATTCGGTATTCGAGTGATGGAACAAGTTTTGGAAATCTCGAATATGGAATCAAAATGAGCAGAGTTTTCGTTGCATTGAACACAATTCTCCAGCTCGTGAAATATTCAATTAGAGCATCCAGACCTATCCGTAATTTGTTCTTCAGAGCATTGATGAAATGGTCTTTGTGATGGAGCCCTATAACAGAATACCACCTGCTGGAAGAGTTCGAAGTCGGATGCAAAAGTATTTACAGGATGATAACATCCTGCCGGGATGGAAATCAAATTTACGAATCAATCAGTGCAACTTGTTCGGTTACAAGAAAAAAGGATTTTAAATTCAATTGCACGGAAATCTTTTCTGTTCAGATTCAATTTTTATCATATTTTTCCAAACACTAAGTAATCTGTCATAAGATAGGATTTTTTTATTATTAGGTATATATGTGTTTGGAAAAAAAATCATGTAATGCCCGATTTTAAGCTTAACAATCATGTGGTGAATATTTGAATGAGTGTGTTGATCTGAGCTCTGTATCTGCATTTATGACTAATCAAAGGATCATCAATTCCTCTACCGTTGTAAAAAGACACGCACCCTTTTTTGGGGTCACATATAATTTTCATAGCAAATCTACCGAATGTGTGCTTTGTATTGCAAACAGGAAAAGTCAACCGACAAACCAAAATACGACCGGCAATGAAATTGGCTTTATGATCTGTACGGTTCTGCTTACGGAATTCCTAATGAAGGCCAATATCAACGGTCCAAGAATTTCTGTTCTATGTCTCCCGTTTGTTTCCTGCTTTGTAAAGGGCCTTACTGTGACAAGTGGATGAGCAATAGGAACCAGTCTGGATGCCTCTGACGGGGCACGTGACGGATGCGTTGGATCGTGCGGACAACGGTTACGTAATCAAATAATAATAGTTGAACCTTCCGAGCTAGGATTCGCTCGAACAGGCTGAGTGTATAAGTACCAATGAAAAAGGACCAGCTTCCGAGTGAACGGCAGAAACTTTTTGATTTTGTCAAGATGTTTCAGCGTCACAGCCGTCCTGTCCCGTTCCGAACGTTGCACCGACACGATGGACGGCTTTGATTGGATACCATTCTGGGTTGGTGTCTTTCGATACAAGGTTAAACGGAAAGGATAATGAATTTTGATAAGGATGGCCTGCTGCGATTTTTGTGATAGTTTTCGATCGGTCGTTTTACTTGAGATTTATTTGCAGTGCCTACCAGAAGTAGTGGGGCACTGAGGAGACGATTGTACGAAGAGTCAGTCCATCAGCCGATTCACCATATTAGTTTGCAAACTACTTGACCTACCAATTGCAATGCATCAAAATTCAAAGCGACTGCATCGATTTTCATCAACTTTTAAAGAATCAAATCACAGATATTATTTTACTTTTTCCATGTTCGTTTTATTCAATTTCAACACCATACCCAAGTGAACGATCTTTCCTCTTAACACTGCACGTGAGGTCTTGTACAACATGTGGTCCAACATTGGAAATCCACTTTTTTTTATATCTTGTTCCAACGTTTGCGAAACTACACTTACTTACTCACTTACACAATGTAAACATTACATATTGAACCAATTTTACCCAAAATTCCAATCGAATACATTCAAGGAGAAAATAATTACCGTCATTTGAAAGTGATGCAATTTGATTCCGTACACCCTTTATTGTGTTTACCGAAATATTCGTTTTCAGCAATTTCAAATGTCATACCGATATATGGTAAGCAATCGATTTTTATACCGAAATGAGTAAATCGATTATATTAAACTACCGAACTCTCAGGCTGTGAACCATTTCGCGGTTAATTTTAACTCTGACACTTGAGTGGTTATTTTGTGTCGAGTTGTTAAATTTAACTAAAGCTGCGGCCCATTTCAAAATTTGACGGACGGAAAGTTATTTGGGTTTATTTTCCACTGGAAATAATTTCAACTAAAGAATTAATATTGGAATTTCCATTGCAAGATTTTTTTCAGTGTCGGAAAATAACCATCGATCTGTCAAAAATAACCATGCTCTCGAGCAGGGTTATTTCTGACAAGATCAAATTAACCGCTCGAGTGTCAGATTTCAACCAAAAATTAAAATTAACTGCGAAACGGTTCACAGCCTCAGTAAACTGCCATTTTGTTGCAGTGCAGAACTGAGTGACGTCAATAAAGTTAATATGTTAGCTAGACTACACTGATAAAAATCGATACCTTAGATTGAAGTGTTTTATACTTAATTTCGCCGTATATTACACGGCACATTAATTGCAAGTTTAAACAATCTCAAATTTCATTTCAATAAACCATATTAGAACCTATGGATATTGCACTTGAATTGCACAAACAGAACAGCAGATTTATTCCAAATGTATTACACTTAATATTGGATATTCTTGCATCTTCCAGTCCGATTGACAGACAAATAAAAATGAACTGATGAAAATACTTAATTTTCACCAGGTTTTACTCTCAATTCTTATGTAGAATACCTCTTTCATAGTAAATTCATGAGAATATGTAACTGAAATGTCATACAAAAATTTCAAATAACTTTATGAAAAAGATTATTCCATGAACATGAAATCATTGAAACTAGAAATGAAACCTTCATCGTGCACATGGACATGTTGACTAACGATCTTTAATTCCATTATCTGAAACAAAAAAAAAATGTTATGAGTAAAAGTAATAAAAATAAATTAATTATTGTTGGATTTCACAGAAGGCTGTACACTGAAGTCTTTTTTATGCGAGTTTACGTACCGCATAAAAAACCGCATAACTCTGAAAGTTCGCATAAAAAACCGCGTAACTCTGAAACTTCGCAAAAAAAATGCATAACTCTGAAACTTCGCATAAAAAACCGCAGAAAGGAAACCGCATAACTCTGAAAATTTGCATAAAAAAGTCGCATAAAAAAACGCATAAAAAGACCGCATAAAAAACACCTCAGTGTATTAGCGAACGTCAGTTCTCGTTTGTTTTCGTTCTTTTTCGATTTTGACGCGATCACGATGGTTTCCATTTCTCAGCACTAACCGATATTTGAACATTCTGGTTTCATTCCATTTACAAATAGTTGAGAGGTGAACGTGGGAATTGTTCAATAATTAAAAGGAAACAAAAACCTGTTTTAATCCACCTAGTGGTGTAATTATGCCTTTCTCATATCAATTATACTATCATTTATATAACTGTGGTATTCTTCAAAATAATTTTCTCCGATTCTTGAAAGAATAATCGGAATACGTTAAGTTGGCAGTCTACTGATGACTACCGATAGGAGTAGTTTTGAGGCCGATTTAGAATTTCCTGTTTCGTCCAGTAAAATTCAATTTTTATTTGGTGTGTAGTATTATGCTTCTGATAGCTCATTTACAACCACAAACTTTCGTCATCATGAGCGCTGCTTTGCCGGTAGTTTATATTAGTTTAAAGCTATAATTATTGAAACGTATACACATTCCAGACGTAAAAATGTTCAGTGAGGTTGACATAGCGTGTAAATAAGTGTTACAAACAGCTCCTTTCCTTTGCCATACCTTTCCGATAACGGTCACTTTAGCCGAGTAACATATGATGTTTGTTTTCATCACAAAATATCCCAACGGTTTTGAGTTCTAGGCAGTTCTCTTTTAGTGTCAATGATTTGCTGCAAAGGCTAACTTCAATTTATTCGACAATTCATATGTAACATACTGTTACATAAGACAAAGTCTATGGAGACAGTACTGCTGAACTGTCCAGTATGAAACGGGAAACTACTTGACAATTCCTATTGTTCTCAAGCGTATAATAATATTTCGTTTCTCTGGTTCTGTCAAAAAGATTTAGTACATTTCAGTCCCACTTCTACGTATAAATGGACCCAGGGTCAAGATTTATTTGTGTGTCTCAAACAGACTGAATGACCTTTTTTGGCTCGCTGAGCCCCGTGAAGTGCCTCCTAAAACCGTGGGTTCCGAGCAGAGATGTCTATCTCCTCTGTGTGACGAAGAGAAAGCAAAATTTCTCCCCTCGCACTGACAACTTCAACGAGAGCTCTTCTCTTTCACATATATACACTACTGTTGTATAAAGTGTGCACGCATCTTGAGTGCGTTTGTTTATTTCCTTTTACCTCTTCCACTGAATCGCACCAAAGTGCTAGAGCATTAGCTAATAAATTCTCTGAGGTGGATGCAGATACTTTCACAGAGGTGTACACGCCGGTGAGCACTCTGCTGTATGGTTTGCGTAGAAGAAGCGTGGACACGCAAAATCAGCAAAATAAAACAATTTATCGTAAAATTATCGGTTTTCCTTGCAAATTTTTCATAGCAAGGCCAGATCTACTCTCTATTAATTGAAGTTCACAGAAGTGTTCGCTCCATCACGCGCCAGCGGTCACTTGGGTGTATTTAGACGAGAGCGCGTGTGAGCGATTCATGCGAAGAGAATGTGTTTCACTCGCGCCGGCTGCTTTAACCACAAGCACACACTCAAATGCTGTCTATTCGACACTGAGAAGAAGTGCGCTTTCCTCTTTGTGCGGTGCTTCGTTTTTTGCATCCTCGGTGTGGACAAGAATCTGACTCCACCGTGTATCACTCTGGTGAATGTAAAAATAGCTTTCTTATGGTGTTTTTCATTGAGAAACACTGGTGGCGTGGATTGCTCTGGTTTTGAACTTTCGAACAGAAATGGCAATGAAACACCGTTATAATATTGCATTTCTGCTCGAAAGTGCAAAATCGGAGCAATCCACGCCACCAGTGTTTTTCAATGAAAAACGGCATTAGCCGTTTAACACAAAAGTAAACAAAAATCGGAGGAGTGTTTCAGAATAATGTGACTATTGTACTATTTTCATATTTTATTACGATTATACAAAAAGTACTTTTCACATGATTATGTATATAACTTTATCGACGCATTAACAATTCAAAATCATGTCCCACGCAATCCAATTTGTGCGCTCATGCATTTTTATATATACTATAATTACTTTAATTACAAGCTGAACCGGTAAATGTTGAACATGAAATCTATGAATACTTAAGGATTAAACCGCAAAAACTAAATCTATACGTCTTACTGTACAAATATTTTACCTTTCAAACTATTCACTTTATAAGCATATGCCCTATTCAAATGTTATGTCAATCATCAGCTTTATGACCGAAACAAGAAATGAATGCACGATTTTTCATAGAATTACAAAGTTGCATGTTTGTTCCTCGGTTGGTTTTGACTAATAAGAAAGACAGGATGATAGTTCTTGATCAACATGAGAAAAGGGCAGAAGCGCCCAAGCTTAAACAATTCATGTTGCTCTTTATTTCGATAGAACTATTCATAAACTACTACTTTCTTAACTAAGTTCTGTCAAAAATCTTTATGTTTTGCCATGACAACACTTTCGCAACATCATCCATTTACCTAAATATGAAGGCCATCATTCGTTAGTCTGATTTATGTAATACTCTAATTACCTAAAAATGCGAAGATGCACTCTGGTTGATTTTTTGGGTAGGTTTCTACCTTAAAATAGGTAGCGGCTGGTAAGAGTATAGCAAATTTCACTGCAGGCGTAATTCAAGGCAAGGCAGAAATCCATAGCAAATGAACAGTGCTAGAAGATTTGCGGGCGGAAAGATGGGTGAAACGACTGCTTGCGTGTATTTCATTTTTATCAATATTAAATTAATTGCAATACTTTTCTGCTCATGCTTTCTATCAAGGTTATACATTGTATGGTTCTTAACTATGTGAGAGTTTCAAATGACTGCGTAAGACTGTACTTGTGAATACGCATTTGATTCTTGTATTCCATTCAGAGCTAATAAGTCATTTTCATTGACTCATAATAAACGAAAATGACGAGCTTGCAAATAATGAGAACGATGTCCATGTCCAGTCATCGATATAAGTGGAACAGCAGTTTCAAAATTGTATTCTTTCTTCCATTTGCCCCTCCAGTCATTTCTCGGTTGATTTTTCATTAGGGCGTATAAGCAAGTGACAGTTTCTCTCTGTTTACTTTCTCTTCTATTATTTCCCAAGCGGTTTCCACGTTTATCACTCAACTCTTTGCATAAAACGATACCCGAAACAGAGTAGTGAAATCAAAGAAAATCTTTTTAATTACATCACAATAATCGAAAGAGAGAGTAATGAAAGAGAAACTGTCACTTGCTTATACACCCTAATGAAAAATCAACCGAGATTTCTGGTTTTCAGTGAAAACCGTAACCTATTCGATATTCAACCGAAGCTTTCAGAAACGATAATGACTCTTTAACTGTTGGTACTCGAATCTATAGTAGCTTTGGTTTCCAAAGAGATTCTGGGGAGTAAATAGTTCGATTTATCATATTTTAGACACTCTTTATAGCCAAACGTCACAGATGAAATCAATGAAAGAATGAGAATTTGAATTCTACTGATTCTCTCTACAGATATTAGTTTTGTATTGTCTTGTCATAAGCAGCCCTTACACGAGACAATATTATTGTCAATACAAGGAGTATTGACAATACTTTTGATCGTGCAATGGAAACTTCATTGGATTGACGAAAATATTGTCAAAAAATCAAAACTGCTCATCAATCCTACAATACTTTCTCTCCAAAGAGGAAACAGTTAAATATGTACAAAGACCTTTTCTCTCAATGTTTCAATATTCAGTTGCAATATTTTAAACTCAAAACGGTTGATTTTTTCGAAAAACGCGGACTCAAAGTATTGTCAATACCGTCAATCCAAATGGCTTGGTAACTTGAGTCCGCGTTTTTCGAAAAAATAAAGCGTTTGGAGCTTTAAATATTGCAACTGAATATTGTAACATTGAGAGAAAAGGTCTTTGTACATATTTAACTGTTTCCTCTTTGGAGAGAAAGTATTGTAGGATTGATGAGCAGTTTTGATTTTTTGACAATATTTTCGTCAATCCAATGAAGTTTCCATTAAGCAGCCCTTACACGAGACAATATTATTGTCAATACAAGGAGTATTGACAATACTTTTGATCGTGTAATGGAAACTTCATTGGATTGACGAAAATATTGTCAAAAAATCAAAACTGCTCATCAATCCGACAATACTTTTTCTCCAGAGAGGAAACTGTCAAATATGTACAATGGACTCTTCTCTCAATGTTTCAATGTTCAGTTGCAATATTTGAAGCTTCAAACGCTTAATTATTTCGAAAAATGCGGACTCAAGTTACCAAGTCAATTGGATTGACGGTATTGACAATACTTTGGATTGACAATAATATTGTCACGTGTAAGGGCTGCTTTACACGATCAAAAGTATTGTCAATACTCCTTGTATTGACAATAATATTGTCTCGTGCAATGGCTGCTTATAGCGACCCTTAAGCTGCCCTTACACGTGACAATATTATTGTCAATCCAAAGTATTGTCAATACCGTCAATCCAATTGACTTGGTAACTCGAGTCCGCATTTTTCGAACAAATCAAGCGTTTGAAACTTTAAATATTGCAACTGAACATTGAAACATTGAGAGAAGAGTTCATTGCACATATTTGATAGTTTCTTCTCTGGAGAGAAAGTATTGTCGGATTGATGAGCAGTTTTGATTTTTTGACAATATTTTCGTCAATCCAATGAAGATTCCATTACACGATCAAAAGTATTGTCAATACTCCTTGTATTGACAATAATATTGTCTCGTGTAAGGGCCGCTTTAAGCAGCCCTTACACGTGACAATATTATTGTCAATCCAAAGTATTGTCAATACCGTCAATCCAATTGACTTGGTAACTTGAGTCCGCATTTTTCGAGAAAATCAAGCGTTTGGAGCTTCCAATATTGCAAATGAAAATTAAAATATAGAGAGAAGAGATTATTGCACATATTTAACAGTTTCTCTCTGGAGAGAAAGTATTGTTGGATTGATGAGCAGTTTTGATTTTTTGACAATATTTTCTTCAATCCAATGAAGTTTCCATTACACGATCAAAAGTATTGTCAATACTCGTTGTATTGACAATAATATTGTCTCGTGTAAGGGCAGCTTACAAGCAGCCCTTAAGCGGCCCTTACACGTGACAATATTATTGTCAATCCAAAGTGTTGTCAATACCATCAATCCAATTGACTTGTTAACTTGAGTCCGCATTTTTCGAACAAATCAAGCGTTTGAAGCTTCAAATATTGCAACTGAACATTGAAACATTGAGAGAAGAGTTCATTGCACATATTTGACAGTTTCTTCTCTGGAGAGAAAGTATTGTCGGATTGATGAGCAGTTTTGATTTTTTGACAATATTTTCGTCAATCCAATGAAGTTTCCATTACACGATCAAAAGTATTGTCAATACTTCTTGTATTGACAATAATATTGTCTCGTGTAAGGGCCGCTATAGAGGAACGAGTGACGGTGGCATTGATACTATTTTTTTGCAATGAGAGCCAAACATGTCTCGTCTCTCTTTGTTTTTTTTGGATGTGGTCAACAGCGGCCCTTACACGAGACAATATTATTGTCAATACAAGGAGTGTTGACAATACTTTTGATCGTGTAATGGAAACTTCATTGGATTGACGAAAATATTGTCAAAAAATCAAAATTGCTCATCAATCCTACAATACTTTCTCTCCAAAGAGGAAACAGTTAAATATGTACAAAGACCTTTTCTCCCAATGTTTCAATATTCAGTTGCAATATTTTAAACTCCAAACGGTTAATTTTTTCGAAAAACGTGGACTCAAGTTACCAAGCCAATTGGATTGATAGTATTGACAATACTTTGGATTGACAATAATATTGTCACGTGTAAGGGCCGCTAACGATTGAGACCAGAGTTGCCATGTTATTTTTTCAAAAATCTGTCTCTGACTCAAAAATTTATCTGGATTTGTCTTTACATACTTAGAAGTACCAGCAAATTTTGACCGCGCTTCATTTTCTGTGAGCAAAAAAAAAGGTCTCACCACCTATCGTGTAGAGGTCAAAAGCGTAAAGATCTGGTGAGATCTGACAAAATTTGTAAAATCTGGTA
The DNA here is from genome assembly GCF_030247185.1 of Malaya genurostris. Taxonomy (NCBI): domain Eukaryota; kingdom Metazoa; phylum Arthropoda; class Insecta; order Diptera; family Culicidae; genus Malaya; species Malaya genurostris. The sequence continues at coordinate 47,987,348 of NC_080572.1, forward strand.
AAATTTGTAAAATCCGGCAGAAGATCTGGGGTGGCATTATGTATCTCGATTCGACTGAAATTTTATCGAATCGACCACGTTTCGTATTATGGTTCTCGATTCGAAGTCGATCATCGAGCTTCGTTCGACTTCACTCGAAGAAGTATTAGATTATCGAGAAGTTTTGGCATTAAGGAACCAAAACAATCGAGCTCGTAAACGACTGAACTCGATAAGAAATGGTCGAAAGCCTTATTACTATCGACTATGAGTTTTCGAATACGTTTCTTTTTTATTTAGGTATTATCGATAACATCTTAGATTTTCATAAACATATTAGTATTGATATTCTTTAATTTAATGCATTATTTTGTATATCGTTATATATATTTTGTGTGTTTGGCATATTATGTACAAGTCGAACTGTTTAGAAAGCATATTAATTGAAAGCTGCGTGGTGTTTACTTAAAATAACAAAAGTAAGTCGAAACTTACCTATGCCCAGTAACTGTAGTTTGTAATAAAATTTCTGAATCCTGTGGAATGAAAACGTCGCTCAAACGGATTGTAGGAAAAAGCTTATTCGCTCTATAACAATGAGCAAATAATGTTTTTACCCATATATCTAACTCAAGTGAATTGAACAATTTGTCCAAACACCTTGAAAGTATTTAGAATATGCCAAAAGCATCACAATCTCGTGCTATTAGCGTGTATTTGACTCTTCAATAGTACCTAAATAGATTATGAAGACTACAAAGAATGGGTTGCTCCAGGTATATTAGCTAAAGCAATATCTCCTAATAAATATGATAAAATACTACAAAGAAAGCTGCAAAACCTAAAAGCCTTTGATTAAAACTACACATATGGATGACGTAAATTGTATTAGACTTGAAACAAATCATGAGAAATACAGAATTTTTTTTATTATAATTTCAAAAGTTCATCGATAAATTGTGTACAAGAACACGCTTGAAAAAATTCTTTACGTTTTCAAATGGAGTGGAAACGAATCTGTTTCTTGATTTAAATTTCAGAAATGTGTTCATGTTAATTTCGTGCGGCAACTTAAAACAGCAGTATTACAAACAGTTTGCTGCTTTTCAGTACTTGAACTGAATAAATGTAATCGAAAATACTCGAACAATAATTCAGTTTAATTTTTTTCATGATTGCAATGTTTATGGGTTTGTTTACCTATGTATGTTATGACCAGAGATGCCAGATATTTTCATAGAAAATCTGTATTGATTCGTATAAAATATCTGTATTTATCTGTATTCGCTAATATGAAATTTCTACAATACAATTATGTTAGAAGGTGTTATTCCAATAGATTATGGTTATATAGTGGTAGATTAAATTTCATATCTTATATTATATTCATCGACGAAATTTTATAATTTTTTCCTATCAACAACAATTGAATTATGGTGCCATATACTTGTCTGGCAATAATGTTTCATGATGCCAAGACTTGTCTTACTTTTAAGTTTAATTTAGTTACAAATTTTAATATAAATGGATTTCAGTGTTCTTCATTAAATATCTGCACTAAAAATATATATTTTAAAAAGTGATTTGTACGTTGATTCCTAAACGTTTATCTCGTCATTGCAATCAAATACTAATAGATAGCTCAAATACTAATAGATAGTTTAATTTTTTCCTTAATACTTTTGGTGGAATCTGTATAAATCTGTATTAAATTTAAGAAATCTGTAAGAAATTTGTACTCTGTATTAAATCTGTATGCGCATGTAAAAATCTGTATAATACAGATAAATCTGTATAAATGGCATCTCTGGTTATGACAGTTCAAGCAGCGTCAGTCGAAATCTAGTACCACATTGTTAGGATCTCGATCACGAGGTCGAAAGCGATACGTAATGCCTCAGTTCAGTCGAATCGACTTCAGCCCCCTGCTATGACGTCATGAAACTGTCACCAGCATCATTCTGCAAAAACCAAAACAACGAAGAAGAATGGCTAACAAAAATCTGGATATTACAAACTACTTGTTTATTCAGTACCCTTTAAAGCACTTCCCCGCAAATTATCGATCATAATATCATCACTACGATAAGGAAATTAAGATTTTACTCGAATTGAAATGCTCGAATGTTTGTTTACCGTACTTTGAGCGCTCTGATTGCCCACCAAATGCCCCAGATGTTGGCCACGCTAGCACTTGCTGGAGCGCCCTATCCTTGCCACCGGGCTGATCGACTTCAAAAATAATCGTTTCGAGCAACTCGATTCGAGATGCACAATGTCAGCCCTGGTTAATTGGAGTGTCTGGCAAAGCGAGAAAAATCTGGCATTTGCCAGATAAATCTGGAAATCTGGCAACGCTGAATGAGACTGCAAAATATTGAAAATGAGGCTGTTTAATTGGATTCTTTCATCGAGAATGCGTGACAATTTTAAGCTCTGGTCCAGACAACCGTTGTTTTAGTTGCTGTGAAGTCAGACAAGCGTAAAATCTACCACAGTCAATGCAAGGAATCCGATAGATTACAATGCGTCTGACTTAACGTATTCTACATATTCCACTACATGTTTTTAACCAAAGGTCTAAGCTGCGGTGATTTTCATGGCCGCAGAATTTGTCAAGCGTTGGCTTCACTGAAGCCTAATAATCAAACAGCTGCACAGTTTTCTGATCTACTGATTGGCAAGAGTCGGTAAGTGTCCATGAGTATTTGAGCCAATGATTAATTGAAAAGTCTTACTCTCTTATAACCAACCCATTTGAGCAATTCGACGTATCTGTAACACAATCTGGCGCATTTTAATTCAATTTTCTGGGTTGTAGCAAAAAAAACCGTGCGAATCGAATTTCTGACCAGCATTTTCTCCGCACCCAGCAAATAAAATAATAAACGGTATCTATAGAGACGAATTTGTCCGTTTTCAGGAGTGCCAGTTGATAAAAAAATTTATTAGAGTACACTGTCATTATGACAATGTACCGCATTGCACTAAAAGTGTGCTCGAAAATTCATCAGAGTATTTCGTATTATAATTTGTATTTACCGAAAGCTTCGGTCCTTTCCCCACGAAAATCTCGATGAATGCAAATTATCAGTCTGATTGAAAATGCTGAGAATTTCAGCAGTTTTTGAGTATGACGAAATCAATTCCGAGCACTCGGCTGTTCAAATCTAGGTAAAATTACGCCAAAATTCGGAAGAAAAATTTATGTGTGTGTTTGTTAAATTATTGGATTCGTAATGCAACAATAATTTATTTATTTTAAATTTCTTCTTGAAAACAATATTTTTATGCGTTCTTGACGCTATAATTGAAAAATAAAATCCACAACCAGTAACGATCTCTTCACTGTTACCACGAATAATTGTTATTTTCCTTACACCCTTGAAAGGTCGGTGGATTCAAAAAACATGTTCTGAGTGAAAAAAACAATCAAACGACTGTTGAAATCGGGTCGGCACTCAAGCTATTGTTGGACATGAAAGTGAACACAACAACTTGCAGAAAAGAAAGAGGAAAATATGAAAAAAAATTCACAGTGTTTCTACTTCCGAAGCCAGCAACTGCAGCATCCACCAGAGACAACGGATTTCCATTTCTAGCATAGTCAATCTAGCGAACACCACATCAAATGGTTTGCTTCTTCCCTTGTACAACCAACCCGCGACGAAAGTGCTTCGACAAGTCAATTCATTTTCCAACTCTGGCTCTATGCTCAATACCCCACAGTCAAGTCCTGTGAGGACCGGGATCGTAAAAGTTGGCATCAGTGAGAAGATACTTCCAATATAGGAATTGTTTGAATACTGGCTCTGTCGATTCAACCTGGTACGCTCCGGTGTGCACTCATCGTCAAGTAGCATCTTCTGCATACATTTCAATGGCGAAGAAAACAGAGAACCAGAACTTTCTATCGTTTTACATGGAAAGAACAGGATGAAATTTGTGCTATTTGATGGCAGTGAGAAAAACTACAAACTTAACCTCACCAACCCATCGTTAAGTATGTTTTCCTCGAGAAGGTGATCCGCATCAACTGCATTTGTCACACGTTGACAGTAGTTGCAACACTGAATGTGGCCTCGCATTAGTACACTTATCCGAATTGCCTATTCTTGCCACCGAAGCGATGAGAAGGTGTTTGCCAAGTGATCGATACTGGCAAGAGGATGTTTACGATGCTGGTGTCTGGAATGTGTGCTGCACTGAAACTACGATAAACATCCAATAACAAGACAGCGTAGCAAGTGTCCTTAACAAGGGGGAGGGGTAATGACCAAATTTATCTTATTTAAAGAGAATCGATACTTTTTAAAGACCATACATATTTTTCGAAAAACTCAAATATGATCTTAAGGGTATTTAAGGGGGATTAATATACTTCTTGTTAAGTACAGACATTATTTGCACTTTAGATTATCCTAGAAGTATTTTTAAGGGTGGAGTAGGAGTGAGTGGATAAAGTCTCATGCAAGGGGGTGCAAAGTTCAAATTGTTTATATAATCAACCATAACTCCGAAAAGATTACCACCTCTAACTTGGTACAAGTTATTATTACTGCTTATAGGTTGCTATAAGGATGTTTCAAAAGGGGTGGTGTAGTAAGTGGTTGCTAAAAGGGTTAATTCGAGGCAAAATATGCAATTCAGAGGTAGTAAGGGTACTTTTTTTCACGACGAGCTTAGATATTCATTGCAGAGGTGATCGAAATAGTGGAGTTTGTAGCAAGTGCCTTTAAAAAGGGATGTTTATTGTAGAATTTATCTTATTTGTCGGCACACCAGAAGAGGGGAGGATTTAGACTGGGAGAAGGGGTATTGAAAATCAATTTTCATCTACAATTTTTTGTAAAATCAGAGAAGGATAAGAATTTCAAGGTCGTGCTAAATAGTATTGCTATTGTTAATTTGAATGAAAGGCAATTTTTTGAAAATAATTTCAAAAGAACTGATTTCATTTTGCCGGAACATTCAAAGAGCTAAGGGAAAATTATTCTTTATCTACCTACGAACACGAGTGTATGTAAGTTTCAGCATAACTACGAAACAACTAAGCGAATCGCCACCAACTATATCGATTTTGATTGGTAACTTGAAGAGTAAAAGACCCACTTGAGATGTCAAACACTAAATTCGAGTCCTCAAGTATGGTCGTGTAACAAGTCTTCACTTTAGTGCCATCCAAGTGGAAAGTACAAAAGAATTCAATTTTTTTTATCATGCTTATATTAGCCTGCCCTGGCTACCTTTTCCGCTCTAAATTTATAACTGATTCAATCTAGAATACCTATCTATCTGTCTTTTAATTTCATATCTTTCGCCTCTCCCAGTTTATGCTTGCCGAAAAGAACCAATCAAAATCGATATTTATTTATTTATTTATTTGTCGTCAATCAAGAGTAGACCATAAGGATAATTACAATAATCGTCTTAAATTAGTAAACTATTCTAAATAGATCACTAAATAATGTATAATTTATTATGAGTTAAATAATAATAATTGGCTTACCGAATAGAACTGAAATATTGCTTTAGTTTGTTTTTTGACATAGTGAGATCGACTGCTTCTGAATGCTTGTACAGCCATCAATTGATTTATTGGCCCATTTTTTGCATAGTTGTTCGCTGGTGGTTTGTAATAAAAATATTCTTAAACGCCGAGATGGTATGTAAAAATTTGGTTTGGACAGGAGTTGACTGGAATCTATGCGATTCGAGACAATGTCATTTACAAATGAGGCCATTGAAAATTCTCTGCGTTCTTTTAATGTTTGAATACTTATCAGCATACAGCGAGCTTTATATGACGGGAGAGGTAGTCTTGTCCAACCTAATTTACGAAGTGCAAATAAAAAAAATTGTTTTTGAACTGATTCTATTCGATCTTCCCATGTGATTAAGTAAGGTGATCAAACTTAGCTACAGTATTCTAGTACTAATAATCTAGTATAATGTTTTAATTGTAATCGGGTCGTGAAAACAGTAACAAAATCGTTTTATGAATCCTAGCATGTTATTGGCTCTGTTTATGATTGTATTATAATGGTCAACAAAAGTCATTTTAGAATCTAGTATTATTAATTCTTTCGCATTTTTTAACTGTTTGACTTCCAAGAGTAAGTATCAGGTCAGGTGTATTTCGTTTTTTACTGAATGTTATTCTACTGCATTTTTTCACATTTAGTTGAAGAAGACTTTTGTTACACCATGCATAAAAAGAAAGAATTTCTTTTTGATAAACCTTGGCATCCTCACTTTTCTCTATTTCTAAAAATAGTTTTATATCGTCTGCGTATATTAGAATTTTTATTTTTTTAAAAGAAAGGACATGTCGTTAACAAACAAGATAAATAAAAGAGGACCTAAATGAGATCCCTGGGGGACCCCGGAACTGACATGAAAGGGACTCGACTTTTTACCCTTAAATTTCACAATTTGTTGACGATTTGTTAGATAAGATTCCAACCAATTAAGAAGTCCTGGTAGGATTCACAATTTCTGTAATTTGAACATAAGCATGGGTATGTCAACACGATCGAATGCTTTGCTGAAATTTGTATAAAGAGCTTCAATGTAATTTCCCTTGTCCATAACGGTCAGGGTATAGGGACGAATTCAAGCAAATTAGTAGTAGTGGAACGTCCTTTGAAAAATCCATGTTGCATGTGAGTAATTCTATTTTTTATTTGACAAAACAGTTTGTCATTAACGATCGCTTCAAAGAGCTTCGGAATGCAAGAAAGAATAGCAATCCCGCGATAGTTGCATATGTCTGCTTTTTTTCCATTTTTGAAAATTGGTATAAGGAAAGAGTTTTTCCACGTATCTGGAAAAACTCCAGACCGAAGCGAATTATTAAAAAGCCAGCACAAAGATCTAATGCTATTTTTTTCATAAATATGGGTGGAATCCCATTTGTATGGAGTTGTATGGAGCTCACGATCGTTGTATGGAGCTCACGATCGTTTCTAAAAACGTTGTAAATGTTTCCGAAGACTTCCGTGCTGTTAACGCTATCATCCCAACTAGTTTCGGTTGCTAGAATAATTCCATACGAACATCCTAAAATATTTTTATGGATTTCATTAATCTTAAGTGCGCTCTTCATACGGTTAAAATTTTGACAATATGCTACGATTTCTGTTGACGACGCTAGATGAGGAGCTCCTATTGAACATGATTGTTCACTTATGATAATATTGTCATTATTCTCTTCTTCTGGGTAATGCGTCAAAATTGCCGAAAACACGAATGTTGAGCACGACACGCCACGCACGTATCAGTTGACGAACATTCAGCAGACATTTGATTCGGCATCGTTAGTTGCAGGTTGTGCTCTCGATAAGGATTCATCGTCGGTCCTCTTTGAAAATTAATTGTAGGTCTGTAATTTGTTGGTGGTCCCGAAAATCGATCCTTAGCTGCAGCAAGAAGTATTCTATCAGATGGAAGATTATTTCGGCTGTTGTAGTTGTTGTTATTATAGTTATTGCAATTATTATTCATGTTGTGACTAATAATGTTATTGCAATGTCGTTTTGCAGATGAACGATGCGTTGAATGAATATTGGATCTGTTATTGTAATTTTTTCTTGAATTTCGCTTTTTGCGCCTTCTTGACTTGTCAGCCTCATTTTGCCTCATATAGTAGACATTATGCGGCAATTAAAAACCAAATCACATACGAATCGCCACCAAGTTTGGCACATGTATTAAAGGAGGGAATCGATACTTTTTGAATAGCGCAGATACTGTAGTGAGTACACTAAGGAAAGGAGAGTAAAGATATAAATAACAAACCTTCTACTTTCGAATTTTTATAACGAGGAGAGAGTAACAAGTGTTTAAAATGGAGGGGAAGGGGCTGAGGTATTGTTCATTGGATGTGACGAGGAATGTTAATTCTCGGTTATAGCAATTGGACGTGATTCGACGGATTATCCTGAAACGCTCGATGTTAACACTTTTCTTCCACATAGCTTCTTGTTTTCAAAAATAAAAGTTACTGGGTTGTGTACGAGACAGTCACGTACCCAGAGGGGGGGCCCAAGGGGCCCAAGGGGCCCTCCCGAAATCAAAAACAGATATATAATTATTTAGAAGGTCTCAGACAATATTGTAATACAATAACAGTTCCAGTGGAAAAGTTTAAAGTGTCTGTTAAAAACACCCGTAAAAGGCACACTTAGAATTAATTACATAAGCAATCTTCAGTAACATTTGATTTTGAATTTTGAAACTCTCTCAGCAGCAGATGTAAATTTGAAAAATAGGCTAATTATTGTGAAACACTAACGTTACTAATATATAATCGAACTTTGGCTTCTGTTCATGAATAAAGATTGCACGACCAGCGCAATCGCAACTTAATCTAATGTTCACCGAGAAGTCTTATAATCTCATCTTCAAACCTGGTAGTGCAAAAATAATCTAGAATTTGATCAAAATTACTAGAAAATATGAGCAAATTACCATCTTGTTGATCTTATTTACCCTAGTTAAAAAGTACCTCAAAAATTTACCTATATTTTAAGTTAGTGTACTTTTATTTGATCCTGGGTGCATTCTAGTAAAAATTCAACAAGGATGTACAAACTCAGAATTTAGGTAAAATAATAATTGACTTTTTAACCAGATATGGGTAAAAAAGACTTACAAAAAGGTTGTTTGCTCTTATTTGCGCGTAAACTTCACCAACTTCTAGATAATTTTTTTACTAACTTTCTGAGTAGTACAGAAGTATTTATTTCTAGGTGCATCTAGATTACTTGCCGGGTTACCGGGCCGCATATATACTTTTAAAACATTAGTTTGACTAGTGATAATCCAAAAAAATATAATGTAATACAAGCACAATTCGAATTCCCGTGTTGAGTAATAAGACGTTTCTAATCGTCAACAGTTTCACTGGTGCTCAATTTCAGTTTTTCTCAACACATCCAACAATCAAAATTAAATTTAGAAATCCTAGATGACCACAAACGATTTGTTGTGAATATGATCAGTATCTAACGGGGAAAACAGATCGGAAAACTGACATGCGAATACAATAATGTAATGAGAACCGCGAAAATGTTACCGTCGAGACGGGACTCGAACCCGTAGATAACTTCTAACCGGAGAAATTGTTTTACCAATTAAACTACCCTGCATATGAGAACACATGAAGAGAAAGTCTAATTGACTAGTCAGAACCCAAACATGCTTCACTTCGCGATTAGGAGTAAGCTACAGGTTCGAGTACCGTCTCTGCGGTAACATTTTCGCGGTTCTCATGACATTATTGTATTCCTATGTCAGTTTTCCAATCTGTTTTCCCCGTTAGCTACTGATCATATTTAAAACTAGCTGAAGACGACTCTACGTCTTAATAAAGACTAAAACACAAATCGTTGATTTGTTGTGAATTTTGAAAATTTAAATAAATTTATAATGAACTTGAACATTGCATTCTTAACACTCAAACGCTCGGGTAGGGATTTTCAACGAATTTATTTTTTCAAAAAATCATAGCTCTTGATACCGTTGATCAATTTCGATGCGTCAAGTGTAAAAAAAACCAGATTTTTTTCTAGTCCATGCTGACTCATACGGAGCCGCAGCGGTCCAAAAACACCGAAATTATTCCAGATCACGTTGGGGTATGTCTGTTCTGCCTTTAGAAGTATGTTATGAAGGTGGCAAAAAGTAGTTTATCAAACAGCTCTAAGTGGAAAGTACTTTGAATTTACATCAAAATCTTGAAAATCTGCAGATCAGCTAACAAATACTAAACAGGAGTTCCCAAATTAGTTCTGAAAGCCTTCCAACAACTTGAGAAGTCCTGAGATGAAATGCCATGTCAAATTTCAAGCACAATTCTATGGGACCACAATCCGGATTTACCGGAATTGGACATTGCATTTTATGAGTTCTAGTAAGTCCTTCACATTTTATACAATTTCCGTATTAATCCCATACTTATATAAAATTTTATGTATCAAAAACTTCTAAAGGCAGAACAGACAGCAAAAACTTCTAAAGGCAGAACAAAAACTTCTAAAGGCAGAACAAAAACTTCTAAAGGCAGAACAAAAACTTCTAAAGGCAGAACAGCCCTACGCGATCTGGAATAACTCCGGTGTTTTTGGACCGCTGCTGTTCCGTATGAGTCAGCGTGGACTAGAAGAAAATCTGTTTTTTTTTATACTGGACGCATGAAACTTGGTCAACGGTATCAAGAGTTATGATTTTTTGAAAAAAATAATTCGATGAAAATCCCTACCCGAGCGTTTGAGTGTTAATGTCATCGTGATCGTCTGTCCTGTAAGTTTTTGTTCCCGAGGCGCAACTTTTATTAGTACTGTTACAGTTCTGATTTATTCCGAAGCATTAAAAGTTTGCACAATTCACCCAATCAATCAACTAGTACGTGCGATTTTTAATGTTATTTTTTCTGCGCTGCTTGCTGCATGCTTCGATGTTCGCTAGTTGCAAACAAACTTCGAAACATCTCATGAACTAAGAAAGTCATTTACCATTCCGAAACTGTAATGAATTTACGTAAATAATACGCATCAGTGAACAATAAATTGTACACGAGCAGCAAACCACTCGACCATAAACTGCACTTAGCAGCATCCTGTACCACGTGCAAATTCCAATTTTCCACAGGACACGCTTCGTTTACCTCAGACCTCCTTTCAAAGCAGCAACCGGCGATGCCATCCGGCAGAGTAAAAACAGCATGTCCGCTCATAGCTCACAAATGTGGAAAAAATATCAGCTTCGTTTTTTTATGTTTTTTTTTCTCCACTTCCTGAGGAAAAATGTAAGTTGCTGGGTTTTGACAGAACATGGTTGCTGCAGTCCGAACGTCATATCGTCACGTGACGATTTTTTTGTAGTTGTACTTGCCTCTATAGTAAAACGACAGTCTGAGCAATCTCAGTTTATATGCACTTACTGTGAACAATCAGATTTATCCCAACGCGTTGGTGCACTTCCGGGAAGGTCCAAGCGGAAAGTAAGTCATGTTGTTCAGAGGACAAAGTGCTCCCGGTCCCTGATTCTGAACCTCCGGAAGCGTGGGTTGTGTGTTAAAATATTGCGACTCAGAGCGTGACTCCTTCACCGACTCAAAGCGTATTCGGAGCGCAAGTCAATTCTACGACTTTTATTAAAACCTTGCAAACTGTGAAAAATTTTAACTTCCAAGTGTCGCTTCAGAGTTTTCCACCGGCACGACGTATACGCAAACCAAGTTGACGTTGGAAGTTTCACTTCAAGTCTTCGCACTGGCCCTGAAGTCACCCTAGTGTCATCCTGGACAAGAAATCGATTCAGTAACGAGACGTCACTGCTCAACTGCTGTGCGATGATGATGATGATGATGATGTCCTGGGTGATTCAAAATGAAACAACACGACCCGGGCCGATCTGGTTCAGCCTAGTTCCCTTGGGAAGAACATTGAATCCCATACTGACTATGATGTTGTTCTGGCCCTTCTTATGTATAACTCTTGCGTCGAAAGGTGGCAAGAGGGAACGGATTCAATTTTAGCTCGACACTGTCAGGTGTGTGGGAAATTGAATCAACTCGAGCGAATGCTCGGAAAGTTACGACAGCCTGTCTAGTAAGTGAAACCATAACAGCACCGGAAAAGGTGACAAATTTCAGCTCATGGTTTCCGAGCTGCCTTTACTACTGCTTACCAAAACTGAAAACATTTCTGCCCGAAGGAATCGCTGTAACACGTAGCCAGCAAACAAGTGACTGCCTGCCTTTTTAGAAGGTCGAATGGAAGCTCGATATAGTAGACATTGGAACGAGTGGGGCCAAAATTTTTGAGCTTTGCGGTCCCAAATGGTCACTAGCTGGGATTTCATAATAAAACTATGAATTGCATTGCGGATTGTTTCGTAAAGTACAGTCACGTTACGAATGAGGCAACTGAATTGTTTTGATTTAAATCAGAATCGATGTTGATTCAACCCGTAAGTGTAGGATTTGAAAGCAGCTACAAGAGTTAAGCGATAGATACTGACGCCGTGAAGAAGCTACGTTCTTTTGTGAAATAAAAGCAACACAGTATCAAAGACATCATATTAACAAGATATCCAGCTCTCATATTTCTCGAACAAATCATTGGCAACATCCTTTTTTGCGAGCATGGCGCCCTCTGGCGAGTCCGCAACGAATCTCGTACAAAGAAGTAGGGAAGAGAAATGTCAAATTCGTGCGCACCAAAATAGCAGCACTGCGCACCCATACAATTGACATGACATGTTTAATGTGATGCCGTGCGATGGCGTTGCTGAACTAAAGATTGATTTCGCTTCAAGCTGACAGTGTCTGACAGTAGGTAGCTTTTAATTCATTTACCAGAATCAATACATGGACAGTGTAGAGAAAGGTAGAATATGCAAGAGTCTACGCCTTGACATGATTGATCAATAGTCTAAACGCTCGACTGCATTTAATACTAATTCAAAACACAATACATTATTTAAGATCTTCAGATATTTTTTATATCGTTTATTTATAACCGGTTCGATCCTAATTATGATCGATCTGCAGATCTGTCTAGCTCATGTTTTCAAGCTAGCATCTGATAGATTTCGCACCTAATCGTATTCGAAGTTGGAAGATTTCATTGATACTATCTAAACAAATAGATTTGATCGCAAAAAGTCACTTACTGTGTTTTCCCAACAGTGATCACTATCTAGATGAAATGAGGAAAACGTTTTTTAAATATTTTTTTTTCAAGCGGATATCAGATTCTATGATAAAAATAAACTATATAAGTGCAATAATTTAAAAAAACGGTCATGTCACACACATAACATAACTGGAGGATGTGAATACGAATAAAACTGACATGATTCTTTCACACTTCCGAAGTTATAGTAAAAAGTTTTAAACAAAGTCTTTAAAAAACTGGAACGTTAATTTTGACTGGCTATACGTAAACTGTTACTTATGCATTTAGCCTTGGCAGCACTAAAGTGTTGCCCGGTGGATTTGTACAGTGAGTTTAAAATGTTTCCTCAGTAGAAAATCGAATTGAATCGTGAACATTTTCGTGCAATAATTTATTACAATTTTCGTCGTGGATTATCAAGACAAGAGTGCTTCAATCAAATAAGTTCGACTTTTGGCAGTGTAGCACCTATTCTATAAAAGCCTTGGTATTACATTACTGTAGCGGAATTTGACCTTCTGTTTCAACAGACTTCGCAGCCGATTCAGAGTGTACAGAACCATTGCATGGCAAGTGCTACGATTCTACTGACACTACGAATCCTTCCAGGTCGGGGCTCGAACATACGACAACTGGTTTGTAAGACCAGCGCCCTATGTATTGAACCGCCAACCCGGGACGATACATCCTATGCGACTGTTAAAAACTGGTATACCGAATTCAATCGTGGCCGTAGTTCGCTTGCAGTTGAATTCAAAAAAGGTCGTCAAAAATCAGTTGTATTACCAGAAAACATCGATGCTGTGAAAAATCTGATAATGGAAGATCGCCATGTGACGTAATGTGAAACGGAGGAAGCCTTGGACATTAGTTTGAAAAGCTTATGTTATTAGCCGTGAAAAAAATTGTTCACTTTGGATTCCATATAATTTGACAATCGCTCAAAAAAATAGACTCGTGTCGAGAAATGCTGAAAAACATCAATCGTGCTGCTTCAAATTTAGTGTATAACATCTACACAGGTGACGAAACATGGATTCACTCATATGAGTCCGAAACTAAATAGCAGTCGACTGTATGGGTGTTCCAAGAAGAACCAAATCCAACAAAAGTTGTTCGCGCTCGAAGCACTTCAAAGAAAATGGTGTTTTGTTTTTTCGGTATAAACGAACATATCGCTACCGTTGCTTTAAAGGGATCAGAGTCATTTCGCCGAAAGTCATTACACCGAAAGCCGTTTCGCCGAAAGCCATTTCGCCGAAAGCCGTTTCGCCGAAAACCGAATGGGCCATGAAAGCCATTTCGCCGAAAATGTTATTTCGCCGATTTATGCAATTGTCTTAATATTATAATTGGGATTGATGTAAAATAAACACAAATGAATGATAATACGTTAACGCCCATTTCATTGACCTACAATTTATTTACAATTCTTGAATAAAGATTGATTATTGTACTGTAATATTAACCTTTAAGACTAAATCTCCTCACACATCCCAGACCATGTGATATGAATATTTAAGACTAAATCTTCCACACACCCCAGACCACACGCACTTAACAAAAACCCGTAAAAGCACCTTTCCTGGAAAACCTAGAAACCTACGTAAAATAAAAACATTACCTACATGAAGCCATCTAAAATGTCAGCACTTGCACTTTCCGGTGACCCAGCGAAAAACGCCGTGGCCGTAAAATTCGACTACAGAAACAAGGAAGCATCAAGTTTCAAATTGTTATGTCATCGAAAACAGAACCCAAAAACAAAACAGCCTGTGTCACTTCCCTCTTCTACAAGTCCCTCATGTACCACCATCGACCACAATCGATACCAGTCAGCACGACCTAGAATGACAGTAACTCAGGAATACACACTAATTCAAACCGACACTCACGAGAATAACCCAACATGCTATCGCCTTCTCCTCTTCGTATCACACCCGCTCACGCTCATCAAGAAGCTTTACTTCCTCTCTTACCCACAAAATATACAATGGCCGACACGATACAACAAATCTCATTGGTTAAACCCGATTTATATTGCGCGTTCTAACTCCTCCTTCCGGATTCTCAGAGATCCTAACTGTTAGAATTATTTAGCTAGGCTAGGAGAGGATAGACTATATATGTGAATGTATCTCTGATAATAAAGCAATTATTCTTTTGGCTAAAAGATTGTTTTCAGTACTCATGAATAAAGATTGATTCATGAACCTCAGAACGGAGTTCCCAAGGAAACTTGTTGACTATTAGCCACTAAGCATCAAAGCAATTGCATGGTTTTTCCGTATACTAAGTGAAAAAATATCTAATGCGGCTTCGCCACATCGATTTGATTCGTGTGCAGTCCGACCTCGCTACCGCTCGTTCGGACCTAACTAAAGCAAAGAAACCTAGTTTTGAGTAGACCGGGCAAACGAGGCGGTTACAGGTTTGTATGCAAGAGGCCGCCGCTTCCGACGACGGGTGAAACGACTTTCGGCGAAATTGCGTTCGGCGAAATGACCCGCTCCCCTTTAGAGGATCGTAGGACCGTCAATTCTATATACCACCATTTGTTTGCCAGAAGCTTTTCGTAAAGTAAGGAAAACAAACACAAGACGCAAAATCGTTCTTCATCACGCTAATGCAAGCTCTCACACATCGGCTCAAACAACCAAATTTTTGAGCACCCAAAACGTCGAATTGATGAGCCACCCGCCGTATAGTCCCGATTGGGCACCTAACGACTTCTATTCGTTCCCTTCCGTGAAGAATAATCTGGGTGGAGAGCGATTCAACACTCCTGGAGAAGCTGTTGAAGCGTTAAAAATGGAATTAGAATGGTCTATTTCTTACAAAATGAATTAAATTTAAAAAAATCGATCACAATTATCTAACAAGAGTTCTTATCACATTCATAAACCAAAGTCTTATAAAAATAATCGAAAACTATGAATTTTGCACATCTATTCAAATTCAAAGCGATGTCATCTACAACTCTTTTAAGATGCATTAGCTTTGATCAAAAAGTATCTGGAATCACCATCGAACTTTTGTTAGGTTTGCCACATTTATCATTAATATTCTATCAAATGTTCAGCCTGAAGCCTGGACATTTGTAAAAGTTACGCTGTATTGAGTACATCTGCGATTGTGTGTGTCCTCTATTTTGTACAGTTTTCAAAATGGAATTGAATTAGCAACAACGAGTTTGTATTAAAAGGGTGTAGTCGGGTTTGCATATAAAAACTGCCCCCAAACAGAATAAAAATTGATATACGCCGTTTGAAATCTGTTCATATTGGAGATGATTTTCCCATAATTTTAATCCTTTAACTGCCATATTGGTAGAGTTTCTAGCTAAAAATTTGAAAAAATTCAGGAATATTTTAGGAATTATGGGAAACCTTTCTGATTTTTTTCAGAATTTTTCAAAATGTATTTCATGTGAAAAAAAAACGTTCAAAATTTTCAATTTTTTTTATTCGCGCTTACAATTTTGGTACCACTCTAGATTTTACATAAAAAATAAATCTTTTATGAGTACATTACGCTGTATTTTTTTCAGATTTTTAAAAAATGTGGACGGGTATAATATCAGACTTTAAAAAAATAAATCATTCGGAAAACTATGCGTCTCCATCAGATTGTCATCATCCGATGGAGACACATGGTATTTAGTTCTAAAATCATATATCACATGCCCTTAGAACTAAATACCATTCGTATCTATCTACAACTTGAGTTTATGGCTTAAGAAAGAAATTCATTCCTAAAGTTATTTACACACGCCCGTCCGTCTGTTTCGATTTAGCTAGTAATGATGTAGGGAAACAGTTCGTTTGAATGCATTAGTGAACATGTGTGCCAGCGGACGATTGTATTTCATAAAGAAGGACCAGTGAGAGAAACATGAATCAGAACTAATGAATTGACAAATATTTAGGTTTTAATATACGGTTTAAAGTTTTTATTTATGAACTGATAAGTCATTTTACATTTATTGTATTCAAATCAAATAAATCAACAAATACGTTGTAGTCAATTTCAATCTTATATTTTTGCTATATTCATAAAAAATTCTAAAGGACAATTAAATTATAGTTCTTTCGCAGAAAAAAGTACCAAGCGCAAAATCAAGAAAAATTCGAAACCAAGCGAAATCTAAAAAAACTATCAGTTTTAGGGTTAACTGTTCGTCGACGTTCTGTATCCCATGGTATGAATAGCTAAGTTGCCTGAGATTGCTCACAGCCTTGGCATTACATTCCTTTAGTAGAATTTAGCTTTTCTGTTTCAAAAGAAATCGTAGCCGATTCTTAGTGTACAGAATCATTGAATGACTAGTATTATGGATCCTACTGACAGCACATAAAGACGGATTTATCAAACTGGGATCGAACTGACAGTAAATCCGTCGAAACAAAATGTATGAGAGGGAAAAACAAATTTAAAATATGCTTTAAAATATAACATCTCCCCACTCGAATAATAGTGCATGGCGACGATATCGTGGTGGTTCATGGATTCGTGTATTCATTCATTTATGACAGCGGATAAGAATACAAGAAAAGTAATACGCCACCATAAGAAATTAATCAACGGCGTATCAACCAAGTTCAGTTTTTGCAATGACTGAGCGGAAATATATATTGTAAGGTATCGGTCGGGTGACAACCAGGATGTAGATCATGTTCGATGTACGTTGCTACTATGTTTCGCGTTTTAGAGTGACTAAAACAAGATCAGAGTGGCGAAATGGTAGCGCGTATGCACGGAATGCATAAGAACGCAGGTTCGAGTCCTGTCCCTGAGCGTATCTTCTTCCAAAAATTTATCTTTTCTGTTAGTTTTTCTTTCACTTGGCTTCTCCAATATATATTTCCGCTCAGTCATTGCAAAAACTAAACTTAGTCATGGCGGCTATTACTAAAATTAATAAATCGGTATAAACCAAGGTTTTCAACAGCTGCTTGTAGATCCACCTATCATACGTACAGCTGAAATTGGACAGCTACGATCGGTAGGGCATGTCATGAGGATAACAGAAACATTTGAAAATGGTTCTTGAATGTGATTCGGAAGGCTCAAGAAAAAGAGAAACATAGCGAGCAAGATGGATCGACCAAATGGAGGCAAAGAGTGGTCATACGAAACACCAGAAAAAGACCACTAAGTGCAAGTAAATTCGATGAGCTATATTTGTGAAAGAGTTTGAAATTCAATTTTTATTCATAGCTCAGTTACTCGTTCATTCTTAGTTAATTCATATTTCGATTAAAGCAATAAAATAAGTTAGAGTTAGAGTTAAATCGAAGTTAGAAACGAAAGTTAGAAACGAATTACAACCGTCCGCTGGCACACATGTTCACTAATGGATTCCCTACATCATTGCTTGGTAAATTGAGCCAGGCGTGCAGGCGTGTGTAAATAACATAAGGAATAAAATTCTTTCATCATTATTAATTACGTCAATACTCAAGCCCTGTGCTCAAGTTGTAGACAAAACGCATGGTATTTAGTTCTAAGGGCATGCGATATATGATTTTAGAACTAAAACCATGCGTCTTCATCGGATGATGACAATTTCATGGAGACGCAAGGTTTTCCGAATGATTATTTTTTTTTAAAGTCTGATCTTATACCCTTTCATATTTTTTGAAAATTTAAAAAAAAATACAGCGCAATGTACTCATAAATGATTTATTTTTGATGAAAAATCTAGAGTGGTACCAAAATTGTAAGTGCGAATAAAAAAAATTTGAAAATTTTGAACATAGTTTTTCACATGAAATACATTTTGAAAAAATCTGAAATAAATCAGAAAGGTTCCCCATAATTCCTAAAATATTCCTGAATTTTTTCAATTTTTTTGATAGAGAGGTTTTTGAAAAATTTAAATAAAATGAAAATCAGAAGAACCACCCTAACTCCACCAATATGGCAGTTAAAGGGTTAAAATTTTAGGAAAATCATCTCCAAAATAAATCCTTTCAAACAGCGTATATCAATTTTTATTCTATTTGGGTGCAGTTTTTATATGGAAACCTGGCTACACCTGTTACGTTAAAAACGGTTTCAATGGTGCAACAACATTGCAAATGTTAGAAGAGTGTTTCGGCGATGATACTCTGAAGGGGAGCGTGTCATATCGCCGAAAGCCATTTCGCCGAAAGTCGTTTCGCCGAATGCCATTTCGCCGAAAGTCGTTTCGCCGAATAGGTCATTTCGCCGAAAGTCATTTCGCCGAATGGGTCATTTCGCCGAAATGGTAATGTCGAATTCATTACGATGTGGCGCAGCCACATAACCGAAGCCAAGATGGCTCGACGGCATAAAGCCGCCGAGGCGACGCCGGGTGAGATAGGCGCCAACCCGCCGTCGGAAGCGGCGGCCTCTTGCATATAATCCTGTAACCGCCTCGTTTGGCCGGTTTACTCAAAGCTAGGTTTCTTTGCTTTAGTTAGGTCCGAACGAGCGGTAGCGAGATCGGACAGCACACGACTCAAATCGATGTGGCGAAGTCGCATTAGATATTTTTTCACTTAGTAAATGGAAAAAACCACATTTGCTTGGTATACCTATGCAATTGCGTTGATGATTAGTGGCTAATAGTCAAAAAGTTTCCTTGGGAACTCTGTTTTTAGGTTCATGAATTATTCTTTATTCAAGAGTACAAGAATCAATACTTTTTCAAGAAGTACAATTGTAGGTTAACAAAACAGGCGTTAATGTATTATCATTCATTTGTGCTTATTTTAAATCAATTCCAATTCTAATATCAAGACAATTGCAGGAATCGGCGAAATGACCCTTTCGGCGAAATGACATTCGGCGAAATGACTTTCGGCGAAATGACTTTCGGCGAAATGACCCTGATCCCTTTGAAGAAAACCGAATTATCATCCGCGACCGAATTATCATTGATTACAAGGGTGTTGTGTATCATGAATTCCTTCCACAAGTCAAGATCATTAACAAGGAGTATTATTTGGGTATTATGAGACGTTTGTGTGAAGCAATTCGCCAAAAAAGACAAGATTGGTGGGCAAACAACTCGTGGATCTTGCACCACGATAACGCATCGTCACACAATGCCATCGGAACTTGAAACGACAGATAACATCTGTGAACATTTGGCTAAAAACAAAACGAATACCATTCCACAACCACCGAATTCATCTGATTTGGCTCCCTGCGACTTTTTCCTATTCTTCCGACTAAAATACCGCTCCGTGGAAAGCGTTTCAGCACCCGAGATGAGATTATGGAAAAATCGCAGATGGCTCTAATGGCCATACCGAAAACTGAACATAACAAATGTTTCGAGGATTCTACATCATTTTCCGGCTCTTACTAATCTTATCCGTTCTGAGAATACTCATATTCTAAGGGTTTTTAAGGAAAGTCAATGAACGACTCAAACATTGTTTTCCGGGATGTACTCTTCAATTCCGTAAAAAATATACATAGTGTAGTGGTTTCCATGGAATATCCACTGCTTGGAAATCATTTTCATTTTATGCAAAAACCTCGTTTTACGAAGTAGGTTCATAAAAAAAGATTACCTACCATGTAGAACATTCAGGCCCGTGCGCAGGAATCATTCAAGGGGGGGAGGGAGGTTTCAAGGGAGGGTTCAATGGAGAGTTTCAGGTCGCACATTCATACATTTAAACAAAACTACTACTCTTGTCTTGTTTCGAATTTACAAACAGTCGAAATACTTTAACAACAATCTAGGCCCGAAAAAACGAACGAAATAGTTGTTTATGGAATGTCATAATGGTGGCAGCTTCAATGTAGAACAGTATAAAAATCCAACACAATATGCAAATAAAGCAGTTATTTCGTTTTGAATTGAAACGAGACAGCTTGGCCCGGTAGAATGGGAGATAGGGGTACGATAGAAGGACTGCCAGACGACATTAATTAGGCTTGTATAGATATGCAAAGCAGAAAAGCATCTTATTTAACACTACATTATCAACTGGGACCAAAAGACTCTTGTGGGCTGAGATTACTGTTTACTACGTCAATTCACCTTCCTCATTCGCAGCAAATGAATCGCACTTATTTACATTGCAGCCGACGAGCCGAAAGAAAAAAAAAATGAATATTTAAATTTGCCCTCGGATTTCTGGGGAAAACCTTTATTTCTCACGTAGTAGCTGGAATGGATTTGTTCCGGTAAGGAAAACTTGTCTAACGAAGTGTAAGAAAAGGTGTGCCTACATGAATCTAGCTGGTATCAAAGTACGCTCTCATACTGCTGCTGTAAACTTCGTATGAATTTTACATGGAAAATCGGTGCGGAATACTAATTAGATCGAATTGAGGTTGAAACTGGGAATTAGCCTTTACCTACTCCTCTAAACAATGGCATGGTTTAGAAAACACTGGAGAATGGGCCAGGTTTGAACTGATTCGTCCTTACATCACCTTTGAATAGAGACAGCAACGAGATGTAAAATGCTTCGGAACCCATCCTAATGATAAAGTAATTTATTTTTGTGGATTTCTTGGTCAGCTTTAATTGTAAACGAATTTCTAGCACAAGCAAAATTCACCAGAGGAGCGTCATCCGAGATCTGAACCGTGTACATTACTATCAAAAATGAAATCGTATCACATCAGGAACAGTCGAAAGTTAACCACGATAGGGTTCATTTTTTTGCCATTAACCATTTATTTATATTCTTAACGTCTGTCCCTCATCAGAAGATTCGGTTCTGCTCGCATGACTAAACTTGCTTTCATCAGTCTTCAAAGAGTTGCTGTTTGCCGGTTACTTACCCATGTACGAATGGAGGGTTTCTATAGTATTATATTAAATTTTTCGAAAGATTTCTTTCCAACAAAGTCATAACAAAGCCACATGGGACTTTCGATATAGTTGATTGGGTCGACTGCTGGCTCGGCAATATTTCAGATGAATATACTGCCAAGCACTGAGCTTCGAATATGTTCACGGTTGGTTGCCATAACAAATTGAAATATTTTCCAAGCTACGCTTATTGTTGATTTCAAGCGGTGCATGAAATTTTCCCAGTCGGACAAAAGCCTATTTTCGTAATGCTGCCGAGAGCCTGAATTTGGATGTCATTGTGTTAATTCAAATTGTTTTGTTACTTGCCCTGTGGTGGTCATTAATTGTATCATTGTCACTTAACGAAGCAGGTGTTGCTCTCGTTCCGAGAAGGAGCACTGGCATTATATTTTCTGCTGGATGACACACCACGAAATATTACAGCCAGTAGTTTCAAGCATTCCCTATCGCCCCCTTTAAGTTTGAGCTTGAGCTTTAGCTCCGACCTTGAAGTAACGGAGACATAGATGTCTTGAATCATAGTTCTTATATGATAGAACTTATAACACGGATTGTTTGTGACGAAATCTGGACAGATTAAATTTAGAATGAAACATATTTACGGTTAGTTCAATCCGAAATGAATTTTTGTATTCATTCAATTGAACATTATTAGTCCCTTTAACACTAATTACAGTTACTTAATTAGGCTGCATTAAGAAACTGTGCACTTTTGAGTTTACTCCTGCCATTGCTTAGAGTAGACCAATGTAATATAAACAGCTGGTGCAAACCACATGGTTTGCTTGCATTGATAACCAAAACTTAACAACAGTTCGGTATGACGACATATATATGAAGTACACCTACTTTGATTCAATGCCAACTAGTTCGAACAATGTGATTTTCGAAATTTTCCTGAGAGATTAAGAGAGAGTTAACAAGAGCCCAATACCACTCGATAGGAGCATTCATCTCTTTCGGTACAACATGGATTCCATTCGCTTCATACCATTCCAAAACATCTTTGGCGAAGTGACAAGTTGCCAAATCGAGCTAGAATAGCGAAGGAGCGTCATGGCTGTGTAGGAATTGTAACCATCGCTTATTTAGGCAGTCTTCACGATATATTTGCTGGTATACCGTCCGGTAGTTTATTGTTTATTGTGTATTTGGAATATTGAAAAACCCGGTGGAATTAGTTTCTGTCAAACTTTCTCTCCAACAGGCATAACACCTCCTCTTCTTTTGCATCAACAGATTTCAATCATCCAAATAATACATTTTACTTAAATATAGTTTTTCTAAAATAACTAAAACTATAACTTATTTGATAGCAACCCTAGGATCAATTTCTTAACAACTTTTCGTGATAGATTAAAGTCGAATAATTACTTCTTACATAAAGTAGTTTCAAAGATAACGGCGATGGATATCTATTTGTAAAAGCTGTAAGAGCTCGGAGCAGTCTATTCTTGATTGGAAGAGATCTTCTACAAAGTAGCCTTGCTGACATCGCGACGGATAGATAACAAATCGAGATCAATAAGTTTGCATCTGTCATTGTAAATTGAAAGATTTCAAGAGTATCTTCGAGGAAGACGTTTTGGTAATAAGGTTTTGATAGTAAGGTGTCCACACAACCGAGGCATATTCTAACGTAGAGCGGACTATGGCACAATATAATGCTTTGAAGCAATGTACATCATCAAATTCTTTAGTAACGCGG
Organism: Malaya genurostris; assembly: GCF_030247185.1. Lineage (NCBI taxonomy): Eukaryota > Metazoa > Arthropoda > Insecta > Diptera > Culicidae > Malaya > Malaya genurostris. Next base: position 48,010,533 of record NC_080572.1, read on the forward strand.
AAAATGAATCCTAGTAGCTTAGAGGCTTTGAAGAGAGTGAACTCTATTTGTTCCTTAAAATTTAACTTAGAGCCTAGGAGGACTGACTACAGGCTGTTTGCTACTAGCATTTGGAGGCGTTCGAAATCATTCTGTCGATATATAAAAATTTAGATCGTTAAAATAAAGTAAAATATAAACGATCCAAGGTGCCTTCCTTGAGGAATTCTAGAGGTAACAGAGAATGATAAAGTTGTACAATCTCCTATTTTCACTATCATTTCGCAACCAGTAAGAAAACAGTGCAGCCAGTTCAGAAATGACCCGTTAAATCTCAACTTACTTAACCTTGAGCTTGTTATGTGATGGTTGATATTGTAGAACGCAGCGGAGAAAGTTCGTCGAGATCACAAAATGTGTGTGTGTGTGTGTGACAAATAATGTCACTCGATTTTCTCAGAGATGGCTGAACCGATTTTCACAAACTTGTATTCAAATGAAAGGTCTTGAGGTTCCATACAAATTTCCTGAGTTTCATATGGATCCGACTTTCGGTTCCGGAATTACAGGGTGATATGCACCAAAATGAGGAAAAAAATAGTCACACGTTTCTCAAAGATAGCTAAACTGATTTTCACAAACTTAGATTTAAATGAATGGTCTTTTAGCCTTATACAATTTTCCTGAGTTATATTTGGATCCCACTTCCGGTTCCGGAATTACAAGAAAATATGTGAAAATTTATGAAAAATATGCAATCAATTTTCTCGGAAATTTCTTGACCAAGAAGCAAATAAAAGGTCTTGAAATTCTTTAAAAAATCCCCGAAAAGTTGATCTGGATCCGACTCCCGGTTCCGGTATTACAGTGCGATTGGTGAAAATTTTCAATTTCATGAGTATTTTTTCACAAGCGATGGCGAAATGAGGTGCACCTGAATTATAAAACTTACTGCTGAATTGATCTAGTTGACGGAACTTATTAGTTAGTGATTAAATAAAACTACTTTGGGACTACAAGGCCCTGGTTTTCGCTTCCAAAAGCACCGGTAATAGTGAAGAAAATCTCCAAAAATGGAACTCCCGTCGATTTCTTAGCAACGGTTAAGCCGATTTTCATGATTTATGATTCAAATTAAAGCTCTCATTGTCTTTAAATATACTGTGCAATTTCATCCTGATCCGACTTCCAGTTCCGAAATTATAGGGCGATGAGTGTCAAAACATTCAAATTGAAAATGATGATTCAGGGGAACGGGTATAGCGTGATGGGTAAGTCGATGCCTTTCACGCTGCCCACCTGGGTTCGATTCCCAGCCCCACACATAGGGTCAGAAAAGTTTTCTGGCCCGAAGAGATGAATGACAACTATGTCAAAACCTCTCTAAGCGAAAATAATGACGATGCAAAACTGGTACGCGACGGTACGTGCGGATTTGCTCCATTCACAGCGTGCTTTGCTCAATTTCCTATAGCGTGCAGGGTTGCCACATTAAAACTTATATTTTTCAGGTGAAAAATATGTAAATTTCTAATCCTTTTATTCAATTTGTACTTACTTGTTAATGTTATTACAAGATGATTTTCAATAAAAGTGCACTTATTGGCTTTCTCATATAGAAAGTTTATACAATCATTTGAAAAATTGACCAGTGGAAATTGACCCGAAGGGCTAAGTGTTCTATATAATTCGACACATTCGATTGGGTGTGTGTCAAATAATGTCACTCATAAAAAAAATCTCGTAGTCCTGCAGGTTGCTATTGAATTTCACACCGCCATTTAGAGCGACGAAGGGTAAAATTCTTGGCTTAAAGCTGATTCAATTTGTAGGCTATATTAGTTACTAACTAAACGAACCGACTTCGGCTATACTGGTTCCAAGATCCTGGTTCCAGAAGTACCAGAAGTAGTGGTCTCAGAGATGATTTGATCGATTTCCACAACCAGGCTCAAATAAAAGTTTTTACAGTCTCATAGATTGCTGTTTAATTTCATTAGGGTCCGATTTCCGGTTCCAGAACTATAAGGGAAAATGGGTTTAATCATTTAGTGCAACTATGCAAAATAAAGAAAAATTACTTATCAAATTGACTGTTTACAATTTGAAAAGGTTCTGTTAGTTTATACCCAAAAAAAGAATCTTATTTTATTCAAGATTTAAAAAAAATTTTCTTCACAAAATCTTCTGGTGATATTTCTGAAAATATTAGTAAAATGAGAAAGGCATCATTACACCACTAGGTGGATAAAAACAGGTTTTATAAAATAGAAACACATAGGATTTCATCCATATTTCAGGAAAAGTTCCTGAACGTAAAGATTGAATATATTGGATAGTGGAACCAATAGACTGTTATTAGAGCAGTTTTCTATTACCACAGATGTAACTCCATCGGGTCCAACACTAGATGAACGTTTGAATTTGGCACAGGCTGAGCTCACAGTAGCAGTCGCGATTATGGGATGACATCCAATTGGAGAACGAAGAGGGACATTATTAGCCCCCAGAGATATTTCCTGATCAGTTAGGCGTTCTGCAGAGAAAATACTAATAAAATATTTGCGAAATAAATCTGAAAATCCTAAGCGTGGTAGATGCTTCAATATCATCTCATTGAAGTCGGTAATCCTGATTCTTTCCTCTGTTTGTTCACGTAGTTTGAAGTGTTTAGGGTTTAATTATGGGGCAATTAAACGATATGTTCAAGCGTTTGAGCGATTATTGAGATGAATATAATGTGAACTAAGAAGTAATAAAGGTCGTTTAGCGATTTTTTTTTGCGCTGATCGTTTGGCACTTTTGTCACGTTTCAAAGTGGTATTCAACCGAGGATGGTGAATAAATTTTAGGTATAAAATGGTCCATAGCATATGACACAATATTCGTCCATAATAGAGCAGCAGAATAGAGATGAAGTTTTTGCTTTCTCGACAACAGCTTCATACTGCTCGCCAAACCAAATATTCTTTGGGAAACTTGGCTTTTTTCTTCATTCTGAAATGCTTCTCTACACCTACACCTTTACATGGCAGTACAAAAAACCATTCCGGGAAGCTGCTCCCAGCACATAATTTTCATCGTCCATTATCACACAGAAATACTTTGTACAATATTGAATAAATGAATAAATGAATGAATAAGTGAAAGAATGAATGATTGAATGAGTGGCTTTCAAATGAGCTTAGGCTTGCAGACATCGGTTTTGAAACTTGTACAAGGCCTAAAGCAAGCATGCCTTGGGTAATGATAAAATATTACTTCTAATCACATGTAAAATTTTAAATCTATTTAGATTAAAAATTTTGCTAAATTTGTTGTGCAGTTAAAAAAATGATTCATTTTCACATGCCCTTACGTTTCAACAGACTTCGCAGCCGACTCGTAAGTGTGTGGGACTATTGCATGACCAAATGTCGGATTATCTTCGAAGGTTTTCTTCCATGTTAAATTTCATACGAAAAAAACATATGTACTGATTTTTTGAGTCTATAGTGTGATCTCCATCCGTTTTTTTTTGTAAAAAATTAGTTTTCCGATATTAAATTTGTGTGAAATATTGTTTTACCGAGCTAAAATTTTACAAGGTTTTAGTGAAACTGAAATCTAAGTTTTATCCCATCCTAATGACCATTGCTAAGACCCTACGGACACTAAATAATTCTCTAAAGTCAGGATCGAACATACGACATCTGACTTGCTAGATCAGGGCTTTATACTCTGAACCGCCGACCCGGGTTTACGTGCATCTATAGAGACGTAAATTTACGTGATTTTTTCTTAATGTGTACTTCTTCCATCCGTTTAACTAGGTAAATTCTCTAGTCATTTTTGATCCGTCATACTTAAAGCAGAAACTTTAAACATCAAACTAATATCCAATGTATAATGTTCCAATCCTAAAGAACGTTAACCCCTCAACGGTTAACGGTCCGATGGTTTGCCATTATGTTTAATTCAACGCCATAAATAATGAGCTTTCAGATCCTAGCGCTGTATAGTATATGCAATTGAATAATGTCAATTACTCCTGGTTTTGAAGCGAGAAATCAATTTTCCTGCAAAAATCAGCACCCCGTTCTTCGATACCGGTTCTCCCTCTTGGTAATAATAATTGTGGCCAATTCCGATGTTGATTTATGCGATTCAACTTTCACATTCAACGCGTTGCCGTTACACCAGCATACGGAAAAGCCTCCCGCATCCGGCACATCCGATGGGTGGGCTTCCCGGTAGTTAATCTACAATTTTCTCAATGAATGGCAATCGATCATCGCGCTTCGATGAGCAAATTGCAATCAGTTAACTTCGGTTCAGATCGAATACAGCAACAGATTGAAGCAAGCTCTGTTCTCCTTGAATTCTATCTCGCCATCCCAACCGTACCGTCGTAACACGACTGAAATCGATTTTCCAGCAGTTCCACTGAGTAGCCGCGTCAATTTTCACCGGATAGAGGCAAATTGTCTGTAGTTGATCTTTGGCACAACAATTCCCTTTTCTGTTATAATCCACTAATTGTTGGAATTCCAGGAATCACACGCAGATGGATTACAACCAACTGGATTCCAGATTTTCACAACAGATTGAGGTCGCTGAATTCAATTCAACAGAATGGATTATTATAAACCCGTTAATTAAACTTTTTCCATGCTATGCAGATAAGTGAAGTTCTTTAATTGTATACACAAAACCTTTCATTGAGAAAGTTTTTCAAACTCATTCAGACTGCGGCGCTTACGGGGAAGTAGGATGCAGAATAAACCCAAGCCAATAAGTTTAAATGAACTGTAAAATTAATTAGCATTGACTTTTCTCGTTCCTGCCAACTGGACTTATTTTCACCGGGTAAAAGCAAAATCCTCTGTGAACGGTGAAGTTTTTTTTCATAAATTTAACTCATCCTCTCGGGAAAAAAAAGTTCTGATCATGACCTAGGGTTTCTGGGGGATCGGTGATGGGTGGCACCCCTCAGCAGTTTATCTGGTTGGCAGGGCAAATCAAACCCACATTAGACTAATGCGAAGGTTCATTGTCTCGGCAAACCCTCCGGTGAAAGGGCAAACAAGTTTTTAATAGAGCGATAAATATCTGAACTTCTGTTTGAATAACGCTGGTTATCGGACGGCAGCGTTCTAGCGGGAGTGATTCATGAGCAATTTCTCTCCACATTATAAATCATGCGGAAAGTAACTCATCGTTTTCAATCCATTTCATTCGAAACTCCATTGCAGTTCAGGCAGTTCGCTCCCATTTTCCGAAAAAACTTTCAAGTAGATAACTATTTTTTACCACTAGATCTCATTGATTCTTGGGAGAAAGGTAGTCTAATTACTACGCAACGATGCTTGGTAGGCTATTATACCACTATTCTCCACATAGTTCGTTGATTCTTTGTCGCATTTGTTGTTGTCGCTGCAGTTAGACGGTTTCACCGGAAATCATGATTTTTTTCTTGAATTTTTGTATTTTTTGACTTGGATAAAATATGGCTTACGCATACTTCATAACCAACAAGGAATTTTCATCATCAGTTCAAACAAACTTTGGGATCTAGTTTTACATTTGAGTAGGGCCTAAACAAAAGTTTATTGGAAATTTTCATAAACATATAGCTCAAAATGTTGGTATCTTCGGCAGGTTCGTACCCAGAATTTAGTTTTGGGAGGGGTCAGTTGGTTTCACCAGTTCCGGAAGCACCGGAAAAAACGGTCAAATACATCGGAATGGAATCTATACCGATTTCTCAGATATTGCTTGGACTATTTCAAAAACTTATATTCAAATGAAAGGTACTATTATTTCATATGCCATTAAATATGATCGATATCCAACTTCTAGGTCCAGAAATACAGGGTGATGTGTGTTGAAAATTTCGAATCCTCATTAAAAGTAACGATGCAACCAAAATAGAAATATCTTCTCCACTTGACTCCACTCTCCACTCCACAGAGATAGGCAGACCTCGTGATCGAGAATGATGCTCAAAGACAAAACTTTTCCAACTGGAGGTGTCATTATTGAGTATTTAAATAAAATTGGTGACTGTGCCCAAGATCAACATGTTTTATTACATTTCTTAACGTCCATTTATAAAACAGAAATAATCCACGGGACTTGATGATGATACGATAGATTTTGCGAGGTGGTGCGCTTCCTTACTCCGACTCGTGGAGAACGGAAAACATCTTCTAAATTTTAGGTCATATTAATTAATGATCATAGAACTTACTTTGAAAGTACTAATGGTTTCGATTTCAAGTTCCGGAAGCAGTGGTCTTCCCAAAAGAAACTCACATCAATTTTTTACAGATAATTTGAGATTTGGGAACAGATAACAGTTCGAGGCAGCCAAATCAGGTGAACAAGGTCAATCTTTCCGACACATTAAACCTTCTTTGAGGCACTCGTACCGACTTCAGTCCATTGTCGGGTAATCGTTCTTCTCTCTGGCAGGGTTGCGAATGGTAATGGAGAATGACACAAAACAGCAGACAGTCAAACCGCGCAAATGATAGCAGTCGCCGATTGTATTTCGCCACGACTAAAGGTCAAAGCGCATTCGGCCGACATTGTCATCGCCGATCTTTTTTTCGCTCTTCGGTTATGACTGAGCAGCCGACGTGCACATGTATAGGTACGCCGGACCCGACATAAAATCCATATCTTTGGCAACGATATTCCTCATCGAGCTTTTCGCACCGTATTAATCGTGTCGGGTCCGGCGTACCTATACATGCGCACGTTGGTAGCTCAGCCATAGCCGAAGTCAACGCCGGAGAGCTCGGATCGGTTGGCTCGGCCGAATGCGGAGTGCCCTTAAAGCAGATGAAAAATCTCAGTTAATTTTTCAAAATGGCGTATAAGCAAGTGACAGTTTCTCTTTGTTTACTTTCTCTTCTATTAATTACCAAGCGGTTTCCACGTTTATCACTCAACTCTTTGCATGAAATGATACCCGAAACTTTCGACTTTCAAACAGAATAGTGATATCAAAGAAAATCTTCTTAATCACATCACAATAATCGAAAGAGAGAGTGATTAAAGAGAAACAGTCACTTGCTTATACGCCCTTAGAAAAATTACCCGAGAAATGTCATAGGCTTCATGACATTTTCTCTCGTGCATGTCGCCGTATGCTCTCATCGATAGCTGTTCTACTCTTTTCAATCTGAGAATGGCTAGCCACAATAAACATTAGCTCCTTCCAAATTCAATAACTTTCGAGAGACAGTCGCCAACAAGGCTTAACTTTGAAATTCATTTTATGTCGATTCTCATGAGATGTAGGGGGACATGCACAAGAAAGTTTTGCTTCCCAATGCAGACGGTATTTCGTGTATCCTTACGTGTTTTGTTTCTCTGCACACCCGTTGGAAGGAAGCGGTTCAGTGAGAAAAGCAAAGTAAATGCTGTGACTTTCAGAATTTTGATGCACTTTTTCGATCAAACAATTAAACCCCGTTTAGCAGAATTGTAGAAGTAATAGGAGCGCAAAACTTATTGTATCTGCTGTAAGATTTTTGGCCTTTGCGTCATTTAATTTAAGTCAATTTAAGTAAATAGTTGTAATATTTTTGAAACATCTGCATGAACAAGCTTTGTGATTGAATTTTTTCAAAACTGAAATGGAACCGGTAATGAAACCACCGCCGTTTGCATATAATTTATCGCCACAGATCGGTCACAGCGAATAAGACAGTCCCGTTATGAAAATGTTATGACATTTTGATATCGGGACATTCTTGAAACCCGTGACCGAAAATGAACAAAGCAGCTACTTATCCAGTATGTACCTACGCTACCACAAAGCAAACGCTGTGGCTTTGACTGCTATGAGAGAGTGCGACAAAATTAACTGCTCTCAATATTGCTGTCGTGTGTCGTGGCTCTCATGATTGCGCCAAGCTCTCGTGTCATTGCGTGTTGGCTACTGCTGAACGTAGCAGCTGCGCGTATCGTTGGCGGTGACTGTCTTGTGCTTGGCAACAGTATAAAAAAATGTCAAATTTTCGCACCCTTGCTCTCTGGTATATAACAAGAGATCTAAAAATAAAAATATATTCGATGTGCGCTTGCGTTCGTCTTTTTAGTCCTAAATAAGTATGTGCGAGTTCCAGCGGCAGGATATCTTTTTCATCTGCGGAATCTTTCCGAACATCTAGTACAATTTTACGAGTTATTATTCTTGTCGTTTATTTTGCCCTTTGTTTTAACCTCCATTTTATGTAGTTTTAACACTGTCAGTGGCAGTGGAGTTTCGAGCATCACGAAACTCTTAAAACCACTATCGCACGGTGTAATCTGCAGGATCAATAGTCCCATAAAATTTATAAAACTCTCTTTTTGTTTCCGTTTTTGAATTCGGAAGGGGTCAGATGCTAATTGAGATTTTGTTATTTGTTTTTGCCGTCCCGCCCGTAAGCGATGTAGTGTGTCAAATGTCTCGCACGAGGTGTATAAGCGAACTGTTTGAAATTATTATTCGGAACTGATTTATCAACACCAGTCACAATAGGATATAAAAAATCTACACTCAAAATAATAATCATGTTATAGTTACGTGAAAGGTTATGTGAATATTTTCCACCCTACTTTTCACGTAGGTTTTAATGGACTGGCATTTAAAAACTGTTTAATTCATAATCCAGTAAATTTACCTATCACTTCATATCAAATTTAGATACCAGAGAAATACTATTTTATATATTGGTTGAAGTCAAACGGAATATATTTCAGATTTTTATATAAATCTATGAAATGAAAAATACCATGAAAAATAAAACATTTATTTCAGAAAATTAGCATAGAATTTCAATGGCTGAAAATAAAAAGCAACTAACAACGTCGTGGGCTCTCGAATCGACAAGCCTCCAGAAATCGTTTTTATTGTCTCTGTCATCCAACCGAAGCCAAAGTCAAGATCCAAGAACTCCCACGACACTACCGATGGAGGTTGAGGTCGCATTACATGGGTCCAGTGTCTTTAGCTTCATAACGATTTTGAACTCGTTTTTCGGTGGACCAACGGCCTGTTTGAAGCGTTCGGGAGGAGCGGGCACACTTCCGGACTCACGCAGGCACTTGGTTCCGTCGAACACATGGAGACCTTAATCCTGGAATGATATATCAGCTTAAGGTACCGCTGTGATGAAATGATATTTTTACTGAAAAAGGTAGGAGGATAATGTTAAAGACATAACTGTATGACTTGAATACGATTCAAACTGACATGATTCTTCGCACGCCCAAATATAGATAATTGCACTTACTTACTTACTAGTTGATTAATTGTATGAATTTAGCAATTATAATGCGGGGCAAACGAGAATAGAAAATTACGGGGTTGTAGGGGACAAGACTGATTAAATCAAAATGTTCAAATTCATTCAAAAATTGAAAAATCCACACTAAATCGTGTTCAGCAATCGAGGATTTCTAACTCTCAGTTGGGAATTATTACAACATTAGTTTCAATAACTTACTTCTCTAATCCGTCTAAAAACTACAAACTGTATAGCGGTTTGAAACAATATCCACAAACCGAATTTAAGAATTTTAAATATAAATTATTGATATCAATTCGGAAAGCGAGGACAAAATGTATCTATACTTCTTTTAAAAATTTACGAGAAATGGTTAAATATTATTTCTTTTATACAATTTTGAGTTAGTTGTGGTTGTCCCATATTACTGTAAATTTTATCATAAATAGCTGACGATATTTCCGATGATATGGAGAAAAAATTATTTTTCTGCGTTAAATACAACAAGATATATTCGCGATTAAGTTCAACCCATGCTTGTACAAGGTAAATTTTGAAAAGGCGCCCCATAGTAAAGTAAGTCGTATTCACGACAAAACTCAGCTACCGAGATTGGAACAGCTGGGATCGGTAAACCAACTTAAGTGTGTAATGTATGAATAAACGCGAGAGAACTCATGGTCTGAGTAAAGTTTTCTCAAATCCAAACTCAAATTTTAACATATTGTTCCAGTTTATGAATTTGAGTAATCGCAACTCAACCCATGAGTTATGTTCAAAGAGTGTGTGAGTATCTTATGTGGCATTGATTTAGATAAAATGGGTAAGTCAACGATTTTCGTAGCAAAGATTGCTTATTTCTCATGGAGTGACTGAGCGGAGTTATCAGTTATAATTGTTCGTTTATCTACCTTATAACGGAATTAATTAATATATAGCAATTGTCATGGTGCTGAATTTTCATGTCTTTAACAAATGCATATCAACTTATCTACATTAATAAATGTGACATCACTGTAACCGACACGTAACAGCTTCGTCGCGGAATAAAATTTCTAACATTTAACCAAGTAGCTCCGGAACCGGAAACCGCATTCAGATGAAATTCAGGATTGTATATAAGACTAAACGACCTGAGACTAACGACCTGAGTTCGTGAAAATCAGTTAAACCATCTATGAGAAAATATACTGAGTTCCATTTTGGTGATTTTTTCCGGAATCGGAAATCGGAAACCAGGAAAACCGGAGGTAATTTGATATACCGTCTATTGATAACGAGTGGAATAGTTTCGAGCCCAGTTGAGAATTTTTTTAGGTTTTTTGCTTAGCCGCTTTAGGTAACGATATACGGTAAAATAATGAAAACGGTTATGTGCCCTAGCCAAAAAATTTGGCTAACCCCTAAATGACCATACCTGCATCGGCCAGAAATAGTCGAAAACACGTTTTCATTCGGCACGTCAGAAAAGACATTTCACTTCGTTGCAAAACAAAAAGTGTTCTGTAAGTAGCAGAAACTTTACGTCTGCTTAGCGGTTCAAATTGAGTTTCGGCGAAAGATCATTCGGCGAAATAACCCTTTCGGCGAAATGGCTTTCGGCGAAACGATTTTCGGCGAAATGGCTTTCGGCGAAATGGCTTTCGGCGAAACGGTTTTCGGCGAAACGGTTTTCGGCGAAATGGCTTTCGGCGATATAATCCTTTTTTCCCTTTTTAAGCAATGTGGGCAACGTTTTGAGTTGTTTCCACTACTTTCGGTGCTTCCGGAATAGAAAGCGAAAGACCAGACCAAACTAATAAGTTCGGAAAACTAGAAGAATTTATCAGTCAGTTTAATGGGATTATTCCCTGTTTTTGACCATCGTTTGTGAAAAAATCGCGCTTTTGCGGATTTGAATCAAATGATCTAGAAATTTTTTGAGAATTTAAATCTTAATTTGTGAAAATCGGTTTAGTCGTTTCCGAGAAATTTGAGTGCACATTTTTCCTTAATTTTCATATATTATTAACCTGTAACTCCGGAACCGGAAGTAAGATCCGATTTTAATTCAATAGCAGGCTATGGGACCATAACACTTTTCATTTGAATCTAAGTTTGTGAAAATCAGCTATATCACGGTGTGGTATAAAACGAACGCACAATTACAATTGTTTGGCGTCAACTAGTAAACGCTCATTTCAAGCTCATATATTAGGTATAGTTCTAAAACTACCTATTCTGAGAGTGGTTAGCGAAGTCTCAACCAGAGAAAAGTAACGTAAAAACCCGAGATCGCTTGCCAAAACGAACCAACTGTTCCTGTGTGCATGCAATTTTCCTCATCTAATTATTTTTTATCGAAATGAATAAGATTGCTCTTTCCTACTATGGCCGGTGAACGGCGCGAAAAAGTGCGGCCTAATTCATTGTTCTGTCGCTGTTATCGCCAACTCCCCTGGTAGTGCAGGTTGCAGGTTTACCACCCTACTACCGAACTACGAGTCCTGTGCGGCCAATTGAGTGTAAGCAAAAACATTAAACTAACAAGATATCCAGCTCTCACATTCCCCGAACAAATCATTGGCAACATCCTTTTTTGCGAGCATGGTGCCCTCAGGCGAGTTCGCATCGAATCTCGTACATAGAAGTAGGGGAGAGAAATGTCAAATTCGTGCGCGCCAAACAGGAGCACTGCGCACCCATACAATTGACATGATATGTTGAATGTGATGCCGTGCGATGGCGTTGGTGAACTGAAGATTGAGATCGCTCAAAGCTGACAGGGTGTAAGGCTAGGACTACCTTCACCTTACCCAATGCAATGAGGAACGATGACAAAATAAAAGGACATGAGAAGTAGTTAGTCCAACCTAATCGGCAGGAGTTCTGTTCGGGGCGAATGTTCGGGGTGGGCGAATTCGGAAGAATAGCCACGTTTAACGAACGTGGGAAAGCACTGATTATGGTCGCGTGACAACTGGTGACCAATGGAACTCTGGTGACAATCATGTGACGAAAGTTTGGTAATTGCTAGTTGTCGATATAACAATGTCAGCTGAAGAAAAACTAATTCAGGCAATGGGTGCAGCAGAATTTCGAAACATCCGTGTTTTATTTCAAACACTGGAAACATTATTCGGTATTTTGTGCACTCGGGTTGTACTTTTTTTGCTTTTGACTGATACCTGGTACCATTTACTTTGAACGTAATTTGATAAAGGTAAAGTAGCCAAACGCAAATGATGAGTTCTTCCCAAAGACTCCCAAAATTATACATAATCATTTGTACTATTACATCTTTACCAGTTTTCTGTGAATGTAAACAACATTCTTTCAATAGCACTCAAATGTGCAGTCGTTGTGAATGAGCTCAAGATTGATCGAGAACATCATCTTTCTCCTTCCCCATCATTTTACTTCGGTTCATTTCCGTTCTGTCGTTGTAGCGAAACATGTCCTTATCAGTGGAACGTCTCAAGTAACTTAGCAGTAACAAAAGTTGCACAAGCTTCTGGTGCGGAGTGAAACTACAATGGATCGCATTATTCGGCGTAGCTACTGATGGTGAAACGCTACTTTCCATTGGAATTTGTCTTTGTGCTGCGTACAACCACTAGTTTTAACATGAGGACGAATATATGAGTGAAGATTTTGCATCGGAAACGAAAGGAATGGAAAAAATCCAACGTTTTTTTTCTGAACAGGTTGCACATACACTACACAATTTTGTCAAACCGAAAGAATTCACTTCCATCGTTCGTGTAGTGTAGGATGCCATTAATCCCCCGATAGATACTCGATAGTTTCTTTTCCTCCTGCCAAACTATTCGTCCCGTGGATTCTCGATAGACGGCAACGTATCGTGGTTTACCGAATTGCTTATTCGCTTGTATGCCTCGTGATTCTGGAGTGGGATTGAATTCCGACAGCACATACCTGCTGAAGTATCCTCAAACCTTCTATCGATTGTTTGGTTTCCATCAGAAAGTACGAACCCAAACCCTGCCGTCAGAATATTTTATCCTTTTTATTTCCGTTGAAAGCCTTCTTTTTCGCATTTGCTACGGAGCTCAGTCGTTACATTTTGTTATCCGGGAGAAAAAAAACTTCTTGCCTCGGGATGAAATGGAAATTGATCTACCGCTTTCATTTCAATGATCGGTGGCCGTACTGTCGCAGAACGCATCAAGCAAAAGCGTTCACAACTGATGATTTTTTTTTTACATAAATACGTTTATTTCTTAAGGCAGTTTACATAAGTTTTTCTTCGCCGTAGCATCACTTTTACATAATATTCTTATCCTAATTTAATTCTAACATAGTCACAACGTTTTGAATTTATTAAAACATATTCTCTTATAGCTTAAATATCATCTTAGGTAACTCGTCATTAATTATGAAATCTACTCGGAAATATTATTTGAACCAAACGATTAACTTCTATAAATTATAAAATAAGCTGTTATTTTCAGACATTTTGTTGATAATTTCATAAACTGTTTCGAGTTTGTTTGTATCATTACATAATTTTTATTCTAATTTAGCTATTGGTTGAACTCATGGACGCAGCTGGGATCAGAACTAAGTCTTAAAAGGGGCCTTTATTAAATTGAAACTCCAATTTTCTTTATGAAATGATAAATAAGTTTCATGTATGAAAGGTCACGACAAGCAAGAATGTCTCGAACTGGGATATTGGATAGTTTACCTTGGGTACGCAAAGAATTTATTAGTTGAGATCTGACATCACGATACTCCACGCATGTCCAAACGACATGATCAATATCCCGATAACCTTCTCCGCAAGCACAATGATTAGTCTCGGAGAGCCCAATTCGAAGGAGATGTGCATCTAACGTGTAGTGATTGGACATGAGTCTGGACATCACACGAATGAAATCCCTACTCACATCCAGTCCCCTGAACCATGCCTTTGTCGATATTTTCGGAATAATTGAGTGCATCCACCGACCCAGATCATCTCTATCCCAAGATGCTTGCCAGCTGGCAAGTGTTCTTTGGCGAGACGAACTATAGAATTCGTTGAAAGCAATCGGTCGCTCATAAATTTCACCCTCAATAGCACCACGTTTGGCTAAATTATCGGCACTTTCATTGCCTGGAATGGAGCAATGAGCCGGGACCCAGACTATAGTGATTAGATAATTATTATTCAATATGTCGTTCAGACACTGTTTTATTTTACCCAAGAAAAACGGTTCATTTTTGCCAGCAGCGATTGAGCGAATGGCTTCAATTGCACTCAGACTATCTGTGAAGAGGAAATAATGGTTTGGAGATAATGTGACGATTACACTCAAACTATAATGAACTGCTGCTAGCTCTGCTATATAAACAGATGCAGGTTCTTGAAGCCTAAATGATGCCGAAACATTATTGTTGAACATACCAAACCCTGTCGCTTCTTCAATTCGCGATCCGTCCGTGTAAAACATTTTCTCAGAGTCAATATGCCTGAACTTACTTGAAAATATTTTTGGGATTTCCGTCGAGCGTAGATGATCCGGGATTCCACGCACTTCACGCTGCATGGATGTATCGAAAAATAAAGTTGAGTCAGGGGCCCTTAGGATGCTGACACGGATAGGAATATATCTTGAAGGGTTGATTTCCTGTGACATATGGTTAAAATATACTGTCATAAATTTTGTTTGAGATCGAAGCTCGACTAGTCGTTCGAAATGATTAATTACCATGGGATTCAGCACCTCACATCTTATTAGCAGGCGTGATGAAAGCTCCCAAAATCGATCTTTTAATGGAAGAACTCCCGCGAGAACTTCAAGACTCATTGTATGTGTCGAGTGCATGCAGCCTAAGGCAATTCGCAAACAACGGTACTGAATTCGCTCAAGTTTGATAAAATGAGAGTTTGCAGCGGAACGAAAACAAACGCATCCATATTCCATCACTGAAAGTATCGTTGTTTGATACAATTTTATTAGATCTTGCGGATGAGAACCCCACCAAGATCCTGTTATTGTTCGAAGAAAATTTACTCTTTGTTGGCATTTCGTTATCAGATACCTAATGTGTCCTCCTCACGTGCATTTGGAATCGAACCACACCCCGAGGTATTTAAAAGTTAAAACCTGTTGGATCATTCTTCCCATCATATGGAGCTGAAGCTGCGCGGGATCATGCTTTCTTGAAAAGACGACTAACTCTGTTTTCTCCGCAGAGAATTCGATACCAAGATGAACAGCCCAAACGGACAAGTTATCTAAGGTATCTTGCAATGGTTTATGCAGATCAATAGCTTTGGGCCCAGTAACTGAAACCACGCCATCATCTGCCAATTGCCTTAGTGTACATGGGGTTACTAGACAGCTGTCAATGTCATTCACGTAAAAATTATAGAGGAGCGGACTGAGGCATGAGCCTTGCGGGAGACCCATGTAGCTAATTCTGAATGTTGCCAAATCGCCATGTGAAAAATACATGCACTTCTCTGACAAAAGGTTGTGCAAATAATTATTTATAACCGCTGGAAGTCCATGTTGGTGGAGCTTGTCTGAAAGAACATCAATGGAAACTGAATCAAATGCTCCTTTAATGTCTAAAAATACAGATGCCATTTGTTGCTTTTGAGCGAAGGCAATTTGGATGTCAGACGAAAGTAATGCAAGGCAATCATTCGTCCCTTTATTTCTACGGAAGCCAAACTGAGTATCTGACAACAAACCGTTCGTCTCGACCCAAGTGTCGAGACGTCGTAGAATAATTTTTTCGAACAATTTTCTGATGCAGGACAACATCGCAATGGGTCTATATGAGTTGTGATTGGAAGCTGGTTTCCCCGGCTTTTGAATGGCGATAATTTTCACTTGTCTCCAGTCAGGCGGAACAATATTTTGCTCAAGAAACTTGTTGAACAATTCCAACAAACGTCTTTTTGCGAGGTCGGGCAGATTCTTCACCAAGTTGAATTTAATTCTGTCCAACCCAGGGGCGTTATTGTTACAAGACAAGAGTGCTATAGAAAATTCCATCATTGAAAATGGGTTATTAATAAAACCATTATTTGGAGGAGATTCCCGTATAATGCTTTGCGTAGGAACAGAATCTGGGCAAACTTTCCTAGCAAAGTCAAATATCCATCGGTTCGAGTATTCATCACTCTCATTGCCCACGTTACGATTCCTCATTCGTCTGGCCGTATTCCAAAGAGTGCTCATTGAGGTTTCTCTTGACAAACCTTCGACAAAATGTCTCCAATAGCTACATTTTTTGGCTCGAAGTATGCTCTTGTACTTGGTTTCTAAAACCATAAGTTTTTCAAAATTCTGAGGAGTTCCTCCTCCCGGTTTTAGAAACGTCTTGCAAGCATTTTGTTTTGCGAGTTTAGCCTCTGAGCACTCTTTGTCCCACCAGGGGTTGGGAGGCCTTCTGTTAGTCGTTGGCCCAGGAAAGCGTTTAGTTTGGGATTGTTCTGCGGCCTCCAGAATCGAACAAACGAGGAAGTCATATTCTTCAAGTGGAGGGAGCTCTTCCATTGAATTCAAAATACTAGAGATTCTACTTTGGTATTTAATCCAGTCGATATTTTTTGTCAAATCATATGAAATACTAGCTGAATTAGCAATACATTTGTTACAGCTAATTGAGATGATGATTGGTAAATGATCGCTACCGTGTAAATCAGGCAATATTTTCCAGGTGCAATCTAGTCGAATTGATGTTGAGCAAAGAGATAGATCTAATGCACTTGGGCGTGCAGGAGGTCTTGGGATCCGTGTCATGCTACCCATATTTAATACCGTCATGCTAAAATTGTCACAAATGTTTTGTATTAAAGATGATCTGCTATCATTGTAAACGGAACCCCACATCATTCCGTGCGAATTTAAATCCCCCAGAATCAATCGTGGAGCAGGAAGGGCTTCAACCATTTCATTAAGCTGTCGCTGTCCAACTTGTGCTTTTGGAGGAATATAAACCGAAGCTATGCAAATATCTTTGCCTTTAATGTTTATTTGGCAAGCAACAACTTCTATACTAGAAGTTGAAGGGATGTTTAATCTATAAAAGGAACAGCATTTCTTAATTCCCAAAAGCACTCCACCATACGGAGAGTCTCTATCGAGACGTATAATGTTAAAATCATTAAAATTTAAAGCTATGTTTGAAGTAAGCCATGTTTCGCATAAAGCAAATACATCACATTTTTGACTATGCAATAAAATTTTAAATGAATCAAGTTTTGGCATGATGCTTCGACAATTCCACTGCAGGACAGTGATTGTATCATTTGCGGCGGGTGATAAATTATCCATCAAAAGATACAAAACCTGAGACAATTGGCCATTGAGCTGATAACTGCTTCAAAAAATTTCTAGCTATTGGAAGGAATGCCATTATGAGGGTCTTTAAGGGTTCAGATATATTGAATGCTGAGAAAATCCATTCAACAATTTCCGAAAACTTCAGTAATCCTGTTGGTGGCTGTGAAATGGAGCCCACAGGATTATTACCTTTTTCTGTGCTAGATCCTGGATTGGTTTGTGAATTTGACAAACCAGGAGGCACAGTCTTTGGTTTTGACTTTTTTTGTTTAACACGGGGATCTTTTTTTGAAGATGAAACTTTAGGTGTCTTTTTTGGTAATTTGGAAGAAGACTTCTTTCTCTTAACTGACCCTTGGGTAGTGATAAACGAATTACCTTCACTATTTTCGTCAGAGTCAGAGTCCTCTGTTTCCTCTAGATTTGAAAACCCGTTTTCGGTTTCCAAAGGGGGGACATCAATGACCGTTTTAAGCATTTCTGCATATGTGCGCTTAGACCGTGCTTTTAAAGAAAGCTTAATTTTGTCTTTGTGCACTTTAAATGCAGTGCATAATGAAATATCCTCATGAGGACTTTCCCCACAATAAATACATTTTTCAATTTCCTTGTTGCAATCATTATCTTTATGAGGTCCTTCACACTTAATACATTTTGGTTTATTGCTACAGTAAGTAGCTGTGTGTCCGAATTTTTTGCAGTTCGTACAATTCATTACATTTGGAACAAAAAGCCGAACAGGGAGGCGAATTTTATCGACATAGACATGGGACGGCAACGCAGATCCGGCAAATGTCACTCGAAACGAGTCTGATGGGCGATAAACTTTCTTTCCCTCTTCATGAACTACTGAGTACAGTTGTTTGCACTCCAGTATTTTCACACCCTCAAGCATAGAGTTCTTGAAACGACCAACACCATGCTTGAGTAAATCATCTACCGAAAGACTCGCTTCGGTAACAACACCGTCAATTTCGACATCTTTGGAGGGTATGTAAACTTTATACTCTTTAATGAAATGTTCCGAAGAGACAATATCATTCGCGTGTTTCAAATTATTTACCACAACACGAATTTTATCGTTATTTACTTTTATGATCTCTTTGATTGAAGAGTATCGTGATGTCAAACCTTTAGAAATTTGGTAAATGTTTAATGGCTTTGATATACGTCTAAAAAAGACTATCCAAGGCCCAGAAGAGCTCTCCTGATATTTTTTCGTTCGTGGGGGTATAGGATTCATGCTAGGATTTACGTCCATGGATTCATCCATCACATTAAAATTTTTAATCAAACTTTAAAATAAAAAATGAAACCAACACTACACAGTACTCAATTAAAAGGAAAAGAAAAAACTTCTACCTTGAAATTGTTGTCTATCTCCGTTGCACTGCCGTGTAGATCCTCGTTGCTCTAGATGTTCTTGTTGGTTGCTGATTGTTGGATGTGATGCTACTGCTACCTGACATCCAGCACCACTCGATCTCCGATTTACTTTTGTCTTCGCCAGCTGTAACCAGCGCAGGTCACCGGTGTATACCTGCGTGTTGTATGGCAGTGGAAAGACCGCGTTGTCTTGTCTCCTTCTTCCTTGTGCTCCGCACCGATATGCTTCTGCACCGAAGTGCCTTCGCACCGGTGTGCTTTTGCACTCTCCTGCTTCTGTGTGCCTTTGCACTCTTCTTCTTCAATGTGCCTTTGCACTCTCCTGCTCAGCACTTGTGGCTGTATATTGTGGCCTGGGTAGAGCTTGGGAAACGCCCTTTGTTGTTTCCTTCACCAGCTTGGCCCAGCACTAGGGCTCTCTTATGCAGCACGATTTTACGTTTTAACGGCTGCTGCCAACAGGTCTCTACCTGTAGTTCAACCGTTGTCGTATTTAACGCGTGTAAACTAACCAGCGTTATTAAACTGTACGCTTCTATACACAACCTTCTCGGTTGAACGGCTATTACTGACTGACAACTGATGATGGTAGACTAAATTAATTGGAGGGTCGGATTCGTGTTTTCGCATCAATGGAGAACTAGCTGGTAGAATCTTATTAAGGACAATTTTGCTCATAACAAATCCAATCGATTCGCTATCGGAAAATTAAATCTCGATTTGTGAGACACAGTCCACGATCAATGAAAATAAAATCTAATACATTTTAGTGTAATTTTTCACAGAAACAATTACAATAAACCGAAGTTGACTTCTGAGAAATAGTGTACCTTCTTAGAACCCGTTCCATATTAATTATAATCTCATCGTGATCATGCTTGTGAATTACTTCGGTTGAAAAATGAAATCGATTTACAAACATTCTGAACAATGAGAACTCCGTTTGCCTTTGACTATTTAAATATTTGTCTAATTTTGATCCCTTATTTGATACTTATTCGACTGGTCGTCAAAAGGTGAGATAACTAAGTCCTCACAAGTTGCTATCTCATGCCCCCCCGTGTGCCTATGAGGACAGTTGGTAAAAATAAGGGCGTCGACTGGGTGCTATCGCCTTACGCGTTAGAAACAGAATGAGAGGTGCGGAATAGCTCAAATCTTACATTGCAATATTTATCATAGTATATTGCAACATATCATACTGTGTTTTTATATTATTATTTGTTATATATTTTATTACTATATTATTGTTATTATTTTTATTATTATTATTATTATTATTATTATTATTATTATTATTATTATTATTATTATTATTATTATTATTATTATTATTATTTTTATTATTATTATTATTATTATTATTATTATTATTATTATTATTATTATTATTATTATTATTATTATTATTATTATTATTATTATTATTATTGTTATTATTATTTTTATTCGAATACTCTTTGGCAGTTTGTAGCGTCTTTTTCGAGTTTTCTTTTGCTCTTCTTTGAGCCTCATTTGAATCTGTACGGAGTATTCTTTAAGCTATCATTGAGCGTTCCTTTATGTCTATTTTGAGCCTTTCTTATCCTTTCTTGGGTCTTCTTCGAGTCTGCTTCTCGCCTCTGTGAGTCTCTTAGTCTTTTTTGGTTCTCTGAGTCTTCTTCGATACTTTTTTATATTACTCTTTCTTG
Source organism: Malaya genurostris (assembly GCF_030247185.1). Taxonomy (NCBI): domain Eukaryota; kingdom Metazoa; phylum Arthropoda; class Insecta; order Diptera; family Culicidae; genus Malaya; species Malaya genurostris. The sequence continues at coordinate 48,031,143 of NC_080572.1, forward strand.
GTTTTAATTTGCCTATTCTTGAATTCTTGACTATTATTTCACAATTGTTTAAACTTCTGGGTCTTCCTTAATTTTACAAAAAAATATCTTTGATTCTATCATTAATCTTCTTTGGTTCTTTTTAGAATCTGCTTCGAAACTTCCTTGAGTCTTCCTCAAGACTTCTTTGCGTCTTCTTTTAGTCTTTTTGGGGCATTTTTGAGTCTTATTTAAGCCCTTATTGTCTTTTCTTCGGGTCTTCTTTGGTTCTTGTTTGAGTCTTCCTTTCAATCTTCCCTGAACCTTCCTTGAACGTCTTTTAAGTTTTCTTTAAATCTTATTTAAGTCTGCTTTTAGTTTTCTTTAAGTTTTCTCTAAGTCATCTTTGAGTCTTCTTTGGATCTTTTCCGAATCTTCTTCCAGTGTTCTTCGAATGTCCTTAGAGTTTTCTTGAATATTATTTGCATATTCTGTAAAGCTTCTTGGCATCTTCCTTAAGTCTTCTTGAGTCTTCTTTGAGATTTAATAGTCATTTAGGTTTTTGAGTTTTCTATGTTTTCTTTGAGTCTGCTTTTAGTATTCTTTGAGTCTTCTTTGAATTTTTATGGAAATGTCTTTCAGTGTTCTTTGAGTCATCTAAGCTCTTCTTTGAATATTCGTTGCGGACTCTTTGTATCTTCTCGAGTTTTGTTTAATTCTCATTACAGTTTTTGAGTATTTTTCGAGACTTCTTTTGGGCCCTTCCTGAATCTTTTTTGAGTATTCTTTGAATGTTTTTTGAATAATGAGAATTTCTTGGACTCTCCTTCGAATATTATTTAGCCTTTTATTAGTTTGTTTTGAATCTTCTTTCAGCCTTATTTGAGTTTTCGTTTTTAAAGTCTTTTTTGAATATTTTTGAGCGTTTTGCCTTTCATATATATCATAAACATAAACCGACTTTTGAACCGAGGTACGGACGGCCGAATGTCATATACCATTCGACGAGCTGAGCAAATGTGTATGTGTGTGTGTGTCACTGACTTTTCTCGGAAATGGCTTAACCTTAACTTTGGATCTGACTTCCAGTTCCCGAATGACAGGGTGATATGCACCAAAAATGTGAAAATAATGTATTAAAGATGTGCAAATTATGTCACTCACTTTTCTCGGAGATGGCTTATCCGATTTTCACTTCCGGTTCCGGAATTACAGGGTGATATGCATAAAAATGTGAAAATAATGCACCAAAAATGTGGAAAAATTGTCACTCACTTTTTTCGGAGATGGAAGTTCTTAAGATGCCATAAGAATATCCAAATTTTCATTCGGATCAAACCCCTTGTTCCATTTGACGTTTCATTTAGTATTTTACTAGTATGAAACGTCAATTTCAGGAATACACTGAGGTCTTTTTTTATGCGGGTTTTTTACGCGACTTTTTTATGCGAATTTTCAGAGCTATGCGGTTTTATTTATGCGAAGTTTCAGAGTTATGCGGTTTTTTATGCGAATTTCCAGAGTTTTTCCAAAATCGTAAATGATTTGCTGAATTTTATCTAAGGCCAACTACCGGTACATTTTTTAAAAATTCAAATCATCATAGAGAATCGTAAAAAACCGTATAGGTCATATTACAGCATGGTTGAATAAACCGAATGTCACTATGCCGATATCCAGCTTTCGGTTCCGGAAGTACCGACAATAATAATGGAATATGATAGAATGGAGCTCACTTTACTTTCTTACATATGATTGAATAGATTTTCACTAACTTAAATTCAAATGTAATGTATCAATATAGTAGTATTATGCAACAGAAATCTTCAAAACTATTTTCTGATCTTTTGTAAATAGTAGTATTTCGGGGAATTTCTGCTGTAATATACAGGAGAAAATGAAAATGAGAAAGAATGATGCAACCAGGTGGATTCAAACTGGTTTTTTAGTCTTCTTTGGGTCTTTTTCGAGTCAGCATTGAATACTTTTTATTCCTCTTTGAATCTGCTTTCAGTTTTCTTTGAGATTTCGTTGAATCTATATTGAGTTCTTTTTTTATCTTCTTCTAGCCTGTTTCGAGTATGCTTCTAGCGTTCGTTGAGCCTTACTTGAATCATCTTCAAGTCTCTCTCAGTCTTTTCTTCTGTTAAATTAATTTAGAGTCTTTTTTTTTTGTATTCTAATTTGAATCTGCTTGAAGTATTTTTTCGTCTCTTCTCTTAGTCTTCGCTGAGTCTTCTTTGTCTTTTCTTTGAGGCTCCACTGGGTCTTCTTTGCCTCTTCTTTAACTCTTTGTTGAGCCTTATTTCTTATTTAATAGTTTTGAAGGCACACTGCTTAAGCTCTAAGATGACCAGGGCATTTATTCAGTCCTATTTGACTCTTGTGTAAATCTTATTTGAGTTTTCTTTCACTTTCATTTAAAAATGTTTTGAGAGATCTTTGAATTTGCTTTGAATCTTCTTAATACCCCAAAAACCTAATCTTTTTTTTCATTCATTGATCAGTATTATGTGTGTTTTTAATATTTTTTCCACGAAGCTGAAATTTTAATATGCCACTTTCACACGGCTAGCTGAGGCGACTGTATAAATTTATATGTACTATTTACCTGTCAAGCGAAAATATGCTTTTGTGGATCAGAAAATACTCAGACGATCTTTGTGATGTAATGATTCAAGGTTCTAGTCCCAGTCGTCATAGTCATCGACATATGTAACAATTCTGTTATATATGATGTATTCCATATGTTACAGCTGATTCAAGACTAAATCGATTTTCACAAATTGACAGGTTTCTTTCTAACTGTGTACGACTAAGTAATTTGATATTGATGAATGTAGTTCGGTATAACTTCTATTGTAGATGGTGGACGTTAAATATAAGCTTTTCCATATGTTAGCTCACTGTTCATACATCGCATGATCCGGTTCTCTTTGGTACCACATTTTGAATGAACGTTTCGAATGAAATGTGTCTATGAGACAGTAATCCTAATTTGGGATCCAACTCCTAATTAACTCAAGTGTTAATACAAAAGCCGTCGAGCACACTGCGGAAGTAGATGCGTTGTTTGTACCATCTTCACTGGGCAATGCCACTACCCATTGAAAATGGTTCAAGAAACGCACCTATTGTGCATGACAAATTTCAATCGACAGCAGCTGGAAACGTCATCGGCATATCCACATTTTTGCCACGATAATTTATTTTTACTCCCGGCGAAACTTCTATGAGTGAGCACGTCGTCTCGTGTTAGTGCGGTGAAAATTTGAATTTTGAAATTTCCGAGAAATAAATTCTTATCCGCACTTGGACGATTCGATTTTTCAACACAGCGAGATTTTCGCTGGTTGTCCAGTTAAAGGAAAAGTCCATAAACGAAAAATAACTGGCTTAAGTTTGCTTTGCCATCAAATCGGCATCATCGCAGGTGAAATGACGTCAACCAGAATGATGGACAATAAGAAGTTATTTTCCGATTAGCTTTAACAAGCTAACATAACAAATGAATTCGTGATGAGTGCATGTTTGACAAGTTCCGTTAGATTGTTTACAATCCCAATAAAATGTATTCAAATTAGGATGAAGATGTAAACAGTACTGTTAGCTGTCGATTGATGTTTACATCAGGTTTTCTCGAGCTTCGCGGTAGGTAGTTTCTACTAGCTTTTTTTTATTTATTTAGTTGAATTCTTCTAAAAAATATGTTTCTTTGATCTTCATAGCCAGAGTTGGTCATAGTTCAACATTTAATAGAGAGATGGGTGAAGGGAATGTTGAATCAACTCAGAGATAAATTTCCGATGAAACGTTCGTTTAGTTACGGTGAGTTTGGTTTGTTTTTGATTAATTTGTTAGAACTAAAGTTTCCTAATTTCCTCGTGTTCCTACAGAATTAGGGTTTCAAAAGGGAAAACAAATCCTTCAAAGTAACTTATCACCACATCTGACATGAAACATAAGCGGATTGGAATTGATTGGAGCTGCATTCTGTGCATTGTATGTATTTACTGTCGCCTGCAATATCATTCCACTAGCGTTTATTCACTGTTGCCATGGCGACCTTTTCTAATGCTTTAAAGCACGCCCCGTCTCGAGTTTGCACGTTCAACTCATTTACAGCATGGAATCGTGCACAACGGTCTCATTCAATTCTTTTATATTATGGTTCCGAGCTCTCGCATGATTCGCGACAAAAAAAAACCTCTTAACGTCTTGTGCGCCTTCGTCGACACTTCGTATATGCAGCTGTGAAAATTGAAAATTCCTTTTACCGCGAGATTTTCCTTCTTGGGAACTCAACCCGGATTGCTGCATTCGAATTTTCACCATCTCGCACACATTAATTCAGGAAAAACTCAGAAAATACGGCCTCAAGCTTCGCGGCGAAGATTGTTTCTTTCTGCAGTTTCCCAAGGCAAGCTAAATTCGGGAAAACAACAAACACTAAAAGTGGCTTTTCATATACTTTATTCGCGCCACCATTGTTTCAGTTTTTCGATACAATGCTTCTCTACTGATTCTGCTGCTGTTGCATAGAGGGTTTCAATTGGCTATACAGATATTTAAACTGTTATGTGTAAAATGTTGCACCTAAAGATGTCCCAGATTTACATTTTTTACGAAATACGTTCAGTCTTGCTTGTAGCATCATATAGCACGGGGATTATCAAGAAAGTTTATTGCTGAGTTTCCAAAGATCCTAGCTAAGGGTGAAACCTCAACAACACTTCCAGAGCTTGAGTCACTTAATATTTGGACACAAAAACTGATTTATCTCGGAATCTTTTTAACGAAAAATTAAAAAATGCGAAAAAAATATTCGGATAAAACTGGGTGGCCTTTTTGTTCCACCACCTCTTCATGTCTGTCACATCCCAAGCCACTTTTTTTTCTTTTTATCAACTTCCGTTCGATAACTTCGTTCGAACTGACAAGTCTCGATATCACATGGTGACATCAAGCCAAATCAAGCTAAAACTTGCAGGCACATTGTGGTCTTTAATTTACGGAAGAATACGCTTTTCATCCACTCCTGATTGTCCATTCTTGGAATTTATAGTTTTGCTTGACACGAAAACATAAATGGATCGGACGAAATTTTCAACACTGAACACTCTTGGACTTCCAAAAATTTAGAGATTTCCGAAATCGAAAGTTTTTAGTTTGATGTCCAATTGTCTGAAACAGTCGTGATCTAGTGTCATTTTATTTATTGGTAGTTAGATTATATAAATTCTTCTACAAATCACAGAGCTATGAGCTTTCAAAATTATGACTGAAAATCTAACGCTGAAATGAAATATCACTTACAACATAAAAACCGTCGTCTCGGGTACGAGAAAGGCAAATACACGTCATGATACTCGTTGAAGCCAAACATTTCAGAAAAACTTAATTTTGAATTATTTGTGATTATGCCATTCAACTGAAAATGTTACCATAAATTTATTCTACACAGTTCGTATGCAACAGAGTAGAATGACGAAAAATAATGAACAACAATAACTTTTTTAAATTCCTAGCGGACCAATGGCACATGTCACCATGAAATCATCAACCAAACAACACAATTCGTAAAAATATTGTGATTTTACATCTTATTAGATGCACATAAATAGAGCGTCGTATTTCACACAAATTTATATTCAAAACCTATTTTAATCGATCCATCGAAATACTATAATTTTAAAAAAAAGTTTAGAAAATAATTTTGAAGATTTCTGTTGCATAATACTACTACATTGATACACTATATTTGAATTTAAGTTAGTGAAAATCTATTCAATCATATGTGGAAAAGTGAAGTGAGCTCCAATTTATCATATTTGATTTTTATTGCCGGTACTTCTGGAACCGAAAGCTGGGTATCGGCAAAGTAACATTCGGTTCATTTAACCATACACTAACATGAACTACAAGTTTATGTACGGTTATCTATGACGATTTGAATATTGGAATAAAAAATGTACCGGTAGTCGGACTTGGATAAAATTCAGTAAATCATTTATGGGACTATCAATGGTTTATTTGGTTACAGAGTCTCATGGTCTGCCATTAGAGAAAATCACTAGCTAATATAAAGAGGTAGCTTATGAACAAAGTATTCTTTAAATTAACATTTTCATACTGAGCACCCTACCTTCGGAACAAGAGGTTTGATTGGAATGAAAATTGGGATATTATTATGGCATTTTAAGAACTTCCATCTCTGAGAAAAGTGAGTGACATTGGGCCGTATGAATAAAATGTAGTAAAGTCTGTTGTTTGTAGTATCTTCGCAAAAACAAAGTCCACAGAGTATAACGCGGTTGGGTATGAATAAAAAACAAGTTCGAACATGTAGTTAATGCTACTTCCGAATTTAAGCATTTACTGCATACCGTATCGACACAGAGCCGGAAAAGCTGGCATAAGCATGCACAAAGCAAGAAACGTACTTACATATGTAAAAAACCACTTTTTCAATTTCTGTACTTCACTTTATCAGCAAACACATGAGTAGCAACCTCTAGAGCAACCTACCGAAAACTTGTAGTAAATACTACAGTTTGTAACATGTTTTGACAGGAACGTGATCCACACGTAGCATTTACTTCCGAAATTCAAGCATGCTACGTTTTATTCATACGGTTCATTATTTTCACATTTTTGGTGCATATCACCCTGTAAATCCGGAACCGGAAGTCGGATCCAAAAACAATATAGGAACTTTATATGGGACTGTGAGACTTTCCATTTGAATCTAAGTTTGTGGAAATCGGTTCTGCCATTTTCAAGAAAAGTGCGTGACATTATTTTCACATTTTTAATGCATTATTTTCATATTTTTGGTGCATATCACCCTGTAATTCCGGAAATGGAAGTATGATCCAAATTATATTCAGGATCTTTGTATGGGACTATGAGTCCTTTCATTTGAATCTAAGTTTGAGAAAATCGGTTCAGCCATCTCCGAGAAAAGTGAGTGACATTATTTTTACATTTTTGGTGCATATCACCCTGTAATTCCGGAACCGGAAGTCGGATCCAAATGAAATTCAGTAACTTTGTATGGGACCGTGAGACCTTTCATTTGAATCTAAGTTTGTGAAAATCGGTTAAGCCATCTCGGAGAAAAGTGAGTGACACAGACACACTTACACACACAGACAATTGCTCAACTCGTCGAGCTGAGTCGTATATGAAATTCGGCCCAAACGATCGAAAAGCAACAGCGCGACTTGAACCGAGTAACATTAGATCACATTGCACGTTAGGATATCGACTGAACCACAGAAGCCCATACCTGCTTGATGAATAAATGATACATATATATTCATACAGCGGTACTTGGTAACCGAGTGAATATTACATTCGGAGCCTGTAAAATTTTGTTCGAGTGTAATATTGTTGTCATTTGAATTTGTCGTTAAGTAGTAATGCATTGTAGAATTAGGTCACCTGTAAAATTCATGATTTTTTTTCTGTGAACGTCTTAAACACGGGTTTCTCCTCGTTACCGACGGGACCGGTTCGAATTTTGTCACTACGAATCTTCGATATGCTGTAATCACTGCATATAACGGCACGGATATAACGCGTCAATTTATAGCACCCGATTATTAACGATTCGAGAGAAAGGGTACAGAACAAAGAAATCGTTTCAGGGGTAATAAAGGCAAAATGTGGCCAGAAATTTATCGCCTGCCAAAGACGGGAGTGGGGCTGTCTGAAACTCACTATCGACAGGGTGCTTTTGTCATAACAAGAAGAAACCGACCGAGCTGAGCGTTATAAACAATTCAGCAGGATTTGCAGTCACAGCCATTAAATTAGAACTACAAGTCGGACATTCCCGACAGCTGATACCGCTCGCTTTGCGTCAGTTCAGATTGTGTAGCTCGAAGGCATTTCAATTTTTCCTCCAGCAAGTCCAATCGCCAACAAAGCATTGGACTGAAGAAATTGCAAATTAAAGAGGAAACCAGCTGGAAAACCGCAGGCTTAACACAATTACCGACGAAGAAGAAATTAAAAACAAATTCACACTGGAAGTATTCTGCTGTTCCTGCAGCATACTTCCTGGTGCGACCGGGTGATGTGTCTCGACGGAACCATGAATCGTATTCTCGCAGTCGGCTGAGCGAGGCAATTAATGAAGTTGAAAAATGGGCAAACAACGCTATCCCGTGGCCACATCAGAATTCTGGCCGTAGTTGTGCACCATTCGATGCCTGTTAGCGTCCACATTGGACAAATTGCCGCCCGACCTCGCACGGGTAGGACGTGGTGATAATAATAATGAAAAAAAAAACAAAACTATCATCACGTGTCAACTTGCAATGCATCGTGAAATCAGAACTGCAACTTCCACTTCCCGGCAAGCATCACGGAATTTGCGAAATGAAAAACAAAATACGTTCCTCGGAATAAAAAAGAATGACAAAACCTGAACATCCAGGGTAATATGGAATTTCTAATATGAACGCGTTCCAGAGCTTTAGGATTTCGGTATGCTCCATGAAACTCTCAACTTGAGAACATCAAATGCCTTCACAGTGACGAATTAATTATACATCCCAACCTGACCGCTATCATGTTTGTACTTTTGACTGAGAATGTGAGGCAAAAGTTATATCATCCGATGTGAGGTGACTCTTTTGATACACACTAATACGGCAAATTTTATTTTTCTGTGATGGGGCAGCGAAAGTGAATTTCGCAGTCGGTGGAAGTGGGACTTCTGTTTCAATTTAAAAGTGGAACTTCTATATCATACATTTAATGGGTTGATTTTCCCGTTTTAATACTTTTGTGACTTACCCGAAACAGAAAAGTTACTAAGCCCTACGGGAGTAAAATACAAATCTTAGTGACTATTAGGCGGCGTGGAATTTTCGACCGCTGGTAGAATGACCCCGTAACGGCCTGATTAGCGGATTAGCCTGTCCAATTAACCTTTCTCACACAGATCCTCCTAGCTGAGCCGAGCAGGCCATTTCGGCTGAAAAGAAAACCCACCTCAGCCACGGCAAAATTAGAGGAAGAAAAATCGGGCACATTTCGACAATGAACTTTGAAAGTTAGATATTTTATCTGGCAGTTCACACCTCGCTATCGCATTCCTTCGTTGGTCGATCAAGCGTGGGAAGATAAAAATTTAAAAATAACAACGATACTTTGATTACGCGTATTGCTGAAAAAACGTATCAAGGCTTGCTGGGAACAAAAAAAAATTGAAGGGTTGTATGCAAGACACGACCAAGCACGGTTACATTAAAAATAAAATAATTTTAAGGTTCCCATAATAAATACAAAAATACAGATGAATGCACTAAACTGTGACAAATTACATATTTATTCTACTTTAAGCGCTTAGAATTGTTGAAAATAATTAAATTGACAATTAGATTTTTTTAGAATAATTGATTCTATTGTATTTTGATGCCTTCCACAAATTTTTACATTGAAAAGATTTTGAAAAATATCCCTTAAATGGAAGTCAATTATGATGATTTCAAGGTTACTTAAAAGATCTATTTTGGATACGTTGTTACCTTAAGATTTTAACCAAAACAAATGAAATGATTTCATATCATAATGAAAATTTCCAAGAAAGAGAACAATCATACTGGTTAGTTAGTGTTCATATTGTAACACAGCTAAAATCGCAGATCAGTTTATCTTGAGTTTAACTTTGATACTATATGATGTTTCATCTAATAATTCTATATATGTGTGTCTATTCATCTAATAATTCTATATATGTGTGTCTACAATTTTACTAAGTTCTGAATCTTTTGAAGCGTTTTATTCCTGGTGGGACAACAACTGCATAAATTATAACTGCATTCCATTGCATTGTTTTTGTTACACCTAATCTAGATTCCTTCTATGAGATTCTTGGAAGCGAGTTTAGACCAAAATATTATGCTTTATAAGACTAAATCAAATTCTAACTATTCAATTAGGTTACACGATTATTGTTTAGTTAAATAATAGGCTATAAGGGCTTATGCTGAGAGATAGTTCATTGTGTTTAGCCACATTTAATGAGAAAGAAGTATCTATGATTATCATCATAACACAACTTAATACTCGAACCGTTTTTCTTGGGCAAAATAAAACAATACCTGAACAACATATTGAATAATAATTATCAAGTCACTATAGTCTGGGTCCCGGCTCATTGCTCCATTCCAGACAATGGGAGAGCCGATACTTTAGCCAAATGTGGTGCTATTGAGGGTGAAATTAATGAGAGACCGATTGCTTTCAACGAATTCTATAGTGCGTCTCGCCAAAGAACATTCGCCAGCTGGAAAGCTTCTTGCGATAAAGATGATCTGGTTCGGTGAATGCACTCAATTATTCCTAAAATATCGACAAAGGCATGGTTCAGTGGACTGGATGTGAGTAGGAACTTCATTCGTGTGATGTCTAGACTCATGTCCAATCACTACACGTTAGATGCATATCTTCTTCGAATCGGACTATCCGAGACTAATAATTGTGCTTGTGGTGAAGGTAATCGCGATATTGATTATGTCGTTTGGATATGCGTGGACTATCGTGATGTCAGATCTCAACTAATAAATTCCTTGCGTGCTCAAGGTAGACTATCCAATGTCCCAGTTCGCGACATTCTTGCTTGTCGTGACCTTACTTACATAAAACTTCTTTATCATTTCATTAGGTCCATTCCAATTTAAATTTTATTTTAAGTTAGACTTTCTTTTCCATGAGTTCAACCAATAGCCAGTTAAATTATATTAAATAAATTTGATGAACTAATACAAACAAACCAGAAATAGTTGAAATAAGATCATGTACAAAATAAATGTAGTTTATTTAATGTAATTTATAATAGCAAATCGCTTGATAAAAACCGTGCTTAGAATAACTAATGAATACCAACATACTGATATGATATTCGAAATGTATTAGGTTTAAAGTACTATGTATTGTGAATGCCACGGCGAAGAAAAACTTATGTATATTGCCTATGAAATAAACGTATTTATGAAAAAAAACAACTTTGTACTGAATCCATTAGTGAGCCACAGTTTTGGGGAGAATCAAAATGAAGTATTACTATACTATACTGAACACACATACAAAAGCGACTATCCAGCGAGTGAATGGATGTGGCTCAAACGCTATTCGCACTATTTCGGGACGACCGGGACGGGTCCATCCGGGACTATCCGGGACTATCCGGGACGTTTATTTTCCTCATCAGTTTTTCGCACCGTCGGCGCCGTGAAAAACTCGGCGAGGAATATCGGCGGCAACCAAATGGATTTTATCCCGGATCCGGGATTCCAATACATGCACACGCCGGCAGCTCAGTCATCGCCGATGAGGAAAAAAACGTCCCGGATAGTCCCGGATAGTCCCGGATAGTCCCGGATAGTCCCGGATGGTCCCGTCCCGGTCGTCCCGGAATAGTGCGAATAGGCTTTCATTCACTCGATACTCAAACACCTTTACCGGGGTTAACTGAAGCAGAAATGTATTTGGGCATATATTTATAGATTCCCTTTTGTTCGGTAGTTCATACTTCGCAAATCGGACGATAGGATGACATCGTTGACGCACTTTGATTGGCTCGTGCAAACATAGGCCAATTCAAACCAATTTTTCAATAGTATGCAATTGAAATACTTAAACGACGTTACCTCATAAAATTAAGGTAAATCAAGGGAGTCATCTCCAAGAAAATTGAGCGAAACTATGAGTGAAGAATATTATATCAATAAAGCAGAATCGACTGATCTTGAGTGTCAACAAACGTCCCAACAGATGGCTGCACTAAAACTTTGTTGTCGAAAACCGTGCCAGGAAACTAATCGTGGAAATTCTGACTAAATATAATGGATGTATTTTGATTGACGATGAAACTTACATGAAAATGGCTTTAGGACCACTTCTAGGTCAAAAATTTCCTTCGTCAAACCGGGAGGTTCTCCGGTTGTGTTTGAATTTTTCTTTCATGATAAATTTGCTCGCAAATTGATGATTTGGCTAGGCATATGCGGTTGGGGAAAGAGATCAAAGCTTCTCATCTGTGGAGTGTGTACAAAGGGATCGCTTTACCTGGAGAAGTCTCTCTAAAGAGGGTTTGCCTTTCATTCTATCCCACAAAGAATCTGTTAGGTTCTGGCCTAACTAAGCTAGCTGCCACTACAGCCGGAATTCGTTCGCATCAAAATTTGGACAGATTAAATTTGGAATAAAAAAAATTGCTATTAGTTCATTTAATGTGCATTACTAGTCGTCTTAAAACAAGTTACAGTTACTTAATTAAGTAGTATGAAGAAACTACGATCTTTAGAATTTCCTTCAGCTTCAGATTTTCGAAATTTTTCTATAGTTGCAGCTTAATACTATATCGATTTTGATTGGTTCTTTTCGGCAAGCATTAACTGAGAGAGACGAAAGATATGAAATGAAAAGACGGATAGGTATTCTCGATTGAATCAGTTATAAGTTTAGAACGGAAAAGCTAGCCTAGGCAGGCTCATATAGGCATGATCAGAAGAAAGAAATGAATTCTATTTTACCTTCTACTTGAGGGGGTCGAACACTAAATTCGAGTCCCCAAGTATGGTCGTGTAACAAGTGTAGTTCTTCACCACACTATGCTACTGACACCGGCAAAATAGAATTCAAATCTTCCCGCCTAGATCCGATCACGCGATTATTATTCTTTTACTACTGACACCGCAGCTGTGTCCAATTCTTTTTAGGCACTAAGTTAGAAGTGCCAACCCCATACCTATTGTGTTTGAACTACATGTAGCCTTTCGTTCCGCACACAACGGAGGGTATATCGCATCATTCGTCTCTCTCAGTTAATGCTTGCCGAAAAGAACCAAACAAAATCGATATAGTAGACATTATGCGGCAATTAAAACCAAATAACATATACGTTGTAGCTTAATGTTTATGTTGAGAAAGTTCTCCTCTCACAAGTGCCTAAACCCAATCGATGGTCTCGATTCGCTTTATTCCATTCTAAAATCGGAGAGCGTCATGGCTGCGTAGAAATGGTAATTATCGCTTCGATAGGCATTCTTCACGGTATATTTCCTTGTTCGCCGTTCCGGTAGTGATGAAGCTTTGGCTTGCTCGACCACAGCTGCAGATTGCTAAACCAATATTTTTTGGGAAACTTAGCCTTTTTCTTTGACATGAAATACTCCTATACACCGTTCCGTTGCATGGAAGTGTAAAAAGAAATTTCGGGAAGCTACTGAAAGTTTTCCAGCTCATAAGTTTTATCGTCCATTATAACGCAAAAAAATTTCGTCAAATTTTGGCGATGCAACTTGCGAGCCGAAGTTTCAGTCATCACATATTGTTTATCATTACGGTTCGATGCAGTTTTCACTTTGAACGACTTCATACTTTGCCGGTGCTTGGAATTATGCACGGAAGTTGGACACATTTTTATTTTTTCAGCCAATCGAGGAACGTGAGACGCAAAAGGCGCGATAGAGCGAACGAAAATCAGAGAAGCAAAGCATCAAGCCCGCCAACAGTATTTGGTCCTCTCAAAGAAAGTAAAGCGCTCGTGTAGGCGGGATAAGCGAGTGTGGATGAACTCCCTGGCCGATGAAGGTGAGAGAGCCGCAACAACCGGCGATATCCGTCTCCTCTATGATATCTCACGACGCCTTAGTGGAGTAAGGATTATTACAAGGGTCAGCTGCTAACCGACCCCACTGACCACTTATAACGTTGGTTTGAACACTTCGAACAACTTCTTCAAGTTTCGACGGTCAACCAACCATCAACATCTCGACATGAGCCGCCAAGAGTGTGACGCATCTCTCGTGTCAGCTCCGAGGCGCCATCTTTACCGGAGATCAAAGCCGCCATCAAAAGCATGAAATCAAACAAGGCTCCTGGGGTCGATCGCATATCAGCGAAGATGCTCAAAGCTTACCCCACGCTATCTGCTCAAATGTTGCATCAACTATTGCGGAATATCTGGGACACCGCGACATTACCGGTCGACTGGATGCAGGGCGTCTTAGTGAAGATCCCAACGAAGGGTGACGGCAGCAGGCAGGTTTCCGTGCCAGAAGATCCTGTGTGGACCATATTGTCACGCTCCGTATTATTCTGGAGCAGGTCAATTAATGCCAAGAGTCCCTTTACTTGGTCTTCATTGACTACGAAAAAGCCTTCGACCGATCCAATCACGAAAACCTGTGGGGCGCTCTAAGGCGCAAAGGAGTCCCAGATGAAATCGTCAACCTCATCGAAGCGCAGTATGAGGCTTTTACGTGTAGAGTACTGCATAAGGGAGCCTTGTCTGACCCTATTCGGGAAGTCGCTGGGGTGAGGCAAGGATGTATTCTATCACCGCTACTGTTCCTCATCGTGATAGACAAGATAATGGGTGGTGCCTTTGACCGTGTACCAAATTGTAGGCTGCTTTCGTAGCCTATCACTATGGAGCATCTCAACGACCTCGATTTGGCAGATGACATTGTTCTAGTATCGCAACGGCGCTCTGACATGCAGAGTAAGCTCAACGATCTCGTGGGACGCTCCTCAGCGGCGGGTCTCAACATCAACGTCAGCAAGACTAAATCGTTGGATGTCAACGCGGCCAATCCATCCAACTTTACGGTAGCTGGTCAGGTAGTGGATAAAGTTGAAACCTTTCAATATCTTGGCAGCCAGATAGCGTCAGACGGTGGGATCAAGAGCGTCATAGGCGCGCGGATTAAGAAGGCAAGGTCTGCCTGTGCGAGTCTATGAAATATCTGGAGATCAAATCAGATTCGTCTACGCACTATTGAACGCGATTGAATGGCGCGTTTGAATTGCCATCGCAAAATTTCAATTCCCAGCGGTTGATGCACCCAAGCTCATATAAATTGTCTAAAATTATCAGTGCATGACTTTAGTTCAACCGTTTGAAGGCATCATCTTTCAATACTCATTTTAGGTAAATTTAATAATTTCGCTAGTTTACTCGCCCCTCCGGGCACTTTTGCTGATTAAAAACGTTTTTCTACATCAATCATTTCCGATCGAATCAGAAGTTTTTTTTTTAGAATTTAGATCTTTACTGATCTCGACTTGAAATGATCATACAAAAAACAAAATCACTTAGAGATCAGATAAGTTCTGATTTCGCAATGATAATTTATTCCTTGGTTAAGATCACTTGAAATCCGCAGTGATCGGTGGTTTTCCCAGCCCTAATGATATTACATGTCAATATAAAATACTGTTTATATTTTAACAACGATATTTATTTCATGAATCATGAATTTCATGATCATGACGTGTATCAGTAAGTATATTTTGATTATTTTCGCAAATCAATAACATTGTTCGAGTTTTTTTTATTTAAAAGATATTTTCTATTTAGGCCTATTTGCGTACAAGCTTTACGTGGCCGATTGAGCCGATTTTTTAAATACATTTTTTTGAGTTGGATCTCGTTGTCACCCTCTTTCTAGGGGGAGAAGAGCTTACATTTCCCTCCTGCGAGGATTGAGGGGCACTTCGTTCGTGGTTTGTCTCATCATCTATTGTCGCATCGATGGTATTGTTGTCGATTTCCGTCTTCTTTCCCTTGCTAGTTGCTGTTGATGCACCTTGTATATTGGTTGCAATTGCTGGTTGGTTGGAGGGTAAGCTGTTAACTGCAGCCGGTGTACTTTGTTCTATAAAGGATACTGATGGTTTCGTTGAAGGGGATGCTTCATTGTTGTTGGCGACTGTCACAGGTGTACTGGGGTTGCTTGGGGTTTGTGTGAAAGAAGCACCGTTGTCCTTTGGTGTAGTTGTTTCCTTGTCCAGTTTATCACATGGCTTACCGTAGTGAACAGCTTTTTGGCAATATTGACATGTGGCCATCTGATTGTCATAGGTAACAAGTTATTTGCACGGAATTCTTGTATCTTGACCGAAAATCACATAAGAAGGTATAGGCTTCTTCAACTGTATGCGTAATAAATGTATGCCATTTAGAATACCAGGGAAAAATTCTTCCACTTTTCTTTTTCGATAGAGAGAATCTATCTGTGTTGGGACATAGTTTTGCGAATATAAGAATCGGTGACGCTTGAGTGAATATCATGCACACGCACTTCTATAGCACTATCATCCATATATACTGGAATGTTGTACTTAATGTTCTCGTGCTCCACATTGTTATTGTCTTTTGCGAATTGAATTGCATCCAACTCTTTATAGAACTGGATGTAAACAACATTATTCGTATTATTGCATTGAAGTAAATGCACACGTTTAACGTCAAGATGCATTTGCTCCTTAAGCAAACCTTAAAGTTCTCGAATCGAAGGTCGAATTTTGCACTGCCTGAAGTCAACAACAATTGTATTCTTTTGTGTCGGCGGTAGCTTTTGTTCGTTTGGTTCACTCATTTCGAGGTTGTTCTATTGTTCACTACACAATACTGTACTTGGTTTCTTCTGTCCCGAGCGTAAGCGGTTTTGTTTTATCGACTGACTTGGATGAGATGTAAAACCGAACTGATTGTTCGAGTTGATTCAACTATTTGCAATGTCCAAAACAAATAAAACCGATTTATTTTTCAACTAACAGAATTTTGTTTCAATAACAACACCAGTTATTTCAACTAAAATATTTGTTGAAATTGAAAGGTATGTGTCCTCACTAATTGACAGAATTTTTTTTTCAAACATTTAAATTCAACCATCGTTTCTGCTAATCGAAAAACAAAAATGACAGTTTAGTTAAAACAACAATCGATTAGTTGTACCAAATTTTAACCAATCGAATTCAGAAAATCAACTAATGGTCTGGTTGAAATGGGATCGCGGGTGATTCCATGTAGGGGCTCAGGGCGGCGGAGCCTGAACAAGGAATTTAAGCGAGTCGATCAGAATTTGACCTGGGCCCAGGTCAAGACGAAGGCAAACAATCGCCCAGAATGGAAATCTTTTTCATTGGCCCTTTGCACCACTGCCGGTGCACAGGGCACAGAAGTAAGTAAGTAAGTAGCCAAAGTACGTACCGAAAGATCTGGTCGCTTCTGTGATATTTGCTTCAACTTCGCGTCCTTCTGGTGGTTCATGAGATTCGTTTTCGTTCCGCTCCCAGCCTTCCTGGTTGATGTTCCAGTGCTTGCAGACAAAAAACAAGTTTTTTTTCACAAGTTTTCTCACTGACAGATCCGAATTTTTTTGCGACCGCTCACAATTTCAGTTCGCACTTGATCTTCTTTCGACGTCATCTTCGAACCAAAAGCTTGTAATATCACGAAAAATATATTTTAAACAATGAATAGACATATGTTCATCAATCTGCAAAATATTTCACGCGTTGATAAAGTATTTCCAGATATAGAGAGATAGATAGTGTTTGGAGTGTCCAAATTTTGTCGCGAACAAACCTTAAGCGGAATGATATCGATTTTATTGAGAAAAATATCAATACTAGCTATTGTCCAGATTTTTGTCCAATCGAAAAATTTTGGTCAATTACCAAGCGTTAACTCGAGGAACGTGGTAAAACAATCAAAATACCACCTGACTTGAAGCAATGATAAAAAAAGATGGGAGAAATTCCTCACAAATTTCGATAAATTTTTGTATTTTTTTTAAAGCCAAATAAAACCCCAGCCAAGTGCTACCCTTGGTGTGTTGGTATGATGATTCCTTCTGGAGAACACATTTTGTGCAGCCAAATTTTATGTGAAGAGCAGTCCTTAGTTTTCGAGCAGGAAGCAACCATTTCCCAGAACTAATCCTCAATTGAAAAAAAAAATAATCAAATCAGCTTAAACAACCAACGGCGAAACATCTCATGACATTCGCCACTAGACACAAAACAACATTTCTTGACGTTTCAATTACTACTTCACTTTTCAGTGTACAAAAAGTTCCACCGGCTTGCGACCGCTTCGTAAATTGTTCAGCTCCCATTTTTTGACTTCACGAATAGCAAATGATCCTTTCAAACTACAAAAAGCCACCAGTAAATCATAGTCCACCCAGTTCGGGCCACCCGCCAGGGGCAGTATTTTCTCAACCCGCGAGGTTAGTAAAGCGGGATCTAAAGTGGGGAACCATGCCGGCAGTGAACCGACCGGATAATTGATGAACAGTTTTTGTTGTTTGTGCTCAATTTTGCTACATGCCGACAGTCGTTTGAGTTTCCACAAGTCCCAATCGTGTCTTTTGTTTTGCCGTCTTCAGAACTTGTTCCTTTCACCACCGGGGGAAACTTCTGGTGGCCTCTGGTTCTGTTCCATTTCCCAGCGCGAGAACACGGTTCTTCATCAGCATATATCCTAACCTGTTCTCCGCCCAGACTGGCCCATTCAGATAAGGATACGACAGACTCGTATCTAGTATCTTTTGGCCAACCGGAAGCCCATTTCCGCGCTGAGGGAACAGTACTTCCCGAGTCTAGCCCAAGGCGCCTTATGGAAGCGATGGCTCAGGCAAATGCTAGTGCACACGAGACGGAGTGCGGTTTAGGGATTTGGCAAACAGCCTTTAGCACGTTTTGATATATGAGAGGTTGAATTATTTACATATTTGCTTCGGTTGGATTTACGCTATTCCCGCTGTCTGTTTGGGGACTAGCAGAAAGTTGGCAGACATTTTAGCTATTTTTGTAAGGGGAGTCCTCAAATATCATCAGCGAGCAGTGTCATTGTGGTTTTTAGCCTAGAATTTGTTGACACTGCAATCCGGACTTTGAAAGAGATTTCAGAAATATTGGAATGATAGGTAGCTTGCTAATTGTGATATTCCGAATAAGTGAAATGATTCTAAATAGTTACTCAGAGTTTGCGCACTTAAGGTGAAATGTAGCGGAATGCGAAAATCGCGTTTTTGATCAATTATTCAAAAACTAGAACGATTTTCGAAAAACCAAAAACACTTAAATTTTCGAATTCAAATTTATCATAACTAAGTATTCTTAGAATTTTGATATTTTGCTTTGCCGAGTCGTAATTGGTTTTTGAAATGTATAAACAGTTACTGTTCCGTTCCACGGGCATGATTTTAGAACTGAAAAGTAGTGTCTGTAGCAGAATTTCACAAAGAATCTGAAAATGCAACTCAAAATTATAGAATATTAGCTAAAACAACCGAAATTTGAAAAAGTTTACATAAACTTTTCCCCATTTTTTTTATTGCTTGCGCGCTGCTGTTTCGTATTGAGATGGTGTGAGAAATGCACGGTGGGCACGGTGGCATTATATCGTGAGCAAAAATTTTTGTGTTGAAATAAAAACGAGTTGAATACAATAAAATGGGTATTGTAAGAAATCATTTATTTTCTAAGTAACTGTGATTTATAATACTAATTATGTCCAATTCTGTTGACTCATAGCATAGCTTCGATTACAGCCGACTCATAGCATAACTTCGATTACATGGCTAGTGCTACGATTCTATTGACTAAACCGAAATAATACTTCCTACTTATTCGAAGATGATAATGAAAGTCAATTAGAATGGAATATATTGGCATTGAATGTATTCGATAAGTAAATTCGACCGCGCTCTATCATACGAGTCAAGTAAATACTTTTACGTAAATTCTATCTTATCGGCGGGAAGGGTCTGGTGAACGACTTGCAAAGATATCAAAAATACTTGAATGTTATCTTCAATCGTTCTTTTGAAGGAGAATCCATGCTTGCTACTAAACTCAGGCATATAGATGGTTAGCAGGTTAGTCAATACATATACATATAACCTCATGTTAATCATTCATAATTACTCATGATTTATAGCTCTAGATAATATAAAGATTGAATCAGCATATATTCAAAGTGTGAAGGATTTAAAAATCCATTACGTAGAGTCTTATTTACAAGTCAATATAACGAGAGGTAAACCCACTGCGCTCAATCATTAGAAAAAGTTCTTGTTTCTATGTGTCCGTTTTTCTTGGTATGCTTTGTGCGACGGTTCGTTCAACTGAAGCGGTTAAAATTTTGCACGCATTATATGACGCTACATTTCACCTTAATAACTCATTTCCATCAAAAATCGTGTGTTAGTCATACTCTAAATTTAAATAATTTTTAATCCATGAAGCAAAATTTGAATTACTACTCTAATACTCTTTTCAATGGTTACTCAACTTTTTCTTTATATGAGTTGGAATTCATACATTTTTGAGTAACTTTTTCTAAGCGTGCAGTATATTATGGAATAATAATTTGTCACAACTATTCATGAAATCAGACATTATTACATTATTTTTAATACAACCCAACCAATTTCGAGACTCCGTTTAATAATCTATTTTAAAGGTAGAAGTTCTAAGCAGTTTTCACGAAGCTCATACAAAACTATACCGATAGTTATGTCTTCTTAATAATAAGCTGATTTTAATAAATTGTTGAGTTCGTTTGACCAAATTTCAGGTTCAAAGCGGTTTACTCAATTTTGGCTTATTGAACGTAACACTCGCAGTTTTCAGGGTTTGCTGTTTGCTATTAGACAATGGAATGAATGAATGAAAGGGAAGGTTATATGAAAGTTTAAAATTTAAATTGAGTGAAAAATCGTCAATAAATGGGTACTTTTTGCCTTTCTCATATGGAAAGGTTACACAATCACTGTGAAAACCGACTTTTGAACCGAAGCCCGGAGGGCCGAATGTCTTAAATCATTCGACTCAGTTTGTCAAGTACGCACAATGTCTGTATGTCTGTCTATGTAACTGTTCGGCTGAAAAGTTCGTATCGTTTAATAGAAACACACATTTTTTTGCCAAAATTCGTTTTTATTATTCAACATAATTGCCATCAGAGGCGATACAGCGATTATAGCGATCTTCCAACTTTTCGATACCATTTTTGTAGTACGATTTGTCCTTTGCCTCAAACTCGGCCTCAGTTTCAGCGATTACCTCTTCATTGCTTCTAAATTTTTTACCAGCAAGCATTCTCTTGAGGTCTGAGAACAGGAAAAAGTCACTGGGGGCCAAATCTGGAGAATACGGAGGATGAGGGAGCAATTCGAAGCCCAATTCGTTCAATTTCAGCATGGTTTTTCGTTGTTGTTTTTGATCGATTGTGAGCTCACGCGGCACCCATTTTGCACAAAGCTTTCTCATATCCAAATATTCGTGAATAATATGTCCAACACGTTCCTTTGATATCTTTAGGGTGTTAGCTATCTCAATCAACTTCACTTTACGGTCATTGAAAATCATTTTGTGGATTTTTTTCAAGTTTTCATCGGTAACAGCCTCTTTTGGACGTCCACTGCGTTCATCGTCTTCGGTGCTTATATGACCAGTACGAAATTTTGCAAACCACTTGCGAATTGTTGCTTCGCCCGGTGCAGAGTCTGGCCATTTTTTGGTATCGGCGGCACTTTTTTTCATCAAAAAGTAGTGTTTCATCAACACACGAAATTCCTTTTTTTCCATTTTTTCCACAATAACAAAAGTAGCTTCACTCAAAATGCAATATCTCACAAACTAATAATCAGACAGCTGTCAAATTTATACACGTATCTTTTGAAGGTTGGTACTAACTGAAAATGGTATGGATTTAATTCTAGTGGCGCCCTCTCATAGAAACGATACGAACTTTTCAGCCGATCTGTTAATTTTGCTTCCTCCGTTTTCCGATAGGTGGCTGTACCGGCTAAGGCTGGTCAAAATACATAACAGTTCGGCTGAAAAGTTCGTATCGTTTAATAGAAACACACATTTATTTGCCAAAATTCGTTTTTATTATTCAACATAATTGCCATCAGAGGCGATACAGCGATTATAGCGATCTTCCAACTTTTCGATACCATTTTTGTAGTACGATTTTTTCTTTGCCTCAAAATAGGCCTCAGTTTCAGCGATTACCTACTCATTGCTTCTAAATTTTTTTACCAGCGAGCATTCTCTTGAAGCCTGAGAACAGGAAAAAGTCACTGGGGGCCAAATCTGGAGAATACGGTGGATGAGGGAGCAATTCGAAGCCCAATTCGTTCAATTTCAGCATGGTTTTTCGTTGTTGTTTTCAATCGATTGTGAGCTCACGCGGCACCCATTTTGCACAAAGCTTTCTCATATCCAAATATTCGTGAATAATATGTCCAACACGTTCCTTTCATATCTTTAGGATGTCAGCTATCTCGATCAACTTCACTTTACGGTCATTGAAAATCATTTTGTGGATTTTTTACACGTTTTCATCGGTAATAGCCTCTTTTGGACGTCCACTGCGTTCATCGTCTTCGGTGCTCATATGACCAGTACGAAATTTTGCAAACCACTTACGAATTGTTGCTTCGCCCGGTGCAGAGTCTAGCCATTTTTTGGTATCGGCGGCACTTTTTTTCATCAAAAAGTAGTGTTTCATCAACACACGAAATTCCTTTTTTTCCATTTTTTTCACAATAACAAAAGTAGCTTCACTCAAAATGCAATATCTCACAAACTAATAATCAGACAGCTGTCAAATTTATACACGTATCTTTTGAAGGTTGGTACTAACTGAAAATGGTATGGATTTAATTCTAGTGGCGCCCTCTCATAGAAACGATACGGACTTTTCAGCCGATCTGTTAGATGATAATGCCTTTAAAGTGAGTGTGTACAGTGCCTAATGAATTGTCATCGCTGTTTCAGTGACAGTTGTTCTTGTTTTCGTATTATTCACGCTCGAAAATGTTTGTTTATGTGCCCAATTCTCGCCATTGGCGGGAAGTTTTACTTTTCTGTTACAATTCGAAAAAAATGCAGCTGAAGCGCATCGAATGCTCTCAGAAACTTACGGTGATGCTGCTTTGAGTAAAAGAACGTGTCGGGAGTGGTTTCAACGTTTTAAAAATAGTGATTTCGATGTCGAAGACAAACATGGTGGTGGAAGTGAAAAAACCTTCAATTTGATGGGATCAGCACGGTGTGATTCACTACGAGCTCTTAAAACCGGGTGAAACCATCACAGAAGATCGCTACCGAACACAACTGATGCGTCTTAGTCGCGCGCTGAAAGAAAAGCGGCCACAATATCTAGAGCGACATGACAAAGTCATCCTCGAACACGACAATGCTCGGCCTCACGTCGCAAAAGTGGTCAAAAAGTACCTGGTGCAGCGCCCTTAGCAAATTTTCCTTCGAATTTGCTAGTATTGTAGAAAAAGTAGGAAATTGTGAAGGAAACTCTCATATCCGCGTAGCTGCAACCTTCAGGTATAAACTTTGTTATTGAAGCGTGCACATTTGCGAGCATTAGTCAGCGCAAAGATGTTTAAGAAACTTTGTTATAAAACCATAGACAGTTCCGGGCATTAGTCAGCGCAGCAATGTTGTAAAAACAAAGTTATTTTCACGGAAACAATCTCACTGCCTCTGGCACACTGACAGTAGTCTCGGCTTTCGATAGAACTTCGGGAGAAAGTCGGATGAACTTCCTACCTAGAATCACAAGCTCGGCTTGTACTAAAATCTTCGGGCTTCACCCGAAAGTAAAAGTTAGGAGCTTAAAAACCCATAGTTGGGAAGAGTTGAGGAGTCAGTTAAGTTTCAAAGAGTGCGCGGTAGATAGCCGTTAGTCTCGGGCGTCGGCCCGCAGACAAATTAAGTAGTCGTTTCGCGTAGTCAGTTAGTTAGTCGGACCGTAGACAAATCAGTGAGCTCGTGGGTTCAGTTAGTCAGTTGTGTTGCACAGTGGATCGGTTCCGAAATGTCAACGTGATACGCGATAATCGATCGCAACTAGCAAGTTCAACAAAGGATTCCATCGGGATCCGACATCTGAGTTACAGTTTGAAGATTGTTAACATATTTATACCGTCACTAAAAGCGGCAAAGTAAAACAAGTAAAATAATTTTTGATGTGGAACACATCTTCATTTTCTATATAGGGGTGCAAATTTGAACTCAAGGAAAAATACACGTAGAAATGTGGTCAGGTTTTAAACACTCACAGCTCAGTATATTTTGTATTAATTATTAATAATATTTTATTATTTGATTGGATATATTTCTACGATTCGATTTGAATGTATCAAGCCACGTATTTTCAATTATAAATGATTGAAATTTTGATTAGTAGCGAGCAGTGTCCTATTTTGTCTGCTAAAAATCTCCGGCATATCGGATTTCTCTGCCATACCATCGCTCTGATTGGTCAATCGATGCAAAAGCGAAGCTGTTGGAAGCACGCGAATCTATGAATAGAAGCAAAATGATAGCTAAGGTTTCAGTCCTACGCGTAGCATGCTAGAGGTTGTTGCTAGACAGCAAGACAAAAAGTGCCACAAAACGATTTGAAGCTTTAATTGGTATGCTCTGATCTTGTGTCATGCAAGCTCGGGTGAAAGTCCATGTAATGTCGTTTCGCCTAAGAAATTGACATCTACCCCAGGGTGCTTAAGATTAATTTCTAATTTATATAAGATGAACACGATTGATAATGAGAAAAAGTTTATCGTTTCAACCGAAATCGCAGCTTAACGCTATGAAAATAACTTCTTGCATACAAAACTTGAACACAAGCTTGGCGAAGAGAGGCTTTAATATCAAAATCGTAACGCAGGTATGTACAAAGATATAATTGCATACATTTGGAATATTGGTGTAATTTCGTCGACTGTAAAACAAACAATGTTCGGTGTTGGTTCTTAATCAAGAAAATCTAGGCAGACTCTAGTGCAATTGCGGATTCAAAAGTGTGACGATTGATTGAACTGTTTGATTGTAGATCATTAGAAATTTTGGTTGCCTTGTTCCACATCAATAGCTCGAACAACCCCATGGGGCTGATCCTTGTAGTTTTTTCGTATATCGTTTATTATCCGGTTTTATTCTAATAACGATCGTTCGTCGGGTAAAATAATTTCTAAACTTGCTTCAAAATTATTTCAATCGGTAGTCATTGTCGGTAGATGACCAAACGAATTAATTAACTTTTGCTTTCAGTGTTCCCGGTTTTCGATAAACGACCTGAGATTGTAGCCATAGACTCAAAAATGGAGCCAATTCAGAACTTACGTTTGCCGTTTTAACTTACGTTTTGCCATTCATGTACAATACGGTTTCAATACTATTCGACTCGTTTCGTCCAGAATGCAGTTCAACAGATTTTCAGCGATCAACAAAATCTTCTCGTTTTCTTAGCGGTTCAAATCGATGCGTAGAAATATTTTCAGTCAGTTGATGAAATAATATTACAAATCGAAAAAAAAACTGACTGAGCTGTAAGTGTTCAAAACCTGACCACTTTTCTGTACATCTACTTCCTTGAATTTCCAATTTACACACCTATATAGAAAACTATTATGTGTTCCACATTAAAAGCAGTAATTATTGCCAGGCAATGACTTTTTTAAAGTGCACAGTTTTGTATTCCAAAATATTCTCTAACCTGAATTACACTTATTCGCAATTAAATATAATAATGCTAATTTTCGTTTTTCTTCTATTCCAGGTATGTCAAACAAATGTTGTGAGTAATCCATTATAAATGCATGAAACTCGATGAGTGATAGCTTGAAACTAATTCTAATTTTGAACAACTGAAAAGTCCAAACTATTTTCAGACAACTTCTATCTGTGTGTCTTACAGCTGGGAAATACTATTGTAATTTCCAATAAAAATCCTCAGCATATAAAAAACTAAAACCAACCTGAACTCGAATCTTCAAAGTACAACACTTCCAGCCAGTTTTGAATGTGCATTTGTTTCAAAGACATTTTCTATCTCACAGAATTAAATTATTTCCAAAAGTGTCTGGCATGACAATCTAATCTTCGAAAGAATCCATTCAAATTGCTACCACGTTGACAACATGTGAAAACTGAGTTCGAAAGAACTGTTGTTTGCCAGGGAGAAAGGGAAACGTGGCTGTCGCAGTCAGCGCTAGTTGGCTATTGGAGAGAAAACAGCTTCTTAGTGCCATCAACTTGAATTCAAACGTTTTCGTAGAAAGGCAACTTACCTTCCCGGGGAGGCGAGGGACTGTATATTTCTTGCGAGAATTCACACCATTTCACCGGTTGGGATTGGTTCGATGCACCTAACCCGCCAGATGTGAACCATTCCTAGAATTACCTGCTAGTACCATGCAGCATCCGGTGCTGCACTGTGGTCTAAGACAACAAAAGCAATTTCCTTCTGCGATGTTTCCACACCTTCACCAAGATCTTTACTGTAATGAGCGCTGCTCTCCGAAACCGATGCCGGTGGGAAAGCTACAGCGTGTGCAGCGAGTCGAAGAACAATTTCAACAATAGTTTGTTGAAGTGAATGTATAGAACTGATTTACGACAATGGGTCAGGTCATTGAAACTCGATATAGCTATGCATGGCTTTGTCTTTGTCAATAGTTAAAAGGGGTAGGAACGAGAAAGTGTAATATTCCCGAATCATTATTCGTCCGGAAAAATACAACACTCGAGCAAGTCTAGTGGAAATGCTTTACAATGCTAGATAATAAATTCTGTAAAATCTATTAGTTATTTTTTTGCATAACGTTCAACACTCGATTGACAGACGTTCAAAATCGGCCAACGGCCTTTGATACCGAGAATGTTCACACTATTCACGATCCCCTACCGAAGGACTGGCGATGAAACCCATTCCTGGCATGAATCTTCGACTGGTATGTCAGCACCAAGTGACACCAGAGTTATTATTATTAAAGTGAAGCAAGTCAGAGCAAATGGTGAAATGGAAGAATATTTTTATTGTCACTTACAAGTAGACCTACCTGCACAGAAACATTGCCACGTATGAATCCAAGTGATTTCGGTAAACACTTCTGTGCTAAATTAGACTCTTTTTTTTTCTTGCTTGACCAACATTTCAACTAATAATTTTCTCATTAATCAAATGCGACATTTGTGTTGATTGTAAAAACCTTAAGACACCTATTCTTAGTAAATTATTTATCCAGTTAACATGCCAGTGTCAAACTAATATATGTCCAAAATCCTAAATACCCATCTGTCACATTGCAAATCTAGAAATTTATTTATCAATTAGTTTATTTCATATGTTAAAGAAAAATAAAACCTAAAGAATTAAACCTGAAAAATTAGCAGCTTGAAGTTTTATATTTGAGTTGCATAATAAAACTAAACTAGAAACAAATCAATCCCCAGAAATTCGTTTTAATTTTAATTATTCGATCAGTTCTTTCGTCAAATTTTTTAATTTTGTACGCAGCCAATTTATTTTGACGTCTCCGTTTTCTATATAGGGTAAGGGCTCCCTATTTCATCTCATTTGTAAGAACGTTACCTTAAAAACATGATTTAGCCACTACAATCACTATGATTTTTAAATATTTCTGCTTAATTCGCCTTGCTCCACACGGAGAATTGATTCACATTCCTTGGAAATTAAAATAATGTTCAAAAAATCAGCTAAAAACACTTCTGATATGTTCACTACTCTGCTCCTAATTCTATCTCAAAGGATTTTTATTAATCCTATCGTTGGTCCTTTATTCATCCTATTAATTAGTAATGGCGACAGCAATCAAAACAAAACATAGCACTATTGCACTCTCAGGCTCCGAATTTTTTTTTAAATGGTCTGATCCCAACTATAAGACAACACACGATATTTTTAGAAGCAGTTTTGTGTCATTTCGAAGTTTAAAAATTTTTGGGTCGTTTTCGTTACATTTCGTTTTAAATTTAAAATTTTACTGTACAGTTAATTTTGTAAACTTAACTACAAAACAAAAAAGGAATTGTTTTTATTTAGACACTAGCCCTTCTAAAAACAAAATGCAGAGCCAGAGATGGCATTTATACAGATCGATCGATATTGTATAGATTTTTGCGTTGATACAAATCAGAGTACAGATGTTATACAGATTTCCTAAATGTAATACAGATTTGTACAGGTTCATAAAAAGTGAGAAGTGAAAAATTAGAGGCCCTTATTACCGGTGTCACTACACGGTGAAAACAAAGTGAAGTGACTTCGACCCTTATTATGAATATCACTTCACGGTGGAAATCAAGTGAAGTGAATGTAGGTCCTTATTACGGAAGTCGCTTCAAAGACAAAAGTAATTACTTGAATGAACTTGATGTCATTATGAACATCACGCCACCAACATTTTGTTGAAAAAAATAGTTTTTTCCACCACAGTGATCACTTCACTATGCGTGATACTGGTAATAGGTAAAATCAAGTGAAGTGACATGTAAGTGAAGTGAATGTGAAAGTGGAAGTGAGAACGGTAATAAGGGCCAGACTTTTCTCTGTGAGTATCTATTACTATTTGATTGCAGTAATTCTTTGAAAGTTTATTAATCAAAGGACAAACCGCATGTTAAAATGGAAATCTTCGCAGATATGATATTTTATTAGTGAAAACAGATAGAGCAGATATAGACTTTTTATGCAAAGTAATACATATTTTCTATGAAAATATCTGGCATCTCTGTACACAGCCAATGAAACACACACACTTAACAGCGTTATATTGACATATAGCGAAACCAGTGCTACTAGATTTGTCACAATGGTTATTTTATTAGTATTAAACACGCTCTTTCTGGTAATATTCGAAGCCGAATAGTTTTTTTTTGAAATTTTAATTTCAATTATAAAATTTACCTAATGTCATGGATACCAAAAAAAAACTTGTTGATGATAATTTGAAGAAGAAAAACAATTTTGTTTTGTAACATTATGAGAAAACCTGGCAACTTTGCGAAACCAAATGAGATGAAAACAAAGCGCAATCAAGTGAACTAAGTGAAAAACTTTCATTTCATATTTTTGAAGACTTTTATTGCATGTCAGGTAGTTTTTGAAGCTTTTAATCGTTAATTAATCAAGTGGCAAGTGAACATTACTAATTATAACATAACATTACTAATCAATAGTAGTGTGATTGTGCGAAACAGTAATCATGTTTTGAGTCGAATCGTTTAGTAGATATTCAGAAACATGACGAACTGTAAATCTTGAGATGAAAATGTAAAAGTTAGTTTGTTTTGAATGAAAAAAAAAAACGATCACCGAAAAATTTAAAACCATTTCTTCCTATGGAAAAGTGTGACAATAGCTTAAATATTCATTTTTGAATATTTCACAGTTTGGTTCAGGTACGTTGTAAGATATTATTCATGTTTAAAGTAATGAGGTGAAGGGATGAGATTGAAATAGGAGCTCAGATGAAATAGGGAGCCCTTACTCTAGGTGTGCGAATTCAAAATACGGAAAATACAACCGTACAAACAGCGATCAGGTTTTGATCATTTCTAGGTCGACCAATTTTGAACAGATTTCAGATATCACTATACCTTCACAAAACAAGAATCAGTATCGAACAAACTCGCACTTTGTGCGGTTCATCAATGTCATACTGTAGGTTACTGGGACATCAGCAAGTTGGCCTTTTGTGAGTTTGTTTTGTGTTCCATTCGATTTGCACGACAAACATTTTCAGTACCTATCAGAAAGAAGACAGAAAATAGAAGGTAGCAGATAGCAGATAGAAGACAGAACAGAACAGAAGACAGCTAGTTGCGAGGATTGATATCTTTGTCGGTGGAAACTTTCGTCTTGACGTGGTATTACTAGAAAGCACCTTCATCTTTTAGTTGCAGTTGGCAAAACTTTAATGAACAATTTTGAACTTTTCTGGAAATTTATCTTTATTTCTACGCTTTAACTTGTATAGTTTGAAATCCATTGTTTTGTCAGTGATTGAAAATTTCCCGATAAATCTATCGACGGTTGTGGTCCTAGAACCTGTCTGATTTTCACTTTCTCACGGGCAGAATTCCGATTCTACAAATGAGCAAAATCAGCCATGATTTCGGGAAATTTCGCATTTTTATATTACCAGTAACAGTCGTTCAAATTCAACGCAATACACAATGATGGGTGTAAGTTCAGGCTTACTTCTGATATGATAACCGATGTTCTTCTGTGTAGTATAAATTCAGGCGTTTTGCTTTTAAATTCGATTCGGGCGGATTTCAACATTCTCCGGAAATTTTTATTATTGCCTTGTTCTATAAAAAGGATACAAAATTGAAGAAAAAAAAACAAATCTGGTCGGAACCGTAGAGACCCCTAGTGTTACATACCATTCGACTCCGTTTGACGAGATCGAAATATATTCTCTAAATTTTATTGGTTTTGACGAAACTGTTATCAAAAATCTGAGTAATGTTTGTTAGCTACGGTTAGGTCATTGATCAAGTTCGGAAGGCTCCCGATGAAAATTTGTGGCACCGGAGTTGACTCGTAAAAGTAACCTTACTGTCAAACCGCACTTTTTTATTCACAATTATCTAAAACATGGGTTCATTTGAAGGTTACAACTAAGAACTTGAATGAACTATGGCGGACATTTCAGGTTCTGGACATTGCATCGTATAAGTATAGACGCTTTTTCTATTCACGCAATGTTCTCAGAAATCCAACCGAACTTCAATCGGTGTCCACACAGACTCATTTGGTAGGTGAAGAATCGTTTTCGGAAATATTTGATCTGATTCAATTTAAGCATTGAAGTTATTCGATTTTGGAGAATGATGGTTCAAGCAAGTAATAGTTTTCTATACAGTTATATTTTATTGTTTGTTACAAGCTTTCCAACATTAGTTTTCGTATAGGTATTTGAAAATCCAGGTTTATGAACAGTTACCAATCGACGCCAGAAAATACCGGATTTTACTGCGAAATGCGAAATTACATTCAAAACTCAAACAAAGTTTCCATCATCTAGATGATTCAACGGGATTCACCCGAAAGATTTAATTGAAATGATCCTAATCCCCTAGCCCTATTTCTAACTTTTACGTCCGAATTATTCGTATCTTATCATGAAACTTTATCCTCTCTCCATAAATTAGGCACAGATGACGGATTCAAAATGGACGACATCTGAGCCGACAGAAATGTATGGAATTGTTTCCACTCGTCCGTTTCCACCGAACCTATTAGAAGTGAAAATTCCGCTTCATCGACAAACATTGCCCCCGGGGACTGAAAACAATTTCAATGCTCGAACGAGAAACTTTTTTGTTTTATTCCACCTATTCGGTACATACCAGTTCTCCCGACGTCGTCGAAGAGATTTGCTCAGCATGGAAAATTGCTTCCGACAGTACACCTTTTATCAAACGGCTGCCTTCAAGTACTGGAATGGATGCAAATGCTGGCTGGTTGACTTGCTGAGGAATGGGATGGATGCAAAGTTTCGACTGAATTCTTCTTTCCGTTGTCGAAGAGCCAATGCACGGTAGATGGGGGAACTTTAGGAATCTTCAGATCGATAGGTTTTTATCCACGACCAGTCCCAGGAGTAGCATTTTACCACTTCCACCGCCGTGGTAAAAATGCTAGGATGATACAGTCAATTGAGGAAGAATCTACACGATGATATATGGCCCGGACATTGTGTCCTTTCCTGTGTGGAGTGCTTTGTGTGTGGAGGACCTCTACATAGTACTTGTGTGGAGACTACACAGGGAGAAATGCACTGCCAAGGGCAACCTTTGCCGGTTTTAAACTATTTGAATTATTTTTGTTGCTACATTGTTTCAAGCACATACACACATATACACAACCGCATGGCGGAGAAAAGATGCTCATTCCTGGGCTGCTACTACTGTTACAAAACCTGCTAGCGCTCTTCATTTTTATTCTTCATCATGATCATTATCATGATGAAGTCATTTCCACACTGGCTTAACATGGCAACGAATGAGTAAATTAAGCTGCTATCTCTGACAGTTTAAATCATTCGAGAATGCTTTCGTATTTCCTTAAAGTCTTTAAAGCTTCGTTTCTGCTGTCCAAAATGCGAGAAGGGAAATTTCAGCTCATACATGTGTATTTTAGCACTGCATTCATGTATTTTAAACAAATATTATTACTTTGCTTCGTTCGAGATCTTCTGCACGATGCACATAAACTTACCTTCCTGTTTGTATACAACATACACTGTTACGAGTGTACGTTCACAATTATTACACGTCGGATACCTGGTTCCGAAATCTCTCTTCTTGTCTGCGATGGTTTATTCTAGGCGGTCTTGGTTATCTTCAGCTTCTTCTGGACTCACATAAAATTTTCTATTCCTCATGGTACGAATTTTTTGCTTCAAAAAGCTTTATAAATATTGCTCAGTAATGTTAGAAAAATGAATATATAATTCATATTCCCAATTCTGCATTGAAGCATCAGACTTTTAATTTTGGCACACACGGCTTATTTCACGCTTCTCGTTATGAAATCTGTAACATTTTGAATGCACCTTGTTTTGGGACAAGGTTGTATGGCAAACAATGCAAAGGTTTGTTCTCTCACTCCACCAAACGTTTCATGTTTCTTTCAGGTCCCATAAGAAATATGCAAAATTTTAGCTCGATAGACTCGATAGACTCTAAAAACCAGTGCATGTGTTGTTTTCGTAGGAATTTTAACGAGGAAGAACACCTTCGAAGACCGCAAAACAATCCGACATTTGCAGAAAAAGTTATTAAGCGGCAAATTTAAAAACTTAGAAAACGGCAAAAAAAAATTTTTCTATCATAATTAAATAAAATAAGAAACTTTTTTCGGGTATAAACTAACATAACCTTTTCAATTTGCAAACAGTTATGTCAAGTTAATAAGAATTTTTCTTTATGTTGCATCGCCGCACTAAATGATTAAACACACTTTGGCCTATGAGACTACACAGATCAAAATATTTTGTGAATTTACATCTATTTTCATGCACATATTTGGAGCAGGTAATTAAACATAAAAATACTTTACAATTTTGTACGTTTCAATATAATTTAATCGCAAAATAAGCGTTAATTGAAAGATACAGTTATATTCATTGAAAATTCAATGCAATTCAATTTAGTTTTGCATCGATGAAGGTTTTCAATCAAAATTTCGATTCAACTCATGTCTATTGACCACTATTTCCGGTACTTCTGGAACCGGGAACTTAGAACCAGTATATTCCGGCTGATTTGCTCTTCGGCTTAACGTGGCCGACAAATAAAAAAAAACTTTTTTTATATTGCTCGTAGTCAGGGCCGGTGAAACATGTTAAACCCAGGTGGGTAATTTTTCATACTGCGGAGAACGACCCACTATTTTGAAGTATTTCTCTAGTCTAATGGAAATTATATTCATCCCTATATTTATCACTCTGCACTTTAGTCGTTTTTTTTAAATAAAATATTGATTTAAAACAAAATTTCGCATCTACGGTTTGACCTGATTTCAAACTCACTGCCAATATTTGTTTTCAATTCAAAGTACCAACCTTCAAAGAACATTTAAGATCAATAGCTATGAACACTGAATCTATCGACATATAAGTGACGTTACTAATTCATTTATAAAAAATGGAAATAACGAATTCCGTGTGTTGCTAAAACATTACTTTGTAAAGGAAAAAAACGCGCAAGCCCAGCTATAGCTTGAGAAGTGTTTTCCCCACTAGGATCCATGAAAAATGAAGGTTTGTGGTATTCTGATTTTGAACGTGGCTAAATGAAGCGGCCAACCGAAAAAAATCAAGCAACTTTTGATGAACGTGATGTATGAACGCAAAATCAAAGTTCGTGAGATTAGATATTTTAATTTTTTTACGATCTTGTACGAAAATCTGAGCATAAAAAAATCCACACCAAACGGATCTCGAACACGGCTGCTCATAATCAACAAAGCTTGCCGCAATAAAATGGAATGCGTTGGTATGAAACAGTGGACGAAACATGGTGGATCCACATTTTTATCTGGAGTCATACCAGCATTCAGACTGGGAAAGCCATCTGAAAACGTAACAGGTAGCTGGAACAATCATGGCATATGTTTTTTAGTTGTTCGAGGTATAATTAACATCGACTATCTTGAACAGGAAAGTACCATCAAAAGTGATTCACCGTTAACCAAAACAGTGCATCGTGCCATAAGTCAATGAAAACAATGAAAAAAATTCTCATCCTCGTCCACCTTGTTCACAACTACCTAGCCCCCAGCGATTGCTTGTCCTTTGCGGATCAGAAAAAGACATACCGAAGAAAAATATTTGGCTCGAATGTCTTATTCGCCGCAAAGGAAGCCGATGTTTAGACCAGTGCCAAATCATTCTATAAGAATGGTATTGCAAAATTAATAAAATGCTAGAACGATTGCATGTCATCTGAAGATGATAATGTTGATGGATAAAAAATATGCCTGCACAAATTATGTTTTTTCTGGTTAGTTCCTGGACTGTTTGAACAATGTGTTAGCAACTTTTACTTTTTTTCTTAACCACACAGAGTTCTAGTTTATTCAATACAGAATCTTGGTTTGTATGAGTGATTTTCTTAAAAGCGAACACACTCATTGAAACGAAGAAATTTAATGGAAACCGTGAACTTGTATGATTTGTTAGAAGAAACCATGACAAAGATTTTCGTTACTAACTAAAGTTTCGATCACCAAATATATGAAATATGATTTTATAGATATAGATTCATCAACTCCAATCGAAGTGTAGAAAAATTTTTAATGCAGTTTATGTAATGATATGGAAAATTAATTAAAAATGATTGAGATATAGAAGTTCAAAACCTGAGCACTGTTTGTACGGTTCTCAGTATTTTGAATTCCCACACCGATATAGAAAACAAAAACGTTGTCATCCGCCCGATTCTCTCGATCTTCGTCCCTGACCACCATCTTTTTTGGAACTAACAAGATCTTTTTTTTTTTGTCACTAACTTTTTCATTCTCCTTTCTCCCGTCTTTTCACCATCTCGATGGCAACTAATTAGATCTCTGTCGTATTTAGACATGTTGTTCCCACACCCCCTTTTTACCTCGTTTTCCACAATATTTACTTCTCTTTCATTATCTTCCGTAACATCACCATCACCGACAACGGAAGACCGCTCCAGTCGATAACCAGGCCGCCGGGTCTTCGTAGCCTGGGGGTGTTTCCCGCGGACCACAAGTCTTCTGCTATTTACTATTCCGGCAAAACTACCAAAAGTTATTACTTTCTACTTGCTACTGCATTCTTCTTTTGCCGGTTCGGAATGTAAAAGACCTTTGTCGGTATTTTCCGGTATCTCAGAGACCCAAGTGATTCGCATTGATGTGATACTTAAGCTCGGCTTCTTTGCCGGATGGGAAAAGTTAAGTTACTAAAAAATTTCTGCCTGCTCAAATGACCCTTGTCACGTCTCACCTTACTGCGGTATATCTTCACATCCTTGCTCTACCTTGAGAACTAGCATTCTATAATATTGATTTTATTTAGTATTCCGAATTACAATAAAAATATTCTTATTATTATGAATAATGCTAATATTTCCATTATTTTTGTTCGAAATTTCAGGTGGGTAATTACCCACCTTTGGAATTTTCGGGTGGGTAGTGCTACCCACCGTACCCACCTCTTTCACCGGCCCTATTCTCAAGAATTCGCTTATAACAATTATCCATAAGTTATCAATTTAATGAATAATAGTACACAATCTTCCACCTGGCAAATATTTCGTCAACGAAAAGTCTAAAGCTTTCTTTAAATAAGAAGAAGAAGCTTTATGAGGGTGCATATTCCCCCGTGGTTGTCATGAGCTTTAATCCGTTGTTTTGATGGATGTTTACCCGTTGTTTAAGATCATCTTGCCTCTATGTTCAGATAATCGTCACTTCGCGTAATTTAGAATGTATATTTTTCATGTTTTCCACGATCGGAGGTCATACCCCGCATATATTTCAATAGACAATAGACGCATATATTTCAATTTTTAAGGGTTTTTGAAAATAAGATATGTCATGTATTTTTCAATGTATTCAACGAGTATTTGTACGTAATTTTGAGGAATAATGATTACGGAAAATAGTCATGCATGAAACTCTTCCGTGTTATTCTCTATAAGATATAGCTTTATTTCCTTAGGCGGTGCATTTTACCCCATCTACCCCTACTTATGACTGCTCGAACACAAAACAAGCTAGTGCTAAGGCGTGTTGTTCGAGAATGACATTAAGGTGAAACTTGAAAATTAGGGTTATGCATGCACGGGAAGACCGAAATCAGCATTTTGGCGAAAAAATTAGTTGATTTTCTGATTTTAGTTAGTTATTTTTTGAGACAACAAAAAAAAAACTTTTGTTGATTTAGATTTTTAAATTCTCATTCCCTTAATAATAATAATAAAATATTTGTTGAAATGGCTCTGCTTTTAGTTGAATTCACCAATTAAACGTGCTGTCATTTCTTAGCTAAGGCACACTTCATTTTCATTCAACTAATTTTTTAGTTGAATTAGAGAAATAAAACGTTGTTTTCAACCAACATAAATGGTTGAATTGGTTTCTGCAATTTGCAGCTATATGGCGCACTGTCACCGAAAAAACGTTAACACCGTAATGACTACTAGCCACTAGATGGCACACTACTACCGAAAAAAAATTTCAGTCGCGCTAGTCTTTTCTATATTGGCAGGTATAAATACGATGTTGTATTGGAGAAAAAGGCATAAGCGAAACATAAACTTCTTTTTGAATTTTTTTCTTCAAAAGCTTCCTTTTTCATTCGACTTCGCGAAATCGACTCTCTCACTGAAAACTTTGGGCACTCGGAGAACAAAAACCGAATACAAGTAGTATACCGGACGGCGTAGCCCGGAAGGTTGGAAGATACAAAAAACATCATTTGACATATACAATTAACATTAAGATTCGAAACTCACTTCACTGTTCCGCGTAAAAACATTATTACGCACAATCGCTTCAAATGC
The DNA here is from genome assembly GCF_030247185.1 of Malaya genurostris. NCBI lineage: Eukaryota > Metazoa > Arthropoda > Insecta > Diptera > Culicidae > Malaya > Malaya genurostris. The sequence continues at coordinate 48,067,812 of NC_080572.1, forward strand.
GCACAAATTCTGAATAAATACACTTTCCACTAAGAGTTTACGTCATTTTTACATATCGGTTTAAAAATTTATATATGGATATATCGTAGCACATGTGAAAAACATCTAAACAATTTGCAAGCAGTTTCAACAAGACTGTCCTTTTTAGTTTTTAATGGATTGTTTTGCTTTGACACTTCTTATGAGTTTTTGGCTAATAAACTTGTTAATAAAACCAATTTCATTTTTGTTTTCTTTGTGCTGTCCTTCAGTAATGATGGTGATAGATAAATAGAAACAAATTGTCTGATTTTAATAACAAAATTAGTTGTCAATGAGAATTTCGTGTTGGATTGAAATATTGCTGGTTTGTGTCCAGGATATTCGCCAACTAAACTCATTATCTAAAAATAAGAGTTTTTTTTCAGCAAAGTAAATTCTCAATTTCAACTAATTTTATAGTTATTTTGGGAATTTTGTTGTTGAAATCAACTAATTCAAAAACAGTAATACGAATTAGACGCAGAGCTAATTTCGGTTGTTCCAGGTTATTTATTTATTTATTTCGTCAAGCACATGTAGATTACATATAAATTGTTTACAATGTTCACTTACATACTACGCATTATTTCTACGACAAAGCTGAGATTTTATTTGATTTTTGACATAATAAGGTCAAGATGTTCGCAGTATTGATTGTAATGGCGCATTATTCGATTGACTGGACTGTATTTTGCATAATTTGTTCTAGCATGTTTTTCTAAAAATAATTTCCTGGAACGTAGTTGACGGCTAGGTATATAAAAATTTTATTGCGATAATAATGGAGCTGATTGAATGCGTTGAAAATTAATGTCGCTGATAAAATAAAGCATTTCAAAGTCGCGGCGTTCTTTAAGTGTTTGTATATTGATGAGCATGCAGCGTGCTTCATATGACGATAGAGGAAATGCTCCAGTTTAATTTACAAAGTGCATATAAAAGAATTGTTTTTGTATCGATTCAATCCGTTCTTCGTAAATAATGTTATATGGATTCCATACTAAGCTGCAATATTCCAAAATGGGTCTGACATATGTACTATATAGCAATTTTATAGTATATGGGTCTTGGAAATTATGACTGAAGCTTTTGATAAAGCCTAGCATACTGTTTGCTTTATTGATTAATGTGTTATAATGTTCCACAAATGTTAGTTTGGAGTCCATGATTACACCTAAAACTCGTACAATTTTACTTTTTTCTACTATCTGAATTCCTAAAAATATGTCTACAGAATAGGTTTCGTTTTTCCTACTGAAAGTTATTGAGTTGCATTTTTTTACATTGAGTTGAAGTAGACTTTTGCAGCACCAAGTGTGGAATAGATTGATTTCGTTCTGGAATATTACAGCGTCGTTGATATTTTTAATTTCCATGAAGAGTTTCATGTCGTCTGCATATATAAGCACTTTTAGATTTTTTAGTATGAAGGAAATGTCGTTTATATTTAAAATGAAAAGAAAAGGCCCTAGGTGAGAGCCCTGAGGTACACCAGATGTTACATTAATTGCCTCAGAGTTTATGTTTTGGAAGCGAACTACTTGTACACGATTCGTTAAGTATGATTCAAGCCACTCCAGAAGGCTATTTCTATGCCATATTTTTGTAGTTTGTATAGAAGGAATGATGTGTCAGTACGGTCGAAAGCTTTACTAAATTCGTTTCCAAAAGCACCGATAGTAGTGAAGAATAGCTCCAAAAAAGAAACTCGCATCAATTTCTCAGCAACGGGTAAACCGAACGCAAATCTTGATCCAAATTGAAGCTCTCATTGGCATAAAAGATACTGTGCAATTTCATACAGATTCGACTTTCGATTACAAAATTATATAGCGATGAGTGTAAAAACTTTCAAACCGTCATACAAAATGACGATGCAAAACCGCTACGTGCTGGTACGGAAGAAGAAAACACCACCGCTTTGCGAACGAGGCACACAACGTGCTTTGTTCAATTTCATATAGCGTGCAGGGTTGCCACATTTAAATCTATGTATGTCAGGAGAAAAATCTATAGATGTGTATCGGGAGATCAAAATTCTGTATTGAAAATCTATACATGAAAAAAATGAGAAATTGAAGCGCAACGAAATGAAAAAGTCATGAAATCGAATCTGAAAATGACAGCTACTTTTTGTTTAGAGGTGGTGTTTATTGTAATGTAATTGACAATCACTACTTTTTACTATCTTACGTTATGATCAAGGCCACCTTTCTATCTTATCTGAAAAAAATTTAGAAAACAATTAGAATTGCAAGAAAAGTTAATACAGACAAACCGTCATTAGCTGATGGGGGCGTTTGTAATGTTTACCAGCCTTGATATTCTCTTTTATTTAAAACAGTGATTCGGGATGTGATTCGGAATAAAAAGATGAAGGAACAAAATGGTGTCCAAAATATGGAGAGTGATATTTGAAGAAAAGTTCAAGCTTTATCCAAAATAAAACTGGAATAATTGTTTCGCTGTTTTCCTTTAAGGGGCTGTCCATAAAAGACGTCACGCCGCAAGGGGGAGGGGGGTGTTTCATAAAACGTGACCTTTTGTGACAGGGGGGAGGGGGGAGGTTTTTGAAATGTGACGTCCAATATTTTCAATGAGCGCATTTTTGAAATACTTAATTATATTACTGCTTTGCCCTATTTCCTGAAAAAATCTCCTCAATAAACGTTTACATTCTATAGGAAAACGTGTATTTGTTGATGTAAAAGCTTCTTCTCGTAAATTCGGAAATGAATGATGCAGGAAATCATTTCTGTTGTGATCAGCAAAAGTGCACGGAGGAGCGAGTAAATTAGCGAAATTAATAAATTTTGCCTAATATTAGTAAAAAAGAAAAAGATGCCTTCAAACAGTTTAACTAAAGTTATGCACTGACAATTTTTTCAGTAATTTGATTTTCTAGCAATGATAATAGTATATCATAAGAATTTCTCTTATCTGATTCTGATGCAGTTCATTCAATGCAGTTTATTAAATTATACTTAATTTGAAAAAGGGCGGGAGATCAACGATTTCAGACGTAGAACATGTCATGTCTTATCTTGATCATATGTGATTTTACTCCATCAACATAAAAGCTTATCGAATCATCCAATGATTGAACTTTCACTGATCAACTAATAATGAAAAGCTTCTCCGGCAGTGATCTCGTTTTGATGAGGTTTTGGTCTTTATTTTCTCAGCCCTGTATGCTACACTAAGGAAATATTATTCTTTACCTAAAACAATAATACATCTGTGTAGCCCTAGGAGAAATAAAAGAGATGATTTAAATGTTTCATCAATTCCAATCAAATACTTTTGTTAATTTATATAATTGATATTAATAAAATAATTCCGACGATTTTGTAGATTTATGGATATTTTTTAATCTAATGACAGCATGTAATAAATCGATTTTTCCCTCATATTTGTATGGTTTGTCATACATATTGAGAATTTATTGAGATGAATTTAATTTATTTTGAATTCGTGACACGTGACATAGGGGGAATGGGGGGTCTTTGCTTCTGTGACAATTTGTGACAAAGGGGGGATGGGGAGTCAAAAATCGTCAAAAAAAAACGTGACGTCTTTTATGGACAGCCCCTAAAGAGCAATAAATGCTCATCATATTAAGTACTCAAAATCGTTATTTCATTAACATGGTTCCGAGATAAAACAGTTTTTTTGCGTCCAGTTAATAAATGAAACAAGCGTGTCAGTTGAACAGTAGAATTCAATGTTGATTATAAGTTAAATTAAAGTAGATTTGACGACAAATGAACATTAACTGACTGTGTAGCATAGAGATGTGTTGAATTCAATACCTATATCTTTAACTCTGTAAACTGAAAATATCGCTTCAAAAATGATTCCAACTTGATATAACATCGGCTCTATCATATTGTTCTATCCAGAACTAATACGAAACACGTTTCTATTATTAATTCCATGTACTCTTCTGCTATCACCTGAATTGTTTGCAATATGTTTAACCGTCTAGAGATTTGTCGTGTCGATGCTAACGACAGTGATAACGAAACCAAAAAGCAACAATCGCTAGGACTCTGACACAATCCCATCCCTGATCCTTAGCAGTTCGTGCTCAGTAATGAGATATCGTGGTCGGGCTCACCTACGATACGCACCCACAGCCACCGTCAAACGGCACGAACAAACTGAAAGTGGCAAACATTCCCCCAGCCACGCCGAAATTCCACGATTTTCCGAGATAATCTTCCGAATGACAGATAATCATCATCAGCTTCATTTAGCAGCCAGACGAGCGAGTTGTGGCATACAATTTATATTACATTTTCCACACGTGTTCTACCATCATCAGAACACAGCCCGTCACAATGAACTGAACTCGTTTGCCTATCTTGTCTCGGATGTTCACAAACGATGTGAATTGCGATAGCGAACATTCTCCAGTCACAGCCGATCCATTTTGTGCCGTATCCCGACATTAGTTTAGCTTGGAGATGGTGATGTTTTGTTAGTTTTCCAAAGGCATCGGCCTTCAACATTTACCAAATAGGATGCTAAAGCCAAGATAAAAGCTCAAATAAATATCCACCGTAACAATCTGGGAAAGTTCTTGATTCCTTCCGAAACAGAACCATCGAAAGTACATAAGACACTTCGTTTTGTCACTAACACCAGGGTCAACTGGGAAATCAGTTTTCTACCACGCTCGGGAGCTCATTTGCAGTTTTCAAACAGGTTGTTTGGAGCTGATTTCGATTCGAACTGAATCGCACTAACAAATCTCCATTTTACTTAATACATGGCTCAAGATAGTACGTTTGAGTTGCATAAAAATACATTATCTCGCGAAGAGGTTTGTTGATGTAATTATGAGGCTTTGTAATTGATAAAATTTATTCTTATTTTCATTATGTACTTTTACTCGTCTCAACTTCGGTTTCCTTTAAATTCAATCTTAAGTTGTAAAATTGAATGAATTGGGAACACTGCACGTGAATGGCGGTGTTTATCACCTGATTCGAGAAATGGTTTTGAAAAGTCGTGAGAATCGTGGTATTTGTCGATTGATTATGTGTTCCCTGAATATCGCTTGTGATCGTCTTAAAACGTCATTTCGTGCCTCCGTGACGATTCGGTGCGGTGAATGTAAAGTATTCCTCGTTATTGGAATCAGTGCTCGGGATTTGCGGTGTCGTTCAGTTATGGTAGTGAGTTGAACCGAACGTGGCCTCCTGTTTCCAAAGTAGCCATTTCTAAATCTGTATGGATTAGGAAAAAAATCTATAAAAATCTGTAAAGGAACTTCAATTATCTATGAAAATATCTGATCTTCTTCAGAACAAAATTTCAAAACAGAACATTCCAGTGACACTTGTTTGTTTTATTCTTGTCTTCCTCTATTTTTTGGCATTGAAAATGCCTTACTCTTCAGCATACATGGCCGGGTGCCAATTAAAAGATTCAAAACGAGCCGCGTTACCTTTTTCTCTCATAGTTTTGAACGATAATAAGTCAGTCACTTGTTGATGGTTTCATATAATTTAACAATCCATTCGGAAACATTTAACTCAAACATGTATAGTAACGTCGTTTCAGTATTTCAATATCATACACTGATCTCTTTTTTTACGCGGATTTCTATGCAGTTTATTTCACGCGGCTTTTATACGCAGTTTTCCTACACGGATTTCCGAAGTTACGCGATTTTTGTTACGCGAATTCGAAGTTATCTGGTTTTCTTGTTTTGTCTTAGAAATGCATGAAACGCCCAGAACTTGTGTTATCCCGATTTGTTTTCAAGTCAACTCTGTGACAAATTTTCAATAAAAAAATGTATATATTTTTAGATTACACCAGATCTCGGTGTTTCATGCATTTCTAAGATATTAACAATAAATTTTTAATTTTTTTTTATTTTTTCGTTTTTTTTTTCGCGGATTTCCGAAGTTACGCGGTTCTTTTTCACGCGGATTTCCGAAGTTTTGCGGTTCTTTTTTACGCGGTTTTCCGAGGCTACGCGAATTTTTTGCGTGTTTTTTTTACGCGGTGCGTATCCCCAGCATAAAACGAAACCTCAGTGTACTATTGCAAAATTGGTTTGAATCGACTTATGTTTTCACAAACCAATCACAGCATACCATAATGATGTCATCCTCGCAGAAGAGTTGGGCGGATTCTTCAATAGATTTGATGCTCCAGTGATTACCAGGTCAGTTTAAAACTTTCGGCGATAGATTTTTTGGGTCCGATTCGGTGTGCTTGTATCTCGGTCATTTGTTAATAAATTTATCACATTCAACTATGTAACTTGCAAATGGATTCAGTTCAAAGTTGTGCTATGAAAGAAATCATAGTATCTTCTTTTTTATCAAATATCGCAAAACACAATTAAATAATTTTTAACATTAGCTCATAACTAGGTACTATTATTGATCCAAACAATTATCCTGTAATCTAACTTAATGGTTAGAAACTGATATGGTCTGATCAAGTAAAATCCAAACTAAGTGTAACAAGAACAATAAATCGTTATGCAGTACCAATTAGATCGATTTGTTTTTCCACCAGGAGTAAAACGCTTCAAAAGATTCGGAATAAAATTCTGAAATTCTGAGTTGCACAGACTGATGCAATGTCATATAGTATCAAAAATAAACTCAAGATAAGGTGATCCGCGATTTTACATGTATCATTTGAATTGGACCCCTCGAGAAACTCGGTTCTCCGCCAGCGCCATCCACTTTTATCATTCGCATCACAACAATCCGCGTCTAGTCGCTTAGTGCGTTGTAACTATGACAATGTTCGTTCATAACATCAAGTTACAATGTGTCAGTTCGCTTTCACATCTCATCCAAGTCAGCCAATAAAACAAAACCGCTTACGTTCGGGACCGAAGAAACCAAGTACAGTATTGTGTAGTGAACAATAGAACGACCTCGAAATGAGTGAACCAAACGAACAAAAGCTACCGCCGACACGAAAGAATACAATTGTTGTTGACTTCAGACAGTGCAAAATTCGACCTTCGATACGAGAACTTGAAGGTTTGCTTAAGGAGCAAATGCATCTTGACATTAAACGTGTGCATTTACTTCAATGCAATAAGACAAATAATGTTGTTTACATCCAGTGCTATAAAGAGTTGGATGCAATTCAATTCGCAAAAGACAATAACAATGTGCACTATGTGGAGCATGAAAATATCAAGTACAACATTCCAGTATATATGGAAGATAGTGCTATAGAAGTGCATGTGCATGATCTTCCTTCAAGCGTCATCGATCCTTATATTCGCCATACCATGTCTCAATACGGAGAGATTCTCTCTATCGAAAAAGAAAAGTGGAAGAATTTTTTCCCCGGTATTATAAATGGCGTACGTTTATTACGCATTACGCATTTTCGGTCAAGATACAAGAATTCCGTGCAAATCACTTGTTACCTATGGCCACATGTCAATATTGCCAAAAAGCTGTTCACTACGGTAAGCCATGAGATAACTGGACAAGGAGACAACCACACCAAAGGACAACGGTGCTTCCTTCACACCAACTCTAAGCAACCCCAGTACACTTATGACAGTCACCAACATCAGTGAAGCATCCCCTTCAGCTGCAGTTAACAACTTACCATCCAACCAACCAGCAACTGCAAACAATGTACAACAAGGCGCATCTACAGCAACTAGCAACGAAATCAACAACAATACCATCGATGCGGCAATGGATGACGAGACGAACCACGAACAAAGTGCCCCTCAATTCTCGCAGGAGGGAAATGGAAGCTCCTCTCCCCCTAGAAAAAGGGTGACAACGAGATCCAACTCAAAAAAAAAATTATTTAAAAAATCGCCACGTAAAGCTTGTACGCAAATAGGCCTGAATAAATATAACTTTTAAATATAAAAAAAGTTACAATGTGAACGAAATTGCGGATTTGCTGAGTATCTACTGGTTCTTAGCATGCGAAAGTAAAAATCAATGAAAAAATGTTGTGCGGACTGTTCCACATGTGTTTTTCCTTGTATTATTGCCACTGTATTTACGAACATTTTCAATAGCTTTGATTTAATTGAATGATCAATAAAATTACACTCTAGCTGAGTTTACTGCTTCCCGATTACTGATTCAACATTTCTCGATCAAATGATATGAAATCTTTTTTTTGTTTCAATTATGGAGGTCTCAACCTTAAGGTCATTCGCCTCCTCCATTTTCTGACCGTGCGGGATTGGGGATCGAACCCAGGGGGGCAGCGTGAAGTGCATCGACTAACCCATCACGCTACACCCGTCCCCGTGTATGAAATCTGTCTATGAATCGATTCACTGTTTATACAAATAATAAGTTTGTACGTTCTCTTTCTCGAACATTATCATTATAAAATAAAATCATTTTATTCGTCTAGGTTTATATCTTGAGAGTGTTCGTATCTAAAATTTATCGAGATGCGAAACAAATTATTTTTTGATACTATAGAAAAACACTTTTGGCGTCCCGAAAACATGTGTTTTGAAAATAACGTCACACCTTTAGTTACGAACACAAGAAGATCACTAGTATTATATGAATAATCTTTATTGGTCACTAAGCACCTACCTTGAAGTCAGCTTTTAGATCACTAAATTTATAAGCTTAAAAAAATCTAGTTCATGGCATTGCCCCCTGCATGACATTACTCCATTTTACTCTACTAACTAGAATCGATATTCAATTAACGAACGTCTCATTCGAAGCAATCCGACCAACAACGTGTCTCTGTCAATGTCACCGATCCGTTCAAATATATTCTACACAGGCTGCACAAATAGCTTTCAGCTGAGCGCACCCGAAACGACAGATTTCCGCTGCACAGTTCCAGAAAACAGGGCTCGCTTTAGAGTACTTAGCTCAATATGTGTGGGAACCTACCTTGATCAATCACCGACAAACCTATACCCGTGGTGTGAAGACATCCTTCAACGACAAGTGGAGCATTTTTTCCGACGACTACCTATTAATATCGGTTTCGGTATAGGTGTTGTAAGGGGTTGTTGTGACCGATAGAAAGGTTCTTGGCAGCGTCTGGAGCATATCAGGCTCTAATACAACAGCCGGCGAACGGATTGAGTTATTTCCGGCATCAGCCCGATACGAGCAATACACAAAGTAAGAAGGTGTGACACTGCGGCTTATTATTTCCCGGGGCCTGGATCAAGTTTTACCATCATCATCCTCCTTACTATCATGCTCGCCATTATTAGCTCATCAAAAAAATTGTGCTGCAAACTGACACAAGCTTTTTCTTAGCCGTGAAAAATTCCATTCAATGCGACTTTGTTGCGCTATTCGAAAACATTGCACAGCTGGATATTTAAGAGTATTTACTTCAAATTTTCAAACGTAACTTCAGACGTAACGTTGAAACCATTCCTTTTATCAAACTTTCATTCATTGAAGCACCTTCCGGGTAATTCAGCACTCGTAGAAAGTGTGTTTCCCCCAGAAAATGAGAAAAAAGTGCTTTGGAAAGCACACACATCGTCACCATCGTTGAAAATTGCTTCGCCTGTATTTGTTTGTGGTAATTTTTTTTTCTCGAGGATACTTCATGTCTGCTGATTATTTTCTAAGATGTCAGTCAGTCAGTCAGTCAGTCAGTTAGTCAGTCGAACAATTAGCCTACGCTCGTTCACAGTCGAGTCACAGACCTATAAACCCATCGTTACTTTAGCGATTAAGCAGAATTCATGAAAACGGTCGCGCATGTGTACATTTACCCTCCACTGCAGTAATGAAGTAAACACAGCAATACTGACACAAACGGTGGGAATTTTCTCACGGTAGCACCCATTAGGCCGGGTAAAGTTTCACGGTGCGAAGCGTGAATATTCATCTTCAGTGTATTAGGTTTTTTTTTATTTATTGATAATTAAAAAAACCTAATACACTGAAGATGAATATAAATTGTATTCGAAACTGAAGATGAATATAAATTGTATTCGAAATACGTATATGTGATGTGACGTTCATTATACATGATTTATAGTGTTGTGAGAAACATCTGTCAGTGAAATTCTATCAAAATTTCATTTGTAAAAGTTACACTGTATTGAGTACCATCGACATCGAAAACCGACTTTTCGTCCGATCAACAAAATCAAATAATGGATGACCGTAGACCGCAAATTGACTATTAGAGAGACGGCAGAGGAGTTGGACATTATTTTTGGATCCGTTCAAGACATTTTGGTTAATGATTTAGGTCTCAGACGTGTCGCTGCAAAGCTGGTGCCGAAAGACCTGAATTTCATGCAAGAAAAGGACCGCGTCGAGCGACTACCTTCTACCAGAGCTGTGGCACAACCAACGTTCTTGGAACGGGATTTGTAGTGTTGGGCAGAATGTGCCAGCGCGTGATAGGGTGGCAGCCAATCAGTGATAGATGGTGCGCATTGAAGATCAAGGGCCGTTTCTTCAATTACAGCATCATCAACGTGCACTGCCCACATGAGACGAGACCCGATGACGAGATTGAAGCATTCTACGCGCAGCTGGAACAAACCCAAACCTCAAATCGACCACGTTCTCATCGACGGGCGATACTTCTCCGACGTCATCAATGTCCGCACTTACCGCAGTGCCAATATTGATTCTGACCACTACCTTGTCGCGGTTTGTATGCGCTCAAAACAATCGACGGTGCACAATACTCGTCGCACAGGAACGCCAGGACTCAATCTCGAGCAGCTACGTAGCATTCGTAATGCAGAGGAATACGCGCAACATCTGGAGCTAGTGCTACCAACGGAAGAGCAGCTTGGCGCGGCGACTCTTGAAGACGGCTGGAGTAACATAAGGTTCGCCGTGAGTAGCACTGCGTGACTGGTTTGACGGCGAATGTAAGCAGTTGGTCGAGGAGAAGAATGCAGCAAGGGCGAGGATGCTGCAACACCGCACGAGGGCGAACGAGGAACGACACAGGCAGGCGCGGAACAGACAGAACACGTAGAAAAAGTGCCACCAGGAAGACCAAGATCGCGAACATTATCTATTAGCTAACAGCTGTACCGCGCAAATGACACACGGAAGTTCTATGAGAAGGTGAACCGCTCACGTTGAGGCTACACGCCACAGGCCGAAATGTGCAGAGATACCAGTGGTAACCTTCTCACGAACGAACGTGAGGTGATCGACAGTTGGAAGCTGTACTATGACGAGCATCTGAATGGCGAAGCACAAGATACAGAGAACGGTACAGGAATCAATCTGGGTGCACGCTCAGCCGACGACAGATTCCCAGCCCCTGATCTGTCGGAGATAAGTGAGGAGATCGGCAAGCTGAGGAGCAACAAAGCCGCGGGCAATGACCAGTTGCCAGGCGGGCTGCTCAAACATGGGGGAGAGGCACTGGCTAGAGCGCTACACTGGATGATTTCTAGGATTTGGGAGGAGGAGATTCTACCGCAGGAATGGATGGATGGAGTTGTATGTCCCGTCTACAAAAAGGGCGATAAGCTAGACTGTTGCAATTACCGCGCAATCACATTGCTGAACGCCGCCTACAAGGTACTCTCCCAAATCCTTCACCGTCGTCTATCACCAATAGCTAAGGAATTCGTAGGATCGTACCAAGCGGGATTTACTGGAGCCCGCGCCACTACGGATCACATATTCGCGATAAGACAAGTACTCCAGAAGTGTCGTGAATACAATGTACCCACGCATCACCTATTCATCGACTTCAAAGCGGCATACGACACAATCGATCGAGAACAGCTATGGCAGATAAACTGACGCGATTGGTCAATGCAACGATGGATAGAGTGATGTGCTACGTCCGAGTATCTGGGACGCTCTCGAGTCCCTCCGAACCTCGGAGAGGGTTACGTCAAGGTGATGGACTTTCTTGTATCTTGTTCAATATTGCCCTGGAAGGTGTGATTCGAAGAGCGAGGATCGACACGAGTGGCACGATCTTCCGAAAGTCCGTACAACTTTTTGGCTTCGCTGACGATATTGATTATACGGTTTGCCAGGGAATCGTGCGTACTTTGGACTGGGAAAAACCCTCCGATCGAGAAAAGTACGCCACCGCACGAAATTGACCATCTACAAAATGCTAATTAGACCGGTTTTTCTCTATGGCCACGAGACCTGGACTATGCTGACAGAGGACCAACGCGCCCTCAGTGTTTTCGAAAGAAAGGTACTGAGGACCATCTATGGCGGAATGCAGATGGAAGACGGAACGTGGAGACGGCGTATGAATCACGAATTGCAACAGCTGCTAGGAGAACCACCCATCGTACGGACAGCTAAAATCGGACGTCTACGATGGGCTGGGCATGTCATAAGGATGTCGGACGACAGCCCAGTGAAAATGGTTCTTGAATCTAATCCGACTGGTACAAGAAGAAGAGGAGCACAGCGAGCAAGGTGGATCGATCAAGTGGAGGGTGATCTCAGAAGCATCCGTGCCTTGAGTGGCTGGCGACGAGCAGCCATGGACCGAGTTATGTGGAGACGTATGCTTGATACAGCAAAGGACACCCCAGGCCTATAGCTGTTAGGTAAGGTAAGGTAAGTAAGGTCAAGGTCAATTGTGACAGAGCTTGAGCGACCACTTCCTTTACTGATCGGGAGTAGCTGAAATTGTACAGAGAATTTCTAGATGATCAGACCTAGGACTAGCAAATCATCCTTCAATATACATCTTCTGGTAACCCCAGAATTCATCGATCAATACCGGCGCTGGCAAGGCCCGAATGTAGATCGACTAAGGAATGGAAAGGGATGTTAATAAAACACTTATTGTTGCTAGAGGCCATATCTGCCACTGCACACTCTACAAGTGTCACGGGAAAAGGATGTTTGATAATATAATTTTTAGTAGTCTTAGTATTTGCGCGCAATTTATGGCGTTTTTCATTAAAAAACACTGGTGGTGTAGACTGCTCTGATTTTGCACTTTCGAGCAGAAATGGCAATAAAATACCGTAAGAATACTGCATTTCTGCTCGAAAGTGCCAAATCAGAGCAGTCCACGCCACCAGTGTTTTTCAATGAAAAACGGCATTAGTATTCTACTTTTGTTCTTAATGAAATTGCCAGCTACAATATGAACGAGTGACTGGGATTTAAACAAAATAATTGATTTATTGTTATAATATATTGAAATCATCCGAAAGCTCTAAATAATAGATAATGTACGTGTAATATTTATTCGATAAATTATATCAAATCATTTTAAATCACCAAGCAAAGGTCAACACACTTCACGCGCGTCTTGATTGTTTATTATTAGACGACTAACTCCATATTTGTGGGTGTCGTATTCTACCAATGGCTTCAGAGTTACACAAATCATCAAATGGTCGATGTTTTGAGTCCAACTAATTCGTTTGAAATGTCAATACATCATATATAGACTTAAGTCAAATTTCACAAAAGGAATAACAATTAATATCATGACTTTGCTTTACTTACGTAACAAACAAACTTATAACATTTAACTTTGGACTAGTGAACCTTGCTATCTACTTCGAGACATGAAAAGACGATTAAGTTCTGCTGCCTCTTCTACGATCTAGAACAATGTGGACAATGTAAATTTTTGCTTTGGAATGTAGCTCAGGTTCAAACTGTTCGTTATCAAGTACGAAAGTTCCTGGCATTGGCATTCCGAGTTTGGTAGTTGGAGGATCTTCTACGTTGCTATTTTTGTAGCCGTTAGAATGGCCCATATGGCAAAATGTGCAAACGAAATCACGTAGCAAGAAAACCCTTCACCAAAAATTACTTCAGTATTCAATTAACCCGCACAGTTGCTGTAGGATAGACGGAAAAAGTGGAACCTTCTGTGTCAGGGAAAAACGAACGATTTTGATCTTTTGATCTACTATGTTCATCGTTCGCACCATTTGATTTGTTCAGGTGCATCGTTCGCTTTCGCTTCAAACAAGTGCAGAAAGTACATCGAAATATGAACATAACGAAAAGAATATACAGGATATATAGGATTTCAGTTGAAATGTATAATTTATTACTAAATTAAATGTGCCCTTTTAGAGTGGTCTGCCTCTCCTGCAGTCCTACATCAATCGCGTGACTATGTCTCTGACACTACCTACTCAAAGTTTTTCTGTGGAAAGATGAGTCAATACAAAACAATCTAGTTAAATTTGAATAAACCATTTTCAACTTCACAACAACCAATCTCAACCCCCTGTGCTTTTCGGTTGGATTCATCACATTTTGATAATTTCATTTATGACTGACACCAGAAAGAGGGCAGAACCGGAGGACTCACGTGATGTGTAACTTTTGTGCTTGTTGGCATCAAACCGAAGAGATAAAAATAGCGTCGGACAGTATTCACTTAAAATATGATTCATCGCACGTCGAGGAAAATGAAGCAGTTGCTGGGTGAGGATGCTCGTATAAAAGTTTTCGCATTCTACTTTCAAGTTGAACTGCTTAATGCTAAACTCGACAGTTCAATTTGTACCGCTAAGCAGACGTAAAGTTTCTGCTTTCGAGTTTTTTTCTGACCGATGCAGGTTTGGTAATTAACACATTTTCGTTCGGCACATCAGTAAAGACATTGCACTCAGTTGCAAAATAACAGGTGTTCTGCAAATAGCAGAAACTTTACGTCCGCCTAGCGGTTCAAATTGAACTGCCGATTCAATTTGAGCTGCTCTGCACTGATGAGTAAAAGACGAAGCGTAAAAATACTAAAAACGGTTATGTGCCCTAGCACAAAATTTGGCTACCCCCTTAATGATTTCGCTCTACGTTTTTAACAAATTTGTGAAGATGTCAGCTTCGACGAAAAATTTTTTCGCTATCCCCTAGAAACCGACGGAGAAACGACTAGACTAAAGAAGGTTTAGTACCATATCATACGTGGTCTGACAGTACGTTAACGAGCTGGACATAATGAAAATTCTCTCAGTAATCACATGACGGGGAAGACATCACAGCCGTTTTTTTTAAATCTTGCCTAAGTAATGAAATTTGCTTGAAAATGGTTGATGTATTACGTATAGAAGAAAAACTAGACTGACTTAAATAAAAGAAGAAAGACACATCGTAATTTGTGGAATCCATTGCTTTTTCAAGCCGGAGATTGTGGTTCTGTTGATTATTTCTCTGACAAAAAAAAGTTCATTGTGATTAAGTTCTACTTATCGTTCTCTGGAAAATTCCTTGTTTTCCCTAGAAATAAATAACGAACAAATCCAAACAATTCTTTCTAGCTACTCATCACTCCACATCTTTTTTCCCCCATTTCAGTGAAATTCCTACGTGAAGTGACACCGTACTTTCGGAAGGCGAGCATCATCTCCGAAGTAGGCTGGGAGCTCCAGCGTGCGTTCCTGTGTCCGCTCGGCCCTGGTGCTTCCTCACCACCGGCGGCAGCCCCACGAAGTCCTCCGCGTGCCGACACCCGCTACATTCCACTACAGCTGACCCATCTGGCGAGAAATCTCAAGTATCACGATGCGGGTGAGTTATTTTCGTTTTGCATTTTTATAGGCCTAGGTGAGTTTGTTTTTTTTTTCGCTGTAGGTGTGCAGAATTGCGTAACACTCAAAAAAAATAAAAAAGGGATAAATCAATCCAAAAAGTTGGCTAATCAAAATGTGCGAAAAACTGTGGGCAGGATGAACCAACGAAGCGAGACGGCCTCTTTCTGGACTTGCCCTTTCAATGATGAATTTGAATCAATAGAACAAACCGAGGCTGTACTTGCTTCGTCAATACTTCCTTTCACTCCTTCCCGGGATTACTCCTGCTAGTGATCCAATCGATCGATATCAATCATTTACCGTTTCATCAATTTAATTCTGGAAGTTCAGAATCCGGAGAAGTCTTGCGAGAAATATTTGGCCAACGAGCCTAATCCCAAATCAAATGAATCACCCTAAAGCTTAATCTCGTCATCAAACATTGCACTGTCATCATCATCATCATCATCGTCGTCGTCGTAAGCGGGTCGTCCACCGGCGAAATATCCAGAACTGTTTTCTTCCAGGTCAAATTTCTGGTTATTTACCCCTGCCAAATGTAAACGCCCATGTACAAGACTTATAAAGGGCCAAACGATTGTTCCCACTCGGCCAAGCTACACGCTATCAACAGGAAGCAAATTTCATCAAGCTCTAACAATTTTCCGAAGCTACTTCTTCTTCTTCTTTTTCTCCTTTGCCGATAGGCCATCAATTTGTATTGTAGGACAAAGCAAAAAGCAACCAACCATTCGTTAGTTCGTTCATTTACTGTTTGGATGTAGACGGACTAAGGAGATAAAAAACAAATCTCATACCATTTACCTTTCGTTATCCATTCATTGGTTTGGGATTTTCTATTTTCGTAACCGGAAACCATAATGATTGTAACGAATGGAGGAGTTTGAGTTTGAACATACCCGAAATAATATCGTTATAAAAATAGTTTCGTCAATCCTTGATCCATGGTTTGAAGTTTGATTTAAATAATATTAAAAAAAAACAGTTTTAATCCACCTAGTGGTGTAATAGTGTCCGAAGAGGCGAGTGACCTTAAGGTTAAAATCTCTACAATCGAAACAGAAAAAAAAGATAACGAATCAACCATGCTTCTCAATTAAAACGCTATTAGAAGAAAACGCATTATGCATAACTACTACACTACTAGAACTGAACATCATTCGTTTCCTTCGAATAGAGCTTAATGGAAACACGTGGTTGATTGTTAATTTTTCTAAATGAACTATTAAAAAAACGAAACCGATGCACCTGAATGCACTAAAAAAATTTTTTTCTATGCTAAAAAGTACAAAGTTGTACCAAAATTGGAAATGTGAGAGATAAATTCTCCAAAATAATTGAAAATTGGTAAACCATCCCGACAATACTTAACACTAAACATACCAAGGACAATTTTGAAGTAACTAATAAATATATAGTTCATATTCAATATTATATGTTTTTGTAATTTGTATATTTTGAATAATACATGTTGTATACCGATTCTTACCACAATCGGTCATTTGACCAGAAGAATATTTTTTCCTTTCTCTTGAGAAAGAATATAGATTTACTGGGAAAACTGACTTTCGATCGGAGCCATTCTATCCGCTTAATTTTCTCGGAGATGGCTAAAC
Source organism: Malaya genurostris (assembly GCF_030247185.1). Classification (NCBI taxonomy): domain Eukaryota; kingdom Metazoa; phylum Arthropoda; class Insecta; order Diptera; family Culicidae; genus Malaya; species Malaya genurostris. The sequence continues at coordinate 48,084,942 of NC_080572.1, forward strand.
TGATTTTCTCTATCTTAGGCTCGTTTGAAAGCTACTATTAGGTCATTAATCAAATTTGATGGGCAAATGGCCGGCACTTCCGGTTCCTGAGATATAACCAAATAATTTACGGAACCGACAAACTGCACTCGCGTTAAAGCGCGTTGTAGAGTAACGATGCCAGAAATAGGAAAAAGATTCAAAACTTATCTCAAAATCATTCCAAATTCTTGACCTTGTTAGTTGATGCTCATACCTACCAACTTCGACTATATCGGGAAGCGTATGGTTTTTTGGATTTCTGATAATCAGAGCACCCGAGATAATGACAGCAGTGAAGAACATCTACTTTTATATTTGTTCCTGTTGATCTGTGTATCTCCGAAAATATTCCGTGTGATGGCTTTAAAAGTTTTCCAAAGATTGTTTAAATGTATTCCAAACAGATACGAATCATAATTGTTTTTGTTCTCACGTTTTTTTTTCAACAAAAAATTCCTCAAAAGCATTTGAAAACGGCCGTCACACAATTTTGTGGATTACCCAAACCAACATAGAAATTGTTGTTTCTCATCAAATTTGTGTTGAATATTAGCTCGATGAAAACAAAAATATATGGTATTATGAGATTATTTGATTGTATTGACACTAGAACCAATAGCTCTGTTAATATGACAGTTTAAATGTATAAATTTTGGGAAAATTATCCCCAGTGTAAACGTAGTACACAATATGAATTCTTTTTGAGGACAAATTTCACATGCTTACCAGGCTACAGCCAGTTTGACAGTTAACTATTATTGATTGTCAAATTTATAGAAGTTTAGTAATTGTAATTTGATTTTAAACTGTTGTCTGTATTTTTACCATACTCGCTGATTATCCATATAAACCGAAAAGTTTGAAAATTATTTAAATAAATACTCTAAAACAACGTGTGATCAATACATCGCACAGTGGTCCCAATCATGTCAAAACACGCGTTTTTTTATTTATGCTTCAGGGGTTAATTTTGGAGCTTTCATGTCTTCAGAAGAATTTCTGTTTGAAATAGTCCACTTCTTTCAATATAATCAAAGTTAACATTAATCCACCCACAATTGAGTTAAAAAAATTATTTTGCATACAATACGAGACAGAGCATTTATGCCTTTAGAAAAATTGTAGATCATGTTTAAACAAGAAAACATGCCGAAGACATAAACACTTTAAAATGCATTGGTGTCGAGATAAGATGCACTGTTTATTAGGGACCCCCAAAATCAGGTATTTGCATCATAACCTTTTTCAAGGAATTTTTAGAATTTTCGAATATTCTACAATTATATTTTATTTATCAAAATACATATTTTTGTCAAAGACTGAATATTTTTAAATTCACAAACTAAAAAGCTATTGACCAATTCAATTACAAAATACAATAGGAGCAGTTGAAAACTTCAGACAAAAGTAAAAAGAATTTCCTAAAGTAGACAAAGTTTTCAACGTTTTTTTCAATTGAATATTGTTAATCTGTTTAGCAGTTTGTACTTCATTTTTGATTTTAAGGAACACTGTATCAGAAGATCTCTCCGTTTTTGTTTATTTTGTTTTGCTCCTATTTTCTCGCTTACTTTGATCAATATTGAATTTGAGGTGCAGGGTTAATGAATACTGTGTGGGTGCTAAATATATATTGGAGAATGTTAGGACTTGCTTTTTTGAAAGTGTGTTTCCATATAAATTTAAGTGAATTTAAATTGTTACTACTAATTTTTCTTATAGTGTTTTGACCATACTTTCAAACTTTGTTGAAATTGGTTCCACATATTTCCACGTCTTCGAAATATTGATACTTGAATATGTAGTATTTTGTAATTAAATCGGTCAATAGCTTTTTAGTTTGTGAATTTAAAAATATTCAGTCTTTGACAAAAATATGTATTTTGATAATTAAAATATAATTGTAGAATATCCGAAAATTCTAAAAATTCCTTGAAAAAGGTTATGATGCAAATACCTGATTTTGGGGGTCCCTAATAAACAGTGCATATTATCTCGACACCAATGCATTTTAAAGTGTTTATGTCTTCGGCATGTTTTCTTGTTTAAACATGATCTACAATTTTTCTAAAGGCATAAATGCTCTGTCTCGTATTGTATGCAAAATAATTTTTTTAACTCAATTGTGGGTGGATTAATGTTAACTTTGATTATATTGAAAGAAGCGGACTATTTCAAACAGAAATTCTTCTGAAGACATGAAAGCTCCAAAATTTACCCCTGAAGCATAAATATAAAAACGCGTGTTTTGACATGATTGGGACCACTGTGCATCGGTCTATAAAAATTCGCATAATTTCTGTGAAACATAATAATTTTTTTCAAATACTTACCGAAAATTTTCGACAAAAAAATACTGAACAACGAAAATAAACCAAAGTGTGCCAGGCTAAATTTAATGAGTAGAATCAAATAACGTTTTCGCCTGAAAATAACTGACCCAGCCTATGTTTCGACAAAAAAATTGGTTTGCTTCGAAGATGAATTAATTACTTTGAAGAAGAAATAGTGCAACTATTGATGTCTTAGCAGGTTATGTGACTACGAGACTTTTTATGTCAATTTAAGTTTGCGATTTTTGAAAAAGTCAAGCACACTTTTTTATGTAAATTTCACCTCGTTATTCAGGAAACCAGAAGTTTGATTCGGAGAATATAGATGGCTCCAAGGGCTATGAAATTGGAAATTCGTCCTAAGAAGCAAAAATAGTTCGAAATTTGGTCAATATTGCTATTATAGCGATGAAAAAACTCGAAGCGAATGCATCTATTTCCATCTTACCCTGAAAGACAATCTATTAAACAGTGACAGCAGATCTCACTCTAACTAATGATTTTCAATTTCTTACAACTTCTTTTGGCCGGTTCGCGTTCACACTTCGTTCAACATAGTCGAAAATCGATTGCGGTCGAGACAACAGAAACAAAAACAGTACAGTTCAGGGAACAATAGAGTATACGAAATGGGCAAATACGATTTTCAAAAGTCCGAAACTTGGCCTTCGCGACCAAATTCAATGTGTATTGGTTTCCAAAGCAAAGCTAAACCAGCAGCAAATGAATGCATTTTTTTTTCTATCGAAAGGGAAATATGTCGGAATTTTCTCGCCGGTATCCGGAATGGAGTGCGACTGCATAAGGCAATTTCATTTTATGTAATTTGTGGTCAGAGCGGAAGGCATCCTTGTAAATTGCTGGTTACCTATGAGCATCAGCTGATTACATGTCAGGTTTATGAACAACCTGCCAAAAGGACATCTTTAATCAAAGGCAAACCAGCAAGCAACTGCAATCAGTGACCAACAAAAAGTATCTACAACAACTAACAACGAACACAAGACTGCGAACAACAGCGAAAAGAAAAAGGAAACCACCCACCATAATACGTATGACAACAACTCCGACGAAGCGGAAATGGATAATAAGACGAGTCACGAACAAAATACCCCTTAATCCTCTCTGGATGGAAATGGAAGCTCCTCTTCACAAAGAGAAAGGGTGAGAACGAGATTCAATAAAAACATATTTTAACTAACAAAGGTACGGGTGTGTAATGTCAGAGACATAACTGGATGTCGGGAATACGAATAAAACTGACACGATTTTTTTATACTTTCGCATTCGTATTGGTAGCTGATCGATTGTGTGAATTGTGAAACTTTTGACGTCGATTGTCTCATTTCGGATTTGAAAATTTCATTGAAAGAATCTATCAAGATGCTTTATAGGATTCATTTCTACCTTTTAAGAGGACCAAATTGTGGAATTCTCTACGATATTTAGCACAGTTTGGAACAATTTTCTCGAACGATTTTCGCACAGCAAAAAGTGCACGAAGCAAACCAAATTATTTTGGATTTTCACTAAACTGATGATTTTTACCTTCGATTTGCAAAGAAATAATCTTAATAGTTCTTTCGATAACATTTAGAGCCATTAGAACGGCTGATTTTATATAATGTTGTCCACTTTTCGTTTTTCGTTTTGTTTCTCTCCAATGCAAACGACCAGAAGCTCTGTTGCATGATGCAATCGCTCTTGTTTGAGTTGAAACTAGCTTTGCGTACAAACCGCAACACATCCGCTCGCAATGCCAAATGATGCCAAACTTAATCATTTTTTCTCAAGATGTTTCTTTTTAGATGATTTCGTTTGAAGCTTTTTCACAAATGGGCGGTTCCAACGGCCACACAGAACTACGACCTGAGCGTTTGAGGTTTTTACCCACGCAGAAGGTGCACTCTCCGATGCCGCTGTTTAAATGCGTCTTCTCGCCCCGACGTCTGCTTCCACCCAACGCACAAGAAGAAAAGATCGATTTTCGACCGAGTCGGTGTTGAACAGTCGTTCGCACCGCACGCATATAGCTCTTGGCTCCTGGAAATTTTTTCTGGCTACCTAGAGTTTCATTGATTCAGGGCTTCAGTCTTTTTCAAGGCTACCTGAATCACTAACAGTCTTTTTAAAGACTAACAATTAGTCAGCCAAGGCTATACAAAGAGTGATATTAGAGTGACTAAGTGATACAAAGAGTGATATTAGAGTGACTAAGTGATATTAGAGTGACTAAGAAATTAATCAGCCTTTTTAAAGGCTAGCTATTCAAAGAACTATTATTCAAAATTCAAAATTCCATTCATTTCAAAAATGCCTGCGTCCAATCGGAAAGGCAACAAGCCTAAGGCTAAAAATAATTCAATACGGAATAAATCACAATCCGTTATTCAACATTTTTCTAATAACATTCACGATCTTATAGAATCTGAATGTAAAAATAAAAGACAACGGACGGATTTCCCTTCCGTTGATCCTATGCCGTCTAACAATATTTACGAGATTCTTCCTGAATCCGATTGTAGCGACATAGAAGAAAATTCTTCAAAAATTCCCAAAATGGACGCTTGTCGTTCTGGGAAGAAACAGCAATCTATGCCACCAGTGACGGTGATAATTTCCGACTTCAAAGCATTCCGTACTGAGCTTTCTACTTTTCTCCCGGAAGTAAAAGTCTCATTTCAAATCGGACGAAGAGGAGAATGTCGAGTCTTGGTTGATGGATTGGAAGATTACGAACGACTAATTCGATATTTGTCCGAGAAACTTCATAAATTTTATTCATATGATATAAAATCAGACAGACCCTTCAAGGCTGTCTTGAAAGGCTTATCAAATGATCAAAGTATTGATGAAATTAAAAATGAAATCAAAGAATTGCTTGGTTTTGCCCTTCCCAAGTAATACTTATGAAAAAAAGAGCGAATGGTACTTCTAAACCACGCTCTGGAATTTCCCATGAACTTTACCTAATACACTTCAATCGAAGTGATGTAAACAATTTGAAATCTTTAGAAAAAGTACGTTTCATTTCCCACATTAAAATTCATTGGGAACATTATAAACGGCATAATCGTATTGCAAACTTAACGCAATGTCGTCGTTGCCAAGGCTTCGGTCATGGAACCAAAAATTGTCATATGGATGTACGGTGTTTGAATTGTGGTAAATCGCATTCGAAAGACGTTTGTCCAATGAATGAAACCACTGATAAATTTTCATGTTCAAATTGCAATGGAAATCATAAATCCAATTATTTGAAATGTCCTGTCAGGGAAAAAATTTTAAACGCTCGTTCGCTTAGACAACAAGTCAAATCAACGACCTTAAATTTACAGAACATACCTGAAAATCAAAAAACCGTTACAAATGCCACGCCTAATTCTTCTAAGGCACCTATTTCTTCGAATTTAAAACAAAAAACAGGTACGCCTGCCAATTCGTCTTCTAACGAAAACAATTTATTGACAGGTAGATCGACCTCGTCATCATCTTCTTCTAATGTCAGTTATGCTGGTATATTAGGTAGAAATCTACCACCTATTTCTTCTAATGTAAATAATCAAAACACAGGACCGCCTTGCAGTCCATCTTCTAACGAAAACAATTTATAAATAGGTAGACCGGCCAAATCATCTTCTTCTAATGGCAGTCTACCTACAAATATTCCTTCAATGCCATTCGCTTCTTTAAATGAAGTCGATTTAGGCGATATAACTGAAAATAAAATGATCTACCTACAAGATCAACTTTTTCAAATGATCATCCAAATGAATTCGACTTCATCACTTTTTGAAGCATTTCAAATCGGATGGAAATTTGCAAATAATATTATAATGAATTTAAAATTTAACAGTGATGTTAAATAATCATTTGAATATTTTAAATTGGAATGCTCGATCTTTGAAATCGAGTGAAGATGAATTTTATAATTTTCTCGAAGTTCACAAAATCCATATTGCCATTGTGACAGAAACTTTTCTTAAACCAAATGTCAAATTGAAAAGTAATCCACATTATGTGGTTCATCGATTTGACAGGTTTACTGGAATGGGTGGTGGAGTTGCCATTTTTGTCCAACGGCAAATTAAACATCGAATTTTACCTTCTTTCAATACTAAAGTTATTGAAAGCTTGGGAATCGAAGTTGAAACCATTCATGGAATTTATTTCATCGCTGGAGCATATTTGCCATTCCAATGCACCGGCGAACAATTAAATTTCTTTAAAGGCGATTTGCAAAAACTCACAAGATATCGATCGAAATTTTTCGTAATAGGGGACTTAAATTCTAAGCATGTCCAGTGGAATTGTAGGCAAAATAACAGTAATGGTAAAATACTTCATAATCAACTCTCAGCTGGTTACTTCACAGTTCTTCATCCCAGTAATCCTACTTGTTTCTCTTCCGTGAAAAACCCGTCTACAATTGATCTGGTTCTAACGGATCAAAGTCACATTTGTAGTGAACCGATTACACATGCTGACTTTGACTCAGATCATCTTCCTGTAACATTCAGACTTTCCAACGAAGCTATAATTAATCCAATTAGTTCTATATTCAACTATCATAGAGCTAATTGGTTGGATTACAGATCTCACATTGAAAATCATGTGGATCATGAAACTATTTTAGAAAATTCTGCGGACATCGACACAGCAATTGATAATTTGAATCATTATATTATCGAAGCTAGAAATCTTTCAGTTCCCAAAGCTCAAACTAAATTAAATTCTCCTATCATCGATGACAATCTTCAACTGCTCATTCGGTTGAAGAATGTTCGTCGACGACAATATCAACGTTCTCGTGATCCTGCTATGAAAAACATAGTTAAGGATTTACAAAAAGAAATTAAACATAGATTTACTCTTTTGCGAAATGAAAATTTCGCTAATGAAGTTGAAAAAATTAAACCATATTCTAAACCTTTCTGGAAACTTTCTAAGGTTCTTAAGAAACCTCAGAAACCTATTCCTGCTCTCAAGGAAGGAAATCAAATACTTCTTACAAATGGCGAAAAAGCTCAAAAACTTGCTCAGCAGTTTGAGAGTGTACACAATTTTAATTTGAACGATGTGAGTCCTATTGAAAATGAAGTCTCACTGAAATATGAGCATATTTCAACCCAAGTGTTATCACACGATGACATTATTGAGACGAATTTTGACGAAATTAAATCAATTATTAGGAAACTCAAAAACATGAAGGCTCCTGGTAATGATGGAATTTTTAATATTCTTATTAAAAATCTTCCCGATGTTGCCTTGAGACTCCTGGTTAAAATTTTCAACAAGTGTTATTCATTAGCTTACTTCCCAAAAAGATGGAAAAACGCCAAAGTAATTCCTATCCTGAAACCTGATAAAAATCCACCAGAAACATCAAGTTATCGACCAATTAGCTTACTTTCTTCTATCAGTAAACTTTTTGAACAAATTATCTTGTTGAGAATGATGTCTCATATAAATGAGAATTCAATTTTTTTACCAGAACAGTTTGGATTTCGTCATGAACATTCAACTACTCATCAACTTGTCAGAGTAACGAACATGACAAAATCAAATAAATCTTCTGGGTTGTCCAATGGAGTCATAGAAAACGCATTCGACAGTGTTTGGCACAAAGGTTTAATAGCAAAAATGTCTGATTACCAGTTTCCTATTTATTTGATCAAAATGATTCAAAATTATTTAACTGATCGTACTCTTCAGGTTAGCTATCAGAATTGTAAATCTGAATTGCTACCCGTACGAGCCGGTGTTCCGCAGGGTTCGAGCGTAGCTCCAATCTTATATAATATTTTCACTTCTGATCTTCCAAATCTACCCGTTGGTTGTCAGAAATCGTTATTCTGTGACGACACAAGTCTGTTAGCCACAGGTAGTAATCTAAGAGTGATCTGCAGTCGCCTACAAAGAAGTTTAAATATTTTCAGTGATTATCTGTCAAAATGGAAAATTAAACCAAATGCAGCAAAAACGCAATTAATTATCTTTCCTCATAAGCCAAGAGCTTCTTTTCTTAAACCAAACAATAATCACATTCTCAAATTGAATGGCTTGGAATCGACATGGTCTGATCAAGCTAAATACTTAGGTTTAACGTATGACAAAAAACTCACTTTCAAGGATCACATTGAAGTAATCCAGGCAAAGTTTAATAAATATATTAAATGTTCATATCCTCTTATAAACAGAAATTCTAAGCTCTGTCTAAAAAACAAGTTGTTAATTTATAAACAAATTTTCAGACCAGCCATGCTTTATGCAGTACCAATTTGGTCAAGTTGTTGTTGCACCAGGAAGAAAACGCTTCAAAGGATTCAGAATAAAATTCTGAAAATGATTTTGAAGCGTCCTCCCTGGTTTAGTACAAATGAGTTACACAGACTCACAAATATAGAACCATTAGATGTAATGGCACATAATATTATAAGCAAATTCCGACAAAAATCGATGCAATCTTCAATTGAATCGATTCGCTCTCTGTATTAGTTAGTAAGTTAGTATATAAGTTCCTTTTCCCCATTACACAATACAAGTAGGTTTAGAATTTTCCCTACACAAAAATCTCAGAATTGCGGAAGCAAATAATGTCCTCATGGTAATAACCAAATCATATTTATAATAGGGCTGAAAAGTCACCACTTGTGACTGAACACCTAATTTGAATCTTAATAATTTAATTTTAACTCATATTCCAATAAATAGTTATTAATTTAAAAAATTTAAAAAAAAATCGATTTTCGACCATGGTACCCCTTTTATAACGTTCAGTTAAAGATTTGTGCCTGACTAGGTCAAAATCGTCGCCCTTGCTCGAAAAACCCAAGCGAAAGTAAAGAGTTTTCCGCGTTGTTTTCAAATTTTGAGAAAACTTAATTTTTGTGTTGTTTGTGGTTATCTCAGACTGTTCAAAATATTTTCCTAAATTCCTGATCATATTTTTGATGAAACAGTGAAAGGATTATGTTGCTGCCATTAATACAAATCGAGATATTCACGATTAATTCTGCCCATTCTTCCATATGACTAATTTTGAAAAGGCGTCCTATAGTAAAATAAGCTATATTCACGGCAAAAAAGGTTTGATCGGGCACGTAAATCTTGCAAGCAAATACGTCTAAATAACAATTATTATTATATAAATAACAAAAATTCTTGGACACTATACTGTGCAGTAAACGCTTTCCAATTACAGCTATTTGTAGGTAACACATGAAAAAAATGCATTCGCTCCCTTTGAAAATCTGTCTTGAATCGAAACGGTTTTTCTATCCGTGAAAAGTTGATGGTTTGCCATACTGAAGACGTGCTCAAAGTTTCATCCAAATCGGAGCAAATCCGTCTTGATATTACTTTTCATATCGCTCATTTCTGAAATTACTCAATTCCTCTACCATCTTATAGCCTCAATGAGCCCTAACAAATAATCATTGAGAAAGAATGTAATAAATGTAGAACCTTTACCTGAAGCTCTGCAACACCTATATGTAACGCAACACTGCTTATCTGTTTAGTTGACTTCCACCTCCAGGATAGATACATAACTTATTAAAGTTTTCATGAAACTTCTCCATTTAAATATCACCTTAGTAATAACGTATGGAATGGACGTTGCCTTCCTTTTATACTGTTGAATTATTTTGAATGAAAACCACTTACAAGTAACGTACCAGATCACACAAAAGTCACTTAAAAGCATGTTCATTCAAAAAGTGAACGCATTTCCACTCCACCGGCTGGACATTTTTTTTCGTCTGCCAGTCGCATTTCTGTTTGAATGCCGGACAGAAAAAAAGTACGACTGAAAAGCACTAGCATCATAAACGTTACTGTAGAAAAAGATAGATTCCTCACCCTCGGAATGTAAATCGAAATGTAACCTAAATGCCATCCCACAGGGGCAAACTTGCGGCTCTGAAGTGGTTGTGATTTCTATTACTGTAAAACCGTTTAGTACCTTCGGATCGTTTGGAAATCATTCCACTTCGAAACGCGTCTCAGCAGACTCCTGAAAGTAATCATCATCGAAAGCTGGATGATGGCTGCAAATTCACTGCACTCGAGCAAAGATGCCCAAGTATACGACGTCAGGCGAAACATTTTCCTGCAAGGATGTGCAATGACGGGTAACGTGTAGCCAGCCAGTTGGAATTCAGCCATTCTGGTAGACATCACTGCTTCATAATAAGAAGAGTTGCAACCCTCCATGGCAGTATAAATAATCTTTCCTGTAAACGTGGAAAATATCATGAAAATAAAAAAAAATATACACATAAGAAATAAAAGTAAGTATTTGAGAGCACCTGACTTGGGAATGAAAACCAGAAAACTGGTGGAGCGCTGTGCTCATCTTTCAGCTCCCTATCTGCCAATTCAGGCACATCGCGTGATGTTTTCCTCGAAAGGGTTCGGTTGGAGGGCAGAGAAGATATTTTTTCCTCCCTCGCAATGTATTCGTGAGATGTGAGATACCTAATCCAAACGGAAAATAAACTACAGGAACCATTCCGTCTGTTTGGAGAGAACACAGCGAATCTCACGGTAAACAAAATCATAATGAAAGTGGAATATCTTCGAGCGTAGCGCAACCCCAGGACCTGCCGGGACTGGTAACGACCGACACCAAGCATCAGGGAGGTGGTACGGAAAAACTGCGTTCAGAACGGGGAATGGAAGCTAGTAATGCCACGCAGAGATATAAGCTGCTCACAGCTGACTACTACTTAAGTACTGGTTCGACTTCTGTTTGCTGCTCAAAAATGGAGTGAATAAGTATGAAAAAGTGAGGACGAAAATAAAGCTGAATATGCCGGCAAAGCAGTACTTTTGCTATGCTTGGGGCAACTATGCAACGTAAATGGCAATAAATATTTATAATGTTTTAGCTTTGTAGCTTCGAGAAAGATTACATTTTACTGAACAGACTCGTTGCACACACCGAACTATGTGAATATGTGTATGTCTGTTCATGGAAATGTAGAGTGGTCTGATTGCACCAGCCAGTTAGTGAAGTCATTTAGAACGGAAAAATACGAAATTACTGTCCAGCATGCATATGTTGGTGTATGGTGCCGTTAAAGCCATGGAATAGAACGGAGGAACTTTTTAAATTTTATTGTACATAGCTTTTTCACGGAACCAATGTTATTCATTTTATGTCAAGCAACAAGCAAAACTCTGCTCTTCGAAAGATGAATAACACTTCAAACTTTTCGTCTACTGCTTGACGAAAACGAGTGTCTGGAGAAATATTACTTTGGATTCAATCACTCTAACTCAAATAGAACGTATTAACAGTAAGATAAACATCAGTGGAAGGATCAATGAATTCGCTTACTAAACAGAAGGGCCGCGCCCCGTTAGACTCTCATGAGTGCAGTGAAGTTAGTAATTTGAATGGGTAGACGGTCGTGACTCTAAGCAACCGATTACCGAGAGAGGACATCAAGTTTTCCGAACAACGCATGATGTATGATGTATGATATTTCTGTACCTCCTATTATAGCTATGGCGTAACTAATTAGCGATGGACTGTCTTAGCAATGTGATTTAATTAAGACACACCAGTGAATTGATTTGAAATGCCATTGAAAGAGCTTCACTAGTTAGCAGTCTTGTAGCTCCTAGTTTAAGGGGAGCTTCTTCTGTGAACGGGGGTTTTCGTTCCTTCATTTTGAGCCTGGATGAAAGAAAACTGTCTGTTGCCCAATCTACAATTTTTATGTCATTATTCTTTACTAGAGTCTGCTGCAGTGTAAATTTCATGGTAAAATGTCGAGCTGTTCCTGAGGTTTCAAACTGGTGTACTTGTTAACTAAAGAACAGCTTGACCGATTTAAAAAAATAATAATATCGGATTAAAGCGTAGTAAATTTAAAATGGAAAAACGTTTAGAAAAATTGTAAAAAAACATTTATCACACTTTTCTCCCCCTTTTAACTTTTTTTGCCTTTCTCTATAGAAAGGTATAAGAATTGCTGGAGAAAACGATTTTCAAACGGAGCCTCGGAGACCCATAGTGTTATATACCATTCGACTCAGTTCGGCGAGATCGGAAAATGCCGTTCTCTTTCTCTCTTTCTGTGTGTGCACTTTTCGACGATATTTTGACTTTTGGTTCCGGGGATATGGTTGTATAAGTGACGTTACCGACAAAACACGATGTTTTTTTACCGCTTTTATGCACATAATGTCCCGGGTTGGCGGTTCAATGCATAGGACGCTGGTCTTACAAGCCAGTTGTCGTATGTTCGAGCCCCGACCTGGAAGGGTTCTTAGTGTCAGTAGGATCCATAGTACTAGCCATGCAATGATTCTGTACACTAAGGATCGGCTGCGAAGTCTGTTGAAAGAGAAAGGCCAAATTCCACAAAAGGAATGTAATGCCAAGACTTTGCTTTTTTTATGTACATAAAGGTGTCAATATATTGGGATCACCTCTAATTTCATAAAGCGCTAGTGCTCCAAAGTTTTTTAGCTCCTCAATAAAAACACCCCATGCAAATTTGAGCTAAATCGAATATGAGTAAAGGGTGCACCCGGCGGTTAAGGTTTGAGAATTTTCGATCTTGAAAAATCACCATAGGAGTACATGAAATTTCCGAAAGCGAAATTTTGTTTATGCCAAAAGTCTTAAAACTGCATGAAACGTCGAGATTTGGTATTATCTCGAATAATTTTTTTTAAATTCGACTTTCTGGGACTTGAGATTATTTCTAAGTTCCAGAAAGTAGATTTTTTCGAAATATATCTTCTATGAAAGCGAACTATCGAATTTGCAGATTTATTACTCATCACCCTGTAATTCCAGTACCGGAAGTCAGATCCATCTGAAATTTGAAAAAAAAATCTATGGGGTATTAGCATTAGTCTACGGGTGTAAAAATCGGTTCTTCCATTTCGGAGGAAAGTAAGTGCATATTTTTCTCACACACACATACATAACATTTTGCATACTCGACGAACTGATTCGAATGGTTTATGTCACTCTGTCATCCAGGTCTCGGTTCAAAAGTCGGTTTCCACAGTGCATAGCCTTTTTATATCAGAAAGGAAAAATTGCAAAAGTAAACAAAAAATATACAATATTGTTTGTCACAGAATCGACTCCTGAGGCTCTAAAATGCACACCGTTTACCTCTGCGGAAATAACATGTCCCACTTTGAGCAACCATATTTCAGAAACAACTCGATATTTTAATATAAAATCGACACTGTAGCAGTCTTCAAAGAGCAGAATAATCACCCGTAGTTGTACTTAGTGATGGACCGAATGAGTGAAAATGCTCAATGAACTAAAAATTAAGTAAATCATTTTCGCGGTGTATACTCACTCACTTTTCATTACGTGGTCAATAACGAGGTCGGCCACGAGCAAAAGCTGTGCTACTGAGGAAGGGAAGGAATGTTAGTTGTTTTTAGAGACCGCGGGTACCACTGCATCTCCACGAGTTTCAGGTTGTATGGACAGGAGATGTATTAGTAGGAATGGGAGAAGATCTGGTATATGTTTTGATAAACAATATGATCTCAATAGAAAATACGGTGTACGAAACGATAAACTACCAAAATTCGTAAAATTACAGATAACCGGCTGTCAGGAGACCTGGCACATCATTCATTTGTCAATTTTTCCACTTGTGTCTTTACGATGAATGAGTAATTCATAATATTTCAACCGGTTGAACTATCATAGAACAACAAATGAACATAACGCGAGATGAAAAACTATTTTGAAACCTGTTCTCAAGTCAATATAATCAAATAAGTTTATAACAGAAGCTGGCTACCGGGGAAATCATTGGTCGCCAGAGTTAGTCATTTTCGAAACAATCGACGGATTACTCTTCCGTTATGCTTCAGATGCAGCTACCAGAACATTTCTCCTATATAGAAAGTACTTCTAACTGACTTCAATTTATCTTCAACAAATATTGCCAAATATTGCCAAAGAGTCCAATCTGTTCGGGTTTTCCATTCGATTGTAAAATTACGCATCTGTTTCTAGTCGATTAAAGACAAAGAACGAGTTCGATAGATTACATTTTATATGAGAGGTAATAATAATAAAAGCAAGCTAGTGTTAATCTCGGAACTGAGAATCGATTATCCGATCGTGTCCCGTGTGGTTAAATTACAAGCAAAGGAATGTAACCCTGTGCACGTCGAAATGCCTCGTAATAGATGAAAAGACGTACACACTTAAAAAAAATCGTGTAAATTTACGTCTACACAAATGCACATAAAAGGAGTGTCGTAATTCACTCAAATTTACAACTCAAAGTAAATAACGTCATATCATAAACTTCACAGTTAATTTATATAAAGTTTACATCAACGCAGTCACAAAAGTATTTTTTTATATGCTAATAGATGTAATATTGTGTCATCACCGCACAAATTACGGCATACTTGAATTTACGTCAAGCGTAAATTTCACTTTTCTATGAGTGTGCATTAAAGCTGATACCAAGCAGTTCTCTGGACTGGAGTTTTCCGTTAACAAGCCTCGCCTGGATGTTCCGGAGAAGTTTCGGAAGAAGAAGGTCGACAAATTTTCCAAAAAGTACAACGCGGTAAACTTAGGAACTCATACATAACAGCAGATTCCATCAACGGACAAATATATAAGATTTGAAAAGTTTCGAAAAACAGAGAAGGTTTTCAAAAACGGCAAGGATTTAAAGAAACAATGAATGAAAGTGTAAAAGAAAGATGGCGCAAGTGTTACACAGAATTCAATCGAAAGTGTTAAGTCCGAAGTGCGGACATTCACCCTAGGAGAGAAAGTTGAATTAACTAAGTTTGTAAAAACATATCTAAAATGTGTTTATTTATTATCTGAGAGTTTCAGAAAAATCTGACTTAAAATGATTTTTTGATGATCATTTTTGTCTGTTGCATAACTTTACGTCTGCCTAGCGGTTTATATTGAACTGCATGGGGTATAACAGAATCAAATAAACTGTTATGCACTGACGAGTAAGACAAAACTTAAATATAATAAGGGCGAATATCTCTTGTTGTCTTGTTGATTTTAACGCAGCAACATAATTTTTTCTTCTTACCATCTTGAATTTGTTCTGCAATTTCTGATAAAATTTTCAGTAGCGTTAGATAACTACAAATAACTCAAAGTTGAAGTTTTCTAAAATGTTTGGTATGAACGGAATACAGTAGAATACAGTACCAAAAAAAGGTGCACAAAATTTCAACCGTATGAATTGAACGAATCATCGCACAAAGCGTATCGAGCAAAACTGATACAAAGAAATACAAAATATTGACAGTGAATGTGTACAGTGGGCTGACGACACGCTTTGTTTGCTAGTAATGCTTATGACAGACATGTGATATCGGTATCACTGTACACCATGAAATCACATGTCTGTCACCCTGAATCACGGTGGTATCACGCGAGCATCATGATACAACGATGATTTCCGTACTACGGTCATTCATCGTTGTACTGCGCAAAATCACATCACTGTTTACTGCTACCAGCGCCAATGGCGAGCGATGGTGAACTCATGAAACAATATTTCCTTATTCTGAGCATCAAATAATAAACAACCATCGTCATAATTTGAAAAAAATCTCGGTAAAATGCTAACAAGCAGCATAAAACTTATATATTTGTAGCATATTTTCAAAAAGCAGTCAAATCAAGAAATATTCATTAATTTGGTGAAGTTTTGAAATACAAATAAGGAAAACAATTTATTCATATTTGTACAAAAAATCAGCACTATTGAGTAATTGTTTTCTATTCAATAACAAGTAAGATTATTGTTGAAATTGATTTAAAAACATAATGATTCATATTTTGAATGCACATGTGGTAATAATAAACGATAAATATCCAATACATGAATAAACCAATTGTGTAATCATCCTGTTTATTGATGACCTATCGAAATTCCATTTATAACATTGGTCCCCTATATTCACTTCTGGAAACTCTAAATCTTCTTATTACTTCGTCTTGTGTTATCGGGTTGAATGCCGTTCGATGAAAAAAAAACTTGTTTTTAAATTGTTTAGAAAGAGTCTTATTTTGGGTATGAATAGAGAGAACAGCGAATCATGTCTTTCAGTGTGAGTAAATTGAAGCAGAACACGTACCAAGTTACATATTCAATTTAGGAAATACTTGTAATAGTTTTCAGTGTTACTTCATAAATAAGCATAACAACTTTAAACTTCTCAAAATACTAATAAAACGATTAACATATTATGTTCCAGTGTAGTAGACCGTTTTTCATACGATTTCTGAAGCACTTTGCTATTATATAATAGCATCAAACCTATGTCAAATCTATTTCGGAATGATTTAAAATTCAAGAATGTTTTAAATTCAGTTTTATGATAAACATAATCCCTTTTATGAAAATTTCGTGATGAATAAACTGTTACGTTGACAGAATTTTCTGAAATATGTGAATGCCGTTTCTGATGATTACATACTAATAATATCTTATATTTATTTACTATTTTGAGACTCAATCTTAATAGTTTATGAGCTCTTATTTTTATCGTGAATATGCGGGTGAAAGAGGAATTATGACTGAACACCTTGAAATATATGCGGATTTGGCAAAAGTGAATAAGATTTACAAACAAAATTTAGTGATTCATCACCATTTTGGTAGAAATCAGCGTCGTTGCAAAAAATAGTGCTCGTGTTCCGAAAATTAGTTCTAAAAGCCTTTCATATTTCCTCCATTCTATATTTATATATTTTTTTTTTTATTTTTATCAGTGAATGTTACGGTAGAACATCAAAATTATGAACATATCATTTTCTCTAATTCTAATTACATTTAAACAATGAAGGAACAAATCCTGTATCCCAGAACAAACGTGTCAAAAATGTACCTTAAAATCATAAAACTTGATATGAGTGATACTGTCATCCAATGAACAATCACACACAAATAGTTTAATAGCTAAGACAGAGAGACAACATTATATCTGTCATAAATTAGTTGCTAGTAATAATCTTCAAACCACAAAAATTTTTGGTTTCTATATTATCGATCATCGGAGCTGGGAAATTAAGCTAAATTTTGAGTTTTTTCGTTTCACAGTACATTCATTCTGTGCGCAAAACATGTCTGTCACCTCATCGTTGTACGCGTACAACGTTGTACAGAAATCATTGTACGGAAATCACATGTCTGTCAGCGGTATAACTGAACAAATCAAATTTGTTGTTGTCACTATATCAACCAAAAAAATCCTTTCAATTACTCAAAATTTTTTAATTTTTACAATTACTACTGAGTTTTAAGCGGTACTAGCAAGTTCCCAAAAAGGAACCGTTGGAGTAGATTGATTGAGAAATAATAGTGAATATTGATACCAACTCAACTCAAATTAAGCATTTCAACAGCCTAATTGCTTCTATTTCACAAAGAAGAATAAAGGAAATGTAAGAATGGATACAAATGCTTCACCTACTGTAAAGAAGGACGACGACTCGGTAAACTCTGGTGTCGCGGAATTGACGATTTAGGGTGTGAACCTCTTCGCGAATGATTTTATCATTTCGATCGATACTCTCTAGGATAGTAGTTCCGACGACACGACCTGCCACTCGTCTATTTAAACTGTATCGTAAATTCAACTACCCCTCAGTAACTCGTAATGTCAAAACGAGTTCGCATGATTTTTTTTTAAACTGGCAACCTTGGCCAATATATTGTTATTTTCGACTAATAGTTACCGATATCCTAGCAACGATTCGACTAACGTGTTGTTTACATGTCTTGTACCGTCGGATTGAGCGCAATTCCTTCTCGATAGCTGCTGAACCTAAAGTGCCTTGTTTTCGATAGCTACATTAAGAGTATACGGAACTGTGATCGTTGTAGAAGAGTCGGAGTTTGATTCCTTTTGTCAGTTTCCGTGCCTTAAACTCGACCTATTTTTGATTTTGTGTATGTCTATCAAATCAACATGTAGAAACGCATACAGCCAGTACTCAGAAATCTTATAAATAAATCACAACTGTGTTGTGATAATTGGCACCCAGCTCTCCGGTTTAATACACAATAATATAAGAGTTATAAAGACCGGTGTACAGCGAAAAAATACTGAATTTCCAATCATTGATGGAAAATGTCGGCAATGGAAGAATACATCATCTTCTTTCCACTGCGCATTGGAGCTGGCTCCCACAATTTGGTTCCAACTAAGTTCCAGCAGACCCTGTCAGCTTGGAGCGAAGTCAATCTTCAGTTCAGCAACGCCATCGCACGGCATCACATTCAACATATCATGTCAATTGTATGGGTGCGCAGCCCTGCTATTTTGGCGCGCACGAATTTGACATTTCTCTCCCCTACTTCTATGTATGAGATTCGATGCGAACTCACCTGAGGGCGACATGCTCGCAAAAAAGGATGTTGCCAATGATTTGTTCGGGAAATGTGAGAGCTGGATATCTTGTTAATATGATGTCTTTGGTTCCAGGCTCAAACTCCTGCGTTAGCACTCTAATGGCATATGTTTATATGCCAAGGGCAGATATATCAAAACTAAAGATTACGTTACAACCCTACCAAATTTTGTATTCTCTATCGAGTTCGAGATTTCCATAAAAAAGCATCACTCAATCGAAATGCAGAATGAAATTTTTTACATTCGGCCGAAATATTCTAATACGATCGAAATGCAGAATAGGGGTAATAATTTCGGATTACATTCAGTTTATTTATCAGAACCAATCCAGACTAGATAAAAATATTAACTATTAGAAAATCTGTGATATATTTTAGTGTGCAAATGCAATCGTTCTATCATTAATACAAACACACAACTGACTTTTTTTTGCAGAACCGTCTGACCGCTTTGCATTGTATGTACAATTCCTGTATTTGTTCTTGTTGTTTATTTTTCGTCACCGGAGAAAAGAACTGTAGATTTTTCCGTGAATCTCTGTGCAAGCAAATTCTGCTCTGCGGAACGGAAAGATCTAAAGGTTTGTTATCAAGTTTGCCACATTGGAATTGGTAGTATCGTTACTGACAATATCTCCTGGCTTAACTTAAACTGCTCGTGATTTTCGAGTTCATTCTCCACATTCAGCTAATAAATCAAATTTGCATTTTTGAATTCAAATCATTCACTTTTGTAATTTTTTTTTGTTTATTTAGTTCGCCGAAATTTCTTGGTAACCAGTCCGTAGCAACCAGAACAGTGTTGCTTGAGAAGACTATTTTTATAATAAACAAGGGAACGCTCAATACTGTGGTAACTGGTAGTGAATCACTCACGAACACTTTTTATTGCGATTTTTCTTCGAAGTGTCTGGTCGTGTCGTCGGTAGTTCAATCATCCTAAACTACGAATCCATTTCAAACTTTGAAGTTATTTGGTTATATTTTGCACAGTAAATTGAAATGAAAAGTTATTCGGTTATTATTTGCACAGTAAATGAAATAATCACTGGTAGTGACAAAATTGCTATACAGAGAGCATACGGAAAACTCCATGTGACACTTTCTAGACATTTTCTGTAACGGATAATACTTTTTTTATTTATGACTTCTGGTCAGTCAGTAATTTTTACTTTTTCTAGGTTTTTAACGATATCAAACTAACTGGAGATTATGAGAGGAGATATAATATGAAACTATAGAGCCATAGTACTTAAGGAAGAGAAGGATGTGAAGATAAAGTGCGGAAAAGTGAAAATTGACAAAGGGTCATTTAAGTAAGCAGAGGGCTTCTCGTATCTAAACTTTTACCTTCTACCAGAGGAAGGCATCAACCTTAGGCATCTTAGCGATACGAATCATCCAAGTCTCTGATATGTCAGAAAGTAAAGGCGTATCTGAACTTTTACCTTCTACCAGAGGAGTCGAACTTAGGCATCATGTGACAACTTATCGTAACTTTTCTTTTGCCGATTCGAATAGTAAATGGCAAACAACCTTTGCCTTCACTTTCTGACATATCAGAGACTCGGATGATTCGTATCACTAACGGATAACATAATAACAAATTTTAGATTTGAAAAGAAATTCCTGCATTTGTCGGATTTACGACATGGAAATAGGAGCCAAATGCATCTTTTCCTGGCAGAAATATTCAAACCACCAGATACCACACAGCCTCGAGGTTAATTCTGTCCCGAGAAAAATTATAGTCGTATCAATCTCCTACTGGACTTCAATCATTAGTTCTTAAGTCGCCCAAAATACTTGATTTCCTGAAAAGTTCATAGTACTTTTCGAGCTTTCACCGGTCAGATCAACGAGCAAGGATTAAAGATATAGGTTCAAACTAATGGCTATCAGCTTATTCGTCTGCAACTCTAGTCTCTAGAGTGGGATTCTTACGTAGGATTATTATCTGCATTCAATTCAAGGAAGAATGAAACGAGAACCCCTCTTACTCCCATCCATGATTCTTCATAAATCACAACTCGATCTAGTAAGCCATTATCATGGTAGCCATGTGATGTGATGAGCTACGAAAACCATAACTGTTTATCTACCCAATCCTGCCGATGATTGCTGGGAGCGCCAACCAAAGGATGCTCTGCATTGGTATTTTTCCTGTCAGAGTTTTGAACTGTTGTAGGAGAATACCAGAAGCAGACAAAGAGAAACAATTAATCTTACTGTTGGATCAGCCTTCCTCCCATCACGAAAGGACCACAGACCGGACGTTGTTCCGATCCGACAGTAGTGCACTCGGACAAACAAAGTGCTATGAATGCATTCAGCAAACTCCGACATCATTCACCAGATTCCAGCGAATTTATTTTATGTTTGTTACTCAGACCGGTCGCTCTCCAATCATCATGATTATATTTATCCTACCTGCTTCTGAGAGATGACCGAAAGTTATGGTTTCCTTGCTGTATCATAGAAAATGGCTAGAAGAATTATGCGATGCCGCTTCTGATGCATGAAGGATTGTTGTTCGAACTGGACTCGGAAATGTGCACCTGAAATTAGCCCAACATGCTTCTGCATGAACCGAGTGTGAATTATAAATATTTAGTTAAGATGAACTGAAACAAATTACGACAGTATTGAGCCATAAAGGTGACGTTTGAGTTCAAATGCCACTGGTGAATTCTTCGAGTGTCACCGGATATTTGTTTGATTTACTGTCCGTATAAATAAATATTTTGATAAGAGATTCTGTTGGAAGCGGATCAAAGGAAGAAGTCGTATGAAAAGTTTGTGGTGTTCGACTGGTATAGTTCATAGAATTATCTGTATAATTTATTATTCACAAAATAATAGTTAAATTATATTCCATTCTGTTTCGATTGCTTATTACAAATGCTGAATATCAAGTATTCTTCATGAACCTAAATTTTATAATGTTATAATGACAAGAACGGAGCATTATCAGACCACTATTTGGATTAGAAAGAGTTTTTTTAAATAATCGCCCTTATTCTGAATAACGGCGTATTGGTTTTCCGATCGAATAAGTTTCGGTCGAATCCTACCTACCTTTGATTTTTCTACCGTTATTAGGAATACGAATGAAATACGATCAAAAAACAATACGTCGTTATTCAGAATAAGGGCGAATATTCATCTTAAGCCTGCGACACACCTAATTTCAACTTCTCGCACTGAGCTTCCATTGGTTTTTCAATTATTGAGTACTTTTCTGGCTCCGTGTACTTTCAAAGTGACAGCTACTCATGAGACTATGGACCATCTAGCGAATTATATTAACTTTTAGTTAAAATTTAACAGTCGAGCAGTTATTTTTTATCGAAAAGTTAAAAAAGATTGACAGATGGAGAAATGCTATACCCTGAACGTAAGAAAAACTTACTTCGTTCGACTATGTTAATGGGAATTTTGACTGAAAGTATTAAAAGAAATTACACAGAAGAAATTTTTACTAAAGATCTAAAATTATAATCAGAATTTTCTCTCCGTGTCGGAAAACAACTATCAAACTGTCAAAAATAATCATGCCTCCGAAAAGGATTATTCTGGACAACGACAGAATAACTGCAAACTGTCAAATTTTAATTAAAAGTTAAAATAATTCGCGCGATGATCCACATCCTAAATGTAACCTAGGACAGGACCAGACGACTTTCTCCAAGAAGAAATACATCTTCTTATTTTTGTGGATCCCAGTAGTGAGTTTAAAAAGTCTCTCGGCCTATATTTCCAGAACAGAAAGAAAGGTGATAAATAGTCAATGTAGGTCCTTATTACCAGTATCACTACACGGTGAAAACCAAGTGAAGTGATTGTGACCCTTATTATCGGTATCATTTCACGGTGAAAATCGAGTGAAGTGAATGTAAATCTTTATTACGGAAGTCGCTTCAGAGACAGAACTAATTACTTGCACTTGATGTCATTATGAATATCACGCCACCAACATTTTGTTGAAAAAGTAAGTTTTTTCCACTACAGTCATCACTTCACTATGCGTGATACTGGCAATAGGGAAAATCAAGTGAAGTGACATGTAAGTGAAGTGAATGTGAAAGTAATACCGGTAATAAGGGCCGTAATTTCACAATCCATATCGAAGTTATTATAGGTTAAAATTGAGTTTTTTTTGTGTTGAGTATTTTCAAACTGACTTTGGACTTAATATTTACTTCATTTACAGATTATAGCAAATAGCAATCAACGAAACACATTCAGCATCTAGTACCTTGAAAATAAAACAATCAAGTTACATAAATTTCAGAGACGAGTACATGCTTATGCAAACTTTAACCAATCACGTGTTGGTCCAAAACTGGCTCTAAAAGTGGATACATAGTTGTCTGGTCCTGTAACTAGGCACATTTTATACATTCTTATAAAGCTCAAATTTTGACCTAAGCAAAAATTCTGAAATATCTTTATAAAAAAACTCATCTCAAAAATGGTTGGTCCGGTAGATTTGGTAGTGATAAATGTAATTTTTAGGGCTTTATCTATTTTTTGGAAATGAATATGATAGAAAAAAATCCAATTTGTAGGAAACATAATTACCAATAGCAGAAACTTTACGTCTGTTTAGCGATTCAAATTGAACTGCCGAGTTTTGCATTAAGCAGCTCAATTTGAGTCTAAGACGAAACGTAAACAAAATTTACAATTACCAAGCTAAACACAAAATTTCATATGAATGAAAATTGGTTTTTGTTTTGTAAATTAAATTTAAATATTTTAAATCAATTAGGTTTCTTCAATATTTTGTTTCAAATTATGTTAACTAATTTTGTAAAAGTCACCATATTTTTTATGAAAATTTGAAAAGTACCGGAGTTGCATGTTGCAGTTTTTAAATGGATTGACTAAATGGGCGTTATTTTGGTATTTTAATGAATATCTTCAATATTTACTATTTGGTTTATCCATGATTTTCTGTTTCAATTTGAAAAGAGAATTACGTATATCATAAGAAAAACCGATAAAGAAATCTGCAATCAATAAGAAAGTTTCAAAGACATTGGATAAAACACCGGAAAATGCAAGGGAAAACCGTAAATTTCGGGTTAACAAGAAGCGAGGTGGCACGTTTTCAATTCAGCCATTTTGAAAAAAAAAATGAGACAATTTTAAACAAATATAGATATAAAATGTTCACGCACGACTTTGTAATGGATAGAAAATATCATTAATAGAAAATCGATGATATTTTTTCGAAACAGCTTTGGAACGCTGGCGATAAAATATAAATAAAATACATTTTGAAAACCCTCTAAACACTTTTTTTACATTTCTCTTTAGAAAGGTTATAGAATTGCTGGAGAAATCGACTTTTAACTGAAGCTCCGGCGACCCCAATTGTTATATACCGTTCAACTTGGTTCAACGAGATAGGAGAATGTTTGTGTGTGTATGTGTGTGCCCCTTTTTGAAAAAAATCTCACCGCACAATCGCTGAACCGATTTTTAAACAATTTAGGCTCGTTTTTTTTTTTTTTCATAATAAAATTTTTATTGGGCTCATTTGCGTTAGCTTAACGTGGCCGATTGTCTTGTTGTTAGGTGGAAAAGAGTGGAAGCCGTATTATGGGACGACCTGCTCCCCTAGAGTTAGTAAAGGAGTGTCAGGAGGGTGGGACCTGGTGTGTCATTTATGGATGGTTTCCAGCAATTCAGCTTGACCAGTGTTTAGTTCGTTTGGGGTAGGACCACTGTAGAAGAAAGAAAGAGAAAGAGAGGAAACTAGATTTGCACGTTTATAGCTTTGAGGAAGTTATAGAGGTAGGTCATGTAAAGGAGATCTCTGGTTGCCAAAACGTCACGGACTGGAACATAAGGTGGTCTACCTTGGGCCCGAAGGGAATCAATTAGCTGGAGTCTGACGTCGCAATACTCGGAGCACACCCAAACAACATGCTCGATGTCATGATAACCGTCTCCGCAAACGCAAAGATTACTCTCACTAAGGCCAACACGATGAAGATGCGCTTTGAGCAAAGAGTGGTTGGACATAAGTCTTGACATTGTGCGAATAAAGTCCCGGTTCACATCCAACCCTCGGAACCAAGCTTTCGTCGATACCTGCGGTATAATGGAATGTAACCACCGTCCTAGATATCCATCATTCCAGGAGGTTTGCCAGCTGACGAGTGCCTCTTGACGAGAACGACTGAAAAATTCATTGAAGCAGATTGGTCTTTCATAGGTTTCACCTTGTAATGCGCCCACCTTGGCCAGTGAGTCCGCCATCTCATTACCCCTTACGGAACAATGTGATGGGACCCAAACCAAGGTAATCCGGTATGATTTTTCAGATAAAGCACTCAGTGAACTAGGCTCGTTTGAAAGCTACTATTGGGTTGTGAATCAAGTTCGAAGCTAAAGTGGCCTTTCACTTCCGGTTTCGGAGAAATGCTGGTATAAATGACGTGTCCGACAAAACGCATTTATTTCTCCCCTCAATATTCTCCGTGATGGATGAATCGATTATAACAAATTTGGGCACGTTTGAAACTTTTGGTTTGGTGAATCAAGTTCGAAAACCAATTGGCTGTCGCTTCCGGTTTCGAAGATATGAAGGCACAAGCGACATAACCGACAAAATGCATTTTTTGAAATGGCTTAACCGATTATAACAAACTTAGGTCCGTTTGAAAGTTACTGTTGAATTTTGTATCAAGTTTGAAGATCATGTGACTATCACTTCCGGTTCCGGAGATATAGTGGTATAAGTGACGTAACAAACAAAACGCTTTTGTTACTATCCGCACTTTTTTCAGAAAGTTAACAGTGATCAAGTTCTAATGTATTTTTGCTAATATATTTGGTTTCACGAATGTTGTCGAATATGCGAGGTAAGCGTAGAGTGACGCTGTTTTGAACTACCCGGAACAATCTGAATGAATTTATGTTACAAATCAGCCCAAATTCGTGTCAGAAACTATCCTAATGAAAAAAACCACTGGGTGGATTTAGAAGAGGTTTTTGTTTATAATCTTTATTCTTTCACATGAAAAATCATTTGGGAGCATAAACAATTTATTAAGGAGCAAATATAGCACATTAAAGAGCTTAAAAATACATACTGCATCGACATTCCTCTTGAACTATGTTCTACAAAATACGTCAGATCGGCTCATCTGCTAATGAAAAACTGAGATGAAGCTGAAATAATATGATCACAAAAGATTCATGTAAATCGATGTCAGATAATGACAGGTACGACTCACGGCTCGAAATTCTCTACTTGACCCTAATTTTGATGAATCCAATTTAATAACTCCTGATCGAAATAGAAAAAAAAGTCAAACAAAGGGTGGGTATTTTTGCAGCCGTTGATTTGCCTTATTTGCCTCCATGTTTATAGATTATCGCGCAAATATCGGGTTATTGTCCTCTTAATGAAATTCATTTCCGTTATCAGGTACAAACATCTACTGGAAACTTCTAAGGACTTTGTTTATAAAGTTCGAGCATTTTCGCTGCTTTTCAATTTTGCGTGAACAGTTCCAAGCAATCACAACTTTATCTAAGAAAGAATACACTTGTGCCGGATAATTGATAGTAACCTCAATAAAATCGGTTCTATTTCCCACGCAGGCCCGCTTCACTCGAACCAACGCACAGTGGGGAAAAATGGACAAAAACGCGACGATTTTTTTGGAGGCATGATAAAGCTGACCACAAAGCACTTTTTTGGTGTAAAATGATCAGTAAAATCGATTCCATGTATTTAGAAGGACCACACGAAACGCTATCATGTTCATTTTACCCCAAGTTTCCTTTTTATAGTGCATTGTATTCAAGCTTAACTATATAACATGAAACCGAAGAACTTGCAGAAGAGCGAATAGAGTGTTTCCGATGTAAAAAAGTCTAACAAATCGATTGCATATAGTTTCATTGACAGCAGAAAACTCGTTGCACCGTTTTACCCCATTTCTTTTCTATTTATAATATTCAATTGAAATATGATCTACAATCCAAAAGCAGATCCAAATGCGATACATCAATGATGGTTCATAATACGTGCAAAACATCTGTGATCCAATTAAACACAATGGTAATGACAGTACTAGCCTGTTTAACCCGTTTTACCCCAATTTATATCGAAAGTCGTATTTCTGGTTAAACTTTCTCTCGCATACCGAAAGCAGGCTGATTGCGGTTGATGAAAATCGATTGATATTACGAAGAAAGACCTGAAAATAGGATTACAAATAAATTCAATGACCGCACGAATCTTGTTATACCGTTTTACCCCAATTTATCCTTTAACTGAATCTTAAGATTTTGCTCCACATTGAAAGTTTAACCAGAAATACAACTTATGAATTAAATTGGGGTAAAACGGGTTAAACAGGCTAGTACTGTCATTCCCATTGTGTTTAATTGGATTACAGATGTTTTGCACGTAATATGAACCAATATTGGTAGGTCATATTAGATCTGCTTCGTAATTGTAAATCTAAATTCAACATAAAATTATATTTGTCGAAAAATTGGGGTAAATCGATGTAGCACGAAGCATGCGATCATGAACACTATCTGTAAATTATTATTTGAGGTTATATGCGAAGCATAGAACTGTCTTGTTTAACCAAAATTGGTCCAAACATCGATCAGTAGAACTTTTATTCTGTAAATTCACGGAAGAAGATGACTGGGGGTAAAAAAGAATACAGTTGTTTGCGGTCAATCTTATTAAAAACAATCCATTTATCTAACTTATGAGCATGTCAGGAATACCTTCCGATTGGTGGAATTGAATTTTTTTTCTGAGTTTCACAGTTAGTTTTCAAAGTAAAGTCAGAAAAAAGAGGAATTGGAGCAAAATTTACTTATTTCAATAAACGATTACTCTCCGAAGTTTCGAGCAACATTGAGTTAAATAAGCAAATTTGTAAAGCTGACTGTGAAATAAAATTAATTCTGCGACTTCGAAGCAATGTTATTCGAATCGATCTGTAGACAAAATTTCCGAAAACTTTTTTCCAGGAGATTGTAGGATTAGTAGAAAAACGTTTCACACCAATCTTGTTCCATTTTTACCAAGACATCGAATAACTCTTTGGATACCAGAAATCCTGCCATTTTTTCATCACAAACCCTCACTAGCATCATTCGAAACAATATCCTTCAGGATGCCTGAACTAAAAATCATCATCATCATCATCATCATCATCAATTATGTCACAACAATCGCTGGCAAAAAAAAAATCCACCATCAGATCCACCCCATCATCGGGAAGCGAAAGAAAGCTGTCACTGAAACATTACACACCGGAGAGCCGTGAACCGGAGCCATTGAGGCGTAAAATGAGACATTATTTTGTTTTTGTTGGCGACAACAGTTTGGCTGCTGGTCGTCTGCACCACGAGGACCTACCGGAGGACGGCTACATAGCTCGATTTGATGAGTATGCGGAGTGACAGGAGAGCTAACTGAATGGCGGCATGGCAAAAGCTCCTCGGTGTCCTATTTCGACTAACAACCAACAGGACGCGGCATCAGTGCTAAACGTACTAATCATGATTCATGTTTCATTTTTATATTTATTTTAACGATGGATGAGTTTACTTACTCACAACCAACGCTTTTAGTTTAGTTCATAGAGAAAAAACTAGGGGTAAAAGTTACAACCGAAAGCAGTTTGGGACAGCCAACGGTTTTATGATGGAAAGGGAATAAGTAGTGTCATTGCCTAATATGAAAACTACGACGACCGGATAAGTAGTATTGAATAGCCGAAGTTGTTCATAATTACGAATCTGCACAACGTATTTTTTTGTACAGAATCACGAAAAGTATCTCAAATACTACATTATTGAAGTTGTGAAGCAAACTTAAATTAAAACTAATTAACCCAAAACAGAACTCTAAAAATGATGTGATACAATCAAAGATGGCTTTTATAGTATTAAAGAACGCTCTCTAGTAACTCTTCACACGATTCAAACAGAGCCATGACGGAGAGACGGACATCATCTCATCAACAAAAAAAACTGGTATGATTCATTTAACATAGAATGAACACCAGTGCAAGAGCGAATTTCTCCCGATGACCCGTTTGAGCATCATGGAAGACAAACACGAGAAAATAGCCTAAGTGCAACTGAGAGTTTCTCTTTGTTTACTTTCTCTTTCGAGTATTACGGTTCAATCAACAATCCTTCCATCTAACACTTCACATAGGATAATAGCAAAAGCCGTCAACTATCGAGAAGACACTGTAGAATTTGTTGGCAATGACTGGAATTTACCGTCACAATTGAAAGAGAAAGTAAACCAAGAGCAACTGTCATTTGCACTTGGGACCTTTTCTAATGTTCATCGAGCATGGGTTAGCACACTGCTGGGGGATTCGCTCTGAAGCAACAAACGCTCACTCATTCTCGTTTTGCGATCCGATTCTATACGGGTAGTGAATAACTGCGATAGATTCATTATACTATTACCGCTTATTCTAACTATGTGCATCTAGCCTTTGTATAAGTTGTGCCTATGAAAATGTCTGTGAATCCCCACACAAGGGTTTTGAAATGTTGAAACCTAGTATGAGAATCATCGATTCGATTTTCTGTGATGAATGTCAACTTACGATTCTCTCTTAGTAAACTGCACACAGCACCGATCATTGCAAAACTGAATTTATTTTGGCAAGGGCCGTGAAATACTCAGAGTATGAGGTGGAGCGAAGAAATGTAGAAAAATTCTCTCACGGTTCATTCATTGAAAGGCAGCAGGCAGTTCTTTTGGCATCATCTACCAGATTGACGTTAATGTTGACGCGATATATATATATATATATATATATATATATATATATATATATATATATATATATATATATATATATATATATATATATATATATATATATATATATATATATATATACATGTAAATTTTCTAACATCATGAAAATCTTGAGAAATTTTCATTTTTTTACGATTTTCGGATGGTTATTTGAGTTTATGATAAAAAAAAAGTTTTTTTACCCGTAAGAATTTTATTTTAAGTTCTTGTAGAATGTTTGAGAGTCGCATTTATTTGTTGATGTTTAATAATATCTACAGTTTTTATACAATAGCAATACAATTGTGTTAGATTGAATTTCCATTTAATCTACAGAAACTTGAATGAATGAATAGTATTTTTGTGTTTCTTGAATAGTAATTGTTTTAGACTACTATTTCCGGTACTTCTGGAACCGGGAACTTGGAACCGGTATAGCCAGTAAGTAACAGATATAGCCTACAAATTAAATCAGTTTTGAGTCAAATTTATTATAATTTTGCCCTCTTTTACATCGTCGCTCTAAATGACGGTGTACAATTTTTAACACACTTTTCCCTATGAAAGCATGATGAAATTCAATAGCAACCTATGGGACTATGAGTTTTTTTTTATGAGTGACATTATTTGACGCATACTTACACACATACATACACACTTAGCCTTCCGGGCCAATTTTAACTAGTCAATTTTTCAAATGATTGCATAAAGTTTTTATATGAGAAAGGCAGTAAGTGTACTTTTGTAGAAAAGTATCGTTATCATGATTTTGTGAGAATACTAGCAAGTAGGTACAAATTGAATGAAAGATTTACAAACTTACATATTTGTCACCTGAAAAATATAGATTTAAATGTGGCAAACCTGCACGTTATACGAAATTAAACAATGGTTTTGAAATTACACATTGTATTTAAAGACAATGAGAGCTTTAATTTTATTCATGATTCGTGAAAATCGGTTTAACCGTTGCTGAGAAATTGAAATCAGTTTTTGAAGCTTTTCTTCACTATTATCGGTGCTTTCGGAAGCGGAAACTGAGGACTGGGAGTCACAAAGTAGTTTTATATATTGACTAAAGACTGTCCCAGAAAGTATGGACGCAACCAAAAACCGATGCCATTTCGCAATGGTTCAGAATCTGTCAATTTTTTTGGCTGCGTCCTGTTGTTTACACTCTTCTCTAACCACTTGTGCAGTTGTTTATTCGTTTTCATTAATTTGTTTCGAAATGCGTGGACTTTTAGCAGAACAACGTCGAAAAATTGTGTACAAATGGTGCACAGAACGCGGACTGTTACTGAGAAAGATAGCAAAAATGGAAGGAGTAAGTGAAAAAACCGTGCGAAATGCAATCAGGAAGTTCGGTGAGGATAACACCTTTGAGGATAAACCGTAAACGTGTCGAAAAAAAGGTCCTGCTAACCCTCAGTTGGATAAACGTATACTGAAGGCGTTCGAGCAAAAGAAGGAGGTTTCAGTTCGGGATGTGGCCAAAAAAGTGGGCACTTCGAAGTCAAATATTCTTCGTGCTAAAGAACGTTTGAATCTTCGAACCTATAAGAAGCAGAAACAACCAAAACGTAGTCCGAAACAAAAAGCATCGATCAGGCCGAGAGTTCGAAAGCTGTACAATACGATTCTTGCTGGAAATTTGAACTGCATAATCATGGACGACGAAACCTACGTGAAACTAGTTTACAAATCCTTGCCGGGACCACAATATTATACGGTGCGAGAAGGGCAAGTGTTAAACCAGTCCGAGACATCGATTGAAGTCGAAAAATTTGGTAAGAAAGCTATGGTCTAGCAAGCAATTTGTAGTTGCGGTAAGATTTCGAAACTCTTCATCACCACTGCTTCAATGAACAGCGAAATATACATCAAGGAATGTTTACAAAAACGACTTCTACCCATGATTCGAAGCCACAAGGATCTTGTTGTCTTCTGGACAGATCTTCCTTCTTGCCACTACTCGAAATCAACGATAGGGTGGTATACTACCAAAAATGTCACTCTCTTCCCAAAAGACATGAATCCACCTAATTGCCCACAACTTCGACCAATTGAGGAATTTCGGGCATTAACGAAGGCACATCTTGGTAATCATGTCTCGGCAGCCGAAACCATTCAACAGTTCGAAAAAGATTGGAAAAAAGTGTCAAAACTTGTTGCCAAGAAGTCTGTACGGAATTTAATGAGGAACGTTCGCAAGAAGGTGCGCCAGCTAGTCTACAATGGCTATGTAGCAAATGTTGAGAATAATATTCTGTTGTTGTAGTCTAATATTATCAGTATATCGAATAAAATTTGAATATCTAATACTTGTGAATTATTTACAGCGAAATCAATGTGCGTCCATAGTTTCTGGGACAGTCTTTAACTAACAAGACCTGTCAACTAGATAAATTTAGCAGTAAGTTTTATAAAAATGTGCACCTCATTTCGCCATCGCTTGTGAAAATATACTCATGAAATTGAAAATTTTCACTAATCGCACTGTAATACCGGAACCGGAAGTCGGATCTAGATCAACTTTTTGGGGACTTTTTAAAGAATTTCAAGACATTTTTTACACACGGAACGACCGAAATTAGCTCTGCGCCTAATTCGTATTACTGTTTTTGAATTAGTTGATTTTAACAACAAAATTTCCAAAATAACTATAAAATTAGTTAAAATTTAGAATTTACTGTGCTGAAAAAAACTCTTATTTTTAGAGAATGTGTTTAGTTGGCGAATATTCTGGACACAAACCAGCAATATTTCAATCCAACACGAAATTCTCATTGACAACTAATTTCGTTATTAAAATCAGAAACTTTGATTCTATTTATCTATCACCGTCATTACTGAAGGACAGCAGTGTCAAAGCAAAACAATCCATTAAAAAGCTAAAAGGGACAGTCTTGTTGAAACTGCTCGGAAATTGTTTAGATGTTTTTCGCATGTGTTACGATATATCCCTATATAAATTTCTAAACCGATATGTAAAAATGACGTAAACTGTTAGTGGAAAGTGTATTTATTCAGAATTTGTGCGCAGTTGAAGCGATTGTTGGTGATAATGTTTTTACGCGAAACAGTGAAGTGAGTTTCGAGTGTTGCACTCTAATTGTACACGTCAAATGATGTTTTTTGTATCTTCTCATTCCGGGCAAAACAATCCATTAAGGGAGAGTCTTGAAATTGCTTTCTAATTGTTTTGAAGTTTTTCACATGTGATACGATATATCCATATATAAATTTCTGAACTGATGTGTAAAAATGACGTAAATTCTTAGTAGAAAGTGGATTTTGTGCGCATTTGAAGCGATTGTGCGTAATAATGTTTTTACGCGGAACAGTGAAGTGAGTCTGTTGCATTCTAATTGTATATGTATTCGGTTTTTGTTTTCCGAGTGCTCAAAGTTTTCAGTGAGAGAGTCGATTTCGCGAAGTCGAATGAAGAAAACAGCGATTTAGAAGTAAAATTTTTCAAAAAGAAGTTTATGTTTCGCTTATGTCTTTTTCTCCAATACAACATCGTATTTATACCTGCAAATATAGAAAAGATAACCGCGACTGGAATTTTTTTTCGGTAGTAGTGTGCCATCTAGTGGCTAGTAGTCATTACGGTGTTAACGAGCGCCATATAGCTGCTAATTGCAGAAACCAACTCAACCATTTATGTTGGTTGAAAACAACGTTTTATTTCTCTAATTCAACTAAAAAATTAGTTGAATGGATATGAAGCGTGCCTTAGCTAAGAAATGACAGCACGTTTAATTGGTGAATTCAACTAAAAAAATAGCCATTTCAACAAATATTTTATTATTATTAAGAGAATTAGAATTAAAAAATCTAAATTAGCAAAAGTAAGATTTTTTTAGTTGTCTCAAAAAATAACTAACTAAAATCAGAAAATCAACTAATTTTTTCGCCAAAATGCTAATTTCGGTCTTTCCGTGCATAGTCCTCATAATTACTTAAAACATTGCTGAATATACCAAATCGCTCGGACCCACCATTTCTAGGATATATATTACTGAAAATGTTCAACGGATTTTTTCTTAGTCCCTTCGCAAAAGTAAGGCTTGAGTTAAATGGCAAACTGAATCTGCAAATTGTCTCGTTGGGCCATAAATAAAACTTATGCAAAATTTAAACCAAATCAATAAATACCAAACGTAAATTTGTTATTTCCAGTGAAATTCTAAATCAGGCCGAAACAGTATTTATTCTTTGTGCATCCTAATAAATGACAAGAGACGCTTCCGACGACCCTCACCCGAATCGTATAGTTTATTGTTTTGGAACAAATAAAGAAAACGATTATTTTACCACATCTGCAAATCACTTACCATATCAGAAACTTCGTAGCGATTTTAAATAAATTCAGACGGTAGTCTGCTTGTTATTCCTTCACACACCATTACTGCGTGAAAGTTTTCGAGCACTGAGCGTTCTAGGGTTAACTTTTAAACTTGACAGATGACAGAGTAGTGATTAAGATTTATTTAAAATTTCATTTTAGGGATTTGAAACCAACAATAATAGAACCAGATTAAACCAGATTAATAGATTGGCTCGAAGCAATTTTTTTCACTCAATTTTTGTTCCATTTCCCACAGCAAAAAACTCCACCCCAAATATTCACCACGAATGGAAGTGCCAGTATTCATAGCTATTTCCCTCAGTAGACCCATAATACCCCGACTACCAAATTGGAAAAATAGGCTTTTTCTTGCTAATACAAAAAAAATGTAGTACGATACTTAGCCATGTCGGGAGAAGGACTCCAAAAGGAGACGCATTAAACCGCGTACCGAGACCAATCTCGCCAGCTGAAACGGTTCCGCGTGGAAACACTTTCAAAACATCGTCAATTGACCTTTCATTTAGTCAATGTACCGGTGCACTTACCGTCCCGTACCACCTGCACTTCCCTGATTACCGGACGTTTCCCGGTAGAAGAAATCCGAACGGCGGTGCCACATGTGTCTCTTCAAGGAGCCTAAACTGTTGAAGCCAGCTGGTTTGTGTTCATGAACCGAAGAGTGTGGGAGTAGAAGGATCCATGAAAGCGGTACGGATGACAAAATCGCTTTTGCCATGAAAGCGCTCCATTCTGCCTCTTGATTGTTGGTCCTTTCGTGTTCGGCTATCGCCGTCTGTGACACTGCACTACTGGAACAGTTTATAAGTGGAATGGGTAGCTGGCAGAGAGGTCTTTCGGAAAAATTGACTTCTTTCCTCTTGAATGGAAGCTAATGTCGAGTCAAATTGATGTTTATTATATTCAGCTGTATTGTGTTGATTTTGTTCTGCTCCGTCGCCCTGTTCGTATAAGATGGAAAGATGATTTTTAGATAAATTAGATTTTGTGGTACGATACCGTGTTGACTTGTACTACGAGAAATTATTAGCAGTACGATGATCGATGTACCTGGGTTGGCGGTTCAATGCATAAGGCGCTGGTCTTACAAGCCAGTTGTCGCATGTTTGAACCCCGACATGGAAGGATTCTTAGTGTCAGTAGGATTGTTGTACTAGCCATGCAATGGTTCTGTACGCTATGAATCCGCTGCGAAGTCTGTGAAACCGAAAGGTCAAATTCCACAAAAGGAATGTAATTTGCTTTTTTACGTTGATCTATGTTGTAATGCTGCTGCTTTGTATCCCCATTTTTCCAGCATTTCTGCGACGAGTGGATCCACCGGAAATCAAATTTTTTTTAAGTTTGTTTTTTGTATATTTTTGTGCGGCTCAAATTCAGCATACACATATTTCAAGACCAAAAAGGACAATTAGGATCATCCGTTAAAAAATTTTCCACTAGGCTTGATTTTGAGAAGAACAATTCTTGGAAATTTTCAAAAACGTTCATCTCAAAAACGGGTGGTCTAATCGATTTAGTGTCTTCGGCAATGTTTTAGGTAATTACAGGAGTTATACAGAAAAAGTAAACACTGAACAAAAAACCTGTTTTAATCCACCTAGTGGTGTAATGATGCCTTTCTCATGTATAATATTGTGGTATTCTATTCAATTTTTTTCTCTTCGATTTTTGAAAAATCCAAAATTTTTGAAAAATCCAATGCATGAACTAGTATAACTTACAGAATGAAACAATACTTTGCTCGCGTAGGTTATTCTTAAGAAAACGTAGTGGGTTCACTATTATATGCACTTCCGGCACCGGAACCCGAGAACCGGTACAATCGAAGTCGGTTCGTACGGCCATCAACTAACATGACATACAAACTCTACTAGTACGCACTTTACGATTTAAATGCTTGTTGCATCCGAAAATATGCAATAATTTTTGGTAGGACCATAAGACCTTTCATTGGCCCTAAGATTGGGAATAACAGTTTAGAGTCCAGTTTAAAACATTTTTTACGGTTTTTGTTCCGCCGGTTTAAGTGACGGTGTACAATATTGAACACACTTTACCCTATAATGCCGGAATCGGAAGTCGGATCCGGATGAAATTCAGGAATTCCGTATGGGACCGGAAGAACTTTCATTTGAATCTAATTTTGTGGAAATCGGTCAAACCATCGCTGAGAAAAGTGAGTGAGATCTATTTTGGTATATATGACCACTGTTTCCGGTACTTCCGGAACCGGATACCGGGTACCAGGATAGCCGGAATCGGTTTGTTTAGTTGCCAACTGATAATGACTATCGATTTGTGTAGTTTTGAGACCAGTTTAGAATATTTTTTACGGTTTTTGTTTCGCCGGTTTATGTGACGGTGTACAATATTGAACACACTTTACCCTATAACTCCGGAACCGGAGCTTGGGCTTGTTTGAAAGCTATTTTAGAGTTGTGATTCAGGTTCGAATATTAATTAGTTGTCACTTTCGGTTCCGGAGATATTATGGTATAAGTGGCGTAACGGACAAAACGAAATTTTCTCAGAGATAGCTTAGATAGATAGATTTCAAAAATCCTACTATTGCTACTAGCGGATCACACATCAAGTTCTGAGATCAAATTACAGACAGTGACGTAACTTTTCTATTCACACATTTTTACGAAAGTGACCAATGATTGAGCTCAAACGTATTATTGCTGATACTTTTGGCTTCGAGAATATTGTCGAATATGTGACATAAGCGTTGAGTCACGCTTTTGTGAACTAGCCGAAATAATCTGAATGAATTTATTTTGAAAATCAACCCGAATTAGTGTCAGAAATTATCCTTATGAAAAACATATGTTATAATGAGACTGTTTAAATGACAGGAGAAAGGCATTATCAGGCTACTAAATGGATTAAGCAGAGATTTTTTTTACACTTTTAATCTTATATTTCCGGAATCGTTGGTCGTAACCGGATAAAGTTTCATAGCAGCCTATGTGACCGCTGCTTTTAATAAAAGTTTGTAAAATTCGTTTCCGCGGAGTTCGAAAAAATTGAGTTCACTTTTTCCATTCTTCTGAACGTTTTATTTCGTCAGTCCAGAACCGGATGCCTGATCTGGATAAAATTCTATAGCAGGCTATGGTAACTGAAGACCTTTCATTTGAATATTAGTGTACAAAAATACATTTTACTCCGTTACTCCGAAACAGGCAGTCGGATCCAGACAAAATCGCATAACTGAGTAAGTGCCCACAAGACATATAATTCTCTACTGTGTACGCCAGTTGGTTAGCAGTTAGTTGATTGCCAAAACCCCTGATAAACCGATTCTCAGTTCGCGGTTCCGGAAGTACCAGTGGTCTCAAAACGGAGATCAATTCATTTGGCAAGAGATGACAGAACTTTTCAGTTCAAATGAATGGTCTTACGGTCTCATAGTCTGCTAATTAATTTTATACGGATCCGACTTCCGGTTCCGGAGTTGAATCTCCAGAATTTATTCTTCTCAAATTTAAAAATTTGATTGGTTTTCTTGATACTCTTAATTAAAACTTGCTTAAATGGAATAATATGCATAAAAAAATTTACACCTTTATATGTATTTTCACCGATTCTTTAGGCGGAGTTCAAAACCTGCAAAGTCAGAAGAAGATTGAAACGCAACGGTGAAATCACATTTGAAATAAAAAAACGTGTTTAATCCACTTAGCAGTGAGATGATACCTTTTTTTATCATCCGCATGTGTTTTTTGCATGAATATTCTTCGGTGTTTTAGTTCTCATGACATTAAGATTTCAATGACCGTCGTTTCAAGCGGCAATTTAAAGTTCTATTCACTCATTACCCTGTAATGTCGAAACTGCAAATCGGATCGAATTTGAATCTAGCCGTGTAATAATCGATTGAACTTTCCATGAGATGTCGAAATAAATTTTACTTTAGAGTTTACGGTTATTTACGGTACTACCAGAATCGGTATTCAGGAACCAGCATAACCGAAAACGATTCGTATGGCCATAAATTAATATGACGATTGAATTGCAACAGTTTTGAGTCCAACTTTGAAGATTTTTTGTATTGTCATCTTTTATATCGATATGAATTTTAAAAACTCATCACCCTGTAATTCTATAATCGGATAAAATTAATTAATTTTGTATGGGACCATAATTACTTTAATTTGAATTTTTGTTTTTGAAATTCGGTTTGTCCTTTTTTGAGAAAACGATTGAGCTTTGAGAAATGATTCGATACTGGAACCGGAATTAGAAAACCGAATCGAAAACTGAGTACCACTAAAACTGAAGTGAGTTTATTTTTTTTTTTTTTTTATAATAAAATTTTTATTGGGCTCATTTGCGTTAGCTTAACGTGGCCGATTGTCTTGTTGTTAGGTGGAAAAGAGTGGAAGCCGTATTATGGGGCGACCTGCTCCCCTAGAGTTAGTAAAGGAGTGTCAGGAGGGTGGGACCTATACTGTATTGATTTTGAACATATTTTGATATTACAAATCATTCATTAATAGCTTGCATCTTTTAAACACACTTTGCATTTCCGGGTTCTCGGCGTTCTCCAGATTGTAACGAGGAAGAGACTATACTAAACTCGGATGCTTTGTTGGTGTACTTTGATGTTGGTGTGTCATTTATGGATGGTTTCCAGCAATTCAGCTTGACCAGTGTTTAGTTCGTTTGGGGTAGGACCACTGTAGAAGAAAGAAAGAGAAAGAGAGGGAACTAGATTTGCACGTTTATAGCTTTGAGGAAGTTATAGAGGTAGGTCATGTAAAGGAGATCTCGGGTTGCCAAAACGTCACGGACTGGAACATAAGGTGGTCTACCTCGGGCCCGAAGGGAATCAATTAGCTGGAGTCTGACGTCGCAATACTCGGAGCACACCCAAACAACATGCTCGATGTCATGATAACCGTCTCCGCAAACGCAAAGATTACTCTCACTAAGGCCAACACGATGAAGATGCGCTTTGAGCAAAGAGTGGTTGGACATAAGTCTTGACATTGTGCGAATAAAGTCCCGGTTCACATCCAACCCTCGGAACCAAGCTTTCGTCGATACCTGCGGTATAATGGAATGTAACCACCGTCCTAGATATCCATCATTCCAGGAGGTTTGCCAGCTGACGAGTGCCTCTTGACGAGAACGACTGAAAAATTCATTGAAGCAGATTGGTCTTTCATAGGTTTCACCTTGTAATGCGCCCACCTTGGCCAGTGAGTCCGCCATCTCATTACCCCTTACGGAACAATGTGATGGGACCCAAACCAAGGTAATCCGGTATGATTTTTCAGATAAAGCACTCAGTTGTTCCCGTATTTTCCCCAGGAAATACGGCGAGTACTTTCCAGGCTTCACTGAGCGAAGAGCCTCGATAGAGCTGAGACTGTCCGATACAATGAAGTAGTGGTCTGTGGGCAAAGTTTCAATGATCTCAAGGGTATACTGAATTGCAGCTAGTTCTGCGACGTAAACTGAAGCCGGATCACTGAGTTTATAGGAGGCGGTGAAATTTTCATTAAAAATACCGAAGCCAGTGGACCCGTCGAGATGTGATCCGTCAGTGTAAAACATTTTATTACAGTCGACTTCTCTAAATTTGTCATTAAAAATATTTGGGATCACTTGAGGGCATACGTGATCCGGGATTCCATAAATATCTTCTTTCATGGATGTGTCGAAAAACACCGTAGAATTAGAAGTATCATAGAAACGAACACTGTGAGGATTGTAGGAAGAAGAATTATTGTTACGTGACATGAAATCAAAGTACAATGTCATAAATCGGGTCTGAGAATTAAGCTCGACTAGCCGTTCAAAGTTATCGATAACCAACGGGTTTAAGACGCTACATCGAATGAGTTGTCGATATGAGAGATCCCACAAACGGTTTTTCAACGGGAGAATTCCCGCCAGTACCTCGAGACTCCCCGTATGAGTCGACTGCATACAACCCAAGGCTATACGCAAGCAACGATACTGGACTGTCTCCAGCTTGATAAAGTGTATTTTCGCGGCTGAACGGAAACAGAAACATCCATACTCCATCACTGACAATATCGTTGTTTGGTACAGCCTTATAAGATCTGTTGGGTGAGCTCCCCACCAAGTCCCGGTCACTGTACGTAGAAAGTTGATTCTTTTTTGGCATTTTCGTTTCAGATACCTAATGTGACATCCCCAGGTACCTTTGGAATCGAACCAGACTCCGAGGTATTTGAATGTGAAGGCCTGAGCTATGGTTTGACCCATTAGTTGAAGCTGTAGTTGTGCAGGTTCACGCTTCCTGGAAAATACTACCAACTCAGTTTTCTCCGTGGAGAATTCGATACCCAGCTTTAGAGCCCATGTAGACAAAGTGTCGAAGGTAGTTTGTAATGGTCCTTGCAGGTCGGTAGACTTGGATCCTATAATAGACACCACGCCATCATCTGCAAGTTGCCTTAACGTGCAAGAATTTTCAAGACATTCATCGATGTCATTGACGTAAAAGTTATAAAGAAGGGGGCTGAGGCATGAGCCCTGGGGAAGACCCATGTAACTAATTCGTGAGGTCGTCAAGTCTTCATGTGTAAAAAACATGTGCTTTTCCGATAATAAGTTGTGCAAAAAATTGTTGAAAAGTGGGGAAAGACCATGCTTGTGCAGCTTCTCCGAGAGAATTTTTATGGAAACTGAATCAAAAGCCCCCTTTATGTCCAAGAATACTGATGCCATTTGCTTCTTGTGAGCGAATGCCATTTGAATTTCTGTAGAAAGCAGCGCAAGGCAATCGTTCGTTCCTTTGCCTTTACGGAAGCCAAATTGTGTATCTGAAAGCAAGCCACTTGTTTCCATCCATTCATCGAGACGAAACAGAATCATTTTTTCCAGCAGTTTCCGAATACAGGAAAGCATTGCAATCGGCCGATACGAGTTGTGGTTGGAGGCTGGTTTGTCCGGTTTCTGAATAGCGATAACCCTCACTTGTCTCCAGTCTTGAGGAACAAAGTTCTGTTCGACGAACTTGTTGAACAAGTTCAACAGACGTTTTTTCGCGATATTGGGAAGATTTTTAAGCAAATTGAATTTAATTTTATCACGCCCTGGGGCATTGTTGTTGCACGATAAGAGGGCAAGAGAAAACTCCGTCATCGTAAAGGGGGTATCGTTTTCAGTGTATCGAGAGGACGCGACGCGATAGGTATTCGATTCCCGAACAAAATCCGGGCAAACTTTCTTGGCGAAGTCAAATATCCAGCGATTTGAATATTCTACGGATTCGTTATTAGTGGTTGCATTTCTCATACGACGGGCTGTATTCCACAGAGTGGTCATCGATGTTTCCCTAGATAGGCCATTGACGAACCGACGCCAGTAACCTTTTTTTTTTGCTTTAATCAGATTTTTCATGGTCTTTTCTAATGATGCATATTTTTCGTAGTCTTCGCGCTTGCCACTGTTCCCGAATTTTTT
This sequence comes from Malaya genurostris, assembly GCF_030247185.1. NCBI lineage: Eukaryota > Metazoa > Arthropoda > Insecta > Diptera > Culicidae > Malaya > Malaya genurostris. Next base: position 48,126,360 of record NC_080572.1, read on the forward strand.
ATACGCGGATGATTTTGTTTTATATATTTCCGAGCACTCTTTATCCCACCATGGGGTTGAAGGTCGCGTAGTGATTGTAGTTTTGGGTACTCGTTTGGTCTGGGCTTGAATCGCGGCGTTGAGGATCAAGTCAGCTAGGGATTTGTATTCTTCTTCAAGCGAATCTGGTTGTTTCGTTTCAAGAGCTTGGGATACCCAGATCGAGTAGGAATTCCAGTCGATGTTTTTCGTGAGATCATATGTCATATCGACTGATGTCGGTGTTTGTGCACCAGTGGATATTGAAACCAAAATCGGCAAGTGATCACTACCGTGGGGATCAGGGATTACCTTCCACTTGCAATCTAGCTGTAGTGATGTCGAGCAAAGGGATAAGTCCAGCGCACTAGAGCGGGCTGGCGGTCTTGGATTGCGTGTCATTTCACCCGTATTTAAAATTGTCATATTGAAGTTGTCGCACAGATCATAAATTAACGAAGAACGGTTATCATCATATAGGCAGCCCCACCCCGTACCATGCGAGTTAAAGTCTCCTAAAACTAACCGCGGAGTGGGAAGAAGCTCCATGATGTCTGCAAGTCGTCGATGCCCTATCGAGACTCTGGGAGGTATGTAGATAGAAGCTATACAAAGATCTTTGCCTCTAATTCTGATTTGGCAAGCAACAACTTCAATGCCCGGGATCAAGGGGAGGTTAATTCGATAAAATGAATAGCACTTTTTGATCCCTAAAAGAACCCCTCCATAGGAGTCTCCTCGATCCAGGCGTATAATGTTGAAATTGTGGAAGTCAAAGTTTATATTTGAAGTGAGCCATGTTTCACACAATGAAAATACGTCGCAGTTACGCGAATTTATCAAAAATTTGAAAGAATCTAATTTTGGGATGATACTTCTGCAATTCCACTGGAGTATAGTGATCATATTCTCGATTTCTGTAGGTATTTCAGCCATCGATAGATACGATCGCTGTAAGGAGGGGCCATTGTTCAGTCAACTGTTTTAAAAATGTTCTTACTGTTGGTAATAAAGCCGTTAGAATACTTTTAAGAGGATCAGTTATATTGAAGGCTGTTAATATCCAGTCCACGATATCAGAGAGTTTCAGTAATCCAACGTTTGTCGGGTTTTCTGGTTGTGTTTTGGGATCACTTGGGTTTTTCAGTGTCCCTGGAAGTGCTGGAAATTCCTGGTTGTAATTCGATTTTTGAAATCCAGGAGGTATTGGCTTCGGCTCTGTGACATTGTTGTTTTGGTTCCGTTTTAATATTTTAGTTTCTAGTATTTTAAGACCTTTGCGAGGAAGCTTAGGAGAGGACATAATTGGTCGTTTCCTGTTTGTTCCTAGCTGAACAGAAGAAGGTCCTTCGTCGGGGTCATTTAAAACATCAGCGTCAGTCGACAAAAAAGCGAATGGGTTGTCAGAGATATGTGGAGTAGCTCGTTTGAGGATTTCCGCGTAAGATCGTTTGGAGTGCTCCTTCACGGTTCGCTTGAGCTTTTCCTCGCGTTGTTTATATTTAGAGCACTCAAAAAGAGCATGCGGATTCTCACCACAGTAAATACACTTTTCGATTGACTTCCTGCAGGAGTCATCTCTGTGTCCCTCACCACATTTACCACATCGTGGTTTGTTACAACAGACTTGAGCCGTATGTCCCATCTGTTTGCAGTTTGAGCAGTGCATTACTTTCGGTACATACAACCGAACAGGTAGACGAACCCCTCCCACTACAACGTAATTCGGAAGTGCAGAACCGGCGAAGGTCACACGAAAAGAGTTTGATGGATGATACTTTCCATCTTGTGTCGATTTAGAGTGCAATTGCTTGCACTCCAATATCTTCACTGGTTGAAGGTCGGGATTTTTGAAGCGGCCAATCCCATCCTTCATCAGATCTTCGACAGTTAAACTTTCTTCGTGGACCACACCGTCGATCTCCACCATCCGAGAAGGTACGTAGACGCGATATTCCCTCGTGAAAATCTCATTGGTAGCAATGTCGTTTGCTTGTTTTAGATCAGTCACGACAACGCGCAGTTTGTTCGGAGATACTTTGTCCATGTGTTTTACTGCCGAGTAGTGTTTAGTCAGATCTCGAGAAATATTGAGGACTCTGAGGGATTTAGCTATGGGCCGGAAGTAAACCACCCACGGGCCATCCGATCCGTCATCCTGATAGACCTTCTGACGGATTGGTGGTTTTCCCAGAGGGGGAGCGGGGATATCCATTTCAGATGTATCACTATCAGGATATTCATCCAAACGTTCCTCATCTCTAGGTTTATCATCATCTTCCCCGAGGTTCCCCTCATCGGAAGACATATTTTCTGTGCAGGAGAAACAAAGTCTCCCACACTATCAAGGAAAATAGAAAAAATAGATAGGATAGTGAGAAGTAGGAAAAAAGTTGAAATATAAAATGAAAAAACTACTTCACCGGTATGGTTTGTTGAGCTGATGGGTGAGTTGGTCCTTTGCTTGGATTATTTCTCTCGCGTGACCTTGATGATCCAGTCACTCACTGCTGGTGCCGATGCTATTGAAGCGACAGGTAGAAATGGTCGCAAGCAAGTGTGTATACCACTGTCTGCTGCCGGTGTTTATCACTCGATCAACCACTGGATCTAAGAGAACAAAAAAATGTTTCCTCCAGCCCTTGCTAGGGAAACACCTTCGCACTCGAGGTTTTGTAATCGATACCGTCCCGATACGGAGCGAAAAAACAACAAGTGTATCGCGGACGACTGCTCGGATACGAATCCATGTGAGTTTATTTGGTTATCGACTATTCAAATCTGCAAACCAGATTAATTTATGCGAAATAGACATTTGTATACTATTCACCCTGGCCATAAATAATAACATAACCATAACCATCTCCTAAACCGGAAGTTGGATCTGACTTAAAAGCAAGATTTTTTATAGGATATTAAGATTTTTCATTTGAATATTAGATGATTCTTAGATTTCATTTCAATCTAAGATCGGTTCAGCCATCTATGAGAAAAATGAGTTACACTATTTTAATATCGTTTGACATATCATCTTGTAGCTCAGGAACCAGAAGTCGGATCCAGACGTGGTTCAGGAACTTTTTTTAGGAGCATATGACTTTTCGTATGAATTTGAGTTTGTAGAAAATTTTCCACACACGCATTTGCTGATCTCGACGAACTGATTCGGATGGTATATGTGTTATGTTCTGCCAGCATTTCTTGATGTAAGTAGTTTGAATCAATATAATTATGGAATTGTTTTCAATTCGAAAATGCTACCATCGTCTGATTTACATATGGCATATTCGAACGATTATGTTACCAAAAACAAACCGTGCTTAAATCGGTCCGAGCCAAATTGTCATGTAAAAGAATGCTGTACACAGTTATTTTGGTACTTAGAAACAATTGTATGTAACAGTATACAAATCGTGTTTCGCGTTGCTCCCAAGCATGGCTTTGTCATACAAAAAGCAAAACTCCTTCTGCTGGAATAGGGGGAAAAGTCGCTTACACAAAAATGTCGATATGTCCGTTAAAAATGGACGGATTTTAACAATCTATGGCTTGTTGGATAGCTATTATTGCGGAATCTAAGTCAGTAAAAAAAATAGTTATGTGTACTTAGCACAAATCCGGTACCCACGTATACCAATCCCTAAATAACTACTATCTGTTGACGGCCAGATCGTCGTCACTTAGTTTCGTTTCTTTCGGCACGTCAGTAAAGACATAGCACTTCGGTGTGATAAGTGTATATGTAAATAGCAATAACTTTACGTCTGCTCAGCGGTTTATGTTGAACCGTTAGGTGGCGGTAGCAGTTCAAATGAATGATTCCTAAATTTCATCGTGATCCGACTTCCGGTTCCGGAATTATAGGGTAAAGTGTTTTAAAAACGTTATACCGTCACTAAAGCGGCGAAACAAAACAAGTAAAAAAAAATCTAAACTAGCCTCAAAACTACTCCAATCCGTAGTCAGTAAATGGTCAAACATCCGGCTATTCTTTCATGAATCGAAGAAAATTATTTTGAAGAATACCGCAATATTATATATGAGTGAATGATTGATACGAGAAAGGCATAATTACACCACTAGGTGTATTAAAACAGGTTTTAATGAACATTTCAACTGAACAACCCATAATCAACATGGTACAAAAGAACTCACAGTCAATGAATTAAAAAAAATTCGAACCTTCTTGACAAAGCCAAAAACATCTCTGATTTTTTTCAAATTTTTCGATGAAGCGGTTGCTTTAAAAATCAAATGAAATTAGAATCAATAGAACTATTCTATCGCCATCAATATGTCAGTTGAATGGTTGAAATTTTGGAAAAACTATCTCTAGTCCAACCACTTTCAAATATAGTATAACGATATGAACTCCCTTTTGGGGCAGATTTCACATACTTACCCGGCTATAACCAGTTGAAAAGTCAGATGCATATTTCCGAGATGTGTCTGGATTACAATTGCAATTATCAGTATTTCAGATGTATTCTTTATTGTAATTTTTTGCACTGAAGTGAAGGAAGTTAGGTGACAGTTTTAAAAAAATCGAAATTCTTTTAATTTTCGATTATCTAAATTATCATAATAAACGTCAAATTCATCGAAGTATCCGTTAGAGTTTACAGAACGGATAGATAGATTTTGACAGATCGACAGAAAGTGCATTACCGAACGCTTTGTAAACAATTCATTCATCGAACTAATGAACGAACGATCTGGCTAGACCCATCTGTCAGGTGGATGGTTAAGGTGATATTCAAATTAGCCTTACGCTTCAAAGCTCTCAGTTCTACGATTACGTTTTCTGTTAAATTAAACTATACTTTGGTACATTGCGTATAAGAAAAAGGTGTTTCAAACTGTGGAGAACCACGTTAGTTGTGGTTTTGGTTACTCATGGTTTGAGCTGAAATGCACACGACTAGTTTTATTTATTTTACGGTGCGCCTGGTAGTGACGAAATAGTGCAGATTTTTTAAAATTTTGTTGAAATCAAAGAAACTTATTTTTTATAGCCGCGTTTGACTTGTTTCAAAGGTGCAAATCAACAAAAATAACGAGTTCTTTGATGTCTAAATATCGCTGAATCCGCTGCTCCTAACAGAAAAGTCGTTTCTTTATTTCTTTTAATTTCTTTTATTCTGTAGAAATATATTATAAAGTCTAATAAACTATTTTTATCAAAAATTTAAAATTATGCAAATGTTAGTAATTGATTTAGCAGTAACTTCGTCAGTTTCCAATTCACACTAAGGTGAAGTTTAAAATAAAATTTATGAATAATAAATAATTTTTTTTTTAATTTTCTGTTTCTTGAAAAAGCGTGCACTTTTTTGTAACAATGTATATTTTCATTAGAGTGCCCAATAGATTTCTTACAACTTCCTTTTGGACACTATTTTTGTTCAATTTACATTTTCCAACTATCACGATTTGAAGAAAGAAAAAATACTTCCGCCCTTTTCAAAAATCAGTCTCGAGTTAAATCGGTCTCTCCATCTGTGAAAAACAAATGGTTTACCATTCTAAAAACCTGTACCAAGTTTCGATCAAATTGAAAAAAAGACGATTCTGTTTTTGACACTTTTTCTGCTGATGATTTCTGGAATTGCTCATTTACTTATGAATATCTACTTATTTGCAGGTCTTTAGTCGTGATGTTTTCTTTAGGAGTTTACTTTTCTTTTTTGTAGCGTGATGGGTGGTCGTGTAAGCGAATTCTTATACCCGAAACATATTTATTTCTGAACTCCAACCCTAGCAGTACCCGTCGGGTTCGGGTTAGTGTCGGGTTTTGGGTACAAATACCGTGAACATGAACGTCTCAAGGGGTAGGTCGATGCCGTTCACGCAATCCACCTTGAATCTACAAGTGTTTATGACTCGAGAATGACCTGAAGGTTATAATCTCCATCCTTTCTACATTCAAACACTGATGACTTGGCAATTCATAATTCAGGTAAAAAAAAAACTAGTTTTAGCTAATCACAGAACGAATCAGCTGACTTTGCTTTGATTGCCAATCGTACCGACTACCGGTTTATAAATGTATCCTGAAAAACCTCATTTCAACAATGTGTGAGAAATGTTGTTCAGTGCACCGATAACATTGAACAAGGACACATAACACAATGAGTTTTTCATTTCAAAAGGCACCACATCATGAGATATGTCAGATGATGAAGGCAAATTCAAACGAAAATATCTCCGAGCAACTGCACCGATTCAAGTCCTACATTATTATCACCGTCGGGAGAATAAAACGATAAAATAAATCCCGACAGCAGCAAATGGTAAGATTTGTCACAGCAATTTTGCTTCCCTCGCCTCGATACGCTGTCCTGCAAAGACCGCATTTAGAATGCGTACCTCTCTACTTTTGGTGAGCTCGATCGTCAGCAACCAAATGCAGTCAATTGCTATGGCTTAACCCATCCTGTCCAATCTATTCTCGGATCAGCAATCCCAGTCTATACGTGACTGTGTATGCTCCATCCTAAGCAGAGAAGCTTCATACTCTTACCATATAAATACATATGAAAATGGTGATTTATTCAAGATTTTCTTTATTTATTATGCATTCAAAGTCCTTCGTTCAGATAGTTCTGATAAGACCGACAAACCAACCGTCAGTCAATTGATCCAAGCTCAACAATTTGTGCGAACTAGAAACTGTCTGTAAATCTGTTTCTTCTTCTATCGATCAGAAAACTAAGTTAAAACTGTATGTAACCATGTGTAACCATGTGTAACCAAATCTAACCGGCTAAAGGTTCAAATGGCAATCATCTGTTGTAGATTGGAACATACAAGTGAACGCGACATTAAGTTGTGAAATTTCACATGTTGAAATTGTTTGGGAGTGTTTCGGTTTGTACAAAAAGCACATATTTTGATTTCTTCACATCTCGTCTTCGACTAATCAGTGCATAAAGAAGTTAAAACCAAGCTGCCATCTCCACCTACCAGTTCAATTTAAATCGCTAAGCAGACGGAGCTGAGCTCGTAGTTGCACTCAGGCCCGTACCCAGGATTTCGTTTCGGGAGGGGCCCAAAGATAAAAAATAATGTTAATGACGATTGCTTATGTACCTAATTCTCGGTGTGCTTTTTACGGGTGTTTTTAACAGACACTTTAAACTTTTCCACTGAAACTGTTATTGTGTTACATTTCTTTACGTTCACTGTCTTGTTATTTCTGCAACACATGTCTTAGACCTTCTAAATATTTATATATCTGTTTTTGATTTCGGGAGGGGCCCGGGCCCCTCGGGCCCCCCCCCCCCCCCCCCCTCTGGGTACGTGACTGGTTGCACTTCGTGATTGACCAAATGAGTGGAAATGTACAATGAACCAAGAAAATGAAGCTTGGGAGAGCAAATCATTTTCACTGTTGTTACATACCCACTCACTCCTAACTTTTCATTGAATGATCAGTAATGACGCCGGCTACGACCAAAGGCTGTGCTACTGAGGAAAAAGAAGGAATGTTAGTCCGATACTCGTTGTTTCCAGAGACCGCAGGAACAACATCACGGGATATTAAATGTGTGAGTAGAGAGAAAAGTGATCCGGATATGTTTTGGTAAACAATATGATCTCAACAAAAGCTGATTTCGATACTCAGGGAAAATATGATAAGACGTTATAAGTAAGAAAAATCAAAAAAATTTCCCTAAGGAATGATCTCACCAGTATCTTTTTTTCTCCTATTTGCATTGCTGTTAACAACGGGAGATGAAACACGGCTACTGAAAAAATGAAATAAAATAAACACTCGCGAATGGGTTTGCTGCAGACAATTTTTTTAGTTTGAATAACACGATTGGTTTATAGATTTTCAAATATTCCCTAAAAATCTGATAACACCGACAATGATATGCGCTTCGATAGGTAAATTTTGTGGCGGTAAAATCTCAGTTTCCGCCGCTTAAGCATTTTTTAGTTTTGCGAATCATTTACATCCTTCTTCAGTGTACCGATACACTAAAGAAGGATGTAAATAACATTCCGAAATACGTATCTGTATTATAACGTTTGATACACTTTTGTGAGAATAGTGACTGTAAAAATAGTGACTTTGTGAGAGTGTAATGACGTGACATAGTAGAATTAAACGGTGCAACAACAGTACTATTAGTGGAAATATTCTACTAACAGCTCAACCAGAAATTTAATGATCAATTTAATTATTGGTTCATGTATACCGAAATCATACACTAATTCATATTGATAAATTGTGTTGTTAAGATAATCATGAATAACTTAGCTTGCTCATTGTTCGGTCGACAAGTATTAACGAGATAAGTATATGGTTTGCAATTTCGGAAATCCAGAAGTGCCAATGATAGATTTTGTGTCTATTCATGTAAATTATCTGCCAACCTACTCGGAATGATTTTTTTAAAATTCGAATATCAACGCAATTTATGTATTCCTACGTCAGTTTGAGCTAATCAATAAATACAGAGGACTTTTAATAACAAACAATTTTTCATAAGATACGATAGAGAGAAGACTCTACTCAGGTGCTTATATCTTAAACTATTTGAGGGTGCTTTGTTGCGATTTTGCATTTTATTTTATTTTGTTTGCTACAATCTAGATATTGTATTCTGTTAACGAGTACTAGTTATTAACGGTTGCTTGCTTTGCTATTGAATATTTTCTGCAAAACAAATCAATATAACGATTGAACATTCTTGTCATGAGCTTCTCTAACAAAAATTTCTCCAGCTTCTTCGATTGAACGTTTCTCTCTGATTATCAGAGCTTCTGGTTACTGTGAAACACAAGTGAAATGGATAAAAGCCGGATGGGTCATGTCAGAGTCATAACCTGATTGATGTGCATACGCTATCAAAAAAATAAACATTTAAGCTAGAACTGTTTTACAAATCAGTGGAAATGTTATGTGAAGAATAGTATCCCTTGTATTTACAACCTAGAATCGTGACCTCTACCTTAAATATGATTTCGATATGATTGAAATACTTCATTTTTAATGTCATCTCAGTCGGTCGTGTCTTGTACTCTAATTTTTTCTTCATATTGAAATAACTCCTCGCAAAAATACTTTATTCGCCGCAAAACTCGCAATTTTTACACACATACTGATTGTAAAACTGTATGACTGTGGTTTTCCAACATATATTAGGAAAGGTAAATTACTAGAACAAAAATCAAAAATCGCCATCTGCAAGAAATCGACATGAACTCAATTATACCAATTAAATTGACAAATTGGGTTTGAATGAATGTACTGATATTGTGAAAAGTCTGGCAAAACAGCGTTCAAACCAATGATAATAATTTGATTTGTTGTAAGGTGACTTTGTCCAAGACTCAATGAAACCATATTTTCTAAAAACGCCAACTTTGAATGGTAAAATAAGAACAATTGGTTACCCTGTAATGCCTTGATAAATTTTAAATGAATATAGTTATTCTAAATCAAAATTCCCAAAATTATTAGTCTGTACCCGGCGAACGACCATAAGGTTAAAGCCGGATATAAATGAACAATATTGATAAGGGCGCTAGGCAAATTGCCATTTTAAAAGTAGAAGGTAAACAAGAAAAAGATTGGGAATTAATGTTATCGTTTTATGTCGACAGAATCAGCAGAACGACAAAGACTAATTCTTGCCATGAAATCTAATTGAAAGCTCAATACATACTATCCTTCTTCGAAACTGCGTTTGTATATGTTTTCCTAATTTCCTTTCCACTACGGCGTGACTGACTTGTTTCGAAATTCAGTGATTAAATCAAGCAAAAAACCATCAATGCCACACCTGAATCTGCCACAGCACACAAAACTTTTAAATCGTGAAACACGCAAACACAGTAGCTTTAGGAATGGTGTAGTAAAACGAAATCACCATTCGGTAAGCAGTAGTGAGGTATTGGTTTAAAGCACCAATTACCCGCAACTCCGCACATCTGCCTTCGACGGCGAACAGGAACAAATATTAAAATACACAAACCTAACACAATGCTCGTACCAGGCCCGTACCCAGGATTTCGTTTCGGGAGGGGCCCAAAGATAAAAAATAATGTTACTGAAGATTGCTTATGTACCTAATTCTCGGTGTGCTTTTTACGGGTTCTTTTAACAGACACTTTAAACTTTTCCACTGGAACTGTTATTGTATTACATTTCTTTACGTTTACTGTCTTGTTATTTCTGCAACACATGTCTTAGACCTTCTAAATAATTATATATCTGTTTTTGATTTCGGGAGGGGCCCGGGCCCCTCGGGCTCCCCCTCTGGGTACGTGACTGGCCCGTACCAACCTACCCTATTAGTCAAGCATCGGTTCCGGTTTGTGAATCCCAAGGAAACAGGAAAATGAAAAACACAAAATTAAACAACATCACAATCTCAGACGCGCAATCATGATCCAAACAGTCGTACCGCACTCCTAACGTAGCTGCTTTCAAGTCTGCTGGTGGCGTGAGAGTGGAACCCGGTGGCGCAAGTTTTACCAACTGTTTTTTCACCGTTCTGTCGTACCACATCAACTGCAGTTCGTTTCTACAACTAACTCCGGTAAATAAAACAAAGCAAAAACTTTCTTCGCAGAAACAACTCACTCGAAGGATAGTCGACTTCGCTGACGAGATTGTGTAAAACTTGGAAACATCAATGAAGGTGAAATTGTGGCCCTTCAACTACTCCTTCCAGGACGTCTGACAAGCGCGGGATGATTGATATTTTAAATTGTCGCAGCACAACTCTTGAAAGATTGAGCAATAGCAATTCACAAGTTGAGTTATCTATGAACTTTTAATTTTTAATAATAGTACCAAACCGGGTTGCCGGTTCGGTCTTACAAGCCGGTTGTCATATGCTCGAGCCCAGACCTGGAAAGATTCTTAGTGTCAGTAGGATCGTAGACACCAGCCCTGTAATGGTTCTGTAAGCTCCCAATTGGCTGCGAAAGGGTGTAGCCGGGTTTCCATATAAAAACTGCCCCCAAACAGACCAAAAATTGATATACGCTGTTTGAAAGGGTTTATATTGGAGATGATTTTCCCAAAATTTTAACCCTTTAACTGCCATATTGGTGGAGTTAGGGTGGTTCTTCTGATTTTCATTTTATATAATTTTTTCAAAAACCTCTTTAGCAAAAAAAATTTAAAAAAATCAGCAATATTTTAGGAACTATGGGGAACCTTTCATATTTTGTACAGAATTTTTCAAAATGTATTTCATGTGAAAAAAAAAAAGTTCAAAATTTTCGAATTTTTTTAATCGCACTTACAATTTTGGTACTACTCTAGATTTTACATCTAAAATAAATCATTTATGAGTACATTACGCTGTATTTTTTTCAGATTTTTAAAAAATGTCGACGGGTATAATATCAGACTTTCAAATTATTATAAATCATTCGGAAAGCCTTGCGTCTCCATCAAATTGTCATCATCCGATGGAGACGCATGGTATTTAATTCTACGATCATATATCACATGCCCTTAGAACTAAATACCATCCGTTTCCATCTACAACTTGAGCTCAGGGTTTGAGTATTGATGTAATTAATAATGTAAAAAATAAATTATTTCTTATGTTATTTACACACGCCCGCACGCCTGGCTCGATTTACCAAGCAATGATGTAGGGAATGCATTAGTGAACATGTGTGCCAGTGGACGGTTGTAACTCATTTCTAACTTCAACATCTTGCGGGATAGTCTGTAGGTTTCGAGGTTACCTATTAGCAGTCCTAGGAAATACTATAAACCAGATAGAAATCAAGCCGAAGCGCCTGCAGCAAGTGCCGAAGACCCAAAAAGAACGTATAAATTCGCATCGTCGATTTTCTATACAAACAAAATGTTCTTTTAAACTAAATATTTTCAGTTTTTTGCTATTTTCTGAAGAGGACCCCTTTTTTAAACATTTTCGGAAAATCGTATTGTTTTATTGCTTCAATCGAAATATTTATTAACTAAGAATGAATGAGAAACTAAGCAATGTGTAAAAATTTAATTTCAAACGCTTTCGCAAATATAGTTCATCGAATTTACTTGCACTTAGTGGTCTTTTTCTGGTGTTTCGTGGAGTACTTTTCTCACGTATTAGCTCAAGCCCGTTTATTATGTACCTAGAAGTCGTCTCCATACAGCTCAGACCATGACCACTCTTTGCCTCCATTTGATCGATCCACCTTGCTCGCTATGCTTCTCTTTTTCTTGAGCTTTCCGAATCACATTCAAATGTTTGCCGTCTGTTATCCTGATGGCATGCCATGCCGATCTTAGCTGTTCAATTTTAGCTGGACGCATGATAGGAATGAATGAATACACGAATTCATGAACCGCCACGACATCGTCGACACGCACTATTATTCGAGTAGGAAGGTGTTAAATTTTAAAGCCCTTCCCTCTTATACTTAAGCCGTTTGACTTCAGCTGTCTTGTTGAGGCAACTTGGCTATTCTTACCATGTGATACAGAACGTCGATGAACATTTTACCTTAAAACTGATAGTTTTTTAGATTTCGCTTGGTTTCTAATTGTCCTTGATTTTGCGCTTGGTATCTAGGAATACTTTCTTTTGCAAAGGAACTATAATTTAATTGTCCTTTAAAATTTTTTCTAAATATAGTTAGTATTTGATTTGCAATTTTACAATAAATGTGAAATAAATGTATGATGACTTATCAGTTCATGAATAGAAACTTTAAACCGTATTCCACATGAAAATTCTTTGCTAAGCCCTGAACTCAAGTTGTAGATGGAAACGCATGGTATTTAGTTCTAAGGGCATGTGATATATGATCATAGAACTAAATACCATGCGTCTCCATCGGATGATGACAATTTGATGGAGACGCATGGCTTTCCGAATGATTTATTTTTTCAAAGTCTGATATTATACCCGTCCACATTTTTTTTTAAATACAGCGTAATGTACTCATAAATGATTTTTTTTTTATGTAAAGTAGAGTGGTACCAAATTTGTAAGTGCAATTAAAAAAATCGAAAATTTTCAACATTTTTTTTCACATGAAATGCATTTTGAAATATTCTTAAAAAAAATCAGAAAGGTTCCCCATAATTTCTAAAATATTCCTGATTTTATTTCAATTTATTTGCTAAAGAGGTTTTTGAAAAAATTAAATAAAATGAAAATCAGAAGAAACACCCTAACTCCACCAATGTGGCAGTTAAATGGTTAAAATTTTGGGAAAATCATCTCCAATATAAACCCTGTCAAACAGCGTATATCAAGTTTTGTTCTGTTTGGGGGCAGTTATTATATGAAAACCCGGCTACACCCTTTATTGAAACAGAAGATCAAATCCCACAAAAGAAATGTAATACCAATGCTTTGTTTTGTTTTACCGAACTGGGTCTTTTTAGTAGTAGCCCAAGTTTGAATAAGTGTAATCGACGTCATCGAAAACGAATTTACCAATTGGCGTGATTCATATTCTCTTGAATTTAAAAATATGATACAATTGATAATAAAAGTCTATGACATATAAAAGTCACGCAAGGAGAAAAAACTTCAAACTAGTTCGCCCGGCTACTGAGCGATGTTCTACCAAATGAAAAATATTGTAGAAAAACAATACGATTCATTGCAAGCCATTCAAAACTTAGCTGTGACCATCAGAACAAATTGGCTCAAATGGCACGTTCCCATTGACATGATCCCGAAAAGGAAAAAAATCCCGCATCCGATCCAAACCCAACCCGTTTACGCTAAAAAATAAAAATCTTTATCCATACCCGACCTGAACCCGAAAAACTTTGCTAGTCAAGTTGAAATATCCGAAACCCGACCAATTTTTTCTACCCGAACTCGACCCGTACCCAATGAAAATGAAAAAATCGTTACCCATACCCGACTCACAATATTTGTCTGTACCCGAACCCAACCCGTACCCGTAAAAAGATGGTACCCGAAACCCTGCCATCTCTAATTTCAATATAACGTTATAAACTATTCAATGAATCTTTGAGTAACCTTTCTACAATATAATGTATAAGCTGTCTGTTAAGTATCGTAACAGCTAAAATTCGTCAATTTTCAAAATCATTGATCAAAAAACTCACTGCAGAAAAGTTCAGTACTGATCTTTTGACAACGCGATTTTCACTGAAACTGATTTCACATGGCAAAAAATTTGTTGTGAAAAGTTCACTAGCGAACATTCCGCTCGATTATATTTAAGAAAACCTGTTTTAATCCACCTAGTGGTGTAATGATGCCTTTCTCATATTACTCCTAATATCATAAATATTTAATTATTTAACGTTTCGCATTCAGCTCTTCAGTGCATTAGCACACTCTAAAAAATTTTGAATTTTACAGATGACTTAATCCGTCATACGATGTAATTTATAAATACCTAATTTGTCAAATGACGGAAAATCTCATTTGTAATGACTTAATGTTAGATGAGCTTGAATTTTACTGGTTTCGACTGTAACTTGCGTTCTGCTAGCAGGTGCGACTGTATGAATTTAAATGTACCTTTTACCAGCCAAGCAGATGCATACTTCTGTGGCTCAGTCGATTAACAGACGTGCTTGCGATCCAATGATTCTCGGTTCAAGTCGCGACGGTTGCTGTCAGTAATCCTTTTTTTTTTATTTCAATTAATTTCATGTATGGAGTTTAAGACACAATATTAAATGTTCTTTCACGTAAATTTGCGTGAGCTGCGACGCTCCATTTATGTGCATATAATAAGATGTAAAATCACAGGATTTTTTTTAAGTGTGCAGGTTATGTTGTACTGCTAATGCTACCTCGCGAATCAACATAGTCCGCTAAGCTCTAACCTGACGTCTCAAACGAAAACAAATTTACGGCTTTATGACCGCAAGTATATTATAGCCATTTAGGTATTGGTACCTCATGGGTACCGATTTGTGCGAGAATTGCAAATAGCAATAACTATACTGCACTGATGAGCTGAATGCGAAACGTAAAACATATAAAAACAGTCATGTGCACTCTAGTAACTGCGGAACCGGAGATCAAATCCGGGTGAAATTTCACAGTAGTTTCAAAGATAATATGAGATCTAATTCAACCCAAGGTTTGTGAAAATCGGTTTAAGCATCGCAAAGAAATCAAAGTGAATTCTATTTTTGGAGTTTTTCTTCACTACATTCTTTGCTTCCGGAACAGGAAAAGGGGGAACCAATAGTGGCGAAACAAGTTTTCATGCCCACAAACAAGCTCTGCAAACAAGAAAAATTTATCAGACAGTTTTATGAGGTTTGTACCTGTGTTTGAACATCTACAAGTTCTACAAAGTTTTAGGAAACTATAAGACCTTTCATTTTAATCTTATTTTGTGAAAATCGGTTGAGGCGTTCCAGAGAAAATTGAGTGCACACTTTTTCTCTAATATTTACATATTACTATAAAACTCCAGATCCGGAAGTCGGATCCAAATGAAATTCAAGAGCAAGCTATGGGACCACAAGACCTGATATTTGAATCTTAGTTTGTGAAAATCGGTTCAGCCATACCTGGAAAAAGTGAGTGAGTTTTTCCATTTATTTGGTACATGTCATCCTATATCTCCGGAACCGACGGAGACCTTTCATTTGCATCTTATTTTGTAAAAATTGATTCAGCCATCTCTGAGAAAAGTGGGTACATATTTTTGTTATATACATACTCACATACACACAATAAATATCAGGTGTACAACTTTGCTTCCGCCGTTTTCCGATAGGTACCGGCTGAGGCTGGTTAAAATGCATAGATAATAATGCCTTTAAAGTGAGCGTGTACAGTGCCTAACGAATTGTCATCGCCGTTTCAGTGACAGCTGTTCTTGTTTTCGTATTATTCACGCTCGAAAATGTCTGTTTATGTGCCCAATTCTCGCCATTTGCGGGAAGTTTTACTTTTCTGTAACAATTCGAAAAAAAAATGAAACTGAAGCGCATCGAATGCTTTCAGAAACTTACGGTGATGCTGCTCTGAGTAAAAGAACGTGTCGGGAGTGGTTTCAACGTTTTAAAAATGGTGATTTCGATATCGAAGACAAACAGGATGGTGGAAGAGAAAAAACCTTCAAAGATGAATAACAATTTACTACGAGCCCTTAAAACCGGGTGAAACCATCACAGGAGATCGCTACCGAACGCAACTGATGCGCCTTAGTCGCGCGCTAAAAGAAAAGCGGCCACAGTATCGAGAGCGACATGGCAAAGTCATCCTCCAACACGACAATGCTCGGCCTCCCGTCGCAAAAGTGGTCAAAAAGTACCTGGAAACGCTGAAATGGGAAGTCTTGCACCACCCGCCGTATTCCCCAGATGTCGTCCCTTCTGACTTCCCGAGTAGGTGTAAATAGCAAACAAAGATCAAAATAATAACAACTTTTACCATCATATCTTGGTTTGATGTTTCTGTGCTATCACAGCGATACTTGATATTTTTGTGATATTGCATCCAAGGAATCAAGATATTATACAATATCTGTTCAACATCAAAATTAGTTATAATATCTTATTTCGTTATTGATGAGCTATTCTAATTTCATCAAGTAAATTGATCCTGTAGTTCTATCTTCAAATGAAATACTATTGATTAAACTGCATCAGAATCAGATATCGGAAATACTAATGATATTACTCTATTCTGAATGCTAGAATATAAAATAATTGGGAAATTCGTCTTCTATAAATATTTTGTTCTTGGTTTCATATTACAATGACAGAATTTCAAATTTTGTTGCTATTTTCTCATGCAAGTTTTGTTATGATTTTTGATATTTTAACTCTTATTTCAAACTAAATAATGTTAATTTCTACCATTGAGATGTTTGGTTTTAATAGCAGAATTTGTTATTGGTTTGCAAATCACTTCTACCCGGGATTCCACCTATTCCGTTCGATGGCACACGGCATGGCAGATCAAAATTTTCAATCCTTCGAAGAGTTGGGAAAATGGATTGCTTCATGGAGAGCGTCAGAAAAGGAGTCCTGTTTTCAAGCCGGGATCCGAAAATTTCCGGAAAGATGGGAGAAAGTTATCGCTAGCGACGGACAATACTTTGAATAATACATCTGTAAGCACTTTTTCACAATAAAGCTTTAAATTTTGGAGAAAAAAAACGGCGGAAGCAAAGTTGTACACCTGATAAAAACAGCCTTTCGTCGTTATAATAATCGAAAATATTGCAGTCATTATTTCTCAGTTGCGGTTCAGTTGCTAATTTATTCTGCAGATATTTTTTTACTGATGAAAATATAATAATTAAATCTTGCACGAATCACTTCGGTGTCGTACTAAAGTGTAGTGGAAATTTAGGACGAAGACTCTTCTTCCATTCGATTATCTCTTTAGCGATATTTCTTTGGGTTAAAATTTGTCATCAAATTTCGCTGCCACTGAAAATCACTTGTGAACTTCGAGGTTCAGAGATTTTTTAATGTTGGTTTCATGAATGAAAATATCGGAAGTGATTTTTTCAGAAAATCTTTTGAACTGATTTTTTGACGAGTGATAGTGAAATGAACTTTTTCTGATCATGATATTCCTAATACTGTTCCGAAGTTCTCGATCCACGTCCGGTCAGATCAAGTCCCCGTCCCGCTTTCTTTCAAACGTATCACCCGATGCGATAAAAAGGATTGAGGATCAACCGCACTGCTACTATCAACGCGGGTGAATCGTTTTTCTCACGGTTACAGTCAACGTTGCATCAACTGCATCCGGCAGGCTCTAAATGGGTATCTTCCTCTTTTGCTTCTGTCACCTCTAGCGTTGGTCGCCATCGTCGGCATCAGAGAGAAAGGAAATTTCGTGCCATTTCCTTCAACGCCACTTGCTTTATTTGCGAGAAGAGCTACACTGCACTGCTCGATAAAAAAAAGAAACGTACTCCCGATACGACGGTATCAAGCGGGGCAGCTTGGATTTTCCACCGGCGACAGGCCGGAAGTTGAGCACATTCCAGGGAATATAAAAATGAAACCGGAAATTACCTCGTCTCATTTCCATCATCCGTAATAATTTTTTCTCGTCGACGATTGCCGCCAACGGGAAAAAGGAAGACGCTCAAAACGTGATTTAAAAATTGCTGAAAGTTATCTCAGAACCTGGAAAATTTCACGTCAACTGTTCGGTTCGTATTTTCCCACCACTTGCAAAGATTTTCTGCAAGTAGTGAGTTTTCCCATCACTTGCGAAGATCTGTTGCGGGAAAATGGCGGAAGACGTTCGATTTCAAATTAGCAAATGGATCATCGTGGAATGGGGTTGCAATGGATTATGGAAAGAATTTCCGTTTTCATACCAGCTGACATCGGAGCTGAGATGGATCAAAAGGTGGAACCAGTTTGGATATAATTTTCCTAAGAGCGAGAAAATGAAAATGGTTCCGGACGCTACGAAGACGAAGAAGAAAAAACGGCACCATGAATAGCAAATTCAATCTGGTTTCGAACGGGAATCGATTGAATTTCCGCACAAATCTGCTGGGTTTCAACATTTGGAAGCTTTGATGTTTGCAGATCATGGCAGGTGCTGATTAAGGAAAAGTTCGTATATGGATGGAGTGGAAAAGTTGTTCGAGAAATACTTATTTCGGTAAGTCAGACTGCTGTACTAGCTTTAATCATTAGTACCATTGCGAACGAAAGAAGAGACACGCATTATTTGTTTAAAAATAACTACATATCCGAACATGTCTGAAATACGATTTCAAACTGTTGAATTATGTTCTCAGATGATAAATCCATCCAGTAAAAAAGTTTGTTAATGTTTGTTGATGTTAAAAAAGTTAATCAAAAGTTTGTTTCGGTTACACCGGCTACAGGAACAATTCAAGTGCATTTCGTAACCACCAACAATACTCCAGAGTACGAGTAACGAGGTACAATATCAAGTAATCGGCATATGTCAGTGTGTAACCATTTTCCAAAGCAAATGAGACGTCATTGAAAAATAACACGAAAAGCAAAGGGCCTAAATTACTGCCCTGTGGACTCCTGATTTTTAAGTGAATTGAGATCATGAACTGTTGATCAATTTCACTCGTAGAACTCTCCCGGCGAGTAATAATACATTTTAACTTGACCATGAAAAAACGAATAGAAAAAAAACACGATTTATCGGTTACGTCACTTATATCACCACATCTTTGAAACCGGAAGTGACAGCCATTTCAACTTTAAACCTGATCAGTGGCTTCCAAACGGGCATAAGCTTGTTAAAATCGGTTCAGCCATCTTTGAGAAAATTGAGCGGTAAAACTATCTTTGAAAAGTGCACTCATATACATACACAGACATCTTTTAGATCTCGTCGAGCTGATTCGAATGGTATACAACACTATGGGTCTCCGAGGCTCCGTGTGAAAATCTATTTTTTCAGCAATTCTAATACCGTTCCACAGTGGGAAAAACCCAGGAAACCCTTAAAGAAATCCAGAACCATGGAAAAAGGCAACAAACAAGAATGTTTCTTATGTAAAAAAATACAAAAAATTCAATGCAATGGTTTTCAATGGCCGCACGAATCGCCATTCTGCTCGTTTTACCGTAAATGCCCAACAGTTTTAGGGTTTTCTGTAGTATTTGTTCTGAAACTTGAAAATAAATCGAGTGCGGTCTACTGAAATAGCTTAATTTTATGTAAAGATGTCTGGAGAATCGAATATAAGTGTGTACACTGGCAGTACGAAACGTTTTGATGATTGTTTTACCACATTTCCTCCATTTTATGGTATATTATTGTAAATCGGTCTTAAATCATGGCAAAACTTATTGGAAGAGTACTAAATCTAGCTTATCTTATAGAAAAAAAAGTCTATAGAACCGAATTGCGGCCAGTGTAGGTTCTACAGACTTTTTTACATAAGATAAGCTGGATTTAGTAAACTTCCAATAAGTTTTACCGAGATTTAAGGACGATTTACAATAAGATATCATGAAATGGAGAAATGGGGTAAAATAGTCACAAGAACGTTTCGTGCGGCCAGTATAAGTTCTGGCATTCGATTCTACAGACTTTTTTACATAAGATAAGCTAGATTTAGTAAACTTCCAATAAGTTTCACCGAGATTTAAGGACGATTTACAATAAGATATCATGAAATGGAGAAATGGGGTAAAATAGTCACCAGAACGTTTCGTGCGGCCAGTATAAGTTCTGGCATTCGAATCTACAGACTTTTTTACAAAAGATAAGCTAGATTTAGTAAACTTCCAATAAGTTTTACCATGATTTAAGACCGATTTACAATAAAATTCCATAAAATGGAGGAAATGGGGTAAAACAGTCATCAAAACGTTTCGTGCGGCCAGTGTAGGTTCTTTCATTCGATTCTCCATACTTTTTTACATAAGATAAGCTAGATTTAGTAAACTTCCAATAAGTTTTACCGTCATTTAAGGACGATTTACAATAAAATATCATGAAATAGAGAAATGGGGTAAAATAGTCACCAGAACGAAGGGAGATTTAGATGAAAATTTCACATATTAGAGGAATTTGGGTAAAATAGCCACCAAAACGTTTCGTGCGGCCAGTATAAATTCGGGCATTCGAATCTACAGACTTTTTTACAAAAGATAAGCTAGATTTAGTAAACTTCCAATAAGTTTTACCATGATTTAAGACCGATTTACAATAAAATTCCATAAAATGGAGGAAATGGGGTAAAACAGTCATCAAAACGTTTCGTGCGGCCAGTGTAGGTTCTTTCGTTAGATTCTCCAGACTTTTTTACATAAGATATGCTAGATTTAGCAAACTTGCAAAAAGTTTTACCAAGATTTAAGAACTATTTACAGTAAGGATCTCATGAAATGGAGGAATTGGGGTAAAATAGCCACCAAAACGTTTCGTGTGGCCAGTTACAGAGCGAATGTTATAGGAAACCCCAAAACTGTTGTATATTTGGGGTAAAACGAGCAGGAATGCGATTCGTACGGCCATTGTAAACCATTCCATTGAATTCCTTTCAAATTTTTACATAAGAAACGCTTTAGTTTGTTGACCTATCTCAATTAGTTCATGAGTTACAGAATTCTTTGCGGGTTTTCATAGATTTTTCCCACTGTGCGACAACACTAAGAAACGGTCCTCGAACAATTAGCACTGCTACACGACGCAGAAAGTTTAACTGCTAAAAATATTTCCCCCAGTACCGCACCGTAATGAACCTTAACCAATAAAAAGATTTCAAAGCCCCTTAAAAACAACCCTATGAGACTGTTCGAATTGTTGACGTAGGACTACACAACTATTGTCAAAATCACCGTTACTATTTGTTTTGATTATTCGGACATCTGTTGGTTTTTCCGTTTCTCACATACTTATTTGTATATATGCGAAATATGCTTCAGAAAATAATATTTGAGAATTTTGGATACCCTAAAAAGCACTGTTTATTTGGTGCCAATCAAGATCATCCAGCCTTCGATGACTAAGAGCGTCCAGTACTTTCTTCGAATGGGAAGAATTAGCAGAATTCCGCTAAAAATCAGTAACTTTCGTGCGAGGCGAACGGAGCGTAGAATAAATCCGCACAAGGCTAACTTGCTGATGTGCACAGCAACCTTCTCTGCGGCATTAACGGACCACATAGAGTGCATGTCGACAAGATACTGACTCGGGTTCTCTAAAGGGGCTCTGTTTAAATTGCAGTATCGGTGCTTTGAGAGACTCAAAGTGGACTTTTATACAAAATTGTCGTCTCTGTTAGGGGAAGCCACGATTAGGAAAAAACCATTTCTAATCCACCTAGTGGTTTAATGATGCATTTTTCATATTACTTATATTTGCAAGAATATTACTAGAAGATATTGTGAAGAAATATTATTATTCAAGCTTGAACAAAATAAGAAACTTTCTTTGGGTATAAACAACCTTTTCAGTTTGTAAACATTCATGTTAAGCTAATAAGAATTTTTCTTTATTATGCATCGTTGCACTAAAAGATTAAACACACTTGAGTTCTAGAACCGCAAGTCGGACCCAGATGAAATTAAAAAGCACCCTTTAAGACTATGGAATTTTTATTCGAGCCTGTTTTGTGGAAATCGCTCAAATCATCTCTGAGAAAATTGTGTGAGTCTCGTTTTAGACTTTTTGGTCACTATTTTCGGTACTTCTGAAATCGGGAACTTGGAACCAGTATAGCCGAAGTCGGTTCGTTTAGTAAGTTACTAATATAGCCTACAAATTTAATTAGCCAAATCTAGAAGGATTTTACCATTTGTTGCATCGTCGCTACTAATGACGGTGTGCAATTTTAAACACACTTTACCCTATTAAAGCATGATGAAATTCAATAGCAACCTATGGGACAACGAGATTTTGTATTTTCTGAGTGTGATTATTTGATACATACTCACACACATACACGCACAGAAATATACATTTCTCAGCTCGATGAACTGTGTCGAATATTATAGAACACTTAGCCCTCTGGGCCAATTTTCACAAGTTTTGAAGTGATAGCATAAACTTTCTATATGAGGACGGCAATAAGTGTACTTTTATAGAAAATCAGAAAATTAAATAAAAGATTTAGAAATTTACATTTTTTCACCAAAAAATATAAATTTAAATGTGGTAACCCTGCACGCTATACGAAATTGAACAAAGCACGCTGCGAATGGAGCAAAGCCGCACGTACCGATTTGCACCGTCATTTTGAATGGCAATTTGAATGCCCTATAATTCCGGAACCGGAAGTCGGATCTGGATGAAATTACACAGTATATTCAAAGACAATGAGAGCTTTAATTTGAATCATGATTCGTGAAAATCGGTTTAAGAGTTGCTGAGAAATCTTAGTGAGTTCCATTTTTGGAGATTTTCTTCACTATTATTGGTACTATTGGTACTAGTAGTCCCAAAGTAGGGTTGTATATTCTCTAAATAACAAGGTCTGCCATCTAGATAAATTTAGCAGTAAGTTTTATAAAAATGTGCACCTCATTCCGCCATTGCTTGTGAAAAAATACTCATGACATAGAAAATTTTCACTAATCGCACTGTAACACCAGAACCGGAAGTCGGATCTGAATCAACTTTTCGGGGACTTTTTAAAGAATGGTAAGTCTTTTTGTTTGTTTCTTAGTTTGTGAAAATCGGTTAAGAAATATCCGAGGAAATTGAGTGTGCATTTTTCAATAAATTTGCACATATTTCCTTGTAACTCCAAAACCGTGAGTCGGATCCAAATTAAATTCAAGAAAATTTTACCAGGCCGTAAGACCTTTCATTTGAATTTAAGTTTGTCACATACACACATACACACACAGACAGACATGTTGTGATCTCGACGAACAGAGCCGAATGGTAAATGACACTCGGCGCTTCGGGCCTCGGTTGTAAAGTCGGTTTTCACAGCGATTGCATAGCCTTTCTATATGAGAAAGGCAAAAAACTATGAAAATCAGCCATTGTTCGTTATTGATTGAAGTTTAAATCACTGATCATCTAAAATATACAGTTTTATCTACTCGAATTTATTCGTAGAAAGATTTCCATGAAATATGTGTAATGACACCAAATTCTGTTTCAATTTTGTCGAACTGTAGACGTTCAAAATCTGTACGGTTTTTTTCCGAATTTTAAATTAGTACTACTATATCGAAAACAAAGACGCAAAATTGTGGATTATTTTGCCCTAATAAATTAATTTGTCTTTCCGTAAACGAGAATTACTTTCAACATTTGTATTCGTTCGAATCCTGAATCGCATTGTTTCGACATCAAACTTAATTCCGGCAGAACTTTTTTATTAATATAATTTCTGGTAACTGTTAACATAAAGAATACAACAATAAAAGAATTCTTCTAAAACATTCTTTTGGCTAAAATTTTCTTCTCCGCAAGCAACTCACACAATTTATCCTACACGGCAGGAAATGGAAGCGGTCCCTTCGCCCAAGCCATAACCGCAAGTCGATCGCACACTGCTAAAAACCGTTAGCGTCCGGTTTTGGCTCAGAATACGTAGGTAGATACATTTCCAAACGAAGCCGAAAATCTTTTGCTCCGACCTAAGAACCTATCACCATAATTCTTCATTTCATCGCACTCGTTTGTCTGGCTTCCCCGCAAGAAAAAGTTCACCCCCACACATACTGACTCATCACCGACCGCAGTACCGTCGTGTAAATTCTCTTTCGAAGGATGAAACCATTTCAGCTTTAGCTCGTCCGCTTCAGACCAACATCCGACACTGTACCGTCTCCAAGCTCCAATGATGACCGTGGTGCTGCTTTGGGGTGGTGCACAACCCGCTTCCAAAAAGTCAACTTGTGGTTGAATGCGATAAAAAGATTATCCGAAACTTTATCGACATCCTACTTGTATACCGATTTATCATAATGCGTCGGGATTTGCGCTCGTATCGTGGGTGCGTCGTTATGGGTTGGAATATTTCGCTTCTGCTAAGTCCAGCAGTAGGCAATGGCCATTCTGTGTGGACCATGACAGCTGGTCGGTTTCATTCTAACTCAGTTCCTCGATGCGTAACGATGAAGATGGCGATTAATGAATGAGTCAGGAATACCATGAATTGATAAAAGATGAACAACGAAACTGATAATAAGATATAAAGCAGCAAAGCCTGGATTACGCTGACTTCCATCCCCAACAAGGAGAACTGGTTTTTGGGCGAAGCAGAAGACGGACCATAAAGCGGAAAGCTGGAAATGAAAGTGGAAAACTTTACGGGGTGTCGCTTCAAGCGAAAATTTTCGGAATCACGCTGTTTCACCCTTTAGCTTCCATTTCATTTCAACTTTATTGCGTTTGTTGTGGAAAGTTTCCTTCCTGTTTTTTTTGTGCTGTGCGGTTCAGTTCGTGTCTCTGTGGGCGGGTTGGGGCTGTGTTCTGAAGAATTATGGCTGAAACTGTGACGAAGCGGTTGGCATTGTTCTGTGTGCCGGTGAACAGGAAAACGAAAAACGGGAACGAGGCATCTCCTGCTGCGAAATAAAAGCACTTTCTTAGCGCCATGCTCCGTTGTATTTTTGATGGAAGTTAGTTGAATGACGTTGACAGTTATTTTCTGTTTTGTATTTCGTAACGGTACACGAACTTTGGTAACTGGGTGTGTTCTTATTTCTTATATTAAAAAAAATTACTTTAATTCGATGAATCCAAACTATAAGTTCGAATATTTCAATTAGCTAAACCCTGTGCACACTCATTGCAACAGAAGCGAGGACGGAAATCGTTTGAAATGCTATTGACAAAACACTTATTTTGGAAAGTATTGGGTCGCTCATAAAAGAAAATACTCCTTAACAAACCTGGAAGTGTGACAATGTCATTTTATAGTCATTCAAACAACATTTCCTTAATCGAGCTAATTTTTCAAATTTAAATAGATCCAATAATATCAAATACATCATGCAATAGGTCGTAAAATCCGTAAAACGTTTATAAAGTATCTTCTTTCAAAGGACTATGTGTGATATTTCATGAAATTTCGATTAGTCAGGCGCCGTTGATAGCCATTTAAGTAAATCTACTTTTGTCATTTTCAAAACAATATACTCAAAGCAATTTCGAGTGGTAATTTTGAAAAGGCGCCTCATAATAAATTATGTTGTATTCACGATAAAAGTTGAATGTTCATATTTTATACCGATATAGTTGTATAGCAGTAAATATGTTGTTGTCCTCCTCAGAGTTCTGATTGGCTGATATGGGTCAAATCAGACAGGTTTTTCAATAGTGTACAATTGAAACACTTCAATGTTGTTTCAATCCTTTTTTTCTTCAGATCGTTTATTTGATATGGCACATAGCTTTAGCTCAGAGGTGCCAATGTCTGTATTGTATTTTTTCGTACAATATAATTACAATTATTATTCAACATATAAACATACACATACAAGGTAGATGGGAGAGTTAAAGAGTGGGGAATACAATTATGTTTAAATATAGAAATTAGATTATGGAAATCTCCATAATCCATTTGAACGTGTTCACTTCGAGCCATCTTAAATTATTATTTAACCCCACAACAGCTTTAATCCAAATCTCAGATTTTCTAAGTCGGTTCAGACATCTCTGAGAAAATTTAGTGGATAATGAAAAGTGCGCTTTGTCAGTTACCTCATTTAAAAGATTATATCTCCGCAACACGATTGATTCGTGTTTGACTTGCATCCGACAAAATTACATCAATAGCCCAAATATATGCAATTATACCTACGTGCACATTAACGTCACGGATTT
Source organism: Malaya genurostris (assembly GCF_030247185.1). Classification (NCBI taxonomy): domain Eukaryota; kingdom Metazoa; phylum Arthropoda; class Insecta; order Diptera; family Culicidae; genus Malaya; species Malaya genurostris. Next base: position 48,152,588 of record NC_080572.1, read on the forward strand.
CGATATTTAAGCTTCTCTTCGCCAAACTTGTATCAAGTTTTGAATGCATGCAGTTATTTTTATAGCGTTAAGTTCGCGATCTCGATAATTATTCGAGTTCATATTGTTTAAATTGGAAATTAATCTTAAGCACTTAAAATTTATCCTAGGATACTTGCAAATTTCTCTGGTGAAAACAACATAACAAAGCATTTCATCCAAACTCGCATGACACAAGATCAAAGCAAATCAATTGTAGCTTCAAATCGTTTTTAGCACTTCGTGTCTTGTTGTCTAGCAGCTACCTTCCTTGCACAGGTTGCACTTGATACTGAATCGTTGGCTATAATTTTGTTTATATTCATAGATTCGTGTGCTTCCCTACAGTCTCGCTTTTTCTTTAATTGACCAATCAGAACGATGCTTCTCAGCTGAAAGATCTTTTACTCCTTCAAAACCACCGTCTCCGTAGACGAAATCCAGTAACTCAGCATAGAGTCTTAGATTTTTAGCTTTTTCATAGTTTTGGCAATTTTCGCAATTGTACAATTTTTTCTAGAGCAAATTTTGCAATTCTTATCATTTTTCTGATTCTGATTTTTTTTGCGATTATTCGCAATTTTTACAATTTTTACAATTTTTACAATTTTTACAATTTTTACAATTTTTACAATTTTTACAATTTTTACAATTTTTACAATTTTTACAATTTTTACAATTTTTACAATTTTTACAATTTTTACAATTTTTACAATTTTTACAATTTTTACAATTTTTACAATTTTTACAATTTTTACATTTTTTACAATTTTTACAATTTTTACAATTTTTACAATTTTTACAATTTTTACAATTTTTACAATTTTTACAATTTTTACAATTTTTACAATTTTTACCATTTTTACAATTTTTACCATTTTTACAATTTTTACCATTTTTACAATTTTTACAATTTTTACAATTTTTACAATTTTTACAATTTTTACAATTTTTACAATTTTTACAATTTTTACAATTTTTACAATTTTTACAATTTTTACAATTTTTACAATTTTTACAATTTTTACAATTTTTACAATTTTTACAATTTTTACAATTTTTACAATTTTTACAATTTTTACAATTTTTACAATTTTTACAATTTTTCCAATTTTTCCAATTTTTCCAATTTTTCCAATTTTTTCAATTTTTTCAATTTTTACAATTTTTACAATTTTTACAATTTTTACAATTTTTACAATTTTTACAATTTTTACAATTTTTACAATTTTTACAATTTTTACAATTTTTACAATTTTTACAATTTTTACAATTTTTACAATTTTTACAATTTTTACAATATTTACAATTTTTACAATTTTTACAATTTTTACAATTTTTACAATTTTTACAATTTTTACAATTTTTACAATTTTTACAATTTTTACAATTTTTACAATTTTTACAATTTTTACAATTTTTACAATTTTTACAATTTTTACAATTTTTACAATTTTTACAATTTTTACAATTTTTACAATTTTTACAATTTTTACAATTTTTACAATTTTTACAATTTTTACAATTTTTACAATTTTTGCAATTTTTGCAATTTTTACAATTTTTACAATTTTTACAATTTTTACAATTTTTACAATTTTTACAATTTTTACAATTTTTACAATTTTTACAATTTTTACAATTTTTACAATTTTTACAATTTTTACAATTTTAACAATTTTTACAATTTTTACAATTTTTACAATTTTTACAATTTTTACAATTTTTACAATTTTTACAATTTTTACAATTCTTACAATTTTTACAATTTTTACAATTTTTACAATTTTTACAATTTTTACAATTTTTACAATTTTTACAATTTTTACAATTTTTACAATTTTTACAATTTTTACAATTTTTACAATTTTTACAATTTTTACAATTTTTACAATTTTTACAATTTTTACAATTTTTACAATTTTTACAATTTTTACAATTTTTACAATTTTTACAATTTTTACAATTTTTACAATTTTTACAATTTTTACAATTTTTACAATTTTTACAATTTTTACAATTTTTACAATTTTTACAATTTTTACAATTTTTACAATTTTTACAATTTTTACAATTTTTACAATTTTTACAATTTTTACAATTTTTACAATTTTTGCAACTAAACGCAATATTTCCCCTTCGATCAATTTTGTCGGAGATGGCTGAACCGATTTTAAAAAAAACCTATGCTCGTTTGAAATAGCTGTTGAATCATCGATCAAGTTCGAAGTTCAAATTGTCAATACTTCCAGTTCCGGAGATATAGTCGTACAAGCGATGTAACCGACAAATCGCGTTTCTTTATCCGAACGTTTTTCAAAAAGTAATTTATGATCAACTTCAAGTGTAAGCGCTGAAGCCCGGATCAGAAATAATCTTAATGAAAAAGTAAGTTATAAGGAGACTGTTTGAATGGTGCGAGGAAGGCATTATCACACCTCTAAGTGGATCAAGAAGAAGTTTTTGTTATCATCGGGCTCGGTTATTTTCATAAAGTTCGTAAAGTATAACGGTTCTAGAGTTTTAATATAAGAAAAAAATAATCATAAAAAATAAATTTACAAAGTTTGTTGCAAAAAGAAACTTTATACAATGCATAAAGGCTATGCAATTGTGCAACTGATCATACTCTTGAAACGTTCATGTTACGTTTTGCAATATTAACAATTCTATTATTTGCAGTTTATGTACTTTAAGAAGCCCAAGTAACATATTTTGGATACTACTATTCTTCATTGAAAAAATATCTTGGATCCAGGTGTCCCACGCTAAGTGGAAGGGACTATTGACTCATGTCCTGTATACCCCCAAAATAAAACATTCACTCCTTCATGAGCAACCGACTATTCTACGATCTGTTTGAAGGGGTATACTTCAATCTACATAACCTCTCTGTCCAACCGATGAGCCACATGATAATTTCATTTTCTAATTCCAGCACTTTGCTCATACCTCAAAAACAAAGCGAAGCCAAATAGTACCGTAAGCTCTAATTTGCGGTTTCAACCATAAAAAGATAACTTCTTGGTAGACCATAATTCCAAATAGAGACATGAACTGTATCTCCCAACCCTCAACCATATCATCATAATTAGTAAGATTCTCTTTTAAGTTTCATGACAGTTTAATTTCATTTTAGCCATAATTGGGACGGACTTTCTGTAGTTCGACCACTCATGTTTCCCCCTTTTTATTCGTATAAGAGAATTTGGAAGTTCTTTTATTTCGCCACAATAAAGCTGTTGCTCTTTTATTCTGCCGTGCGCCTTTGTTGGCGAAGGTATTAATCGCCAAATGGGAATCACTTTTTTCCCGAAAAGAAAAACGAGAAGTGAAAAACTTTTTTTTTTCACTTCTGCCATCGCTTGTCCGCAGTGTCATCTCTTCACAGGCTATCTAGCTGAGACTATGAAAATGCGGATATGTTTGCAGTAGAGCAATTTTAAAATCTTTCGCTTGATTGAATCATCCCATTTTCTCATTCTCCCGGCGGTATGCAACCAGAATGCTGAACGGACAACTTTTTCCCTTTCACCTTCAACATTCCCAGCAGCAAGCTCGTAAGACTAGCATGTAATTACACACTTTTATAAACGAGACGAGTTCAGACAAAAGCTTAGCTCAGAATATCCCCTGCATTTTCTACTCACCACTCCTGTTTAGTGACGTAAACCCGCCCAATATCTACCCTAGTCCGTTCAGTTTCGAAGCTTTGCAAAGTTCTCTGATCAAACATGACAGGATTGTGGAAAGCGACGCCCACTCACCACCCATCTGAAACGTTCAGCATTCCGGTATTCCCCAGAATCCAACACTGAACCTGTTAAGCAGCAGGAATGAGAAGGATGGCTCACACTCCGTTGACATTTAATCTTTTTATCCTGACCCATCCTCGCTGGATTCAGTTCTGATTTTCTCCATCTACCAAATGTCTTTCTAATGTCCGAACGAATCACCCTTCCTAGTCGGATGGGCAATCGTAAGACGCCAGCGGGACAAACTAACACCAATAAGAGAGCAAAAGCTCAATCCTTGTTTCTACTTCGTACTTTCTTTCTGCTACTAACGGCTATACTGCCAAGACGCCTCGTAAGGCTTTTAATAAATTAACTTGTTAGAAAAGATGTCAGGAATTAGAAATTACTTTTCACAGCGAAGACATCCCTCGTACTTTGGAAGAAGCATCTCAATTAGGAATACGGCAGAGGAATGGTTCAACTCGTCCTTCCTTCGGTGGCATTAGAAAATGGACAGAAAGTTGAATCATCGGGATCATTTCATTATGTAGTTGATTCCGTCGTGATTTTTTTCAAGCTATCAGGACAGCGTTCAATGATGGACATGGTCAATTTTCATATTCTTGTTTTGCTAGTTGCTAGAATCCACTTTCGAAATGTATTCTGAATTTGGGAAAAATCAAATATACAAAATCATGTGTTACATCACCATTTATTTGGAAAAAAATTAGTTTTGAGCAGTGCGGTAAAATTTCATTTTGAATCGAATAATACAAGATGAAAATGAAATTTATGGCCGCTGACCGTCAGCATATCCCTACTAATTCATTTGACTTTTGCTGCCATTTTCAAGTGAAGCTCCCGGAATTCATCGTCAGTTGATTAGTCGTTGATAGTCATTTGAAGTTTTGCTTGCTCAGTTTCAAGTGCCAAGTAGTGTAGCTCCTTCATTGCCTTTATTTTTTTTTTTATTTGTATATTTTCTAACTTCTGAAAAAAGACCTAACAGTTTCCGAATTTTACCAATTTGAAAAATGTGCATGCAAAAAGAATTTGTTTTACATCAATCTTGAGTCAATTTGTCTCTCCATCCGTGCATAGTAAATGGTTTGCCATACTGCAACCATGAACAAAGTTACATTCAAATTGAATCTTTTGAATCTTTTGAATCTTTTGAATCTTTTGAATTTTTTGAATCTTTTGAATTTTTTGAATCTTTTGAATCTTTTGAATCTTTTGAATCTTTTGAATCTTTTGAATCTTTTGAATCTTTTGAATCTTTTGAATCTTTTGAATCTTTTGAATCTTTTGAATCTTTTGAATCTTTTGAATCTTTTGAATCTTTTGAATCTTTTGAATCTTTTGAATCTTTTGAATCTTTTGAATCTTTTGAATCTTTTGAATCTTTTGAATCTTTTGAATCTTTTGAATCTTTTGAATCTTTTGAATCTTTTGAATCTTTTGAATCTTTTGAATCTTTTGAATCTTTTGAATCTTTTGAATCTTTTGAATCTTTTGAATCTTTTGAATCTTTTGAATCTTTTGAATCTTTTGAATCTTTTGAATCTTTTGAATCTTTTGAATCTTTTGAATCTTTTGAATCTTTTGAATCTTTTGAATCTTTTGAATCTTTTGAATCTTTTGAATCTTTTGAATCTTTTGAATCTTTTGAATCTTTTGAATCTTTTGAATCTTTTGAATCTTTTGAATCTTTTGAATCTTTTGAATCTTTTGAATCTTTTGAATCTTTTGAATCTTTTAAATCTTTTGAATCTTTTGAATCTTTTGAATCTTCTGAATCACCCGTACACACTTAAACTCAATTTTCGAGCTCGGTAGCGTAAAATGTCGAGACAGCTCGGCAACACCCAATTTTGCTGATTGCTCAGTAATCAATATTATGTTTTCCGAGATTCACTCAGTAGAGTGCATCTTTTGATGTGGAACACAGCTCAATCAATTTTGAATCAATTATTTATATTATTTCACCATTTGATTGGAAATATTGCTAAGTTTCAATTTTATATGATTGAAATTTTGATTAATAGCGAACAGTGTCCTATTTTGTCAGCCAAAAATCTAATACGCTATGCTGGCTTACTGGATTTTCCTTACGGAGACGATGGTTTTGAAGGAGTAAGCGATCTATCAGCTGGAAAGCATCGCTTTGATTGGTCAATGAATGCAAAAGCGAATCTGTAGAGAAGCACACGAATCTATGAATATAAGTTGAATTATATTCAACGTTTCAGTTTCACGTGTAACATGTCAGAGGAAGGTAGCTGCTAGACAACAAGACACAAAGCGCTATAAAACGATTTGAAGCTTTAATTGGTATACTTTGATCTTGTGTCATGCCAGTTTGGATGAAATGCTTCGTAATGTCAGTTTCACCTGAGAAGCTTGCAAGTATCCTTGCGTAAATTTTAAGTGCTTAAGATTTATTTCTAATTTAAATAATATGAACTCGATTAATTATCGAAATCGCGAACTTAACGCTATAAAAATAACATCTTGCATGAAAAACTTGAATGCAAGCTTGGTGAAGAGAAGCTTAAAAATCGTAATCCGTTACGCTAATGTGCACATAGGTATAATAGCATATATTTGAGCTATTAATGTAGTTTCGTCGGATAGAAGACAAACACGAATTAAGGCACACAGAGTCTGGATTCGGGTATTTGATGTTGGTTCTCAATACACTGAGGTCTTTTTTCACACGAGGGATACGTACCGCCTAATTTCGGAAATTCATATAAAAAACTGCGTAGCCTCGGAAATTCTTGTTGTTCGGCGATTAACAATTATTCCGAAATATGAATATACATTTACCGTAATTTCGAAATATGTGTTTGCTTTTGCCGTGTGCATGACCTCCCCCGCAAGTCATTGAGATTTATGCACTTTCGAAAAATACATGTTGTAGTACGGAGTGATTGTTTCCGTTGAAAATGAAGTGTGTCGTACTTTCTTTGTTAGTGCACGGAACGGTGCGCGTGTATTGTTAATGTAATTATGTAAGGCTATTCCTTCTTGCTTTACTGGTACGAGGAGTCCCTAGTAAATTTCTGGAAACTTACGAGAATAAGCTGATAAAATGACAATTCTTTGAACACCTGTTCATTATGGAAAACCCTGCGCAGAAACTGCGAAAAAGTATTTTTCAATAAAAAAACAAGGACTACTGCACAGTTTGACCTAAAACAGATACATTGATGAAGATTGCAAAAGATAACCGAAGTACTAGTGTTTGCTTCTGTTTCTATTTTGGGACATTAGTGACAAAATGGTAAAATAATTTTTAATGTAGTGAAATTTTATAGAATTTAATAAAGTAATAATTCGGAATTATACTCACGACTCGTTGATTGCCGTTTTGATAGATAGTTTTCAACATTTTCGCCTATTTTTCTTATTTCAGAAAATCGCTGCATAGAGCTGCACTCCCCCGACGGTATTCACTCGTGTATCCTGCGTGCCGTGGATCCCCAGGAAGCGACAACATGGTTCAACGCCCTCCACTCGGCGATTGGCAAAAGCACCCAGAAAGCTTTAGTCGATGCAAACCGAACCCTGGTATCGATTATCGGAGAGCTGAAATTTATCGGTTGGCTCAGTCGAAGGTGTGGCGGAGATCAGGTAGTAAAAATTGTTTCACCCAATTTCTTTTCTCTGGAAATTGCTCTTGAAAACATACCGAATCATCATCTGTTACTGTTTGTTTTCCAATTTTCGCCATTGAATTCAATCCACGTTTGAACACTATTGGCAGCATCTTCACCAAATTCGGTTCGAACACATTCTCATCTTATGTATTTTTTTTTTATCTTTTCTTCTCCAAATCTTCCAGAACGGTCGTTCCAGCTCGGAAAGCTCAGACGAATTAGATAAATGGCAATCAATTTTCGTAGCCGTCACCGATCGTGAGTTTCGGTAAGTACAAGTCTTCACCGGTCCTGTTGGTGACAGCAAGCCGACAAACGATTTTCGATGTTTCACTCCCAACCAATGAAACTGCCTGCAGTGGATTTTATTAGAAGAAGATAAATATTTGCTCTCGGTTCTTTGTTCGAATGACGCCGGCAGCAGCAGCAGCTACACAACACGACAAGTTGACAGTAATTGGAATCGAAACGAGGTGAAAAATGTCCTGGAAATGGTAACCATCCGGATGGTTATTTCACAGATAATTCGTCGCTTGTGGGTCGGAATGGATAGACTTGATAGTATTTTGGTGAAATCTAGTTAGGTCTAGACAATTTCAATGTCGAATACAATTATAACCTTTCGAACGGTTAAACTTTAACACTTTTCATGGTATTTTTTCAATAAACACGAATACAAAACGAATGAAATTTTTCTCTCAATGCATACATTGCAAACAACAAAGATCCTGGTAGAAAATATTCCATTTAGGGTAAAGTATTATAAAGCGTCCCTGATGGCCGAAACGCTCCCCTTCCTTTTTTAAGCATTCAAAACTTTTCTAAACAAATGTTTTATCACTAACACTATCTTTTCGTAGGATCTTTCTGCCATGCAAGTTTGGCAGTTGTCGTTTGCTGGAAAATGTTAAAAAAAACTGGAAATATCATTAGGTAGCATTTTGATTTAAAGTTTTGCTTTGACTAAATAAAAATTTTGTCCGTGTTAAACGTCTAATGGTCGGCTGCTACTTAGTAACTAACTTTTAGCAGTACTAATGTGCTCTATTTACGGTATTAACATGCAGAGAAACAAAGCTATTTCTTTGATTTATAAATTTTCTCATAACAGGCGCTCTACGGACATTATTTCCCACACAGAAAAAAATAATGACATTTACACGACACGTAAATCAATGATACTATGAAATAGACATCAGTTGAATAAAAAATTTGATTGAACATCATCATCTATGTAAAAGTGTGATTTTTCAATGAATATCATAGCATATTTCAATTTACGCTTAGTTTTGCTTTTAATGCATATTGAAAAAAAACTCTGAGAAGTAACTATTCAATTCTCTGCTCCAAATATGTGCATGAAAAAAGATGTAAATATTTTTATCTGTGCATCCTCGGTTTAAATTATGCCGCTTGAAATGTCAAAATCCCGACCTGTAAGGATTCATAGTGTCAGTAAGATCGTAGTACTAGCCATGCAATGATTCTGTACCTAAGAATCGGCTGCGAAGTCTGTTGAAACAGAAAGGCCAAATTCCCCAAAATGAATGTTATGCCAATACTTTGCTTCTATGAAATGTCAAAATAGAAAAAAGCAGAAGAAGAAATATTATTTTCATCAGAAATTATTTGTGTAATCAACTAATTGCAATCGGTAAGCGACATTTTCAATCCTCCCAATGCTAGATTTTGTTTTAATATTTGTTAATATGAATCTGTAAAACATTATTTTGAATCGATTTTAAACCGTACTGCAATGAAATATCCATATTCTCAAAGAAAATAAATCAATACATTTAGAAATATCTCAATGTTTTCTTAAGGGGGGCATAATGTAACACTTCACCCTACATTCCCTAACTCGGTTACTGCACAGACAGACAGAGAGCAAAATTCACTTTTTCAAGCTAATACCCCATAAATGAGAAGCGGAACGTTGGTCCCAACTTCAACTGAAGTACAGCCACCGAAGAGCACAGAACTTTTGCCACAACGGTATCGCTTACGGAAAACTGTACGCGGTTTGGTCGGTTCTACATTTGACTCGCTTCCGCCAACAAGGTTTTGGAGGTTTTCAAATTGGTCCTGCAGAGAGCATATTTGCCTTCTTGTTTCGGTGTGTAATTCGGTTCGAATGTCCTGTTCATGTGCAATACCTTTGAGAATTCGTTTAAATACATGGACTGATTCCAAACGTATACACAACTGGAGAGTATGAGTATAGTTCTTGTTTGAAACTTCTCCCGATAAAACCACGTAGTGAGACCAATTCCGAAAACTGGGGCAACCAAACATTTTCACGAAACGTTGACTTTGTGATTATCAACCGAATAACATTGAAACATGGTAGTTTTCGATGCACTAGCAGAATTTGATCGCAACAACAAACACATTTCAGCTAATTAATTATAGGCCCACGATACATCTTCCCGGTGGAAAGCAGCAAGATTATACCTCGTCTTCCGTGCTCACCAGTCCACATGACAAATTGGTCCTTTGCTTTTCGTAGTAATTCTATTGTTTCAATTGAACTCCTCGGAACACGAAACCGCCAACGTCGGGTATCACAGCAGAATACATAATTAAATTATCCGCTATTACAACGGTAGCCACAGTGGTTGGAGACTAATTGAAGGGAACAAGAGATAATAGAGCTGCTGCTAATTGATTGTGGTGTGTACGATAAGAAACTTGAGAAATTCATTGACAAATAAAAGTTCATATCTTCATCAAAATGTGAAAAAAAGGCGAGTGGGTAATGTCAGAGACATAACCGGATTGTCGTGAATACGAAAAAAAATGGCTCGTTGAAATTCTTTTTCACACTTAATTTCGCCGCACATGGCACGACATTCAAATTGCAAGTGTAAATCCCTTCAAATCTTATTTAAATGAATTCATATTATAACCTATAGATATAACACTCGACTTTTATCATCGAAAAAGATGATATATTCCCGATCATTATACTCAACAAAGACTGTCCCAGAAAATATGGACGCAACCAAAAACCGCTGCCATTTCGCAATGGTTCAGAATCTATCAATTTTTAGGGCTGCGTCCTGTTGTTTACACTCTTCTCTAACCACTTGTGCAGTTGTTTATTCGTTTTCATTAGTAAGTGAAAAAGCCGTGCGAAATGCAATCAGGAAGTTCGGTGAGGATAGCACCTTTTTTTTCATAAAATATATTTATTAAGGCACAATGCGTTAGCTCTATGATGCCAAATGCATTTTGTAATAATAAGAATTGTGTAGGTGCTGGCCTCTCATGTTTTACTGGTGACGTTGCTACTCAATGGTAGTGGCCGTATGCTTGTCCGTATGGGTCCACGGAAGACACCCCCGTCGGTCAGTGGCCCGCGTGCTAGTTATCGACAGGAGTGGTCCTCCGTTCTTGGAATCAGCCAGGTGACGTGAAAATGTATCAAAAATTGCTGCATCCTTCAGTGGGTCCGCGGAAAACACCCCCAGGCTGCAAAGACCTGGCGGGTGGCCCGCATGTGAATCATCGACTGGAGCGGCTTTCCGTGGCAATGATGGTGATGTTGCCGAATGGTATGAAGAAAAAAAAAACAGAGAGTAATTGTTGTGGAAAACGGATTGTTAAAGAGGGGTATGGGAACGAAATAACTAATAACTACAAATATTTAGTTCGTTGACATCGAGATGGTGAAGAGACTGGGGAAAGGGGAGCGAAAAGTTAGTAACAGCAAAAAGATCTTGTTAGTATCGATAAAGATGGTAGACAGACGGGGGATTGGGAGAATCGGGCGGATGTTAGTGTCGAACCTATAGGTGAAGAGTATTCTTAGTCTCGAAAAGAGTAAGGAAAACCTTCTATGCCAAATACAACGGATCACACTTGTATATTAATGTGTTTAAGGTATTGGTAAATTAGAAGCATATAGGAACTATCCCGACTCGCCAACACATCCCGAACCGGAACCTCAGGCGGTCTACCTCGGGCCCTAAGGGATTCCAGAAGCTCCGACCTGGCGTCACGATACTCTACGCACGACCACACGACATGCTCGATGTCCTGATAACCGTCGCCACAGGTGCAGAGACTGCTCTCCACGAGCCCAATACGCCGGAGATGTGAGTTGAATGTATAGTGATTTGACATGAGCCGTGACATAACGCGAATGAAATCACGACTCACGTTCATCCCCTTGAACCAAGGTTTCGTCGATACCTTAGGGATAATGGAGTGTAGCCATCGTCCCAGTTCGTCATTCGTCCATGAAGTTTGCCAACTTTCGAGAGTTTTCTGACGAGAAATACTGAAAAATTCATTGAAGCAGATTGGTCTTTCATAAATATCACCTTCCAATGCGCCCACTTTAGCCAATGAGTCTGCCTTTTCATTGCCCGGAATGGAACAATGCGAAGGGACCCAGACTAACGATATTAAATAAGACCGTTCAGATAAAGTTCTCAAATGTTCCCGTATTTTCCCCAGGAAATATGGGGGATACTTTCCTAGCTTCATTGCCCGGAGAGCTTCTATTGAGCTTAGACTGTCCGTGACAATGAAGTAATGGTCTTTGGGCAAGGTTTCAATGATCTCGAGGGTGTACTGAATAGCAGCTAATTCTGCGACGTAAACTGAAGCAGGATCACTGAGTTTGTAAGAAGCGGTGATGTTTTGATTGAAGATGCCGAAGCCTGTGGACTCGTTGATGTTTGATCCGTCAGTGTAAAACACCTTTTCACAGTTGACTGTTCTAAATTTATTATAAAAAATATTTGGGGCCACTTGAGGGCGCACGTGATCCGGAATTCCACGAATTTCTTCTCTCATGGATGTGTCGAAAAACACAGTAGAATCAGAAGTATCCAAGAAATGAGCACGGTTGGAAACAAACGAAGAAGGATTAATATTCTGAGCCATGTAATCAAAATACAAGGACATAAAACGGGTTTGAGAATTGAGCTCGACAAGCCTTTCGAAGTTTTCAATAACCATCGGATTCAGGATGTCGCATCGGATTAGCAATCGATATGAGAGATCCCAGAATCGATTTTTCAACGGTAAGACGCCCGCCAGTACTTCAAGACTCATCGTATGAGTCGACTGCATGCAACCTAAGGCAACGTAAACAACGATACTGAATTCTTTCCAGTTTAATAAAATGGGTGTTCGCGGCGGATCGGAAGCAGAAGCATCCATATTCCATTACGGACAATATCGTTGTTTGATACAGCCTTATCAGGTCTCCTGGGTGGGCACCCCACCACGATCCGGTTATTGTACGAAGAAAGTTGATTCTCTGTTGGCATTTTCGTTTCAGATATCTAATGTGACATCCCCAGGTGCCTTTGGAGTCGAACCAGACCCCGAGATATTTAAATGTGAAGATCTGAGCTATGGTTTCACCCCCTAGTTGAAGCTGTAATTGTGCTGGTTCTCGCTTCCTTGAAAATACAACCAGCTCAGTTTTCTCCGTAGAGAACTCGATACCCATTTGAAGAGCCCATGTCGACAAGTTGTCGAGGGTATCTTGCAATGGTCCTTGGAGATCGGCAGCTTTGGGTCCTATAATAGACACAACGCTGTCGTCGGCAAGTTGTCTTAGCGTGCAAGATGTGTTGATACATTCATCAATGTTGTTTACGTAAAAATTGTATAATAGGGGGCTTAAGCATGAGCCCTGAGGAAGACCCATGTAACTGAATCGTATTGTCGACAAATCACCATGCGTGAAATACATGTATTTCTCGGACAACAGATTATACAAAAAGTTATTCAAAATTGGTGAAAGACCATGCTGATGCAACTTCTCTGATAGGATGTTTATGGAAACTGAATCAAAAGCCCCCTTGATGTCTAGGAAATCTGACGCCATTTGTTCTTTACGAGCAAATGCCATTTGAATTTCGGTTGAGAGCAGCGCAAGACAATCGTTCGTTCCTTTGCCCCTGCGGAAGCCGAATTGTGTATCTGAAAGGAAGCCATTAGTCTCGACCAAAGGATAGCACCTTTGATGATAAACCGAAAACGGGTCGAAAAAAAGGTCCTGCTAACCCTCAGTATACTGTATACTGAAGGCGTTCGAGCAAAAGAAGTTCGGGATGTGTCAAACCGGGACCGCAATATTATACGGTGCGAGAAAAGCAATTGTTAAACCAGTCCGAGACATCGATTGAAGTCGAAAAATTTGGTAAGAAAGCTATGATCTGGCAAGCAATTTGTAGCTGCGGTATGATTTTGAAACCCTTTATCACCACTGCTTCAATGAACAGCGAAATATGCATCAAGTAATGTTTACAAAAACGACTTCTACCCATGATTCGAAGCCACAAGGATCCTGTATTCTGGCTAGATTTTGCTTCTTGCCACTACTCGAAATCAACGGTAGAAAGGTATACTATCAAAAATGTCTCGGCACCCGAAACCATTCAACAGTTCGAAAAAGATTGGAAAAAAGTGTCAAAACTTGTCGCCAAGAAGTCTGTACGGAATTTAATGAGAAACGTTCGCAAGAAGGTGCACCAGCTAGTCTACAATGGCTCAGTAGCAAATGTTGAGAATAATATTCTGTTGTTGTAGTCTAATATTATCAGTATATCGAATAAAATTTGAATATCTAACACTTGTGAATTATTTACAGCGAAATCAAAGTGCGTCCATACTTTCTGGGACAGTCTTTATTCAATTGCCTAGATACTTACCTTTTGTCAGACAAATACCCGTTAACTGATGGAGAAAACAATCGAATTTATCAGATTTCAAATTTCATCTAGAATGCATGAGGTTTAGTGAATGAAATGTCATCGGTTAGATATTAAGTCACTAATAATTTGATAAATATAGGACTTATTTTATAAGATCTATGCATTAAACATTCAATATAAACATTCTTTTCGTTTACGTCAATTGAACCCTTGTCGTACATGAACAGACTGATGTTGTTTGGTTATCCACAATTCAATGACCTGAAAAAAAAAACCAACAAACAAATCTGAGTCACACCAAAAAATCAAGTAGTTCTTTTCTAAAAAAAGGCATTAGCAATCAGGTTTAATTCCATTTCCGAATGTTGTGTAGCGATCACAAACATTTTCATTTATTTCTTGGTAATAACCGATATTTGATAAGTTCCGATTTCATTTCAATTGCAAAGTTGAGAGGTGATTGTGGAAAATGTTTAGTATAATGAACACACAAGAGTAGACAAGGAACAATCTCTTGCTGATGCGGTTTAAAAAAAAACATCACCGACTATTTATTTGAATATAAAATTTAAATATATTTCTATATTTGAATAGAATTTGTAGTTCAAAGCCAGATTCAATCCTATCATTATCATAAGGATTCTTGCAGTCATTTTATTTATATGTTTGACACTTAATACTGTCAGAGAATATAAAGATTACTAGCTGACCCGTCGAACTTCGTCTCGCCCAAAATATATTTATTCAAATTTATGTTTTCGGACAGCAGAATTGTCAACCGGCTAAGTCTCTCCATTATTTTTCTGAATACTTAACCTACAATCAACGGAATTCGACACACATTCGCTTTAGCTCAAAACGAAATATCACCAAAAATTAATGTGAAAATGTGAAATACTTCTGTTAAGTAAAAATTGAACAAATGTACAGATTATTATCTCATCCTTTGAATCAAATCACTGAACAGAGATTCCTCTCTAATGGCTTCGATATAAAGGATATAAGGTGCAACGTTTTCTCTTCCAGATGTGATTCTTGCCTTCGATAATCGATAAAAAAGCTCACTGACCAGAATTTTGTATTGATAAACCTAACACAATATTGAAGAGTTTGTCTTCAAGAGTTATTCATTCGGTAGATTGAGATATGTTTACAGATTGTATTTAGCTCAAGTAAGTAAAAGTTCGTAAAAATAAGATTTGGTTTAAACAACATTCTGAACAACCCGTTTTTAAGGAATTACTCATACTTGAATGTTCACCCGACGCATCACAAAAAACTTTGAAGCAGTTTCTTGTACAGATTTTATGCAGCGAGAAAGTTTTCTCAGAACTTGTTCTGTATGTTCAAGTTGCCATAAAGTGCCACGCGTACCTGAGATCTGTAATAAAGTGAATATTTTTTAGATAATGTGGAACTTTTGGTTGCTTGGAGAGGCGACGCCTAAATTTTAAATTGGTATTGATCTTATCAGTTGGAACATTCTCCACATAATATTAAATATAAAATGGTAGTCTCGTTCCGTTATGAACATTAATCTAATTGCCACTTATTATGTGCGCTTAGTCTAATCGAAATCATTAGAAAGCAAAATGCAAGGAAAATTTCTTAGTTTGGCCTTAACGCTTCTACAGCAAAATCTTTTTATTGATTCATTCAAAAATTTTATGAATTGTTAAACTCGCGCCCGCGATGACCAATACTATTCATCTGACTCCATTGAACACAATTCATCAACTGGTAAATATCAGAACTTTTTCTCCTGCCTACAGTGGCATTTTAAGAACAGTCATACGCATTCCGTCATTGAGTCATTTGGCAAGCAATAATTTTGATACACAATTAAGCACGTGGCTTGAAATGAAGAATGGATCAAGTATGCATGTGAAATCTCCACACAAAACTACTCGCTGCGCGCCAAACGATTTTTTCAACGATCTAGTATTCTTTTCTTCGACGGTCAAACACTTATGCAACTCGTTGCGCACCAAACACCAATCGTAGATCTAGCAAGCATTGGTGACTTTTACAACGGAAAATTCCATTGTCCATACAAAACAAACTGTTCAAACAAAAAAAAGAATCATGTAAATACGATTACAAAGAATGATCTCTTCATTTTTATATGTATAAGTAGTGTATCGAAAATAAGCTTCCCACAAATTTTTCCTTCAAATTATGATAAAAAACGATATTTTATTCATACTTAAAATTGATCCTTTATTGTACGAGGTTAAACTTGAGCATAAAGAAAACCGGATGAAATTTAAGTTATTCCTTCACGAGTTTTCGAACTTTTGATCGAACGCTCTTCATCATGTTCCGGACAAGTGTTGCATCGCATTTTTTGGACGCTTGAGCCCAATTTTTTTTGAACTCCTGCATGTTCCCAGCTGCCTAACCAGTCTTCTTGAAGAGCCTCTTCACGATTGCCCAGTAACGCACGATGGGTCGAAGCTGAGGCCAATTTGGTGGATTGATATTTTTCTCAACGAAATGTATACCCTTTTCCGCAAGCCAATTGAGAGTGGTTTTGGCATAGTGAGCCGACGTAAAATCCAGCCAAAACAGTGGAGGTGTACTATGCTTCTTATATAAAGGCAGCAATCTCTTCTGGAAACACTCAGATCGATAGATTTCTGCATTTATAGTTCCGGTAGTGTAAGCAATGGTTGACTTCAAACCACAGGAACATATTGCTTGCCATACATGTACCTTTCGACCGAGTTTCTCCACTTGAATCGACCTATCCGCATCGCTCACATCCTCCCCAACGACGACAGTAAAGTATTGTGGACCTGGAAGGGTTTTTGAGTCCTCTTTTACATAAGTCTCATCGTCCATCAAAACGTATGCATCCGGACCCTGCAAAAGACGCGAATACAATTTCCGGGCCCTTGTTGCTGCTTGCTTCTTCTGTTTTACACTTTGTTCCGAGATTTTCTGCTTCTTATAGGTCTTTAGGTGAGTTCGCCTCTTGATACGCTGGACCATTCCGACACTCGTTCCTGCTATTTTGGTAAAATCATGTATTGACATTGATTTGTTCTTCATGATTAGAGATACAACTTTCTGGTTCAGTTTCGGGTTGGTAGAACCGGGTTTTCTGCCTCTTCCTGGTAGCTCATCCTAGGAATAATGTTCCCCAAACTTATTAATTATGTTTTTAACACTGGCATGATTAATTCCAAACTGCTTCGCCAATTTTCGCATAGTAATACCCTTCTCACTTAGCCATGTGTCCAGAACTTTAATTTCCACTTCCTTTTCAATACGCACAACCAAGTAAAGAATCGAAAGCTGACAGCCAAACGCACAGCATGCTGCGATCTGAGCATAAAAAACCATCACAAATACATGGGTACAACACAAATGTATGTGGATAGCTTATTTTTGATACACTCCTTAGATTTAGAAAACATATATACATCAATAAGGCGACACTTCAAACATGCATATAGTGACATTGATTTATGTCAAAGCATTCGATTTCAACATGTCCAGAGTTAAGAATTAAATGTGACGACACTCGCACGTGTCCTATGACGACACAATTCATGTTTATGCTCTAAACTATTAAAGTACAAATGCCTGATTTCTTAATGCGCCTAGAAACATGAAATATGTTTTAAAAACATTTTTAACAAGTGTCGATTTTTAGCAGTGTGAGGAAATTCTTTCTGTTCACAGGGCATATTTAGAAAAGACATCCACAGCAATACTTCCATTTTTGCATTGCGTGTGAGCGTTGCCTGTAGTTAATGAATGTGTTAGTGACGGTTTTTCAACTTCCATTTTGAAGAAGCCGATGCTTTTGATAAGTAATGGAGAAAATTACTAATGATGATTTGTGAGACTGAAAAGTGCCTTGAATTGCCATGATCTACGGGATCTGAGATAACTGTTGGCGTGTACACTCGGTTAACTCGTCCGAAAATTGACTCGGAATTTATTATGATTTCCAATTGGATTCCAAGTAAGATGAAACAATCGATTATAAAGGGAACCAGTAGGTGTTTTCAAACTCAGCGCTCCAATGAAGCTCTAACGACTGGAAACGTAAATCACCGTTAAAAAGTGTTCAGCTTCTTTATACAGCTCTGCTGCTCGCTTCATTCCAAAAGCGTGAGACCTTCGGTGTTGCTTTCCCGTATGTCTAACTTCGACAACCGTTGCACAGAAACTAATGGGAAAAAGTTGAATGTGCATCATTTATACCGATACAGTTGTATAGCAGCAGATATTTTGTTCTCTTCCTCATAACGCGTTCTGATTGGCTGGTGCTGACATGGGTCAAATCAGCCAGGTTTTTCAATAGTGTACTATTGAAACATTTCAATGTTGTTGCAATACATGTTTAAGTTAAAAAAAATCGAATTTATTGGTAGTTAGATTATGTAAATTCTTCTACAGATCACGGAGTTATGAGCTTTAAAAATTATGACTGAAAACCTAACGCAGAAATGAAATGTCGCTTACAAAATCAAAACCGTCGGCTGGGGTACGAGAAAGAAAAACACGCGTCTTTGATACTCGGTGTTGCGAAACAGAATTAAATTCAGAAAAATTTAATTTTGAATTGTTTGAGATTATGTCCTACAACTGAACATAACTTCATTGAAAAACAAAACTGAACACGTCCAAAATGTTTTGAATCTTCCTAAACACTTGAACCGTGGCCATGAACAAAAATTGAAGAAAAACGATATTATTATAACATTAATGTGTTTGGTTGTGTAGTGTACCTAGAAACGCTTTGACGCTTCTGGTACGATTTAACATCCCACATCGTTCAATCTAAATGAATAACCCCGTAAAGTGATTCAATCCAACCAAACATTTTCCACATTAATTCGGTTAAAATAACCTCAATGGCGTTTCATCAATTAAATTATTTTTATATTATTGTGCCACAAAAATCCGATAAATGGATTTATTTAAAAGGTTATGGTATTGTGAACTATCACACTGATTTTTTCTCCCTTTTCTGATACACTTCGGTTGAGCATTACCATTAAACCACACCAAATTATATTATGTTGCCATTTACTGGTGGTTTTCAACCGATGTCAACGCTATACGATGCAAATCGCTGAGCACTCGGCTGGATAATCGTCTTATTAGAGCGAATGGAAAACGTGAAATGTCAGTTTTAGCAGTACAAATTGAAAACAAGCAATCCAGAATGACCTCTGGAATAGGCTTTAAAAAAATTAATCGAACAATAGAAACTTCCGTCACAATTCGTAAATGAATTGGTAATATTCAATTACTCTCCGACTGCCGACACCAATCCTTTCATTCTCGAGAAAGGATCTAGTTGAGAAAATCACTGCCAGTGTTGATTCGACTATCCAAACCCGAACTCTCGAACGTGGCAACATTCCATTTAGCAGGGAAAATCCGATTTGTGCTATTTGCCCCGAGTGTGGCTTATAAGATACCACTTTCATTTTGATAGCCTGGAAAAGGAGGGTGTCAACTTATTTGCATATTTGATTATACAGCACACTTGGACCGCCGGACAGACAGTACCTGACTGCGAGCTGTTAAATACGAATCTCGGCCCGAGTGTTTCGGTTTCTCCTTACGATCGGGAAAACTGAATTTAAAGCACTACTCAGAGACAATCTCAAATTCAAATCGAACTGTTTATGGTGGCATGAAATACATGGAGGTGGAACCCGAGTTTCGTGCATAGATTGAAGAGAATTGCCCGGTCGCATCCGATCCTGGTAGATGAATTCATTTTAGATGACAGGCTGTTGTAATTTGGGTCAGAGGTGTGTCGTGTTTCAATATA
Source organism: Malaya genurostris (assembly GCF_030247185.1). Lineage (NCBI taxonomy): Eukaryota > Metazoa > Arthropoda > Insecta > Diptera > Culicidae > Malaya > Malaya genurostris. Next base: position 48,172,491 of record NC_080572.1, read on the forward strand.
TTCATTCTAGTCAAAGTTATTCTACAGTTTAATGCAATATAATGCCACAAGCAAAGAACACTGAAATCCGTTGCTAATACATGAACATCTTTCTGCACTTTTTCGCAGATTATACGAAAGCGCTCCTTGGTCGGTGGAAGCTTGGAGCAGACCATTTGAAAGCAGCCCGCTGGTGACGACACGTTTGGCCGGTGCTGGAAATACTTCCACAGTTGGATCGAACTCAGTAAGTATCTTCGATCGCTCCCAACGAGCGAAAATTCTTGAAACCAATAAGTTTTCTAAAATCTTATAACTAGCCGGGTATTTCTTCCACTCAACAGAGCACCCAATCCAGTGTATTCTGCGTCCGCTGTGGAACAGTTCGGGGAATCATGAGCCACTGGTTACGTGCTGAGACGAATCGGGATATGGCGACGTGGGCCCGAATTCTGGTCCAAGGCTGCCATAATGCGATTATCAATCAGCGTGAGTTTTCATTCCGGTGCATGTATCAGGTAAGTTTGAAAAATATCCGCACCTAACCTTTCAATTGACGAACTCGACTCAAACCTTCACAGTCATACTAGATCTGATGGAATTAACGAGCGATTACGAAATAATTACAACAGTATTCAATAACTAAAAAATCTTATATTTCTGTGGGAAAAAAACCAAAACTTTGAGGGCAATTTTTTTTGCTTATATTAAACTCAGTTTACAAATTGTGTGTCAATAATTAATGGTTGCTTGGTAAAAGACTCGACACTTTTACTTAACGCCACCCATAAATGCATACACAGTGGTATTCGGTACCCTTTTCTTCCTTTTAATCAATTTCTCTAGCATTTCTTCTACATCCAATACTTTCTTCCTGATCTTTCTGAGCTTCTGCTTCATCATGAGCCAATTGAACGTAGTGGCATGATGCTAAATCCTATAAACAATGGGACTTTTTATTGCGTAACACCAAATAAAGGAAAAAAGCACAATAAGACTGCCTCGGATTTCCCATTTTGGCGTACAACAATTTTCCACGCATCTCCAGTGGACTTAAATCCATCATGATCGCAACAGACAAGACAGCTTCGGAATTCAGACTACCATGCTACGATTACTTGGGGACGGATATGGCGTAATGAGTAAGTCGATGCATTTTAACGCAGTCCACCTGGGTTCGATTCCCAACCCCGCACATAGAATCAGAAAGTTTTTCTGACCCGAAGAGGCGAATGACCTTAAGGTTAGAACCTCTATAATCAAAACAAAAAAACTACGATTACAGAGAAGCTATCTTCAACGAAATGAATCGTTTCCATGTCTCCACTTTGCATACTTTATTTTTTCAGCCACTTTGCATACTTTATTTTTTCTAAAAATGATCTAGACTGTCTTTTGAAAAGGGTAAAAAAAATTACCGATTTTGTTCAAGTCAAGAATGAGATTTTTAGTCTTAAAATGATAAATCCTTGTTCACAAAATTAGTCAAGTTTTGCATAAAAATACTAAATTCTTCATCGTCTCCCAAACTATAAAAAATCGATTTTAAAACATTTAAAGTCGATTTACAAAAAAAAAACATCTTTGATATGGATGAAATTTAGTTGCAATATAAGTAATTATGTTCCCTACCTACCGTAGAAAATTCTAGTTGAACAGTTTTAAAGAAAAAAAAGTTATTTGAAAAAACTTTTCTTTGTCAAAACTGATTTTTTTTTCGGTGTATTTGTATCGAAAACTAAACCAATTAAAGTCATAATCATCTCAGAATCCAATAAAACTAAGTTTGTGCGAAGTTGTTCTAATTTAACAAGTAAATACATTTTTATAGGAGCGAATCATTTCGCCGAATGACATTTCGCCGAAAGTCGTTTTGCCATAAGGGTTGTTTCGCCGAAAGGGTAATTTAACCGAAAGGGTAATTTCGAATAAATCATATTACTTTTTTTGTTTTTATGTTTCCTGGATAATTGATGTGGTGCCGTCCCACCAACCTGTGAATGCCTCGTTTGGCCGGTCTATTCTAAGCTAAGTTTCTTTGCTTTAGTTATGTCCGAACGAGCGGTGGTGAGATCGGACAGTACACGAACCAATTCGAATAATTTGCCTGGTAGATACACCTACACAAACGCTTTTATGCTTAGTAGCTAATAAAGTCAACAAGTTTTTTTGGGAACTCAGTTCTGAGTATCATGAATCAATCTTTCTTCAAGAAGTACACTTTCGGGTTTAAACGCGGGGAAATGAATTTATCCGTTGTTTTAAAAATGAGATATTTCATTTGTCTTTATTTTAAATCAATTAAGACAATCATATACCATTCGACCGAGCTCGACGAACTGAACAAATGTCTGTGTGTGTGACAAATATTGTCACTAACTTTTCTCGTAGATGGACGAACCGATTTTCACAAACTTAGATTCGAATGAAAGCTTTGAACGTCCCCGGTCTCGGATCAAAAGTCGGTTAGCACGGTGATTGCACAGCCCTTCTAAATGTGAAAAGTGCATTTTAACGGTTACGTCGTTCATATTATTTGTAGGTCATATTAGTTGCTGGAATCTCGTCTATAGTATTGAAGAGATGTTCAAGAGCATTGTGTGCGCCCCTCAAATTATTCTTCTACCAATCATTGTCGCAGTCACGGTTTCCTGCGTGCTGGAAAAAATCTTATATGTTCCCAGACAAAATATTGCAAATTACCGAGGTATAACTTCTCTCTGCTCTGGATCAAAGCTGCTGCAGATTTTAGTGGGGAACGTTTTATTCCGTGAAACAAAGACTTAATATCTTTAATAATCAGTATGGTTTTTATCCAGGCAAATCTACAATCACTAACTTGACCCAATTTTGTTATTAGGAACATTGAAACTGGATCACAGATAGATACAATATATATGATCCTGAAGCTGCGTTTGACCGTGTAGATCATACGCTCTTGATAGCGAAACTTGAGCGTTTAGGTGCATCGTCTAGTTTCTCTTAGTGACCTAAATCATACCTCGCAGGCCGAGTTTTATCAGTGAAGCTGGGAAATGTCGAGTCACACAACTTCATTAATGAATCAGGCATTCCTCGAGGAAGCAATTCGTCCGACCATTACTGTTTTCATTATTTTTTAATGACATTTGTTTTGTCATTCTACCAGTATGCAGACTTATGTACGCGGATGACTTAAAACTGTTTCTTGTTGTGCCTTGTCGACTACTGATTGCATGGAACCACAAAAGCACCTAAATAATTTTTGTGAATGGTGCAATCTCAACCTCTTAACTATACATAAGTGTGTCCAAATGCTCTGTAATTTCTTTCACACGTGATAGTCTGGAACTACATTGTTTCTGGGGAAACATTTGAAAGAGTAACAGTTTTCAAAGATCTTGGTGTGCTGTTTGATTCTCAGCTCTCCTTCAGACATCATTACTCACATATAATAGCTCAGGCAAATAGAAACCTAGGTTTCACTATGAGGATCGCCAAACAGTGTACTGATCCATACTGGCTGCGAGCATTATATTACGCGTAAGTACGGTCTACCCTTCAAGCCTCAGTTCATATTTGGTATCCTAACGCCAGCGTTTTGATCAATAGAATTGAAGCAGTACAATCACGATTCCTAAGAGACACAACATGGGGAACGCGCCATTTGAACCATTTAGTACTGATTTCTGACTAACGACCTAATAATTTCATAAAGTCTAAACTTTTTGAAATCGGTTCAGTCATCTTAAAAAAAAATTGAGCGATAAGAAAACGAGAGTTTTTGCGGTTACGTCACTCAGGGCCGGTGAAAGAGGTGGGTACGATGGGTAGTACTACCCACCAGGGCTTGCAAATTGAACCAACGAATATGAACGAAAGGGTTTCACCATCTGTGCTATTCACACACATTCGTATGTCAGGTAGAATTCACAGCGCAACCCAAGCCAGGAGAGCTGCTTCGTTGGTTCATTAGTTCATGAATATGCCCGCTTGCTGAGACCTATGCTTCATGAGGTTAGCATTTGATGAATGGTTCTCATATTGTAGATGCCTATGAGGAAACTAGTTTCATAACTTTTAGTTCCGATGAATGTTAATTTAAAGAACATTGCTTTTAGTGTTTCTAGGATATATACACAGTGTAAACTGCCAAGAAACAAATTGATCGTTTTGAAAATGGGCTCAAATGCAAAACTTCTGCTATAAAATGTTTAAAGTATGTTTGAAATGCGATCAAATTTGGTCTTGGAATGCGAACATTATGTTAAAAATGATTTCTGTAAACCTACTTTTTAAAAATAAACCGTAAACATTGCCTATATGACTTTGCTTCGCGTCTTGTAGCACACCACGAGGCAAGGTCTTCTTTCTCGTACAATACTAACGAGAGCGAACCCTTCATTCCATTACATTGTCATGGATTGCTTAGTTCATGTGTTAACTGAGACTGAGAGCACAGACAGTTTACTTGGCAAGGGGAATTGGTCTGCTCAGTAGCATATACTCTCACGCATCCAGTGTCTCTCTAATATAGGTCTCTCATTCAGCTATGTTAAGCAAAGTGTTCACAGCAGATATTTTTTGTTGCTTCGTTCGTTTGAGGATTCACAATACAAGCCCTGCTATCCACCCGAAAATTCCAAAAGTGGGTTAGTTTTATTGTGACTGAGAATAATAAATAAAATCAGAATTATAAAATGCTAGTACTCAAGGTAGAGCAAGGATGTAAAGATATACAACAAAAAGGTGAGGTGTGACAATGGTCATTTGAGAAAGCAGAAATCTTTTAGTGACTTAACTTTTACCTTCAACCAAAGGGGTCGAGTTTAAGCATCTCATTCATGCAAATCACTCGAGTCTCTGGTATGCCGGAAAGTACCAAAAAAGGTCTTTTACCATTTACTATACAAACCGGTAAAAGAAAAGTTACCAGAAGTTGTCAGTTTCTACTTGCGACAGCATTCTTATATTATCATCAAATGACAAGTAGTCGTTGGGGGCTAGGTTATTGAGAATATGGTGGGTGAAGAAACAGATCGGTGCCCAATACATTCAATTTGTCCATTATTTTCATTGACTTGTGGCACGGTGCATTGTCTTGGTTAAAGATGATTTTTTCTGCTTCATATGAGGCCGTTTTTACGATTCCATACTTCAAAGGCATTAATAACTCCTAGCGCATTAATAACTAAAAACTTTTGTTGTTACTTCCTTTTCAAGATAGTCGACGTTAATTATACCTCGAGCATCTAAAAACTGACGCCATACTTGTTGCAGCTACCTGTTGCGTTTTCCCCGTCTAAATGTTGAAACAACTTCGGAGAATAAAGATAGATCCATGTTTCGTCCACTGTTTCATACAAACGCAAGAAATCCTTTTTATTGAGACTAAACAGTGCCGACCAACTCTCTGGATTGTTGATGCGTTGTTACTTTTGATAGATTGAGCGCGAACGAGGCACTTATTTGGAAAAGATTTTTTTCATGCCCAGATTTTCGCATACGATCGTAAAAGCACTTCCAGTTCAGTCGGACTTTGATTTTGTGTTCATCCATCACGATTATCAAAACTTGCTCACATTTTTTCCGGATGACTGCTCAATTTGGTCACGTTAAAATCTTTGTTTTTAATCTGAGTGTGGGTAACACTTCTTAAACCATTGCTGGACTTGCCCGGTTTTTCCATATATTAAGTAATGTTTTATCAATAAACGGCATTCGTTATTTTTAAGTTTCAAAAAGTAACGTAAAAAGTAAGTATAAGTATATGTTGGTAAGTTTAATGTTTGTGGTGTGATTGACGTGAAAACACTTGTCTTCTGAACGATGATGATAGTTTGACATTACAAACGTCATCTCAGTCGGTCCCGGGACTTTTTTAACAATGTGCTATGCACATCAGCGGCTGGATTTGTTTTGTGCGCCGTTCGATTCGCCCGGGTTTGCGGTTCAATGCATACGCCGCTGGTCTTATAAACCAGTTGTCATATGTTCGAGCCCCGACCCCTACCTGGAAGAATTCATAGTTTTAGTAGGATCGTAATACTAGCCATGGAATGATTATGTATGCTAAGAATCGGCTGCGAAGTCTGTTGAAACAGAAAAGCCAAATTCTACAGAGAGAATGTAATACCAAGACATTGCTTTCGATTCATGCGAGAGATCTTTCACCATCAACCCCAACCAACTAAACGATCAGGGTAACCAAAATTCTCAAAAAAATAATTTCGAAAATTTGCAAACACAAATAAGTTTATACGGAACCTAAAAGACTGCTAACTTAATATTCCAAAGAAATATTGGTAGAAATTTTGTAATTTGATATTGTATTCAACCCTTTAATGCTCAAAATATCAAAATATCGAAAACGCTTCAAGCTTCGAATTTACGCGTCTCATGCAAAGTTATATCGAAACAAAATATTATTTAAAAATCGACTGATACTTCAAAATAGTGGGTCGTTCTCCCTGGTACGAAAAATTACCCACCTGGGCTTAACATGTTTCATCGGCTATGACGTCACTTATACCATTATATCTCCGGAATCAGAAATATCCGCCAGATAATCTTAAAACTTTATAAATGACTCATAAATAGCTCTCAAACGAGTCTATGTTTGCTAAAATCCGTTCAGTCATCTCCGAGAAAATTGAGCGATAAAAAATGTCGGTTACGTCACTTACATCATTACATTTCCGGGACCAAAACATGCAGAAACACGTGCTTAGTAGAGTATCAAAATCATTGTTTGCCAAATGACTTGATAGTGGAATGCCACGAGTAAATCCATACGGGAGATCTATAATAGAACTAAAACTGAAAAAACGGAGATACATTTGTTTCAATTTCAGTTCTAACATACAGGGTGATTTTTTAAGAGCTTGAGAACTTTTTTAAACAATAAAACGCATAAAATTTGCAAAATCTCATCGGTTCTTTATTTTAAACGTTAGATTGGTACATGACATTTACTTTTTGAAGATAATTTCATTTAAACGTTGACCGCGGCTGCGTCTTAGGTGGTCCATTCGGAAAGTCCGCTTTTTTATCGACAAATTTTGTTCAGCGATGAGGCTCATTTCTGGTTGAATGGCTACGTAAATAAGCAAAATTGCCGCATTTGGAGTGAAGAGCAACCAGAAGCCGTTCAAGAACTGCCCATGCATCCCGAAAAATGCACTGTTTGGTGTGGTTTGTACGCTGGTGGAATCATTGGACCGTATTTTTTCAAAGATGCTGTTGGACGCAACGTTACAGTGAATGGCGATCGCTATCGTTCGATGCTAACAAACTTTTTGTTGCCAAAAATGGAAGAACTGAACTTGGTTGACATGTGGTTTCAACAAGATGGCGCTACATGCCACACAGCTCGCGATTCTATGGCCATTTTGAGGGAAAACTTCGGAGAACAATTCATCTCAAGAAATGGACCGGTAAGTTGGCCACCAAGATCATGCGATTTGACGCCTTTAGACTATTTTTTGTGGGGCTACGTCAAGTCTAAAGTCTACAGAAATAAGCCAGTAACTATTCCAGCTTTGGAAGACAACATTTCCGAAGAAATTCGGGCTATTCCGGCCGAAATGCTCGAAAAAGTTGCCCAAAATTGGACTTTCCGAATGGACCACCTAAGACGCAGCCGCGGTCAACATTTAAATGAAATTATCTTCAAAAAGTAAATGTCATGTACCAATCTAACGTTTAAAATAAAGAACCGATGAGATTTTGCAAATTTTATGCGTTTTATTGTTTAAAAAAGTTCTCAAGCTTTTAAAAAATCACCCTGTAGATCTGAAACCTAACCACCCGTTTTAGGTTTATTTATTCGAACAGTTCTACTGTCATACTTAAAACGCTATACGATATACGTTGCCGTTCTATTTTTTCTATTATTTAAACACAAATAAAACGATGCTGGGACTGTCAGTTGCTTTTATTATAATATCCAGATTTAAATTCTCAATCTGAGACATAAATTATACATCTAGAATAAGAACACTCCTAAACATGCCCTAACCGCATAAATGTTGTATTGAAACCAGTGTCGACAGGAGAGAAAGTTATAATATCGTCTACCAGTCAACAAATCAGCAAATTATTAAATGAACCAATGGATGAACTGTGCTACAAAAGCAATTATATCAACACAAAGAGGTTTTACTTGAATTTATCTTTCATGTGAATTAATTTATAGTACCGCAAAAAACTAGTTTTTTGTAGATATAAATGCCAAGAATGATTTCTTTTTATGGATTTAGACTGTACTTAATATTTTTGTGAAGAATATAAAAATTTGAAAGGTCAGAACGAAACAAAAATTGTTGCTGGTCCCAGTTCTCGCCTTCAATATTGTGTTAACTTTTTCAATACAAACTTCTGGTTGGTGATCATCGATTTAACAATATATTATAACCACATGCTACCTGGTAAATCCGGTAACAAACAATGTGTAACGCAATCACAGAACTATTTTTAAATTCAACTCAATTTTTTTCGATAGCTTCGTATTGCAAATAATCCTATCTGTAAAAGTAGCAAAACACTTAAAACCATTATTTGTAAGATTTGAAAGTCAGGTCCCTTATATAAATTCGTTTATTGTAGGCCGAGTAATCCGCAAAATGATGTTATTGCTGGACTGATTGATTCGATTGCAATATATTTAAATAAATTCATTGTTCATGTACAAGTCAAAGTACAGTATATTGAATGCAACCATCACTTGAATTTCCGAATGTTCAGAAGAAATTAATCATATCATTGTTGAATTTCTAATAGGAAATTGATCCTGTGTTTGTCGCGCTGCCTAACATCGATTGGGCATGACTTTGTTATGCCACCAGACTAGCGGTGAAGGACTCTCAAAGGGAAATAAATACACCCATACCTCCGTTTACGAACACTTTTTATACGTTAGCTCTTTTTTACGTAACTCTTTTTACGAACCAATCCCAAATAACGTAATCTTTTTTTACGAACCAAATCCCAAATAACGTAAACTTCTTTTACAAACCTACTTCGTAAAAAGAGGTTTTGACATACATCGAAAGCGATTTCCGGCTCATTTATCTTCCATGGAAACTACTACAGTATGGGTATTTTTGGAACGGATTTAAAGAGTAGATTTCGAAAAACGATGTTTGAGGTGGTTCTGAAATTCAAGATGGCTACTTCCGGTTTCTTGATATTTCTTGAAAACCCTTACAATATAGATATTTCCGGAACTGGATTGATAAGCAGATGTCGGAAAACGATGTTTGAGATGATTCTGAAATTCAAGATCGCGACTTCCGGTTTCTTGATATACCTTGAAAACCCTTACAATATGGGCATTTTCGGAGAGAATTAGATTTCAAAACGATCACAAACATCTTTCTTTTTTGGTACCTATACACCAAATCAAAAGACCGGAAGTTGCCATCTTGAATTTCAGAACCACCTCAAACATCGTTTTCCGGCATCTACTCATCAATCCCGTTCCGGAAATACCTATATTGTAAGGGTTTTCAAGAAATATCAAGACACCGGAAGCCGCCATCTTAGATTTTGAAACGAGCGCAAACTTGATTTTTTTGCACTTACTCTTCACATCCGTTTCAAAAATAACCATATGATGGGCGGTTTGCACATTCATTACACAAAACTTTTTTTTCGAAGTAAACTCCAAATAACGTAAACTTTTTTTACGAACCAAATCCCAAATAACGTAAACTTTTTTTACGAACTACCTCTTTTTACGAACCCCCGTTTAGTTCGTAAATGGAGGTTTCGGTGTAGAACATTTTCCCTCCATGACGACCTCCAACGATTTGACTTTCAGTTTGAAATGTCCTATTGCGTCTGCACTTGCAATGGCGACCAAGTCGCGATGCCAGCCGTTGAAAATTCGCAAAATCGATTTGAATAAGAATTCATTATTTTAATCCCGTAAAGTAGAGAACGGCTTAGTATTTAATAAAAGAAATTATAAACAAAGTCTCGCCCGCTTATTCGCCCATTTGAAAATTAACACAGAATTCAAGAAAACTATTTTGGGCGAGATAACGTTCGACGGGTCAGCTAGTGAATCAATACTTTTCACAAATGCTTTCTACGTGTTCACTTCACTAAATGTATACGATATTAACTTGCAATTGACAAATTATGCGATTGTTTCGACGGTGAAATAATCCCTGTTTGCAGAGCTGTTTCTTGAAAAAATCTTATTAACTGGCACAGAAAACAAAGGGGTAGTCCTACGTCAAAACATATGCCAACTCGATAGAGAATCTGTAAGGCTTACGAGGAACTATTCCTGTAGCGTTTATGCTTGCTATTTTGTCCATATCGTGATTTTTTCAACTCCAGCAACTATGTCTTTGTACTCAACCGAAACCAAAAATCATTCGAATTCCACAATGCTTATCACTCCATTCCGCCTCTTTCAGGGCCGCCCATGTCAATTAATCGTCCACGTGGACCGAGGATTTACCCTGCTAGACAGCGCTCTCGGTAGCACCGGTTCCAAACCGATCTGGTCATTCGCATTCGACAAGCTCAAAGGCTCGGCGGACGACGGTAACAAACTACTGTTCCTGGACTTTTCCGGTTGCGAAGATGGTGCGGAAATTGTAAGTCCGACTACTCTCTGTAACCCATAATCTCCTTTTTTCGTTTGACGTCTAATTCATTACTTTTTATTCCGTCCCTCTAGGAACTGGACATGGAGTGCTGCCCGAAACCGGTTGTTTTTGTCCTGCACAACTGTCTGTCCGCCAAAGTTCACTCGTTGGCGTAAGACACAGTAAACTTATATCACACAAAAAACAAGAAAAGTATTATTGTGGACATAATACACTAAAAGAAACTTGATCGCAAACCATGTAAATACACCTTAGCGAACTGCTTGTTTTCTTCTCCGAACCGTTCAATTGTTTTGTTTGTGTTATTCTCCAGTAGTGTTATGTTTGATATTTCAGACTTCACTTGTGAGTGAGGTCCAGTTATTTGTTATCAATGGTAGTTGCGTTTCGGTTGAATTGATAGAAAAAATATTATATTGAAGAAACACCACAATAACACATCCATGTATGCGGTAATGTTTAACATATCCCAATCCGAAGGCGACATACTGCGAAGAAATGTTCTGTAACTGATTGTGATAGTTGAACCCATTTTGTATTACCTGTCATTACTCCCGAACAATTGTTGACATTTGTTTTATCCGAATTTGATACTCCACATATCCTAAGTAGGTTCATCCTTACTGGGTCCAACAGCGGATCAAAAAAATAAAAAGTTAATTCAAGGATATTGTTGTACCGTGCGGATACAATGTAACAAAAAGAATGATCAACATGATTGTGTTTCGAATACAAAACAAATTCACATCTACATGTTTCAATCAAGTCAGTAATGATCAAATGTGTAAATCAAAAGAAAAGCTAAGTAGAAATTGTCTCATTGAAAATTAACCGTGGTAAAAGAGCATATATAACAAAGTTAGTGGAATGAGTAAAGTTAGCGAATGTTAAGTTTTCTTTGCTGAAAATAGAATATCGTGCAGACGAATCGTGAAACAATTGGGACTTGAATTGGACAAATAATCCAACTTCTCCGAGAAAAAGTAGAACAGAACTCCGATGAGCTGGTATTTTTTGATAAACTGCTAAACTTTTACTGTATACTTTCAATGGGCTAAAGAAGGGTGGTATGCAGTTATCGCGAAATGCATAAATGTACTGTTGTTAGTTTCAGCTTCCCTTTTCCCTGTGCTATACAATTGGCTACAAAAACTTTCATTCCACAATCGCATACCACCCTCGGGTGAAGTGCTAAACAACTGATTTGAGCAAAAAGCAACAAGAATTCAAAGTGCAAATGGGGGGAAAAATTACTTCTCTGCTTGATCTTAATAGCGTAATCGGATTCCTCCACTTCACCCGAATGGAGTGCTGCTAGCAGTCGAGGAACCTGTTATAGTTATCATAATTTTAATTAATTTAATTAACTTCCGATGTGCACAGATCTGAATAACTTTTCTTGCATAATTTTGCCTTGAACGCCGGAATCTACAAACTTCCAAGTAAATGCTACTTAGAACAGAGAAAATAAAAGCGTCCGTAAAAATCAAAGCAAGCGAATTTTTCCCGTTATCAACGGCAGCTATTCCAAGCAATACCAAGCGGGAACCTTCCTTCCTGGCCAAGCATCCGAAAACCAGCAGCCCCAAATTAATTGATACTGTTAGTGGAGAAATTTCCAATTTGCTATTATGGAAATATAACGGAATTCACGAGGGAGATTCGACTTTGCAATTTCAATTGTCCAGCGCGGCTGAAGATGAGTTGAAATTTGTTAAAAGTTTGAAAAATACTTCTTCTATCACCAGACAGCTAGTCCTATTTACAGAACGAGTCATTCAACCGATAAGATTCTTCACTAAATCTCACTAGTCAGATTCTTGGGTTATTCTTGGATACGTTCGAGTCTGTCGATGGTGGTCCAGTTAGATAAAAGCTAGTCAGCCGGAAAACCTCTTAAACAATATCGGAAACATGGGAAAAGTTCCCGTAATCAATTTTGAACGGGCAGCAAACTGGAAAGCCATCACATCGGAATCAGTTCACCGGAAGAGGACGAAGCAAGAGTAGATAAAAATCATATCAAATTTATGGGATTTTTATGTTATGATGTACAGTAAGAGCCAGCAGATTGAAAAGTTTTCCAATAATGCAATAAAATCTGTAAATAGGATGAAGCTATACCCACCCTCAGTACACCAACTACCCAATTGCTAACCAGCTACTTTCCCAATCCTCGTCCTTCCCTCAAACAGGTAGAATCATTGTATAATGACTTAACAAACTCAACCCGTTTGGGGTTGGAGAAAATGAAAACGCACACCCACTATCACAAAAGTTCTACGATATAAACGACTGATTCATCTTTGAACACATAAAACCAAAAAAAAATCTTTGGAAAGAGAAAATATACGAACAAATTCAAGCAAAAAAAAAAGATATATTATCAAACTCTTCTTCTATCTTATTTTAAGCGTCTCTATCAATTTCCATTTGAATAGTTGGCTTCATAGAGTAGTGACTCCAAATTTGTATATTCTGCCATCACAAATTGTTTAGTAAAAGTAAAACAAACAAAAACGTGTGAAAAAAACAAGCAACACAAATCAAGTAAAAGTACTATATATAGAAGTATAATCCGAAACAGATGTACTCTCGCTATCAGAAGGTTTTTCCTTGAAGCGCGCAAACAGTAAATTTAAAAAATTAAACTTTACAACTTCTATCTGTAGTAAAATCAAAAGGGATACACTTTTTCACCCTAAACATAAATCATATACGATAATTGCTCCATCTAGCTAGAAACATTCGCAGAAGGTCGTAATAGTGGAGCCGTAACCAAGTAGGCCGTAACGACTTCATCGAGTTTTTATCGAAGCGAGCATTTCCGAGCAACCCGACGCAAAGTGTGTGTGTGCCCAGATTGCACCTGCTAGTCCAGTACTTATTGCGACGGTTCGAATGACAAGAAGACACAAAAAAAACCCTTTCTGATCAATCTCTGTACCCACAAAAAAAAAATTTGCAAGAAGATCCGAAATAAAGTCACATTACATTGGAACAATTGTTGTGTAATCTTTGCAATTTTTATCACAGACCTAGCACATGGGTTTCACTACATGGGGCCAACAGTTACCATAACAAAATTAACATAACAGGCAACATCGTTTAAGTATTTCAATAATATACCATTAAAAATTTATTCGGGTTGATCTATGTTTTCAGGAGCCAATCACAGCTTGTAATGATGGGCAACAATGTAAGTCGATTCACCCAAGTAACACGATTCTAACAGTCGAATAACTTCGAAAACTTCGATGAACTCTCATCGTCAGTTCGTGCTCGCATCTCACCCGACACAGTCGAAAATCGTTTACGGTCGAAACAACAGAAACAAAGACAATACGCCAGTGAACAATAGAGTGTACGGAATGGTCAAATACGATTTAACAAAGCCAGAAACTTGGCCTGCAAGACCGAACTCAGTTTGTATAGATGTCAAGCGTTGCAAAGTTAGACCAACTGCAAATGAAATTGAAATCTTACCTAAAGAACGAATGCATCTAGACGCTAATAATGTAAGTGAGATTCAATTCAACAAGGCGTCTAACTATGTGTACATTATGTTTAAACGTGAAAGCGATGCACTTGCATTCACTTCGGTTAACAACGAGGTGCACAGCGTTGAGTGTGACAACATTAAATACAAAATCCCTGTGCACATGGTGGACAATGCAATAGAAGTACGCGTGCATGACCTTCCCCCGCAGGCCACCGATATGTTCGTTCGGGAGAATATATCGCAATACGGTGAAATCCTTTCCATCGAAAGGGAAGTATGGCGGATTTTTTTCCCCGGCATCCGGAATGGCGTGTGAGTTGTGCGTATGCAACTACATAAGGCAATTCCATCTTGCATCATTTGTGATCAAGGTGGGACACGTCCGTGTAAAACGTTGATTACCCATGAAAATCAGCTGGTTACATGTCAGTTTTGTGAACAACCTGCACACTACGGTAAACCTTGCACTGAAACTGCGAAAAAGACATCTTCAACCAAAGACAAGGTCAACCGTTCAACAACGAAAACTAGTGAGCGCAGTACTCATGTTTCACCATCAAACCAACAAGCAACTGCAACCAATGTACAACAAGGCGCATCTAAAGCAACTAGCAACGAGCTCAAGACTACGAACAACAAGGAAAACGAAACGAAGACAGACTCCAACAACAATACAACCAATGAGGCAATGGATGACGAGACGAGCCACGAACAAAGTGCCCCTCAACCCTCGCAGGAGAGAAATGGAAGCTCTTCTCCTCCTAGAAAAAGAGTGACAACGAGATCCACTTCAAAAAAATTTTTATTTAAAAAATCGGCTGATTCAGCCACGTAAAGCTTGTACGCAAATAGGCCTGAATAAAAATATCTTTAAAAAAAACTCTCATCGTCCTTCGTTCAAAACCTCAACTATTGGGATATGGCGAAAGTAATCATCAGATCCAAAAACAAAAACAATAGTGTTCATACTTCCTGGAAGACCTTTCATTTGCAACTAGTTTGATCAAAATCAGTCCAGCTTTCTTTGAGATTCGCGCATCTTTATTTTTCACACATATGTAGACACACATACATTGCTCAGTTCGTTTTCCAAAATTTTGGCGAACTCTAAACCTGCTTAATCCATCTAGCAATTAGATGATACCTTTTTCATCAATCAACATGTGTTTTTAACGTGAATATTCTTCGTTCTATTTAGTTTTCATGAAATTATTTTAATGACCATCGTGAATTGTAATTAAAACTTTGGAACTGCAAGACGAATCGAAGACAGAAACTGTATGAAACCTTAAAATTATTCCTTTCAATCTAAACGTGTGACAATCGATAAGCATTGAATGAGATGTAGAAGTGAGTTTTTGTCATTATTTATGGTGAGACTAGCGTAACCAACAATAGTTCGTATGTCCATGAATTAGTATAACGAATAAATTGAAATAGTTTTGAGCCCAACTTTGAAGATTTTCTATGACGGTTTGAATTTTAGAAACTCATCACCCTGTAATTTCAAAATTGGAAGTCGGGATCGGATAAAATTCATGTTTATTTTAATTTGAATTTTTGTTTATTAAATTCGCTTTGGTCTTCTTTTAGTTTCTCTTTTCCAGATACTTTCGGAAACTGAAATCGGTGTAGCCGAAGTCATGCCCAAAATTAAAGTTAATGCGGGTAATTTGGTGGATTCATGTCTTTTGGGACGAAAGTGACATTTTTGGCAGTATACCATTCTACCGTTGATTTCGAGTAGTGGCAAGAAGCAAGATCTAGCCAGAAGACAACAAGATCCTTGTGGCTTCGAATCATGGGTAGAAGTCGTTTTTGTAGACATTCCTTGATGTACATTTCGCTGTTCATTGAAGTAGTGGTGATGAAGGGTTCCGAAATCTTACCGCTTGCCAGATCATAGTTTTTTTACCAAATTTTTCGACTTCAATCGATGTCTCGGACTGGTTTAACACTTGCCCTTCTCGCACCGTATAATATTGCGGTCCCGGCAAAGATTTGTAATCGATTTCCACGTAGGTTTCGTCGTCCATGATTATGCAGTTCAAATTTCCAGCAAGAATCGTATTGTACAGCTTTCGAACCCTCGGCCTGATCGATGCTTCTTGTTTCGAACTACATTTTGGTTGTTTCTGCTTCTTATAGGTTCGAAGATTCAAACGTTCTTTAGCACGAAGAACATTTGACTTCGATGTGCCCACTTTTTTGGCCACACTCATTCTTTTGCTCGAACGCCTTCAGTATACGTTTATCCAACTTAGGGTTAGCAGGACCTTTTTTTCGACCCGTTTTCGGTTTATTCTCAAAGGTGTTATCCTCACCGAACTTCCTGATTGCATTTCGCACGATTTTTTCACTTACTCCTTCCATTTTTGCTATCTTTCTCAGTGACAGTACGCGTTCTGTGCACCATTTGTACACAATTTTCCGACGTTGTTCTGCTGAAAGTCCACGCATTTCGAATCAAACTAATGAAAACGAATAAACAACTGCACAAGTGGTTAGAGAAGAGTGTAAACAACAGGACGCAGCCATAAAAATTGACACATTCTAAACCATTGCAAAATGGCAGCGATTTTTGGTTGCGTCCATACTTTCTGAGACAGTATTTATGTAATCAGAGTCACTTACTCGTATTCCGCGAGAGTAAAAGATGCTTTTCCAGCCATAATATCCAGTACATGGATGAAGCATATCGCTATACATGCTTGAACCTGTTTGATGACCTGTTTGAGAATCGCGCGTCAGACTCATTTCAAACCTTCAGAAGAAAACAAGTTTCCATCAAGTGACTTGGGCTGACTATCCACAATCGCTCGTCCAGTCATCAATTCGTCCGATGCCCTCATGCTCCCTCTCATTACGTTCCCATGATAAACCTTTTACAATAATATAACACAATATAATGCAATATAATATAATATAATATAATATAATATAATATAATATAATATAATATAATATAATATAATATAATATAATATAATATAATATAATATAATATAATATAATATAATATAATATATTATAATATAATATAATATAATATAATATAATATAATGTAACATAATTCATTCCAGTGACATATGCACCATTCCGTAAGTTCCTCAGATGCCCTGATGCTCTCGCTCTGATTTAATATTGTAAGTTTATTAAGAAAATATGTGTACTCGATTGGCGACACCCGGTCCCTTACAATGCCATCACTTTCACGTACATACTACATAAAATATGCAACTGATGATCAAATTACAACACAATTTAAATTGGAAATGATATATAAACTAGTGAAAAACATGATGACGAATCGCTATATGAAAAAAAATAGTGGCTAGGGACACGGACGAAGTAAGCTCACCACCACCTTTTTACCTTTTTTCATAAATATAAAAAATTGGTATAGAATTCGCTCAAACTTTAGAATGTTATATACCAATCGATTCAGCTTGACGAACTGAGCAAATGTCCGCGCGCGTGTGTGTGTATGTGGTTTTGAGATAGAATGTGTACTTTTTGAGTTATACGAAGTTTAATGTCAAAATATTGTTTTTTTGTTAGTATCTGTCACACTTGACATTGAAAACAGAATATATTTCCAGATTTACATTCCGATCGGTAATAGCTATCCAACAAGCCATAGATTGGTTAAATGTAAACGACTTTTCCCCTTATTCCAGCAGTAGAAGTTTTGTGCATTGTATGACAAAGCAATGCTTGGGAGCAACGTGAAACAGTAGATTCAAACCTTTCCTGATTTCGCCGTCATTACAATTTGTAAACATTAGTACCGATACCGAACCGGATCGGAAAGGTTTGAAAGCTCCTTGACGGTTCATAAGAGGTCAATTTACTCTTATTCCTGATAACAATAGTCCTCTTTTTTGAATTAAATTCACCAGTTCAGGACGATTGTTATATATTAACATTAATCCCAACTGTATCAAGATAATTCAAACTGGTGACCAATTCCAGGCATAAGAATGCTCAAAACCACCTTATGACCTACTGTAGTATGAGTCATGTCCACTCCGTGATCGATCCAGATAACATAATAACTTTTTTTAATTGAAAAAACAAAATCGTATTAACAAGTGGGTACAAATTAAATAAAAGAGAATATCAAGGATCCTAAACACTACAAATGGTCCCATCAGCTAATGACGGTTGGTCTGTATTAATTTTTTGTGCAATTATTTTAAAGTAATTCTAAATATTTTCCAAAATTTCTTCCGATAAGATGGAAAGATGAACCTTGTTGGTCATAATGTAAGATAGTAAAAAAAATGATTATCTATTACATTACAATAAACGCTACCTTTAAACAAAAAGTAACTGCCATTTTCAGACTCGATTAAATGACTTTTACATTTCGTTGCGTTTTAATTTCTTATCATTTTAATATATAGATTTTCAATACAAAATTTAAATCCCCTGATAAAAATGTACAGAATTTTCTTTTGAAAAATATAGTTATACGAAATCGAACAAAGCAAGCTGTGTGCTTCGTTCGCTAAGGCGGTTCTGTTTTCTTTTTCCGTACCAGCACATACCGATGCGTCCCAGGTTGGCGGTTCAATGCATAGGACGCTGGTCTTACAAGCCAGTTGTCGTATGTTCGAGCCCCGACCTGGAAGGATTCTTAGTGTCAGTAGGATCCATAGTACTAGCCATGCAATGATTCTGTACACTAAGAATCGGCTGCGAAGTCTGTTGAAACAGAAAGGTCAAATTCCACAAAAGGAATGTAATGCCAAGACTTTGCTTTTACATACCGATGCGTACTCATTTTGCATCGTCATTTTGTATGCCGTTTTGAAAGTTTTGACACTCGGCGGCAAATAATTTCGGAACCGAAAGTTGAATCTGGATGAAATTGCCCAGAACATTTAAAGACAATGAGAGCTTTAATTTGAATCATGATTCGTGAAAATCGACTTAACCGTTGCTGAGAAATCGAAATGAGTTCCGTTTTTGGAGTATTTCTTCACTATTATTGGTGCTTTCGGAACCGGAAACCGGGGACTAGTAGTCCCAAAGTAGGTTTATATATCCACTAACAACAAGATCTGACAACAAGATTAAGTTACCAGTAAGTTTTATACAAATTTCCACCTCGTTCCGCCATCGCTTGTAAAAAACATACTCATGAAATTGATTTTTTTACTTATCTTTATAAACAATTTTAAGACCTTTTACTTGCATCTTAGTTTTTAAAAAATAGATACGAAATTTCAAAGAAAATTGACCTCGCTTTTTCTCAGAGATTTACACATATTAGCTTGTAATTCCGGAAGTCGGATAGAGATGAAATTCTATAGCAGGCTATGGGAACATAAGGCCTTTCATTGGAATCCACGTTTATAAAAATCGGTTCTACCATCTCTGAGAAAAGTGAGTGACATTTTTTTCCATTTTTTGTTGCATCGGGATAAAATTCAATAGCAACCTTTGCTATCTATAAGAAAATTGAGTGACATCATTTGTCGCATACACACAGCCATATATAAACACACTAACATTTTGTGATCTCGACGAACTGAGTCGAATTGTACATTACACTCGACCCTTCGAGGCTCGGATGTAAAGTCGGTTTTCACAATGACATAGATTCTGAATGAGAAAGGCTAACACTTGAAATTAAAAATTCCAGAACGGAAATCGAATCAAAATACAATTTGAGAATTTTCTGCGGGGCCTTAAAACATTAAGTTTGTAAAAATTGGTTCAGCCATCTCCAAAAACGGGTTTATTGGTGTGGGGGAAGGTGAAGGTTGAAAAAATTAAAACAATTTCAATTTTTTGTACATTCAACAGTATATGTAATATAATTTCTTAAATTATAACATTGTTGTATTTGGTTCGCATTATCGTAAACAGCTAAAAATAATGAAATCTACACGACATGTAATTCCGTGATACTTTGAAAGAGACATCGATTGAATCATAAATTTGATTGAAAACCATCTTCGATGTAAACATAATTTATAATGCTTTGATTTTTCAATGAATTCTACAACATATTTTAACGCTTAGTTTTGCTTTTGAAGTATATGGAAAAGTAAACATCTGAGGAGTAACTTTATATTCAATTTCCTGCTCCAAATATGTGCATGAACCTAGATGTAAATATTTTTATCTGTGTATGCTGATCACCGCAACTCTTAGGGTTGCTGTCTCTAGCTGGCGTCGGTACAGCGATAAAAATATTTTGTGAATTTACATCTGTTTTCATGCACATATTTGGAGCATGTAATTGAACATAAAGTTACTTTACTATTATGTGCGTTTCAACATAATTTAATCGCAAAACTATGCGTTAATTGGAAGATACAGTTCTATTCATTGAAAATTTAATGCAATAAGTTTTAAATCGATGATGGTTTTCAATCAAATTTTCGATTCAACCCATGTCTATTCCATGTTACTATTGATTTACATGTCGTGTAAATTTCATTATTTCTTTATTTTCCGTGTGCTTTGTTTAGTTTTCATATGACCAACATGGGACTGGCTCAACAATGAGGAGCTCATATTGCGGGAAAATACATATTATTTAGTTAGCCGGTTGCATGCAGATGACAATCATGTCATCAGGGTGGTAATTTTAGGAAAATCGATATCGTACCACCCCAGAATAGATGTCACAGCCAGCAGCAACAAAACCTCAAATTGCTGTTTGCTCTCATTCGAAGCGAATTAGAACCGACGCGAATGCCTGATGCCGAAATTTCAAATACCGTGCCGGACGTGTTCATATTTATAAGTCCAGTCGAGTTTTCGTCCGGTGGTCAACAACGGTGGAAGCACGGAATCGCATGCATCATTTATCCGCCCACTCAGCGAGCTGCACGTTAAATGCAAATGAACAGCATCAACGGCATCAACAAACACGAGGTCAACCGAAATAATTTGCGGTGCTGGATGAAACAAGCTTTTTTCGTGCTACCCCATTTCGTACGTTTTCCGATGCAAGGCTGCATTTTCTTCACTGGTAGATGATGAAGTGATTCAAAAGTTTTTCTTTTTCGAGTGCCGCTAGAGGATGAGAAATAAATGCATCACGTCCGAGAAAAAGCCACCGAGGACGTGCGGAGCCAAATGAAAACATTCGGATTACAGAGGAAAGCCCTTAATGTTAATGCACATGCGACAGGATCCCGGCCAAAATGCGAAGGACATGCGGTGCATAATCTGTACCAGGCTGACTTACCATTAGAAGGGATTTTGTACCAGGACACACAGCTGCGGCTTTCACTTTATGTAAAATGAATACGACGGCTAGTGAATAGGATATTTTTCTCAATTAGCTAAGCATTATACATTTAAACATATATTTTTACCTCAGTTTATCATTACTAGGGTGTTACTTCGATCATGCATCTGCACAACTGTTCATACCGACACAGGTTTGCAACAAAGATATAGCAATGTATCTGGATCATGTTCGTAATCACAATACGTAATGAAGTTACAAGGTTGAAAAGAACTGTATATTTTCATCAGACCTCATGATGGTGCATTTTGTAGCCGTGTTATTATATCCAATTTACAACAATTGGATCACGTTCGTTCATCACCATTATCTCGCTCTAATGGTGTCAGTAGTCAGGTGAAAGGCATTGATTGGTTGAAAGAGTTGCATAAAAATGAATCAATAGTACCATAAAAAACACCCCATGATAAAATTACAACCATAATGGATCAAACACAGCAGTGAAAACTAGATTGATATTCCTATAGAATGGAAGCTTCGAATAATGCACCCAACCAAACACAATTATCCTTTCGTTTCTCCAATCCGGCACGTCTGCACGTCTTCGTGCTAATTCATTGCTCCCATAAGATTGTATCGAGGTAAACAAATGTAATTAAAAATAAATCATCGTATATTCTTACGATTCTCGCCTTTCTCATATAGGAATGATACGCAATCACCGTGAAAACCGACTTGTAATTCGAGGCCAACAGGGTCGAGTATCATATACCATTCCAATCAATTGGCCGGAATAACTAAATATAAAAGGGCGCTGGCCTTACAATCCAGTTGTCGTATGTTCGCGTCATAAAAAAGAAAATAAATTCTGCATGTGCTGCATGCGACCATGATAGACACAACGAAACAAGTCGGACTATGATGGTGACAATGAGGTCAAAATAATGTTACAACTTCACATCTCATCATACTAAGTTACAACAAGTTCCGGCGTAACTTTTCGGTAACTTCACTCTCACGACATGTTAAGGCATTGACTGTTCTCAGTCGCTAACTGGTCACCGCAACAAAATTTGACAAATGAAAATGTGACACACTACAAGACCAAGATTTCATGTCGGTTACCGTATTCGTTGTGATTCAACAAAGAAAAACAAATACAGTGTCAACTGAAAGTGTTGCAAATGATGTTGATGCTCTAAAACCCTACATATCGATGGCGCGAACGTTTTCAATAAGTACAATAATCAACTTCACCATAAATATCGAATATGTATGTATGTATGTTTGAAGCCACCATCAGTTCAAGGCATTACCAGTGTATGCGGGTAGACTTACAGTAGATCCGAATTTGATTATCAGATAGCTTTCATATAATTGCTGTTAAGAATGCCAAAATAGGTTTTGAGGATCCGGCGCCTTCCAGCAAGAACATCCGGCCATATAATAAAGAATTTGTACCAGCTTAAACCCGCCTAACAAACATGTTAGAAGGGTGCTTCTTACTCATTTCAGACCTTCAGGGAAAAACACAAAGCTTCCCCCACGTGACTCAGGTTGGCAATTCACCCCGGGTAGGTGTAAATAACAAACAAAGGTCAAAATAATAACAAATTTTACCATCATATCTTGGCTTGATGTTTCTGTGTTGTCAGTGCGATACTTGATATTTTCGTGATATTTCATCAAGGGATCAAGACATTGTATAATATCTGTTCAACATCAAAATTAGTTATAATATCTTATTTCGTTATTGATGAGCTATTTCAATTTCATTAAGTAAATTGACCCCGTAGTTTTATCTTCAAATAAAATTTCATTGAATAATATTGCATCAGAATCAGACAAGAGAAATACTTAAGATATTACTCTATTCTAAATGCTAGATTGCTTAATAATTAACAAATTCATCTTCTATAAATATTTTGTTCTTGGTTTGATATTACAATGACAGAATTTTGTTGCTATTTTCTCATGCAAGCTTTGATATGATTTTTGATATTTTAACTCTTATTTCAAACTAAATAATGTTAATTTCTACCATTGAGATGTTTGATTTTAATGACAGAATTTGGTATTGGTTTGCAAATCACTTCTACCCGGGACTCCATCATCCAGTCACCTGCCCTTCCCCGGTGTCGATATACTTGAGCATAATACAATATAATATAATACAATATAATATAAATTTATAAAAAAAAATATAATATAATAGAGTACAATATAATATACCATAACCTAATGCAATACAGAACAATATAATATGATATAATTCAATAAACATAACACAATATATAATGAAACACAATATAATATAACATATATTCTAACAATATACTATAACATCATACCAGGGGTGGAAATAAGAAAAGTTTTTGATTCACAGTAAATAAAAATAATTATTATTATTATTTCATATCACATATTTATTGTACATATTATAATGAATTCTGCAACGAATGATTTTTGATAAGATAAATTTTGATATTACTTAGAATTTATGAATGTCTTCATCACTATCAGTATTACTGTCTGATTCGGAATCAGCATTTCAACAAAGTTCGGTTCTTTTCAAAGCTACTCTGTGTTTATTAAACAGGTTTGAAGTTCAAATTGCTGTCACTTACAGTTCCTGTGATGTACTGGTATAAGTGACGTTAACGTCAAAACTGATTACCGCTCAATTTTCTCGGATATGGATTATCCGATATCAACAATTTTAGGTTCGCTAAGTGAGTTTATTTTGTCGGTCGCATCGAAATTCCATGTTTCGTGAAGTATTTGAAATTTATTCAGCAATACCGTCGTGGTGGAATAATATCATCAATAAAAACAGCTAATAATATTAACATACATGATGCGATGAATAATAATTATAACTATAATAAAAACATGTCAAAGCGTCACAAAGTCTGCTATGGAGTTGATTAATATTATCCTATTTAGCTTGAATATCATACACAGAAGTAACAGGAGTGCAGGATTTGACTACGCCAATTCAAACGCACCATTGAAACACTGCGTCAAATGCTGCGCTCCGGTTACCTCTTCAAATCAAATTCATGTCAAATAGCGTTTTATTGGGTTTAATCTAGATAGTGCATGGACATCATCATCAGCATCAACCAGCTGGAAATAGAACAAAGTCTTTTGTCGCTATAATCACTATTTAATGAGTTATATTTTTTTACTAGTTTTGCATTGCGTGTTGATATTGCGCAGCGAAAACTGTAAAATTAACATTATCAATTGTATTACGATCCAATATGATTATTTTCATAAAACCTTCATCTAGCATTCATTTCCATTCATCTAGTATTCATTTTATTGCAATTAAACAATAGGTTGGGATCAACGATTTTAGATGTAAATCAATCGGCACTCATGTCTGATTTTGCTTATATGTGATTTTCTTCCAAAATGCTCAAAGCTGATCGAATCGTCCAGTACTTACAGGAATCAGTTATAATAGTAGCTCAGAATCACCACAGA
The DNA here is from genome assembly GCF_030247185.1 of Malaya genurostris. Taxonomy (NCBI): domain Eukaryota; kingdom Metazoa; phylum Arthropoda; class Insecta; order Diptera; family Culicidae; genus Malaya; species Malaya genurostris. The sequence continues at coordinate 48,197,285 of NC_080572.1, forward strand.
TTAGTATTGATTTTGATCGATGTGATTCAAAGATCACTGATAAACTGCATCATACAATATAACACAATACATATACTTATAATCTAATATAATACAATATAATATGATATAATGCAATGCAATAATACCATACAACATAATATAACATAACAAAAGATAATATATGAAATACTATGTTATGATACAATGTATAACAGTTGATGTCGCAGTGTAAGTTATGGTCTTCTTTCGTCGCAGTACTGCAGGAAATATAATATTTCTTTGTTAATCATAATAATAACTATAATAATAGTAATAATAATAATAATGATAATAATAATAATAATAATAATAATAATAATAATAATAATAATAACAACAATATATAATACAATGTAATATAGTTCAATTCAATATAAAGGGTGATTTTTTAAGAGCTTGAGAACTTTTTTAAACAATAAAACGCATAAAATTTGCAAAATCTCATCGGTTCTTTATTTTAAACGTTAGATTGGTACATGACATTTACTTTTTGAAGATAATTTCATTTAAATGTTGACCGCGGCTGCGTCTTAGGTGGTCCATTCGGAAAATCCGCTTTTTTATCGACAAATTTTGTTCAGCGATGAGGCTCATTTCTGGTTGAATGGCTACGTAAATAAGCAAAATTGCCGCATTTGGAGTGAAGAGCAACCAGAAGCCGTTCAAGAACTGCCCATGCATCCCGAAAAATGCACTGTTTGGTGTGGTTTGTACGCTGGTGGAATCATTGGACCGTATTTTTTCAAAGATGCTGTTGGACGCAACGTTTTTTAATCTTAAAAAAATGCTCCAGGGAAAAAGATTTGGCTCAAATGAGGAGGTCATCGCTGAAACTGAAGCTTATTTTGAAGTGAAAGATAATTTTTTTTATAAACATGGTATTGAAAAATTGGAAAAACGTTAGAACCATTGTATCACCCTAAAAGGTGATTATGTTGATGAATAAAAAAAATTTTTGCAAAAAAAATGTTGTTTCCATTGTTAGTCTCGGGACTTATTGATCCATGTGTTATGTGGCAATATACTACCATAAATATTGCACTTTAGGATGAATTTCAAACTACAAGCCATTTCGCACCCTCTCATTCTGCTACTAACGCAGAAGGCGATAGCACCCAGTCGACGCCGTTCTATTGACCAAATGTCATCATAGACGCTCGGGGAGGCATGAGATAGGAACTTGTGAGGACTTAGTTATCTTGACGACAAACTTCACCATATATATCGAATAGCACATAAATTTTGAGTAGATAAAATGAGTTTACACAATCTTGAATTCTATATATTTTAGTTTTGATCATCGGATGCCAATCTTTGGTCATAATGGAAAAAAACATCAACAAATTGAAACTTCACACAAACGTATATTTTTCCTATCCCATGTGATTGATGTGCACTATATCAAATCAAATATTCGTTACTGAAAACTTGTTTGGCAACCCTCGGTAAGTCGCATAACATCCGCTGTTCTGGTTACATAGCAGTTATCATGCACTTTGCTATGTCTTCAACTTATTCTATGAATTTGAAGTGTAATAACGCGTGCTACTTGGGCATATACATGATTACATCTCCCGAACCGAAAATGACATAATTTTCCAAACATGATCAGAAATCAAATTGCCGCTTTTAAATAAGCCTAAGTTTAAACTCGTTGATAATCTTCGGAAAGTTTAAGCCAATGAAAAAAGTGCAATTAGTCGATTACGATATACCTCCGGAACCGAAAGTAACAGCCTTTTGTACATCGAACTTGATCAATGATCTAATAGTACCTTTCAAACGAATCTAATAGTAGCTTGTTGAAATCGGTTCAGCCATTTCTGAGAAAATTGAGTGCGAAGAAAATTCGTTGAAAGATGCGCACACATACACACACAGTCACAGTCGAATGGTATGGAACACTATGGGTCTTCGAGGCTCCGTTCGAAAGTTGGATTTCTAGAAAATCATTTACCTTTCTATAGAGAAAGGCGAAAAACGGCCCCATAAGCTGTTACTAATTTTTTCCGGATCCGACACCCAATACCGTACAATCGTATGTTTAAAAACGTGCTTAATCCACCTAGCAGTGAGATGATACCTTTTTTTATCAACCCGCATGTGTTTTTTGCATGAATATTCTTTGTTGTTACAGTTTTCATAACATTTTTCTAATGTCCGTCGTTTTAAGTGGCAATTTGAGATTTTATTCACTCATTACTCTGTAATGTCGAAACTACAAATCGGACCGAATTTGAATCTAAAAGTATAACAATCGACTAAACATTCCATGATATGTCGAAGTAATTTCCACTTTAGAGTTTAGGGTAATTTAAGGTACTTCCAGAGCCGGTATTGAGGAACCAGCATAACCCAAACCGATTCGTATGGCCATATGAGGAATAAATTGCAATATTTTTGAGTCCAACTTTAAAGCTTTTCGGGATTGTCATCTTCTATATAGCTTTGAATTTTAAAAATTCATCACCCTACAATTCCAGAATCGGAAGTCAAAATTGGATTTATTTTAATTGAACTTTTGTTTCTGAAATTTGGCTTTTTTTGAGAAAACATCTCGGATCAATAAATGAGTGAAATTATTTGTCACACGCGCATTTGCTGATCTTGACGAACTGAATCGAATGGTATATGGTTGTTATGTTTTTTCAGCATTTATTGTGGTAAGTAGTTTAAATTATTTATAGAATTGCTTTCAACTCGAAAATTCTTTACATATGGCATATTCAAACGATTATGTTGCCAAAAACGAACCGTGCTAAAATCGGTCCGAGGCAAAATATCATGCTGTACACAGTCTTTTGCGTACTTAGAAACAAATGTATGTAACGGTATAAAAAATCGTGTTTTATGTTGCTCCCAAGCATTTCTTTGCCAGACAGCGCTCAAAACTTCTGCTGCTGGAATAGGGGAAAAAATCGGTTACCCAAAATTTTCGATATCTCCGTTAAAAATGGACGTATTTTAACAATCTATGGCTTGTTGGATAGGTATTACCGTGCGGAATCTAAGTCTAAAAATATATTCTGTTTTCAAGGTCAATTGTGACAGATACTGTCAAAAAACTGAAAATTTTAACATAAAACTTCGTATAACTCAAAAACCCAAAAATATTATTCTACTTCTAAGCATCCATAAATTTACTCATGGTGACTCGCCTCCTATAAGTAACCATGTCTATTTCGTTGGGGGCTGTCCATAAAAGACGTCACGCCACAAGGAGGAGGGGGGGGGGTGTCACAAAACGTGACCTTTTGTAACAGGGGGAAGGGGGGAGGGTTGTTGGAATGTGACGTCCAATATTTTCAATGAGCGCATTTTTGAAATACCTAATTATATTACTGCTTTGCCCTATTTCCTGAAAAAATCTCCACAATAAACGTTTACATTCTATAGGAAAACGTGTATTTGTTAATGTAGAAGAAATGCAAAAAGTTTGTTTGGTCGGTCGCATCGAAATTATATGCCCCTTGATGTATTTAAAATTCATTCAGCAATACCATGTTGGCGGAGTAATATCAATAAAACCAGCAAATAACATTAACATATATGTTGTGATTATCAATAACATAGGAAAACATTTATAAAAGACGAATTTTCCAGTAATTTGATTTTCTAGCTTTGAGAATAGTATATCATAAGAATTTTTCTTATCTTATTCTGATGCAGTATATTCAACTGTATTCCATCTGAAAAAGGAACCACTGGATCAATTGTACTTAATGAAATTAGTATGCCTCATCAATAACGAAATAGGATATAATACCAAATCTTGATGCTAAATAGATTTCGTCTAATCTATCAAGAAGATTCCTTCGATTAAATATCAAGAAAATATGAAGTATTGCTATGACAGCACAGGAACCTCAAGACAAGACATGATGGTAATATTTGTTATTATTTTGATTTTCGTTTACTATTCACATCTACCCGGGAGGAGTGAAAGAATCATTTTAGCTTAAAGTCACTCTTCTTTGGAAAGATCACAAGCGATCATCCTCGGCAGTGATTTCAATTTGATGAGGTTTTGAACTTTATTTTCTCAGGCTTGTATGCTAAACTAAGCAAATATTATTCCTTAACTAAAGAAATAATATATCTGTGTACCCATAGGAGAATTAAAACATGATTTAAATGTTTCATCAATTCCAATGAAATACATTTGTTAAATTATATAATTAATATTAATAAAATAATTTCGATGGTTTTGTAATTTTAGAGGTATTTTTTAATCTAATGACAGCATGTAATAAATTGATTTTTCCCTCATATTTGTATGGTTTGTTATACATATTGAGTATTGAGATGATTTTTTTTTTGTTTTGAATTCGTGACTTGTGACATAGGGGGGGTGGGGAGGTCTTTGCTGCTGTGACAATTTGTGACAAACGGGAGGTGGGGAGTCAAAAATTCCCAAAAAAAAGCGTGACGTCTTTTATGGACAGCCCCTTGTCTGAGACGAAAATAAGTTTTCGAAATACTGTCCAATAACAACTTGGCAGCATTCCGATAACATGTTTCGAAGACGAAACATCAATAACTCAAAAGTAAGTTAGGAAAAGAAATGAAACATATAATCAATAAAATCGATTATCAATTGGCTTACGTTCCTTGACCGAAACAGATCGACCGCTACCACGATGGTAAAGGTGACAGGTGACGAGATATTTCATGTGTGAGTACAGTTGTCATTTTTTTAAAACCAGGAAGATGTGAGGAAGAAAAATTTAAATATCATTCTTCGCAGGATCAGCCACGTTCAGTTGCAATTACCGAGCACAAAATTTTATTTCATTATTATTATGAGGGAAATACTAACAAACGGGTAAATTCAAACTACATACCCAAAAACACCACCTAGTAGTTCAGCGATGGAATTCAACCATGTTTTTATGTAAAATAAACTATTCACAAATCTAAAAATCTAAATTATTAACAGAAATAGTGTTCAAAATTCCGAAATGATCAGTGCAGTGGTTATGAAGTTATGAGGGATACCGACTTTAAAAACTTGACCTATGGGAGAAAATGCTCTAAAAAGCTAAGCATGCATGTGTTAAATGTGAAATTTGCCCTCAACAGAAATTCATATCGTTATACCATATTCGAAAGTGGAGACAATTTTCCCAAAATTTATTGATGAATACAAAACAATAGAACTTCTAAATTAAAAGAATATAATTTAATTAAAACAGAAAAACTTAGTCAAATTAATAAAGATAAAAATAAATCAAAAATAGGAGGAAAATAATGAAATATTAAATTAGATAATGAAGGATAAGTTCTTTCTATAGTAAATAATTGTTGGTTCCATCGATATTCAGTTTATTTGATTTTTGAAGAAGCCGCTCACGCGAAAAATTTGGAAAAATAAAACATGTAAAGGTAAAATTAAAGGCTATAGCAGGATAAGCATGTGAAATCTGCCCCCAAAGGGAATTCATATTGTTATACCACATTCGAAAGGTCATAGATTGGCAACAATTTTCTCAAAGTTTCAATCCTTTAACTGCCATATTGACGGAGCTAAGGTGGTTCTAATGATTTTTATTTTATTTGATTTTTTTAAGAAACCGCTTCTCCGAAAAATTTGAAAAAATCAGGTATATTTTAGACATTATGGGGAAGGTTTACATTTTATTAAAAAATTTTGAATATGTATTTCTTTCATTAAAGAATACTTGAAAGTTTTGAAACATATTTTTGCCCTCTTCCAATTCTTGCACCACCCCAGATTTTTTAGTGATAAATAAGGAATTTTTGTACATGTTAAAGTGGTATGTTTTCATATTTTTAAAAAATGTGGACGACCAAAATATTTGATTTTTTCTAAAAAATAAATAACAGTCGACCATGCGTCCCCATCAAGTTCTGTTAGAAGGAAACGCATGATGCTTTGTTCTAGCAGTTTGTAGTAGTAGTCAACCATGCGTTCCCATCAAGTTCTGTTAGAAAGAAAAGGCATGGTGCTTTGTTCCAGTAGTTTATGCAACTAAAGCGCAGGGCTTAGAAATCAAAGTAACGAAAAGGAGAAAATGAGTTTCAACCATTGCATAATACATACACGATAATACTTCGGGTACAACCTAGGAAGCTACAAAGTAAGAACTTACTGGTATGTGGTTCATATATGAATGGTAGTAATATATGAACGTCGCGAGTATCACACATATGAAATTCGGTTACGGCAGTCAAGAACTAGAGCGGGTGCCAGTTTTTTACGTGTTGCTGATGGACGTGATGAAAGAATAATGAAAGAAAGAAGAAAAATTTCGTTACAGTTTCAAAAGTGACTGTATATAATTCGATAATTCGATAGTGTTTCATGAGATGGTCAAATTTGCACTGTGGGGTCTCGTACAACGCGGTTTCCTTTTTGCCAGCTCTGTACATTTCACTAAATTTATAGCGAGTTGAAACAACAGCGAATTGAAGTTTTCTGTTTTATATTGGTGTTAAACAGAAGTGACCATTTTTTTTAAAGATATTTTTTAATCAGGCCTATTTGGGTACAAGCTTTACGTGGCCGTTTGAGCCGATTTTTCAAATTTTTCAATTTTTTTTTTTTTTTGAGTTGGATCTCGTTGTCACCCTTCTTCTAGGGGGAGAGTAGCTTCCATTTCCCTCCTGCGAGGATTGAGGGGCACTTCGTTCGTGGTTCGTCTCGTCATCCATTGCCGCATCGATGGTATAGTTGTCGATTTCCGTCTTCTTTTCGTTTCTAGTTGCTGTAGATGCGCCTTGTTGTATATTGGTTGCAATTGCTGGTTACTTGGAGGGTAAGTTGTTAACTGCAGCTGGTATACTTTGTTCTATAGGGGATACTTATAGTTTCGTTGAAGCGGATGCTTCATTGTTGTTGGCGGATGTCACAGGTGTACTGGGGTTGCTTAGGGTTTGTGTGAAGGAAGCACCGTAGTCCTTTAATAGTAGTGACCATTGATGAAGGTTGGAATCATTCGTAACCGAATGTTCGAAGTGAGCACACGCGTTTTTTTAACAATCGACATCGGTAAGACGAAGGTGCCTATCACAGCAGAGGCTGTAGTATAGGCATTAAATAAAAGTGATAAAAAGTAGCATCCCCGCAAGTGAGTTCTGTCTGTGCACCGGTTTTGTATCGGTATCGACAGTAGACGCTATTGTGCTATCCTCGGGCAGCAGTTATTTCTATTGTTTGCTACCCGCATCGCAGCAGCCAAATCCTGAGTCAAGGTCACGCTGAAGCACAACGAAGGAGTGAAGGAGCAACTCACCTAACAGCTTACCGTGACATACTGTTAAGTATTTTCTCAAACTTTTTCTTTCAACTTTTACTATTCATATATTTTCTTTTCATTTTATTTCTTTCTTTCTCATTTCAAGTGCGGGAGACTTCTTTACTCCCGCACTTTAAATATGAATATTGATGACAGTGGGGGTGTCTCGGAGGAGGGCGAAGCTGAACGAATGAACGAAGAACATTTAGAGGCTGAGTTTGCTTCCGAGATGCCATCTACCCCTCCTATACCATCTCCCCCTCCGATACCATCTCCCTCTCCAATGCCATCTCCCTCTCCGATGCCTCCATCTCCCTCTAAGATATTGCCTGCTCGCCAAAAAGTTTACCAAGACGATGGCTCGGGGGGTCCGTGGGTGGTATACTTCCGGCCCAAATTAAAGTCTCTCAGAGTTTTAAATATTGCTCGGGACCTGGAAAAACATTTCTCGGCAATAAAAACAATAGATAAGGTTTCGCCAAACAAGTTACGCGTTGTTGTGTCCGACCTGAAGCAAGCAAACGAGATTGCTACCAGCGAGTTGTTCACGAAGGAGTACCGCGTGTACGTCCCGTCTCATGTGGTGGAGATCGACGGTGTGGTCCGTGACGAAAGTCTGACAATCGAAGATCTGATGAAGGACAGGGTAGGCCGTTTCAAAAACCCCGACCTTCAACCAGTGAAAATTTTGGAGTGCAAGCAATTGCACTCCAAATCGATAGATGGTAAATTTTACCAATCGGACTCATTTCGCGTGACTTTTGCCGGATCTGCACTTCCAAATTATTTGGTAGTGAGTGGAGTTCGTCTACCTGTTCGGCTGTATGTACCGCGGGTAATGCATTGTACAAGCTGCAAACAGCTAGGTCATACGGCAACCTATTGTTGCAACAAACTGCGATGCGGCAAATGCGGTGAGGCCCATGAGGACGATCTCTGCAGAAGAGCAGTGGAAAAGTGTTGCTACTGCGGGGAGAATCCTCATGATCTTTCGGTGTGCCCTACGTACATACAGCGTGCGGAGAAATTGAAGCGATCCGTGAAAGAACGTTCCAAACGTTCTTATGCGGAAATCTTAAAAAGAACCACTCCATCGACCCCTGAGAACCCGTTTGCAATCTTGCCAGTTGAAGAGGATACCTCTGACGACCCAGGCGAAGGACCTTCCTACACACAGGTTGAAGGAAGCAGGAAAAGACAAAATCTGGCTTCTCCCAAGCTTCCTCGTAAAGGCCTCAGACTGTCCTCTTCGTCACAAAAGAACCAAACGGAAACAAAAAGTGCTGACTCAAAACCGAAGCAAACACCTCCTGGGTTCAAAAAACTTAGGGATGATAAGGAGTACCCAGCACTTCCTGGGGCATCAAAAAACCCGAATGACCCCAAAGCACAACCAGAAAATCCAACAAACGCTGGATTATTGAAATTTTCTGATATCGTGGACTGGATATTAACAGCCTTCAATATTACTGATCCTCTGAAAAGCTTCCTAACTGCTCTACTGCCAACAGTAAGGACATTTTTAAAACAGTTGACTGAACAATGGCCCCTCCTTGCAGCGATCGTATCTTTTGATGGATAATTTACCACTGAGAATCGAAGATATGATCATTGTGCTTCAGTGGAATTGCAGAAGTATCATCCCAAAACTTGATTCTTTCAAACACTTAATACATACTCATAATTGCGATGTATTCTCCTTGAGTGAAACTTGGCTTACTTCTAACATCAACCTCGACTTCCATAATTTTAACATAATCCGCCTGGACCGAGAAGACTCTTATGGAGGGGTACTTTTAGGGATTAAAAAGTGCTATTCATTTTATCGTATTAACCTCCCCTCGACACCGGGAATTGAAGTTGTTGCTTGCCAAATTAATATTAAAGGCAAAGATCTATGTATAGCTTCTATCTACATTCCTCCCAGAGTCTCGATAGGGCATCGTCGGCTTGCAGACATCATAGAACTTCTTCCTTCACCGCGGCTGGTTTTAGGGGACTTTAACTCGCATGGTACAGGATGGGGCTGCTTATATGATGATAATCGTTCCAAGATAATCCAAGATCTGTGTGACAACTTCAATTTGACAATTCTAAACACGGGAGAAATGACACGGAACCCAAGACCGCCAGCACAACCAAGTGCGCTGGATTTATCCCTTTGCTCGACTTCGCTACAGTTAGATTGCAAGTGGAAGGTAATCTGTGATCCTCACGGTAGCGATCACTTGCCGATCATAGTTTCTATCACCAACCGTGGAAGACCATCGGAAACAATCAATGTTTCGTACGATTTCACACGAAACATTGATTGGAAACGTTACGCGAGCTCGATGTCTGAGAAACTAGAAACATCACAGGAGCTTCCTCCGGAGGAAGAGTATACATTTTTGGCTGGCTTGATTCTTGACACCGCAATTCAAGCTCAGACGAAACGAGTACCTAGCGCGCAAACTAGTATGCGTTCTCCCAACCCATGGTGGGACAAAGAGTGCTCAGAGCTGAAAACGAAAAAAGCTTCAGCCTTCATCTCGTTTAGAAGGAACGGAACTCCAGATAATTATCGGAAATACGCGGCGTTAGAATTTCAAATGAAAAGTCTGATTAAAGCTAAGAAACGCGGTTACTGGCGAAGGTTTGTTGACGGATTAACGAGAGAAACAGCAATGAGCACTCTTTGGAATACGGCCCGTCGCATGCGCAATCGAAATCACGCGAACGAAAGCGAGGAATATTCTAACCGCTGGATATTTGATTTCGCTAAGAAAGTATGTCCTGATTCTGTTCCGGAACAGAAGATATCCCGCGTCGCGACATTGAATACAAACGAAACACCGTTTTCGATGGTAGAGTTCTCACTTGCGCTCTTGTCGTGTAACAATAGAGCCCCGGGGTTAGACAGAATTAAATTCAACTTGTTGAAAAATCTGCCCGACTCTGCCAAAAGGCGCTTGTTGAATTTATTCAACAAGTTCCTCGAGGGTAATATTGTCCCACACGAATGGAGAGAAGTGAGAGTTATTACTATTCAAAAACCTGGAAAACCAGCCTCCGATCACAATTCGTATCGGCCGATTGCTATACTTTCCTGTATTCGGAAATTGTTGGAGAAAATGATTCTCTTCCGTCTAGACAATTGGGTCGAAACAAATGGATTGCTTTCAGGTACACAATTTGGGTTCCGCAGGGGCAAAGGAACGAACGATTGTCTAGCGTTGCTCTCAACAGAAATTCAAATGGCATTTGCTCGTAAAGAACAAATGGCATCAGTTTTCCTCGACATCAAGGGGGCATTCGATTCAGTTTCCATTAACGTTCTATCTGAGAAGTTGCATCAGCATGGTCTTTCACCAGTTTTGAACAACTTTTTATATAATCTATTGTCCGAGAAACACATGCATTTTGAGCATGGTGATTTGACGACAAAGCGATTCAGTTACATGGGTCTTCCTCAGGGCTCATGCTTAAGCCCCCTTTTATACAACTTTTACGTAAATAACATTGATGAATGTATCAACACATCTTGCACGCTAAGACAACTTGCCGACGACAGTGTTGTGTCTATTATAGGACCCAAAGCTGCCGATCCCCAAGGACCATTGCAAGATACCCTCGACAACTTGTCGACATGGGCTTTTCAAATGGGTATCGAGTTCTCTACGGAGAAAACTGAGCTGGTTGTATTTTCAAGGAAGCGAGAACCTGCGCAACTACAGCTTCAACTAGGGGGTGAAACCATAGCTCAGGTTTTCACATTTAAATATCTCGGGGTCTGGTTCGATTCCAAAGGTACCTGGGGATGTCACATTAGGTATTTGAAACGAAAATGCCTACAGAGAATCAATTTCCTTCGTACAATAACCGGAACTTGGTGGGGCTCTCACCCAGGAGACCTGATCAGGTTGTACAAAACGACGATATTGTCAGTAATGGAATATGGATGTTTCTGTTTCCGCTCCGCTACGAATATTCATTTCATTAAACTGGAAAGAATTCAGTATCGTTGTTTACGTATTGCCTTGGGTTGCATGCAATCAACCCATACGATGAGTCTTGAAGTGCTGGCGGGCGTCTTACCGTTGAAAAACAGGTTCTGGGATCTCTCATATCGACTGCTAATCCGATGCGACATTTTGAATCCGATGGTGATAGAAAACTTTGAAAAGCTCGTCGAGCTTAATTCACAAACCCGTTTTATGTCCTTGTATTTTGACTACATGGCTCAGAATATAAATCCTTCTTCGTTTGTTCCCAATCGTGTTCATTTTGTGGATACTTCTAATTCTACTGTGCTTTTCGACACATCCATGAAAGAAGAAATTTGTGGAATCCCGGATCCTGTACGCCCTCAAGAGATCCCAAAAATTTTTAATAATAAATTTAAAGAAGTCGACTGTAATAAAATGTTTTACACTGACGGATCATATCTAGACGGGTCCACTGGCTTCGGTATATTCAATGTAAATTTCACCGCTTCCTATAAACTCAGTGATCCAGCTTCAGTTTACGTCGCAGAACTAGCTGCAATTCAGTATACCCTTGAGATCATTGACACTCTGCCCACAGATCACTACTTCATTGTATCGGACAGTCTCAGTTCCATTGAGGCTCTCCGTTCAGTGAAGCCTGGAAAGCACTCACCGTATTTCCTGGGGAAAATACGGGAACAATTGAGTGCTTTATCTGCAAAATCATACCAGATTACCTTGGTTTGGGTCCCCTCACATTGTTCCATACGGGGCAATGAGAGGGCGGACTCGTTAGCCAAGGTGGGCGCACTAGAAGGTGATATCTATGAAAGACCAATCTGCTTCAATGAATTTTTCAGTTGCTGTCGTCAGAAAACTCTAGCTAGCTGGCAGAATACATGGAATAGTGGAACTCTGGGACGATGGTTACACTCAATAATCCCACAGGTATCGACGAAAGCTTGGTTCCGGGGGTTAGACGTGAGCCGAGACTTTATTCGTGTAATGTCAAGGCTCATGTCTAATCATTATATGTTCAGCGCGCATCTCCGTCGTGTGGGGCTCGCTGAGAGTGGTGTCTGCGTTTGCGGTGAGGGTTATCATGACATCGAACATGTTGTTTGGACATGTGTCGAGTATTGTGATGCCAGGTCCCAACTCATAGGTTCCCTTCGGGCCCGAGGTATACCACCCTTCGTACCAGTCCGCGACGTCTTGGCAACTCGAAATCTTCCTTATATGACTCTCATCTATAACTTCTTGAAAACTATCAATGCTCAAATTTAGTGCTCTCCCTATCTCTTTCTCGTCTACAGCTCTACCGCACTCTTCTTTACGTTGCTGGAAGTATGACCTGTGTAAACGATGCTTCGGAGCATGCACCTGCCTTGAACTGACTGAGTTGCTGGAAGCTACCCAAAAACGTCACATCAACGTCAGAACACACCAACGAAGCATCCCAATCCAGAATAATCTCTTCATTGCTACAAGCTGAAAAACATGAAGATTCATCGAACGCAAAATGTGTCTAAAAGATGTATGCCACAAACCAATGATGTATTCAAATTTCAATTCAATACTGTGTAGGTCCCACCCTCCCTATGTCCCCTTACTAACTGGGGAGTATGCCGCCCCGTAATACGGCATCCCTTTCTCTCTCCCTAACAACAAGACAATCGGCCACGTTAAGCTAAAGCAAATGAGCCTAATAAAAATTTTATTTGAAAAAAAAAAAAAAAGGTTGGAATCGATTTCTTAGAATTATTGACTGTATACTTCATTTAAATAGGAAATGGGATAAAGAATGTTTTAAAAATATATTGCTATTTGAAAGCACACATTTCTCTCTGATTATTTTCGTTTATTATCTAGACTTATCATCGTCACTTCTTTTGTTGATAGTCGTTGCTAGCTGTTCTGATTTAAGCATTCCTGACTATATTTGCGCCGGTCTCAACTCTCTGGATAATAACTGAGCATAAGGAAAGGTAGTAAATAATGGCGGCCACGTGTGAACAGTAACCAACAGTTCTATTGCCAATAGAGCACTCACAACAACGGCGCTGGATTCCCAAATATTCAGTCGAATTTTTAGTGTACTCGATATAGCACTTGTATGCTTTGAAAAACGAGATACAACTTATTACAGACCCGAATAGTTTTGTATGCTCTGTGTGTCTTAACTAGGTCATCTCGTGATAAAGCTTTAAATACAAAATTGCTTGAAAGAAAATCCTTTTTAAAAGCTTCTATTCCAGAGCTACTATATTCCGATACTTGTTGCTCTCGTTCCAATCCAAGGATTGATGATATTACCTTATTAGAACTTCCCGTTCGAAATTTGAATAAAAATACAACTAAATCTTTCTCATTGACACCAGCATATCACTAAACTCAATGATATTTTGCCATGTTAAACTATTAAAAACCTGGAGGCGTTCCTCTGACAGTGAATAATCACTTACTGAGTTGATTGGTACAAGAGTCGTCATTATGTATTTTCAGATATTTTCTGAAAAGTAAGAAGCTTTCTACACAATATACCCAAAAATTAATGAAATCGATTCAGCGAATCAAGTTTTTTAAGGGACATGGTCGATAAATGCATGACTTGAAATTATGTAATAGGTTATAACTCAAAAACGAAAAAAAAACGGATCGCTTTTTTTATATCTGTTGTTGTTTCAAATTTTAGAATAAATATAAACATATATAGCGGTCTCAGTCAACAAACCATGAAAACCATCATAAGGATATTCGATTGACGTTTTCAAACACAAAATTCCAACTTTATCTTTATCACACATTTTTCCAGAAAACTATACATTTCTTTATGATAACGTTTGACACTGTAATAAAATTTTCCTTCTTTCTTTCATTATTCTTTCATTACATCCATCAGCAACACGTAAAAAACTGACACCCGCTCTAGTTCTTGACTGCCGTAACCGAATTTCATATGTGTGATACTCGCGACGTTCATATATTACTACCATTCATATATGAACCACATACCAGTAAGTTCTTACTTTGTAGCTTCCTAGGTTGTACCCGAAGTATTATCGTGTATGTATTATGCAATGGTTGAAACTCATTTTCTCCTTTTCGTTACTTTGATTTCTAAGCCCTGCGCTTTAGTTGCATAAACTACTGGAACAAAGCACCATGCCTTTTCTTTCTAACAGAACTTGATGGGAACGCATGGTTGACTACTACTACAAACTGCTAGAACAAAGCACCATGCGTTTCCTTCTCTTAGAATTTGATGGGGACGCATGGTCGACTGTTATTTATTTTTTAGAAAAAATCAAATATTTTGGTCGTCCACATTTTTTAAAAATATGAAAACATACCACTTTAACATGTGATGTGATGTAAAGTGAAGCCACCATCAGTTCAAGGACTTGCCAGTGGGTGCGGGTAGACTTACAGTTGCCCCGATATGACTCATCCATTCACCTTCTTACTATAGCTGTTACCGAAAAGCGAACAAAAAGGGTTGGGCGGATATGTAAGTAGAGTCACTTACTCGTATTCCGCGGGAATAAAAGATGCTCTTCCAACCATAATATCCAGTGCATGGATGAAGCATATCGCTATACATGCTTGAACCCGCCTGATGGTTTGTTTGAGAAGGGCGCGTCAGACTCATTTCAAACCTTCAGAAGGAAACAAGTTTCCTTCAAGTGACTTGGGCTGGCTATCCACAATCTCTCGTCCAGTCATCAATTCGTCCGATGCCCTGATGCTCCCTCCCCTTTACGCCCCCGTGCAAAATGTTTTATGTTGATAAATGCAATGAAACATAGTATATAACATAAAATGATATAATAGATTACAAAATAATATAATATAACATAATATGATATAATATATTTTAATTTAATATAATACAATGTCATACAATATAATATAATATATTATAAAACAATATATAAAATAACAGTTAATGTAGAGTGTTAGTTACGCTCTTCTATTTTCGCAATACTGCAGGAAGTAGAATATTTCTCTTCTAATAACAATAATAATATCCACATCTATAAAAATAATATATGTTATTATTCTTGATGACAAATTAATAATAATAACAATAAATATAATAATGAAAATAATAATAAAAACAATATAATATAGTACAATGAATTATATAATAAATTAAAGAATGAATAAAATGATATGTTGCGATATGCTATGATATTATATTACTTCAATTTATATGTCATTTCTAATCCTCTCATTCTGCCATCAACGCATTCCATCGACCAATTGTCACCACAGACACAGTGAGGACCAAGCTCACCTTGTGACGACCTTGATATTTAGTTAAAAGTTACTTTAAAAATTATAACTTATAAGGAAAACAAATTTATATTTTGCGCAAGGGTACGTAGTACTACTCATAATAAACCCTATAATATAATATAATATAATATAATATAATATAATATAATATAATATAATATAATATAATATAATATAATATAATAAAATATAATATAATACAATATAATATGATATAATGCAATGCAGTATAATACCATACAACATAGTATATAATAACATAAAATAGTGTAAGACGATAATATATGAAATAATATGCTATGATACAATATAACAGTTAATGTCGCAGTGTAAGTTACGTTCTGCATCTAATAATTATAATAATAATAATAATAATAATAATAATAATAATAATAATAATAATAATAATAATAATAATAATCATAATAATAATAATAATCATAATAATAATAATAATAATAATAATAATAATAATAATAATAATAATATTAATAATAATAATAATAATAATACATGATGTAATAAACAACAGAATTATATATTGTAATATACTATGATAAACACTGCACTTTAGGATGGGCTTTAACCTGCAAGCCATTTCGCACCCTCCCATTCTGCTACTAACGCAGAAGGCGATAGCACCCAGTCGACGCCGTTCTATTGACCAAATGTCATCATAGACGCTCGGGGAGGCATGAGATAGGGACTTGTGAGGACTTACTTATCTCACCATTTGACGACCACATACCACTTTAACATGTCCCAAAATTCTTTATTTATCACTAAAAAATCCGGGGTGGTGCAAAAATTGGAAGAGGGCAAAAATATGTTTCAAAACTTTCAAGTATTTTTTAATAGAAGAAATACATATTCAAAAATTTTGAAAAAAAATTGTGAACCTTCCCCATAATGCCGTTTCTTCAAAAATCAATTAAAGTATAAATCATTAGAACCACCCTAGCTCCGCCAATATGGCAGTTAAAGGGTTGCAACTTTGAGAAAATTGTTTTCAATCTATGACCTTTCGAATGTGGTATAACAATATGAATTCCCTTTGGGGGCAGATTTCACATGCTGTAGCCTTTTATCAAAATGTTTTTCTTGCACTAAAAATACGTAAAAATTTTAAAACTTATTTTCTCACACTCCCGATTTCGTTTTCCTTAATAATAAATAAATAATTTTTGGATAAGTTGAAATGCTTCTAATTAATGTTTCTATAAAATTTAAAAATCCGCAATTTTTGAGCTTTTCTAAAAAACATGAACTACAACCATGCGTCTCCATTGAAATTCTTTTAGAAAGAAACGCATAGTGCATATCTACTAGAATTAAGCACCATGCATTTCCTTCTAATAGAGTATCAATGGAAACGCATGGTTGACTGTTAATTTTTTCATACAAAAAATCATTAGAAGAATATGAAGCCGAAGCTCTTTAACCCGTTCAAAAATTATTTATTTAAAATACAGAGTGGTATCTGGAAGTGTGAAAATATATACAAATACAAATGGACTGTTTTCGACTGGTCCCCCGGTGAATGACCGATAGGTTAAAACCGGGCTAAAATAAACAACTAACTAACTAACTGTTTTCGACTGGTGATAAAAAAAAGCTAAGACAGATTATTGCTTTTGATTAATTTCCCATGGAAGGTTATTATTTAAGTTTATTTGCAAAAGAAATCTTTGCCCTTGCGAACGGCCTTCCGTCAGTTAACCGAAACATTCGCCATGGTGGACGAAAACATGGATGTAGGCATGTTTTAGAGTTCTTTCTTCGTTTTATTTATCAGTTACTCCTCAGTTTTTGCGACAAAATTGTTGAAGTAGATCTTACGCTTCAGTTTAACCCAGAAATTCTTGATGTGTCGCTGGGCGGCTTCGCCGACTTGGGTATCACATCGATTTATAGCCGCTTCATCTCCTCCATAACGATCGCTTCGAGTAGTGGGCCGACGCCAGATCCTGCCAGAACACCGAAAGAAGAGAGCGGCAATTTTTATATACTCTTAATGCAAACGCTATATGATAGTTTTATTCAAGAAAATCTGTACAAAGATACTGGAACTTGCTTTTATGCACCTATTGTTGACCTTACCTATACGCTTGCAAAGTGTCATTCTCCATAAGGACGTTTATACTTGCAATGAAATTTCTATAAATAGAACTGGGTTTTCTTATCCTAAAACGTACATCTATAGATGCTCCAAATAGAATTTTCCTGCTTTTTGCGGATTTTGTACTGTGAAATAATATATACAATACCATATACGCTGTGTTACATACTACCTGTCCTTGGTAAGAAAAAAAAGTTTAGTCGAATGATTATATAGTCTGAAGATAGACATGACGTGATGAGTAAGCCGATCACATTATGGAGTCGAATTTCTAAGCACGATTCATTCACTACCAATCGGATCAATCTTCTTTTCGGTGAGTTGAATTTTCAAGTGAATGTAGTTAGTAATATCTATCCAGTAGGAGTGTCCTCAGTAATGACTCACTTACAATAAAATATTCTTTATAGGAGAATGTTTTAATTTACCTTGTGTAGAAGTGCTAAAATTATGTTTGTCGAATTTT
Source organism: Malaya genurostris (assembly GCF_030247185.1). Taxonomy (NCBI): domain Eukaryota; kingdom Metazoa; phylum Arthropoda; class Insecta; order Diptera; family Culicidae; genus Malaya; species Malaya genurostris. The sequence goes on from NC_080572.1 coordinate 48,215,420, forward strand.
ATACTAAACTAATTATGATGTAGTTTCATTTACTCATATTCCCCCACCGGACGCCGATAAATTATTGTACTAGGTTCCTTCAGTGGTGTGATCCTTTTCGATATTACCAATTCTAGCGAGAATGTGAAAATACTTCGACAAATTTATCCACTGATCAAATCCCACTGAAAACATTATGGCAAAATATACACTAATAAATCATATATAAGTTTATCTGATCCTCCTCGTTTTCCCAGTCGAGGCATTCATCCACTGTGGAAAGTGGGTCGTAATTATGAACCAGTACAATCGATGCTCTCTGTTGTACCCGACACAGTCTCTTCATTAATACGGCTTTCCGTTATTCTATTGAGTATTCTAACACGAAAACTAAACTATTCATGGGAAGCATGTATGCGTCAATTCAATGTGCGTTCGATTTACCAATTACGCCACCTATAGTCGAGGGAGTGCCGAAAGAACTCATTTTACGATTCACATAGCCATTCAACATTTTGCATATATAGTAGATATCGCTTTGAAATAATAATCAAAGGGTGGTGGCAGTGCATGACTACTCTAAAAATAATTGTTTTGGATTAAATTCAATTCGGATATCTCACAATTAATGAAACTATATTGATAGTTAAAAACTTGTCCCGTGAAAGGAATCGAGTTCTACTTGAAATGCTTTACCGCAACCAAACCCAGCACTACGCTTAGTGATATAATCGTTTCGTAGGACAAATCCATCTTAATATTTTTGAAAGGTGTAAAAACGGATTCCCAACCGTTCTACGACAGCTATTACACCGAACCGCACTCAAGGGAAGGAAAGATATGGCACCGGCTGCCATCTGCTCTGTCCTGATGCCATTAACGCTACAAACAGCTTTTCATGAGCTTCCAGGGCTACTATAAGCTGCAAGATGCACTTTTGATTCCACGACGTAGAACTCCTAAATCCTACCCGGATAGAGACAAACCAAGCAGTGAAGCAACAAGGGGATGTTTTTTATGATAAATTTATTAGTTCGTTTCTGGAAGAAAATCTCCGACGCCAGAGCAAGTCGAAGATTTTCTCATCTGCTCACAGGCCCGTGAAGGCAGAAGCAGGGCTTCTTCGTGGCGTTGCCGTAGCCAATGTGAAGAAACTATTGAAATTTATATCGGATAAGACGGGGATTACTTTTGAGTCGGATGGTGAGCGAACGAGTTGAAATTGAATGAAAGGAACACATAAAGTTTCACTTAATCGCAGAGTCAGAATGATGAATGCCCTCTAAATGAATGTGCTGGCGGACATTAAATGCATTGCTTATAAAGACCCAGCTCGTACTGATTTGGTTTAAAATTGTTCGGTGGCGTGATTTTGTGTGGTTTTGCTTTGCAGCATTTGAATGCAAATTTGAAAGTCGATTTTCGGTAGCGATTAAGGCAATTTGTGCAGCATGTTGAACATTCTAGATAGAAGTAGGATTTATTTTATACTCCAAGAAATATATGGTTTTGTACAACTGTAACCGTTAAGAAAAGGTTTTAAATTATTACAGCCACAACGAGAACCAATAATTAAATTGGTTCTCGGTTCATGACTGATAGCGATAAAGTGACGGATACATTTTTTTTCTGGTTCCAGAGATATAATCGTATAAGTGACGTAACCGACAAAAATACTATTTTTCTCAACATTCAAATTTCCGGAAGATTGCTAAGCCAATTTCAACAAGCCGAAGCTCGCTTTTGAACTTTTAGGTTTTTGATCAAGTTTAAAGTTCAAGTTGATGACACTTTTGGTTCAAGAGATGTAATAGTGTACTAACGTAAGCGACCGACAAATTAATTTATTTTTTATCCGCGCAATTATTTCAGAAAGTGTTTAATTATCAGATTCAAATATATTATTGCTGATAGTTTTGGTGTGAGGAGTGCTGCCGTATATGTGACGTAAGAGCAGAAAAATATTATTAGACTGTATCAATGATAAGAGAAAGGCATTATCACGCCAATAGGTGGATTAAGTACAGGTTTTTAATTCGTCTCTATTCCTCAGATAGCACCCCGCTAGTGTATAAATATTTAAGACTACCCAATCTATTACCTACAACTTTTCGTCGATACAACTAATCTACAATTCACAGTTATCGAGTTACAACAAGTTGGAAAAAAACGACACCATTCAATTAAAATCCGATTTTTTGATTATTGAAATACCTGGAACGTGTTTTAGCTGTAACTTGTTTCTATTTAGAAAAAAAAACACCGATCGCATTAAAATAAAAATTCAAGATTTGAATTTTTTTCTGTTAATTTCCTAATTTTTCGAAAAAGCGTTAAACTTTTTGTTCAGTGTATAGTTGGTTAAAAGTGCCTCATCGATTTCTTATAACTTCTTCTTCCGCATCATTGCAATACCAATTACCAATTCTATGATTCTGTGTTGAGTCAGAATCCTCTAATGAAGACAAGACTACAATCTCTGTAACTGAAATCGAAATAGAAAACGTGTCATTTATTTGAACGGCCGAATGAAAAAATCAGATAAGTGCATGTTAGATTGAAACTTCCGGTTAAGTATTTTTGAAGGCAAATACCGAATACGGATTCTCCAATGCAAAAATGGTTTCGAAACATCTATTTACCAAGAATCGGATCAAAAACCTTTGAATATATAAAGAGGATGGAAACATTTATTTTTGAACGATGCCGTTCTCATATTACGCATACCATCATAAATATTACTTTAGTATGCTAAAAAATCTGTTGATTGAATAGAAACGGTAGCGGGTCATATCGCTGAAAGCCATTTCGCCGAAAGTCGTTAATTTTCGACATTTTTTCGACATTTCGCCGAAAAGGTCATTTCGCCGAAAGAGTCATTCCGCCGAAAGGGTCATGTCTTTTGTATAATTGATATGGCGCAGCCACATAACCGAAGCCAAGATGGCTCGGCGGCACAAAGTAAAAGCTAGGTTTCTTTGTTTTAGTTAGGTCGAGCGGTAGCGAGGTTGGACAGCACATGAACCAAAACAATGTGGCGTAGCCGCATTAGATATTTTTTCATTTTCACTTAATAAACGGAAAATACCACACACATTTGCCTGGTAGATACACCTATGCAATTGCTTTGATGCTTAATATCTAATAGTCAACCAATTTTCTTGGTTCTGAGGTCCACACGGAACGACCGAAATTAGCTCTGCGCCTAATTCGTATTACTGTTTTTGAATTAGTTGATTTTAACAACAAAATTTCCAAAATAACTATAAAATTAGTTGAAATTGAGAATTTATTTGCTGAAAAAAACTTTTATTTCTAGAGAATGTGTTTAGTTGGCGAATATTCTGGACACAAACCAGCAATATCTCAATCCAACACGAAATTCTCATTGACAACTAATTTTATTTTTAAAATCAGAAAATTTGTTTCTATTTATCTATCACCAGTTTATTAGCCACAAAATTCATGAGAAGTGTCAAAACAAAACAATCCATTAAAAAGCTAAAAGGGACAGTCTTGTTGAAACTGCTTGCAAATTGTTTAAATGTTTTACGCATGTGTTACGATATATCCATATATAAATTTCTAAACCGGTATGTAAAAATTACGTAAACTGTTAGTGGAAAGTGTATTTATTCAGAATTTGTGCGCATTTGAAGCGATTGTGCGTAATAATGTTTTTACGCGGAACAGTGAATTGAGTTTCGAATGTTGCACTCTAATTGTACATGTCAAATGATGTTTTTTGTATCTTCCAACCTTCCGGGCCACGCCGTTCGATGTACTACTTGTATTCGGTTTTTATTTTCAAAGTTTTCAGTGAGAGAGTCGATTTCGCGAAGTCGAATGAAGAAAACAGCGATTTAGAAGAAAAATGTTCAAAAAGAAGTTTATGTTTCGCTAATGTCTTTTTCTCCAATACAACATCGTATTTATACCTGCCAATATAGAAAAGACAACCGCGACTGAAATTTTTTTCGGTAGTAGTGTGCCATCTAGTGGCTAGTAGTCATTACGGTGTTAGCGTTATTTCGGCGACAGAGCGCCATATAGCTGCAAATTGCAGAAACCAATTCAACCATTTATGTTGGTTGAAAACAACGCTTTTTTCTCTAATTCAACTAAAAAATTAGTTGAATGGATATGAAGTGTGCCTTAGCTAAGAAATGACAATTGGTGAATTCAACTAAAAAAATAGCCATTTCAATAAATATTTTATTATTATCAAGGAAATTAGAATTAAAAAATCTAAATTAGCAAAAGTAAGATTTTTTTAGTTGTCTCAAAAAATAACTAACTAAAATCAGAAAATCAACTAATTTTTTCGCCAAAATGCTGATATCGGTCTTTCCGTGCATGAATCGATCTTCATTCAAGAGTACAAAAATCAATCTTTATTCAAGAAATACAATTGTAGGTCAACAAAACGGGCGTTAACGCTATCATCTTTCATTTGTCTTTAATTAAACCAATTCTTATTACGATTTTAAGACGATTTCAAGATTCTGCGAAACTGCTTTCGGCGAAATGACCCTGAACCAATAGAAACAGGTAATTCGGACGTAATCTAGCAAAATCTACAAATCCTGTTTACACTATAGTTCTGGAACCGAAAGTAATATCCACAGTAAATTCAAGAATTCCGTATGAAACTGTAAGACTCTTCCTTTGAATCTATAAGTTTGTGAGACTAGGTTTGGGCGTCTTGAAGAAAAGTGAGATTCTTTTTGCACTATTTACCACTATTTCCTATACTTTTGAAACCGGATTCCGTGGAATCCGGAATAGTAGCAATTGGTTTGTATGGTAAGCAACAAATAAGACCTACAAATTAGAACAGTTTTGAACCTAGTTAAGAAGAATTTTTCCTTCAGTAGCTCCAGAACCAGAAGTCGGATACACATGAAGTTCAGGAATTTGATATGGAACCAAAAGATCTTCTACTCGAACCTAAGTCCATGAAAACCGGTCAAACCATCTCTGAGAAAATAGACTGAGTTCCATTTGGATGAGTAACACGGTATTTGCGGTGCTTCCGGAATCGGAAATCAGGAATCAGGATAATCGAAATTGATTTGATAGACCGTCTACTAACAATGATTAACGATTGGAATAGTTTCGAGCCCAGTTTTGAATTTAGTTTACGTTTTTTTTTTGCTTTGCCGCTTTAAGTGAGAATATAAATTTGTAACACTCTTCACCCTGTAATTTTCTATGGATTCTTAAAATCTTTTATTCGATTCTAAAGTTGAGAAAATCGGTTTAGACATCTCCGAGAAAAGTGAGTGTACAAATGTTACATACACACAAACATTTTGCGTGCTGAACGAATGATATTCGATTCGAATGGTTTATGACACTCGGTCCTCCGGGCCTCGGTGCTAAGATCAATTCATTGACATTCTTCAATTTTTTCGGTCGCACTTAGCGTGAAAAAGCTAATATTTTTCTCAACCACAGCACCATGTTTTACAGTAGCTTTGGAGACAGTGTGAGCTTTAATCAAAATTAAGATTGGTGAAAATCGGTTCAGGTATCGCTGAGAAATCGAAGTGAGTTCTACTTTTGGAGTTTTTTTCACTACATTCGGTGCTTCCGAAACAAGAAACGGGAGACAAATAGTACCTACAAACTTACAAGCTCTGCAAACAAGAATAATTTATCAGTCAGTTTCATGGGATTTTACCATCGTTTATAAAAAAAACTCATGAAATTGAAAATTTTCCACTTATTGCGCTTTAGTTCCGGAACCAGAAGTCGGATCCGATTTAAATGCACTAAGAATTTTTAAAAACACATTTTTCCGTAATTTTCACATATTCCCATAAGACTTTTCATTTGAAACAAAATTTGTGAAAACCGGTCCGGCCATCACTGACAAAAGTCACTGCATATTTTTGCCATTTTTACCTTTTTTATAAATATAAAAAATAGGTATAGAATTTGCTCAAGCTAGAAAAAATTCCGAGGCCCGGAAAGTCATATAGCAAATAGCCGAGTGTGTGTGTATGTATGTGGGTATGTATGCATGTTGAAAATATCAATCTTTTCCAGAAGGGCTTTTCTTAATATTTTTATTTTCTGATATGTTGTAACATACAACTGATGTGTAGTTTATTGCACTATGATTGAAGATGGGAGAGTAACTATCAAAAAAAGTGTTTTTTTTTGTTTTTAACAAAAATACTAATTTTTGGAAAATGCTCTGCATTTTGCATTTTTGAAGTTTTTCAACTTTATGAAAGAACACAAACACAAGTACAAAAAAAATTTAGTTGAATACTACCGCTTCACTAATAATAGTGGATTTTAATTATGTTAAAGTATCTTATTAAATTATGTAAAATGAAAAATGACGAAAAAATGACGCTGAGCAAACATGCATAAAGTAGTTTTCGTGGTTCGAATTTGGGAATTTTTATATGGACTACAAGAAAGTTCCGGAGAACGGAAAAAGTGCATGTGGTGGGATCAACTGGGCGCTATTTATTATGAGCTACTCAAATGCGTTTGTACAGAGCATTGCATGAAAAGCGGACGCAATATGAAGATCTTCATGGCATAGTATTTTTGCTTCATGACAATGCAAGACTCCATGCTTCGAAAGTTGTAAAAGTTTTTTTTTTATAATCGCTGCAATGAAAAGATCTGCCCCAGCCGCCATTTTTTTTCAGACATTGTTCCATACGGTTGTCATTTGCTCCAATCCATGGCGCATATCTTGTCAGGTCAGTTTCAAAAACTACGACACCACCAAAAATTGGATCGATTCATTTGTCGAATCTGAGGAAAAGGAATTTTTCAAACGTAGTATCCGAGTCTTAGTGGTGGTATATAACGATGGACTATACTTTTAAAAACGGTACTGCAATGATACTCTCACTAAAAATCATGAAACTTCAATAATTTATTTAAACGCCTGATATATTATAAATAGATTTATATAACGACATTTATATAGCTATTTTATGTTATATATGTTGTAAATTTTCTGATTTCATTTATCATAAAGCCGTTTATTTAAATTTTACTGACACCGACTTCAGTTACAAAAGTCTGGCTCTTGTTTCTGGGATTTTTATTGTCGACCCCGCAAACTATTGAAAATAACCTTTAAGATGCAGAAATGTGCAAGATCGCATAGTGGTTTCTGAAAAGTAGAGAAAAAATTCTTTTAAATCAAATACAATTGAACAATGGCAGCCCTTTCCTACCTATATAGAACTCTAATAGAAAAACATCGTCATTGCGCCATATATTTTGTATGGAAAGATAAAAAGAAAGTTTACAATACCCTATCTTTGAGAGGATATGAAGAGATTATTCAAAAAATTTTATACTTTAAACTGTAATCCTTCACTTATCTGAGAATTCAAAAAAAGTAATACAGTGCAGGAAAAAAATAAATTTATATTTTGGATTTCTGCCACCTTGGCATCACTGTGCAGCCATGCAATGGTTCTGTACACTCTGAATCGGCTGCGAAGTCTGTTGAAACAGAAGGTCAAATTCCACTACAGGAACGTAATACCAAGGCTTTGGTTTATGACGAAGCAATGCTTGGGAGTAACGTGAAACACGATTTTTATACTGTTACATACAATTGTTTCTAAGTACCAAAAATACTGTGTACAGATTTTTTTTTCATTACATTTTGCATCGGACCGATTTTAGCACGGTTCGTTTTTGGCAACATAATCGTTCGAATATGACAAATGTAATCCAGATGATGGCAGAATTTTCGAGTTGAAAGCAATTCCATAAATATGTTATTTTAAACTACTTACAGCAATAAATGCTGGAAGAACATAATACCCATATACCATTCGAATCAGTTCGTTGAGATCAGCAAATGCCTGTGTGACAAATAATTTCACTCAATTTTTTTCGGAGATGACTCAACCGATTCCTACAAACTCAGATTCATATGAAAAGTCCCATGCTCCCAAACAAGGTTCCTGAATTATGTTTGGTTCCGACCTCTGGTCCCGGAACTACAGGATGATATGTGAAACGAAATTAAAATAGTGTAACTTATATTTCTCGTAGATGGCTGAACCGATCTAAGATTCAAATGAAATCTAAGAATCATCTAAGATACAAATAAAATGTTTTAAGATTCTATAAAATTTCTTACTTTTCAGTCAGATCCAACTTCCGGTTTCGGGGATACAGGGTGATTAGTATAAAAATGTCTATTTCACATCAATTAATCAGGTTTATCGGGTTTGCAAATTCGGATAGTCGATAACCAAATAAACTTGTTTCAGTTTAGGTGGTATTCAGTTTCCGATTCGGAAGGTACCCACAAATTTAATCCGCGCTACGATTTCTCAAAGATGTCTACACTGATTTTCAAACATTTTGAAACAAATGTAAACTATACAGCTACTCAGGTGAATTTAACTGACTTCGGCTACACCGATTTTCGAATTCCGGTTCCAGTATCTAATCATTTCTCAAAGCTCAATCGTTTTCTCAAAAAAAGTCAAATCGAATTTCAGAAACAAAAATTCACTTTAAAATAAACTTATAGTCCTACACAAAATTAATAAATTTTATCCAATTCTGACTTCCGATTCTGGAATTACAAGATGATGAATTTTTAAAATTCAAACCGATATAGAAGATGACAATCCCGAAAAGCTTTAAAGTTGGACTCAAAACTATTGCAATTTATTCGTCATATGGCCATACGAATCGGTTTGGGTTATGCTGGTTCCTGAATACCGGCTCTGGAAGTACCTTAAATTACCGTAAACTTTAAAGTGGAACTTACTTCGACATATCATGGAATGTTTAATCGATTGTTACATTTTTAGATTCAAATTCGATCCGATTTGCAGTTTCGACATTACAGGTAATGAGTGATTAAAATCTCAAATTTCTGCTTTAACGACAATCATTAAAATAATGTCATGAAAACTGAAACACCGAAAAATACTCATGCAAAAAAACGCAAGTCGGATCCAAATGAAACTTTGCCATCTCCGAGAAATGTGAGTGCGTATTTTTGTTACATTTGCTCAGTTCGTCGAGCTGAGTCGAATGGTATATGACTTTCGGTCCACTGGACCTCGGTTGAAAAGTCGGTTTTCACAGTATTTGCAAGAAGAAATGCAGGCAACGAGCTGGTGAATGGAGCTCGTGCTGTATGTGGCTCAGTACAACGCTAGAACTATCCATCATAATATGTCCTCGTTTCGCAACCATGAAGAAGATGCCATGCAACCGAAGAAGATGAGTGCTTTTTCAATACCTCGCTTTCCCTCGCTCTGTCCCGTAAACAGAATCCGATACGGTTGGATGGTTAGAAAGAAGGCATATATTCATTTCTCTTGGCCCACTTGTGCCACACGTCGAGACTAGTTAGCTTTTGAATTTCCAGACAAGCAGACCTGAGAAAACTAATTCTCCTGCCTTATTATGTCGTCGTTCGTTGCTTTGTCAGCCAACTACCGAGTGTGCTATTTATCTTATTTAATCTTAATTCATTTATTCACCGATAGTAATGCAATATCGTACGGTTTACCGTATTCGTTGGCTACCCGGTATAGCAGATAGTGTTGATTCATTCGATCGAACCAATCCTCCTTCAACCCAGGAACCTCAACTGTCGTCGTGTGATGCGCCACAACGAATTGCACTGGCGATAAACTATTCCCGGAAATCCGGTCGGGATGGGAGATGTTACAACCATCAGCCCCGCTACACCGAGAGAACCAACTGCATATTGAAGAAACTACTTCCAATCGAAGCAATGATTCCCACGAGTAGAGAATTATGTATGAGCGCGGTTTGGATTCTTATTATCTACAGTTAAGGGTTTTCTCCTTCGTCGTATGCTAGTGCATTCGGTAGTGTAGTGAACGATGCACTTCTTTCGAATGGTTTCCAGATATAAATAGGTAAAATTCAAGCAAACCGGGAATTGTAATGACAGCACATGCTTTCAAAAGTTAGATCGGAGAGTATTGAAATATTTTTCATTGATTGCTTGAAAAAAGCACACTGTAAATAGATTCTGTCTTTGCCTAACCATACTGTACTGTTGGTGTCATCAATAAGTACAGTGAGTAAAAATCCGCCATAACCGATACGGTAGTCGTCAGTGCCTTCCTCGACTGTAACGAGAACCAGCACAGATGTTCTGCTAGTGATACATAACTCAGGAGTAGCTGGAATCGATGTGGTGTGACTGCACATAATATTTTTTCTCTTCTGAGATACATTCAACCGAGGATGATACCAGAAAGACTGCACCATCGAAAGATTTTATCATGATTATCTTACATTTTTTGCGGCAACCCTTGGGATACAAACACTAGCGTCCCCAAGCATTACTTTTCAATTCTCTGCAAATTTGGCGAAAATATTGGTTTGAGTCCTAAAAGTGCCCAATTGATTATGCATGAAATGGCTGTTGTAACATTTTCCTCTCAGGAAACAGTTAAAACTCGAAATTCATTTTTCATCGAAATAATAAATAATTTGTCTCAGTAAGAGATCACCTAAAACGGCGATTTTCAATAATTTTTTGATCGAACACCCATTTTGAATATATTACTATCTCTACTGCCCACCAAGTGAAAACCTATTAAATTCTAAGTCAACCTTTTAGTAGTTAACGTGATTTCCAGTTGCAAAATAGAAAGAAATGAAAACAAAAATAACAGAACATAAAATGTCAAATGTATAACATTGAACTAGAAAATTAGCCGAGAATAGAGGCACTACAAAATCTCATTAAATTGGAATCAAAAGATTAAATTGATGGGGAAAAGGTTTAGTTAGTGTTCGGCGTGTGAAATCTCAGTGGAGAAACTGAAATTGTTAGTACACCAGCCGTGTGCAGTCTGGAGTAAAGCGTTATAAATAATAATATAATGAGATATTTCTAAATGTATTACTACATATTTTCAACGAGAATGTGGGTATTCCCGTGCACTACTACTGGAAAACAAAATTTTCACTTATGCTGGTAGAAGTTATGAAAACTGATTGATAACACACATTTAAAATGTCATGTGCCTTCGTTTTTGCAAAAAAATTCGTTTTTGCAAAAAATCGATTTCATTCATCAATGTAATCTCCTTCAAGAGTAATACAATCATTCCAACGCTTCACTAACTTCTCGATGCTGTACTTGTAGAAGAATTTGTCTTTTGTCTACGAATCTATTTAATGTGAGTAATTCGTTCAATTTAATCATCGTTGTCATAGTTTCGCAGCCGATTCTTAGTGTACAGAATCATTGCATGGCTAGTACTATGGATCCTACTGACACTACGAATCCTTCCAGGTCGGGGCTCGAACATACGACAACTGGTTTGTAAGACCAGTGCCCTGTGCATTGAACCGCCAACCCGGGACACCGGCTGCAGTTCACTCAGATGATGATGGTTTTAATTTCGAAGTGAAGTTTTGGATCCATGTTTCACCCGTTGCCACATATCGAAACCAAAAATCTGCTTTATTACTTGTAAATATTGTCAAACACTGCTCTGATTCTTCAACACGTTGTTGTTTCTGATCGACTGTGAGAAAACGCGACACCCACTTTGAAAAGAGCATTCTGATATAAAAAGTGTTCAAGCCTAATTGTAAACACGCTGCATTCTGGATTTCTTTACGGCCTCAATTGTGAATTTTTTTTTAATTTTTTGGAGCTGCCACCTTGATTAAACCACTATAATCGGTGTTCGTATGACCACGTTTAAATTCAGCAAACCAATAACAAATGGCTCTTTTCGATGGAGCAGAGTACGGATAACACTTTTCAAGCCACTGCTGAGCATGAACAGTATTTTGTCTTCACCAAGCACAGTTATTAATTTATCCACGAAACTGTTTTGAGTCCATTGATTTGAAAATGACAAAAGTGTATTCACTTGAATAGCTGTTACTTTTTCCTGATCAATCGAAATGTTATGAAATTTCACACATAGTCTTTTGAAAGTTGTTACTTCATAAACATCACATGAATTTGACAATGATAGCGCCAATTGTGTGTCAGTCACACCACTTGTTCAAGGATACGATTATAAGTACATTTTGCAAAACGACCACTTTCTTGGTTTTTCATTTACCTTAGACTTAAAGTAGCATAAAATGCATCACAAAAAATCATTGGTATGCCCCAGAACAATAATGCAATATGCCTCTTGAAATGTCAAAATAGAAAAAAGTGCAACAAAAGAAGTATTACGTAACTAATGACAATTGGAATCCAACGTTTTCGATCATCCCAATGTTACATTTTGTTTTAATAATTGTTATAAATCCATAAAATTATATTTTAAAACGAAAAACACTACAGAATCGAAAGTGGGCATTATGTTCATAAAGTGACTGCCAGTATACCGGTATGAAGTGAGCGTTTTATAGGTAAAACGAAACACTAATTTTGAATGAGGAAACAAAAAGTTTTACTCGATGTATTGATCATTGCTTTCTACACATCCTCACCACCAAACAATCAGACACCCACTTTTCGACTTCTTCAAAGCAATCAAAGTGCTACTCATCCAATGCATGGCCCATCGATGAAAACAAACGTTAGTCGAATGGAGCCAATTCTGGTAAATACGGCAACAGCACCTATCCAACCATTTTGATTGAATCCTGAACAGGGTTTGCATTGTGTACGGATGCATTGTCGTATAACTAAATTACTTTGCTGTGTTGTTATTTGTTGTCTGTAGCGTGATTAGTAAAATGATAAATAGCTTATGATTCACCACATCTTTCTGATCCAACCAAACACGGAGCCGAATCGATCTGGTTTTGCAGTAGATGTTGATGGTTGTTCCAGATTAATCCATGATTCCGTTAAGAATTTTTTTTTCGTGTCTTTGAAGAAAATCTTTTTAGTCTTTTCTTTTTGGTTTTCATCCTGTCTTTCATTCAATGTATGTTGCATCTATTTTTCGCACTTTTTAGCTTTTAGCACAGAGTTTTGAACGATCAGAAATTGTTTATTGTGAGCAATTCCAGAAATGCTTAGCAGACTCGACCTTTTCCGATTTGGATGAAACTTTGTATATGACTTCAGTATGGCAAACCATAAGTTTTGAACCGATGGATAGGTCAATCCGACTCACGACTGATTTTTAGAAAGGGCGTATGTTTTGCATTTCACCGAAATTGCCTTTTTCAAATCGTTGTAACTCGGAAACCGTTAATTGTACAAAAATGGCGTTCTTTCAACGAGAGCTTGAAATTTCGAATATATCTGCAAATTGTTTTAGCTGTAACTTCTTCATTTTTCAAAAGGCACGGATGGGATAGCCATCAATCTGTAGGTTTTAATAAAAGCTTTTAAATAAAAATTATCAAAAAAAATCGAAACCCTGATTTTTTTTTTTATTTCATTTTACCTTTTTTTATATATATAAAAAATAGGTATAGAATTCGCTCAAACTTTCGAAAATTTTTCCGAGGCCCGGAGGGCCGAATGACATATACCAATCGATTCAGCTCGACGAACTGAGCAAATGTCTGTGTGTGTGTGTGTATGTGTGTGTGTGTCTGTATGTGTGTTGTCAACTAAGAGGTCGAGATCTCAGAGATGGCTGGACCGATTTTGATCAAACTAGTCGCAAATGAAAGGTCTCCCCGTCACCCAAAACGCTATTGAATGGTTTTGAGATCGGATGTTTACTTTTTGAGTTATTCGAAGTTTTATGTCAAAATTTTCAGTTTTTTGACAGTATCTGTCACAATTGACCTTGAAAACAGAATATGTTTCCAGACTTAGATTCCGCACGATAATACCTATTCAACAAGCCATAGATTGTTAAAATCCGTCCATTTTTAACGGAGATATCGAAATTTTTGTGTAAACGACTTTTCCCCCTATTCCAGCAGTAGGAGTTTTGAGCGCTGTATGACAAAGCAATGCTTGGGAGCAACGGAAAACACGATTTTTTATTCTGTTACATACAATTGTTTCTAAGTACCAAAAAGACTGTGTACAGCATCCTTTTTCATGACAATTTGCCTCGGACCGATTTTAGCACGGCTCGTTTTTGGCAACATAATCGTTCGAATATGACATATAAAAACCAGATGATGGCAGTTTTTTTTTAAATTATATTGTTTTAAACTACTTACAGCAATAAATGCTGGAAGAACATAACATCCATATACCATTCGAATCAGTTCGTCGAGATCAGCAAATGCGTGTGTGACAAATAATTTCACTCAATTTTCTCTGAAAATTTCTTTTCTACAAATTGAGATTCATACGAAAATTCGTATGCTCCCAAACAAAGTTCCTGAATTATGTTTGGTTCCGACCTCTGGTTCCGGAACTACAGGATGATATATGAAACGAAATCAAAATTGTGTAACTCATTCTTCTCGTAGATGGCTGAACCGATCTAAGATTCAAATGAAATCTAAGAATCATCTAAGATGCAAATGAAAAGTTTCAAGATTCTTTAAAACATCTTGCTCTTCAGTCAGATCCAACTGCCGGTTTCGGGGATACAGGGTGATTAGTATAAAAATGTTTATTCCACATAAATTAATCAGGGTTAACTTTTTTCAGTTTTAGTGGTATTCAGTTGTCGATTCAGAAGGCACCTAAAAATTTAAGTTGTGCTATGATTTCTCAAAGATGGCTTCACTGATTTTCAAATATTTTGAAACAAATGTAAACTATACAGCTACTCAGGTGAATTTATCTGACTTCGGCCATACCGATTTTGAATTCCGGTTCCAGTATAAAATCGTTTCTCAAAGCTCAATCGTTTTCTCAAAAAAGCCTAATCAAATTTCAGAAACAAAAATTCAAATTGAATTAAACTTATATACAAAATTAATTAGTTTTATATACACATACAAAAATTAATGAATTTTATCCAATTAAGCTTCAAAGTTGTACTCAAAACTGTAATTTATTCGTCATATGGCCATACGAATCGGTTTGGGTTATGCTGGTTCCTGAATACCGGCTCTGGAAGTACCTTAAATTACCGTAAACTCTAAAGTGGAACTTACATATCATGGCATGTTTAATCGATTATCACACTTCTAGATTTAAATTCGATCCTATTTGCAGTTTCGACATTACAGAGTAATGAGTGATTAAAATCTCAAATTGTCGCTTAAAACGACGGTCATTAAAATAATGTAATGAAAACTTAAACACCGAAGAATATTCATGCAAAAAACACATGCGGATTGATAAAAAAAGGTATCATCTCACTGCTAGGTGGATTAATCACGTTTTTTTGGTTCATTTTGAAATTATCGAGAAAAAAATCAAATGTTTATCTAAAACATTGTCAAACCCAACAACTTTGTCGAAGACATAAAATTTCTTTCTCATGTATTTTAGAAGATATGAACGATCCCTTTTATACAAACAATAAAAAATAACATTACTTTGTCGTGTCTTCACAAAGAATTTTGGAGCATGGTTTATAATTTAAAAAGAATCCTCATACTAAGCTGAATAGCTATCGGGAAGACATCAAACAACTCAGATCAACCATTATAGCATAATAAAATAAAAATAAAATCATATTACGATCACTAGCAGCAGCGGTGCTAGATACATTAAGGAGTGAGCCATTGCACAGTGGTCTCAATCATATCAAAACACGCGTTTTTTTTTCTTTGTGCTTCTGGAGTTGATTTTGAAGCATTCATGTCCTCAGAAGAACTTCGGCTTGGAACAGTCCGCTTCTTTTGATATCATCAAAGTTGTCATTATTCCACCTACAAGTGAGGTGAAAAATTATTTTTATATACAATACGAGAAAGTTAATTGATGTCTCCATGAAATTTGTAGACTATGTGATGCAACATGGAAAACGAAACATTCTGAAGATATGAATGCTTTAAAATCCATTGGTGTCGGTATTGTTTATTGGAGACCCCCATAATTAAGTTTTTCCATCATAGCTTTTTTCAGTGATTTTTTAGATTTTTCAATGTTCTACAGGGGAGCGGGTCATATCGCCGAAAGCCATTTCGCCGAAAGTCATTTCGCCGAATGCCATTTCGCCGAAAGTCGTTTCGACGAATAGGTCATTTCGCCGAAAGTCGTTTCGCCGAATGGGTCATTTCGCCGAAAGGGACATTTCGCCGAAATGGTAATTTCGAATTCATTACGATGTGGCGCAGCCACATAACCGAAGCCAAGATGGCCAAGATGGGCATAAAGCCGCCGAGGCGACGCCGGGTGAGGTGGCCGCCGACCCGCTGTCGGAAGCGGCGGCCTCTTGCATACAAACCTGTAACCGCCTCGTTTGCCCGGTCTACTCAAAGCTAGGTTTCTTTGCTTTAGTTAGGTCCGAACGAGCGGTAGCGAGATCGGACAGCACACGACTCAAATCGATGTGGCGAAGCCGCATTAGATATTTTTTCACTTAGTAAACGGAAAATACCACATTTGCTTGGTACACCTATGCAATTGCGTTGATGATTAGTGGCTAATAGTCAAAAAGTTTCCTTGGGAACTCTGTTTTTAGGTTCATGAATTAATCTTCTTTCAAGAGTACAAGAATCAATCTTTTTTCATGAAGTACAATTGTAGGTTAACAAACGAATAATATTGATCCGCGAAACTAAAATTGCTCAAGCGGCGGAAACTGAGAATTCTCCGCCCAAAAATTCAACGATGTCAGCCTGTTAAACGATAGAAGCGCCGTCTACATGTCATTGTCAGTGTTTTTTTCATAAATACGATTATTTCTTAAGGCAGTTTACATAAGTTTTTCTTCGCCGTAGCATCACTTTTACATAATATTCTTATCCTAATATAATTCTAAAATAGTCGCAACGATTCAAATTTATTAAAACATATTCCTATTCTAATTTAGCTATTGGTTGAACTCATGGTCGCAGCTGGAATCAGAACTAAGTCTTAAAGGGGCCTTTATTAAATTGAAACTCCAATTTTCTTTATGAAATGATAAAGAAGTTTAATGTATGGAAGGTCACGACAAGCAAGAATGTCTCGAACTGGGACATTGGATAGTCTACCTTGGGTACACAAAGAATTTATTAGTTGAGATCTGACATCACGATACTCCACGCATGTCCAAACTACATGATCAATATCCCGATAACCTTCTCCACAAGCACAATGATTAGTCTCGGAGAGCCCAATTCGAAGGAAATGTGCATCTAACGTGTAGTGATTGGACATGAGTCTGGACATCACACGAAAAAAATACTTACTCACATCCAGTCCCCTGAATCATGCCTTTGTCGATATTGTAGGAATAATTGAGTGCATCCACCGACCCAGATCATCTTTATCCCAAGAAGCTTGCCAGCTGGCAAGTGTTCTTTGGCGAGACGCGCTATAGAATTCGTTGAAAGCAATCGGTCGCTCATAAATTTCTCCCTCAATAGCAGTACGTTTGGCTAAAATATCGGCTCTTTCATTGCCAGGAATGGAGCAATGAGCCGGGACCCAGACGATAGTGATTAGATAATTATTGTTCAATATGTCGTTCAGGCACTGTTTTATTTTACCCAAGAAAAACGGTTCATTCTTGCCAGTCATGTTTGAGCGAATGGCTTCAATTGCACTTAGACTATCTGTGAAGAGGAAATAATGGTTTGGAGATAATGTGATGATTACACTCAAACTATAATGAACTGCTGCCAACTCTGCTATATAAACAAATGCAGGTTCTTGAAGCCTGAATGAGGCCGAAACATTATTGTTGAACATACCAAACCCTGTCGCTTCTTCAATTCGCGATCCGTCCGTGTAAAACATTTTCTCAGAGTCAATAACTAATAACTTACTTGAAAATATTTCTGGGATTTCTGTCGAGCGTAGATGATCCGGGATTCCACGCACTTCGTGCTGCATGGATGTATCGAAAAATAAAATTGAGTCAGGGGCATTCAGGATACTGACACGGATAGGAATATATCTTGATGGGTTGATTTCCTGTGACATGTGGTTAAAATATACTGTCATGAATTTTGTTTGAGATCGAAGCTCGACTAGTCGTTCAAAATTATTAATTACCATGGGATTCAGCACCTCACATCTTATTGGCAGGCGTGATGAAAGCTCCCAAAATTGATCTTTTAATGGAAGAACTCCCGCCAGAACTTCAAGACTCATTGTATGTGTCGAATGCATGCAGCCTAAGGCAATTCGCAAACAACGGTACTGAATTCGCTCCAGTTTGATAATATGAGAGTTTGCAGTGGAACGAAAGCAAACGCATCCATATTCCATCACTGAAAGTATCGTTGTCTGATACAATTTTATAAGATCTTGCGGATGAGCACCCCACCAAGATCCTGTTATTGTTCGAAGAAAATTTACTCTTTGTTTGCATTTCGTTATCAGATACCTAATGTGTCCTCCCCACGAGCATTTGGAATCGAACCACACCCCGAGGTATTTAAAAGTTGAAACCTGCGCGATCATTCTTTCCATCATATGGAGCTGAAGCTGCGCGGGATCATGCTTTCTTGAAAAGATAACCATCTCTGTTTTCTCCGCAGAGAATTCGATACCCAGATGAACAGCCCAAACGGACAAGTTATCTAAGGTATCTTGCAATGGTTTTTGCAGTTCAACAGTTTTGGGTCCAGTAACTGCAACCACGCCATCATCTGCCAATTGTCTTAGTGTGCAGGGAGTTACTAGACAGCTGTCAATGTCATTCACGTAAAAATTATAGAGGAGCGGACTGAGACATGAGCCTTGCGGGAGACCCATGTAGCTAATTCTGAATGATGCTAAGTCGCCATATGAAAAGTGCATGTGCTTTTCTGACAAAAGGTTGTGCAAATAATTATTTATAACCGCTGGAAGTCCATGTTGGTGGAGCTTGTCTGAAAGAACATCAATGGGAACTGAATCAAATGCTCCTTTTATGTTCAAAAATACAGGTGCCATTTGTTGTTTTTGAGCGAAGGCAATTTGGATGTCAGACGAAAGCAATGCAAGGCAATCATTCTTCCATTGTCAGTGTTGTCGGATTTCTATTGAATGTGTGAAAGTTTACAAGTCGATCGTGCCATTCAGACTGGAGGTCTAGGGTTGGTCTGCAGCGGACCCATTCGCGAGTGTTTTTATTTTATACTTTCAGTGGTCGTGTTTCATCTTGCGTTGCTGACAACAGAGCGAACAGGAGAAAAGGGATGCTGGTGAGCTCGTTCCTTGGAAATATTCTATATTTTTCTTACTTATTAAATTTGTCCTGAGAATCGAAAATTAGGTTTTGTTGAGATCACATTGTTTACCAAAACATATCCGGATCTCTTTTCCTCCCTACTAACAAATCTCTTATCCCATGATGCTCGTGGAGATACAGTGGTGCCCGCGATCTCTAGAAACTACGAGTATCGGACTAGCATTCCTTCCTTTCCCTCAGTAGCACAGCCTTTGGTCATAACCAGCGTCGTTATTGATCATTTAATAAAAAGTTAGGAGTGAGTGGGTATGTACAATTCGGTCAATCACGAAGTGCTACTACGGGTGATCTACTTCAGCTCAGCTCATAGTGATTTTTTTAGATTTTTCAATGGTCTACAATTATTTTTTATTTATCAAAATACTTATTTTAGTCGAACGTGGCATACTTTTTTGTTCACAAACAAAAAAATTTTTGGACAAAGTAATTAAAGAATACTGCAGATTGAAGTATCAATATCTCAAAAATGAATAATCTTCAAAATCAACCCCTGAAGCTACCCGGCGAACGACCGCAACTTGGTTAAAGCCGGGTATAAATAAACGACATAAAAAAAAACCTGAAGCACAAACAAAAAAAAACATGTTTTTATATGATTGAGACCACTGTGCATTGTTCGGAACAAGTGTCGGGTTTCTTTTAAACACATTTTCTACAAATTGTTTTTTGTTTCGCGATTTTCTTCCTCGCGGAATTGTCTACGAAAATAATAGATGTCATACCAACCAAACAAAACAACATCAAGGCTCGTTCACACCAAGTGTTCATTATCGACATTGTTTTTCGGTCTATTCAGCTTTGTTGTCAGAACGATTTCCCCGGATAAAAACCGTTTCCGAGAAACCCTTTCGCCAGTTCTTAGTTTTCGTTAATGCTCATTTCATCAGTCATTTTGCAGTCATTTTTGTATGAGAAAGATAAAAACATAAGCAGTGTATTTATTGTCTGAATTAGCAGAGCGTTCTATTGTTTGAATATGCCAAAAATGAGTTTATTCGTGTATAGTTGATGAAAATGAAATACTACCTATCTATTTATCTATCTATCTATCTATCTATCTATCTATCTATCCATTCATATTGATTAAATTTAATTAGACCTCCTCATTGAGTGCGAATGCCATTTTCTTGTTAAAGTTCAAGCGCTTTGTCATCGTCGCGATATGGAAAGCCATCTGTTCAATGTTGCGCTTTCCCACTGCGCCTTCCTATTTCCGTGCACATGCTCGGATGATCGAGATGAAGTTACCGTACTATGCAAGACGAACACCATCGTGTCGCTTCTGCACAAGCGAAACGCAATGTTTGCATAGGGGCATGCAGTCAGCAGTTTTATGATTTTATCGTACGCTTAACGACCAATATCGCTTTCGCAAAATTCAATAGCAATTTTCCGCCGGATCCTCGTATCAGCAGACTGGCGTCATTTGTCGGGCGATGGCAAGAGTCCAACTAGCCAACTCTGTTCCTGCATCGTCGAAGTGTGGTTGTGTCTGACCCCGAAGTTCATTTCCATTCACAGTCAAATGAACCCACGAGCCACTACACTGCACCGGACTATCCATGATAGTCCGAAAACAGCACTATTATGTCACCAACGCCGTGGAGTGTTATTTGCCATGAGCACGAAGAACAATAATGATGGTGAATGTCCTGTGTGCCGTTTCAGAAGCTGTCTTACCGTCTGCTTGGCAGGAACATAGTCTCACGTTTGCCGACGGTCGTACATCGTGCATCACAGCTTGGTTATATCCAGTCACTGATGGTGTTGAGTGGGAGGAATTGTGGGGTTAGCAGAATAAAATGACACTACTAACCCGGAATCGACTTGTACATTGCAGCACATGCACAAGAAACTCGATGTATGTACTATTGAGAGTACGTACTACTCTTCCATGTTTATTAACGCAACATAATTAGACTACAATCAAACGTTGAGAGTGAGGCTGATATATACTGTAGTAATTCCACTTTTCAACTGGGAGATAACCAACAATACCCATCAATAATATTGGAATATTCCGGAAATTAATATCAATAACAGTCATTGGTGGTATTGTGTTTGACTCAGTCAAGCGCCCTTATTCTGAATAACGACGTATTGATTTTTCGATCGAATCCCAGCTACCTTTGATTTTGCTTGCGTTATTAGGAATACAAATGAAATACGATCGTAAAATCGATACGACGTTATTCAGAATAAGGGCGAAGATCTGGGAATATATGTTCATGTATCTCGGAGATAGCTTAACATTCTTAATACCAAGCCTAACAAAGTTACGCAGAGCACCAAGTCTAAAAAAATGTTGAAACGGTAACTTTGAGCTGTCATAGCTCAGCTGTAACTTGACCAATTTCGATAAATTTTACACCCTCGAATTTTGTGAAGTTTGTAGATTATTTTAAGTATATCGTTTAGGAAAAACCAATGAAAATGTGATTGAAAAATAACCGTTCCAAGTTATTTTTCAAGATCATAATATGCCCTATCTGCATTCATGCGGCCAGCTTCGAAGATATAATATTGAGAGCTTCAACTTTACCGAGTCATAATTTTGTTGTTACTCAACCGATTTTCGAAATTTGTTCACCATTGGTAGGGTACTACTTCCAGAAATAATATGCACTGAAACAAACTAAAAATTATAATGAAAACCGTAGATAGACAACCTCAGGCGGGGGGGTATTTTCAGTGGATATTCTTAACCAATTGTCACCTACAAAGTTTTTGAATCAATCTACGAACTGCACAAAATGCGACGGTGTAAATTTTATTGAGATTCGTTGAAAAACAGCTGAGCTATGACAGCTCGAAGTAACCGTTCCAACTTTTTTAGGTTTGGTATTTGGAGTGTTAACCGATTTTTACAATCCCTGATTCTAATGAATGACTCAAGGACCCTTGAAATTCGGTCTCCAATATCACATACAATTATTGCTCTATGCATCCCGAAATATTCTCAGCTATTTGATAAATGAATGCATTAAAAGTAGTATGAGAAAACCATAAATAACACCAACATTGATATTTCCTAAACTTCTGGAATCAATTAGCATTGCGAAAAGACATTCACCATGCATGTTTGCACTTTTCAAGCAATAATAAGTAATATGTCAGTCTAGTTATTTAGGGGTTTTAGTACCGCATGGGTACAGGTTTGTGCTAGGTGAACATAACTATAAGGGTCAGGGTTCGAAGGTATCCTATGGTGGGTCTCAAAAAATTAAAACAACTGGAAGTGATGGCAAAAAATCGGAGAAAAAGGCCTTGGAAAATTAAATTCCGAGCAAGAATTTCCATCACTTCCTGGGATTTCAAAACCCCCGAAAGTCCCTAAAGATCAGTCAGAAAATTTACCAGATACTGGGTTTGTTAAATTCTTTGATATCGTGGACTGGATCATGACTGCCTTCAATATTTCAGAACCTCTTAAAAGTCTATTAATGGCTTTTATTCCTACAGTTCAAACATTCTTGAAGCAGTTGACTGCAAAATGGCCCCTTTTTTCAGCGTTCGTATCCTTCGATGGCTAAGTCACACACCGAGGTCACGGATACAATCACTGTTACACAGTGGAATTGTAGAAGTATCATCCCAAAAATAGATCCTTTCAAATTTCTGGTAAATAATCTGAAATGTGACGCATTTGCATTGTGCGAAACTTGGCTAACTTCTGAAATACCCTTAAACTTCCACGATTTTAACATTATTCGTCTGGATCGAGATGATCCCTATGGAGGAGTACTTTTGGGGATCAAAAAGTGCTATTCTTTCTATCGCATTGACCTCCCATCGACTCCAGGTATTGAAGTTGTCGCATGTCATGTTACAATCAAAGGCAAGGACCTTTGCATTGCTTCCATCTATATTTCCCCAAGAGTCTCGGTTGGGCATCGGCGGCTTAGTGATATCATTGAGCTTCTTTCCGCACCGACGTTGGTTTTAGGAGACTTTAACTCTCACGGTGCGGGATGGGGTTGTCTGCACAACGATCACAGATCAGCTATGATCCATGATATCTGAATACGGGAGAAATGACACGAATTCCTGCACCACCAGCAAGACCAAGTGCGCTGGACTTATCCCTTTGTTCAACATCGCTACGGTTGAACTGCACGTGGAAGGTGATCCCTGATCCCCACGGTAGCGATCATCTAAGGAGTGTATCGAAAAGTAGTTACAACATTGATTATTGAATAAAAAAGCGAAAAAAACATATTTTGACATCAGTTTTCGATATATTGTAGAAAAATTACATTTTTCTGCATTTCATTGATTATATTGAAGAAAATCCTAGTTTCTGTGAAACGCTCGCACTTTGGACTTGACATTCTTCATTAAATTCTGCACAGTTACTTTTGTGACTTTCCTGGTGGCAGCTGTCCAATTTTTTTAACTCCTGCATGTTTTGGGACACTGTACCTTCCTTCCGAAAGTGCCGCTTGACAATTGCCCAATACCTTTCAATTGGCCTAAGATCCGGGCAGTTCGGTGGGTTGATGTCCTTTTCCACGCATTGTACATTATTTTTTGACAACCACTGTAGAACGGAGTTGGCGTAGTGGGCTGAAGCCAAATCGGCGTTAATTGTGCCCTTCGTGAAGAAAATCGACGACCGCAAACCACAGGTACAAATTGCTTGCCAGACCAACACCTTCTGCCCAAACTTTTCCATCGCTACCGTGGTGTCAGCGTCTTCCAGGTCCTGGTACACCGATTTCGTATAATATTGCGGTCCGGGCAGCGCTCGAGAGTCTTCCTTGGCGTAGGTGTCGTCGTCGATCAGGATGCATCCGTCTTTATTCTGTAGAATCCGGTTATACAGTTTTCGCGCTCTTGTTTTGGCCTGAACTTGCTGTACCAGGGACTTTTTCGGCACCTTCTGTTTCTTGTACGTTTTCAGGGAGTTCCGAACTTTGATCCGTTGAATCATCCCGATGCTGGTGTTGAACTGCTTGGCCAAATCCCGCGTCGATGCCGATGGGTTTTTCCTGATGTACTCAACCACTTTAAAGTCCCGGCCGTGCTGGCTGGGACCCGTTTTCCTACCGAATCGGGGCAAATCCTTCATGGAAAGGGTCTTACCGAACTTCTCGATAATATTTTTGACACTGGTGTGGTGCACTTTCACCCGTTTTGCAAATTCGTTGTACGTGACACCACTTTCTGAGTACCAAGTGTGTAGAATTTTCTTTCGCCTTTCCGGGTCAATTCTACTCATCATTGAAACGATAAACCGTACCGAAACCGATCGATTGCGCAGCTGTTATTGTCATGTAAACAAACATGTCACCGCAAAACACGCTGCAAAAAATTAAGCCATTTCAGAGTAATAACTGTTTGAATGTTGCTAACTACTTATCGATACACTCCTTACCTCGTAAAGAACAATTGGCATCAGTTTTCTTAGACATCAAGGTCAAATTGCCATGTTATCGTTTAGCCACTCTTGAGTCCGTTTAGCGGTGGAACAAGGCACTCCGTCTTGTTGAAAAACGACCTGAAGGTAGTCACCGAAGTTCTCTTTGACCCAAGGTAGCAACTTCTCCTTCAAAATGCCCAAATGGACATCGGTATTCACCTTCAAGCCATTTTTGATGAAAACTTGAGGCATATTTAGCCCAATGAAGCAACTGCTCCTAAAACCATGACTACGGAGGGACGATCGATCCTACTTCTTGAACACGTTAACATGCTGATGCTTGTTCTTGAACACGTTCAACAAAATCTTCGATTGTTCCAGCCGTAGTGCATTGATCCGGTCCGTTATTAGGTGGCGTTTGAATTTTGACCAATCGTTGCATTGATGTTTTGAAAATATTGACATTCTTTGCCAATTTTCGGACGGATCGCACTGGATTTCGCTTTAGTTTTTCGTTCATGGATCTAACCAACCGAACCGACCACGAACGACTACTTTCTGGCTTTATGAGACATTGAGCATCGAGGAGGATATGTTTATTGCGGTACACAGTGGCCACATGGCACCCCACAGTCTCCGCAATTTGTTCTGCGAGTTTTTCCGCGTGGAGCTAACTGAACAAGATTGCGTTCACGAATATCGTATACTACTATGCTTTTTAACTTCTCTCGACAGCTTGAATCCTAGAGGTTACACACACATCCGGTTTAAGTGATGTACCAAATTGTACAAAAAAAAATTTTAAAACCTTCAAAATTTTAAAACCTTCAAAATTCTTGTATGGGCCATACTGGTTTTGTTTCAATCATAGCGGTTTTACCCTTAAGGTCATTCACCTCTTCGGGCCGGAGAAACTATGTGCGGGGTTGGGAATCGAACCCAGGCAGGAAACTCCCCCGTGTTATGAGTAAAACAAACCTTGGATCCGGGTAGAAGTTCGATGTAGAGCAATTCCCTCAATATGTAGAAAGTCATCAGGCTTCACATACTCCGGTTTGGATGGAAACCAGACTGACTCTCAAGAAGAATAGCTTTTCGCATGCATTTTCTCCAAATCGTAGTAACTCAAGCAATGCCTCAGTATTACATTTCTTCAGAGGAGTTTGACCTTTTATTTCAACAGACTGGTGCTACGATCCCACGAACACTAATAATCCTCTCAGGTCGGCACTCGAACATACGATAACTGGCTTGTAAGACCAGTGCCCTGAGCATCGAACCGAAC
The DNA here is from genome assembly GCF_030247185.1 of Malaya genurostris. Classification (NCBI taxonomy): domain Eukaryota; kingdom Metazoa; phylum Arthropoda; class Insecta; order Diptera; family Culicidae; genus Malaya; species Malaya genurostris. Next base: position 48,241,233 of record NC_080572.1, read on the forward strand.
CCGGAACTCGTTGTAATTCAGAAAGTGTAAATTTACAAAAATTATGTAGTAGTAAAAGTTGTAGGAAACCGGTTGAGCATCCTAAAACAAATAAACTAAAAAGTAAAACCAGAATTTTTGAAAGTTTTTTCGAATTTTATTTAGGCCTGAACTTAAAACCTACAATTGATATTAAAACTATCAGAGCCATTTAAAAATGTAAAAGATACAGTTAAAACAATGTAAAATCCTTTGTAAACCTTGAAGTTTGTTATAAGGAACAGTCGTTTATACACCAGAATATGATTCTACAGACCAAAACCAATAAATTGGCTCCCAGAAGTAGCCGTTTATTTTAAAATTTTAGTCTCGCAAAGACTATCATTAATGTCGTACCAACAAATAGCCAAACCTGTTTCTTTTGGTGAGTTCACAAGAGATTTGCAGCTGTGAATAGAAAACAACTTAACTTTTCATTGAAATGAACTAAAATCTTTGGTGTGTACAAGACGGGGACCGATCAATATGACATTAAAAATGTAGTTTTTAAGCTCACTCACCAATGAATTTCAATTATAAAATTGATTACAAATTTGAAGTTGCAAGCCATATAACCGAGCACATATTTATAAATTCGGTTGTATTCGAAAGCTCACACTGTGCAGTAGAGATCGGGTAACGATTTGAGAAAAAAAACCGAAAATAAAAATAGAGAAAGGCAAAACTTTAACCCATATCCGACCTGAGCCCGAGATATTTTTTTCTTTCAAACGAAACCCGTACTCGATACATTTTTTTTAACAAGAATCCGACCTGTACCCGTTGAAATTGAAAAAATCGGCCCCGTACCCGAACTGAACCCGATAAACATATCTGTTTTCTGTATCCGAACCCGACAAATACCCATCGAGTTCAGGGATGGTTTTGGGAACAAATATCCCTCTACTGTAAAGAACGGTGCGGTCTTTTTTCAGAAAAGTAAGGCATTTTTAATACCAAAAACCTGTTTTAAGTTATGTAGTGGTGTGGTGATGCCCTTCTCATATTACTCATATTTTCATAAACATTACTACAGAATTCATCAAAAAACTTTTCATCGAATCTCGAATAAAAACAAGGAAAGTTTTTTTGGTAAAAACTGGCATAAACTTTCAAAATTGTAGACAGTCTTATGCAATTTTTTTTGTAGGAACTTTTCCGTTCTCTGTATCATTGCTTCAAATAACAGTTTGAAATTTTAAACACACCTTACCCTGTAGTACCGGAACCAGTTTTTTATCACTATTTCCGGTACTTCCGTTATCGGGAACTAGAAGCCGGTACAGCCCAAATCACTTCATTTGGTCAGCCTCTAAAATAGCTTACAAGTTGAAACTGTTTTAAGACAAATTTAGATGAATATTTTCAGTTCTTTTGCGTCGTAACTCTGGAACCGGAAGTCAGACCAAAATGAAATTCAACAGCAGCATACGGAACCATAAGACCTTTCATTCGAATCTAAGTTCAAGAGAATCGGCTCACCCATCTCCGAAAGATGCAGTGAGTGCATATTTTTGTTACATACATGCACACATACAGACGCACACACAGTTATGATCTGCTCTCGACGACCTGAGTTAGAAAATCGGTTTTCTCAGTGATTGCATAGCCTTTCTGTATAAGAAAGGCAAAACGCATTCTACCATTTCGCCTTCCTTATAAAAGGGTTAGGCAATCATTTAGAAAGTCGAATTGGCAACCAAGGCCCATAGGGCCGACTACAATATACCATTCGATTCAGTTCGTCGAGTTCAGTAAATGTGTGTGTATGTTACGATAATCAATTTTCTCTGGAATGGTTGGACCGATTTCAAAAAACTTAGATTCAAATGAAAGATTTCATTGTCTCACAGTTTGCTATTAAATTTTATACGTATTCAATTTGCCGCCTACAATGTGCAAAAAATGAAAATAAGTAGAGGTAAGTGGAGAGTTTCTAATCACACTTGAAATCTAACTGATAACTCATCCGAAATTCGTAATTTTATGAATTCGAAGTGGAAAAACAAACCATTTTTACGAAAAATATAGAAAAAAAATCGATGTTATTTCTTTGAAGCCACAGTTTCCGATTGATCATGTGTTGCTATGTTACCAAACAATTAACAAACAAAACATTCAAAAAGCTTGAATCCAACCACGTATCTGTTACTTTTTGTCATAATTTACTATTATTTCGCATCATTAAGAAGTTTAAAGAATACATTAAGGAACATGAAAATACGTAGTAATTCGAGATTTACCATAAGCTACAAAATGTTATACAAAACAGCAGTCCATTAGTCAGGCAACCAATTGCCATGCAAACTTTTTTTTTTCAGAGTGTAAAGAGTATTCACACCCAAAGATTTTAAAGATATTTGTCTGTTTGGTTTTACGCCAAAGTGTTGGAATACCAATGTAGTTTTTGAAACACAGAAACACTTTTGGAACCTCACTTGATTATCGTGAACAGCACAAAACACCTCTGACTGCTGACGGATCGACTGCTAATTTAAAAAGAATAGATGAAGCTTATATAATATGATAGCAAAAGATTCGTATAGATCGATTAAGGATAATGACGGATAAGACTGGTGGTTCGAAATACCCCATTTATGAACTAACCGGGGATTCGTAAGATGAAGTAGTTTGTTACAAAAGTTTACGTTGTTTGGGATTTGATTCGTAGAGATAGTTTACGCCAAATGAATGAGAAACTCACAGAAAGATGATTTTTTGAAAATAGATATGCTCAGAGACAGGACTCGATCCTGCGTTCTTATGCAATCCGTGCATACGCGTTTATTATATTCGCCACCCTGAGCTGTGGTAAACACACTTCTACAACAGCACCGAGTTGGTAAGCGTACATCGAACAACGATCTAAATCCTAGCCACCTCACGACCGATACCTTATATCAAAACATCTTCTCTGTTCATCAGACAACAAACACTAGTCTTCTCGCACTATATCAATTTTCCGCTCAAGCACTGGGTAGGACGGTATATTTATAATCACCTAGAGCCGTCTCTACTGTACCAGTCGCTGCCTCACTATCGTCAGCGACAGACCCCATGAAGGCTGTTTGATAGTTTTCTGTGAGTTCCCCATTCATTTGGCTTCTTCAATATATGTTTCCAATCATTCATTGCAAAACTGAACTTAATTATGGCGACTTTTCGTCAAACCAAATAAATATTTATAAATCGCTAAAAACAATTGCGGATTGATTTTCTGTAACAATCTACTTCAGGTAATGAAAGGGCAGACAATATCGACGTCAACATTTCAATAGGGCCTAAGAATAATTGCGAGTTTCTCTTTGTTTACTTTCTCTTTCGACTATATCTGCGTTATTATACAAAAGTTCGCTACATATTTGGTACTGTTAGAAACATGGGCATATTGTTTTTCATTCTATTTGAATATTTTGAAGGAGGAGATTAAAAAGATATTAACAGAAGAGAAAGTAAACAAAGAGAAACTCTCATTTGTTAATGTGACCTTATGAAATGTTGACGTCGATATGAGTATTTTCGGAACGGATTGGATGAGTAGATGTCGGAAAATGATGTTTAAGGTTGTTCTGAGTTCCAAGATGGCGACTTCCGGTTTATTGGAATTCCTTAAAAACCTTTACAATTTGGGTATTTTTGGAACGGATAGATGTCGAAAAATGTTTTGAGGTGGCCTGAATTCCAAGATGATGACTTTCGATTCATTGATATTCGAAACGAACTCGAACATCTTTTATTGGTATCCAATCTGTTCTGAAAATACTCTTTTTTAAGAGCTTTCAAGGAATATCGATAAACCGAGGGTATATTTTGGAATTCAAAACGACGTCAAACATCTTTTTGTCTTTCTCATATAGAAAGGTTATGCAATCACTTGAAAAACTGGCTAGTGAAAATTGGCCCGGACGGCCTGGTGTCATATACCATTCGATTCAGTTCATCGAGCTGAGCAATGTCTGTGTGTGTGTGTGTGTATGTATGTGTGTGTGTATGTGTCAAATAATCTCACTAGGTTTTCTCGGAGATGGCTAAACCGATTTTGACAAACTAGGATTCAAATGAAAGGTCTCGTGGTCCCATACGGAATTCCTGAATTTCATCCGGATCCGACTTCCGGTTCCGGAATTATAGGGTAAAGTGTGTTCAATATTGTATACCGTCACTTAAACCGGCGAAACAAAACACGTAAAAATTTTTCTAAACTGGTCTCAGAACTACACAAATCGATAGTCATTATCAGTAGGCAACTAAACAAACCGATTCCGGCTATCCTGGTTCCCGGTATCCGGTTCCGGAAGTACCGGAAATAGTGGTCATATATACCAAAATGGATCTCACACACTTTTCTCAGCGATGGTTTGACCGATTTCCACAAACTTAGATTCAAATGAAAGGTCTTTCGGGCCCATATGGAATTCCTGAATTTCATCCGGATCCGACTTCCGGTTCCGGAATTATAGGGTAAAGTGTGTTCAATATTGTACACCGTCACTTAAACCAGCGAAGCAAAAAACGTGAAAATTTTTCTAAACTGGTCTCAAAACTACACAAATCGATAGTCATCATCAGTTGGCAACTAAACAAACTGATTCCGGCTATCCTGGTTTCCGGTATCCGGTTCCGGAAGTAACAGAAATAGTGGTCATATATACCAAAATGGATCTCACTCACTTTTCTCAGCGATGGTTTGACCGATTTCCACAAACTTAGATTCAAATGAAAGGCCTTCCGGTTCTATACGGAATTCCTGAACTTCATCAGGATCCGACTTCCGGTTCCGGAATTATAGGGTAAAGTGTGTTCAATATTGTACACCGTCACTTAAACCGGCGAAACAAAAAACGTGAAAATTTTTCTAAACTGGTCTCAAAACTACACAAATCGATAGTCATTATCAGTAGGCAACTAAACAAACCGATTCCGACTATCCTGGTTCCCGGTATCCGGTTCCGGAAGTACCAGAAATAGTGATCATATATACCAAAATGGATCTCACTCATTTTTCTCAGCGATGGTTTGACCGATTTCCACAAACTTAGATTCAAATGAAAGGTCTTCCGGTCCCATACGGAATTCCTGAATTTCATCCGGGTCCGACTTCCGAATCCAGAGTTATAGGGTGCGTACTAGAAGAGTTTGTGTGTCATGTTAGTTGGTGGCCGTACGAACCGACTTCGATTATACCGGTTCTCAAGTTCCGGTGCCGGAAGTGCACATAATAGTGAACCCATTTCGTTCTCTTAAGGATGGCTTACGCAATCAAAGCACTGTTTTATTATGTATGTTATGCATAAACAATCACTTGGTTTCTTTCAAAAATCGAAGAGAAAATTTTTGAATAGAATACCACAATGTTATGTACATGAGAAAGGCATCATCACACCACTAGGTGGATTAAAACAGGTTTTTCGACATCTGTTCTTCAAGCCCTTTCCGAAAATAACCATATTGTAAGGGTATTCACGAACTCATCATATCCTATGTTCTATTCATCATATCCGTTCCGTAAAGACCCATACCTGAGGAATATCACTAAACCGGAAGTCGCCATCTTGAATTTTGGAACAACCCTGAACATTGTTTTCCGCACCTATTTATCAAATCCGTTCCGAAAATACCCATATTGTAAAAGCTTTTCAAGGGATATCAATAAACCGGAAGTCGCCATTTTGGATTTTGGAACGACTCCAAACATTGTTTTCCTGCACCTTTTCAGGAAATCTGTTCCAAAAATACCCATGTTTTAAGGGTTTTCAATAATATCAATAAAAAGGAGGTCGCCATCTTGGATTTCGAAACAACCTCAAACATTGTTTATTGGTACCCTACATATCAAATCCATTCTGAAAATATTCATATTGTAATGGTTATCAAGGAATATCAATAAATCGTGAGTCGCCATCTTGGATTTCCAAAATACCTCAGGCAGTCTTTTCCAGAATCCACTATTTAAACCCTTTCCAAGAATATCCATATTGTAGTAGGAATATAGATGAGCCGGACATTGTTTTCATTGTATCCAAATGTATCATCTTTCCACGAAGTAGAACATCTTAAAAAAGTTTACGTTATTTGGGATTTGGTTCGCAAAAAAAAAGAATACGTTATTTGGAATTTGGTTCATAAAAGTTACGTAAAAAGAGGTACATAAAAAGTGTTAGTAAACGGAGGTTTAGGTATATACTAGCTTTTGTCACACAATCCCATGACTGATTCGATTTCTTACGTCCAAATATAAAGTGTACATCTATTATCTGTGATACAACAAACTAGGAGAAGTAAATGTAATTTCGCTCATATATTTGATTATGTATCCCTGTCGATTTGTAGATATCCAGTCAGACAATACCTTTTTCCGTTCCTTTTTCAATCACTGTAATTCCACTTAATTGACCAGAAATGATTACTACTATTATTATGGCTGACCCTCATTAAATTGCATCATCAGTAGGTCGGTGGCATTTGGTAAGCCCGAATCAACCCATCTGTCTTGACCACGGGCCAACGTAAAAACATTCATCAATCGATTCCAGCGCATACGAGCTATACAAACACACCAGGAAAACAAAAATAACCAAAAACCCTACAGTGTCCCGTCCCTTACAATCAGTGCCAGCCGTTGATACATTAATCATGAAATTAAATAATGATTAAATATTCATGTCACCATGAAAACATGAACCAGAATCTGACTGTACGTACATTTCACTCGAAGGGCGAACTCACTCTTCAACACTCAGTTAACAGATGTCCCTTTTTTCCACGCGTTTGATAATTAAAAAGCAAATTTGCCACCGATTCACAGTGTGACACTAAAACATCTTCTAAATCAGGAAATCCGACGAACCACCCCCTGGTAAGGACGACTTCCTAGTCAACGAACATGGAATTGGTATGATCTCTTCTTTCATTTGATTTAAAGCAGAACATTTCGAGCGTACAGTGACCAAAGAGTCTAACTGCAAACGAAAGTCTCCCTTCGAATACCTTCTCTTCCAGATATTAGTCATTATAGATATTTGCTTGAAATTTTCCGTCGACAGCTAGATGCAAAATTATTCTTTGAGTTTGAATTAATTTCGTAGTATAAAATAAATACATTCTAAAGAATATTGTGCGTTCAAACAAATTTCAGACACACTCTAATATTAATATTGAAAACGTAATAATAAACATTTAGGAGCTTTTCTTACCAACGTATCTGGTTTTGCTCAATGTAGGCACCGGGGTTTAAGATATCGCACCCACGTTCAAAGTGCATAAATATGAATACTTGTGAGCAACGCTAAATACGATTTTTTATACTGTTACATGCAATCGTTTCAAAATACCAAAAAGACTGTGTACAGTATCCTTTTTCATGACATTTTGCCTCGGACCGATTTTAGCACGGTTCGTTTTTTGGCTACATAATCGTTCGAATATGACATATATAAACCAGACGTCTCGGGTTGGCGGTTCAATGCACAGGACATTGGTCTTACAAACCAGTTGTGGTATGTTCGAACCCCGACCTGGAAGGATTCGTAGTGTCAGTAGAATCGTAGCACCAGCGATGCAATGGTTCTGTACACACTTAATCGGCTGCGAAGTCTGTTGGAACAGAAGGTCAGATTACACTACAGGAATGTAATACCAAGGCTTTGGCTTGATGAAAACAATTCCATAATTATATTGATTTAAACTACTGACAGTAATAAATGCAGAAAGAACATAACATATACCATTCGAATCAGTTCATCGAGATCAGCAAATGCGTGTGTGGAAAATAATTTCACTCAATTTTCTCGGAGATGACTCAACCATTTTCTACAAACTCAGATTCAGAAATATTTGAAACGAAATTAAAATAATGTAACTAATTTTTCTCGTAGATGGCTGAACCGATCTAAGATTCAAATAAAATCTAAGAACTATCTAAGATTCAAATGAAAGGTCTTAAGATTCTATAAAACATCTTACTTTTCAGTCAGATCCAACTTCCGGTTTCGGGGATACAGAGTGATTAGTACAAAAATGTCCATTTCAAAATAAATTAATCAAGTTTATCGGGTTTGTAGATTTGGATAGTCGATAACCAAATAAACATATTTCAGTTTCAGTGGTATTCAATTTTCGATTCGGAAGGTACCCACAAATTTAATTCGCACTACGATTTCTCAAGCCGATATATAAGATGACAATTCCAAAAAGCCTCAAAGTTGCACTTAAAACTATTGCAATTTCGTCGTATTTATTTTTTGGCCAAACGAACCGTTTTGGGTTATGCTGGTCCCTGAATACCGGCTCTGGAAGTACCGTAAATAACTGTAAACTCTAAACTGGAACTTACTTGGACATCTCATGGAATGTTCAACCGATTGTCACACGTTTTGACTCAAATTCAATCCGGTTTGCAGCTTCGACATTACAGAGTAATGAGTGATTAAAATGAAATGATAAAGAAGTTTCATGTAAGGAAGATCACGATGAGCAAGAATGTCGCGGACTGGGACATTGGATAGTCTACCTTGATTACGCAAGGAATTTATTTATTTACGATACTCCACGCATGTCCAAACGACATGATCAACATTGCGATAACCTTCGCCACAAGTACAATGATTAGTCTCGGATAGCCCAATTCGAAGGAGATGTGCGTCTAACGTGTCACATCCAGTCCCCTGAACCATGCCTTTGTCGATATTTTAGGAATAATTGAGTGCATCCATGGACCCAGATCATCTTCATCCCAAGAAGCTTGCCAGCCGGCAAGTGTTCATTGGCGGGACGCGCTATGGAATTCGTTGAAAGCAGTCGGTCTCTCATAAATTTCACCCTCAATAGCACCACGTTTGGCTAAACTATCGGCTCTTTCATTGCCTGTAATGAAGCAATGAGCCGTGACCCAGACTATAGTGACTTGATAATTATTATTCAAAATGTCGTTCAGGTATGTAGAATAATAACGTTAAGTCAGGAACATTTAGGAGGCTGACACGGATAGGAATATATCTTGAAGGGTTGATTTCCTGTGACATATGGTTAAAATATACTGTCATGAATTTTGTTTGAGATTGAAGATCGACTAGCCTTTCGAAGCTATTAATAACCAGGGGATTCAGTACCTCACATCTTATTAGCAGTCGCAATGAAAGCTCCCAAAAACGATCTTTCAATGGAAGAACTCCCACAAGAATGTCAAGACTCATTGTATGTGTCGAATGCATGCAGCCTAATGCGATTCGCAAACAAGGATACTAAATTCGCTCTAATTTAATGAGAGTTTTTCTTCGGAAGCTAAACTGAGTATCTGACTACAAACCGTTCGACTCGACCCAAGCGTCGAGATGTCGAAGAATAGTTTTTTTGACAACATTGCAATGGGTCTATATGAGTTGTGGTTGGAAGCTGGTTTCCCCGGCTTTTGAATGGCGATAACTTTCACTTGCCTCCAGTCAGGTGGAACAATATTTTGCCCAAGAAACTTGTTGAACAATTCCAACAAACGTCTTTTTGCGAGATCGGGCAGATTCTTCACCAAGTCGAATTTAATTCTGTCCAACCCAGGAGCGTTATTGTTACAAGACAAGAGTGCTATAGAAAATTCCATCATTGAAAAGGGGCTATCAAAGGAACCATTATTTGGGGTAGACTCCCGAAACAAAATCTTGGCAAACTTTCCCAGTAGACAAATATCCATCGGTTCGAGTATTCCTCTCATTTCCTACGTTACGATTCCTCATTCGTCTGGCCGTGTTCCAAAGAGTGCTCCTGGAGATTTCTCTTGACAAACCTTCGACAAAATGTCTCCAATAATTATATTTCTTGGCCCGAAGTATGCTCTTGTACTTGGTTTCTAAGACCAAGGAGCTCCTCCTCCTCGTTTTAAAAACGTCTTGAAAGTATTTTGTTTCGCGTGTTTAGTATCTGAGCACTCTTTGTCCCACCAAGGGTTTGGACGCCTTCTGTTAGACGATGGACCAAGAAATCGTTTGTTTTGTGCTTGTTCAGCGGCCACCAGAATCGATCAAACGAGGAAGTCATATTCTTTAAATGGGGGGAGCTCTTCCATTGAATTTAAGATACTTGCAATATTACTTTGGAATTTAATCCAGTCAATATTTTTTGTCAAATCACATGGAATAATAACTAAATTATCAATGCATTTATTACTGCCAATTCAGATGATGATTGGTAAATGATCGCTACCGTGTAAGTCAGGAAATACTTTCCAGGTGCAATCTAGTCGAATTGATGTCGTGCGAAGAGATAAATCTTATGCATTTGGACGTGCAGGAGGTCTTGGAATCCGTGTCAATTCAATACTGTTATGTTGAAATTGTCGCAAATATTGTATATTAAGGATGATTTGTTATCATTGTAAACGGAACCCTACATAATTCCGTGCGAATTGAAATCTCCCATAACCAATCGTGGAGCAGGAAGGGCTTCGACCATTTCATTAAGCTATCGTTGTCCAAGTTGAGCTCTTGGAGGAATATATACCGAAGCTATACAAATGTCTTTTTCTTTAAAGTTAATTTGACAAGCCACAACTTCTATACTAGAAGTTGAAGTAATGTTTAATCTATAAAAGGAATAACATTTCTTAATTCCTAAAAGCACTCCGCCATACGGAGAGTCTCTATCAAGACGTATAATGTTAAAAGTCATTAAAATTTAAGGCTATGTTTGATGTAAGCCATGTTTCGCATAAAGCTAATTCATCACATTTTTGACTATGCAATAAAAAATTAAATGAATCAAGTTTTGGCATGATGCTTCGGCAATTCCACTGCAGGACAGTGATTGCATCATTTGCGGCGGATGATAAATTATCCATCAAATGATACAAAACCTGAGAGAATTGGCCATTGAGCTGAACAAACCAGGAGGCACAGTTTTTACTTTTAAATTTGGCTTTTTAGATTTGGCACGGAGATCTTTTTTTGAAGGTGTAATTTTAGGTGTCTTTTTGGTAATTTGGAGGAGGACTTCTTCCTCTCAACAGAACCTTGAGGAGTGACCTCACTATTTTCATCAGAGTCAGATTCATCTGGCTCTAGATTTGAGAAACCATTTTCTGCTTCGAGTGGGGGGAGATCAATAATTGTTTTAATTATTTCTGCATATGTGCGCTTAGACCGCGCTGTTAAAGAAAGCCTTTTTTATCTTTACGCAACTTAAATTCAGCGCATACTGAGATATCATTAGGACTCTCCCCACAATAAACACATATTTCAATATCTTCATCGCAAAGATTATCCTTATGGGGCCCGTGACATTTGATACAATAATAATTTACAGGTTACAATATCGTTTGCCTGTTTCAAACAACCGTGAACAATAACTCGAGTTTTATATCTGTTAACTTTAGAGATTTCTACAACTTCAGAGCAATGTGATGTCAAATCCTTTGTAATTCGCATCAAGTTTAATGCCTTTTCTTTGCGTCGAAAATAGACTATCCATGGCCCAGTGGTACCCTCTGGATAATGTTTAGCCCTTGGAGTATTTAAGCTCTGACTAGTATCCAAAATCGGATTTGGATGATTTTCCATGAGATCATCCATTATATTAACTTTTTTTGTAAATTAATAATATCAAAATGAGAACTTATGTATAGTAAAATTTCAGTTATAAGAGAAATAAAAAAAATAAATTAAATAAATCCACCTTGTTGCTTTTTTTTTTTTTTTTATTCAAGAATATAATGTTTAAGGCACACTGCTTAAGCTCTAAGATGCCAAGGGCTTTTACTAATTTTAATTTACGACTAACTTAAAACTAGGGTTGTATCATTGAGTAATGTCATATTTGGGTCGCAATGGTTGACTTTGGCAGATCCAGCCTTCAGCTGGTGATCGGCAGTGGCCGGTGAATTGAATATTTCATGAGAGTCTTCCATATGGCGTTGGTGAATGTTCATGTTGGCCGCATTCTTCGGTCCGTGTGGGTCCGCGGGAAACACCCCCAGGTTACGAATACCCGGCGGGTGGCCCGCATGCTGTTGGTAAGTTTCCGTGGGCGATGATGGTGTTGTTACAGAAGAAAATGAGAAAAAAAAAATAGCGAAGTAAATATTGCGGAAAACGGAGTAAAAAGGGGATATGGGAATGAATTGACTAAAACGACAGAGATCTAATTAGTTGACATCGAGATGGTGAAGAGACGGGGAGGGGGAAAGCGAAAAGGTTAGTGACAGCACAAAGATCTTGTTAGTTCCGATGAAGATGGTGGACAGATGAGGAATCGGGATAATCGGCGGAAGTTAGTGTCGAACCTGCAGGTGAAGATTATTCTTAGCCACAGTTGAAACAACGTCGATAAATAGGAGGAACTTTCTAAGCCAGATGTAACAGATTACACTTGTATATTAATGTGTTTGAGAAACTCGTATATCAGAAGCATATATGAGCTATCCCGACTCGCCAACACATCCCGAACCGGAACTTCAGGCGGTCTACCTCGGGCCCTGAGGGATTCCAGTAGCTTCGACCTGGCGTCGCGATACTCTACGCACGACCACACGACATGCTCGATGTCCTGATAACCGTCGCCACAGGTGCAGAGCCCGTTCTCCACGATCCCGATACGCCGGAGATGTGCGTTGAATGTATAGTGATTTGACATGAGCCGTGACATAACGCGAATGAAATCACGACTCATGTTCATCCCCTTGAACCACGGTTTCGTTGATACCTTAGGAATAATGGAGTGTAGCCATCGTCCCAGTTCGTCATTCGTCCATGAAGTTTGCCAACTTTCGAGAGTTTTCTGACGAGAAATACTGAAAAAATCATTGAAGCAGATTGGTCTTTCATAAATATCACCTTCTAATGCGCCCATCTTAGCCAATGAGTCTGCCTTTTCATTTCCCGGAATGGAACAATGCGAAGGGACCCAGACTAACGATATTGAATAAGACCGTTCAGATAAAGTTCTCAAGTGTTCCCGTATTTTCCCCAGAAAATAAGGGGGGTACTTTCCTGGCTTCATTGCCCGGAGAGCTTCTATTGAGCTTAGACTGTCCGTGACAATGAAGTAATGGTCTTTGGGCGAGGTTTCAATGATCTCGAGGGTGTACTGAATAGCAGCTAATTCTGCGACGTAAACTGAAGCCGGATCACTGAGTTTGTACGAAGCGGTGATGTTTTGATTGAAGATACCGAAGCCTGTGGACTCGTTGATGTTTGATCCGTCAGTGTAAAACACCTTTTCACAGTTGACTGTTCTAAATTTATTATAAAAAATATTTGGGGCCACTTGAGGGCGCACGTGATCCGGAATTCCACGAATCTCTTCTCTCATGGAAGTATCGAAAAACACAGTAGAATCAGAAGTATCCAAGAAATGAGCACGGTTGGAAACAAACGAAGAAGGATTAATATTCTGAGCCATGTAATCAAAATACAAGGACATAAAACGGGTTTGAGAATTGAGCTCAACTAACCTTTCGAAGTTTTCAATCACCAGAGGATTCAAAATGTCGCATCGAATGAGTAAACGATATGAGAGATCCCAGAACCGGTTTTTCAATGGGAGAACGCCCGCCAGCACTTCGAGGCTCATCGTATGAGTCGATTGCATGCAACCCAAGGCAATACGCAAACAACGATACTGAATTCTTTCCAGCTTGACGAAATGAGTGTTCGCCGCGGATCGGAAGCAAAAGCATCCGTATTCCATCACGGACAATATCGTTGTTTGGTACAGCCTGATCAGGTCTCCTGGATGGGCACCCCACCACGATCCGGTTATTGTACGAAGAAAGTTGATTCTTTGTTGGCATTTTCGTTTCATATACCTAATGTGACATCCCCATGTGCCTTTGGAGTCGAACCAGACCCCGAGATATTTAAATGTGAAGACCTGAGCTATGTTTTCACCCCCTAGTTGAAGCTGTAGTTGTGCTGGTTCTCGCTTCCTTGAAAATACAACCAGCTCAGTTTTCTCCGTAGAGAACTCGATACCCATTTGAAGAGCCCATGTGGATAAGTTGGCAAGAGTATCTTGTAACGGCCCTTGCAGATCGCCAGCTTTGGGTCCTATAATAGACACAACGCTGTCATCGGCAAGTTGTCTTAGCGTGCAAGATGTGTTGATACATTTATCGATGTCGTTTACGTAAAAATTGTATAAAAGGGGGCTTAAGCATGAGCCCTGAGGAAGACCCATGTAACTGATTCGTATTGTCGACAAATCACCATGCGCGAAATACATATGTTTCTCAGACAATAGATTATGTAAAAAGTTGTTCAAAACTGGCGAAAGACCATGCTGATGCAGCTTCTCAGATAGGATGTTTATGGAAACTGAGTCAAAAGCCCCCTTGATGTCTAGGAAAACTGACGCCATTTGTTCCTTACGAGCAAATGCCATTTGAATTTCGGTTGAGAGCAACGCCAAACAATCGTTCGTTCCTTTGCCTCTGCGGAAACCAAATTGTGTATCTGAAAGTAAGCCATTAGTTTCGACCCAATTGTCTAGACGGCAGAGAATCATTTTTTCGAACAATTTCCGGATACAGGAAAGCATAGCAATCGGCCGATACGAATTGTGATCGGTGGCTGATTTTCCTGGTTTTTGAATGGCGATCACTTTCACTTGTCTCCAGTCATGTGGAACAATGTTGCCCTCAAGGAACTTATTGAATAAACTCAACAAGCGCCTTTTGGCGGGGTCAGGCAGATTTTTCAACAAGTTGAATTTTATTCTGTCTAATCCCGGGGCTTTATTGTTACATGACAAGAGTGCAAGTGAGAGCTCTACCATCGAAAACGGTGTTTCGTTTGTGTTTGGTGTCGCGGCGCGGGTGATCTTCTGTTCCGGTACAGAGTCTGGGCATACTTTTTTAGCGAAATCGAATATCCAGCGGTTGGAATATTCCTCGCTTTCATTCGTGGTGTTATGATTGCGCATTCGTCGGGCTGTGTTCCAAAGAGTGCTCATAGATGTTTCTTTCGTTAAGCCGTCTATAAACCGACGCCAGTAACCGCGTTTCTTGGCTCTAATCAAGTTCTTAGTTTTAACGTCTAACGCCGCGTAATTCCGGTAATTATCAGGTGTTCCATTTTTTCTGAATATTTTATACGCGGAGGCTCTCTCCGCGTTTAAATTTGTGCACTCTTTGTCCCACCACGGGTTGGGAGGACGGATGTTAGTTTTCGCGCCGGGTACACGTTTCGTCTGAGCTTGAGTCGCGGTGTCGAGAATCAAGCTAGCCAAAAACGTGTACTCTTCCTCCGGAGGAAGTTGTTGAGTTCTTTCAAGTTTCTCAGATATCGAGGTCGCATAGCTATTCCAATCAATATTTCGTGTGAGGTCGTACGAAACATTGATTGTCTTCGATGGTTTTGAGCCGCTGGTGATTGATATTACGATCGGTAGGTGATCGCTACCGTGGGGATCAGGAATTACCTCCCACGTGCAATCCAACCGTAGCGATGTCGAGCAAAGGGATAAATCCAGCGCACTTGGTCTTGCTGGTGGTGCAGGAATCCGTGTCATTTCTCCCGTATTCAATATTGTCATATTGAAGTTATCGCAGATATCATGGATCATAGCTGATCTGTTATCATCGTGAAGACAGCCCCATCCCGTACCGTGTGAGTTAAAGTCTCCCAAAACCAACGTCGGTGCGGGAAGGAGCTCAATGATATCACTGAGTCGCCGATGCCCAACCGAGGCTCTTGGGGGAATGTAGATGGAAGCAATACAAAGGTCCTTACCTTTGATTGTAACATGACATGCGACAACTTCAATACCTGGTATCGAGGGGAGGTTAATTCGATAAAAAGAATAGCACTTTTTGATCCCTAAAAGTACTCCTCCGTAGGGATCATCTCGATCCAGGCGAATAATGTTAAAATCGTGGGAGTTTAAGGGTATTTCAGAAGTTAACCAAGTTTCGCACAATGCAAATGCGTCACATTTCAGATTATTTACTAGAAATTTAAATGAATCTATTTTTGGGATAATACTTCTACAATTCCACTGTAAAACAGTGATTAGATCCGTGACCTCGGTGGATGATTTAGCCATCGAAAGATACAATCGCTGAAAGAAGGGGCCAATTTGCAGTCAACTGCTTCAAATATGTTTTTACTGTAGGCATGAAAGCAATTAAAATGCTTCTAAGAGGGTCTGAAATATTGAAAGTTGTAAAAATCCAGTCCACAACATCAGAAAACTTGATAAGTCCAGCACCTAGTTGGTTCTCTGGTGGATTTTTAGGGACGCTTGGGGATTTTGTAGTCCCTGGAAGTGGTGGGAATTCCATCTCGGAATTGAGTTTTCCGAGACCAGGAGCTTTTTGCTTCGGTGATTTTTCCCGATTCCCGTTAGCTGTAACTTTTCGAAGCCCTTCTGAAGACACCTTCGAACCCTTGCTAGGTAGCTTATGGGAAGATTTATTCATTCTTTTCCTACAGCTATGAGGGACCGCTGAAGATGGACCTTCCAAAGGGTCGTCAGAATCGCTCTCGTCAGTCGACAAGCAGGCATATGGATTCGTTGTCTGTTTAGGAGGGGTGGCACTTTTAAGCATCTCTGCGAAGGAACGCTTGGAGTGCTCCTTTAGGGAACGCTTCATTCGATCACCTCGCAGTTTGTAAGCGGGACAATCAGAGAGGTCATGTGGACCCTCCTTACAGTAGAGACACTTTTCAGCATCCTTACCGCAAGAGCCGTCCGCATGAGCTTCCCCACAGTTAGCACAACGTGGCTTATTGCTGCAATGGGTAGCTGTATGCCCCAGTTGTTTGCAATTAGTACAGTTCATTACTCGGGGTACGAATAGGCGAACAGGCAAACGAACCCGGTCCAAGAGGATGTAGTTGGGCAAAGCAGTGCCGGCGAAGGTCACACGATAAGAGTCTGATTGGGGATAAGACTTTGTTCCATCCCCTGCGATCGATACTGAATGCAATCGCTTGCAATCCAGTATCTTGACATTCTTAAGTGAGGGGTCTTTAAAACAACCCGCCCCGTACTTAAGAATATCCTCGCAAGTCAAACTCGCATCGGTGACCACACCGTCGATTTCTACTTCGCGAGCGGGCACGTAGACGCGGTACTCCTGCGTAAAGGGATCCTTTTGAACAAGCTCATTAGCCTGTTTAGAGCTGGTAAACAGGACCCTGAGCTTGTCTGGCCGTATTCTATCAATACTTTTTATAGTATTATATCGCGAAAACAGGTCTCGCGATATTTTTAAAATATTTAAATTTTTTTCTCTTGATTTGGTCCGGAAATAGACCGCGTAAGGCCCGGCCGGTAGTGCGAGCCCATCAGGATAGCTCTTTATGCGGGACATTTTACAGACAAGGGAAGTCTCCATTTGAACATCGGGAGCGGGGGGGCCAGGACTTAAATTAGACATGTCGCGGAACTACTTCCGCGCAGAAACAAGTAATTCGGGGGGAAATATAATGGTCAAAAACGAATAATCGAAGTAACGGTACTTAACTTAAGATCCAACGGGGGACACCAAGCTGGTCTTCGTCGGTCGGCGTATCGCCGCTTTGATGATGTGCAAAAAACCTCCGAGAGGAAAAAGCACACTTATTTATAATCCTCACACAATGGCCGCTTGTTTATAATCCGCACACTTGGCCTTGATCGCCGAAACAATAAGCGGCTAACGGTACCGTTTCGATCCACCGCTCACAATAAGGCACTGTTCTATTATATAATGCGAAAAAAACCTCTCAGAGGAAAAACCACTATTGTCTATCACACAATATCGTTTCGATCGTCCGACCACTTTATCACACACACACACAACTGGTTTTCAATGCTTTCGCAGTAAATCCAAATCACGTCCGTTCGCTCGGAAGGTTGAAACGGCAATGCACCTTGTTGCTGTTGTCTCTTTTCCTCTGTCGTAAAGAACGACGTGAAGCTCATCCAACGGTTTCCAATGATCAGTCTTTTGGTACCGTTTTCTTCTATTTCCGTTGCTCTGCCGTCGTTGTGGTCACCACTGAACTTGGTGTGCTGCCTGTACCTGACCCCAGGTACAGTGCTATTGCTCTTGGTGGCGATCACTTGTGATGCTTGCAGTGTAGCACCCCGTGATATGCATCGTCTCTTTCGATCCTACGCAGCGTACAAATTGTGGTAACTGGTAGATCAGCTCTGGATAGCCTTAGCACCTCTGTGCCTTCGCACTCCTTCGTCTTCGCACCTTTATGCGATGGCACCTCTGTGACTCGACACTTCTATGCGTTCGCACCTCTGTGTCTCTACACCTCTGTGCGTATGATCGGGATGGCCTTCGTTGGTAGCTTTCCAGTCGGGAAACGCCCCGAATATTGCCTTTGCGATTAGCACTAGCAGTTTAACTACCTGCAACTTAGAGTAGCAGCCATTAACTCACGAGCCAGTATAATCGAAACACAATCTCTTCGCTTGAATGGTTTTTACTGAATGAAAACAGTAGGGCTTGGTATAGGTTAAACATACACACTTCAAAAATCGACATCTAGTTATCAAATCCGTTTCAAAAATACCCATATTGTGAAACGAATAACGTAATACCGGACTTGGAACGGGAATAGCGTGTTGGGTTAGTCGATGCCTTTCACGTAGCCCACCTGGGTTCGATTCCCAACCCCCGCACATAGGGTCTGAAAGTTTTTCTGGCACGAAGAGGCGAATGACCTTAAGTTTGAAACCTCTATAATTGAAAGTCGCCATCTTAAATTTTGAAAAGACATTAATTAAACATCGCTTTCCGACATTCACTTATCAAACCCGTTCCAAAAGTATATCTAGTCGGTTCGTAGAAATGTATACATAATTTACTTCGTAAAAAGAATTACGTAAATGGAGGTAACGTAAAACAAAATTTATGCAAATGGAGGTTTTGATGTAAGGGAAACCGGGGCGAAAATGACCATTTCTCTTGCGCGAAAAATAGTGCGGAAAATAATAGTTTCACTCGGGATGTTATATACTGTTCGAAAGTCGACGTCTTGAATTCTAATAGTAATCTATTTATTTCAACACTAGAGTGGCACCAGCACTTGCTCAAAAGGGCACAAAAAACCTCCTCTGCTTTTTATATTGCAACATTTGAACAAAGACTCGAATTGATAAGTTAATAAAAGTATAAATGAATGGCTGCATGAAATGACGAATGAATAAATGAAATAATTAATGAATGAATAAATAAAAGAAGTGTATGAGTTAGGGAAGTAACGATTGATTTAATGAGTGTATGAATGAGTGAATTAATGAATGGATGAGTGAATGAATGAGTAGATGATGGAGAGAGCCTTTTTTCAACAGCCTATACTGTAAAATCTAACAAAGATACAAAAATTCGTACAAGACATGAAATGTGCGTCTTTTTCTTAGCTTTCAATTAAGTTATTCCATAAAACAACCTTTAAAGGTAATTTAATGAAAAAAGTAAAAATTAATAAACAAAAACAAAAATTCAAACTTGGGCCTAGTTTTAATTAAAAAAAGAAACCTTAGGGGTTTAACTCAATCTTGGCAAAGTTTCAGAGTGGAGCAGTGAATTTTTCAATCACGTGCCGCAGCGCAACTCGCTCGAATACAGGCTTAACTTGTCGACACATGTCGCGCCACTGATCGAATCTCAAATGATTTTTGAATTCATTTTTACACCGCGATCTTAACTGAAACGTTGCTAACAATAAACTGTCAAAGTTAGGATTCGATCAGTGACGCGACATGTGTCGACAAGTTTGACAAGTACGCTCTGCGCGTGCGAGTCGTGATTGAAAAATTCACTGCTCCGAAAGTGTTAATCTTTCCACTCTGAAACTTTGAGATTTGAAGATTGAATTAAACCCCTAAACTTTGAGATTTGAAGATTAAGTTAAACCCTAAGGCTTCTTTTTCAACAATAAAAAGGAAAAAATTAGGCCCAAGTTTGATTTTTTTTAACTTTTTTCATTAAATTAATTTTAAAGGTTGTTTTATAGGATCGCTTATTTGAAAGCTAAGGAAAAGTTTGATTTTTTTTAAATAACTATTTATTGGAATATGAGTTAAAATTAAATAATTAAGATTTAAATTGGGTGTTCAGCCACAAGTGGTGACTTTTCAGTCCTATTATATATATGATTTGGTTATTACCATGAGGACATTATTTGCTTCCGCAATTCTGAGATTTTTGTGTAGGGAAAATTCTAAACCTACTTGTATTGTGTAATGGGGAAAAGGAACTTATATACTAACTTACTAACTAATACAGAGAGCGAATCGATTCAATTGAAGATTGCATCGATTTTTGTCGGAATTTGCTTATAATATTATGTGACATTACATCTAATGGTTCTATTTTTGTGAGTCTGTGTAACTCATTTGTACTAAACCAGGGAGGACGCTTCAAAATCATTTTCAGAATTTTATTCTGAATCCTTTGAAGCGTTTTCTTGCTGGTGGAACAACAACTTGACCAAATTGGTACTGCATAAAGCATGGCTGGTCTGAAAATTTGTTTATAAATTAACAATTTGTTTTTTAGACAGAGCTTAGAATTTCTGTTTATAAGAGGATATAAACATTTAATATATTTATTGCACTTTGCCTGGATTTCTTCAATGTGATCCTTGAAAGTGAGTTTTTTGTCATACGTTAAACCTAAGTATTTAGCTTGATCAGACCATGTCAATTCCAAGCCATTCAATTTGAGAATGTGATTATTGTTTGGTTTAAGAAAAAAAGCTCTTGGCTTATGAGGAAAGATAATTAATTGCGTTTTTGCTGCATTTGGTTTAATTTTCCATTTTGACAGATAATCACTGAAAATATTTAAACTTCTTTGCGACTGCAGATCACTTTTAGATTTCTACCTGTGGCTAACAGACTTGTGTCGTCACAGAATAGCGATTTCTGACAACCAACGGGTAGATTTGGAAGATCAGAAGTGAAAATATTATACAAGATTGGAGCTACGCTCGAACCCTGCGGAACACCGGCTCGTACGGGTAGCAATTCAGATTTACAATTCTGATAGCTAACCTGAAGAGTACGATCAGTTAAATAATTTTGAATCATTTTGATCAAATAAATAGGAAACTGGAAATCAGACATTTTTGCTATTAAACCTTTGTGCCAAACACTATCGAATGCTTTTTCTATGTCTAGAAGAGCAACTCCAGTGGATAACCCAGAAGATTTATTTGCTTTTATGGAAAAGTTTGATTATTTTTTCTGTTTCCCTTCTCTCGATTAAAGTATTTATACATGTGTTGATGCTTTTCTGCGTTCCCATTGATCATCCAATTAAATGTCATCTTTAAAACTTTATTGGACAACGGACTGAAATTTACTAAAAAGATTTCAAACAAGTTTGATTTTTTCTGTTTCCCTTCTCTCGATTAAAATATTTATGTATGCGATAATGTTTTTTTGCATTCCCATCGAGCATCCAATTAAATGTCATCTTTAAAACTTCACTGGATAACGGACTAAAATTTACTAAAAAGGTTTCAACACTTCCGTTTCCATGAAACCAGATCCTAAATGATTCGAAAGCTTCAAAACAGACCGGCCGGTAAATCACTCAAAATACTGTTTAATTCTACCCACCACCAGCAGTGCTATTGTTGTTCTTTCTTTCGACACCTGCGTCTGTTATTTGGGGGTGTACCGTTACAGTGCAAACCTCCCTCGCCCGAACCAACCCGAATGCTGAATATTTCAGCTAGCAAAAAATCTCAAGGGATACCAATTTAGCCTCTGTAATCCTTCTTCTATGGTGTCCGCAAACAATCGCTGACTCGCTGCAGCTTAAAGGACTATTCACACATATCCGGTCCGGTTCAGTGCCGGCACGACACCGTGCACGGATACTGATATTATTTCATTCGTTTTCTATACCCGCATTCACACCTATCCGGCACAGTGCCGTTTCAGTGCAGCTCGCCGTCAGTGTCGCGTCCTACCGGCAAACTCAAATTCGTCGTCACCGATATTTTTCATTTTCACTGAAGTCGGTATGTCATTGCATTGGCTGTGCCGGAACGGAAACAGCACGGAAACGGAATGGAAGGGTACCGATAAAAAAGAACACTGACGGCGCACTGAAGGCACTTTCACTGAACCGTCACGGAACTGAAATGTGTGAATAGTCCTTAAGAACCAAAGGCTGTAGCAACTAAACCTACCGACCAGACAACACACGTGCCCTCGGCTTATGGCGGAAGCTGATAGAAGGACCCATTTACTCTCATTAGCAGCGTCATTGAACATAAGAAGCACACTTTTTGCCATCCCTTCTCTCATTTCACAAATACACTCAATTCTTTTATTTAGCACGAGACATTTTTGCTACACTACCTTTTTTTTTAATGTTTGAGCTCATGAAATCCACATTTGTCGCAAACAAATTTGTGCATAACAGACCCGTGAATATTTCGGATAACCCGAGTACGAAGCATTCGTACTCACTAAAAACGCAGAGTTACTTATGTTAAAGAAGCAGTTGATGTTACAATATTTTGTTTTTCTAAATAAAACGGCTTTTTATAGTGATTCTCAATCGTATTTTCCGTGTAAAAACAGCATTTGGTGTACATCAACGAAAGCATCAGGTTCGGTTCGAACCACAGTCGGAGAACCGTGCGGAATGACAGAAGCTTCTTCACGCCCACCGCAATACTTGATGACACCAGGATTTGGCGGCTGGAAAAATCTCCACCGACAAAAGGTGCTTGCGGGAATAAATATTCTTTCATTAAAACAAAACTGATGAAAAATGACGAGCTGTTTTTCTTTCTGCCCATTGCGGACTGTCGTCCGGTAAGTGTTAGATGGAGAGTCCTATTTCTGTTTTGCTGTATCTGTTGTGCGCTCCGAGGAAATTTACTGAATTAAACGTTTATTCATCCAGGAAATAAGTGAAAATTTTTCGTATTTTGTGCATTATTATTTTATGTGGAACACATCTTTGTTTTCCATTTAAGGGTGTACATTAAACATTCAATGACATACCCAAACCTACACATCAAATTCGCTTCGATAATATAAATATTGTGAGGGTTTTTAAGGAATATAAATAAACCAGAAGTCGCCATCTCGGATTTCGGAGCGACCCAAACAATGTTTTGCGGCGTCTGCTTTTCCAATCCATTCCGAAAATACCCATATCATAAGGATTATTATAAGGCATATCAATAAACCGGATGTCGCCATATTGGATTTCGGAATGACCATTTTTTTTATTTCGATTATATATGTTTGAATCTTAAGGTCATTCGCCTTTTCGGATCAGAAAAGCTTGGGAATCGAACCCAGGTGGGCTGAAAGGCATCGACAAACCCATCTCCCAACCGCAAACATTGTTTTCCGGCGCCTATTCACTTTTTTTACGAAGTAGATTCTAGAAAACATAATTTTTTTTTTCGAGTCAAATCCCAAATAATGTATTTTTGTTTAGGAAACTAATTCCAAACTACATAAAATTTTTTACGAACTACCTCGATTTTACAACACCCGTTTAGTTCTTAAATGGAGGTTTCGGTGTATGCCATACTGAAGATGTATGCAAAATTATTCCAAAATGGGTGACAGTCGAGTCCTGTTTTGTTACCATTTCTGCTGTTATTTTCTGGAATTGCCCTTCGATCGTTATTGACCCCCATAAAACTAGAAGTAATAATTATTGGATCTTATGCAGTAAACTTCAACAAAACAATGAAATACCTGAACGAAGCCCGTGTTTTCCTAATTCATTTGATAACTCATCTTCAGTTATACTATGTTCTATTTTCTAGAATATTCTAGACTCAGTTCATAATTTAAGATTCTTCTTAAACTTAGTTTTTCGTTTAATTATAGGAAATCGCAATAAGTAAACCCGATAAGCAGATCAAAATTTTAATTAAAAAAACACATTTCGCATTTTTCATCAACCACCGTTTTTCCTGAGATTGTGTATTGTACCTAATATTAATAATAATAATAATTATTATTATTATTATTATTTACTTTTTTCGGTTTTTAACGATATCAAACTAACTGGAGATTATAAGAGGAGAAAGAATATGAAATCATAGAGCCATAGTACTCAAGGAAGAGCAAGGATGTGAAGAATAAAGTGCGGAAAAGTGAGACGTGACAAGGGTCATTTAAGTAAGCAGAATGCTTCTCGTATCTAAACTTTTACCTTCTACCAGAGGAGTCGAACTTAGGCATCTTAGCGATACGAGTTATCCGAGTCTCTGATATGTCAGAAAGTAAAGGCAAAGGTCATTTGCCATTTACTGTCCGAACCGGCCTTTGCCTTTACTTTCTGACATATCAGAGACTCGGATAACTCGTATCGCTAAGATGCCTAAGTTCGACTCCTCTGGTAGAAGGTAAAAGTTTAGATACGAGAAGCCTTCTGCTTACTTTAATGACCCTTGTCACGTCTCACTTTTCCGCACTTTATTCTTCACATCCTTGCTCTTCCTTGAGTACTATGGCTCTATGATTTCATATTCTTTCTTCTCTTATAATCTCCAGTTAGTTTGATATCGTTAAAAAACCGAAAAAAGTAAAAAATTACTGGCTGACCAGAAGTCATAAATAAAAAAGTAAAAATTATTATTATTATTATTATTGTTATTATTATTATTATTATTATTATTATTATTATTATTATTATTATTATTATTATTATTATTATTATTATTATTATTATTATTATTATTATTATTATTATTATTATTATTATTATTATTATTATTATTATTATTATGATAATTATTATTATTATTATTATTATTATAAATATTAATAACATTAATAAATGCAAAAATTATATATGTTATTAATATTAATTGTTAACGAATCACCATATAAAAACCAAGCAGATAAGAGACGCGGACGAGTGGAGCCCGCGAGTGAAAATGTGAGTAGAATACAAAAGCTAGCGTGGAGAATGATAAATTGTTCATATTTTTGTACCATCTTCGTAGTCTATCAAACCGAAGCACATTGGAGATGTCCCGGCCGGATGACCCACTTTTATTGATGGTTTTCACCAATCGTATACCTAACAAACAACAAGGAAAACGTAGAAACTGACTCGATTGGGTGTAGTTTTTTATTCTGATATTCAAGCCATTTCAGCTACGAGATAGACCACATTCGAGGATGCGGACGTGCGTGAACGTACTCGCACGTGTCTAGGTTCCAAATGAAAACCATAAACACATTTATTTCATTGGTGTCCTTTATCCATCTACACGGCATATCCGCTAGCCAACTAGATGATGAGAGTAAAGATATCAAAGTATGTCTTATCTATGTCAATTTTTTCTGCAGTTGTCATATTTTTTTGGAGGTTTCTGTATGACTGAAGCAAGGATGACGTAAGTATCGCGTCTTATAGTGTATTTCTTTTCTATAACAATCATTCAATAGCAATTAATCGGGGTTTTAGATACCAGCAAAATTATTACATGATATTTATTTTTAATAAATTTTAAGCTGTCAAAGCAAAAATATTATAAAAAGCTACGTTTCATACTAAATTTTCACAGATTTGTTAAGTTTGCCCACCGACCAAAGGCATCAAATTGTATATCTTGACAAAAGACATCCTTCTTCAACCCCAATAAGGTTTTTTGTGGTAGTAAGAATGGTCCTTGACATACACCTGAGCAGGCTGTTCCACATACACTGGTTGTTTTACATAAACTGGATATGGTTTCTCCACGTGCACAGGGTAAGGCTTCGAAACTTCGACGACTTGTTTATGATAGACCGGCACGTTTACCTTGACGGGATAAGGCACAGGACGATCGACAGCTACATGAACCTTCTTTTCGACATAAACTGGAACATTTTTCTCTACTAAAACAGGTACCTGTCTTTCAACGTGCACCGGAACTGGTACTTTAACAGCAACCGGAACATGCTTCTCAACTTCAACTGGATATGGGACTGGGACGTTCTTCTGGACGGTCACGTGCTTGGTCACATGATGATCGGTCCAACCGTCGTGGTGGCTGTCATACTGGATCGGCTCTTCATAACCAAAGTTGTGCCCGATCTCGATGAGTCCTCGTTTTTCCTTTTTGTCCGATTCTTCTAC
This sequence comes from Malaya genurostris, assembly GCF_030247185.1. Taxonomy (NCBI): domain Eukaryota; kingdom Metazoa; phylum Arthropoda; class Insecta; order Diptera; family Culicidae; genus Malaya; species Malaya genurostris. Next base: position 48,267,301 of record NC_080572.1, read on the forward strand.
TGGAGCCCCAGAGGCAAAAGCAATCGCGACAGATAGCAGAATGAAAAACTGACCAAAAACAAAAACAATTTAGAGAGGCTTCGAACCGAAAATCAGATGTGTTACCTTCATTGTTGATACGACTAGATTGGTTAGCTACTAAACGCTCCAACGGCTGCGAACAACTGATGCTTCTTCGTTTGAAAGATGCTACGTTTTATAGGTGCATAGTTCATGAACAATTCAACACCTTGTTACTGAATTTTTATTTTTTCCGCTTGAAAAGGCCAACCTAGTCGAACACTGGGAAATTCAACATCTATTTACGTGACATACAGCGTCATCAATTCCAAGCTATCGGAGTTTCAAGTTATTTTCATTTTCTACCAACTATCCAAGGTCACATTTGTGATTTATCGACTTCCTTGTTTACTAGTGTTATTTTTCAATAAAGTATCCTAGGTCAGCCTTAGACTTATGTCGCACAGTTTACGTTTACAAATGATTCATGGAATAACATTTGTATTTTCTTGTTCTCATAAAGCTTCGTACCGAGAAACTAAAATCCGGGTGGGTGTCCCCAACTTTGTTTTTACAGATAATCTTCAGAGTATTTTGAATATTCCATTCATTTAGGAAGTGATCGTTATTTCATTTTTCGTTAGCCGACGGTTCATTCCTATTTATCATGACAATTTTTATAATTTTGGCATCAGGATACACACTTAGAAAAACCTTTTTCAATCCACCTAGTAATGTAACGATGCCTTTCTCATATTACTTATATTTCCAAAAATATCAATAGAAGATTCTGTCAAGAATTTTTTTGCAATCTTCAATAAAATAAGAAACTTCCTTTGGATATGAACTAACATAACTTTTTCAATTTGTAAACAGTTATGCCAAGTTAGTAAGAGTTTTTCTTTACTTTGCATCGTCGCACTAAATGATTAAACACACTTTACCCTACGAACTAAACTCCTTCGGTATTTTTTTCATCTTTTGACGAGCTTAGAATAGCCGAACTACCGAACATTCTCATTCTACTGATATATTAGCAAATATAAACATTTGTTGAAAGCAATACCTTGAGGTACCGCTGTGATGAAATGTTGATTTTACTGAAAAAATCAGCCAACGAGGATGGAACAGCTGACATCGATAAACCAATTTAAGTGAAAAGACTGTCCCAGAAAGTATAGACGCACTTTGATTTCGCTGTAAATAATTCACCAGTGTTAGATATTCAAATTTTATTCGATATACTGATAATATTAGACTACAACAACAGAATGTTATTCTCAACATTTGCTACTTAGCCATTGTAGACTAGCTGGCGCACTTTCTTGCGAACGTTCCTCATTAAATTCCGTACAGACTTCTTGGCGACAAGTTTTGACACTTTTTTCCAATCTTTTTCGAACTGTTGAATGGTTTCAGCTGCCGAGACATGTTTCCTAAGATGTGCCTTCGTTAATGCCCAACATTCCTCAATTGGTCGAAGTTGTGGGCAATTTGGTGGATTCATGTCTTTTGGGACGAAAGTGACATTTTTGGTAGTATACCATTTCACCGTTGATTTCGAGTAGTGGCAAGAAGCAAGATCTAGCCAGAAGTCAACAGGATCCTTGTGGCTTCGAATCATAGGTAGAAGTCGTTTTTGTAAACATTCCTTGAAGTATATTTCGCTGTTCATTGAAGCAGTGGTGATGAAGGGATTCGAAATCTTTCCGCAGCAACAAATTGCTTACCAGACCATAGCTTTCTTACCAAATTTTTCGACTTCAATCGATGTCTCGGACTGGTCCTTCTCGCACCGTATAATATTGTGGTCCCGGCAAGGATTTGTAATCGAGTTTCACGTTGGTTTCGTCGTCCATGACTATGCAGTTCAAATTTCCAGCAAGAATCGTATTGTACAGCTTTCGAACCCTCGGCCTGATCGATGCTTCTTGTTTCGGACTACGTTTTGGTTCTTTCTGCTTCTTATAAACCTATAAGATTCAAACGTTTTTTAGCACGAAGAACATTTGACTTCGAAGTGCCCACTTTTTTGGCCACATCACGAACTGAAACCTCCTTCTTTTGCTCGAACGCCTTCAGTATACGTTTATTCAACTGAGGGTTAGCAGGACCTTTTATTCGACCCGTTTTCGGTTTATCCTCAAAGGTGTTATTCTCACCGAACTTCCTGATTGCATTTCGCACGGCTTTTTCATTTACTCCTTCCATTTTTGCTATCTTTCTTAGTGACAGTCTGCGTTCTGTGCACCATTTGTACACAGTTTTTCGACGTTGTTCTGCTGATAGTCCACGCATTTCGAGACAAACTAATGAAAACGAATAAACAACAGCACAAGTGGTTAGAGAAGAGTGTAAACAACAGGACGCAGCCATAAAAATTTACGGATTCTGAACCATTGCGAAATGGCAGCGGTTTTTGGTTGCGTCCATACTTTCTAGGACAGTCTTCATGTAGATCTGGAACCTTAAGTCGAACCCGGATGAAATTAAACAGCAACCTATGAGACTATAGGAACTTTTATTTGAGCCTATTTGTGTGGAAATCGATCAAATCATCGGAATCCGAGGACTTGTAGTCCCAAAGTAGTTTCATATATTCACTGATCTGCCAACTAGTTGAATTTAGCAGAAAGTTTTATAAAAATGTGCACCTCGTTTCACCTTTGCTTGTGAAAAAATAATCTTGTAATTGAAAATGTTCATACCGAAATCGGAAGAATTTTAAGACCTTTCATTTGCTTCTTAGTTTGAGAAAATTGGTTAAGAAATTTCCGAGAAAATTGAGTGCGCATTTTTTTCCTGAATTTGCACAAATTTTCTTGTTATTCCGAAACCAGAAGTCGGATCAAAATAAAATTCAGTAAAATTGGATGGAACCATATGACCTTCCATTTGAATCTAAGTTTGTAAAAATCAGCTTAGCCATCTCTGAGAAAATTAAGTGACATTTTTGACACATACACATACATTCACACACATACACACAAACATTTTGTGATCTCGACGCAAAGAGTAGAATGGTATATGACGGTTGTAAAGTCGGTTTTCACAGCGATTGCATAGCCTTTCTATATGAGAAAGGCAAAAATCGTATAAAATTACGTCTTTGTAGGTGCCCATAAAAAAAGTGTCGCAATTCACTTAAATTCACAATTCAAAGCATGATTAGATAAGTCATACCTTAAACTTCACAGTTAATTAAGCATCAACGAAGAAGATGCGGCATATTTTTTCTAAGAGTTAACACATTGCATTTGGCTGTGACAGTGATTGCAACATTGACTCCTTTTTAAAAGTAAAATTATTTGATTTAACAGCTTTTTCTAGGACCGTTCCATAATATGAAACGACCCAATCGCAAAGTTTTCTAGTCACGCTTATAGTAATAATAAATAAAAATCATTTGGTAAAGCTTCCAAGATTCTACGTCAAATCTTCCAAAGGGGAACGAGAAGGAAATCAACCCATTCGGAAATTTCGCCATATCGATAAATATTGTACCAAACTTGATAGCAATCCTTTGGAAAATTTCCAAGTGTTTGAGAATCTAATTTTAGAAAAAAAAAAGTGATTAAAACTGACGTAATAACTATTTCTTCCTATTACCCGCAGCCTGATGAGTAATGTCAAAGTTAAGGGGTATTCGAGTTTGATGAAATTTTTCAATGAAGTAATAATGTTGATTCATAACCATCGATAGCCCCCCTTTGATTTTTGGGAACAGCCGGAAGTCACTCGGAGGCGAATACGGTGGATACGGAATGAATGGTATTGTAGCCAGTCTCTATTGAACAATAATTCTGGCTTCTTCTTCACGAAAATGATGGGTAACGATTAAATAATATTCCTTGTTCACGCTGAAAAAAGAATTCTGAAAATAATCAAATTTGGATTCATGGCAAGCATTTATTTTACTAAAACAAAAGAAATTGTTTACTGACAAAAGAAATTCTGGTTTGATACAGTAAATACTATTGCAAGAAACAACAAAACAAGATACTTGTTCACATTGTCAGTGGAACAGATTTCACCCAGGTGTCAAGTGAAAATGTGATGGTGGTCAGTTGGCAGTCTACCAGTCATTTTTGCCGGAATTCTGCCAGAATTCGCGTCTTGGTTCTATTTTCCATTAAAAATACATACATCGCAGCCTAATGAACGTATGTCTATTCAATGTGTAACATTATTTTTTGGTGATAATGGAAAGATGGCGATTAATGCGCACCCAAGCTTTTTGAAGTATTACAAATAAAATATTACGTTTTTCAAGGTCGTGAACACATCCTACGGAAACTTAAAATTGTTCTTCACAATATCCTTGAATAAATGATTACAATTATTATGTTTCTGACGAACATGAACGCCACATAATGGTCGTGTTTTGTACCTAATAGTGCGCAAGGCTGAAGTAATAGTGGTTCACAATTATGCGCACAATGAGCACTCGAATACTCAAATTTTCCGCAATACTCGGAATACTCGATGATAACTTCGTTTCAGACGAAAAACTGTTTTGCTAAACGTGATTCCATTAGAAATAAATATGAAGCTTATTTTCTAATGACAGATTTCATATTTACGTCTGTCGTATTGATAAAAAAAGGAGAGTTAAATGTAGCCGAATGAAGTTAATAGGGCAAAATCTCAATGTTTATTGCTCGTAAATAGTGGTAAATATTAACAGGAGCTCACAATGAGATGCGCACTAATATTTACAGCGCACTATTATTAACCTTTCGCCGATTTCAAGCTTTTAGATCGTCAAAAGAAAAGCAAGTGCGAATAGTAATTGTGTGCGGTCGCAATGAAAATCCGGGTCTGTCGGAAGAAAACTTTCAAAATAAATTTGGTTTTCCTGCGTGCACTATCCATAACGGTCTTAAATCCGTCGATATACGTTTGACAACAGCCGCAGGAAGGGGGGGAGTGGACCAAAAACGGATCTCAGGAACCACCAGAAGGACGTGAAAGACGGACCGAAGGATGCGGCCAGCATAGATATTTACCAACGCCATCTGGAAGACTCATGCAAAATTCACTTCATCGACCACTGCCGATCGCCAGCTGAGAGCTGGATTTTCGAGAGGCCGAGATGATATAGTCTAATGATACTATTCTAGTTTTAAGTTAGTTGTTAATTAACACGTTGACTGCCAACCTACGAGATTACTCGTATATTCCGTTCGGAAACGAATGGTCGTGGCAGTCAACGTGTTAAGATTAGAAAATACCCTTGGCATCTTAGAGTTTAAGCAGTGTGCCCAAAATTATATTACATTATTGAATAAAAAAAAAAAGGGCGTGAAAGTGAAGCACATATTTCAGAAGAGACCAGATTTTTCGGTACGCACTGTGGCTGAGAAAAATGAAAATGTTTTCAACTGTCGTGCATATTTTTAAGCAACGGTAATGAACCGTAATGATAAACAAAATGTGACGGCTAAAACAAAGGCATGAACTGAGCTCTTGATCTGGATTCCGTTCCTGAATTTTGCTAACATTGCAACTAACTAAAAACAAACGAACTAGTGCTGGAATAAAATGTAACTTTCTAGCTTTGTGTATGTGTGTGTTTATGAGATGAGAGTTTCACTGAGAGCAAATTTTATTGTTTTGAAGTACATTTATGACACATTTGCTGTGGGTTATAGGATTTAACACATTTGAGGTTGAGTGATTTGCATTAAGGAAAATTTCATGGCCGCCATTTTGATGTTCTACCGCAGCATTATTAACGTCAACAAATTTGAAAATCTCGGTTAATTTTTCAAAAGGACGTATAAGCAAGTGACAGTTTCTCTTTGTTTACTTTCTCTTCTATTAATTACCAAGCGGTTTCCACGTTTATCACTCAACTCTTTGCATGAAATGATACCCGAAACTTTCGACTTTCAAACAGAATAGAAAAGTTACAAAGAAAATCTTTTTAATCACATCACAATAATCGAAAGAGAGAGTGATTCAAGAGAAACTGTCTTTTGCTTATACGCCATTTTGAAAAATTAACCAAGATTTTCAAATTTGTTGATGTTAATAATGCTGCGGTAGAACATCAAAATGGTGGCCATGAAATTTTCCTTCATGCAAATCACTCTTAACCTCAAATGTGTTAAATCATATAGCCCACAGCAAATGTGTCATAAATGTACTTCAAAACAATAAAAAACTCTCATCTCATAAACACATACATACACAAAGCTAGAAAGTTACATTTTATTCCAGCACTAGTTCGTTTATTTTTAGTTAGTTGCAATGCAATTGGAAAAACAATTGTTGGACCAAATGCTTGTTAGGTTGTTAGTCCGTTGAAAAGGTTTTATAGAAGTTTCAAATACACTCAGACAAAAAATATCATAAGGATATCCTATGGTTTTTAGCCACAAAAATATCGTATGCGGATCATAAGACCGCCTTATGAAATCACAAAAACTGGAATTCCAATAAAAAGCCTAATGAAATTCATACGAATTTTTTGGGTACATTGTGCGAAATATGTATGACGAACAAAACTTCTCTTATATATTGTCTAATTTATAAGTTGTTCGTATGAAAACTTTAATAGTGATAGATGAGATGTATATTGCAGAGTCATAAAAATTATAATAGAGGTACATTTCTAATAATTTTCTTTTGAAATGGTGATTTTGGTGATTTTTGATGCATAATAAGATTTACCTTATGATTTTCACTACTCATTTTGCCTGAGTGTACTATTACATTACTTCTCAACAGAGGAATTATTTATAGCTGTTATAAAACATGTAGTTATTGCTAAATCAACTATGAAAACCTTTTTTTTATCAAAATCGAAGCATTCGAATTGTTTATATAATTAATGTTTCGTCTTCAACTCGTCAATGCATAACAGTTTATGTTGAAATGTTATGCAGTCCAGTAGTTCAACATAAGACAGTAAGTAAAGTTTCTGCTACATACAGAATACTTTTTCTCTTTTTTCCAAAGTGCAATATCTTACTTTGAACCAGTTTTCAACGATGTGTCTCTTCCTTCGTTTTTCTTTTTTTTTTATTCGACACACGTCAATCCCGCATGTACATACAAAAAACGAATCTTGAGACGAGCTAAATGAGATTGAAATATGGGTATGTTATTAGTGAGAAAGCAATGTTATCAGCGATAACATTTTCCATAATTAGTATATATGAAGGACAATAACTTATTGCTTTTCATATATACTTTTTATTGAATAAATAAAACCAAGACGCGAAAAAAGTAGAACCGATTCAAAACGGTTCTGCCAATCTTATATGGCAAGAATCCGACAGGAACAGAACCGTTAATAACCGCAAGGCGAATTTCTCTGCCGGAAACGGTTGTTGCATTGTTGCCAGCAAACATGGCTGGCAGACGTAGCCAGCCGTCTGGGGGGGGGGGGGAATCTGCACGCCGCGTACAAGTGGGAATACAGACTCTCATAGTAACAGACTAGCGAATACTTCTTAAAGAGCCAAACGAACCGTCAAATTCCATGCAGTAGCATAGGAATTTGACGGTTCGTTTGGCTTCCTAAGAAGTATTCGCTGGTCTGTCACTACAAACTCTCATAGACTTACTATGAGAGTCTGTAGTCTGTTACTGTAAGAGTCTGTAGTCCCTAATACCTCAGAAAGAATTCTGAAGGGAGTGTCACTGTCATTGTACGATTTTCGCCTTCCTTTGCGTTTTTCTTCATCGGTCATTCCTTTATCTTTACCTCAAAGTCTGGCGTTGTTTTGCTAAAATCTCGCAAAAGAAAAAAAGTTTAAAAATTGCCGCAAATGAAGTGAATTTGCTTGTGTTCTTATAACTCCTATGTAAACAAACTATGAATTTGTGAGTTGCTTGCGACAAAAAGCAATTTCTCAGAGAATTAAACCACATACTGTTGTTTCTCTTTAGCTTTATACCACACGAACAAGTGAAGCGGGAGGGAATCTACCTCCAGCAACATCTTCCAGCACAATTGCTTCCACCTGGATTTCAGCAGTCACATTCGCAGCAACAGCCAGGACAAACACAACAGCTCATTCAAAATCCCTTCCATCCACAAGGGATGGTAGTTAACCTTAAAAAAGAATTCGATCCGTACGAGAAAAATACTCCCCCATTAGGGGCCAATGTCGTCGTTCAGCACATTACTCAACAGCTCAATGTTCCTTCACTGTTGTCTTCGGCGGGTGAACCACTGCAACTACAGGAACAGGAATCATCCACTACTCCGGCAACGAATACGGGAAAAAAGAAAAAGAAGACAAAGGCCGCCAAAACAATTGTCTTGCCACCGTTGCCGGAAGGATTCATAGTCAAAATAAAAGAAGAATACAATGAGAACTACGTCCGGACAGTCACCAAAATTCCGGAGGTTTGTTTTTAACCTATTTAGTTTTTGAACTTTGTTAGAATAAGATATGATTTTGGTAGGATCAATTCATAAGGACGATAAAGCCACCTGGGAAAAAAGAACGCAAATACCACGATTATAACGTTATTAGTGAATATCGTTGCGATATGTGTGGCAAGTACTTCAAAGACAAGTATAAACTCAACTATCATGTCCGGATCCACAGCCCGGAACTATCGCACAGGTATTGGATTGACACATTTTCTACGCACTTCCGCGAATATGAGCTGAATGGTACTAAAAGTTTCAAGATTTACTTTCAGGTGTGATGTTTGCGGTAAGGTTTTCGCCCATCAATCTACACTCAGCAATCACAAGCGTATCCATTCTGGTAGAGTACTATGGTTTATTTATCTTTAGAAGCTAACTGCTTTCACGGTTGTCTTGTTTTGCAGGTGAACGTGCATTTAAGTGCGCAACGTGCGGCAAAGCGTTCGTACAAAGCTCTGCTCTGTCAAACCACACAAAAATTCATACCGGAGAGCGACCACACGAGTGTCTGATCTGTGGCATCAGCTTTATCCAAAAGATCAACCTGATTTATCACATCCGAATCCATAGCAACGAACGCCCTTACCGATGCAACATCTGCAATAAGTCATTCATCCAGCAGAGCCATATCAAGAACCACATGAAGGTTCACAAGAAGGATAATCCGTTGGATTGTAGCATTTGTGGTAAGTCAGCAGCACACCTGTAGAGTCATTGAGTTACATTTTCGCTATCCACAGGGAAAAGTTACACGGATCTCAACGAGTTGACCGAGCACTATTCGTCTCACACGGTCGAGTTGCCATTTCGCTGTCAAACTTGCGGCAAGTGCTTCGCCCAAGCGAACCATTTGAAAATCCATAAGAAAAATTTTTGCAATAAAAATTAGAAGTCAACAGTGGCCAGTATTGCGGTGCTGAACGAATCCTGAGATCGGGTTTGGTTGCAATTTACCGTCGTTACTTTACACACTGATGTTAAGTTGAGCAGAAGTGAAAACTATTTTATGTAGCATGTTTTGTATTACATTTAAACTGACAACCTATTATTATTACTATTACTACAGTGTGCTCGGCATACAAAGCAGGTTTTTAATTATTTTTGTGATAGTGGAACTAAAACATGTTTTCATTACCTGTGTAAGACGTAAACTAAATGATGAACAAGAGCTAGTAGAACATTGGTAATCTGGATTCAATAAAAAATATTAGTAAACAAATACGAATGAATTACTGATTGAAGTAAGAAAAGTATCGCACAAGGAAGACAATAGTGATCTTTTAGGCGTTATCAGGAAGCGGGATTCCCCAATGGTTGAAGACAGGTCATGAAATATGTTCGCTCGCGTAAGCAAAGCTCAGTAAGTTTGTGTCTAGCGAGGAAATCAGTTTTGCTTGAATTGAAGTAAAGGTGTTCTCAATTCTAAAATGAAATTAACGTATTGTTTGATGATGCTGCTGACGACGTTTTTGTTGGAATCGCTCGCTGATGATGAATCGAACGAAGACTTGCCGGAAGATGTTTTGGTATACAATTTTTTATCGACTATGGTATAACATTAACATGTCAATAATGGTTTCCAGTAGAGAAGACCAAACATGTTCGTTCCAATGATCTGCTTAGAATTTTATAGTTCTAATAAAGAAACTAGTTCTTCTGAACCGTTCTATAGTTCATCTAAATGTTCACATACACTTACGAAAACGTAATAGAAGCGTGTAATTCATCCCTATTATGTACTTCAATCGAATGTGAAAATTTGTCTTCTGTAATTCGATCGAGTGATGCTTTTGTATGGAAAAACCAACTCGACCGAGATAAAACATGCAAAAATCCGCATTCGATCGAAATATTCCGATTCGAACAAAATTTGGAATCGAGGTGATTGTTTTTTTTTGTGGTAACATATCCAATGATGGTTAATATATTCCCTCTTCCAGTTAAGTAGTTTAAAGACAAATGGGCGAATACATTTTATTCGGAATTAAATGAAGACAAACACGAGAAAAGGCCCTAAGTGCAAATGACAGTTTCTCTTTGTACACTTTCTCTTTCGAGTATTACGGTCCAATCAGCAATCTTTCTATCTAACACTTCACATAGGATTATAGTAAAAACCATCAACTTTCGATATGCACTGTAGAATTTGTTGGAAATTACTGGAATTTACCGTAATAATTGAAAGAGAAAGTAAACCAAGAGAAACTGTCATTTGAACTTGGGACCTTTTCTAATGTTCATCGAGAAATGTGGAATCACTAAGAATTCCGATTCTATTCGGTCCTCCAGTGTACGGATGAAATTTCGCTTCCAACCATGGATTTGAAAATCTATCGGAATTAAGTGAGTTGTCATAGTTCGCCTGAAATTCCCTTTCAAAGTGGTTGACAGTTTGTTGGCTTATTGTATCACAAAAAAAACTCGTAAACTCCTGTTCACTCATTCTTCCAATTGTATCAATCTCTCTGATTGTAATGTTGATCAACCGAAGTGAGACATTTTTTTCTTGATTATAGTTATAGGTGAAAAGCTAGCAGTATTACTGACGTACTTCAAAGTTACTATCAAATGAGAGTGTCTCATTTTTTGCGAGTACAGCCTTTACTTCACGATAAACTCAAATATACTGGAGATCTTTTCTAGTCGAATTTAAGAAATAATGCGTTTTTGATTTCTCATGCAGAAAGGCTATGTTGAAACCCGACTTTTAAGCTTAGGCTCGGAGGGACGTGTGCGACGTACCATTGGAATCAGTTCATCGAGATCGCATGGTGTCTGTGGATGTGTATAATGAGTAACAGTAACCCCATTCACCTCAGATCCAATAGTCATCTCGCATACGAAAACTATTAGTTACAGTGAGATCTGCTGTCTTTGTTCGATAGATTGACTTTCAGGGTAAGATGGAAATAGGTGCATTCGATTCGAGTTTTCGCGTCGCTATAACAGCAGTATTAAACAATTATCGTATTATTTTTTCTGTGGTATTGTTTCTTAGAACCGATTGTGTCCGATTTATTCACAATATCCCTATATAACATTTTTCTACACTCACTTTCCTTGGAAATGACTAAACCGATTTTCACGAATACATCATAGAAAAATCCTAAATTTCATCTGGATGTGACTTCCGGCTACGGAATTACTGGGAAACTGATGTAAAAATTGTTAATTTAATTTATTTTTTTCGGAAGGGACCAGGTATAAAATAGCAATAGCAATTTAAAAATCTTTGTCAGAATCATCTAAGTTTTTAAACTATCCACTCAAAAAAAAATCACATTAGTTTTATAGGATTACTCACGTAAATGCAGTGCTTTATTTATATTTGATATTCTACGTGGTGTCTATGAATAACATCTGGAAACCCAGTACAAGCTATGTGATTTTCACATAATCTTCAAATGGAGAGTCCCATGATCGAAGTTTAAGTGAATTCGATCTTATAATTTCCTGGAGAAAACGAAATGTATATAAATAATTCAAGTTTGAAGTAAGAATTTTTGATTAATTGATTTATATTTTCAGAAATCATAAATAGAAAAACTTCTGTCGGTACCACCGACTCTATTGTTTACAAAGGAATTAACTACAAAATAGGACAGTTTGTCATAAATTTTTTATCGGATCAAGCTGTACTCTATGAAATCATAGAGATTTTATCGTTCGATGAAATATTTAACTTGATTTTGCAATTATGGGTCAAGGTTGCTGATCCTATCAATGAAACATTACTCGTGAACTATTCTTTTCACCGGCGATGCTCTACCCGTACGGCGAGCAGTTTGTATATATTCCGTGTCTGCTTCATTCATTCTTTTCTTCCACTCAGAGAATTAGGTTTTGCACGATGACGACACAAATGAACTGCCGATGAATCAAGTTCATCTTTGACAGTTGCCGTGTACTTGTTTTGTTTTACGACTGCAAGTTAAAAATTGAAAAAATGACAAAAAGGTGCCTGTTAAAAACGTATTCCACAGTGAAAATAACTAAAAAGATTACCCTGTATGTGTTTCCAGCATCTAGGAGCGATATATGTATGAATCTGTAGAGTGTGAGGCTACTTGCAATTTTTACATTCGAACGATGAACTTCTGATGAACTTTTAAACTGTAAACAAGTACACGTCGACTGTCAAAAAAAGTTCATTCTGTTCATTTTTGTGAGGTTATGTCATGTTCGTGCAAAACCTAATTTTTACATTCGAACGATGAACTTCTGATGAACTTTTAAACTGTAAACAAGTACACGTCGACTGTCAAAAAAAGTTCATTCTGTTCATTTTTGTGAGGTTATGTCATGTTCGTGCAAAACCTAATTGTACCGCTTGGCAAAGCAAGCAAGCATCATATATGCACTCTGTTCGCTCGCAGTGAGTTCGTTTCGAAGCGTTTAGGTAGAAAGCTATTCGGTGGAGCTGATGACTCGCGTTGAGTCGAATTTTCTACTCACGGTGATTCGTTCTCTGCGACGTATGGCGGTACAACTGAATGACCGCCCAGGATAAAACTTTATTCCTGTATAAAGCTTATAAGAAAGATGTCGAATCTTTTTGAATTGTCTTCACTGCACATTTCTTTGGTGTTTGCTATACTTCAATCGTGATTTGTAGCGTTAGGGACAACTTTGATACCTGCCAGAATATGTTATTGATTAATCATCAAACTGTAAAGGGTTATTAATGGAGCGTTTTTGTGTGTCGTAAATATTCCGTAGTTCTATAATAAATTCATTTTGTGTTTCGATCGAGTTCGACTTTTCCAAACAAATTATACCTCATTCGAAATGCCAAATTGGTATTTTTCATTCGGTCGAATGGTTGTTTATTATGCCTGAGAAGTAATAGTCCCAAGTTTTTGTCAATTATTATTGTTTCTCATGCAATCTCCCGGCCGAGCGGTGGCGGAAGAAGAATAACGAAGAGGATGTTTCTTTCAGTTCTATACGGAATAACACTCTCCAATTCGGTTTCTCTTTTATGTCATTGTATTGATTCATCCACGTATTTGAGATTAATATCACGAAATTCACCTTTTCTGAGTTTCAACTACTCACAACACTTCATGGTGAACTCATCGGATATATGTCTCCACATTTACTTGTTTACATTAATAAAAGAAGTTATTCTTCAACACATACTTTTGTTGTCGTATATTATCAACACTACCCTAACACGAACAATGGTTGTGTCTAACTATTTTTCTTTTGCATGTGAATATCAAACCTGCACATGAAACTATTAAATCTTCACTCATTACAGCAATCTTTCACTCAATTCTTTAGGTGCCTTCCGAAATCTATTATATCCCATTATAAACAATATTTCTTACTTGATTTTGATGTCACTTGATACTCAAGTCTCACAATGCACACATGTTCCTATAGCTACTGTATTATACTCCGAACTGAACTGAACTAGCTACTAACTTGTCTACGGGCCGACGCCCGAGACCAACGGCTATTTACCGCGCACTCGTTAAAATTGAACTGGACTAACTCGAATACTCGAAGCAAAAACTACTTAATCTGTCTACGGGTCGACTCCCGAGACTCGCGCCTAGCTACCGCACTCTGTGAAACTGAACTGCTCCCTAACTCTTCCCAACTAGGGGTTTTTAAGCTCCTAACATTCTCTTTCGGGTGAAGCCCGAAGATTTTAGTACAAGCCGAGCTTGTGATTTCAAGTAGGAAGTTCATCCGACTTTCTCCCGAAGTTCTACCGAAAGCCGAAACCACTGTCGCTAGGCCAGATTTTATAACAACATTTCTTAAAATTTCTTAAACATCGTGGCGCTGACTAATGCTCAAAAATGTGCACGGCAAATATAACAAAGTTTATACCTGAAGGTTGCAGCTACGCTGATATGAGAGCTTCCTTCACAATTTCCTACTTTTTCTACAATACTAGCAAATTCGAAGGAAAATTTGCTAAGGGCGCTGCATGCCCCCTTACTTACTGAGCTTGATGTTACCTGAAGGGTAGACATCAAGTCGAATGCGTTGGTTTATAACATTGAGGTTGGTAGCTGGATCACAAATTTCCGTATTTACAATTGCCAATTGGTTTATTTTTCGTTGTTGGCTATACGTTAGTTAAATTTCCTAACCTTACGATGGTCCGCGTGTGTGTGTTCTCCTCTGACGCCATCCTGCTCCATGGTATGCTTCTATTGTTGCTTTATCTGTGGGAGTGATCGAGCGGTTGCTAGTCTCGGACTCTGGGTTCCGTGTCGTTCTCGTTCCTAATAGCTCGTTCTTCTGTGTTGGTGATACGTATTAGGGCTTCTCATTGTTTATGTACTCGCTTCATTGGGCATAGTTGAAAATTGATCGTTGACTCCTTTGCATTTTGGACATCATTGGGATTACTGTCAGTAGTAATATTGGTATTCTGTATTGTTGCTTCTCATCATGGCTTCTCGTTTGGTACAATGTGTTGAGGCTCCTAGCAACTTTTATGCATTGCATTTGATTTCGTGGTTATCTTCTTCGTAGTGTATTTTTAAACAACCAACTGTTTAATTTTTTTCACGTATTAATAAGCTTTGATTTTCCAATAATTGTTTATGGTATTCAGCTGAGCTTTGACGATGCTCACTGAATAAATTATAGGGTAGCAGTTTGTAACGCTGTTGCATACCCGCGCAAGTCATCTTTAACTGTGTTGACTGCATTTACTTCCTTCTTGTTTTGTTATCATTTGTACTTGTTGATGTAGCAATTTGTAACGTTGCCATTATTTTGATTTGTTATTACGTCTTCCATGTTAAATTTTTCCGCAATTTTTCGGCCTCGATTTTTCAGCTCTGCTGTTCTTCCTTCTGATGTCTTGGTGATTCCCCGGTTCCCTTTGTCTTCAACTTGCCACCGCACCCGATCACACCCTCTCGTTCTCTTAGGTAGCTTGGCTAAGCTACTGACATCCTTCCTTCTGCGACGACTATTTTCGGGCACACACACAGTTCGGGACTCCAAAAAAAAAACTTTTATTCGTTTTGTATGATTCTGTGCTTTTAGTGTGAACATTTTTCTATTCTATGCTTGTTATTATTTTTATAAACGTCTTACGTGATCTATTGTCTATTCTGTGATTGTTATTATTTGTATATATGTATATATTTTTTCTCTTAATAATCGCATTGTGCATCATATTCTCTTATATTTTTTTCGTTATCATAACTTCGTGCATCGTAAATTTTTCTTTTCATTATCATATTTCTTCTTTCTGTTTACTTATATATATATATATATATATATATATATATATATATATATATATATATATATATATATATATATATATATATATATATATATATATATATATATATATATATATATATATATATATATATATATATATATATATATATATATATATTTCGTTGAGGTACCTTTAACCTGTAGATACAGGTCGACAACCCGTCTGTCGACAATACGTCTGTCTGTGGATATAAAATTGTTATTAAAGTTGCGGCATGCGAATGCTTGTTGCAGGTTATAATGAATCTTTTCTAAACCTTTTTTCTAACTTTTCCCGCAACTAGCTTCTATGCCGTGTTCATTTTAATGGTGTCTTACCATCCTTGCCTCCATAGCTTCAGAAGTCGTCCTTCAGTTCTAATACTGGTCGGTTGTGTAGTGCACATGCCGCAGCTTCTCTCCCCCACTACTTGAGCTGGTTCTTTCGGTACGTGTTCCTGTTTTTTTCCTTTCTAAAATTAAACTCAAATCTGGGTTTTAATATTTTTCCAATAATAACGGTAACCCATAAAGTATTAAAATATTATTAGTTTGTTAGTGGCAGAGTTTTCATATATATGTATTTTTGTAATCCCCCATGAATTCATTGGTATATAATATTTTAATTATTTGTTGTATCTTTCTTTCACTGTGTTTTCGTAACTTTTACATGTCCATATTGTCGTATATGTATTTTATTGACATTTTGATTTGAGTGCGTAATTTGCACTTAAGAAATCCTCAATTCATTCATATAGTACGCATCTCTTATTTTTTTTCATTCCGGGGTCGCGGTCCCCTTGTCCACACACACTTGATCACTCATACTAAGATCATTGCATAAATTCATACATTATATAGAAATCATTTGCTGGCCAGCGTCGTTTTGATAGTCTGTTCGCTTGTGTCTTATCCTTTTCTTGTCGTATCAGTCATATTTCATCACTATTTTATTTATTTTTATTTTCGAAGTATTCTTCTAGTATATTTCCAGTGTTAGTTTTATGCTAATGAATGCTAAACCATTTTATTTCACCATAGAAATTCTCCTTATTTATACCATTGTTTCCGTATTCTATACCATTATGTTTACCTCCCTTGTGTAATGTACTCTTCTTTTTTTTTCTAAACGCATTGTAACTTTTCCCCAGTTCATTTTTAATTTGTAGCATTATAGCTTCCTCCCAAAAACACATTTTGCTCACAGCTATAATCTTCATCTTGAATTTAACATATTTTTTTTCTTCTGACCAGCACGGTATTGCTGTGTATGACATGATTCCCATGTTTATAATATATTTGAATTTTCTTGATTGGTTGACTCATCTAGGATCATTAGAATCCCATATTTTCCCATAGTTTATTTTCACTTTGTATTTCTTCAACTATATGTTTAAGTTTCTTTAAGTATACTCTCTCTTTTTCCTTTTTTATATGTTTTCCCCCCATTATATATCTTCTTTGACAATGTAACCTATTGATTTATTGTCCCTCTGATGTCTCTTTATCATCATCAGTTTATAATCATCAGTTTCACCATATTTTTCTTTCTTCGTTTGGTGTCCATTTGTTTTCATTGTGTTCGTTTCATTGCATAAGTAAAATTTTATTTCTTTTTGACCCTCTCTTATTACCCTCTTAACAGTTTTAATATCCTTCTGCTCGCATTCATGTTTTTTTTCTCGTGTTCGAATTGATTCATTTCGACTTTCATCTTACATAATTCGCTGATATTTTTCCCTTCTTGGTATATTTTTCATGTTTTTATCTTATCCATTGTTTTCCTTACACTGTGATTCTAAGTTTTTCGTTGAATTCTTATGTCAACGTATCATTGTGTGATGTTTGCTGTTAATTTCTTTTATAACTGTATCCTATTTTTCTTTATTTCAATTACTCTCAGGGTTTCAATTTCCCTTATGTTTTAAATATTATTCCTTTGTATTTAGTTTTCCGATGAAATTTTTAATACAATATGTTTATTTTCGTGTATCACTTTGTATACATGTTGAATCTTTTTATTACTTTTCTAATGTTTCTTGGATAATTTCTTAATTATCTCAATATTCTGCGATAAGGTTCAGTTTCTCAACCCGTATACTTTTTCAATCGGTTATTGTGAACCTTTTCTAGTCTATTCCCATTCTTTATAGTTGTTGTTTGCTCACTAGGAAGAGCAACTACTTCATACGGTCCTCTCCAAAGTGATTGCAACTTTTGTCCTGCGCCTGTGGGATTGGCTTTTACTAGCACTAAGTCTCCCCACATTGGCTGCCATTCGTTGGAGTTTCTATCATATAATTCTTTGCGCTTGTGTTTAGATGCAGTTAGATTCTCCCGGGCTTGATGGTGAAGTCGTTTAAATGTAGATCGAATTTCATTGACGTAGTCCTCATAGTAGAGACCATCATTATCGTATTTGTAGACGGAGTTTGGGATGTTCGCCCGTCTTCCGTATAATAATTCAAACGGTGTATAACCCGTTGAGGAATTTACAGTGGTATTATATTCGAAACTGAAGAATGGGAGTAATTGATCCCATGTTTTCGGTTCGTTACCTACGTATTGTCTTAAATAGGTTTTTAGTTCCCTATTCGATCGTTCCACCAAGTTTGCTTGTGGATGATATGTACTCGTAGTAATTTTCTTAATTTTTAAAATTTTACATACGTTTTTCATAAGAGAACTAACAAAGTTGGTTCCGTTATCGGTTACCAATTCGGCGGGTGTTCCATATTTACATATATAATTATGTATTCACGAAAGTTTGCGCGACCGTGGCACTCTCTTGATTTTCCATCGGTGCTACAATTAGATATCTAGTCAGATCGTCTTGCATCACAAGTCCGTATCTGTTCCCCCATTCTGACTCGGGTAGAACCACTATGTCCATATACAATTTCTCGAACGGTTCGGACGATGTCGTGGTAATTCTCATTGGAATTTTGTTCGCTCGACCGATTTTGTTTTTCTGGCACGAGCTACATTGTTTAACATAATTTTCGATATCCTTCCGCATATTAGTCCAATGGAATAGTGGACTCATTCTTTTCAACATTCGTTTGCTTCCAACATGTCCGCCTAGAGGAGCATCGTGGAATTCTCTCAATGTAGTTTCGCGGTCTTTTTCCGGCACCCACATCCTGTCTTTTTCCGGTGCATATAGGGTGAAAATTTTATCAAATTTCTCGGCAATAAATCTTAACACATTTGCCTCAGGAGTTTTCTGCATGTTTCGAAAAGAGATAATTTGCATGTTCTTTGCATTTTTCATGTCTTCAGGGCAGTTAGTGAATGCATCTACTAACCCATCTATTAGAATTCTTGTATCGGTTATTGATCTACTCGAGCCATTTAGAACCAATCCCCATATTTTATGATCTGGAATTGAAAATACTCTTCCATTTAGGTAGTCTTTTAAACCGTGTGGTAAGTGTATCAGCTCGGCTAGTTCTTTATATGCTGATCTACTGTTTACTATTACGAAAGTACCATCAAAATCACTTTCGTTAGTTTTTTGTTTTGAAAATTTCAGCAGGTCAAATTTGATGTCATTGTTATTTATGCATATTTCATATTCTTCGAAATATGAGAGTGCTCCCAAATCTTCCTTTTCGTCCCATCCAAAATCGATGTTTTCTAATCCGTCCATGTGCGGATTCCATTCTGTCTTTTGTTTATTTTTAAATAACGTAAACCTGCCTGATTCGTCTTTCAGTTGTTTTGGGGAAGTTGTTTTATTTTCCGCGTCTTTCCGTTTTGCAAGTTCATTTTTTTCTGCTTGTTGCTGTTGTTGACGCTTTTGCTGTCTAGTGACTATTGAAATAGGGTGTAAGAACTCGGCCTGTTCGGGCAGTCTGGATAAAAAGTCTGCCACAACATTGTCTTTGCCTTGTTTATAGCGAATGTCCATTTCCAACCCTTGAAGTTTCAGACGTGAACGCGTTAGCGTAGGCGAAGTTTCTTTTAAATGCCATATTGAAATTAGCGGTCTATGATCAGTGTATACAATAAATCTCTGATTATAAATAAAATGTTTGAAACGGTTCACTGCCCATACGATGGCTAACAACTCTTTTTCAATCGTATGGTACTTTCTTTCAGCACCTACTAGACCTCTGCTTGCATATGAAATAGGCCTGTCGATCGATTTTTCATTCGAGAGTACTGCTCCAATAGCGTACTCGCTTGCATCTGTCGTGATCACGAACGTATCTTTATAGTTCGGTCTAACTAACAGTGTGTCAGAAGTTAAAAAATTCCGCAATTCCTCAAAAGATTTTTGACACTCTTCTGTCCAAGTAAACTTAACATTCTTTCGCAAGAGATCGTTCAAAGGTTTACGTTTCTCTGCTATGTGCGGTATGAATTTTCCAGAAAAATTTACTGTTCCTAAAAATGACCGAACACCTTTGACTGTTTTTGGTGCCGCCATCTCTTTAATCGTTTTTATATTGTCCTCCATAGGGCGAATTCCTTCTTTGTCAATTACATGTCCTAAATACTTTATTTCATTTTTCAAAATTTGGCATTTACCTGGCTCGACTTTTAGATTATGTCGACGGAGAGCCTCTAAAACTTTGCGTAAGTTTTCATTGTGTTCTTCGATAGTAACACCGAAAACAATTATGTCATCCAGATAGACGATTGCTTTAACCTCTTCTATCTCATGAAGTACCGTATTCATTAATCTTTGGAACGTCGACGGGCTGTTACGCAGGCCCATAGGCATTCTTGTAAATTCAAAGTGGCCTTTTGGAGTTGAAAACGCAGTCTTGGCTGCATCTTTTGAGTTAATTGGTACTTGGTAAAACCCTGATTTTAAATCCAAGATAGAAAAATATTTACTGTTTCCAAGATTATCTAGAATCTCATCAATTAGTGGAATTGGGTATACAAATGGCTTCGTAACTAAATTTAAAGCCCTGAAGTCAACCACGATTCTGTATTTCTTGTTACCAAATTCATCGTCCTTCTTGGGAACACATAGGACTGGTGCATTCCACGGACTTTTGCTAGGCCTTATGATACCTTGTCTACGCATTTCTTCAATTTCTTCATTAATGTGCTTCTTTGTAGCTTCTGGAAATCTGTATTGCCGTTTGTTGATAGGCACGTTTGAGGTGGTCTCAATTTCGTGCACTGCCGCATCAGTGATAGTTAATTTATCCCCCTTCAGATAGAATACATCGCTATATGATGCCATAATCTTCTCTATATCTCTAAAATTTTCTATTTTTAGATGATTCATATTTAGTGATTCTAATACTTTTTCCGTTCGGTCTCGACCAGTTATTTGACCGTATCTTTTATTTTCCGTAAGAATTACGTCTTGATTTGTATCTAAATCAAGGAAACATTTGTCTTCCTCGTCATACTCTCTGTCAATAAAATCCTTCTCTTCTTCATGAGTAATATTAGTCCCACAACCGGGGAGCATACTATCTGCACGATCGTTGTTTTTGTATAACTCATAATTGCTCTGATACGATGCATTATTGTTATCATTTTTATTCACGTGCTTTTTATTCACTTCATATTTATTATGCTTTGATAAACTACCCTCTAAGACTTCAGCATTTACGATAATTACTTCATTTTTGCCACTCTTTGCATTAGTTTCAGTATGTTTTTCGGCTGTCCTATTTCTACTTGGAGATTTTTCTATTTCGTCTAATATTTTTCCCATATTTTGCTTGTCTAGCCGTATCTCTATTTGTTTATTAGTGTCCATTGGCGTTTGTCTGTGTACCTTCTCCTGCGTTGGCTCTTTATCCTGTACTAAATATAATGATCCTCTTGGACAAGGTCTCACTTTCGTGCTGAATTCTATAGGTTCTTCTTGCATGTATATTATCCCATTTTTGTTATCCAAGCTCGTGACGTATCTATTTATGAATTCCATTCCGAGGATTCCATCGAACCCCAATTCTTCGACTACGTCAAATTTCACTTTTAGATTTAAGTCTTGGATTATAAATTCTGTCTCGGTTGTACCTAGACTTACCCGCGGGATGTTTACCACCCCCGTATAACGTATTCGCTCTTGTCCGTTTATCTTACCAGAGCCTATTTCTTCTGCACATTTTCTACTGATTAGGTTGGAACTGGCCCCCGTATCGATTAGAAATTTCTTTCTTATATATGGGTTAGCTGTGGACCTCAATTCAATTTCATATGCATTGAACCAATTTCTAGTCATTACTTGACTTGTGGTTCCTGACTTCCTTTCTTCTCGGATGCGTTTTTGATTTACTGACCCGAGATTCGTTTTGGTTGCATCTTGCTGTCTCATTTCTAGCATCATATTCGTTATTTGCCCGACTTGATTTCTCAACTGTGAAATAGATCTTTGAAGTACACATATATTCTTTCGTAAGTCTTGCTTTTGAATAATATCATGGGGTGTTCGGTCCTCTATCCACTCGAATGACCCCTTGTTTAGTTTTTTCTAAAGTTGTTGTAGTTGTTACAGTTGCTATCTCGATTGTTTTGGCGTTCTTGCCGGTACGAGCGCTCCGCTGTTTCATAATTGTTCCAATCGTTCCTGCCTCTGCTTTGTGTATGAGTATTTTGTGGTTGGTGCCCATACATTCGAGCACTTGGTCGTTGTTGATCTTCTCTCTCATAATTTCTTCTTGTTAGTTGGTTACACGGTTCTTGTCGGAATGCCTGGTGTGATTCGCCATAATGTCTCTGGTTGGAGCCACCGCTTCCCGCATTATATCGCCGCGGTGTGCTCGGTCCCTGGCTGTGTCTCGTGGTTTCCCTATGGGGGGCCGGACCTTCATCACGTGTGATTCTGAAATCGTCTCCCTGGTGGTATGTATAATTTTGCCTTGCGCCGCGATTCGTTCTTGTTTGCGCGATGTTATAATTACTATTTTGATTATAGTTTCGTGCCTGCCTATTACCATTCCCGTGTCCGACATACGCCTCTTGGTTCCTTGGTCCACTCCTATTTTCCTGTTGGTATGTTCGGTTGCCATTTCCATTCCGTGAGATTCGACAGGCTTGGAGTCTCTGCTCTATTTCTTCTAGGTGATCGCAGTCTGCATGTTCCTCTTGAAGAAACTGAACAAGATCCCTGAACGTGATGTTTCTTTGACTTCTTGCCACTTGCTTCAAACTCTTGTTTCTCAATCCTCCAATGAAGTGGCTTCTCAAACATTTTTCTGCATACGAGATCTCAGTTTGATTGTCCCCCTGCATCTCCTCGATACACTCATAAATGTGTAGTGCTCTGTTGGCGTATGCTGTAAAAGACTCTGTCTGCCGCTGCTCAAGTGTTTCCACTTTCTGTTGGATATCCCCACTCGAACTTTTTCTGCTGAATTCTCGTTTCAGGTTGTGAAACATAGCCTCCCATGTGTTTGCCCGTATTTTATTGATAGATCCGGATGCTTTCCCCTTCAACTTCATTAATACGATATTGAGTAGTGGTCTTTCGCTTTCTCCTTCCGGTATATCATCCGCAAAATATTGTATCTGGACCAAAAACGGCTCTAGTTCGTCAGCGTTACCCTGGTACTCAGGAATACACTGAATCGCCTCCTGCATAGGAAATTTATATTCTCTGTTTACACCCTGCATTTTGTCTTCTTTATCTTTGTTATTTTCGCTTCGCTACTACTGTTTCCTTGCTCGCGTTGCAATTTCTCACTCCCACCACCTGATTGAGTTCTTCGTCGTTCTATTAGCGTCTCTTTTCTGATAATTTCCCCAGATATGCTTCCTCTGCGCGTTGCTGGACGGTCTGGATTTGGGTCTATTACGATTGAACCGCCCAATATCTTTATCAAGGAGATATACTTCTCCTTTATAATACTATATCGATCTGTTAAATTGTTCCAATCATCAATTGTTAAGCGAAATTCGCAACGCTCTACTAGATTGGTATATTCCTCGAAAGCTTCTTTCAGCGCTTGAGTTTTTCCTAACACGCCTTGTAATGATCTTGGTCGTGTTTTGTTTTTATATACATTATCGTGTTCTCTTTTTATGTACTCTTCGATTTCACTCAGTCTGTCCATTTGCGGGGACACCTTAAAATTTCTCACAAGTACTTGCTATAGCCCCACATTTTTTTAATCAAAATTCCCAAACAGAAAAAAAAACAAAACACCCACACACCTGGCGGAGAGTGTAGTGGTCCTGAAACAAATAGCTTTCTTGATAACTTCAATAATAATTAAATTCATTGACGGCATATGCTGCAACGGAACGTCATACCATACTCGTGGTTGACCGTTATTGTTTACCGTACGCGTCTCAAAGTCAATGTCGGCTTGTTATTATTATTGTCTCCTACCGCCTCTTTTCCCCGCGCTATGTTCTCGTCTCGGTTGCACGGCTTTTAGCCGTAAATATGGCCGCGATTGTTTTTGGTGTGTTACCTAGCAACGCATTTTGCTATAGGCTCCGCCCATACGGGTTGGTTTTTCACCAAATTTGAATATCTACTTCGTGGCATGCACTCTTGGTGCCTTGCTCGCTGACTTGTTTTGTTATGTCAGACGGCTACCTTTGCTTATTTGCAAAATGATGCGTCAGATTGCCGATTCTTTCGCTCATACGCGTTGGTTTCGGATGGTCACCTTGACCTTATAATCATTACACCAGTGCTAACTGTTCAGCTGGTCGTGATATTCGTGCTTTCTCAACGAAGGCAAAAAAAACTTCTTAGGCCTTCATGCTAGTATGGCCACTTTTGTAAGTAATATCGCGGTTGTTTTTTTTTCTTCAACACATGCGCTCATATTGACCGTGGTCAAAACGTAAACAAATCAACTGTGAGCGTAATCTATACGTCCGCAGTTTTCAAGGAAACTTGAACAAATTTATTGCTTGCCAAATGACTCAACAACGGAATGTATATAACTGTTCTAGAAACCCGCTGTAGGCATGAGAAAAAGTTCTGATATCGTTTACCAGTTGATGGATTGTGAGTAATGTAGTTAGAAAAATAATATTGGTCCTTGCGAGCGCGAGCTAAACAAATCAGAAAAATTTTCGCGCTAATGCCATCTTTATTTTTTTTATGATTTAGCGCTCACAATAAGTGGCAACATTACGTAATCAAAACAACGAGAGAAAAAAAATAAATAAATAAAATAATGGAGACTCACCATACTAATACTACTTCGCCCAACATCCTCAATTCCGTAATTTTTTCCCGTAGTCCTGGCGTGTCCTTGCTACTATAGCACGTATCGCTGTCACCACTTGCAATCTCCCGGCCGAGCGGTGGCGGAAGAAGAATAACGAAGAGGATGTTTCTTTCAGTTCTATACGAAATAACACTCTCCAATTCGGTTTCTCTTTTATGTCATTGTATTGATTCATCCACGTATTTGAGATTAATATCACGAAATTCACCTTTTCTGAGTTTCAACTACTCACAACACTTCATGGTGAACTCATCGGATATATGTCTCCACATTTACTTGTTTACATTAATAAAAGAAGTTATTCTTCCACACATACTTTTGTTGTCGTATATTATCAACACTACCCTAACACGAACAATGGTTGTGTCTAACTATTTTTCTTTTGCATGTGAATATCAAACCTGCACATGAAACTATTAAATCTTCACTCATTACAGCAATCTTTCACTCAATTCTTTAGGTGCCTTCCGAAATCTATTATATCCCATTATAAACAATATTTCTTACTTGATTTTGATGTCACTTGATACTCAAGTCTCACAATGCACACATGTTCCTATAGCTACTGTATTATACTCCGAACTGAACTGAACTAGCTACTAACTTGTCTACGGGCCGACGCCCGAGACTAACGGATATTTTCCGCGCACTCTGAGACTGAACTGACTGCTAATTTGTCTACGGGCCGACGCCCGAGACCAACGGCTATTTACCGCGCACTCGTTAAAATTGAACTGGACTAACTCGAATACTCGAAGCAAAAACTACTTAATCTGTCTACGGGTCGACTCCCGAGACTCGCGCCTAGCTACCGCACTCTGTGAAACTGAACTGCTCCCTAACTCTTCCCAACTAGGGGTTTTTAAGCTCCTAACATTCTCTTTCGGGTGAAGCCCGAAGATTTTAGTACAAGCCGAGCTTGTGATTTCAAGTAGGAAGTTCATCCGACTTTCTCCCGAAGTTCTACCGAAAGCCGAAACCACTGTCGCTAGGCCAGAGGCAGTGTCCGTAAAAAAATATAACTTTGTTTTTACAACATTGCCGCGCTGACTAATGCCCGGAACTGTCTATGGTTTTTTAACAATAGCTTTTTTTTGTTTTACAACATTGCTACGCTTATTAATGCCCGGAACTGTCTATGATTTTATAACAAAATTTCTTAAACATCGTGGCGCTGACTAATGCTCAAAAATGTGCATGCTTCTATAACAAAGTTTATACCTGAAGGTTGCAGCTACGCTGATATGAGAGCTTCCTTCACAATTTCCTACTTTTTCTACAATACTAGCAAATTCGAAGGAAAATTTGCTAAGGGCGCTGCACTCATAATCGTGAAACTATTTATATACCGATTACGAAGCCATTCGACGATCGTTTACTTAATAATTATAAACATATGTGATGACACTAATAATTGCTTTTAATTTCATGTTAATCATTCATAATAAACTAATAGTATTTGTATTGACTTCGAGACAAGTTGTGTCGAACCAAGTCAACTACCAAAAAGATTGAGACCAATTTTGATGATACACACTATTAGTTCTTACAAATACAAGAAGAACCATAAACACCAAATAATTCCGTCACATTCAATATACAGGGCGTTAGAGCTACAATATAATAGAAACTAAAACCGAAATAGAACTTCTATAATTTTGTATAAGGCACTAATTTGGAGGCCAACATAAGATTTTACTGAAGAATGATATTTCTATTATTATCAAAAACAAACAAACTCTCTACAGTTACTTGTTGGAAACTGTGCCATGGATAATCGTGCAATGAAGACCTTCCGCAGTTTCCAATAACGAAATAAATATCTAAAAATCAAGTATCATACAATCAAACACAACAAAATTATCTGTCTCGTGACATTAGTGACGTTAAATAAAGTGGAATTAAATGCATATTTTTTTTCTTGATCCTATATTCCCCTAGTATCTCCTGATTATATGATAACAGAATTATATTTCATTTGGACTCTTTGTATGTGATCCTTTAAGTATTCACGTAAAAATTTTGTTGCTCAACATAGTTTTAAGGTAAATAATGCAATGAGTAGTTTCAAAACTGAATGTGTGATATGAGTAACAAAAATTCTAAATCGCACTACCTGACAAATCGATAAACCACGCGGATTGTGTTATTTTTCAAATTGAAATCGTTTCCTCTGTAATATGAACATTGTAAAATGTTATGAAATTGAATTTACAATTTCTTTTGGCGGAGGTTCTTTTAAAAAAAAAAAGCTAAACCGATCACTTCGGGAGTCAATTGTAGAACATTTTATTTTCAATACATTTTTGACAGCAATATCAGATTGTAATCTTAATTTGATTTCAGCTCATCAATTTCTCAACTGATATCACATTACGTTATTATTTTGCTGTTTGCTTTTGGAAAAAAAACTTACGAGGCAATAGTTTTGTGAAACTCCAAAAATGATAATATTAAATGCAAAAATTTAATGAATGCATTAAAATAGGACTAAGTTAATAAGGCGATACAAAAATGCAAAAGTAAATTTCAATGGAACATCTATTCCTCCATTTTTATGTTACGTTGTACAAAATGCTTTGACATTCTGTGGCAGTTGGCCGGAACCACAACCGTGATTCTCAATTTAAAAGTCTTAATTTCCTGATCGTAGTACAGTTATTCTAATCGATAATTTGCGTAGATGTATGGTAAAAGATGCTGAATGAGTATTTAGTTAGTAATGACTATTTCTTTGTTAGCCATTCTTCTTAATTGCTTTGATTTTTGCAGAGCAAGCAGTTACATGGCGTCTCAGTAGGTTCAAACGTTGTGGAAAACCCTGCACTCCTATTACTTCTACAAATCAAATCTATGCGAAGAAGCGTTAAATTGTGTTTAATATAATAAAAACATGAGAAAATAAATCATCCCTGGAATTAAAAGATTAGACTTGCCTCTATAATCAATATTCAGAATATATTTTTGTCACTCTATTTGCATTGCATATTGATATTGCGTATTGGACTTGATCATTCATAATCATATGTGATTTTAAAAAATATCACTGTAGATATTTCAGTCCATTTTCAAAATCATAAATAAAATAAATATCAAACCAACCCGAAAGAGAATATAAACTGCAAAATTTTCACTTTACAAAAGTGATTGTCCTCAGGTGATTCAACTCCAGCTATTTTAAAATCTATCTGCCATTACTTGCCGCAAAATTTCAACAGCACGGAGTACGAACGTGAGAATAGTATTCGGTGAAATCTGAATAAACTGTTTCATTAGTTTTATTGCAGTAGGAAGTACATTATATGTACATTAGTATACGATTTTAAACGACGTTTTGAAGCGGACTATCAGTTTTATTTATCAGTTTAATTTTTATCCAACCCAATCGTTTCGCCATCTTCCAATGATAAGTAATGATATTACGTTTAAAGTTTTCTAAACTAATTTGTGATGTTCAACGCATACTTTTTATCAGGGCAATATCTACGAGACAATTAAACTAAGCAAAATAAAAAATTGCTTCCATCGCATCGCTAATTTTTGTCTTCAATTTTTTTCGTACACTTGCATTCATGATTGCTGGCATTTTGACTCGCAGTAAGCCAAAAATTGACTCAATGTAAGCGCTATTCGTGCCTGATGATACCTGCTCTTGAAATGGTAGAGAATGGCTCACGGCGGAATAGCAACCAGCATGAAAAAGCAAGATCTCTTCTCTCTTGCGAGTCGCTCAGGCAGTCACATATTAAGCATAGCTTTTGCCTCGTCCGGCATTACATGCTTTGCTGTCTCCGTTCTTGAATCGTTCGCAGGCGGTGAGCGTTAATGAGTTGCGTGAGGCGAATTTCAGCAACCCTGATTATGGGTAGTCATTGGTCGAAATGAGCACTATGTCGCGTTTGAAACATCAGGTTCATTATTACTGGTTGGCATTATTGGTATTGACTATTTTAATCGACCACCAACAATAGTTTATAAAGTAGATAATCAGTTTATATTTAGAGTTAAGTATAAGTTTAATTTCATTGAGTTACTATTCGTTAAGGCTGATAATGTAACCATTAATATGTAAATAGATGTAAAATAACAAGCGATCCATTAGAAACGCATTCTGCAAATAAATGCCTTTTTAATGTTAGTTTTAACTGAGTTTTATATACTATACAATCATGTACCATTTCATGTAATTATTATGTGATTTTCCTATGCTCAATGTTCAAGTCATGTAACTATTACGTGAAGTTTAGTTAAAACATATGAAAATCACGTTGTATCTAACGGACAAGTGATATATTATTTACCTATTGAATAAGATGCATGATATATGAACAAATTCATCTATCTACCCAATAGAATTTATGTGAAAAGTTGGGTAGATGAGATTCATGTATGTTTTCAAGTAGAAGTAACGTGATTTCTTTTTTGAGTGTCTAAATCAAAAACCCGCCTGCTTTATTCAATTCTTACTAATGTCATTTTTCGCTTGAGAAAACTGAAACTGATCCTGGGTAGTTTCATCAAACAAACACTTTCCACGAAACTGTGTTGATTTCGCACTTAGCAACGGGGATTTGACCAAATACAAGTTATTACACACATACACATACAGAACTTTCGCGTACCTGACGAACTGAGTCGAATGGCATATTACACTTAGAAGTTGCCTAAGACAAATCATTTCCTTTTAACCGCACTTTTGGTTGCCTAGGTATATTCCAGGAGTGCCGAAAATTGGGTTCAAAAGCTCCAAAACGGAACTCACATCGTTCTCCCAGAGACAACTGAACAGATTTTCGTAATGTTAGATTCAAATGAAAGGTCTCATAGTCCCATAACTTTCTATTCAAATTTATCTGTATTCGACTTCCGGTGGGTTCGGAATTGCAGTATGATCAAACCGTCATTTGAAGCGACAATGCAAAGATCGTCTCGAAACTATTTCAATTCGTAGATTATGTAAGTTGATAGCCAGGCCAGTCTACTTCAGCTATACCGATTCCCGGATATCGGTTCTGAAAGTAGCGCGGAAATTCAGCTTAAAAACTCGAAACTGCATTTCACATATGTTTTATCAGAAATGGCTAGACCGATTTTCACAATCGTTGGATTAAAAATGGGTCTCCTAGTTGCACAAATCACACGATACTTTGATCCGACTATCGTTTCTAGAATCACAGAACCAACCAAAAGTT
Source organism: Malaya genurostris (assembly GCF_030247185.1). Classification (NCBI taxonomy): domain Eukaryota; kingdom Metazoa; phylum Arthropoda; class Insecta; order Diptera; family Culicidae; genus Malaya; species Malaya genurostris. The sequence goes on from NC_080572.1 coordinate 48,297,303, forward strand.
CAACAATTACTAAAAAAATATGCTTAAGGAGCAAAAGTGCAAGTGTATGAGTAAAGCCAACAATGTGTGCGTAAAAACAAATTCCGGCGCTTCTTTTCCTGATTTTACTCAATAAATTTTCCATATGGTTGAAAAATAAACCAATCGGTTTATACTACTTCAAATTGCAATTCAAGAAAAGCGAAAATCTTAGTCTAAAACTCTTCCGTTTTCCTTAAAACTGCTGGAGAAAAATTATTCCAGTTTCAGCTAACTTCCACTGACACATTTGATTAGCAACAAACACATTCCTATATGAATTTCCTCTTGCAGAAATTATTCCGATATAAAGATTTACGTACCTTCTATTAGTAATCCGGCAAAAAAGGAACCTTGAATTTATCACGCGAAAGGCAATGGATATGGAATGTTGTCGTAAAACTATTTATTTTTCCGGAAAACTGCTTTTGTAACAGAAAATATTTAGTTTTGTTTATTTTGTGTAGCGCAATCGAATACAAATGGCAGCGTTGCTAACTTTTTTATTAGGGAATTAAAATCTACATTCATAAAATTTAAGCAATTTCCCATCAAACGTTGATGAAAAATTGATCAAAACTGATATTTCATCCAAGATGTCAGGCTTAACATTCATTTGAGAATAAATTATTGTGAAAAAAGATTGTTTGAATATCAATCGTGCAATCCACTGTGATAAACTCGGTGCAATATGAATACACAGATCTATGGCATACGTACCAAATAAAATGTACGTAATACACAAATTACCAACACAAGTTAACTTGGTTTACTCTTGATCCTTAAATGTACACGCGGAACTTTTAGAACTGGAAAGTACAGAACAAGTTCCACATGAATTTTCTCGCTGCTTAAGAAAACATGTGGCTATTTTTGACAGCTGAGAAGTACAGAACAAGTTCCGCTGAATTTTCTCGCTGCATAGAAACTGAACAATGTGTTCAAGAAGGTGCTTGGAAGTTCGATCGGTTGCGTCCGCGAACTTTCAACAATGGAAAGTTACTTGAAAACGAGCTGCTTAGGTTAAGAACGTGATCAATTTTCAATTTTCAAAAAAAAATCTAAATTCAGATCTTTAGTAAATATTATTTCTGTTTAATTTCTTCTAATTAATTAATAATTTTATGAAAAGAAAATACTCCAACGAAAAGTTTTAATGAATCGTAAAACAAAGTAAGTTTTTCTCACGTTCTCTGTGTTGCACCACTTGTTATCAACAAAAAACCCAAATAACTTTCCATTCGTCAAACTTTGCATTGGGCCGTATTTTCAGTTAAAACTAATCGATAAAAAATAACTATCGAAATGTTAAAATCATTCGCGAAATGATTCACAACCTGCGAATGTTATTCATGAAATTCGTTAGTTGCTTAAGACAAATCAGTTCCTTTTATTTGAACTCTTGGTTAGTTGAGAAGGCTATAGAACACAATAATTTGTCTGAGAACATGAATAATATGACTACGGCATCACTACAACACTAGGTGGATTAAAAAAGTTTTTTTTTTTTCAATTCTAGGAGGTTTTTCAACGTTTAGTTTTGTCGTGTGGATTTACAATCATAACTTAGCATTACAAAAATCTTAGTAAAGATAAGTATTGCTTATGCTCATTTCCAAAGTTATGCGGTACTCTACTTACCTTACCTATCCTAATCATGTGGTGTTCTTTATCTTCTTAGCAAATGTCTTCTGTGTCCGGTCAACGGTCGCTCTTCTCCAGCCACTCAAGACAGGCAGTAAGCCGCTCTTCTCTTATAATAGATCTATTTTGTTCGATATGCTCCTCTTATTATTGTGTCTTGTATCGTACAACTGTTGCAATTCGTGGTGCATGCGTCATCTCCACGTTACATCTTTCATCGGTACACTGCCATAGAAGGTTTGCCGCACCTTTGATTGCAAAACACTGAAGGCGCGTTGATTCTATGCCAACATAGTCCTAGTCTCATAGTCATAGAGGTTTAGCGTACTATCCTCGAAAGAAGAGATTTTCTAAATCCGACGTGTGCACGATTTTCTGTTTCAAAACGCCTTCTTATATCTCTGCTTGTATTGTTGTCAGCGGTCACAAAAGAGCCTAAACACACGAGCTCGTAAACCACCTCCACATTATCACCGTCTATCAACAACCGAGGTGAGGAGCATGTGTTTCGTTTTCGATTCGTGCAGTTCGATTCGCGTAGCTTCGGCCTTTAGTCCGTTGTATGTTTCCATCATCTTCACAAAGTTACTTGTCACAATATCTAAGTCGTCAACGAAACCAAAAAGCTGTATAGACTTTCGCACTTCCGGTGAAACTTTCAACGGGTGAGCACGTTGTATCGTGTTAGTCCCGAGAACATTCTAGTATTTCGCAAGAAATAAATGATTTTTATCCGTATTTTGACGACTCGGCGCAGCCACACAGCGAGAGTTTCGCTTGTAGTCCAGTGAAAAAAAGTTCATTGGACTATAAACGAAAATTAACTGGCAATATAGCCTAAGTTGCTGTGCCATCAAATCGGCGTCATCTCAAGTGAGGTGACGCCAACCAGAACCAGAAGAAGAAGAAAAAGAAGTAGAAGAAGTATAGACTTTCGGAAAATTGTACAACTCGTGTTAATCCTCGAATTACATCTTCGTAAATAATATAAAATGCATAGAAAATGACCAATGTATGTTCTACTTTCCTTCAGGCATGTCCCGGTGGCTACTGCGTTAAGATATATTTATGCGTGAACAACACAATTGTTAAAGAAGGCGAAAACATCATAGAAACAAGGTAAGTGAATTAAAACATACGTATTTTGTGAACTGATTGAAACTTTATATCAATGTTTCAAGATTGTTATCCGACGAAGATCCAGATGATCTTATCATGGTCAAGTAAGTTTTATAATTAGACAAAGTGAGCTCCCCGTTCAGTTTATCTTTACATCTGCAGCCACCAAGTTGATAGTGACGATGACGGCTGCGAGGAATTCCTAATGAAATGCTGCTCACTATCATCGCGCAAGGAAAGCTCAAGAACCCTACCTGCTGCGCCGGATGCGACCGAGATAGATGTTCCTCTACCAACCTGTGGAATGGGGAATCCACGAGGATATGTCTATCACGTAGAAGATTCTTCAGTGGCTCAATTTGCTGAGTTTCCCTGGATGGCTGCACTTCTAAAAAACACAGAGTTGCTAAACGAGAAGAAGCAGATATATTTCTGTGGCGGTTCATTGATACATTCACAGGTAGTGTTAACGGCAGCGCACTGTTTACAAAATTTCAATTCACCTGATGGTTTGATAGTACGTCTTGGTGAGTGGGATACAATTACCGTAAATGAACCAGTGAAGCATGAGGTAAGTTCTTTATATCTGTGTAAATAATATCATAATGTTATTGATATTCAAGAGTTACGGTGTTCAAAAAATCATTATCCATGAAGCATACCACAAACAAAAATACCACAACGATTTGGGTCTGCTAATTTTGGAAACTCCCGCTAAACTGAACGTACACATTCGACCGATATGCCTGCCAGAAGCAGGTGAGATCTTCGACGACGCAAACTGCGTAACTTCTGGATGGGGTAAGAAGGAGTTCAACGAGCTAGGAAAATATGCCGAAGTGCTGAAGAAGGTACAGCTACCCATCGTCGAGCACAGGCAGTGCAACAGAATGCTGAAAAACACCAGACTTGGACCGTTCTTCCGTCTACACTCGAGTTTTCTCTGTGCTGGTGGCGAACCAGGTGTTGATGTGTGCAAAGGTGATGGAGGATCTCCGCTCGCATGTGCTAAAGCAGACGGTAAATTCGTACAGGCCGGTATAGTTGCATGGGGATTGGGCTGTGGAGATGATGGTGTTCCAGGGGTGTACGTTAACGTGTCAGGATTTGTTGATTGGATTATACATAATTTATCGGAAGAAGGCATTGACATGGCACCCATGGCACAGACAAGTCCATAGGCAAATTAGTGAAAAGCGTAGTTTCTGTCAAAGTGTGTAATAAAAAAAAAATGTGAAAGTAATAATATAATTTGATTAAGAAACAGGAATGATAAATTTGAAACAATTTAAGTTTTTTAAATAAATAAACCCATAGGTTACTAACTTATGTTTATAGAGTTTTTTTCATCATTGAATCTTTGAACGATTTCTTTCTGCTCAGGTACATTAACGGTTGACCGGGATGGTTCTTCTGCATGTGTGCTACGTACATGTTCCGGTGCACATAGGCCATACTGCATACACTGCACTGATACGGTGTCTCACCGCTGTGCGTTCGCATGTGAATATTCCACACGGATTTACAATAGAAGGCTCTCGAACATAACGGACACTTGAAATCCCGCGTCTGATTGTGAATTTTCATGTGTCTGCTCAAGGCGTATCTAGATGAGAAACGTTCTTTTATTAACTGATCTGAATATCGCAGTAGAAGTTGATTCAAATATCTTACCTAGTGAAGAATTTCAGTGGACATAGCGTGCACTGATGTTTTCGCTCGGAGTGAACATATTTCTCATGTGAGTGTAATGCTATCTTACTAACAAACAGCTTCCCGCAAACGTTACACTTCACTTCTTCGCCCTGTACGTGATTCCTTCGCCAATGGATCCGCAGGTTCAGCTTACAATTGAACTTATCTCCGCAGGTTTCACATTCATACGGTTGCAACCCAAGGTGTCTGTTTCTGTGCCCATCCATTCGATTGATGTTCACACTTCTTCCGCATAGCTCACATATCACAATTGTTTGTTTATGGTTGGTGTTCTGTGCCACATACTGTCGATATTCCTCTGATGACAATTCCGCTGCTTCCTTAAATTTCCGACGCCATGGACGTGGTATGACTACCCGTGGTCCCTCAACGACAGATTTTGGCTTCTGTTTGTGTGCTTTCTTTGGTCCTTTTCGCTTTGTTTGCGGTGTAAACTCTGGTTCGTCCAGTGAAAGCCAAGGCTTCCTCACAGGGGAATCTTCTTTCTGAGAAAGCGCATTAATATCGTTGGATATTGGTTCTACGTTCGTGAAATTTTGATCATCTTCTCTTTTCGACTTTTTCATTTCCGACTTTTTCTTTTTCGACTTAATCGCATCTACAATCACGGTAGCTATTTCAAGTTTAGGTTTCGGTTCAGTGAGTTCCCTAGATTTCATGATGAATCCGTTTTCGAAATCAAGTTGAATTGAACGACAGGAACGTTTGAAAGTGTAAAATTGATCAACCAAATCATCGCAAATTTTACAAACACTATTCGGTTTGGTTTTATCATTTATTTCCACCTGAAAGAGATGTAAATAATTTCACTCAAAACATATTTCGATTGTAGAATCTCAATCCCTAACTCAACGTTGAATATCAATCCCTAACTAACGTTGAATCTCAATCCAATTTCCTAACGGCCATTCAGGCGAATATCACGTTTACAAAAATCAATTCATTTCAATCTCCACAACGATAGAGTTCAATAAGATTTTTTAATGACTTTTGAAATACAAATACTCGTCACATTAAAAAAAAAAAAGGTAAATGAACTGAAGAGAAAAAAAAATCTACGCGTTCGCAAGCGCAATTACACGTTCCAATATTTCCAACGACGATTCAAACATACTAACCCACATGCAAATAACGTCGGTGATCTTTTCGCGAAACGATCTATCGGTTAATCGCTCATTGTAGGAACAACTTTTTGTACACAGCCGACAGATATCCATCGTACTTTTTATGGTCAAACGGCACGATTTTCAATCAACACTTGGATTTGCGGTTCAGGCGAATAGATGCAAAAAATAACAGTTATTTTGATAACCGTAATTCAATCCCAGTTAAACGAAGAGATGCCAGATTCGCATGCATGCATGTTTCACAAGCTGGAATAGTTTTCTTCAGACATGTTAGATGAAAACCAACATTCTCACTTTCCTGAATTGATTGAAAATTCATCTAAATTGGATAGTTCAATTTGTTACAAAATGAATTAGTTAATGAATACAATTCTACATTCGATATGTTCCCTCATGACAATTTCGTTTTGTTTATTTTGACAAAAATATCTGACACCCCTGCCTTTACTATAAGCACAGTTAGATAGTAAAAATATTTATCAATGATCCAATAAATAGCAAAAAAAATCATTCTTGCAATTTGACAGTTATTTATCTGTGGAGCAATTCTGAAGGGCACACTTCAAATGAAAGGTAATCAGGTAATCTGTTAACCAGAGGTGCCATTTAAACAGATTTATCTGCATTACTCAGATTTTTAAACGATAATACGATTTTTAAACGATCCGATACTGAAAACAAATTTTGAGAGCACAATGCAGATTCGTACAGAACTGCTGTTACTAATTCCCAGAGTGCGCCGAAATACTCAAAATTTTAATTCAAAAGTGAAAGGTTGCTTAAAGGTTGTTCTAAAAAAATTACGCAAGGTTTAAGGTGTCGTTCAATAATAAAATCAACTTTTTAAGCCCAAGCGATCCACATCAATTATATTCTTATTCTGACAACTTAGTGAATTGGAATAATTTTAGAAACTCAATTGAATTAACAAAATTTCATATTATGGAATACAGATAAATACACATATAGTGCAATACAGACTTTTAATACAATCATCTGGCACATCTGCTGTTAGCCGACTATACCGGAGTCTCTGCAGACATGTTTTGGTTACATGTTTTTGACAGACATTGTTCAAAATTTACAGATTTTCAAAATAGTTGCGGTCATTTTTTTGCTCGGTAAGTGCAATTTCGTGCTCCATTCTTTATAGCGAAGCCAGCAGACATTTTCGAGTTTACAAACTTTTTCAAGACTGCTTGAGAGAATTTGAATTTTTTCCCTGGCAGCTCTGCTGGATATTTTTTCGTCAAGTTTCAATTGTTTCAATAATTTTGGTCTCATTTATTGGGAGTTCCTATAAACAAGTGTTTCGCACTCATAATTCTTTCCTGAGATCGATTTTTGTGATGGCTCGTCGGTTGTTCAATCTTAATCCGTACGAACTACACAAGCATCTTATCAACGAGTACATGCTAACGAAACCGGGAGCGACTAAACAGCTACAACGTGACACTTCGCGGGACAAAACCGATCACGATGTAATCCGCGAGAACCATCGGTTCTTGTGGGATGGTGAGGAAGTGGACTCGTGGGAAAAACAGCTGGCAAAGAAGTATTACGATAAACTATTCAAGGAGTATTGCATAGCTGATCTGAGTCGATACAAAGAAAATATGGTGCGCGATTGAGCTTCGTAGTAAATTCATCAAATCAATAACAGAATATTTATTAAACAGGTAGCAATGCGGTGGAGGATAGAAAAAGAAGTAGTTGTCGGAAAAGGGCAGTTTATTTGCGGAAGCCGAGTTTGTGAGGAACGAGAAACTCTGCGTAGTTGGGAGGTAAATTTTGCTTACATGGAACAAGGAGCTAAAAAAAATGCCTTGGTGAAGTTGCGTGAGTAGTCGAAATGTTCAATACCAACCGATACACTTTGACCGGTTTTACTTCAAGGATTGTGCCCTAAGTGCTCGGATAAATTGAACTATCGTTCGAAAAAACGCGAGATTAAACGCTTGAGAAAGCGTCAACGCCAAAACGGAACTGGCAGAATTTCTGACGAAGAAGAGGGTTCACATAACACACGGGAGGAACAAACAAATGACAACAAAAACGAAGGTATTGAGCTTTCGCAAGTGGTCGACAATCAATCGGAAGAATATGAAGCACCAAGCTCGTCTACAAACGCAGACAATTGTTGGTTAAAAGGTTTGTACATTGGGAATAAATTTGTTACTTAAGTTTGTAACAAATATTTGTTATTTTAGGAACAGACCTCGAAGAGAAATCCAGAGAAGAAGAATTCGACGAATATTTGGAGGATTTACTGTTATAATACAAAATCCGTCTTAAACCTTAAACTGTCAATAGATTATATCACTTCGTAAGTCGCCTATTCGTAGGTAATCTCGTTTTATTATGATATTGTTTATTGGTAGTGAAGAATGTCACTCGAAAATTAGAAAAAAAGTATTGAATGTGGGCCATTTATTTGAACATATCCTCTTCCAGTAAATGCGATCGCTCATGTAGCAACAAAGATCGTCTGTTCGAAAATATCTTTTTACAATTAGGACAACTAAAATTTGCCTCTCCACTGTGCAGTTTTTGGTGATCCCACAGGTAATAGATTCGGCCGAAGTCCTTCCCACAGGTAAAACATCGAAAACGTTCCGCCTGTGGATCGTGCACCATAGTATGAGCTCGCAAGTCCCGTCTATCAGAAAAACATTTTCCGCACATGTCGCATTCAAATTGACGACCATTTTTATGTCTTTGGATATGAGAACTATAGCTTGATTTAGATTTCAAATACACTCCACAGTATTCGCACTTTAATCTCCGGTGGGAATGAATTTTCCGGTGTCGTATCAACTTTTTTTGATCCTCGAAATGTTTAGAACACACCTCACAAACGAAAAGTTCTTTTCCGGGTTCAATAGGAGTAGGCTCTGTTGTGGCAGTATCGAAAAGATCACCGAAATAAACCACTTCCGGACTGGTGTGCTGAAAAAGATATTTATTGAGTTGCAATCTGTTTAGAATCATAGACATAGGTTTTGTAAGCCCAATAAAAATGTTCGCCAAATCGTTAATTTTTTGTCTCGAACAATTTATTGCACATTGAACCGCAACGATCCAACTTTTGTATCATTACAGTTAAACATTCAATAAACAACTCATCACGGACGGATTTTGTTATCTGGGTGCGTTCAAGTTTGTTCAAAATCTAACGCCTATGATTCAAGGAAATCGTTTCGTAATTCATTTCTTCTCATTGGATCGAATCAAACTATTATCTGGTCTTGTATTTATTAAAAAAGTCATCCCGTAGACCATTAGATTAAAATGGGAATTAAATAAACAATAGACAAACGTGAGTTACTCTCATAACTATTTAACAGTGCCACTAACTTTCGTTCTTGCATAACTTCAGTAAAGACACGGTATTTCGATCTTTTAAAAAGCCATTAACTTTACGACTGCAACTTAGTCAGGTGATTCAAAAAGTCATTAACTTTACGTCTGCAAAACTGTTGGGTAGCGTTAGCAGAACATCATGAACTGCTGATGCACTGATGACTAGAAGGCGAAACAGTGTGATTAGATTAATTACCATTTTTTTATCCAGCTGTGAATCGAAGGATTGATCTTCTTCAGAACCTGTAGCATTATCAGTGATTATTGAATCACGTGCATCTAAATTTATCATACTAGTGGTCATTGTTACTAACCCACAAGTATTATTGCTTAAATTTGAATTAAACTGTGTTCTTCACTATTTTTACTGATAAAATATGATTTAATGTTATTGTTTTCCTCTTAAGCCCATCGATAGTGATGTATTTTTTTATTCGATTAATCAAAATAATCGATTAAAAGGCTAGAGTATTAGGCTTTCTGACAGCTCACTTACAACCACAAATCTCGGTTGATTTTTCATTAGGGCGTATAAGCAAGTGACAGTTTCTCTTTAATCACTCTCTCTTTCGATTATGGTGATGTGATTAAAAAGATTTTCTTTGATATCACTATTCTGTTTGAAAGTCAAAAGTTTCGGGTATCATTTCATGCAAAGAGTTGAGTGATAAACGTGGAAACTGCTTAGTAATTAATAGAAGAGAAAGTAAACAAAGAGAAATTGTCACTTGCTTATACGCCCTTTTGAAAAATTAATCGAGAAATGCAAACGAGATTGGTTTGTTATCATCAGGAAACGCATGCCTTAAACACGATTTAGTCGATCATTCAACTTCGGTCGACGTAAAGATTATTTTATTAATTTTATTAAGCCGAATATTGCACACGTATCCATCATTAATATGTTCCGTGAACTTGACGTAGTGTCCCTCCATATGAATTGCTTACAATTAATGTTGGTGTTCCGTGACCGTTCCATGCCGGTGATAGTCGCCTGATACTACGTGTGAATCACTTTTACATATTGTTTTGTTTTACTCAGGAAACCTCCCTGCATCAGGCCGCCCATTTTTCACTAAGGCCGCCGTTCATTTTTCATCGGGCGTAGAAACACAGATTAACAGACAGGACACTCAAATTAGATTCTTCAGTCATTTTAACGGTCATTTCGAATATTCCTTTAGTTGGGACAGTACACGCTTATGTCATGATGTCGCCACGTTACCCTATCCAAAACATCCTGTCTGTCATCTAGACTGTGTTTATTTTTTTCATTTACCAACAGAATTGCCATTCATACAGAATTACCTGTAATGTATTGATTTGTATACGTCCATGCGAATTTCATGCACGATACAGATTTAAAACATATTGTCAAAACTATATACATAATTGTGCCTACTTCTCATCCTCCAACGCAATACAAAATCGAACCCGTTTTGTTACAATATTTACTTGCTTCTGGTCTGCCGCCACTTAATTTCGGGTGAAAATTACCAACGCAATAAAAAATAGTCTAAATGAGCAACGTTGAGAAAAATAAGTGGTAACCTTCCAACATGACTAAAAAAGTTAAATATATTATCAACGTAATCCAATAATTTATTGTGATAATTCATTTTCATATATTATTATGAAATCAGGTATCCCTGTAAGCAGCTGATCGGTGTTGACAAACGAGGGGAAACCAACTAGTAAAAAAACTTTCACATAACACAAGGGGTGTACCGATAGTAAATAATTCGCGCAGTACAATATAGGTGGAACTAGCGCATCACGAAAAATTATTTGTATAAGAATTTACTCATTCTGTCATGTCTGTTAGTCTGTGGTAGAAACCTCAATTCGAGTATTTGTAATCGATTAACGGCAGTGCTAGTAATCGAGCTAATCGATTAATAGCAATCAATTAATCGAGATCTATAGCAATTTGTAGGTATCATTTAGTCTAAGGCTAATGCCCCGTTTACACTTCTGCTGGTTGCCAGCATGCTGGTGTCAGTGTACTGCCCTCTTAGGAAAAAACGTTCAACTGTGGTCCAATGATCCAAAGTATTAGACCAACGAAGGACCACCGTTGAACGTTTTTTTCCTAAGAGGGCAGTACACTGACACCAGCATGCTGGCAACCAGCAGAAGTGTAAACGGGGCATAAGGGTGAAGACAGAGGGAAAGCGACACGCGACGCGAAGCGAAACATGACAGATCGCACGAAGTCGCGTGGCAGAGCTCCGTCCACCGTCCGTTCAAGTTCAGCAGAAAAATGACATGTATGTCAGAGTGAGTGCGATGCGATCGGTCAGTAGTCGCTACTAGAGGTGTGCGAAACAGCTCATATTGGTGAGCAGCTCCGAACCGATCAGCTCACCAAAATGAATCGATTCGATGTATCAGCTCATCAGCTCATTTATATTGAACTGATGGTTAATTTTGTGACCCGTTCTTGCTTCGTGAGAGGTAAGATTTCTTACTGGTAATGTCTCATTCAATCCGTTAAAGAAGGATAGATGCAGGCATGATAGAAATAGCGAAACTTGGTGCAAACATTTTTTCTCGTTTAGAGCTCGCTCTTCAAGAGCCGAAGATCTGTTCAGCTCGTAGCTTATTCCCCTCTTCACAATGCGGCGAACTGGGTAGCAAATGAGTGAGCTGGTGAGCTGCGGTTCTTTTAAAAAGAGCTGTGAGCTGTCAGCTCACTTTTATGATTCGATTCATTGGAACAGCTCAGGAGCGAATTGCCCATCTCTAGTCGCTACGCAACGCATCGAGTCGGTCACCAGAATGTCTGTCAGCCACATTTTTACAGCTGGCAGCGTTTAGTCAGCCATCTGGCAGCCATGCGTATGCGGGTAAGCTCCACGACATAAAATACACTGGTGGCGTGATAAGACAGTTCGATGACAACTTTTCATAAGGGCACATAAACCAAATGTAAACAAATTCAATTAATGCATACATTTTTTTTATCACTAAACAATCTATTGATTCACTTAAAATGACATTATGTTTGTTTGAAAAATTCCTCTGAAATCGCAATCTTCAAAATGTCATATCAACAAAATAATTTTAATGATCAAATTTTGTTTGTGTTACCTTTTATATTCATATGATAAACATGGGAGCATATGCATCCAAAATCAAAACAAGCCTATTCGTGCATGTGCCGTGCATGGCAAGTTTTTTCAAATGTTTGCTCATAATTCATGTAATAACGCTGGTTGTAACGAATGTTGAATCCTTCAAAACAAACAAGAAAATTTCGAAGGTAAATTTATGGAAATACATATTAATTTAATTATTTTCAAGTCGGCTACAAATTGGAATGGTACTATAAACTTTTTAGTGTGTAAAAGGTTGTATGTTCTTCGATTAAAAAAGGGCTTTTAAACATTTTCTCGTTTTCTAGTGTGCTTGCGATTTAGACCATTTTGTTTTAATCGTTGAAAAACAAATAAAATTGATCGAATCGTTGAACCAGTACAAGCATAATACTGACGAACCTTTCACGTCTACATCATGGGAGGATTCTCTTCCGGGGATGTTTACCACGGCCCCAAGAAACGATCATCACTCGCCGGACCAGCCTGTTAGACAAACAGAAGCTCTACGATGAAGGATAAGACAGCCGGAATCCGAAACACCAGCAATGCCATCGCGGGCCATCCGCCAGAGATCTCTCCCCTGGGGATGCTTCCCGCGGCCCCAGCACAAGAACTAACGCAAGAAAGATAGCACAGACCAATCTGCCAGTGTGGTGTCGTGTGGAATCTTCCTCGGGGATGTTTCCTGTGGCCCAGAATATACGAAACGTGCCATCTTCAACCGACCATCCATCAAAATAAATGGAAGACAATACGGAATCTAACTTGTAATTATTGATTTCGTAATCCCTCTTTTTTCATAATTTATAATAATAAACAGTTTTATTTGTACACTTATTTATAACATTTATTTTTATGTTCGTCCAGGTCGGATTGTTCAAGGTGCATGACATCGTTCAATATATTTTCATATTTATTTGGTTCTTATTAAAGGTACAGTATATCATTAAATTTTGCAAAAATTGTTAGACCTGCTGCTAGATTATATGCACATCAAGCTACGTTTTTCTATTGCAAACACATTTTTTCGAAGAGAAATCGTATAGCTGTATCTCTTAGACGATATTTTTCAGCATAGATTCCTAAAAACTAACGGTTTAACACTTTTATCGAGATTCATCATTCACGTTTCCTGTCGAACATATTTCCACTATAACTACTGATTTGCACTAAGGTTTGATTAGAATCGCTGGTGGTACACCTGCAACCGGCTGGTTGATAAAGCTTTGATTTTGAGTTCGATAAACTGTACCATTTCCATACACATTCCGATGTCTTGATGCAATTACCTGCAATACTATGAATTACTATACAAAATTCACTTAGCAATTACACATACCTTTTGTCTAAATATATTGCACAACTTTAAAATACATTTCCGAATGATTATTGATTATTGTTGTCTAAACAGATAAACGAATTACTCAATTATTCAACTCACCTAACCCATATTGAAAAAGGATCTAAAAACAAGTCACAAAATGAAATGGGTTTAAAGACAAACGTCACAAGTTGGTTTTGATTAAAAGAAAAGGCCTAATAGAAGGGTGTATGAACAATATTTTGCCGAAAAGGTGTTTCAATGAATGGCATAAAAACAACGTTGCCTTTTGATAGGGACCAAAACATTTTCTGGTAAATTTTATTGTTAAATAATATACAAAAATTAAAACCACGATTTGTTTGATTACTTTGTAAATTATTACAACATATTCTAATGCAAGACACAAATTATGAGTTCAAATAGTTAAATAGGAATTTAAAATGGTAACTCATTTTTCAAAGTTGATTATCCTAAATGTATCTGTTTGTTCTTAGCACCTTATGAAATGTTGTCATCGAGTTTTGGTTGTGTTGGTAATTTTCTCACGAAATTAAGTATGGCGCGCCGGGATTCAAGCATGTAAACATAAACAAACGACCATTTCAGATTGGGATTTCACTTCTAAGTTACTTCAGGTGTCGTGCAGCCTGGCGAATCTTTGGCACTAATTCAAAATCGGGACATTTTTTTTCGAGGGCTTGCAAGGTAAGGTCGAAATATAGAAAATTTTACACACATCCGATTCTGTTCATTTCGTTGGAGGAAGGATTTGGCGGATCGCACTGTGATATCTATTACAGTTATCATGGATAATGGAGTGATTGTGCTGTGGGTGGTATTTCAAATGCAGGTGATGAAAACGAAACATCCCGGAACAAAACACCGCATTTCACTGTCAATATTTTCACAAACTGAACCAACTCTAAATATTTTCATAAAAGCAACTCCCGGAACGTCATTTGTTTATGTTTTTTCTTCTTCACGTCTCTCGGTTATTCCAAAATAAAATGACAACCGCACTAACACATAGAAAAACGTGATCACCAGGGTATTCTACATCGTGGGTGAGCTCTACCTATTAGGCTCTCTGACAGCTCACTTACAACCACAAATGTAAATGAGATTGGTTTGTTTTCATCAGGAAACGCATGCATTAAACACGATTCAGACAATCAATCAACTTCCGTCGACGTTCAGATTATTTTTATAAATTTTTTTAGCCGAATATTGCTCACGTATCCGACGTTAACATGTTCCGTGAACTTGACGTAGTGTCCTCTCATATGAATTGCTCACAATTAATGTTGTTGTTCCGTAATCGTTCCATGCAGGTGAAAGTCGTTTGATGCTGCGTGTGAATCGCTTTTACATATTGTTTTGTTTTCATCAGGAAACGTGTTGGCCACCCATTTTTCAGTAGGGCCGCCCATCATTTTTCACCGGGCATAGAAACCTCAATACAATGTCATGTCGAGCTGTCGTAGTCTTAGGGCATATTCAGCAGTGTTCTAGTTCTAGATGCATAATTTATGTCAGTTTTAAAATTTAAATCATTAAAGCAAATTCAGCAGCTGCAAGATTCATATGAGTGGTCTATAATGTAAATGAAACTGAAGCAAACATATCCCCAGCAATCCGTTTTAGTTTTATTTATTCGACCAGTTCTACTGTCAAATTTAAAACTGGTATACACTGCCGTTCTATTTTTTCTATATTTGAAACACAGATAAAACGCTGCTGGGGCTCCCAGATTATTTTGTTATAATTTCTAGATTTAAATTTTAAAACTGACATAAATTATGCATCTAGAACTAGAACACTCCTGAATATGCCCTTATAACAAAATAAACTGGCAGTCCCAGCAGCGTTTTATCTGTGTTTCAAATATAGAAAAAATAGAACGGCAATGTATACCAGTTTTAAATATGACAGTAGAACTGGTCGAATAAATAAAACTAAAACGGATTGCTGGAGATAATTTTGTTTCAGTTTCATTTACATTATAGACCACCCATATGAATCTTGCAGCTGCTGAATGTGCTCTTAGGGCATATTCAGGAGTGTTCTAGTTCTAGATGCATAATTTATGTCAGTTTTGAAATTTAAATCTAGAAATTATAACAAAATAAACTGGCAGCCCCAGCAGCGTTTTATCTGTGTTTCAAATATAGAAAAAATAGAACGGCAATGTATACCAGTTCTAAATTTGACAGTAGAATTGGTCGAATAAATAAAACTAAAACGGATTGCTGGGGATACGTTTGTTTCAGTTTCATTTACATTATAGACCACCCTTATGAATCTTGCAGCTGCTGAATTTGCTCTAATGTAAATGAAACTGAAACAAACGTATCCCCAGCAATCCGTTTTAGTTTTATTTATTCGACCAGTTCTACTGTCAAATTTAAAACTGGTATACATTGCCGTTCTATTTTTTTTCTATATTTGAAACACAGATAAAACGCTGTTGGGGCTGCCAGTTTATTTTGTTATAATTTCTAGATTTAAATTTTAAAACTGACATAAATTATGCATCTAGAACTAGAACACTCCTGAATATGCCCTTAGGGCATATTCAGGATTGTTTTAGTTCTAGATGCATAATTTATGTCAGTTACAAAATTTAAATCTGGATTTTATAACAAAAAAAACTGGCAGCCCCAGCAGTGTTTTACTCGTGTTTCAAATATACAAAAAAATAGAACGGCATCGTAGACCAGTTTTAAATTTGACAGAAGAACTGGTCGAATAAATAAAACTAGAACGGCTTGCTGGGGATACGTTTGTTTCAGTTTCATTTAAATTATAGACCACCCATATGAATCTCGCAGCTGCTGAATTTGCTCTTAGGTCGTAAGAAATCAAATTAAGGTGGCAGTTCAATTTCACGTAAAAACATTTTGTCATGTGAGGCCTTTGACCGGCAAGCGGCAAATTCACGTCAGTGGTTCAAATAAAACAAATGGACTTTTTTTTAGGAAAAAACAATAGTCTTTCCATAGCATAGTTGAACAATTTTGCTGTTTAAAAAGCAGTTAAGTCTAACTTTTCTGAAATGAAAACTCATTTTGTTCCCCGAGTGAATCAGGTAATGATGCATTATTAACAGCTGTACGTCTTATCAGAAAACTTTTTTGCAGCTTGATTCTATTCAGCTAGACAACGAAATCATAAATATTTTAAAGGTACAAATTCATAATGTGTTGCAAAATTTACCGGTATGTGTGTGATTTGACATATTTAGTTTATCATAAGTAATATTCGAGATTTACACCTTTCTCTACAGCCTGGTTATTTCAGTAGTTTACAACCAGAAATCAATCTTCTGATAAACTCTGTTTTATGGAACTACTCGATACGTAAGGCTCATGCAACTTTCGGACAACAGATGCTGTCAATCACCTATAGAAAAGACCAGCTTCATTCGACTAAACTGAAATCGCACTATGTTCTAACTGTTGCTCTGGGTTACCTAAAGGAAGCAGCCCAATTTCGACTCACCGGGTGTACATTTCTACAACGAATAATTTCTCTAGTAGAAAACACGTTAACTTGTTTGAACTTGCTCAACTTCTTTCACTTCCTACGATCTGGTCGAAAACCGTCTCTGATTGATTATATACTGAAACTTGACCATTGTTCTGTTGATGGGGCCAAACGAAGAACAATCGGTTATTCGTACATGACCAGAGAACTCATTTGGGCAGGCTTTTTGGAACTGCTAGGTTTTACGATTCCCATCATCAACTACCATGCCTTAAAACGAAGAATAAGAAATCTTCTGAAGATAGAAAGTGGCCTTCAAAGCAAAAAAATGATCAAGTTGGGCGTTGATAGTAAATGTGTTTACTGCAATGAACGTGTAACGCTACCACATCATATGGGTTGTGGGCACGTGTACTGCTATTACTGCTTGAAGGTTTTTATATTCACGTGTGCCGTTTTCTGGAAATCGCTCCTTAAGGACTAGAAATTATAGATGATTGAATGTATCATAGTTTAGTATAAATTGGAATAACTCAGAAAACGGCCATATGTATGTAATATCAATCTGATACGATTTTTATCCATTTCAGGGAAACTTGTTGGCGGATACTGGATTTCAATGTAATGTGTGCGACTATGGAAGTGGAGTTTTTGAAAGGGTGATTGTCACTGGATAAAATGTGTATTTGTTAGATTGTATCTATTAGCTTCAAAGGAGTGTGATCAATTTACTATGGAAATAAGCTAGGTATACATCCCGATTCTGTATTTCTGTATATACTGATTGTTGTGAAAACTAACTGTCAAACAGTTATTAAAATTATCAGTGAGTATCTTTATTAACCAAACGAAAGATTTTTGAAGGGTTCGTCGAATGGATTGAGGTACAGGTATACATTTTTAAAACATTAGAACCAACCTTTTGTTTACTTATAGGCAAGAGAAAATTTCCTATCACTTGTCCACATGCTGCCAATATATCGTTCGAGGATAATTTCTAGTGGACTCGACGGATTGTGCGGTGTTCTGGAATGAGCGCGATCCGGTCAACCGGGACATTTTTTCTTCAACACTTATTTTTTCGTGGATGTACAGTAATTGTCATTTATCAGCCCACAACTTGACAGACAGTGTCCCCCCATCTACTTGAGTGAGGTTCACTGCAAGCTGGTTGTGAGCCTACTGAATCCTGACCGTTGATATGCACTAGACCGTATAACACACCGGCTTCTCAACCAGTCCCACTGGTTTTAGATACATTAGGTTAGGGATAGTGGAGATAAATAGGGAAATATAGCATTTAGAAGTTTACTAACTACTGTGTTTATAGCTGAAAATAAAACGGTAAACAAAATTTTCAATTTTGTTTAATGCAGCTCCATGTGAATATTCTCACTAGACCGTGTCGTACCCGTGTCTGTATCGACACACGTCCGAAGCACGGTCAAAGCATGCGTTGACTCAAAGACACTATTGGCAGGTGCTTGAATTTTCACATGCTTTCCATCCAACACGCTCTTTGAACATAACTCATGGTTTGAGTTGCGATTACTCAAATTAATAAACTGGAACGATATGTCAAAATTTGAGTATGGATTTGAGTAAAATAAACTCATTGCCATGAGTTCTCTCGCATTTATTAATACATTAGAGTAAGCGTTGAGCGTTTAAACATTTGAGTGAAAAAAATACTTCTTGCAGTTCAGAGCGTTTTCATTCTCGGAATATTCTTATCGAAACAAAGAATGCGAGAATACGTCGTTTTCCATTGCCGATTCTAGATCCTGTTTTGAAAACATGAATCAACGTCAATCATAGATGTTTTGTGGTTTCAATTGTGCTTAGTGAAGAATATTTAAATAATACAATTTTGACTCCAAACCGTTCAAAAGGAAACGGTTTTGAATCACTTTTTTGCGCATTCAAAAGAAAGAAGATTAATTTTGTATATGAAAAAATTAACGAAGAAAAATTTCTTCATTTTGAGAGCAAGGAACTCAAATTTTGAGTTGAACTTGCTCAAATTTTAAACAAAATATTTTTCTCTTATTTTGAGTAAAAATTACTCAAGTTTTGACAATTTCGTCCCTTAACTAAAAAAATAGTAGATATGGTGTAACTCAAGTTTAGAGTACGTACACTTTTTATGAATTTGAGTGATGTGTCACTCAATTTTGAGTTATGTTCAATGAGGGTGAAGGCTCCAAGACACAGAGGGAAATTCCACAAAATTTTTTAGCAATCTTCTTTCATATATTTTCTGTTGGTTTCGGCATTGCATCGTCGAATATTTTATCGGTAATTACAGGACATATCTCGTGAACAATCTGGTAGACAGCCCCAAGTTTGTAACTAAATGCTATGGTTTTTTGCGTGTCTCCTGTTGCTAAATATCTGAAATCATCAGACGAACACAAACTATAAACCATCTCAATGCTCGTTTTACAATTTTTGGCTGGTTTTCTTGACATTTACAAAGAAATCTTGTTAACAAATCAATGAAAATATCTTAAACAAACTGCCTGCCTCTCTCGGGGAGTCACTGCTAATCGGAATGTAGTGTCATGCATTTTAAGACGGATGAATTTTACTCAACAGCGAGTTGAAACAGGCTTCTGACATTCGGAAATATTTCTTGATCTCGTCATTCCCAAGCTGCTTATATAATGTGGTGAATTCACCCTCAACTGCTCTTTTTCGCCAAAGTTCGTGCACCCAAATCCTCTTTCTTTTTTTTTTAAACTGCTGATTATCTTCATCAATCAGAGCAATTGCAATTACGCCCAATTCTTCGTTGGAAAAATGTGCCATTTTCGTGAGGAACAGAAAACATCAAATGCAACGATTGTGTATGTTACTAATAGCAACGGCAGTGACACGGAAAGTTTACAGTATGATGAGAATATTTTACAAATAAATCCTGGTACGTTGCGGTCCCGTTCCGGATACGCCACGGCCTAGTATGAATAGCGCTTTATTCTGTTAGAAATAAAGTCATCTTTTGACATCGGGTAGGCATGAGGTCGGGGCTTGTGACGACCAGAGCTAAGTCAATCAAATTGCCGATACGAAACAGAATGATATGATATTTGTCACTCCTTCCAGGATATCGTGCACCTTTAGCCCCCCGTTTTTTGTGTAAGTTTGAAACTGACGATTAAGGTCTGAGGACACAGGGCCACGTGTTGAGTTTTAAATCGACCACGTGGCTCGCTCAATTCCCTTTGCGCATCGTATTTCTCTTGTACTCTCTCGTATATGAGCAAACTGTACCGGGTTGCCAGCATACATTTTATTTTTTTGATGAGAAGTTTTATCACATTAATCTATCGTATGGGTTGGACATTACATGATTCCAATGAACAATGAAAAAATATTCAACTTTCACAAAGATTGAATGTCTGTGTGTTTGGCAGCCTTGTCGACCCAATTTTATTTCTCTCTTTTTTTTCAGAATGTTATCAGGAAACCAAAGCGAAAAAAATGGTGGATGCATTGAAGCTGACTTTGTTTCACAGAAAAATACAAGACTTTATTTTTATCGCGATAACATGTATGTTTTTATGTACTAATCGCATCTAAACTAAATTATCTAGACTTTGTCACGGTAGATTTATGATACAAGCCTTCAAAGCCGAGATATTCGATTAACAAGTAGAGGTATGCATATCCGAGCGTTCCAATTTTCAGCAGTTCTTCAGTCTGAAAAAAATACAACTCGACCGCTCAACTCAATGAATCATTCTGAAAATTTCACAGAATACTCTCAACTAAATTTTGAAGACATTGTCAGGTGAGTTTTTCTATATTCTGCACCGTTTCCAAGAAAATTTAATTTGAAACGGGGAAAAAGCAAAAAACCTACCACTTTACGGTAGTGTTCTCAGCCCTTAAGGGCTGAGGCCAGTGTGTTTTAGGGCGCTTTAAAGGGTTATTTTCACGCTGCAAATCTGACTTTCTCAGAAACGGTGACGAATATCAAAAAACCCAACTGACAATCTCTTAGAAAATTAGTTTAGATTATTCTGTGAAAATTTCAGAATGATTGTTTGACTTTAGCGGCCGGGAAAGTCTTTTTTCTGAAGGAAGAATTGTATAGCTGAAAACGGTAACTTTCAACATGTTCATTGAATATCTCGTCTTCAAAAGCATGGATCAAAAATCTATCCTGACAATGTCTAGATAATTTAATTTAGATGCGATTAGTGCATAAAAACATATATGTTGTCGCGATAAAAGTGAAGGGAAAGTTATTTTTGTAAAGGTAAGTCGATTTCTTTGGCGGCGCCATTTTAGTTCCCTGGTAACGTAACGAAACATGAAAGAGAAATAAAATCGGCTCAAAATGCTGCCAAATAAGCGGCAGCTTTCTTGGATTTTATGTGATGTAGTCAAAATTGTAACCGAAAATATCAAAACTTTCTTGGCCCGGCCACATCGAGAGTCATTTTACACATTTGCGAGAGAGCATGGAGAGAAATGGAATACGCACAACGAGCCACGTGGTTTCACGCGACCTAGTGGCCTCAGCTCTTAAAGGATGTCAATCCTCTACCGCATGCGTGACAGATCCCTTTATTATTTCGTGAATATACAGTGCAATAAAAAGAATTTTCTTCATTCATTTCTGTGAAATAAAAGTCCAAATCAGAAAAACCTAATCGTAAGTTGGAAATTTTGTGTGTGTAACTCACAATCTTATGAGGGATGCCAGGTCAAATATAAAAAATTGTAGATCGGGATTATTTTGTTGAGCAAAAAAAAAAGATTTCGCCACTCATTTCTCTTAGCAAATAAAATGTCTTGCCATTTCTAAACGCTCTGTTTTCCTCAGCAATTTGAAGGCTTTAGGAAGCTCACTGACAGTATGTAACCGACTCAAGAAATTTGTCAAAATCTGTGTCATTTTTTAAATCTGTGATACACATAATAATCTGTTTCTTATCGCATGCCTCTCCGTATGTCTACGATGACATTCGATCAATAGAACGGTGTCGACTGGGTGCTATCGTCTACTGCACTAGTAGCAGAAGGAGATGATGCGAATGGGTTTGTATGTAATTACTCATTGAAATACGAAAATTTTTATAAATCCTTTGATAGACCTACACCATAAATCAAATAAACATAGATTTCCCAGTGTAATAGTAATGTAGTTGAGAAACCCGTGACACCAAAAGCACCGTCTGGTGGAGAATGGGTGCGTAAATGCTCCTAAACCACAGTAGCTAATGGAAAAAAGTACACCCGTTTGTCACTAGAGGTGCTGTTAGTGTCACCGTGCTGTGAGAAATCTATGTTTATTTGATTTATGCCTACACCCTCATTCAACATAACCACTCAAATTCATAAAAAGTGCACGTACTCTAAACTTGAGTTATAACCTATTTACTCATTTTTGAGTTAAGAGCAGAGATGCCATATATACAGATTTATCTGTATTATACAGATTTTTACTAGAGTGACTATAATCAGAGTGGCGACAGCTGTTCGTTTGGAATGACAGCTCCCAGTTTCAAACGAGCAAACGACCTGTCAATTCAATGTAAAGCTAATGGAATGTTTTGAATTGTTGCCAAAATTACGGATGAGATGTCGTCACTCTGGTTATAGGCACTCTAATTTTTACATGCTCATACAGATTTAATACGGAGTACAGATTTTATACAGATTACCTCAATTTAATACAGATCTCACAAAAAGTAAGAAAAAAAATCAACTTTTCTGTCTGAGTTAGAGCAAATTCAGCAGCTGCAAGATTCATATGGGTGGTCTATAATATAACTGAAACTGAAACAAACGTATACCCAGCAAGCCGTTTTAGTTTTATTTATTCGAACAGTTCTACTGTCAAATTTAAAACTGGTATACGCTGCCGTTCTATTATTTCTATATTTGAAACACAGATAAAACGCTGCTGGGACTGCCAGTTTATTTTGTTATAAATTCTAGATTTAAATTTTAAAACTGGCATAAATTATGCATCTAGAACTAGAACACTCCTGAACATGCCCTTATGTTTAAGTACATGATTCCAGTGATGAGATAAAAGTCTTTCAATCAACGGACAAATCACAAATTAATATGGAAATCAGTTGTGAAATCCATATGTATTATCGATGACCTGTCTGAGAATCAAAGGTTAGCTCGCTGCTGTGGGAATTCTCTCTGAAACCAAAAAAACGGTAGCTTATTCTCGTCTCGTGATCCGATTCGGTATGGGCATTGGATAATTGCGATAGAATCATTTTACTATTGCCGCTTATTCTAACTATGTGCATTTAATCTTTGTATAAGTTGTGTTTATGAAAATGTATGCGAATGCTTCACACAAAGTTTTTGAAATATTGCAACATAGTATAAGAATCATCATCATTCGATTTTCTGCAATAATTGTCAACTTGCGATTATCTCTTGGTAAATTCCAGCCAGCAACGATAATTATCAGACTATAATTTTTTTAAGGGTCTTGAAACACTGAGTATGAAATGGAGCAAAGAAATGTAGAAAAATTCTCTTGCGGTTCATGCATTGAGAGACACGAGTTCTTGTAGCATCTTCTAACGGATTGAAAATGTTGTATACATTATAGAAAAATATCGAGCAGCTTCTGTCAAATTTTCGGCAATCACCAACACTGTTTGAAACCAATTTGAACTGATATTCAAGGAAGTAATGGCATCATGAAATTTTACTGTCAAACTGAGAGTTGTATGACCCGACTTGACGTTGAAATTCCATGTCAAATTATGAATTCAACAATTTCAAACTAGATGAATATATGGAATTACAATTCAACTGTCGTGGATAAAAAAATAAAAAAAATAATGATATTTCGTTGTTGAATATTCTTGTGAGCGCAGCAATAATCGATTGAATCTATCATCCTACAACCACAATCTATTGGAATAACATCTTTTGGCATCATTTTGTTGTAAGAATTTCATTTTATTAGTGAATACAGATTAATACAGATTTTTTATACATAGCAATACAAATTTTCTATGAAAATATCTGGCATTTCTGGTCTGATGGCCATGTCTCTCCAGGTCAGAGATGCCAGATATTTTCAGAGAAAATCTGTATTACCCTGTATAAAAAATCTGTATTTATCTGTATTCACTAATAAAATGAAATTTCTTTAATGAAATGATGTTGAACCAAATACAAATAATAATTTAAATTATTATTAATTGTATTTATTATTAAATAATAAATAATTTGTATTTGGTTGAACGCTACTTCAACAGATTATAGTTAAAGGATAAGATTTTCAATGAGCATTTATTTTTCATATCTTCGTAGTTCACAAAAATATACAAAAACAAAATTTAATATGAATGTATTTTCAACCATAATTAAATATCAGACCAGCAGAAGGGTATCCTTATCTCTTTTGGTCTGCTAATGTCAGCAAGCCAAAGGGCCCTGCTAATTCAGCTAGCCAAAGGGGCCCTGTTAGAGTGCAAGCGATAAATCTGCTCAGCTTTCCATTTGACAAGGTCCTTTTAATTGACTGTAAGTGCATTACTCGCTTTGGTTAGTACCAAGTTTGGCTCTGCTTTCTCGTGCTCACTCTGTCTAAATGTTTTTTTTGTGTTGATCATCAAATATCTGCACAAAAATTTTTACTTTAATTTATGATTTGTCCGTTGATTAATAAACTTTCATCTCATCACTGCAATCAAATACTAAAAGATAGCTCAGACGAAATCAGTTTAAAAATATTTACTATTTTTGGCCTAGGTGATGAGAACTTTTTTTTGCTCACTGAAAATGAAGCCCGGTCAAATTTTACTTGTATATAGTTAGACCCAGACAAATCCAGATAAATTTTTGAGTCAGAGACCGATTTTTGAAGAAATAACATGGCAACTCTGTTCGTGACTGACAATCAATTTACGGGTCGGCCATTTTACCCGATGACGTTGCGTTGTTTCTGCTTCGCGTTCATTCGACGTGGAATCAATTTGACACTAGTCTGCTTTACTTTCACCCAGTGGCAGCGAGTAGATTCATTCTGTATATCACTCGTTGTAGATCGTGCTTCGTTGTTTGTTGGTGCCTAAAAAATTGGAATTTTCGCTTGAGATCGCTTATTTTGTGTGTTCTTATTTGTTCTAAATTAACGATAAGGTAAGTGACAAATTTCTTATGTAGATTAGGAGATTGAAGGTCAGACTAAATTTTCATCGGACTAAATTTTAAGTTAAGTTCTAGATTTATATACCTATTTTCAAATCAGACTTCTCAGACGTATTCGCGAATATGTAGAATATTCTCTATCAGATTCGCGGTATGCCTGAAATATTCTCTATCGGATATGGATTGCCACGTCTTAAATTTTCGCACTGAAGAAAAATTCAAGCTGTTTCATCGATCGAAATTTGTATTACAAATATTGATAAAAATACGAGAATATGTTAGTGGTAGCTTCCAAATCATTATCTCTTCATTGATTTTTTAATATTTTTTAATTCAACGCGTTACTGCTAACTAAGTATTGCTTAATGTTCGGTAATGATATGAACTCGTTTTACTTTCAGCTAATTCATCTAGACATGGATCAAATCGTCAGGATCTACGAGCCAGGTCGTTCGTTTGCCAAGGACTCCATAAGGTTGATTAAACGCTGTACAAAACCCGACCGTCGAGAGTTCCAAAAGATTGCCATAGCCACGGCAATTGGTTTCTGCATTATGGGATTTATCGGTTTTTTCGTTAAACTGATACACATCCCAATCAACAACATAATTGTGGGATCGTAAGAGCCTATGCTTTCTTTTGAATAGTTTTGCACGAAGTAAGAAAATTATTATACAACATGAAAAAGGATAAATACGCTGTTGATCCCCAATAAGATGGAGATTCATTATTCATTGCAACTGTCCTTACCACCTTTATTAAGTAATTCAAATCTAGCGTTTAACATTTGTTTTGTGAATGTTAGGATAAGGAAATGGAAGTAAAATTATTTAAGTAACGATTTGAGAAATACTACTGTTTGTTTCTTTATAACTACATATATCTGTTAGTTTACTTACAGTTTTGAGAAATCCCTGCGTTATTAATTGCAACAGAATTTTTACGAGTGCAAGAACAACTCGGCGGAACAAAGCCGCAGAGGTGAATTAATGATTATTCAATAGCGAGAGGACTCGAGCGGCAACGGAAACTGACGAGATGTGGTTTACTTTACGAGTTCTTTTATTTTCATACCCGCAGACAGACGACTTCGAAGTTGGTTAATATGCAAGCGTAGCATTCTGCGATCTGCAATCCACACTATACATAACATCTCCGATTTTCTCAACGAATGTTTCTGAAGCCCACTTCCAGTGGCGTATCTTGGGTGTGGAGAAGGGGGCATTTGTCCCGGGTGCAACAACTTCAAGGGGGCGACAAAGTAATCCTTGGGACCTGTTTTTTTGCTCGCCAAAGTCAGCTTTCCGGAGATGGAGTTCAGCTTTGTTTTAGTTTTGTTCACTAAACCAACGATGGGGTCGGCAAATCTCTTATTTTGCCCCGGGCGCCAAGTTTTCTCGGTACGCCACGCTTCCATCCGTTACGACTGTGTAGCGTGGCATAAACTGAGTCGTTACGATTGAAACATCTAGGTTGTCTAGGATTTTCAAATGTTGACACTGGTGGATGTAGCGGCGGAGGACGCAGGAGCTCGAGACACGTGCGAATCCTTCGACCTAACATTGCCTCGGATGGCAAAATATTGCCTGGTAAGGCTCGGTTGGGCGTGCTTCGGTACGGTAGCAAGAAAATATCCAATGCATGTTGTATCGATCCTCTCTCCTCTCGAATTTTCTTCACGACTCTTTTAGATGTGTCCACAAATTGTTCCGTTTGGCCGTTTGATTGTGGATGATACGGTGCTATTGTAATATGATCAATTCCGTTGGAGATACAGAAATCGAATTTGGCGCTTGTAAATTGAGAACCGTTGTCGCTAACTATTGTAACTAGCATATCGAATATAGCAAACAAACTACGAAGAATGGTGATGGTTGCCACTGACGATATACGGTTCGTTTGAATGATCTCAGGCAACTTGGTGAAAGCATCGACCACAATCAAATAATGCTCACCTTCGATTGATTTTGCGTAGTCGATATGAACCCGCTGCCACGGGGCGATTGGCTTGGACCACGATACTGGTGGAGCATGCGGAGGTGATCTGGCTACGGAAGCACACTGGTGGCATGCTTTGACAAAATTGACGATATCCGAATTCACACCGGACCAGCACACATAGCTGCGAGTTAGAGCTTTTTTACGTAGCATTTCGGGGTGACCCAGGTGGTAGAACAACTATACATCGTTTACGGTGCTGCGACGGAATGACGAGTCGCTCTGCAACCATGATACAACCATCTACCACGGAAAGTGATTCCTGTATGGCGTGGAATCGTAGAATGTCTGACCCTGACAATTTGCAATAGTGCCAACTTTTTTTTAATGTAATGATAGAGTTTTCGAAGAACTGGATTTGCTTGTGTGCTTTGTGCGATTGTTCTAAAATTTAGAGGTAACACTTTGACCGCATTTGATACGACTGACCTGAGATCCTCTTTTAGGTCGAGGCTCGCGATTACATAATCCTCTTTAGACTTGACGTACTGTGATTGATCAAACGGGACAACATATCTACATTACCGAACTTGTGAGTGGAGACATATTCAATGTCGAAATCGTAAAGAAGAAGGTTCAACGCGAAACGTTGAAGACGGTTGGCGGTGTAGATCGGAATTTCCTTCTTAGATCCGAAGATGCGAAGCAACGGTTGATAATCGGCTTGCAACCGAAAATACCTTTTGAAAAGCATTTTATGAAATTTCGTAACGGCGAATATGAAGGAAGCATGTTGAACGTCCTTAATTGTGCCATGAGGAAACCTGTGAAAAATTGTAGCGCCTAGACCAACGGCAAAAGCGTCGGCCGATACGATTAACGCTTAGGATCATAATGCGTAAGAAGTAGATCCGAGGAGAGCAACGTAACTCTCTCATGTTGGGCACGAACTTCCAATAATAGTTGATAGCCCCGAGAAAAGATCGCACACCGGATACATCACCGGGCATCTTGGATATCGCCTCAATCTTGGCTGGATTCGGACGTAAACTACGACTATCGATAACATGATCCACATACTGTACTTTCTGCTTACGGAATGCACACTTATCAACTCGTATGGTGATTGGTGAAACCGAAATCTTGGATTCGCTTCAAGACTGCATGTTTCTCTATATTTAACCACCAACGATGACGTCATCAAGATAGCCACAAGTGCATTCTAGATCAGCTAGCATTATGTCTATGATTTATTGGAACGCACCAGGTGCAACTTTTACACCAGGCGGTAGGCGGTTGTAGGAAAAGAGGCAACAATGTGTATTGATAGTGAGCAATTTACGGTACTGCTTATCGACCTGTGAGAAAGCGTCGAACATATCAGTCTGGCTGAATACTTGACAATTAACTAGCTTGGCGAAAATATCATCCGACAGTGGAAGTGGATACTGATTCGGTTGAGAGCTGCATTCAAACCAGTGGAATAATCTCCACAAACGGGACGAACATTTTTATTTAGTTCCAGCTTGATTTTTGTTTTACAGCATAAACCCAATTGATCGTTGAAAACCTTAGGAAACATGGTTTTGAGTGTCCTAGTTGATGTTGGAGAGCTAAACATATGACAACAAAAAGAGTCCATGGACACGGACGAAAGGTTGAAACTGTCGACCATGTCAGTGCCAAGTAAACAAAATAAGTTTTTCAGTAATACGGATTAGTTCACGCCGAGTACACTTTCCAGTAGTGACGTCGGTTTCGAATTCCCCGTCGAACTTTAGGATGCTACCAGATGCTGTTCTTGCTTTCACTGTTGCAGGAGATAAGCAAACGAACTTTTGCTTCGTCGTCTAATCTAGCAGGATCCTTCTCGAAAAGATCATCGTATCTGGAGTACCACACCACACTGGTAGGAGATAAGGCAGGGCTGCCAAGTTTCTTCCAAATGTCCCTGCTGATGACTGTGATGTCGGAAGCGGTGTCGAGTTGCAGTTAAACGTCTACTCCGGACACACCAAAGGAAACCAATCTGCGTCGTTGCTGCACACTACAAACATCAATTACTACTACCCACATTATCGAAATGACGGAATGAGCAATGAATTCTTACTCGACTGCATGATTTTTTAGTGCTCGATCGGTTCAGTGCTAGAATTTTCGCCTGAGTTGGCTGCTCGATCAACCTGATTGACAGTGACATTATGAATGTCATTGAATATTCGCTCATTATATGAATGTGTTAATGTGAAATTTAAGCGACTTAAGCCATTTCACTACACTCCAGCTAGAGGAATGGATGATGCTGACTAAGGTAGGCCGTTTTGTTAATTTCCAGCGAATTTCAATAGTTTATGTTGGGATTCTAAGAAGAACTGGTTATTTACTAGTTCTGTATATCCGAAAAACATGAAGATTTAAATTTGTATATTCAGTTATATAATGTTTTCGTTTAAAAATAAACTGAAAATCAGCACGAAAACATGCAAAATCAGGAAAGAAGAAGAAGAAGACGAATTGACAATTCAGTCCGCATCTTCTCACTCAATTCCGAATGATTTCCGAATCAACCGGTTGTAGGCGAACCGGTTTCTTACGCCTGCTTCTACACTCAGGCAAATTGAATAGTGAGAATCATAAGGCAAATCCTATGATGCATCAAAAATCACCGAAATCACCATTTCATAACATTAATATGAAAAATATACCTTATGAATTTCACAATATATGAGAGAATTTATGTTCGTCATATAAATTTCGTGCAATGTTCCTAAAAAATTCGTATAAGTTTTAAAAGCTTTTTTATTGGAATTCCAATTTTCGTGATTTCATAAGGCGGCCTTATGATTCGCATTCGATATTCTTGTGGCTAAAAACCATACGAAATCATTATGAAATTCCATATATTTTTTGCCTGAGTGTAGGTATCCTGGATTTGGCACTATAGCAGTACCCTTCACGATGTCCAAAAGAACCACAATCGGAACATTTGTGATTTTTATAACTGCAATTTCGACTGTAGTGTAACGAACTAAAGCCAACATGGCTAGCTAGGCATCTTGACGGCATCAGTAGAATAACGTTTTGATTGCTCTCGTCACGCTTGCCGAACCGCTTTCCACCGAATTTTCTAATTGATTGTACCTGAGTCTGCGATTCAATCATGGCGCTGTCATGTTTAAGATTGAATATTCGCTGACACTCTTTGGACAGCTGCTCCAAGGTAACATTATTTTCGATTTTGGTTTGGAGACGAGTACGTATCTCGACATCACTCTTGGATTTCAGTTCGCACACATACACCAAGCATTTGAGCTGCTCCTCGGTGAGCCTTTCCAGCTCAAACTCCACACAAGCTTAGTTTACACGGCAGGCAAATGATACGTGATCCTCAATAGGATTCTTCGTTATTTGCAGACATCGGTAACGACGACTAATAACCGATTTTTTCACTCAAAACAGACTCTTAAGCTTGTTCACTGTCTGGACGAAACTGAAATCTTTCGGTAGTTTGTTTAAAATGTAATTCACGTGCCTCTCATGCTCTGCTAAACCCAACTTTCGCATAAGTAAACGAACTTTTGCTTCGTCGTCTAATCTAGCAGCATCCTTCTCGAAAAGATCAGCGGTGTACCAGCTGAGCCATTAACTGCTGGTGTTGGAGCTGACTTTGTGTCGTCTGCTGCATCATCTGCATTATTTTCATCATCATATTTCCACTAACATGTGAATTTCTATTTATTTGTAGATGAAATTCGAATAATTAAAGACTTTTCTGTTGTAATTAGGGAAAAAACATTGATTTTTTTCAATTAGAATTTCAACCAATATTTTTAATATTCCGCTTGAGAATAAATCTAAGTTTTTTGCTTTCAGAATGACCTACAGATTGATAATATTGACTTTACTTATTGGCACCGCTCGGAAATAATTGGTCTAGCCGTTTATTCCACCATTCCATTTGTTTAAACCTTTAATTTCGATTACGAAAATTGATGACATAACCTCACTTAGCATCGATTTCTAAATAAAGTTTAGTCACAGACTAACAGACATGACAGTATGAGTAAATTCTTATAAAAATAATTTTTCGTGATGCACTAGTTCCACCTATATTGTACTGTGCGAACTATTCACTATCTGTACACCCCTTCTGTTATGTAAAAGTTTTTTTACTAGTTGGTTTCCCCTCGCTTGCCAACCCCGATCAGCTGCTTGCAGGGATGCCTGATTTCATCAAAATATTTGAAAATGAATCGTCACAATAAATTATTGGATTACGTTGATAATATATTTAACTTTTCCGCGATGTTTGAAGGTAACCATTTATTTGACTCAACGTTGTTCATCTAGACTATTTTTCATTGTGTTGGTAGTTTTCACCCGAAATTAAGTGGCGGCAGACCAGAGCAAGTAAATATTGTAACAAAACGGGTTCGATTTTGTATTGCGTTGGAGGATGAGAAGTAGGCACAATTATGTATATAGTTTTGGCAATATGTATTAAATCTGTATCCTGCATGAAATTCGCATGGACGTATACAAATCAATACATTACAGCAAAGACATTATATTAACAAGATATCCAGCTCTCACATTTCCCGAACAAATCATTGGCAACATCCTTTTTTGCTAGCATGGCGCCCTCAGGAGAGTCCGCATTGAATCTCGTGCATAGAAGTAGGGGAAAGAAAGGTCAAATTCGTGCGCGCCAAAATAGCAGCCCTGCGCACTCATACAATTGACATGATATGATGAATGTGATGCCGTGCGATGGCCTTGCTGAACTGAAGATTGATTTCGCTCCAAGCTGACAGGGTTTGATTACAGGTAATTCTGTATGAATGGCAACTCTGTTGGTAAATGAAAAAAATAAACACAGTCTAGAAGAGATTAAAGGTTTACTTTTAATGCAAAAGTTGAATGAATGCAAAAATTTTACCAATTCCGTAGGTTTGTTTAAGGAAAAATTACTATGTTAGAAACTATTTCCGCATTTAATACTCCATTCCTATATTGCTCTGTATGATAATTTGCTAACATCATCGTTTTCTTGGTCCATAAAGTGAAAAATAGAAGGCGCGAAGCTGATTTGAGTTTTGCGTTTGAAAGCCAATACAGTCAAGTGAGAGCTTAGCGGGTGCCCACATTATTGAAATGACGGAATGAGCAATGAATTCTTATTTGACTGCATGATTTTTCAGTGCTCGATCGGTTCAGTGCTAGAATTTTCACCTAAGTTGGCTGCTCGATCAACCCCATTGACAGTGACATTATAAATGTCATTGAATATTCGCTCATTTTATGAATGTGTTAGTGTGAAATTTAGGCGACTTAAGCCCGCTTGTGAGGATTTCTGGCAACCGTCAGAAGGCTGGCTGCATTCCGGCTGCTGTCAAAATTGTCCAGCCGAAATTGCGTCATTATCTTGCCGTACGTGTCTTGTTTATTTCCCTCCTCTTTCTTTTTTTTTATTCGACTTCATTTGATATTCGTCAATCCCGCATGTACGGCCAAAAATGAATCTTGTGACGAGGTAAATGAGATTGAAATGTGGGCATGTTTAGTAGTGAGTAAGTTATGTTATTGGCAATAACAATTTCCATTATTAGTATATATGAAGGGCAATAACTTATTGCCTTTCATATGTATATTTTATTGAAAAAATAAAACCAAGACGCTTAAAATGTAGAACCGATTAAAAACGGTTCTGCCAATCTTGCATGGCAAGAATCCGACAGAAAAGAACCGTTAATAACCGCTAGGCGAAATTCTCTACCGGAAACGGTTGTTGCATTGTTGCCAGACTTTTGCCGGAATTCTGGCAGAATTCCCGCAAAATGGCTGGCATACATAGCCAGCCGTCTGGGGGGAAATCTGCCCGCCGCGTACAAGTGGGTATTGGCAATAACATTTTCCATGATTAATATATATATATTAAGGGCAATAACTTATTGCCTTTCATATGTATCTTTTATTGAAAAAATAAAACTAAGGCGCTTAAAAAATAGAACCGATTCAAAACGGTACTGCCAATCTTGTATGACAAGAATCCGACAGAAAAGAACCGTTAATAACCGCTAGGCGAAATTCCCCACATTATCCAAATGACGGAATGCGTAATGAATTCTTACTCGACTGCATGATTTTTCAGTACTCGATCGGTTCAGTGCTAGAATTTTCGCCTGAGTTGACTGCTCGATCAACCTGATTGACAGTGACATTATAAATGTCATTGAATATTCGCTCATTTTATGAATGTGTTAGTGTAAAATTTAGGCGACTTGAGCCATTTCATTACACTCCAGCTAGAGGAATGGATGATGCTGACTAAGGTAGGCTGTTTTGTTAATTTCCAGCGAATTTCAACAGTTTATGTTGGAATTCTAAGAAGAACTGGTTATTTACTAGTTCTGTATATCCGAAAAACATGAAGATTTCAATGTGTATAATCAGTTATGTAATGTTTTCATTTAAAAATAAACTGAAAGTCAGCACGAAAACGTGCAAAATCGGGAAAGAAGAAGAAGAAGACAAATTGACAATTCAGTCCGCATCTTATTACTCAATTCCGACTGATTTCCGAATCAACCGGTTGTAGGCGAAATTCATTCGGAATCGGTTGTTGCACTGGAGTTGGAATTGATTCGGAATTCATTATCCGAATGAAAATTTCTCGCCGATTCGGAATTGATTCGGAATCCATTCGGATCTGATAATGTGGGTCTCTGCCGGAAACGATTGTTGCATTGTTGCCAGACTTTTGTCGGAAAATAATATCATTTTAATGAACGTGTATGGTGCAGTAATGACGAGTTTTCTATGCAAATTTGAAATATCATTACTTAGTCATCATTAAAAATGACAAAAATAATGTTCGTGTAAGGGCTGCTAAAGTCTATCGAAGCCCCCCTAATTGATGGCGTCACTGCAGTTAGAATCGAATTTGATTTCTCGGTATTTATACCGATTTTTGGACTCGATACAGGAATACAGATATGCTCTCTCAAAATACCGATATTTCAATTTTCATACAGATAAATACCGATTTTCAGTTTTTGTGTTTGATTCCATAGGGGTAAACCAGGTCGAGCGACCTTTTTTTTTTTTTTGGTCGCAAAATCAGTTTTCGCACTAAATTGATGTTTGATTTTTCGAGAAAGATATTGTACAGATAGTTTTTTTCGCCAAATACAGATTTTTGGAAAAAACAGTTGACAGCACTGCCAAGTCGACTTTCCCAACGGCTGTCAAAGCTTTGCCGAATTGCCAAATTGTCAAAACAAATTTAACCAAGATGTCGGATATAAAGTAAGTTTGTGCCACTTTTGTAACGAACATTATTTCAGTAAATTTCGTGGTTTTATTGTTCCAATTTTGGTCAAATATTGTTTCAAACAAACTGCAAATACCGATTTTGCTATTCAACGAAAAATGACCTCTTCGGAATCAAAGCAAAAGCATAACCAGCGCATCTAGTTCGGCTTCTACATGTGTTTTTCTACTTTTTCCAATTATTGTTCGGCTTTTTCTGCGAATGACAATTTCTTACGCTATCATTCAGTCGTTCCCATTTTACAAGTGCAACTTGTAACAGTGATGCTGTTATCGATTATTACGATTCTCGTCCTGGGCCGTTTATACCGTGGATATTTTGACTGTGAATTTACTAAAAGTTAAACTTCTTTTCATTTTTTTGCTGTCCTGTGCTAAACCATTATGTACCAACAACAACAACAATTGCTGCGAATGACTACTAGTGACGACTTGCTCAACTACGAGCTAGGAGATGTCGAGGATCCGGCCCTACTGAACGAAGACGATCTGCTGCTCTCGGACGATGGTGAGTAGTTTTTCCTTTTCTCATGAATATATCTGAATGGGCTTCTCAAATTGATATATTGTTGTTGATCAAGATTGATGATGGAGTGCAATAGCAAAAATGTTATCGGTGGGATATTGCAACTTAACAGTTTAACTTGAACCGCTAAGCAAACGAACATAGTTACCATTTACACACATTCAATTGTCTCAAACGAAATTGGTTTACTAGCGGGATTAGGATTAGTCCCACCATTTTATGGGAATTTATTGCAGTGTTTGATTCAGTAGAACAAATCAAAGAAAGGCTTATAGTGGGCGACTAGGTCAAAATTGTCTTCAAAAATGTCACCCTATTTACAAATGGTATTGAAACCTGGCATACAAATCTCGTATGTACTTTTCGCTATGGTTACATTCAGTTATGTTATGCTAAACTTGTGGAACTAAAGTAATTTTTGAATAATGCATATATCCTACTTTCAGAGAGCGGTCTAAGATTGGATCAGCATGAGGAAGAATTCCTGCTGGGAGAATCGGAGGATTGGGTTGCAAAACAACTTGCGGCCAAAGAGAAAGAGAAAGAAAATGCACTACAACCACAGCAGCAGCAACAAGAATCAGAAAAATCAGTCAGCAACAAAAAACAAATAGCATCTGTATCGACCGGTGTGGTGCTTCCTTCGTCTGTCTCAAGCCGGGAGGTTTCGGTCCTAAAAAGACCAACAACGCGTCGTAGTGGAACGCCCAAAAGCTGCGAGGAGTCTCTGGCTCCTATTCTTGCTGTAGAAACTAAAAAAGAAGTACCAGCACCTCGTTACACACAGGTGACGGAATTAGTGCTTCCCAAGACAGAAGCTTACAATCCGCCTGCATTTGTCAAAGAAGAGCCTCCCTCCAGCGAGGAATCTTTCATTCCTGCCTCTACAGAAACCGAATCTATAACCACGGATACCATCACTGAAATATCATCCATTTCCGGTTCAACACTGGCAACCGAAACAGCATCCGCAACGTCTCTAGTAACCGATTCATCGGTTTCGCAAACAGACTCGGAGGTTTTTTGTTCAAAACAAAATTATCAAACGGAGGATGAAATCAATGCGGCAATTTCGCAACGGGATGTGCCGAAAATTATTCTTCCTGGAAGCGAAATCAAAATATCACAAGCCAATACAGATAAATCTACCAGTCAGCTTTGTGATACTACCTCATCGGAAGATGTTCTGGATTTGTACGTTACGAACCAGGATCGAGAGCCTGAATTTTCATATGATACAGACGAATCCACCGAGAAACGGGACTGGAAAAACGAAGCTAAGCACATGGACGGAGGTAATAAGGCCGCATCGATGCTGCGAGAACAACAGCATCCACAACAGCATCGTCATCTCTCCAATAGACCAAACAATTTCAAACATTCCGGTGATTCCGGATCATCTGGCAACGAACAGCAACATTTCGCTCCCCTTGGGATGCCTCCTCATCCTGGCGGTCCAAACTTCGGACCCGGTCCATTTCGCGGTGGTATGCGACCAAGGTTTCCGCCTCGTCCAGGCTTCCCTGGAGACATGAATAACTTCCGCAATAACCGAATGAATTTCCCAATGGGAGGTCGACCTCCCTATCCTCCTCGGGGACCTCCTTTCGATCACATGATGCGACCGGGCATGATTCGTCCTGGTGATCGTCCACCATTCGATCCGATGCGAGGGGGACCTAGAATGAATCCTGGTGGACCTATGTTCCGCCCGAATGGTCCCGGTGGGCCACCAGCACCAGGAGGACCGCCTTACGGGGGTGTTCCTATCGGTGGCCAAGCAGGTGGACCGTCAATACCTTCCGCTGGACCACCTGGTCCATTGGGCTCCATGCCACCACTTCAGCAGACGCCGCTTCTGAATTTTGACACTGCACCGTTGGCAGCAGCAACAGTACCGGCGATACCGGCGGCTCCTGTGTTACCGAGAAAGGTGCTAATAAATCCAAATTTCAAAGGAGGTGTCGAGGCGGCGACCAGTGAGTTTCCACTTTCAATTCAATTGATAATGAGTACTTCATAAGTTTTCTCCCGGTTTAGGTCAAATGATGCGCGATGCACTCAGCAGCCAGCAGTTTCTGGCGAGCATCAACAATCGTCAAGTGAGCGACGAGGAACTTTTACGCCAACAGGAAGAATTCATCAATAAAAATCGGATCGAAGTGGAAAAACGACGTTTCGAACGGTCTCCCTCGCGGGAACGGGACCGTGAACGCGATCGTGATCGGGACCGGGAACGGGAACGGGAACGGGAACGGGAACGCGAGCGCGAGCGTGAACGTGAACGTGAACGGGAACGAGAAAGGGAGCGTGAACGGGAACGCGATCGCGATCGGGAACGAGAACGTGGTCGCTCACGGGAGCGGGACCGGGAACGTGATCGCGAGAGAGACCGCGACAGGGAACATCGAGAGCGATCGAGAGAACGGTCGCGTTCCCCTCGGCGGCATCGTGCCCTTAGTCGCGATAGGGACATGAATCGGGGAACGAGACGAAATTTCCCCTCCAGGCGTCACGGAAGCCGTGATCGGGATGATGACAGTCGGTATCCGAAAAGGCGAAAGAGCAGTGACTACGGGGAGAATCGAAATAATAATGACGTAGGCTTATTACGAGCATGTGGGAAGGTTAAACGAACCTAACTATTGTTTGTTTTGTTGTTTTTTTGTTCCCAGAAAAAAGACGATGACGATGATCCCGAGATTAAGGCGTATCGGTTGGAGATCGAAAAACAAAAGGCGATCCGTGAGAAAATTCTCAAAGACAAAGAGATGCGACGCAAACAAGCAGCCGAAGAAAACAAAAAGAATAAATCTTCGGTGCGTAGAATTTGTTTCTGAACTTATTCACTTAGAATTGATTTCCACGGGGGCTAACCTTATTTTTATTACAGGACAGCAGATCCGAAGAACCAACTCCGAAGTTTACACCCATTGTGGTAACTGAGAAGAAAATTATTTCCCTGAAAAAGAAGTCCGATTCGTCATTGAGCTCAGATAAAACTTCGGAAAGGCATTCTTCGTCCAACCACGAATCATCATCCAGGAAGCCGTCACTGCCAACCGAACACAGCAAGAAGACACTGTCGTTGTCGTCGACGTCATCGTTATCTACCCAGATCGAAAATGATTCACGTAAGCCGTCGTCATTTGCTCCGGCACCAACACCGGTGGCTTCGCGTACTCCAAGTCCTCCCAAGCGCAAGATTATCGATAATCGTGATGAGCTGGATCTGTTCCCAGACGAGTATGAGGAAGAGTTACTCCGGGAACCGACTCCGTCTCCGCCTAGAGAGAAACCTTATACCAACACTAGCAGCAACACTGGAAGTAGCAGCACTAATCGGGGGGATAGTGGATTCAGCTCCAGCAACCGTCGAATCGTGTTGAAACCGGTATCCGGGTCCGATTCACGCCACAGCGACAGGGACAAGCCACATACTAAAAAACTGAGAGTATTTGATAGACTAGATAAGCGGATAGGTGTCAATGATGCGGACAAACGCAAACTTCAAAGGTTAGTCAAGGATAATTGAGACAGCTGAGAATGGGATTTAGTTTGCTCGACACAAATTATTATCTAAGTGCACGCGTGTTGACCCTCGTTTAACAATTTATATTAATTTTTTTTGTGTTGACTCCAGGACATTCTTTAGTGTAATTTATTGTACAGACAAGAGTCAAAGTTTATGTCAAGCTGTGTAGGTATAAGTAACATTTATTACGTTTAGCATTAGGATTTTACTGTCACAAACTAGTAGCGTTTTAATTTGCTAAATAATTATAGCCTGTTCTCGCCGAGACGAGCTTGTTTCGAGAGTGAACGAAACAATATTATCACTGAAATAGGCTTAAGTTATACAGTTGTAAACAACTAGGTCTGCTAACAAATTAAAGGGCAACATTTTCTTTCGTCTGCCGTATTATCCCGTAACTACCATCTGTCTCGAGATAAATTAGAGGTCTCGGTCAGAAATCCTATCACAGTTTTAAGTAAGTTTCGTGAACACGCTTAACTTCCCGTCTACTTTGTAAGTTTACTGTAATGAAACAAAACAAACAGAAACTGTGAGAGTTAGTCGTTAGGCATTAATTAACAAAATTTTCAACTAAGAATAATCATGCCGAAAAATTTAGAAGGAAGATAAATTGCATACGAACATACAAACACAAATCAAAAACTAAAACTGTCCTATCAATAGGCGGTCAAAGAGTGAACAAGTTCTACCGCAGGAAAAAGAAAAGTTGGCATGCCTACCTTCTCTCCTGTATTTTTCCCGTTATTTGTTTTGTTTTTTTTCCAACAGGATCTCGCCATTAATTGTAGTTTCCCGCTTCAGCTTGGACTGTAACAATAACGTCAGCCGCGCGGTACAAGGCGATTTCCGTAGTACACATACTCGGGAGGAAAAAGCAACTAAAATCAGTAACGCTATTGTAGCGAAACAAGAACAGTTTCCAGCCATCGTGCGCCGTCCATCGAAACAGCATACGACGAACGGTCAAGATGATCATCATCGGCCCACTGGCACCGGACAAATAAGTCCAAAAAAGAAAAAAAAACTAAACGACACCCCATACCAGAACGGGAGAAATACCGGAGTAGAAAGGCAAAGAGACTGAATGAAATTGTCTGATTGTAGCATACTGAAGTTTTTTCGTATCTTATTTTTTGTATTATATTATAGCGATTAAAAGTGTTATTGTAAATATATTTTTTGTGTTGGTTGTGACAAAATTATATTCAGTAGTTCTTAGCGATCAATTAATGTTAACTTGATTTATTAGCTAGTACTTGATCTTAGTGTACTCCGTTCCGTCGCGATTGTACTTTTGAACTTTATTATCTTCAAAATGATCAAAAATTTAAATCGTGTCACTAATTTTAAAGCATGTCGAATAGAAATAAAAATTGTTTCTGAGATTTATGTTTCATTTCTCTAAAATGCTATTACAAGGGACGCCGTTCTTCGCATAATTTATTTATTTTGAGAAATATTCGATATATGTCGTTTTTCATTGATTCCACTCTCTCGGTTCCAGTGTTTTGTCCTGAACGTCGAT
Organism: Malaya genurostris; assembly: GCF_030247185.1. Taxonomy (NCBI): domain Eukaryota; kingdom Metazoa; phylum Arthropoda; class Insecta; order Diptera; family Culicidae; genus Malaya; species Malaya genurostris. The sequence goes on from NC_080572.1 coordinate 48,337,205, forward strand.
CAATGAAACGTTTTGGTAATGTTTGGTTTGCACACTTGCTGCTTGGAAAAGAAAACGGGTGCGAATCACGACCCAACAGAAGAAGAGAAAGTATGAAAGTGTATGAAACAGCGAAAAATTAAAATTTTGAAAAAACTTTCGCCCTGACGAAGGTTTCGAACCTCCACCCTTCTTCTTACCGGGGAGATGCTCTACCAACTAAGCTACTCTGGAACATGTTTACACGCAGAAAAATACAATGTAAATTAAAAAAAAATAGCGTATTTTTAACAACACTATTTCTGCTTGTTCAAGAGCTTGTGGCGATTTATAGCTGAAATAATGGATTTAACATGCTGGCTCTTATTACCGGAATCACTACACGGTGAAAACCAAGTGAAGTGATTGTGACCCTTATTATCGGTATCACTTTACGGTGGAAATCAAATGGAGTAAATGTATGTTCTTATTAAGGAAGTTGTTTCAGAAAAAAAGTAATTACGTGACTGAGCTTGTCATTATTATTAACATCACGTCACTAACATTTTGTTTGAAAAAATATCTTTTTCACTACAGTGAACGCTACATTGTGCGTAATACTGGTAATAAGTAAAATCAAGTGAAGTGATATGCAAGTGAAGTGAATGTGAAAGTGGAAGTGAGAACGGTAATAAGGGCCGCTAACTAAATACTATAATAATGTTGAATTCAATGTTGACAGTTTATTAAATAAACAGCGATATTTAATCATTCTACATTTTGTTTCCGTTGAAATAAATATTGATCTTTTTGTCTCAACACAAAATACTTACTCACCTTGCTTTACCTATCACCCTAGTCCAGTGGAGTTCTCTTCTGTATCTAGCAAACATTTCTATGAAGCTCGATCCATGCCCGCTTTTTGCCAGCCGCTTAAGGTACGAATACTTCGTAAATCACCCTCCATCCATCGAGCCACCTTGCCCACAGTGCTCCTATTTTTTGTGCCTATCGGATCAGATTTAAGAACCATTCTCACTGGACTGTCGTCCGGCATCCTGATGACATGTCCAGCCCATCGCAGTCGTCTGAAATGGGCTGAGCATGTCATCTTCAAGCAACTGTTGCAATTTGTTTATCGAATTTTCACACTATCGGCGACCATACCACTGGAAATACATTTCGTTGATCCACACAGGACACTGGACAATAACTTTCTTTAATACTTATGATATACCGTAGAGTACAATTTATACAGTATAGCTAATAACATGTTATTATCATACAATTATCATTCTTCACATTGGTTTTCAATAAAAATAATGAAACCATTCAGAATAGTGTAGAGTCGTAGGGAAGGGTTTTTGTAACGTGATTTAAAAAAAATTCAGAAAATAGTTTCGAAGATTTCTGTTGCATTGATACACTACATTTGAATTTAAGTTAGTGAAAATCTATTCAATCATATGTGAGAAAGTGAAGTGAGTTCCATTTTACCATATTTGATTATTATTGCCGGTATTTCCGGAACCAAAAGCTGGATATCGGCATAGTGACATTCGGTTCATTCAACCATACACTAATACGAACTACAAATTTATTTACGGTTCTCTATGACGATTTGAGTTTTGGAAAAAAGTGCTTGGATAAAATTCAGCAAATCATTTATGGGACTATCAATGGTTTATTTCAGGGGTTCCCAAACTATTTTGAGTCATGGACCACTTTACTAATATTAACTTAGGCCTCAGACCCCCATCAACAAATTCTTTTGAAAATTCAATTTCTTGCTTTTTTTAATATTGATGTAAAATACTCACCAATTTCTGCGGATGGTCAAATAAACACAAGTTTTTTAGCGTAAATATTTCAAATAACAACATATATCAAATAATAGGGGGTCGATTTCTAGACCTCGTCGACCCCCATAGTCAGTTTTCGTCTACGTCGACCCCCGCAAAAAGGATATCGACCCCAAGGGGTCTATATTGACCACTGTGGGAACCCCTGGTTTATTTGGTTACAGAGTCTCATGGTTTGCCATCTAGAGAAAATCACTAGCCAATATAAAGAGGTAGCTTATGAACAAAGTATTCTTGAAATTGACGTTTTCATACTGAGCACCCTATCTCCGGAACGAGGGGTTTGGTTCGAATGAAAATTTAGATATTCTCATGGCATCTTAAGAACTTTTATCTCCGAGAAAAGTGAGTGACATTATTTTCCCATTTTTGGTGCATTATTTTCACATTTTTATGCATATTCACCCTGTAATTCCGGAACCGGAAGTTGGATCCAAAAAAATTCCGGAACTTTGTATGGGACAATATGCCCTTTTATATAAATCTAAGTTTGTGAAAATCGGTTAAGCCATCTCCGAGAAAAAGGGAGTGACATTATATTCACATTTTCAATGCACTATTTCCATATTTTTTGTGCATATCACCCTATCAAGTTGGATCATATGAAATTCAGAAACTTTGTATGGGACCGTAAGACCTTTCATTTGAATTTAAGTTTGTGAAAATCGGTTCAGCAATCTCTGAGAAAAGTGAGTGACATTATTTTCACATTGTTGGTGCATATCACGCTGTAATTCGGGAACCGGAAGCCGGATCGAGATGAAATTCAGGAACTTTCTATAGGATCATGAGACCTTTCATTTGAATTTAAGTTTGTGAAAATCGGTTCAGCCATCTCCGAGAATAGTGAGTGACAATATTTGTCACACACAGACATTTGCTCAGCTCGTCGAGCTGAGTCGAATGCACTATGGTCCGAAACGGGAAATTAGCGTGACAAAAATATTTTCACTATTGAATATTAAATATTGAATATTGAATAAGTTTTTTGTAGTTGGTGTCACAAAAGTTGTTTGTAATCATTTTACTCATTTTAACAAACTTTGGGTTTTTGGGTTTCATTAAGTGCTTTGACTTACAACAAATCTATTTTCGGCTGTAGTTTTTGTGTGTCTCATTTCTCGGAAGGACAATGTATGGAATGAGTTTTTGGAAGGTATTTTTAAAACTAATTTAAATAAGTTAAAAAAATAACACCCATCCAATTTTCTCTTAAACTTTTACTTAGGGGCTGTTCACAAAAGACGTCACGCTTTTTTTGGACATTTTTGACTTCCCACCGCCCCTTTGTCACAAATTGTCACAGCAACAAAGACCCCCCATCCCCCCTATGTCACATGTCACGAATTCAAAATAAATAAAATTCATCTCAATACATACTCAATATGTATGACAAACCATACAAATATGAGGGAAAAATCGATTTATTACATGCTGGCATAAGATTAAAAAGTACCACTAAAACTACAAAGCCATCGAAATTATTGTATTAGTATTAATATATAATTTGATAAAAGTATTTGATTGGAATTGATGAAACATTTAAATCATCTGTTTTAATCCTTCTAGGGGTACACAGATATATTATTTCTTTAGCTAAGGAATAATATTTCCTTAGTGTAGCATACAGGGCTGAGAAAATAAAGATCAAAACCTCATCAAATCGAGATCACTGCCAAAGAAGATCATTTGTGATCTTACTTAATAAAGATCACTTCTGATCTGATCTTTCCAAGATCAGTTGACCAGTGATCTTTAAATCACATCGATCAAAATCGGTACTCATCTTCCGTCACACAAAATCGGTAGTGATTTTGAGCTAAAATGATTCTTGATTCATGTAAGTTCAATCATTGAATGATTCGATCATCTTTGATCTTGGTGGAGGAAAACCACATCTGCTTACTACCTATCATTAGATATCCGAAAGTTAAAAAATTCATAAATCCAAGCGATTAGTGCACCCAAACTCATATGTACTGACTAAAATTGTCAGTGCAAAACTTAAGTTAAACCGTTTGAAGGCATCTTTTTTTTACTCATATTAAGCAAATTTATTAATTTTGCTAATTTACTCGCCCCTCCGTGTACTTTTGTTAATCACAACAGAAATGATTTCCTGCATTATTCATTTCCGAATTTACAAGAAGAAGCTTTTACATCAACAAATACACTTTTTCCTATAGAATGTAAACGTTTATTGTGAAGATTTTTTCAGGAAATAGGGCAAAGCAGTATTACCACTAGGCATTCCAAAAATGCTATCATTGAAAATATTGGACGTCACATTCCAACAACCCTCCCCCCTCCCCCCTGTCACAAAAGGTCACGTTTTGTGAAACACCCCCCTCCCCCTTGCGGCGTGACGTCTTTTATGGACAGCCCCTTATATTATGACCTTTCAGGAGCCGCATAGGATACATTTTTATCGATCTGGCATCTAATGAATATTGATATTTGAAGTTTGAATAGTTTTTGATTAAAAAATAATCATAACTTTTTACTGGTAGCTATGAAAAAGCTTGGTTGAACAAAAAAAAAAGCTTGGTTGAACAAAAATGCACAACAACTATTCTGAAGACAACTTTTCCGTAGAACGTTTCACAAAAAAAATGAATTTTCAGGAGCCACCCTACTTTTATTCGGTAAAATTGATGTAACTCGATCAAATGAAAAGCTAGAGAGGTGCTTTTTTTCAGCAAAGTTGCTCAAAATAAAATTTCCTACAACTTTATTGTACAACAAAATCATTTTTGAATTCAATTAAGAAAGTTAGATTTCAGATTTCAATATAAATGAGGACCATCCTAGAAACATTTTTCATCAAAAGGAGCGCCATTTGATTACAAACAACTTTTGTGAAGACACCAACTACAAAAAACTAATATGCAATAGTGAAAATATTTTTGTCACGCTAATTTCCCGTTTCGGACCACTGTGGAATGGTCTATGACAATCGGCCCTCCAGGTCTCGGTTCAAAAGAAGTCGGTTTTTGCAGTGATTGTATAGCCTTTCTATATGAGAAAGGCAAAAATGGAAAAAGTAAGAAAGGTTTTCATTTGCTGATACAACTTTTTGAAAAAGTTATCGAGACGTACGTTATTATGAGCGATTAATGCGGTGAATCGAAACGATCAACTAACATACACTTATACCACTCGAGACAAGCGTCACGTACACAGCGGCAAACGATCAAGTGAAAACGTTTCACTGTTTCAACTGAGCAACAAATTATAAGCGTGATGCGGAATGAAAGAGCGTACCTGCACGCGTACTTTGCACAAAATAGCAACATTCAGAGAGTCCAGAGACTGGTTGTTAATGTGGAGAAGTTCCAGCAAACTTTAAACCTACTCCAACCTCCACCAGACGACGTGCGCAAAGAGCGCGAGCGGATTCGAAAACAAGAATGAATAACAGATATGATAGTAGCAACCGTCGCGGTTTCTGCTGTAGCCCAGTTGGATCTGAGACATCAGGTCCGTGAGTCTCGTTCCTACGTTGCAAACGGCTAGGGGAAGGAACGTGTTTTTGTGATTTACGGTGGCGCGTAGCTTTTGCGTGTGGATTTTGGAATTTGGCAGCTTTGTTTCCGTGTGCCTAAACAAAATTGCGAAGTGTGACATGATTAATCAGTGAACGTGGATGCGTGTTTTTTCTTTTTCTGAAGCGGTTCCACGGAAACTCCAATCGCGAGACGTGTTGATTATTTATTAATGATCATTACTGCTTAGCTATCCAGAGGCCAACTTTGCTGGATGCGATTAGGATTAATTCCCACCGGGAAATGTTGGACCGTTCCTAAGATTTCCAGCTGAACAGCAGTGAAGGGTAGTGAATAAATCGAGGTTAATTGTTTGCCATGATCACGGTATTCTACGATATACGGTTGCTAATTACGGTGACAATCGAAGTGTCGTTCAGAAATCAAAGCATAGGTGGTGCAAATCAAGTCCTCTTCGTTGGAGTTTAATTGGAGCAACGAAACGCATGTTGCTGTTCATCGTAAACAGCAAATGGAAGCGAAGCTTTTAATTCCGTGTCACCTCCCGTTATCTGTGTCACGCTTACCAATGAAGAGAGAGTGGTTTTTTGTTATTCACCTGACGGCTTGCTTTTTATAGTAGAAGTGAAGTGGAGGTGTAGTAGCCAGTGCATTGTTTGAATGAAAAATTAGCCTGATTGCATTTGACTCTTTCTCCAACTAATTGAGTGGCTCAATGATAAGAAATGAAAGTGTATTCACAGTGGTAGAAATTTAGTGAAAAAATTGCGCAAAAGTTAAACGAATCAAGTCAATCGAAACAGATGACCATGCGTTTGCCTCCAAGTGATGCTTAGAGTTAAACAAAGGTTAATTGGCCAATTGATACAACCGTTGAAGCTACGGAGCACCTACGGGTGGACGACTGTTTGAAAAACAAGTGAAATTGATGACAAGGAAATCTAGCTCAAATTTCACGCGACGAAAAGTAGAGAAGCCGGATGAATTTTGAAAGAAGAATCGCAGCCTGAATCAGATGAATCACGCAACACGCACACTAATCTCATGAAGAGAGAAGAACACATGAGATTTACGTCGCGTCAACTTCCAGGCGTCACTATTGACTACTATCGTAAGCAGCTGAAAAAACCGTGAAACTGTATTCCACACAACGTAGAAAATCTGCCGCTATGGCACAGTTCAAAGATAACTCATGGGTAAGTACCTATACCAGTTTTTGTATTAGGGTTAATTATAATTAGATACGCCGACTTAGTGCGATAAGATCTTGGTAGAACTTGGTTCGACAGCTTAGTGAGTAGATGCACCGTGTGCAATATATTTTTTATAATACAATCAACAAACGCATTCTACCTGTATGCTATCTATGATGTAGGAGCTTGCAGATAATAGAAGGGGCTTAGCTTGTTAACACTTTGGATGTTGATTTTTTGGTAATATTAGTGAGCTTGGGGATCACAAAGAAAAACTATCCAATTGTTGCGAAAACCGACTTCCGAACCGAAGGCCGAGTGTCATACTAGTTGACTCAGTACGTCGAGATCAGAAAATGTCTGTGTGTACGTAACAAAACTATGCACTCGATTTCCTCGGAGATTTTCTTAACCGATTTTTACCTCCGGCTCAGTAACGAGGTTGAATTTTTTAGAACCTAAATTCAAATGAAAGGCTATATAGTTCCAAAGAACACTATTCCAACTATTGGTATAATTCTTCAGTTGGATCGGTCTAGTTAGTTGATGTGCTAAGACATTGACTTCGTGTACACCGGATCTCAGTTGCTAGTTCCGGAAGTACCGAAAACAGTGGTCGGTTACTCCATAGCGGAAATCACTCCAATTTCTGAAGGACGGCTAGACCGTTTTCACAAACCTAGCTTTAGATGAAAGGTGTTATGGTCCCGTAATTTGCTGTAGAATTTTATTCGGTCCCGGTTCGGGAATTACAGGGTGAAGTGTGATGAAAATTTTGATTTTTTGTTTAGAGTGACAAGGCAAAAAGGTTTAGAGCGACATCGAATTGACGTCGACTGTACCAGTTCCCGGTTCCCAGTTCTAGAAGTACCGGAATTAGTAATTCAAAGCTTCAAAACGAAATTTACTTCATTTTCTCAGAGACGACTAGAACGATTTTCATAAACTTAGGCTCAAGTCAAAGGTTTTATGGTCCCATAGGATGTTATTTAATTTCATCTGATTTCCGGTTTCGGAACTGTAAGGTGGAAAATCTAAATTTGACTCATAATTGTTCACAAATTGAAACGGTTAATTTAGTTTATTCCCAAATAAACTCAAGCTTCTATTCAAGTTTCAAATAATTTTTTTTTAAAGAATCCTCTAGTGATATTTGTGAAAATATGAGAAAGGTGAATTGAAACCGTTTTTTTACATTAGAATAAGTCAATCGATTTGCTATATTTTTGATCTCGTTTGCTCAGTCTTTTTGAACGTTAACGTCTAATAACGTGAATATTTAACATTATTTCCATCGCGATGTTGTGTATACCTTTTTCGACCAAAAGATGTCTTTTGACAACTTTGCGTTTGAGTGCAAATAATAGCCCAAACTGCTGGGATTTCTAATTATCAGTTGAGTATAGATATTTCGAGCGGCAGTGGGTCATATGACCGAAAGCCATTTCGCCGAAAGTAGTTTCGCCGAATGCCATTTCGCCGAAAGTCGTTTCGCCGAATAGGTCATTTCGCCGAAAGGGTCATTTTGTCGAAAGGGTCATTTCGCCGAAAGGGTCATATCTCCTGCATGTTATGTCTCCTGTATAACTGATGTGCACAGCCACATAACCGACGCCAGCTGAATCGGCCGCCGAACCGCCGTCGGAGGCGGCGGCCTCTTGCATACAAAGCTGTAACCGCCTCGTTTGCCCAGTCTACTCAAAGCTAGCTTTCTTTGCTTTAGTTAGGTCCGAACGAACGGTAGCGAGGTCGGACAGCACATGGATCAAAACGATGTGGCGTAGCCGCATTAGATATTTTTTTCATTTTCACTTAATAAACGGAAAATACCGCCTACATTTGACTAGCAGATACACCTATGCAATTGCTTTGATTCTTAGTAGCTAATAGTCAACAAGTTTTCTTGGGAACTACTTTCTAAGGTTTATGAATCAATCTTTATTCAAGAAGTACAATTGTAGGTCAACAAAACGGGTGTTAACGCTATCATCTTTCATCTTTCTTTATTTTAAATCAATTCTAATTACGATTTTAGGACGATTTCAGGATTCGGCGAAATGACCCTTTTGGCGAAATGGCTTCCGGCGAAAAGGCATTCGGCAAAATGGCATTCGGTGAAAAGACCCTGATCCATTTTGAGCAGTATAACGAGAACACAATTAAAAAATATTACTTTACTCATTTTTATTAGAAAAGTTATCGAACATTGTAATATGATATCATCCTATTATTTCAGATTCATACAATGTAACAAAACAAAACGTGATTTTAAAAATAGCATTGTAGTAAAATTTTGCCTAATTCAAAACCACAACTTTTACAAATCTACGGTTACTCTGAAGCTTGAGTCATTTATTATGTGAACGCATTAACATACTGTTTAATATAGAAACCATGTTAATGGAATAAAAAGGTTAAGTATTCAAATAAAAAGCAAAAAACATATGCCGATTTGATTTTGATGAAATCTTGGAATTTTCCTTTCAATATCGCTCATCATATTTTAGACACTTTTTTTTTTGCTAATCTGTTAAACCGTTTTGTTCCATTATATTATAAACTGTGTCGCATCCGGAATTACCTTCTTGAACTCATGTTTTAACTAATCCAATATTTTTCAAATAGGCAGAATTGAGGGTAGTTGTAAGGATTTGACGTCCTTTTCGAAGAAATGCATCCCGTTGTTTCAATACCACTGTAGCACTTTTCCGCTAAGTTTTGCTTATTTGAAATTGGAACAAACTTTTGCTCATATGGTGGCGCTCTTGGTGGACGGATTTGGAAGTTCTTGGCGCCCACGTGTCGGGAATTTTGTCAGCTTCACGTATGATTTTTGACATTCCGCAAAACGACTGTACTTTGTAAACAATCAACATGGAAGCCGAAATAAGGGAAAAAATTGTGCACAGTTAATTGGAAAATCCATTGTGGTCTGCATCTAGGCTAGCTAAACAGCTGAAATTGCCCAGAAATACCGTATGGCGCGTTATCAAACGGTATAAGGAAACATTGACGACGATTCGGAAGCCTCAAGTCAATCGTCGGAGTGGAACTGTTGACCGGAAACTGCGTGGTAAGATTTTGAAGACGATTAAGTTGAATCCTAATCTGTCGGACCGTGATTTGGCCAGCAAATTCGGTGCTGCCCATAGTACCGTGAGGCGAACTCGACTCCGGGAAGGAATCAAGTCGTATCGAGCTAGCAAACAGCCAAATCGGACCATAAAACAGAATAGTGTGGTCAAAATTCGTACTCGGAAACTATATGACCAGGTGCTGACCAAGTTCGACGGGTGTCTTCTGATGGACGATGAAACCTATGTCAAGACTGAATTCGGGCAAATCCCAGGTCAAAAATTTTACTTGGCAACGGCTCGGGGGGATGTTCCAGCCAAATTTATATTGGTTTTTGCCAATAAATTTGCAAGAAAATTTATGATTTGGCAGGGCATTTTCAGCTGTGACAAAAAAAAAACGAAAGTTTTCGTTACACATAAGACAATGACATCGGAACTATACCTTATGATAAAAAAAGAACCGGAATTTTAATTTTAAAATTCCCGCGCTTGTCCAATCGGTACACTTTTATTCTCTCTACACATTCTGTCAAATTTTGACGCATATCGTACGATTAGTTTTTGTTTGGCGTCTATACAAAGAAGTTGAAAAATTTTCGTGTGGCGATTTTTATAATGGATGAAAATTTAGAACAACGTGCGTGCATCAAATTTTTTGTTGCAAATGGATTTAAGTGTTCCGAAACGTTGAAAATGTTAGAAAAGGCCTTTGGTGAATCGTGTCTAGGAAAAACACAGGCATACGAGTGGTATAAACGCTTCAAAGGTGGTCGTAAAGGCTTGGATCATGATGAGATCCCTGGCCGCCCAACAACATCTGTTACTGAAGAAAACATTGAATCGGCGAAGCAAATCGTGTTGCAAAATCGTTCTGTACCGATTAGAGAGATTGCTGTGTTGTTGGGCATCTCTTATGAAACAGCCGAACACATTTTAACTGATGTTTTGGGTTTGAAACGCGTCGCTTCCCGACTGGTGCCAAAAAAGCTGAATTTCATTCAAAAACAGCGTCGTGTGTGCGTTGGTTGTGTCGCAGTTTTTGGCCAAAAACTCAACCAATATCATCAACCAAGCACCGTACTCTCCAGATATGGCCCCGTGTGACTTTTTCCTCTTCCCCAGACTCAAATTGCCATTGCGCGGAACGCGTTTTGAGACCATAGAGACCATAAAAGAGAATTCGCTGCTTGACTTAAAGGCCATACTTTCGCGGCCTATAAAACTTGTATGGAAAATTAGATCAAGCGTTGGTATGCATGTATTGCCGCAGGAGGAGAGTACTTTGAAGGCGATAATAAAGAAATTTATTAAAAATTGAAATTTTGCGTTTTTAATAAAATTCTGGTTCTTTTTTGATCATAAGGTACCAAAAAGAGCGTCTCCATAAATGAGTTTTGCCGTTCATTCGATCCCACGACCATCCCGTAATGTTTTGGCCAAATTTGGCAAGCTGTCATTGCAGCTTTACAGTTTGTTCCGAAAAACCTTAACCCACCCAACTGCTCCCAGTTCCGCCCTATTGAGAAATACTGGGCAATCATGAAGAGGAGACTCAAGGCAAAGGAAAAGGATGTCAAAGACATCAATCAGATGACGACCTGGTGGAATAAGATAGCTAAAACGATGGACGAAGAAGGTGTGCGCCGCCTAATGAGCCATGTTACAGGAAAAATTCGAGAATTCCTTCGAAACCGCGACGAATAATTTTATCCGTATTTTTTCTTAAAAGTATGAAGAAAACGCTACATTTGTATGAAAAAAGATCTTGAATTCAATAATAAATAACTGAAATACAGGCAATTGTTTTTGTTCCAATTCTATCTGAAGCAAGCTTTATTGTGACAGCTTCCCAAATCAGGCCATAACTTGACTGGCTCATTGTGAATTTCAATGTGCGAAATAATACACTCTTTCAGATTCTTCTACTTGTACATCCGAATAAAGTTCATCAGTTTATGGTCCCTTCAGTTCTTGTTCATCACGAGAACCCGCCACTGCAAATACAAATAGAGCAAAAGTATTTTTGTGTGAATTTGAACGCTTCACGCGATAGATTTAGCTAATTTCAGCGACCTTGCGGTTTTTGAACTTGACCTCGTCAGAATTTCGAAGTGAGTATCTAAGTTTACAGTTCTCGGCTTAAATTACGTACAACTTCTTTGAAACAAAATTAATCCTGTCGAAATGTTCAACACTGAAAGAGGAAACATTTCCTAAGTTGCTCTGTTATCTAAACAATACTTTATTGAGCACCTTTTGCATACGTTCCGGGTTGGCAGTTCAATGCATAGAGAAGCACCGGCCTTACAAACCAGCTGCCGTATGTTCGAGCCCCGACCTGGAGGGATTCGTAGTGTCAGTAGAATCGTAGCACCAGCCATGCAATGGTTCTGTACACTCTGAGTCGGCTGCGAAGTCTGTTGAAACAGAAGGTTAAATTCCACTACAGGAATGTAATACCAAGGTTTTGCTTTGACTGATCAACGATTTAGACTTTTTTTTTTAATATTTTGTGGTAAGTTCATCTCCTGAGTTAAAAAACTACAAGGATCAGCCCCATGGGGTTGTTCGAGCTCAGTTCAATCAATCGTCACACTTTTAAATCCGCAATTGCACGAGAGTCTGCTTAGATTGATCTTGATTAGGAACCAACATCGAACATGGTTTGTTTTATAGCCGACGAAATCTTTGTACATACTTGCGATACGGATTTCAATATTTAAGCTTCTTTTCGCCAAGCTTGTGTTCAAGTTTTGTATGCAAGCAGTTATTTGTATAGCATTAAGTTTCTCTACCATTCTGCGATTTCAGTTGAAGCGATAAACTTTTTTTCATTATCAATCGAGTTCATCTTATATAAATTAGAAATTAATCTTAGGCACTCAAAATTTACTCTGGGTAGTTGTCAATTTCACAGGCGAAACGACATAACATGGAATTTCATCCGAGCTTGCATGACACAAGATTAGAGCATACCAATTAAAGCTTCAAATCGTTTGATGGCACTTTTTGTCTTGCTGTCTAGCAACAACCTACCTCTAGCATGCTACGCGGAGGACTGAAACGTTAGCTATAATTTCGCTTGTATTTTTAGATTCGCGTACTTCCAACAGCTTCGCTTTTGCGTCGATTGACCAATCAGAACGATGCTTTCCCTTTGATATATCGCTTACTCCTTCAAAACCGTCGTCTATGGCAGGGAAATCCGGTATGCCGGAGATTTTTAGAAGACAAAATAAGACACTGCTCGCTACTAATCAAAACTTCAATCATTTATAATTGAAAATACGTGGCTTGATACATTCAAATCGAATCTTAGAAATGTTTTCGATCAAATAATGAAATAATATTAATAATTGATACAAAATATACTGAGCTGTAAGTGTTTAAAACCTGACCACATTTCTACGTGTATTTTTCCTTGAGTTTTTGATTTGCACCCCTATATAGAAAATAAAGATAATCAAAATCTCACGAGAAATATTTTCACCTGTTGTTTCTTTGCACAGAACCCACATAAAATACATGCATCCGCCGTCTATAGTATTTACATTTCACTCTGTACTTTCTTCCCATTTGGTCGGTCATATCGACCCTAAATACTGTGATGTTATGAAATTTGATGGAAAAACATATGTCTTCAACTTAGCACAAGCAGTGTTGGTGATTGCCGATAATTTGACAGAAGCTGTTCGATATTTATCTATATTGTATACAACATTTTCAATCCGGTAGAAGATGCTACAAGAACTCGTGTCTCTCAATGCATGAACCGTGAGAGAATATTTCTACATATCTTCGCTCCACTTCATACTCTGAGTATTTCACGGCCCCAAAAAAAAATACAGTCTGATAATGTTTGGTGCTTTGTGGAATTTACCAAGAGAGAATCGCAAGTTCACAATTATCGCAGAAAATTGAGTCGATGATTCGACTTGATAATTCTCATACTAGGTTGCAATATTTTAAAACCCTTGTGTGGAGCATTCACATACATTTCCATAGACACAACTTATACAAAGTTTATATGCACATAGTTAGCACAAGTTGCAATAGTAAAATGATTCTATCGCAATTATCAACTGCCCATGTAGAATCGGATCGCGAAACGAGATTAAGCGACCGTTTGTTGCTTCAGAGAGAATCCTCACAGCAGTGTGCTAACCTTTGATTCTCAGACAGGTCATCGAGAGAAATTCGCTCTCGCACTGGTGTTCATTCTATGTTAAATGAACCATGCCGGTTTTTTGTTCCTGCGATGGTATCCCCCTCTCTTTGATGGCACAGATTGAATCATGTGAAGAGTTGCTAGTGAGTGTTCTTTGATACCATAAAAACCATCCTTGAGCACAAGTACGTTTTTGTACACTGAAATCCTTAGGGTGTCAAAAGATAAGTGACAATTATTCCCATCCGTATTCAGCAGTATTTGCCCAGGTCGGCAGTTCAGAGTATAAGGCGTTTAAAAGCCAGATGTCGCATGTTCTAGTCCTGGCTTGGAAGGATTGTTAGTGTCCGTAGGATCGTAACACTGGCCATGGAATAGTCGTTTACACTTATGAGTCGGCTGCAAAGTGTGTTGCTCTCATTACCTCCGCCGGTAACCGGTGTCATTTTTGTTTCGTATTCATGTCATCTCGTTCTGTCTCTGACAGTACCCACCCGCCTTGGTGTGATGCGACAACCAAGAATTGTGCATGAAAGTGTCTCTCCGACTGAGCAGACTGGATGCTTCATTCGGTTTTGCATCTGGCGCAAACTTCTACAGCGTCAGCTTTTGGAATTCTTCTTCTTCTCCCTTCTGGTTGTCGCCATCTCACTTGAGGTGACTTCGATGGATGGCACAGCAACTTAGGCTATATTGCCAGTTAGTTTTCGTTTATAGTCCAATGATCTTTCTTTTCACTGGATTACCAGCGAAAACCTCGTTGCGTTTCATCATCGAGTCACCAAAGTACGGATCATTTTTTTTATTTCTCGCAGAGTACTTGAATTTTGCCAGCGCAGTTCACTCGTTGAGAGTTTCACCGAAAGTCCTTGGAATTTTTACCGACCTCGTTTCGTTTGTACACGTGGTGATAATACTATAGGTTCAGGAAACATCCAGAAAGGCCGTTACATTCATTGCTAGTATTTTAAAGGTAACTGAAAGCGATTGCCTATAACCGAATAACCTAGAAATCAATATTATATAAAGGCAAGCAATGCATTACTGCACTATAAACTACTACAAGCGAAAGTTTCAATTTAAGCTGTTGATTTCCCATGCGCAGAATACAAACCGATCTTCAAAGCGTTATGCTATCCGCTACACGTGATACTTTCTTATTTGGTAAAATACCCCACAATTATGTACCAAACTGCAAACTTCCAATGCAAAAAATGGAATTAAGGAAAGTGGCCACACGAGAGCTCTTCCCAACAGATAATAATAGCGACCAGATGCTCGATCGTATCTCACCACCATCGGATTTCAGTTTCATTTAAGCGCTACTGAATGGAACCCAAATCCAAAATGTGATTCCGTGGCCGCCGAAAATGACCGACAATGGCGATGAACAATGCCGATGTACCTACATACTATTCCAGTCACGCCTACCCGAAAAAGCTGTGAGATTGATCGCCAACCAGCCAGCAGAAAAAGTAAAACGGATTGATCGGACCGGTGAGAGCTGCATGTAAATGTCATCCAATGATCGCTCCTTCCTGCCGCATAGCCAGATCCCGCCCTCGTTTCCAGGCTATATGACCGACGATCGCGATCAGTTTTTGGGACGAAGAAGCCCCACTAGTCATCGTCAAGGTGGACCACTTTCAGTTTCGTGTACTGAAGTATATTAACAAGCATAATTCAGCGGGTTATTATTTTGACCGCATGTACCGCACTGTAATCTTGCGATTGCCCACAGGCTAACGACAATATTAGCTCACGTCACAGTCGACGACGACGTTGTTACCATACAAATTATGGTACTTTAGCATAATTTTACGGCCGGCATTTGTTGTGGCGGTCGCTTTTCCCGTTACGGGTGAAAGATTTTCGTGGATATTTTGAACCGCCAAAGGTCACGAAGTGTCCCTCGCTGAATCAGTATTACGCCAACTATCTCGAAGGTTTGATGGATGTTATAGTTTTGAGATTAACAGAAAAATCGGATTTGATATGGCATGGGCCATAAATTTATACATCGGATACGTAGAAGTGAAATCGGCCATGCCGAACCATAATCACGTGGTGGTTTGTTTCTAATTGAGATGTCTGCAGAAATCAGTCATCCGAGCTTTTGTTTTAGATTCAGTAAGGCCAGGTTCCTCCAAACAATTTTCAAAAAATCGATGAAATAATTTTCCGTAAATTTCTAGAAAAAACTCTTAGAAATGATACAGAAATAAGTCCCGAAGGTACGCGCGACTGAAGTTGAAGTTGGTAGAAAAATGGGGAACGGTGCGCGCCCAGGCACGATTAGTCACGACTACAAACTTTGATCGGCTTATTCTCAAAATCAATTTTTTTCAACTGGGTGTTACTCGTATTCTGAAACTATTGCACGTATCAACATGAGCCAAACGGCATTCTACTCGTTAGATGTCTCTCAAAGGTCGGAACAACAACCAGAAATATGAGCTGTTGTTTAAAAAAGGTTTTACCAAATAAAAGTGCAAAATGGCCGTCGGTGGAAATTTTTCATCCTAGTTCCGACCATAACCAATTCGTATTCTGAATATGAAACTGTTTTACTTTTTGCTTCCGATGATTGGTTTCCAAGAAATGATGACACCCTCCAAAAAAAACGAACGAGTTTTAGTAGTTATTTTTAGAGCGTTCATTTTGAGAAATTAAGGGTTAAATATTTACTTTCGTGTGTAAAAAGTATAATTTTGAAATATTGTTGAAACAATAAGTCAAATTAAAATAACTTACGTTTGCCTTTAAGGTCGGGCAAATGTGTAAATTCAGGAAACTGCAAGAAAAAGAAAACAGAAGCGTTGATTGAGAAATTACCAGCGCAGTAGTCTCATATAGTCAAGCATTTGTTCTTGGTTCGTAATAATGTCAAATCAAAATTGTGCTGAATAATTTTAAAATCTTTGTTCTATGACTCGTATCATCTGTTTGGATTTTGAAAACCAAATGTTGAAATGACTAATTCCCTTTATTTTCCGGGCTTCATCAAAACATAAACTGTTACTCCTAAGAATGCTTATTTTATTAACCACCCTCATTCTTGTTTACGTCCGTATCCGCAATACGACGAACGGGTACTTTCGAACGAATACGAATAAGCCATTCTTGTTTTCACTCGAATGAATTCGAACGCGACTCGTTTGCCACAAAATATTCAAATATCAGTAAACTTTTTAAAATAAATGCTAAGCCTTGATGTAATCAGTCCAATTCATGTGATTAACCATATGCGAAACGCTAGAATGTATGCCATTTTAGTTTCAAACGAAACGTGTATTCGAACATCATTCGTACGAACGAAATGTCCCATTCCCGTTTACGGACGAATAGACGAAATGCCGTGGTTTCGATTCGTCAGTTTAATGTTGCGAATCAACCGTTCGAACACATTGAAAAAAGTTTAACCGATCTCTAACAAAATTATTTTCGAATCTAAAGGTGATTTTTAATCAAATCATAAATTTGTGTTTTGCATAAATCATTTAGAAAGCAAAGCAGTATAGTAAAATGTTGTTTTTTTTTCTGGGGAGCCTTTGAATATATGCGAGGTTCAAAGTTTTTACGCATCAATTTTGCATCTATTAAGTACTTTATGGAAAATACGCCATGGGTAAACATGCTTTATTTTATATTAAATGCATGATTTTACCAATGAAATAAATATGTAGGCTATCGAAAACATGACAAAATTGCAAGGAAAATTCAACATATTTTTCGCAGATACTACTGATCGGACTGCTATTTCAAATGCTTTTTTTTACTTTGCACGAAGTTTAATTTGAAAATTTTATTTGCCGACTTGAATAAAATTGGTCCTGAGTACGATATTTATTTATTATGTAGCATTCGTCACTTCCTTGATGCTTGCAATCTTCCTTAAAAAACTACCTGCGCTACCGATCCTTCTTTTGCACAGGAATCGCGTACGTACACGTTCGAGTGAAAACAAGAATGGCTTGTTCGCATTCGTTCGAAAGCATGTTTTCGTCGTATGGTCGATACGGACGTAAGCAAACATGATGATACAAAATCAGTGAAAAAAAACAAGTCAAATAACAAATGATATCAAAGATTTTTATTTACAACTCAAATCTGTACCAGAACTGATAGTTTAAAGTTGGATGGGCGTTGTTTTTATGCATGTACGATGTTTAAAAGTGTGATTGATTCGAACGTAAACGGGAATACGAATTTGCTATACTTTCAAACGTATCGCATACGGCCGTAAACAAGAATGAGGGTGAATATTCCCTGCAAAATTCAAAGCTTGATTTGTTTTCATCGAAGTGTATATTTTTCATTTGGTTCTAAGCCAACACAGTATGTTTGCTTTTTAACATTGGGTGCATAACCATTTTAAGTGTTCGTTACGCACATAAATAATTTCTACGAATGTCGGTAAAATTTTACTGACTTTAAAAAAGTTGAACATTTAGTAATCAGGTCAGTAAAAGTTTGATTTGATGAACAATCGATAGAGTGCTCTGAAAATCTTCCTGTCATAATTATACTGACTTGTCCATCATTCATTATCGACGTTCTGTAAAATTTGACAAGAAAAAAAATGAGTTTTGCATCGAACTACTACTGGCGATGAAAAATGGATTTATTTTAAAAATCCTAAACTTGGGTTGATCCCGGACAACCATCAACATCGACTGCAAAATAAGAAACTATTAATACTGATCGCTGCAGACGACAAATGGTTGATTTGAATCATGACCTGATCTATAAACGACCAGAATGTATCAGAAGACGTGGTAACCTAATGCACCTGCAAAACGGTTCAGGATACAATCAAAGCACTAGGCTAAGAACTGGTACCCCACCCACCGTATTCACCAGACTTAGCCCCTTCGAACTACCATTTGTTTTCATCGATGAGTCACGCATTTACTGAGCAGCACTTCGATTCTTACGGAAAAATCGGAAATTGGCTGTCTGATTGGTTTCCGTCAAAAGTCGAACATTCATAAATGGTCCGAGGGGTGGCCACGATGTGTAGAAAGCAATGGTCATTACCTTAAATAACATTTTTTATTTTTTAAATCAAAATCTTGAAATCAAAGTCTTAACAAAAAAAAATTCTCTTCATACCAGTATACCTGGTATATGAACGCCGTGAACAGAATACATCAATTAAACAAAATACCTTCGTCTTACAAGTGCACTGAATACTTACTACTCATTAAAGAATTAGACTAATTTACTAAATTTAATTCAAATCATTGGTCGCCATCGGCGGTCCGAATCCAGTAAAATAAGTGAACACCTGCCAATTTGTTTGAGAAATGAAATATAAACACTATGTCGCATTAATGGCGACAGTTGAGAGTTGGTGAACGAAGCGGGTTTAGTTCCGGCATGTAGATCTAACTAGTGGTCGAAAAAGATGGTGGAAGACGGAGTAAAAAATACGGCGAGCAAACGTGGTTAGAACCGACATATAGATCTAATTAGTGTCCGAAAAAATGAAAGAGATGAAGAGAGAAGAAGAGGAGATACAAAAAGATTAGTTAGACGGAGACGGAGAGACGAAGGAGTGGTTGAGCGAAAAATGTAATGTTTATGATTTGCAAATGGTTTCATTTGTTACGTACATTATGAAATGCATTTTAAAAGACCGTACAGATGCGCAAACCTAATCCAATATGCGATACTAACTATTAAAAGAAATAGCTTTTTATCGCCTTCTAATTTATTCCTCTAACGTTCAAAATAACAGCCGAGCCGAAACAAATTTCGAATCTCAATATTGGTCAACATTTCATATTATAAAATCAAAAATGATTACTTGAAACAAAAAATAGAATTTCTTACATTTTCTAATAAATAGTTCCTATAAGAGATCTCAAAATTCTACAAAGTAATTGAAATTATGCGACTTCCCCATAAGGAGTGTATCGAAAATAAGCTATCCACAAATTTTTCTTTCAAATTATGATAAAAAACGATATTTTGGTGCAATTTGGTGTATTGATATTTTTCTCAACGAAATTTATAGCCTTTTCCGCAAGCCAATTGAGAGATGTTTTGGCATAGTAAGCCGACGCTAAATCCGGCCAAAACAGTGGAGGTGTACTATGCTTCTAATATAAAGGCAGAAATCTCTTCTGGAGACACTAAGATCGATAGATTTCTGAATTCATAGTTCCGGTAGTGTAAAAAATGGTTGATTTCAAACCACAGGAACATATTGCTTGCCATACCAGTACCTTTCGACCGAATCTCTCCACTTGAATCGATCTGTCCGTATCGCTCACATCCTCCCTAATGACTACAGTAAAGTATTGTGGACCTGGAAGAGTTTTTGAGTGCTCTTTTCGAGATTTTCTGCTTTTTGTAGGTCTTCAGGTGGATTCGCCTTTTGATACGCTGAATCATTCTGACACTCGTTCCTGCTTTTTTGTCCAAATCACGTATTGACATTGATTTGCTCTTCATGATTAGAGATACCACTTTCTAGTCCAGTTTCGGGTTGGAAGAACCGAATTTTCTGCCTCTTCCGAGTAGCTCATTTAAAGAATAGTGTTCCCCAAACTTAATAATGATGGTTTTAACACTGGCATGATGAATTCCAAACCGCTTCGCCAATTTTCGCGTAGTAATACCCTTCTTACTTAGCCATGTGTCCAGAACCTTAATTTTCACTTCCTTTTCAATACGCGACATTGTGAAAACGCAGAATTCAACCGCACAAACAATTAAACAAACGAAAGCTGACTTCCAAACGCACAGCATGCTGTGATCTGAGCATTAAAAAACCATCACAAATACATGTGTTCAAGACAAATGTATGTGGATAGCTTATTTTCGATGCACTCCTTGGCAGCCCGTGTAAAATTCAATCGTCATCTTAAGAAAGGTTCAGATAATGACACTTAGATGGCGGGTCAGGTAAAATTAGTTCAGCGTTAGATCATAAATTAAGTAAACCTAGTTTTCTCACTGTACGGTGACACTGACAGCGCTTCAAGTGAGAAACGGTTGTACTTTTTTCCATTAGCTACTGTCATAAATCAAATGAACATAGATTCCCCAGTGTAATAGTAATGTAGTTGAGCAACCCGTGACACCAAAAGCGCCGTCTGGTGGAGAATGGGTGTGTAAATGCTCCTAAAATGCATGTATAAAGTTGCCTGCGCATTTAACACAACCACAGTAGCATAAATCAAATAAACATAGATTTCTCACTGTACGGTGACACTAACAGCACCTCTAGTGACAAACGGGTGTACTTTTTTCCATTAGCTACTGTGGTTGTGTTAAATGCGCAGGCAACTTTTTGCATGCATTTTAGGAGCATTTACGCACCCATTCTCCACCAGACGGTGCTTTTGGTGTCACGGGTTGCTCAACTACATTACTATTACACTGGGAAATCTATGTTTATTTGATTTATGACAGTAGCTAATGGAGAAAAGTACACCCATTTCTCACTAGAAGCGCTGTTAGTGTCTCCGTACAATGGGAAATCTATGGTTATTTGATTTATTTATGTGTTTGGTTTGGTGTTTTCCGTAATACTCGAATACTCGAATTATCCTCGAAATAGTGATAAACATTCACAGGAGCTCACAATGAGGCACTAATAAGTACCGCGCACGCAGAATGTGAACATTTAGGGGTTTTGTTTGTTTGTGCAAAAAGCACATATTTTGTTTTCATTTCTTCGCGTTTCGCCTTCGGCTCATCAGTGCTTAAAGCAGTTCAAATTGAACTGTCATCTCGTGCCTAGCAGTTCAACGCGAAGAAATGAAAACAAAATATGTGCTTTTTGCACAAACAAACAAAACCCCTAAATGTTCACATTCTGCGTCGGCCAGTAATAAGCCGTCATTCGTTTACGCCCGAGACATCAGAAATAATATAACACCTGTGTTATATTATTTAAGGGTTGCATAAATAGTGCAAACTTTGCGTCTGCTTAGCGGTTTAAGTTGAACTGCTAGGCACGAGATGGCAGTTCAATTTGAACTGCTTTAAGCACTGATGAGCCGAAGGCGAAATGCGAAGAAATGTGAAATAACGTGCTTTTCCCAAGCATGTTGTTTCAGAAGAAAAAGATATTTTGCAAGCTTAATTGGTCCTGATCAATAATGGTATAACATAGCAACTCACTAAAATTCGCTGCTGCTTATTTTGATTCTTCTGAGCTGCATCTATATTTAGGGTAAAAATGCGTAAAACGGGTAAACCAAGACTGAACTTAACCGAATGAATGAAACCGGCATTTCTCGCAGTTTTCACTACTTTTGCACTGATCCTAATTTAGCCCAGAGATTAAATTCAGAAATATGACCATAGTTCCAATACAACCAAAAGGTAATTCACATCGTTGCTTACAAGAAGCCACTACTTTCGGTGGCGTTCATCAAATTCAAAAAAGTATGCTTTTGAGACTACGAAGTATTTGGGAACAGCTCTCAGTTCGTGCTCGCAACTCACCCGACGCAGTCGAAAATCGTTTACGGTCGAAACAACAGAAACAAAGACAATACGCCAGTGAACAATAGAGTGTACGGAATGGTCAAATACGATTTAACAAAGCCTGAAACTTGGCCTGCAAGACCGATATCAATTTGTATAGATTTCAAGCGTTGCAAAGTTAGACCAGCAGCAAGTGAAATTGAAATCTTACTTAAAGAACGAATGCATCTAGACGCTAATAATGTAAGTGAGATTCAATTCAATAAGGCGTCTAACTGTGTGTACATTATGTTTAAACGTGAAAGCGATGCACTTGCATTCGCTTCTGTTAACAACGAGGTGCACAGTGTTGAGTGTGACAATATTAAATACAAAATCCCTGTGCACATGGTGGACAATGCCATAGAAGTACGCGTGCATGACCTCCCCCCGCAGGCCACCGATCAGTACGTTCGGGAGAATATGTCGCGGTACGGTGAAATCCTTTCCATCGAAAGGGAAGTATGGCGGAATTTTTTCCCCGGTATCCGGAATGGCGTGCGAGTGGTACGTATGCATCTAGGTAAGGCAATTCCTTCTTACATCATTTGTGATCAAGGTGGGACACGTCCGTGTAAAACGTTGATTACCTATGAAAATCAGCTGTTTACACGCCAGTTTTGTGAACAACCTGCACACTACGGTAAACCTTGCACTGAAACTGCGAAAAAGACATCTTCAACCAAAGACAAGCTCAACCGTTCAACAACGAAAACTAGTGAGCGCAGTACTCCTGTTTCACCATAAAACCAACCAGCAACTGCAACCAATGTACAACAAGGCACATCTAAAGCAACTAGCAACGAGCTCAAGACTACGAACAACAAGGAAAACGAAACGAAGACGGACACCAACAACAATACAACCGATGAGGCAATGGATGACGAGACGAGCCACGAACAAAGTTCCCCTCAACCCTCGCAGGAGGTAAATAGAAGCTCTTCTCCTCCTAGAAAAAGAGTGACAACGGGATCCACTTCAAAAAATTTATTATTTAAAAAATCGGCTGATTCGGTCACGTGAAGCTTGTACGCAAATAGGCCTGAATAAAAATATCTTAAATAAAAAAATAGTATTTGGGAAAATGATTTTAGAAAAAAGTGTATGGATATAGAGGTACCAATTTGAATTTGTGAAGCTGAGATAAAACTGCGTCTCTTATCATTGGTATCAATGAGACTATGGTTTACTTTCATTTTCATAATATTATTTGCAAACATTGTATCCCGCCATAGTTCCATGTGGATGTGGATAAATCGTTAAACTTTCCCTCATAAAATGATCACTTTAACGTCAATACGATCGCTAGTTAACGCTAGTTTCTTGATATGAGCACTGATGCCAAATAACATCTCTGTTCGAATCGATTGAACCAGTTTCACCAGATTCGGAATGTAGGTGAAAATGCTATTCATGTGCGAAACATTTTCACACTGCTCGTGATTGTTTTCACTTCATTCGTGTGTTTGCTGCTCCGCATACTGAACACGTCTTGCCTTTTTTTCTATACTTTATTATCGGTCAATCAGCACTGCTATCATTATGTTATTGTATATCAGCCGACATTTTTATGATGCTTTAATCTGTGTCATCAGCGGCACTCCGAAAACAATCGATCCAACCAGTTTGGCATTAATTTTACCTATTGGCCAAGAGGTCATTGACAGGAGCTTTTAATGGCAAACGAATGAGTTTAATTGTGCTTTTTTTCTCTCGTGGAGATTCTTCGCATTGAATCGATGGTAAATTGAAATTGTGAACCACTCGCGATCGAATGATTGGCCAAAAAGCAGGTCACCAGCATTCACCCCAAAAGAAGATGGATGTAATATTGAGTCAAATAAGACATTAGTAGTTTGGAAGAAACACAAACTTCAACCTAATACGACTGTACCGAATAGTAAAGAGAAGCATTATAAAAGTTATTTGCAAATAATTTTCATTAATTAATTTTACCTACAATCGATCAACAAAGCTTGATCATGACTTGAGCTGCAGATGAAATGCCAACAAATGCGTAAGCAGTCAAAGGTCAAATCCAGTAGCAATTAATTTAACGACATAATAGCTACCAACCACCGGTGAATGGATGTCAATTTGCTCAAGCTATTGGCGTACAGGTTCAATTTGTCCTTTCGGTTTCTCTTTCTTTTAAAGTTGATCTAGCGATTGATAAGATCTTATGTGAAACGATGAAAGTACACGGAAAGTGAGGGTTTCCGAACGGTGAACTTGCGTGCACCGCAATACTCATGTCGCCTCCAATGATAAGCTAGCAGTTATTACATACCATTTCTTAAAAAAAAAACAGATTTGGAGAATTGCTGGTGATGCTTCGCATAAATCATTGAACTAATTTACGTCTCCGTACAACGAAAAAGACCCCCGAAGGAAAGTAATTTGACACGCTTCGCGTCTGAACACTGCATCCAGACATCAATCAATCTGATCCGCAGTCTTTGTGACTCTGTGACTCGGAAACCATTGACTGATGTACAATGAAGAGATGGTGATTGCCAAGAGTGATAATGGATATTATACCGATCTACGATTACGATGGAAAACTTTCAAACATGTGCGGATCATGACAGGTAGCAATACTGGTAACAGTCATAAGAAAGAAGGTGATTTAGGTATAGTTAGTTCACCATACAGAGTGACCATCACGGCAGCAATGCATAACGAAATGACCTGAAGATTGTTAATTGATTAGTGAAACCATAAACTGCGAATTGATACTACCACTACGTTCAGCAATTGACGGCTAGCAGATACTCTGTACTGTATGAATAATTTAGTTAAGTTTGATATATCCACTGTTCCATCGACTAGCCCAGCCATTTCAGATTAGCCATAGCATATAAACCAGCTCGCATTCACTCATTTGGCTACTAACGCAAAAAGTGATTGCTCCCGGTCGACTCCGTTCTATTTACCAGATGTCATCATAGTCTCACCCGGAGACATGGGATAGGAACTTGTTAATACTGAGTTATCTCATCTTTTGACAACCTTTTAACGAGTGATGACTTTATTTGACTAGTGCAAAATCTTAACACCAAACGGACAGTTTATAGCCCTGGACTCCTGAAGTCGGTTGAGAACACTTCCGAAAACAACTATAAAAATGAGATATTTCAGGAGAATAATATTTCCAAAACAAGGAAAAATAAATCTGGAAGGGGGAGGGGGGTCCGGTCTAGCCCCCGTCTCCCCTAATAATTTCTTGAATTTCGAGGGCGAGTTCGAACCCCTGTATATGCGCCTGCACACGGCATTCGAGAAATTTGGCTTCGTCTGTCTATCGATTAAGCAGAAAAAAAGAGTCGTCACGAATTTTCAAATAAGCACAAATCGTTTTTTCGCCATATACTCGCCCCTCTCCTCCAACAACGTTTATGACAGCTACTCATCTAACCTGTTCCGAAAATATCCTGTAATTGTAAGGGTTGTCATCGAGTGTCGATAAACCGAAAGTCGCCATCTTGGATTTTGGATCGAACATTGTCATAGCACATATTTTCATATTATGTAAAAATCTCATTTTACGATGTATGTTCGTAAAAGAGTTCACGTTATTTGGAATTTACGTAAAGTTACGTAAACCGAATACTTCATAAAAACCAGATTTCGTGACTAGAAGTTTAGGTGCAATAATGTATGATAATGGCTCAGTGAGCGGTGGAAGAACAAATTATGGTGGAAGGACGACCCAATGCGAACGACAGCAGTCTTGCTACAATAGGTGGTAGATACACATCATACATACATCATCATACAATAATGTCTGATAAAAAAATAAAATAAAAAGAGTACTTCTCATACGCGGTTTATGGTTACAATCAGTGCGGTAAAATTTCATTTTCAATCGAATAATATAAGATGAAAATGAAATTTATGGCCGCTGACCGTCAGCGTATCCCTACTAATTCATTTGACTTTTTCTGCCATTTTCAAGTGAAGCTCCCAGAATTCATCTTCAGTTGAATACTCGTACCTAGTCATTTGAAGTTTTGCCTGCTCAGTTTCAAGTGCCAAGTAGTATAGCTGCTTCAGTGTCTTCTCTCTTGGTAGTAAGCAGATTCGAACGAATAGAATTATAAAAGGAGTAAAGTATTAAAAATGAAAACTGAAGGAGGAAACAATTAATTTATGTGTATTCTGTGATTGACATTTCAGCTATCTGATTAGTCTTCCATCTTTTATCTTGAACCAATTCGAATGTTTACATGAACCTCATTTGAAGGCAGCTCTCACACCATTGAAAGAGATATTTTGTTACTTCAAGAGATCAACTGACGGTGGTTAAACTGAGCCTCGATTGAAGAGAAACGAGTGATGAACTGAATGCTGCCCGTTCGAGCCGTCAGCAAACATTGTGTATGTCAGAGAGTGAAGTTTACTGCAGTGGAGAGATCGTCAAATTGTTCCACATTCAGTTTCAATTGAATTGAATGAAGTTTTACTGCACTGGTTACAATGCACCAATTTGCGAAAACAAGCAAAATTATTAGTGAAGTGACCATAATTATAAGCATTGTTTATTACCAAACGTTCATAAGTAAGCCTATGGCGAACATCGATACAATGAGTGATTACGGTAAGATAATGAGTAAAAATTGAGATACAGCAATTACACTATGATCAACGTTGAACTATAAAAATTGATGTTCGGAACTGTCCGAGAGATGGTCATGTTTTTAGTGACATTTAAATGTTTAAAAAATTGATTAGTTTTCTATTTCTGTCATACAATCTCTAATTATAATCATCTTATACATAGCTTGGCTCCTAGATGCTACACTGAAATGAAAATCTTACTTATATTCATTAGATTTATCATATGAATCGTATGCAGAATATAATCTATAGAGGTTATATGAAAACTTATAATCTTTATTTAAAGTGTACGTTAAATCTAAATAGACGTTACCATAATGAAAGTTATAAGAATATCCCATATAATGTATATTGAAATCCTATGAAACCTAACTCGTTACATAATTTATATTCATTGGCTGTGTCTTATGAATCGTACGCAGATGGTATTTCACAAAAGACTTATGACCTTCAATGGAACTCTACATAAAATCTAAATGATGAAACTCTTTATATACGAAAAATATAACAGTAAGTTTTTGATAAGACAATTATTTTTATTGTTGTTTTTGATTCCCTTAAGCACTGTAATCCCAGTTTTTTTTTAATTTGAATCTACATATATCACTTATTCAATCAAATAGCAATCATTTGATCTATATATAACTGCTATATAGAACTGTGATGACCTATGTATATTAATTCGAAGTGAATATAATATGCGCTTCATAAATTGTTTCAATGTATGTTGTGTGGATATCTAGTAATGGTTAAATTAAAATTAATGAAATTAATTAAAATTTCATTCAGACTGGAAATTTCATTCGTTATATGAAAATCTTGTAAAAATAACGTTACGAAGAGTTTTATTTTTCATAAGATTATCTTATGTTTTTGACATGATGTTCAATACACTTTGTAGCTATCATTGGAAATGCTAATAGTGAAAAATCATTAAAGTATGATATAATGTGAGAATGAAAATTTAGCTCAGTGTAGTGCATTTGAATATTGTTGTGCCCGAAAAGTTTGCTCAGTATTTTTATTTCACTGAACTATTGATTGCAACTTGGTATGACGCGTTAACGTTGGCGAAGAGAACAAAAATACTTGATTCCCTTGACCAATACGTCACTTCCATAACGAACATTGCTTTTGACAAAGGATTAGTAAATCAGGATAAGTAAATTCGATTGAATGTATTCTAGAACTTTGTACTGTTACAACAAATGTTGAGTGGATTATCTAGTTTTTATATATGGTAGATGCTTATCGAATCCAAAGGTCCATTTCCGTATCGATATGTAACACCAAGACTATGATCGATAACTTTTGTAAATAAGTTTAAAAGTTGAAGCCACCGAGCTATATTTAAAACCCATACCAGATCCATGTCTGTGGTGTGAAGCTTTCAAACTCTATGGTTCGATGATTCGTGATGAATAAATGAGGTTCGTCATTCAATTTCACGACCACCCAAAGGCGTCAAATACCTTCATAATCAGTATATTACATAGCCATACACTGTCCATTTACCGTTCATGTAATTTATTCTTCATAGTCGGCCGCCTCGCAAATACAAACGAAGAGTGGCTCTTTCTGCTCAACATAACGACGACAGCTGATCGATCTGTCATTTTCGTTGGCTGCACGTGACATAATAATTTTACAAGTCTTATTGTCCCCACGCTCAGATCTCATCAATTTCGCCAAAATTGCTTAATACGATTTGCTTCGCTCTGCTGGAATAAAGTAACGGTTGCTTACGTAATCAACCAATATTTTTATATCTGTGATAATACTGAATTTGCTGACGAGAAGAAAATCAAAATATGTATCGTCTCTGTCGATCCCAAAAACACTTCAACGCGGGAGTTTAAAAATACCTACGCCGGTCGTTTGATGCCATTGACTTATCCAAGTGGTGATAGCGCGCAGTTGTTCCACAACAACTTGAAATCAGTGGTTGTGGGGAGGGGGAGAATAAAGCGAAATCGAACGTTCGATTGGAAAGCCGGCTTTTTTCAAGGTTGGCCGTTGTTCATTTCGGATTTCAAAGGTGAGATCGTCCGATATGTGGGCTGCTGGTTGGCAGACGCGACATCAACCGTGCGATTGGCAGAGATATTCTGGTGATTGTCTCTCCATATGGGTCCAGCTTGGCATGCGTAAGCCTACGGATAACAACCGGCGACATTTATGGTACGTATCGACATTCGATGTTGTTTACCAGTCAGGTTGCACGATCGAAGAACATCGAAAAAATGAAGGAAGTTTGCTTGGGTGTCATTTTCAGAGCTGCGCGTAGGTAGCGATCACTTGATCGTTAAGAGGCGCCATATTTAGCTGTGAACAGCAATTCAATATTAGCGGACTTGATGAACTTGCATGGACCGGTGCTAAGAATGAATATGTGCTGATTTCAACTATGAGAAGCCAGGAATATGCGGATTTGTATGTTTGCGAACTTAATAGCCATTTGTGTTTTTATGCCGTCAAAATATTAAATTCGTTATCATGGTAGTAGCCCTAAAAATTCTGTTTCTGATTTTAATGTACAATATTTATCAGAAAAGAACGTGATTTTTAGTAGTGTACGAGATATTTTTCTTATTCTTTCTCACGTCTCGTATCGAAGGAGGTTGCTTAAGAACGGATGGACGGATTTACGCGATTTATCGTTTGCTTAATAATTCTCTACACCCGCCGAATTCGTACATCTAACAAAGGCGGGTGGGTAATGTCAGACAGATAACCGGATTGACCTGAATACGAATATCTGACATCACTTGCATAGCCTGAAGTCTCCAAAACGCATTCAAACCAATACACACAATGCGTTGCTCTTGTTTAAAGCGAAACTCATACTGCGAATGGTGTACAAAACAAATCCTTCCCGCAGTAGAACTTCTCACAGTGCAGATTGATTCAATACAAAAGCAATCTTTGTGAAAGATTTTCTATTTACGTGATTTCGTTTGTAGCTCATTGGAAAATTGACGGTTCTAACGGATAGAAAAACATAAAGACTTTTGATGTTGTCTACTTAATTTCGGATTCGCTTATTTCAACTCAAGAAACTATCATAACGATGCACGGATGTCATTTCTAGCTTCCAGAAATTATTGGTTTTATTTACATTCGTTTGGAGCGAAGTTCGCTCTACAAATGGTTCACTAAACTGATTATTTTCACTTCCAAATTGCATATTTCAACAGTTGAATAATTCTTGTGAACATTTATAGCCCTTAGAGATTGATTTATAGAACTTGTGAACATTTATAGCCCTTAGGGATTGATTTATAGAATCACATCACAGGAGTGAGACTGAATATGAGGGCCATTGCTTATATTTCGGGACTAGCGAATAAGAACAAACATATTTAAGTGAAAATGGCTTTATTGTTTTTCAAAGTATTCTCCATGATAATCGATACACTTTTGCATACGTTCGAACCAATCAGAAAAAGCATTTTTGTCACTGTGAAGATGGAACCTCAAAAATATGGATGCTTCAACAGCATCTTCTATCGTTGAAAATCGTTGACCACGCAATTATTTCTTGATATGCGGGAATAAAAAGAAATCAATGAGTGCCATGTCAGGGCTATACGGTAGATGACTCATCAATTCGACGTTTTGGCCGGTCAAAAAGGCGCTGGTTTGAGCTGATATGTGAGAGCTCGCACTGTCATGATGGAGAATGATTCGTCTTCTCTTGTTCTTTTTGCGAATTTCTCCAAAGACTTCAGGCAAGCAAAAGGTTGTGTACCATTCAGAATTGACCGTTTTACGTTGCTCCAGCAGCACAGTTGCCACATGACCCGACCTTCCGAAAAAAACTACAAGGATCAGCCCCATGAGGTTGTTTGAGCCATTGATGTGGAACAAGGCAACCAAAATTACTAATGATCTACAATCAAACAGTTCAATCAATCGTTACACTTTTGAATCCGCAATTGCACGAGAGTCTGCTTAGATTGATCTTGATTAGGAACCAACACCGAACATCGTTTGTCTTGATTTGTATTTGTTTTATAGCCGACGAAATTACATCAATATCCCAAATATATGCAATTGTGTCTTTGTACATACTTGCGATTTCGATATTTAATCTTCTCTTCACCAAGCTTGTGTACAAGTTTTGTATGCAAGCTGTTATTTTTATAACGTTAAGTTTCTCTTCCATTCTGCGATTTCGATTGAAGCGATAAACTTTTTCTCATTATCAATCGAGTTGATCTTATAAAAATAAGAAATTAATCTTAAGCACTCAAAATATACCCTGGGCAGTTGTCAATTTCTCAGGCGAAACGACATAACATGGAATTTCATCCGAGCTTGCATGACATAAGATCAGAGCATACCAATTAAAGCTTCAAATCGTTTTATGGCACTTTTTGTCTTGCTGTCTTTCAACAACCTACCTCTAGCATGCTACACATAGGACTGAAACGTTAGCTATAATTTTGCTTCTATTTATAGATTCGCGTGCTTCCAATAGCTTCGTATTTGCATCGATTGACCAATCAGAGCGATGCTTTCTTTTTGATATATTGTTTACTCCTCCAAAACCGTCGTCTATGGCAGGGAAATCCGATATGCCGGAGATTTTTAGCGAACTAAATAGGACACTGCTCGCAACTGATCAAAATTTCAATCATTTATAATTGAAAATACGTGGCTTGATACATTTAAATCGAATCTTAGAAATATTTCCGATCAAATGATGAAATAATATTAATAATTGATACAAAATATACTGAGCTGTACGTGTTTAAAACCTGACCACATTTCTACGTGTATTTTTCCTTAAGTTTCTGATTTGCACCCCTATATAAAAAAGATGTGCTCCACATCAAAATGTGCGAATAGAACTAGGGGTCACCGGAGCTCCAATCAAAAGTCGTGTTTTTCTCAGCAATTATATGACATTTCCATAGGGAAAGGCAGAAAATTGTCATACCATCTTTATTTCTAGGAATACTAAAAAAACAATAGTGTTTATTTACACATCGCGTATACTCGTGTACTTTTTGTGGACACATGCCCAGAGAACACCGACACGTCTTCAAGCTCATTTTTTCTAGAGTGCCAATAAATTTTCGAACCTCATTCAAAATAGGAGGAAAATCAGACAATCACTTTTCGAGTTACTTTAAAGATCATCCCGTTTAAAGACGGCTTAAAAATATAAAGGGATCCCGAACAAGACATCTCGAAGACACGCAGGATTTTTGTTGAAGGCGCGTCCGGATTATTTGCTGTACCCTTTAGACATTGTTTTATTCTCCGGCTAAATGTTTCTGTTCGCATTTTGCTCACTGCTTAGCATACACGCTGCCGAAATATAAAAGGTCAATTTACAATCTTAGAAAAACAGTCCTTCTTGTAAAACGCAAAAGAACGCAAATCGACTGTCGTTGATCTGAAATTCGAAAAAGAAGTATCAGTCTATTTAATGCATTTTGCTAAATAAACTGATATTTGTTTCTCAAAGGCTTATCTAGCTTTTGAGTTTTTCTACACTGACTGTATTCCAGAGATTGTAAAGTAGGATCTTAAGTACTTTTCGCATAGGAGGTTAATTTTTCGTAAAATCTGGTTTACTTATTTTTTAATAAAGCATCAATATCTCTCATTGAAGGGAGTCCTGGAGTCCACTAGGAGATTGATAGTACCTATTATCTTTCTCCGGCTGGAATCCGGCTTCCACGTCGTAAAAGGCGACATTTCAAGGGTTTTTTCCCCTTCAGTTATCAGATTTTTTCAACGTTTCATATCTGACGCACGTGGAATCTGTTAACCGTTGTTTGGTGATTTAACATGATTTTGTATAATTTATAGAATATGTTACTACAATGAATCAACTATTTTGTCTAAATCCTATTCACTCGTTTATTTTGTAGCAGGAAATTCCGTTTAGAAAACCTTTTTTAATCCACCTAGTAGTGCAATGATGCCTTTCTCATATTACTTATATTTTCAAAACTATCTTTAGAAGATTCTACACGGAACCACCCGCGATCCCATTTCAACCAAAATATTAGTTGATTTTCTGAATTCGATTGGTTAAAATTTGGTACAACTAATCGATTGTTGTTTTAACTAAACTGTCATTTTTGTTTTTCGATTAGCAGAATCGATGGTTGAAACAACTAATTTAACTGTTTGAAAAAAAAATGCTGTCAATTAGTGAGGACACATACCTTTCAATTTCAACAAATATTTTAGTTGAAATAACTGGTGTTGTTATTGAAACAAAATTCTGTTAGTTGAAAAATAAATCGGTTTATTTGTTTTAGACATTGCAAATAGTTGAATCAACTCGAACAATGTTATTGATTTGCGAAAATTTTAGTCAATTTATATGAGTTTGGGTGCATCAACCGCTGGGAATTGGAATTTTGCGACGGCAATTCAAACGCGCCATTCAATCGCAGCGCGTTCTGTGTGTTTGAAACCCTTCGCTTCTGTTACTTTTCTAAATTAAATTCATGTCAAAAAGCGTTTTATTGCTAATGCATGAACATCATCATCGGTATCAAACAGCTGGAAGTGAAACAGTCTGCTGAAAGTATCAATGATCGAATTTGAAGCATAAAATTTTTGCGCATACCTGAAAGATTACGAGATGATCATTCATTAACATTTTATAATGATCGAATTTGAAGCATAAAATTTTTGCGCATACCTGAAAGATTACGAGATGATCATTCATTAACATTTTATAATTTGTCATCAAAACTTTTTCATCTTAAACAAGGTTAACTTTATCACAACACCGCTGTTAGATAAACACTTGTTATCATAATTTTCTCAAATCGAATGAACACGATTTCACCAAACGCTTTAACCATCGATGTTGTTTTTATTGACATTTTGAAGCGACGCGAACAGATTTCAACTAGAAAAGTTGTTGATTTTGCATTTCAATTGTTGTTTTGCTTTCAACTGTCTCCGGCATTTGACAGCATTCAAAACAACATATTTTTCAACTACTTGAATATATGCAAATCAAAAACCATATTGGTTGAATCAGAAAGAAATTAGTTAAACCAACTATCGCAAAACTCAAAAACTGTGATATCGCAATTTTATGATCGAAGGGTTCTTCGTGTATAAAGTTTTTTTTTTAAACTTGAATAAAATCAAAAACTTTCTTCGGTACACAACAACCATCACCTTTTTAATTTGTAAACAGTTATGTCAAGTTAATAAAAATTGAACATAGCACGCTGTGTGCTGAGCGGGTGCGTTTTCTTCTTCTTCCCTATCAACACGTACCGATGCGCACATATTTTGCATACTCATTGTCCTATAATTTCGGAACCGAAAGTCGAATCTAGATGGAATTGCACAGTATCTTTCAAGACAATGAGAGCTTCAATTTGAATTGTGATTTGAGAAAATCGGTTTAACCGTTGCTAAGAAATCGAAGTGAGTTCCGTTTTTAGAGCTTCTCTTCACTATTGCCGGTGCGTTCGGAAGCGGAAACCGGGCACTAATAGTCACCAACTGACAAGGTCTGTCAACTAGATGAATTTACCAGTGAGTTTTATAAAAATATGCACCTCGTTTCGCCATCGCTTGTAAAAAAACCTCATGAAATTGAAATTTTTTACTAATCTCACTGTAATACTGGAGCCGGAAGTCGGATTTGGATCAACTTTTCGATGACTTTCATTTGCATTTCAGTTTGTAAAAATAGGTTGAGAAATTTCCGAGAAAATTGAATGCGCATTTTCTCGTAGATTTGCACATATTACCTTGTAATTCCGGAACCGGAAGTCGGATAAAGATAAAATTCAATAGCGATCTTTCGTTTGAATCTAAGTTTGTGAAAATCGGACTGGCCATCTCTTAGACAAGTGAGTGACTTTTATTTTCATTTTTTTGGTGCATATCACCATGTAATTTCGGAACCGAAGGTCGGATCGGAATAAAATTCAATAGCGATCTATGGGACCATAAGACCTTTCATTTGAATCTGAGTTTGTGAAAATCGGTTCTGCCATCTCTGAGAAAATGACAAAACATTAATTGTCACATACACACACAGACATTTTCTCAGTTCGTAGAGCTGAGTTGAATGGTATATGACATTCGGCTCTCCGGGTTTCTTCAACAGTGGTGTTCAAAAGTCGGTTTTCACAGTGATTGGAAAATTCGTTACACGATAGTATTAAAAATTTTCCTTCAGTTCCACGAATAAGAACTGTGAAACAAGACTTTCCGAGACTCCGAGTATCGGATATTGTTGAAACGTTTACTCGGAAAGTCTGTGGTTTAGTGGTGCATCCGAGCATCTTGAAACCGGAACACACACCCGAATACTACCATTACTGAAATTTACACTAATAAATATCCTCCTCCCGTGACTTTTGTGGAGTGCGTAGTAGTATCTAGTATAAACAAGTGTTGGACGATCCACATTCGGGCCTGGCCGGCGCCGGTACTGATCAATGAATTCTGGGGTTATCAGAAGATGTACATTGAGTCGAATATACGAAACATACCCTTCCATGCGGAATGCGCTATCTTCTCGAATTCCATTCAATATTTGTCCCCGCCATGTGTTGATGTTTTTAAAGAAATAGATTCTATCATGAGTTCCACTGTGAATTTACTAATCTGCTAACCTTTATGATATGTCAGGTAACTTTTCCACTTGTCGAGCAACTAGCGTGGCGGGACTTTTGCAAACTGAAATGGGTAGAGGTTGAGGTTGTGGTTTTAAAAATTGATCCAGTTTCACGCAACCCACAAACTGGAGTCTCTCACCCTGAATGTGTAATGTCTGCTCGTCATTGTTCTGTGTGGTATACATTTGCATATTGATATAGGAAATGACATGGCAGTTACATTGGCCGTTGCGGTTCGAGAGATTTTTCGTACAAATATTTTATACCAACTAAGTACTCGAAATTCATTCTTGTTACATAGGAATAAGTTAGTTAGTTAGTTATTTCCTATTTTTCTTAATTAGCAATGTTTTTTTTTTCATAAATACGTTTATTTCATAGGCAATATACATAAGTTTTTCTTCGCCGTGGCATCCACAATACATAGTACTTTAAACCGAATTCAGTATCTACTACTTCTAACATATGTTTCTTAAGTTTAACACCGTAAGTTAAGTAGACATCAATAAATGACCTTGAACTCGTTTCAAATCCGATAACAACGGCTTATACAGTCTTCAAAACAAGTAGTGTGACATCGACAGAAATAAATTAACCCCGTTAAACCTGCGTATTGGTATGCCCACATCGAATATCGTACGGATTCAAGTGTGTTCCGTGCGGTAATTATTCACGCTATGCCAACTCATAATGTATATATGTACTAAAACTTGACAGAGTGTAGCTGTCGATCAGCCGATGTAGCGAGATGCACTTTGTTTGTTATTAAAACACGCGAATTGGATATGTGTTGTCTACCAAGACACCTAATGCAGGTGCTGATATACACAAGCGACATTTTTTCCGTATGTGGTTTATATTTTATCATGGGCTGTAAAATTGAATCGAACTTGCAGTTGGTGTGGTTTTACTCACAAGACGTCACAGTCACAGAGTCAGGGCAAAATATCAGACGACGGATGACCTTCATTTCCTCGAAGGCAATTCATCTTGTCCGCAGTGTCTCTTATTCGGAATGCTATCCGTTTCTACTCGGTGTTTGGAGGGATCATAGGTTGTCATATGTTCATGTTCTCCTGTTAGATGTGCCAAACGGCAAACGGGTCCACAATCCCGTTTGTCGATTTCATTTTTACGGTATCGCTTAGAACGATACGCTCCGATGATTCTAGACAACTTATTACTTTTCCAGCAAAGCCAAACGATCATATCGCATTTAATACATAAAATAAAAATACCTAAAAATTTCCACGGACGCATCTACGACGACGCGGCTGACCGCTGAATGTTGCGAACATGTGTTACATATGACTCGACAATGCCGCCCGTTAACGGTGATTCCGTGGGCCAGTAGCTTTAATTTATAATGCTAACTGATTTAATTACTGCTCCTTTGGTTCCAACGAGAGAACAGCCGCCATGGGTGGAAAGTAAATGGCGTATATTCAGCTATACTTGTGTTGTTTGATAATCGTGATACGAACAAAAGAAGGAAGTCCAACGCCTGCGGCTGTGGCCGGTCTGTGGTAATGATCCATATTCGCTTTATCTGTCTCGCCAGTTAACACAAAAACTGTAAGCGAACAGTGTATTCTTTTTGTGGGTGGGATTCGCCGGTATCACCTATTAAGATGATCAGGGTTGAAACAGTCTCTGAACCATCAAAACAGAGGTGGTTTGGGGGTGATTGGAATATCTTGAAAAGAGGGGAAGACTTGGCAAAACGTTACGTCACGGAAGTTCTATTTTGACTGTTAAAGTATATTTTTTATTTTCAAATTTTCGGCTTTTATACCTGACATAGTTTTCGAAAATGGTGCTTACGTGTGAAAACGAACTATCGAGAAAAACTGTGAGCTCAAGGAACGCTTACGCTACCATTTATAACATGAAAGTCATAGCGAAAACTATCGAGAACTTTGAAATTTAACCATATCGTTGAGTTCGATGCGTAGAATGTTTTATACACAATATATTGGATTTAAAGCCAGCTACAACTTCTAGTTTCCTAATCCACAAGGTAGTCATCTCGGACCACAGATATTTCTACGGTATTTCAACGACGTGAACTTTTCACGGAAAGGTCCACAATTATCTTTGGCTGATGACCTAAAGTTATTCTAAATTATCAATACTTTTCTTCTTCAGATTGAAATTGAAATTTTCTCGGAGTGGTGTGAAATTAAGAGAATGACGTTGAATATCAGTGTTTCAATTCTTGTCTTGGAGGATCAGTGATTGATAGAGTCAATTGTGTCAAGGATCTTGGTGTTCTTCTTGAGGAACAACTGAAATACAAACACCATATTTTAACTAACTTACCTTCAAATGAATGGTAGTATAAGCACACTTAGAAAATTTTTGAGAACTCGGTATTTTTTTTACATATTTTCAACAGTTGAAGTTCGATAATTGAATTGATTACTGATCACTCACAGTAATAAAAAAGCTATTGAACTGTCAATCAACTACCGAACAGTTCTGTAAACCAAATGGAAACGTCTAACGGCAATGGTTCGGTAATTTTTTCATAAATATTACTAAGTGATTCCTCTAAAAGCTTGTATTTGAATCATGAATAACAACAAAAAAGTTTGTTTTGGCATACACTAGTATAATCTTTCCATTTTATAAAACGTGCTTAACCCACCAAGCAGTAAGGCGATACCTTTTTGATCAATCCGCATGTGTTCGAATATTACATATGGTGTAGAAAAATGGCAGTATTTTCGAATTCAAAATAATTCCATATTTATATTGATTTAAACTGCCCACAGCACAGTGCTTTGAATCGACAAAAACGTGAACCTAATTCTCTAGTTGCTAAACCGTTGATCCGATATACATAGTTTCTTTGGAGAACTCATTCACAAAAATTGATCTCGTGATTTGAACACAATAAAAAATGTGCAAAGCCTACTACGATAAAAGTTTATTTCAATAACTTTTTCCCTTAAGAGATAGAAAAACGATGTCTTCGACAAAGTTTTAGAACTTCCAACGAGAAAAACTTTGCCAAAGAAGCTATAGGTCTAACGCATAAAGTCTCGGATATATGAAGCATTTTCGTTTGAAACCACTTAAAATCAATTTTTTGTACATAACTTTTTTCGCAATTATTTTCAGTGTCTACTATGTTCGAGACAATTACTAAAATCGTAAAAGTACACATTTTTGTTGAAGACTGTGCATGCTTTGGCCTTTTCCCTAAAAAGTTATTTAACATTTCAACTTTTATATACACTAACTTTAACTACTAATAGGAAGCAGGGTCGCAGACCAAAAGGCACATACATATACTTTTTGGAAAGCCTAAATCAAGTAATTTAAATTTACGAAGTGAGTAACGTGGCCCTTTTAAATTGTGTAAATAAGACAACGAAATATCGAGTGCTTTTTTGACCATTTTATTATCAAAAACGTTTACTAAAACGACTATTTTTGGTTTATTAAAAAGAGCTTTGTGTGAAATGTCCGAAAATTGGAATCGGTCGTTAGTGTAGCTTTGGTGCAATGGTGTAATGATTGAATATAATTTCATGATGCATTCTTGTATGCAATTGATCAAACTAAAGAAGCATGTTAACGTGCTCATTAAATTTAGACAAGTTTTACTTATTCTTTTAATAGAATATTCCTTGTCCGTTCTTCTAATTCCAATTCATTTCATGGATGATATCTTACACCATTACCAGTACGCCTAAAAACATCGTTTAAATTTAAGTCTTCTGAGATTAATTTTTATGTGTTGAAATGTGTAAGTGTACACACTTAAAAATTTTTACATCTCTTATTAGATGCACATAAATGGAGCGTCGCAATTCACGCAAATTTACGTGGAAGAACATTCAATATTTTCTTTGCGTACCCAAGGTAGGCTATCCAATGTCCCAGTTCGAGACATTCTTGCTTGTCGTGACCTTCCATACATGAAACTTATTTATCATTTCATAAAGAAAATTGGAGTTTCAATTTAATAAAGGCCCCTTTTAAGACGTAGTTCTGATTCCAGCTGCGTCCATGAGTTCAACCAATAGCTAAATTAGAATAGAAATTATGTAATGATACAAACAAACTCGAAACAGTTTATGAAATTATCAACAAAATATCTGAAAATAACAGCTTATTTTATAATTTATAGCAGTTAATCGTTTGGTTCAAATAATATTTCCGAGTAGATTTCATAATTAATGACGAGTTACCTAAGATGATATTTAAGTAATAAGAGGAATATGTTTTAATAAATTCAAATCGTTGTGACTATGTTAGAATTAAATTAGGATAGGAATTTTATGTAAAAGTGATGCTACGGCGAAGAAAAACTTATGTAAACTACCTTAAGAAATAAACGTATTTATGAAAAAAAATTTAATATTGTGTCTAAAACTCCATGACATGAAATTCATTGAAATAAAAAAAAGAATTTTTTTTAGCAACCCACCGCGACTTGAACCGAGAATCATTGGATCGCAAGTTCGTCTGATAATCGACTGAACCACAGAAGCATACATCTGCTTGGCCGGTAAAAGGTGCATTTAAATTCATATAGTCGCACCTGCTAGCAGAACGCAAGTTACAGTCGAAACCAGTAAAATTCAAGCTAATTTAACATTAAGTCATTACAAATAAAATTTTCCGTCATTTGTCAAATTAGGTCTTTATGAATTACATCGTATGAGGGATTAAGTCACCTGTAAAATTCAAATTTTTTAAGAGTGTAGCCTGCTTGAAAGGCTGAATCCTTCTTGTAAAATCATGTCATTCTACGAAATACATTCTTATAAACTGAAATAAATAATTCTCACGATTTCTAAATAAATAGTACTATGAAATGGACATCAGTTGAATAAAAAAATTATTTCAATTTAGTTTTACATTGAGGATGGTTTTGAACATCAATTTCAATGAATATGACCGTTTATCTATATTGACGATAAGTTTTACTTTTAAAGTATATTGGAAAATAAAGAACAGTGAAGTTATATTAAATTTCCGGCTACAAATATGCACTGTTGGTGTTGGTAAGAGCAGCGCTGCATATTATTTTTAAGAAAAAGAGTTTTTTTTTTTATTCAATAATATAATGTTTAAGGCACACTGCTTAAGCTCTAAGATGCCAAGGGCTTTTACTAATTTCAATTAACGACTAACTTAAAACTAGGGTTGTATCATTGGGTAATGTCATATTTGGGTCGCAGTGGCCGATGAATTGAATATTGCAGTTTTCCATACGGCGTTGGTGAATATCCATGTTGGCCGCATTCTTCGGTCCGTGTGGGTAACACAAAAGAGTTGGTTGATAATACAAATGCTGGAGCATTTGGTCGATAATAATATTACAATAAAATGCGTGAGTGGTTCAACTTTACATACAGGCGTACACGTAAAGTATTAAATCGAATTATGTAAATTATGAGTCTGGACATTTTTTAAAGAGAAATGCCTGAACTTGAGTATAAAAATGTGCACACACTAAGAATAAAGAATAATAACCAACAAAAACAACTTTGTTTGGTTTTACGGAATTTGTAACTAATCTGTTGCCTTACTGCAATTCTATTACATTTTCTACTGAAGTCGGTAATATCTCGTGATTTTTTTTGTGATAACGGTCAATAAGACACCTATCAACATTCACTTTGAAGAGGAATTCCGAAAGACTTGGTACTCGCTGAGAGTAAGTCATAGTAGTAAGCTATAGTGAAAAGTCTTCTCTTTCGTCTGGTGTTAAAACTAATGTTCTATTTTTTATACCTCGACTGCAATTTCTTGCAAAAGTTGTTGCCTAAAGGTAACTTATCAGTCGGCATCACAAAAATCGCGTGATATGAAGGTAAACAATTTTATTAATGTACGTTTTTCCTAAGGAAATGGTAAGTCTCATTCACACTATTTAAAAAGGCCACGCTACACACTTCGTAACTATATATTACTTGATTTAAGCTTTCCAAAAAGTATGTGCCTTTAGTCTGCGACCCTGCTTCCTATTAGTAGTTAAAGTTAGTATATATAAGTTGAAATGTTAAATAACTTTTTAGGGAAAAGGCCAAACCGTGCACAGTCTTCAACAAAAATGTGTAATTTTACGATTTTAGTAATTGTCTCGAACGTAGTAGACACTGAAAATAATTGCGAAAAAAGTTATGCACAAAAAATTGATTTTAAGTGGTTTCAAACGAAAATGCTTCATATATCCGAGACTTTATGCGTTAGACCTATAGCTTCTTTGGCAAAGTTTTTCTCGTTGGAAGTTGTAAAACATTGTCGAAGACATCGTTTTTCTATCTCTTAAGGGAAAAAAGTTGTTGAAATGAACAGTTTATCGTAGTAGGCTTTGCACATCTTTTATTGGTATATTTTTGTGAATGAGTTCTCCAAAGAAACTATGTATATCGGATCAACGGTTTAGCAACTAGAGAATTCAGTTCCGTTTTCTACGAACGTAGATTCATATGAAAAGTCTTATGCTCCCATACAAGGTTTCTGAATTTTATTCGGATTTGATTTCTTATTCCGGAGCTACAAGATGAAATGTGAAACGAAATCAAAATAATGTCACTCACTTTTGTCGTAGATGGCTGAACCGATTTTCTCCATCTAAGATTCAAAAGTTTGATCGAATGCTATACCTGTTATTTTTTATTATAAATATTATAAAGTTTTGGGTCAAGTTTATAAGAATTCCTCGTTTTTTTTAGTTTATGCTCTACATGACGGTATAAATTTTCAACAAACTTAATCTTGTATTTCCGGAACCGGAAGTCGGATCAAGACAAAGGTCTACACTTAATATATTCAGTTCAAAAGTCAAATGAATATTCTACGAAGAATCCCATAGAAATACAAATATATTTGAAAGGCATAATTACATCAACGGTTTCAAAATGTATGATTAATAGTGACAAGGGAGGTTGCAGTTTTAAGTTAATTGAAACTTGGCGTGACATATTTTGTGCATGACGTCTAATTGTTGTTTTAGTCGTACTTCAGAATTATTTAAGAAATAATTCAATCCTTTTTCA
This sequence comes from Malaya genurostris, assembly GCF_030247185.1. NCBI lineage: Eukaryota > Metazoa > Arthropoda > Insecta > Diptera > Culicidae > Malaya > Malaya genurostris. The sequence continues at coordinate 48,379,722 of NC_080572.1, forward strand.
CCTTTCAGCAAGAGCGGTTTATTCACACATCATTTGAAAAAAGAAAAACAGTAACGTAAGTGCTCATTTTGGCTCCATTCGCCAATCTTCGGTGGTGATTATATTACCTCCTATTTAGCTAATCACACCCGTAGAAATTGGTTTGTAACTTCCAATGCGCACGGAAAAAATACCTATAGGGGAAATCGGACCGGACCCAGGATCTAGCGCCGTCAAAGAGCAAGCAAACCGGCCCATCGACTTCTTGTGTGCTACTTCCCCTGTTGGCACTCACCACCAATGCAGTGCAGTTTCTGCGGTAAGATTTTTTCCACCTATGTGCAGCCATCGCAATGAAACCATCATGAAGAACGTGATGTTCCGGTTCGAACCTCAATGGCCCACATTTGAACCATCAACCGGTGGTCAACTCACAGAAACTAGCCGGCAGATCTGTACGTGCCAGAGCGTTTGAATGTAAAGCACGATCGGATAAATCATAAACCGTGGCTTGATGTGGGGAAAACAAAAAATGCCTTCGGCTTCCAACTACAAATGGTAGTCAGTGAACTAATTTGAAAACGGTGTAAACAGACACTAAAAAGTAAACGTTATACGATAATGGGTTTACATAATTTCCGTCACTTAGCAGTGTGGCCCTTAGGCCCTGTGTACATATTCTACGGAACAATCTGACCCCCAATCAGGAATTCACTAGCTAATGGAACTTAAAACCATTGCCTTTTTTGTCCAACCAAAATCGAGAAGCCACAAAACCAATGCTTCCGATTTGAAGTGACCGCTTGTGAACCCTAGACTTACCGATTGAAGTACGCCCTCGAGAGGTTGTTGGTTTTAATTGATTTGCACGCAGCGATTCGATGGTCCAAAAAGGTACTCAAACCGCCACCGGTAAGTTGTTAGTTTCATAGCATAGAAGTACGAGACTTTGTAAAAGGTTTTCCGTCATTGCGGGCCGTTTTCCACCATGTAAATCAAGTGTGACTGATGCAATGTGCCGTTTTGTGTTTTTATGGTGATAGCGGAAACACACGCACCTATTGGCCGGTAGCAGCCTGTAATCGAGCTAAGCAGTTGTCGTCGTAGCGTGCATCACTAATCGGCATACGGTCTTGGGCATGTATTTGGTGTTGGATACTGAAACACGAAAGTTGGTATAATTTATGACAGCTCTACCAGGGGAGACAAATCTAGCGTGTTTGATTTGAAAGATAACCACGCATTGTGCATTTGGGTTTCCTAGTCCGAGTTCGTTTGCATAACTTGGGAAAAATTTTGCTCGGGAGTCAACAAGGTTAGTGTGGGAACATGTATTTAGGTATGGGTTAGATCTAGGTAACCAACATCATGCAATGTGGAAACTTTTCTTTTTGTTCAATTATGAAAAGTATGCTAAATAATACCGCTGAGAATTTCCAAAACCAATAAAAATGCCTATAATTTCAGAAAATGGTAGAAAAAGAATTTTGCTTTTGACTAGGAATGAATGGTTATTTAAACTCCCTGGTTTAGCTTTCAGTGACCATCCTATGTCACTAGCCCGTTATTGATCCGATCGGTATCAACTGTTATTGCATTGAGTATGGTATCCTGAATTAGGTGTTAGCTACTACAAAAAGTTGGAGTATGATTAGGTTAGTGTGTAGGCTGTGTAAAGATGAGAGACATAATAGTGAGCTGGCGGCGAAGCAACAGATATCTACATTCGAGTGGACAAATATGAATGAGAATCAGAAAATTGCACTGAGATTATCGAACATAAAATTGAAATTTCCTTGTAATCCAAGAAATCATTGATTAGAGCCAACACCAGCTAGCACAAACGTGAATCAGTTAAGGAAAGTAAAGTTAGCTCGGTGTTTATTTTGATTAAAAACAGAGATTGCTCTGTGTGTTGATTTTCTCGGAGATGGCTGGACCGATTCATATGAGAAAGGTTTAATTGTCTAATAGAGATTAGCCCGCATTCGACTTTCGGTGTCGAAATTACACGCTGATTAGGAGAAGTTGTCAATTTCAAGAGCAAGATTCTATACATGACGCTGAAAAAATGATCAAAATCCTTTGACTTAGCCGTACAGCTCTTCAATTGTTCAGGTCTGGTTAGTTGTTTGTCAAACGAATTGATTTCGGCTCTACCGGTTTCCCGTTCCCGGTTTCGGAAGTACCGAAAATTACTAGTGGTCAAAAATTCCTAAGCTGAGCTCCCCTCATTTTCTCAAAGATGGCTAATCCGTTTTTCACTAACTGAAAGGTCCTAAGGCCCTCTACCCGATCAGATGGTAATAACAGAATTATAACAACTGGAGTAATTTGAAATATTTTTGGCTGGTATGCTGTTAAAATAACAAAAATCATAACAAAAAAGACAATAGCAGGAACAAAATCGTAACATACTTTGAAACGTTTGTATCACAGTTATTATAGAGTTGGATATAACTACAGAAGTCCGAAACAAGAAATTTATAACAAATTAGATAGCAAATTATAATAGATTAAATAGCAAATTTACACAGACAAACTATATCACAGCCAACTTTTAGCATCGTTTCAATCCAAAATTGTTGAATGGTTTTTTTTATTGAATGAATAATTTATTTAGTGATCTTGTTTCTTCTGTTAGTTTTTAGAAATCCTGATCATTATAGTTTGATATAAAACAACGGAAGAACCCATTTTTTCTATTAATGAACGTTACCATGAGTCTTGCAAATGAAAGTTTAACATCATAACTGATTTTGTTATTATTTTGTTATCATGAGTTTTAATCTTCAACTGTTTTCATTTGTTAAATATCTCAAAATAACACAAATTGTTATACATATCAACTGTTGATATACTTGTGTTATGATATTGTTATGTGCATCTGATCGGGTAGGTTGCAGAGATGGCATTTCACTAGAGTGATACACCAGGACGTAGGTTTCAATTCAACACTGCGGATACATTTGGTGTGCTCCACACAAAGAAGAAAGCGCACTTCTTCTCAGTGTCCATTAGACAGGTTTTGAGTGCGTGCTTGTGTTGAAAGAAGCTGGTACGAGAGAATCACATTCTCTTCGCACGAATCGCTCTCACGTGCTCTCGCCTAAATACACCCAAGTGATCACTGGCGCGTGATGCTGGGCGAACACCTCAGTGAACTTCAATTAATAGAGAGTAGATCTGGCCTTGCCATGAAAAAATTTGCAAGGGAAATGAAAATTCAACGATAAATTGTAAGATATCATGAAATGGAGAAATGGGGTAAAAAAGTCACCAGAACATTTTGTGCGGCCAGTGTAGGTTCTTCCATTCGATTCTACAGACTTTTTTTTCTATAAGATAAGCTAGATTTAGTAAACTTCCAATAAGTTTTACCGAGATTTAAGAACGATTTACAATAAGATATCATGAAATGGAGAAATGGGATAAAATAGTCCCCAGAACGTTTCGTAAGGCCAGTGTAGGTTCTTCCATTCGATTCTACAGACTTTTTTACATAATGTAAGCTAGATTTAGTAAACTTCCAATAAGTTTTACCGAGATTTAAGGACGATTTACAATAGGATATCATGAAATAGAGGAATTGGGGCAAAATAGTCACCAGAACGTTTCGTGCGGTCAGTGTAGGTTCTTCCATTCGATTCTCCAGACTTTTCAGTAATTTAGATGAAAATTTCACATATTAGAGGAATTGGGGTAAAATGGCCACCAAAACGTTTCGTGCGGCCAGTATAAGTTTTGGTATTCGATTCTACAGACTTTTTTACATAAGATAAACTAGATTTAATAAACTCCAATAAGTTTTACCGCCAGTGTGGGTTCTTCTAATCGATTCTGCAGACTATTTCACATGAAAGTAGGCTATTCCAGAATACCGCACTCGACTAGGGATGTCGTAATATCGATCAATTAATCGAGTAATCGATAAATAACCCAGATAATCGAGTAATATTTAATCGATTAACTAAAAACTAATATTCGATTGCCATTGTAAACCATTCCATTGAATTCCTTTGACATTTTTACATAAAAAACGCTTTAGTTTGTTGACCTATCTCAATTAGTTCATGAGTTACAGAATTCTTTGCGGGTTTTAATAGATTTTTTCCCATTGTGCATTGTCGTACCTTCACTAGAAAACTTTTCTTTAAGCTGCTCAATTATTTCATACAACTCGTCGAATCTTTCTTCATCAAAACTAACTTCTTTGTTCTGCGCAAATATATGTTTAATATATCGTGATATTTCTCCATAATATATTAAACTGAACTAATTTTTGTTATGTCAATACTCGAGATTGATTCAATATTTACTTTTTGGATGTATTCTGAAAAGTTTGAGTCCGTTGTCTCTACTGATGTTTCTGACGTCGCATCTAGTGTTTTTTGACTGAAAACCATCATGTTGGAATTTGTTGAGAGTTTCTAGTGTTTCTGTTGTTGCTTGTATTATTTCCTGACTTTGAACATCCATACAAGCATTTCGTCTTCAGTACTCGATAAGCCATCACTTCTAGATAGAGCAGTTCGTTTGTTCAACTTAAAACAACATTAATCGTAAATTTTAAATTTTGTGTTAAGCAGATTTTTTTCAACAAATCTTAGTTCAACTGATTTGACAATATTATTTTTTTCTTGAGATTTCGGCGATTGTTGAAACATTTTCTAGAAAACACGCAATCCTTGCAGAAGAAAACACGGTTACGCTATTTCTTGTTATATCTTGATTATCACTTACCGGTCACTTGTTTCTCATTAGCTTGTTTATTCGCAGTAACAGGTTGTTTCATATACAAACATGAGTACCTGGAACAACCAACAGGTACATTTTTGTAAGATCAGAAAGATATAACAACAGGCTTATCCTCAGAGAATAACAGGTATGTTTATATCAGAAAACTGGGAAACAAATACATAAAATATATATTTATCTACTTTATCTACTGTTTCAAAAAAAATTTATCTACCGTTTCAAGTAAATTTGCTTTTATGTTAACAAGATTCAAAGATCATCCTGAATCATTACAAAAATAAAAATTTCCTGATTTTTTTTCAACCCGCTGTTTATCGAGAACGGTAGCACATAGCAAAATTTTGATGAACATCTTTTTCATTGGCATTTTGCGTTCCTTCATAAAATTTTGTTGAAAAATAATTTATTTTTATTGATTTTAAAAAATTTACATTATTTTGAAAATATGTTACTTTTTCAAATAAATTTCTCTATTCCAAAAACTTACCAGTATTTTATTTTTAACTTCAGATACAACATATCAAAAACTAAAAAAAAAACAATCGAAACTAGATTTTTGAGATATTTGTTTTTCAGTATTATTTTCATCAGTTCTAATTTTTTTACATAGTCCTTATAATTACCTAAAACATTTTCGAAGATACCAAATCGATCGGACGCACCATTTCTGTCTGGGATACTTGTTATTGAACATTTTCAAGGGATTTTCGCTTAGTCCCTTATCAAAAGTAAGGCTAGATTTAAAACGACAGACGCTTACGCAAAATTCGAGCCAAATAAAAAAATACAAAAACAAACTTTCAAAAACATCTGTCATTTGCGATGGAATTGTTCATCTGTTTGTGAAACAAAACAAAATACGAAGAAGAAGAATATTTTACGAAAACCAAAACTGCTTTAGTAGTGATTAATACACAAACATGAAGGAGTCAATAGTAACATAACAAAACTTTTCATCTCACAGGAAGAAATCAGTGAATTTTTCCATCAGTTTATTCCTCAGTGCGTTGATATTAATGTCTTTCTTGTCTACTATAGCGTTGTACAAGAAATCAACCGAAGGTCAACAATGTTCAATTTCTGCTTTTCCGGATCTTAGATGGTTTTCCTATTATTCAGTTGCAATTATAATCGAATGAATTCTGCATCTTTTCCGACAGTGCACTTGATTAACTATTTATGGGACAAAATTGAATCATATCTAAATAAAAAAAAATTAAATTACTTATAGGTACTTCTGCGTACGATGATGAGCCACGTTTGCTACCACAGAGGCGGGCTGCTGAAGCTACCGAGTAATTTCGAAGAGGAAATATTTCCCAACAATCAAATTAAGCTTCAAGAGCGGCGCAGACACTACTATGTATGTGCAAACTCACTTTACCTAGCCACATGGCGAGTGAAAAACATTCATAAGTACAAATTTCTGGGCAAAGTTATGCAAACATTTGTTCGTACATTGTTGCTCTGGCTGCTGGTGATGTTGGTGGTGCCTGTGGCACTTTTCAGATGCGTTATTTGTGCACATGAAATGCGTGATGTTTCGCTAACTGAAATGAAATTTCTATTGGATGTTATGAGGCTGGTTAGCGGAGAACTACTTACTGCTTGGTATGCTTGGACGATACATGAGAAGTAGTGGTTGTGCTTCATTGATTTCTGAATAAGGGAGTGGGATGGGAAATAGATTCAGTGAAAATATTACGCATATATCAAGCCAAGATTTATTTTCTAATAAAGCAGCAATGTAGCGTAACACTCATTAAAATTACACGAAAAGGTTTTCCAAAATGAGCTGAAAGTAATTTTACTCAATGTCAGATGACATTAGTTTCAATACACTAATTCCAGTCGAAGAACCGCGGAAAAAAAACCTTCAAAGCTAAACATAAATCCGTCAAAGCTTTCAACATGTGAATTAATACACAAATTGCCCCTCACGGCTTTCGTTTGACGTGCAGTGTCCAAAAAGGTTGGAATTTTCAATGCCCTAACGTTCCGCTTCCGGACGCACGATCGGAAAAATTACTCCAAACTACCAATTATCACCATTATATAAATTGTACTAATTTCAACTACTTTAAACATACCACCGCGTTTGGTCTTTTGTTTTTCCTTTCATCTACGGTTGGAGTTCGAGCTTTTCATTTTTCTTTCATCGCAAGATCGCGTGCTATGTCCGTCCAGTTTGGATAAAAATCTCTTCAAATCTCTGCAGCTGGCAGTCTCTGTACTATCCATCGAACAAGCGCTCCCCCAGCAGAAAACGGTGACGAGGAGAAAGTTTCACTCTCGTACCCCCCATAAAAAAGGATGTAATTAAGGTGATTAAATTAAACGATCATTCGATTTAATGCATGATCTCGTTTCGGATTTGTCGAGGGGGAGTTCGAATAGAGAGTTGTCTATAAATCGACTTACTATCCCTATAGGGCATTGTTCTAAAGATTCCGTAATTCTGTAATTGTGTAACCAGCCAGTTAATAGATTTTATATTCCTCTGCACGATTTGTTGTAGCCTCTTAGCACCAAACGCTCTGCTACTCAATAGCGGTGTTATGTGCGGTATGCAAATCAAGCGATCGTTTGAATTGTTTTCTGTTCTCACGGGGGAAACGCATTAACCCTTGCGAAGCGAATATTCAAAAAATCTACTGCGTTTAAAAAAGAAATAGTTTTTCGATTTTCCATTATGTTTGAAATATTTTAATGAATGATTGGAAGAACAGAACACAATTATGTTCGTACAAAAATTAGACAATCTCACGACTCTCTCGGAAGTTTAAAAAAATGGGTTTGCAATATATTGAATATGTTAAATAATGTTTATGCTACTTCTGAAAAAAAGAAGTCAAGCAATGGAAAATATTCTGTATATTTGAAAACTCTTGGTGTTATATACCATACGACTCAGCTTGACGAGATCGAAAAATGTATATATATATATATAAATATATATATATATATATATATATATATATATATATATATATATATATATATATATATATATATATATATATATATATATATATATATATATATATATATATATATATATATATATATATATATATATATGTGTGTGTGTGTGTGTGTGTGTCTGTGTGTACCTTCCAAAGGTACTTTCCCATTATAATTTTTTTTAGATGACTGAGTCGATTTTAACAAGCTTAGGTTCGTTTGAAAGCTACTAAAGACTGTCCCAGAAAGTATGGACGCACTTTGATTTCGCTGTAAATTATTCACAAGTGTTAGATATTCAAATTTTATTCGATATACTGATAGTATTAGAACATCAGAATATTATTCTCAACATTTGCTACTTAGCCATTGTAGACTAGCTGGCGCTCCTTCTTGCGAACGTTCCTCAATAAATTCCGTACAGACTTCTTGGCGACAAGTTTTGACACTTTTTTTCAATCTTTTTCGAACTGTTGAATGGTTTCGGCTACCGAGACATGTTTCCTAAGATGTGCCTTCGTTAATGTCCAAAATTCCTCAATTGATCGAAGTTGTGGGCAATTTGGTGAATTCATGTCTTTTGGGACGAAAGTGACATTTTTGGTAGTATACCATTCTACCGTTGATTTCAAATAGTGGCAAGAAGAAAGATCTAGCCAGAAGACAACAAGAACCTTGTGGCTTCGAATCATGGGTAGAAGTCGTGTTTGTAAACATTCCTTGATGTATATTTCGCTGTTCATTGAAGCAGTGGTGATGAAGGGTTTCGAAATCTTACCGCAGCTACAAATTGCTTCCCAGACCATAGCTTTATCACCAAATTTTTCGACTTCAATCGATGTCTCGGACTGGTTTAACACTTGCCCTTCTCGCAGCATATAATATTGTGGTCCCGGCAAGGATTTGTAATCGAGTTTCATGTAGGTTCCGTCGTCCATGATTATGCAATTCAAATTTCCAGCAAGAATCATATTGTACAGCTTTCGAACCCTCGGCCTGATCGATGCTTCTTGTTTCGGACTACATTTTGGTTGTGTCTGCTTCTTATAGGTTAGAAGATTCAAACGTTCTTTAGCACGAAGAACATTTGACTTCGAAGTGCCCACTTTTTTGTCACATCCCGAACTGAAACCTCCTTCTTTTGCTCGAACGCCTTCAGTATACATTTATCCAACTGAGGGTTAGCAGGACCTTTTTTCGACCCGTTTTCGGTTTATCCTCAAAGGTGTTATCCTCACCGATCTTCCTGATTGCATTTCGCACGGCTTTTTCACTTACTCCTTCCATTTTTGCTATCTTTCTCAGTGACAGTCCGCGTTCTGTGCACCATTTGTACACAATTTTTCGAAGTTGTTCTGCTGAAAGTCCACGCATTTCGAAACAAACGAATGAAAACGAATAAACAACTGCACAAGTGGTTAGAGAAGAGTGTAAACAACAGGACGCAGACATAAAAATTGACAGATTCTGAACCATTGCGAAATGGGAGCGGTTTTTTGTTGCGTCCATATTTTTTGGGACAGTCTTTATGAGGTCATTCATCGAATTTGAAGATCAAATTGCTATCACTCCTGGTTCCGGAGATATAATGATATAAGCGACAAAACCGACAAAACATATGTTTTTTACCGCTTAGTCTTCTCGAAGATGGCTGAGCCTGTTTCAATAAGCTTAGGATCATTCGAAAACTACTATTGAATCATTGTGAAAATTCGAAGATCAAATGGCTGTCATTTCCGGTTCCGAAGGTATAATGGTATATGAGACCTAAACGACATAACTTATTACCGGATATGGATGAATAAATTACTTCAGAAAACGATCAATGATCAAGTTGAAATGGATTACATTTGGTTTGATGAATGTTGCCGAATATGTGACGTAAGCGCTGAAGCATGCTTTTGTGTACTACTTAAATCAATATAAATGAATTTGTATTAAACAAATCCAAATTCGTGTCAGAAAGTAGTAAAACAAAAAAAAGTTTAGTGAAACTGGGTCAATGACAAACATATTCACACCACTAGGTTGATTAAGAATAGTTTTTTGATGTATATCAACCGAACGTGATGCGTAATTTTCTCGAATTTCAGTCAATTGTCGGTCAGTAAAAATCACCGTTGCGAATAAAATTGCTGGAACGCAAGAGGCCATAAGCGATTGCTGGGCTGATCAAAGCACCTCTACACTGGGGTCTCTTTTTACGCGGTTTTTTATCCGGTTTCTTTTTACGCAGATTTCCGAAGTTACGCGGTTTTTATTGTACGCGAATTACCGAAGTTACGCGGTTTTTTTACGCGGATTTCCAAAGTTCCGCGGTTTTTTTTCGGCACCTAAAAAAAAAATTTTTGGATTTTGAAAGACTCAAAATTTTTTCTATCCCAAAGTCGATTTTTACAAAAAAAAAATTTTTTGAGATTACACCAGATCTGGACGTTTCATGCATTTCTAAGATAGTAGACATAAAATTTTTTTTTCTTTAGTTTGGAGGTTTTTTTCACGCGGATTTCCGTAATTACGCGGTTTTTTTACGCAGATTTCCGAAGCTACGCGAATTTCCGAAGTTACGCGGATTTCCAAAGTTACGCGGTTTTTTTCGGCACCAAAAAAAAACTCAAGACTCAAAATTTTTCTATGTCCCAAAGTCGATTTTTAACAAAATTTTTTTTTGAGATTACACCAGATCTGGACGTTTCATGCATTTCTAAGATATTTGGCAGAAATTTTTTTTTCTCTAGTTTGGAGGTTTTTTTTACACGGATTTCCGAAGTTACACGGTTTTCCGAAGTTACTCGGTTTTTTTACGCGGATTTCCGAAGTTATGCGGTTTTTTTGCGCTGTATTTTTTTACGCGGTACGTATCCCTCGCGTAAAAAGAGACCTCAGTGTATAGGCGAATTGCTTTGACAAACAACCGTTAAATTTCTTACACACGTTGAGATTTTTAGAGATGGTTACTTTCGGTTTATTGATATTCCACAAAAAAAACCTTAAAATATTTATATTTTCGGAGCAGATTTGATGAGCAGATGCCGGAAATGTTTCAAGTCGTTCCAAGTTGATGATCTCCGATTCATTGCTATGGAATTTACTTTGTAAAAACAGATTAAGTTATTTGGGATTTAGTTTGTAAAAAGAGATACGCAAATGGAATACTTCATCAAAAAAGATTGAATGAATTGAGGTTTGGGTTTAGATATACGATATTGTGTCATGCCCTCAATCTGCAAAGTTTTATTACAAAATAGTTATAGTTGATATATTTCAGTTTCCACTATGCACAGTACCACTTGAGCCAATTTGTTACGGAGAAAGCGTTAGTAGACTTGATATGAGAATTGAATTGTCCGATTTTTACTAGTTTTGTCTGGAATGTTATGTTATATATACACGAATTCGTTTATCGGAAACTCAATGGCGGGCGCCTTGGATCACAATGATCATAATTGAATTTCTAATTGTTTCAATTGATAAAACTTTAAATACAATTGTTCTTTGTTAAAAAAATGATGCAGGTGATTTTTACTCACACATTCATGTTTTACCTAAATGTTCTATCGTAAATTATGATATCATGCAAGTAAATATGAAAAAATATTTGTTTGAAGCATAATTGGTTTCTCATTTGACGCAATATATTTAAGCCTTTTTTCACTAATTTTCTGAGGGTTTGTTAGGTTTTTTTGTCCGAAACGGCACATTTTAGGGCCGTTACTGATACTTTCTCTTATTTTCTCTGTTAATGAGCAGTGGCATGCTACAGCGAAAAAAAAAATTATATTCTGTCAATTTAATGATATAGTATCTTGAAACCAAAAATTGTCGTCGTTAAAATGAGGTTTCTTCTGAAATAATCTAATGATTTTGATGAAGTTAGGATGGAGGCCTCAGAAGTTAATCATTTAACTTACAATAAAAAATTCAAATAAATTACTGTTATACTTTATCTATACAATACGAGTGGCTGCCGAGTCTCCCCTATTCAAAAATATTATATACTGTAAAATGTATTCAAGCAGATTTTTGCTCTCGGCAAAAAGTATTCGTAATAGAGACTTTAGCGAACCTGAGGGGAAGAAAAAAATCATAAACCCCGGGAATGCAAGGGTCGGTTTACCTACTTCACCACCACACCATGATCATGTAACGCGATGAGAGGTATGAAGTGCCGCATTTACGACCGCGTAATTCGAACAATCAAAACACACTGCGTTGCAATTGCTACTAGCTGCTTCCTTCTCTCTAATACCCCACCTGCTGCGCTGGTTACCTCCTGCTTCACCTGACGTTTCTCTCTCTCTTCCAAACAGCGGAATAATGGAAAAGTGATGCTATTTTACTTTTGTTTTGTTTCGCATGATTTCCGATTAGTGTGGTGTTGATATCTTCTCTTCACTTCTATTATCCGTTCTCTTTTGATGGTAACGTCACTTTCGTTGCAGTTTTGTGGCTGCACCAAAAACACTTTCACTGCGACTGCGGTAAGTTTCTTTCGCTGCCACTTCGGTCTTTTCCCGATCATGGTGTAGTTTTTGCAAAATGGCATTTCCAAATCGCTTCACGAATCGAATCGGTTCGGATTGAATGCATTGCTGTACATACCGACGTAAATCCCCCTTTTCCCCATTTTTCGGACATTGAAATTGGGTTGTATCGAATTATTGTATTCATTTCAACCGTTTTGAGCTCTCAGTGCAATAAAACATCGCGCTTAACTTTATATAAACTTTGCCGTTATGTGTTTAACGGCGCGCGACGTAAAGTTTTGGGAAAATGTTTCGCACTACTTTTGGATGAATTTCGCACCACATGCATCTATGGGTTCCTTCCTATACTAGACCGACTTTCTGCACTCCAAACCGTATGAGCTAAGGAAGACGAACACTGCAATAAATAATACATGTGGAAAATGGGCGAGTTACGAAATCAGGCTGTCGTTCGGTGAACATTGAAACAATAGAGCTCTCGGAAGCACAGTAATGTTATGAAATGTTGAGGCCCTGTTGGCTAGACACTACGAGATGTAAGTACCTTATTTATGCTGTGTTATGACAGATGGAAGGCTCCGTAAGTCAAGCCCGTTGCTTAGTAGGCCAGTGAAGCATGACTTCAGCTGCTTTGAGATCTGGCGAAGAGAAAGAATGCTACATTTTATCACTGTGTCGGCAAGTTTGAAGTAGGATAGCAGTACATTTTCAATTCAAGAATCGTAAGTGAAAGGAGTCTGCTGTCAATTTGAAATATATTGTTAATGATCTTTGTCGAAATGAGTAAATAAAATAAATGGATCACTTCACAACAGAGAAACAACATCATAAGCTCACTCATTGAACCATTCCAGTTCACCTCATTTGTATGTAATTTATCCGAAATGTTTTGTAACCATCTGCTAAAACACTTGTAAAAAAGCACTTCCGTCATTATTGCACTCATCTCATGTTCATTTTTCTTGTTCCCTTTTTCCCCCGAAGGTTATATCGCGTTCGGAATCGATGCTGAATTTGCTACCGCTCAGCGTTTCCACCAAGGTAAGTCAACTAGTGACTAACAGAATCACTAATTGTATGATAATCGTGTACCTACAGATAATAATTTACATCTGATGAATACCATATTTGCAAATTCTTACGTAACAACTTCGGACAAACAGACGTAGTACTTTGCATCGATGAGTATGAAAACAATGACAAAGAAAAGCATTCAAACTATTATGTCTGGTTGTCTATGTAACAAGTTCACCTACCACTTCCACGGGATCAACCCACAAACCACCACTAACCAAATTGCCACATTCAGCCGGAAGGACGGTTGAACTCGTTAACGCATATGTAGATCTTCATAAACTATAACAGTGCGTTATAGATTCCGTATTATATTATATTAATTGGATTACTTTTACAATTTCACTTTTTTTTAACTGAAAATCTGATTAAAAGCTATTTTTGATTAAAAGCTATTAGTAGACGGATGCGGGTGTCAATAAAAGAGTGCAAAACTTCTCGCGTAGCTTTTTTTTCTATCATAATTTTGAACGCATAGAACTTAGTCATTTGTTGGTCGTTTAAGTATTTCAATAGTATACCATTGAAACATCGGGTTGAATATATCTATATTTTTACGAGCCAATTATAGCTTATCTTAATTAAGTCATCCTCTCGACCGTTTTGCAAAGTACGTCTGTTAAGAATTTCAAGTCGAAAATCATGTGCCGTGTTGAGTTCCATATTTTTGTCACAGTACAATAAAACATCGTAGAATACAAATCCTTTTAAAAATTCATGGGCCAACAATTGTTTTTAAACGTATGTCGAAAAGGATAACTCGCGACTTGTTGTTTTTAAACGCACCGGGTGTTTTGAAGCACACATTTGTCAACGCTCATGGAATTTTACAATAAATTTTCCAATTGTTCTCCAAAACTGTATAACATAATTATGAAAACAAAATTTCATTGCTTTTATACTATAAATTCAAGTTTATTGAATTAATTAGTAATGCTAATGATTCCTGATTCTGCTGACTATTGTTTACGAATAAATCCTTATCTAGTCCCTCGTCCACGTATTGAACTTGTCTTGTACTGATGTACAACTATTATCTGGATATCACCATGGAAAATCAACATTCTACTGGAAACTGGACATTGAGCTGTCAGAACTTATGAAAATTCAAGTTTACATTTGAAGTACACGAAACCTTCGCAGACTGTATGATTTGGACATTATCGAATAGGTTTTTAGTTAGTCGTAGTAAAACTGAACAAAGTATCAATGGATTACATTGATATGTAGTAAGAATATATTATAATTCCCTCTTTTCCACTTACGACATGGCACAGCACAAACTTTGCTTCAAAACTTTAAAACATTATCCATGTATAATCCATGTCTTAATAAAAAAAATATAGAAAATATTTTGTCGTGAATACGACTTACTTTACTATGGGGCGCCTTTTCAAAATTTACCCTCTGAGAGAGTGATAAGTTCTTGATCGTGAATGTCTCCTGTTGTATCTAATGAATCAACATAATTCTTGCGACATGCCATCGGAAATACGATCACAATTGTATGATAAAATTTTCAGTTGTCTGACATAATCTCAAATAGTTCAAAATTAAACTTTTCTGAAATGTTTGGTATAAACGAGTGTCAAAGAGGATAATTCATAAGGCGCGTTTGCCTTTCTCGTATTTTGAAAGCTCATAACTACCAATAGAATCGAAAATTTTCAACTTGAACGTGTATTGCAACAACATTGAAGTTTTTCGATAGTACAGTATTGAAAAACCTGTTTGATTTAACCCATGATAGTACCAGCCAATCAGAACGCGAGATGTCTGCATCTATACAAGAGCATCCATATAAAAGTTGAGTGGTTCATTTTTCCTACCATTTGCTGAGCAATTGTCCCCGAAACAAGACACACGAGAGCAACATCGAGGACCTGTCGTCTCACTGTTTTCCGTTCTGTGAACAGGAAAGGAATTTTATCAAAGGGGCTGTCCATACACCGCTGCCAGTAGGAGGTATAAAATGAAATGTGATGTGAGAAATAGCGTCATTTAAGTTAAAGCCGCTACTCTGAACGTACGAGACACCGTCAGCACCATGACACCGAAAACCGGTAGAAAGGCAGCCAAAAGGTCCAGCAAGGCCCATTCAAAGCACTTTTTAGTGCTAAAGATAATCATAAAAAACTAGTTGAATTTTGTCGCTTTCCTACCATTTTCCGAGCAACTGTTGCCGAAACAAGACACACACGAGAAGTTTAAATAATTTGCACCGTCACTAACATATTCAATTACGTTTTGCCACGTATACAGATCAATATGTATTTTTGTCGTAAATTCTGTAGTATTCGGCCGAAAACAAAAATGAACGAATTGTTAAAACAAAGGTTTCCACTTGATTCGCGCATTTTACTTTCCAGGAGTATTAGAACTGCCTAAACTGAAAGCAATCTTAAATATTTCTTTATCACAGTGATGTGGTCGTCCTGAAAAGGACGGGGGTTTCAACTCCTCGTGGTTACGGATGACCAGCTGCAGATGGCGAGGGATGAGTTTCGTTTTCTTGTTGTCAGGGGCAGCGTTACCGGCTAATTCCAACACTTCGGCAGCCAAGTACTCCATCACTGCCGCCAGATAGACCAGTGCACCGGCACCGACACGCTCGGCGTAGTTCCCCTTCCGGAGCAAACGATGGATTCTGCCCCCAACTGGGAACTGCAGATCAGCACGGTTATTGTTATTATTATTATTATTATAATTATTATTGTCATTATTATTATTATTATTATTATTATTATTATTATTATTATTATCATTATTAGTATTAAAATTACTCTTGCATACCGAAGATCGTCGATACATTTCACACCAGGCCATTGCAATTGTCTCGTACTGAAATTTCGAGAAGAATCTGATATATTCGAACTTCATACCTTCAACAAAAATAAACTACAGCAAATTAAATAGGAATTGTTTCAAGTTTGGAATATACAGTTGTAGAATAGTGGCTGTTTAATGTAACTAATCTGTACTTTAATGTAGGTGCATCGCTTCAAATTCTATTAGTGAAAAAGGAGAACGCTTGCAAAATTCATACAATCAATCAACTAACTGATATTCGGAAAAGTGATGGGAATGTGTCAGTTTTTTCGTATTCACGACATCCAGTTATGTCTCTGACATTACCCACCCGCCTTTTTTCCAAATGCTTCTGCAAATGAAGTGAACATACAATTGATTGTAGTAATCTGATTGCTCCGATCCGATTGTAGTCCACATGAGAAAATGAAAGAATCCACATGTTCCTCAAGAACCCAATTGAAGGTGCGAGTTCGCTCAGCTGCATAGTTGTAACTCGATTGGAGTAGGAAATCGCGATTGTTCTGGAATCTTACGTACATTCCACACATGTTTTATTCAATATGCGATGAGAATAAACGATGCAACAGATCAGTTGGCCGACTGTGAACAGATCATCTCTTTGTTAGTCGGGCATAATTACATCAACTATCTCAACCACCTCAGACTGCACACCTTTGCCGCTTCGTACGCATGGCGAGACTTGAAGTGCATTTTATGTAATGATTACTGGGGCACGATAAAATCGAAGGCCTCCCGTCGTGTCAATGAAAGCGGTAGTGGCCCTTATTCAATGAGAAAAATGCGCTATCGGAAACAAGATGAAAGAGTAACTAAGTGCGACAAAGCAAACGCGCCCCTTTTTTCGCACTATCTCGCATGTGGTGATTTTTTCTCCTTACAATGATAAAACCACATACTAATGTTATTGGCCCGGAGTCACAACTCTGACTCGAGAAGTAACGCTGAAGCAAAATCCGAAAGCAGGAACAAATCTGCTTCGTTCCCACGGAAGTAAAGTGCACAAACATGCTGCCATGAGCTTTTCTTGCAGAAGAAAAATCTTCAACGACGGCAAAACTCAGCATCCGCCATCCAAGTAGCGAGCGCACTTGATGGATTCAATTACCCATTTTCGGGGTTAATTTCCACTTCACTTGCAATTGGGTCATACGAAAGAGTACTTCGGTGAGTTTGTTTTTGCTTTGAATTTAGATTCGCTGAAATCGGAATCAGTTATGGATGACTGCTCTGTAACTAACAACAGCATATGCTGATCGCTCGTGAATTCGACGAAGACCGAGTCGCTTGTACATATATTGTTTCTAGTTTGGTCCGATACAACAAAACGGTGGAGTGCCTGTTTTCGACTGAAATTCTTCGGCTTAAACGGCAGGCAGAAGCTGCCGGGATAATTGGTTTCGATGATGAGGCATTATTTTCTTTCGTTGAGTCATTTAAATATGGTATGATAGTCATAAATCAATTGTGATCACGGGCTGCAATGCAATGAACACATGTAGTAACATAGTAAATAGCTATTTATGCATTCAAACTAAAAAGAAAAGTTACTTTCCTTTTTGCCAACAATGTATACAACATTGAATAATTTTGACCGACTTTTTGTGTAGATGTCCAATCTTTTTTTTAGGTTTTAATTCATTATAGTAAATGTCATCCTGTCCCGGGTTGGCAGCTCAATGCATAGGACGCTGGCCTTACAAGCCAGTTGTCGTATGTTCGAGCCCCGATCAGGGAAGATTCTTAGTGTCAGTAGGATCCATAGTACTAGCCATGCAATGATTATGTACACTAGGAGTCGGCTGCAAAGTCTGTTGGAACAGAAAGGCCAAATTCCACAAAAGGCCATCCTTGTTGGATGAAAATGGAAATATTGGATCTCGTAGTCACCCTTTTTCACGGGGAAGAGGAGCTTCCATTTTCATCCAACGAGGATTAAGGAGCACGTTGTTCGTGGCTCGTCTTTACGTCTATAGTGGCATCGTCGGTATTGGTATTGGTGTGTCAAACGTATTATTGGGGATGGTTTCCGTTTTTTTCTTTTTTTTAATAAAAAATGATATTTCTTTAAAAAAGTCGGGTCAGTCGGACACGTAAAGCTTGTAAGTAAATAGGCCTGAATAAAAATTTTATGAAAAGAAATAAAGTCATGGCGCATACCTTCCAATTTCAAAGAATATTTTAGTTGAAACAACCGGCATTGCTATTAAAATGACATTCTGTTTGTTGAAAGAAAAAAGGTTTAAGTTGGTTTATGTATTGAAATTAGCTTAATCTACTAACGCAATGTATTTAATTTTCGATGATATTATCAATATGCTTGTTATGATTACTTTCTTTAATGAAAGTTTGGTATGTTGAAATATATAAAATAAATATCGAATCACAAATTACTTTTCTAGAGCAGGCAGCGGAATGAAACAAATCGCTTCTGAAGAAAATAAATTCCATTTCATAAAACCATATCAAAAACTCATTTCTATTTCGCCATTAAAACTCAATAATTCATTATGTCCACATAAATAGTTATTTCCTTGAAATAACTAAGGAACCGTCACCAAATTATTTCATAATACTACTAGCGGACCCCTGCACACTTCGCAGCGCAAAAATATTAGATTAGATGCAGAAAATCAAAACTACTTATCAATTTTATTGATTATTGAAGAAAAAAATCATTATGATGCTCTATGATAGTGACCCCAACCTTTTTATATCGCAGACAATATATATATATATATATATATATATATATATATATATATATATATATATATATATATATATATATAACCGATGGTTTGCGAAACGCAAACAGGCAGCGTACAATTTACCATCCGAAAATTTTCTGCACTTTATTTTGCTTGTTTCTGTAATTTGTGTGTTTGTTCCTGTACTTTCTGTGCTTGTTTCAGAATTTGTTCCTGTACGTTCTATACCTGCTCCAGTATTTTCTGTATTTGGTCCTAAAACTTTTGTACTTATATCTGTACCATCTGCTCATTCTGTACCTTTTTCTGCACTCAATTGTGCCAGTACTTCCTTTACTTGTTTCCCTCATTTCTGTACTTGGTTTTGTACTTTCTGCACTTGTTCCTGTACCTTCTTCATTTTTTCTTGAACTAAGCATCTTTACTTGTTCCTTTTATTTCTGTACCTGTAGCTGTCCCTGTGAATTTCTCACAGCTCAAAAATTATCTTAAGATTGAAATTATTTCGAATACTCTTAAATTAGAATAATCGAACGACCCTCATGATTGCTCGAGATTAGTGAAGTAGAATGGTAGAGTGTTCTGTAAAAATGAATTATCTGACAATTGATTTTGATTCGATCTCAACATTTTTCCCCCAATTCAGGTACACACGTACACTTCACACTTTAAAACAGTTTGTTCCTGCTCTTAAAAGTCCCAAATGATTCAAGCAAAATACAACAAAATCAGTTTGACGATTTATGAGCAAGAGAGTGAATCATTCGAATAGGTAAAACATGTCGATTTAATTTAAAAACAGAAGGCAAACGGGATGGTTCGAGTACATTGGACGAAACTGTTCATAGTTACTCAAATGCAAATAATTTGAAATTTCGGAATACTCTGAGATGATATAATTCGAATCGTGTTAGGGCCAATTGAAGACGTTTGGACTTAAATCAATAACCGAACTTGCAATTTGAAGCAATTGACGAATTTTGGAGGTAGTTTCTAGAAAAAAAATTACACAAAATTCCGTTCAACAAATCCTTCAAAGGTATAGCACGGAAAATGCTAATGAAAAATTTAAGCCGAAAAAACAGGAAACATCCTTCTAATTCGAATGGAATCGTTCCAAAAAGTAGAGAGCCGAACAGTTTTGGTGTTTGAGTTAACGGTCTAAATTTGAAGTGGCAGCTGAGGTGTGCTGATCCTGTTGTCTCAGTGCATTGTGAAAGCAATAATTATATCTATCAAGAAGATATAATTCACAATTCTGGAATTTTAGGAAAACAACGAATCATAAAAACCGTTGATCACTTTCTTTGCTTATAGGCGTTTTAACGGTATTGAACCCAAATTTATATATCGGAAAATGGAAACATATTTGGTGTTCATTTGGCGTCCTTACTTAATTAAACATGTGATTCGAAATAAAGAAATATGTGAATCAAGTAGGCTCAGTGAAATTTTTGCACAAATCAGCTCGTTTGGCGCCAAACGGTTTTATTAATAATCTAGTATTTATACTTTGCTTTCTAGCGGGCAGTAGCATTGCATAACTCGATACGCGCCAAACAATCATTGGAGATCTAGCATGCATTGAGTGGAAAATTTTCTAGTTTTTCTCCACTTTCCCGAAAGATTTTCCTTATGTACTATAGCCTAAAACCTCCACATTAACGTCACCTTTCAAACAAAAAAATCATTTGAAGATCGGCCCACGATGCTTAGAGTATTTTAGCTGGTTAAGAACATTATCAGCTATCATAAAATAAATACATATAATTAAAAAATGAGTTTTGATCATACTTTTCTCTACCAGAAGATGACATAACTTAATTCGATTTAATGATTGCTTTTTTTTAAACTCGTGACAAAACAGCCACTAAACTATTCAATTTATAGACTTCGATGTGCAAAACAAAAAATCATATTTTGTAGTAAGTACCATAGTAATAAATATATACTGAAATCTGATCTGACATGAAAACTTTATTATTGCAAATGTCAAGGACAAGGATATTTGAAAAGAACATATCTCGCCTGAAGATGATCGCAGACGAGTAAATCAACCAGGGTATGAAAGCTCTTTTGAAGTAGTTTAATATGTAAGTAGTCTCATCTGCACCTTTCTACGTCTTTTGATATAGACAAGTTGAAATTTCGTAAAAAAAATCATGAAAAATTGCTCTATTTCATTAAACTGATATGATGGCAGCACAGTATGTTTGAGAAAGTTCTGTAGTTTGTAATGATGGAAAACTTTGTATAACATGAAAAACTCATATAAATTGAAAATATATGTGTTTTCTTACAAAAACTGGTTTTATTACACCCTTTTCAGAAAATACATTATATCATGAATTACATTCAAGTTACAGGAATAGTACCTTTTGCACAACTTTGTCGAAGTAACTTAGCCCCTATGTTGGCCATCAACTAAAATAATATTTTTATCTCACTTTTAGGGGGATTAATCACATTAATAAAATTTGTAACAAGATGGCGTCTATCATTCTGAGTAACTTTGCTGAAGATACTGTATCTAAAAAACATTTTCCTATCAGTTATGAATTAAGAGCGTGAAATTGCGCTTTTGAACCACTGTGCAGTAGTCTTCTCTCTGGCCGAGCCACACCATTATTCAACAGCTTTTTATTTTTGAGCCAAGGTAACTTGGTTTTGATCAATCATGAATGGAGATGGACGTTTATTTTTAAACATAAAACCAATCGCTTAGAACATAATATTCATGTGCATACTTTGAAGATTACGTGATGACCATGTATTAACATTGTATATCATGTATATCATGAAAAAAATTAAGTCTTCTTATGTTTGAATTTCAAACGCATAAAATCTCATGGCATAAAGCTTGATTGAACACATTTTGTTACTGGCAATCTCTTTGAGTTCTGTATCTCAGTACAGGATCTTTTTCATAAAAAGCGGGGTTAAGTTAAGTTAAGTTAAGTCACCAAACCGTTGATTGATAAACACTCGCAAATCTCTTTAAATTTGATGTACATAATAACACAATTTTCGCAAACGATATAACAATTCATGTCGCTTTCATCTCCATTTTTAATTGCCGCAAATAGATATCAACTGAATAAATGGTTGATTTTGCATTGCGATTTTTGTTTTGCTTTTTGCAGTCACCGGCATTTGACAGCACTCAAAATAACACATTTCTCAACTACTCGACTATACGCAAATCAAAAACAATATTGGTTAGCTAAAAAAAGGAAGAAAGGTTCTCCGTACAGTTAATATTGGGAAACTTATGGCGTTTATCATTGAAACACACTGGTGACGTGGATTGCTCTGGTTTTACACTTTCGATCAGAAATGGCAATAGGACCCTTACACGATTGTCATTACTGAAAAGTAGGGGAGCGTGTTTGGTTACCGGCACCGTTTTCTTTTAAGTTTATAACTTCTGACTAAGTGCACATTATGCGGACATATATTCATCAACGGAAAGCTAAAGTTCCTAGCTTACAACTGAATAAGAAACTAAGTTGATTCAATCGATTGAAAAAACTTTATTATCAATTTGGTAATGTGATTAATTTTGCCCATTTCAAAAAAGGTGTTTGGTTACCGGCACCCCAAGAAATTTCTCTAAAAATGTAAAAATATAAGTAAAAACTGCCATTATTCAAAGAAAAAACGGAATTTATGTTTTTCGGAGGCGTTTTGGATAAAAGTCTTCATTGTCTGATGGTGACTTCGCCTTGGCTCTCTTGGCCAATAATTTGGATGGCGGTGCCTTTGTTGTTGATTAGACCGGTCTTCCACCGGCTTCGCAGGATTGAATCCGTTGCTGCAGTCGAATTTATTGGCTTCTTATCCACTAAGCAACCTTTAACGGCATTATTCAGTGCATTAAAGTTTATTTTCCTTGACTTGGACGTTTTGTTTGAAGTCGCCATGGTTAACAGAACCAAAGTTTTTTACTTATATGACGGATGTATTGAAGTCGTCAAATTGTCCACGCGTTGCATATCACCCGAGATGCCAGGTAATACAAAAACTTTAGCCAGCAAAACCGAAAAGATCGCGCCAATTTTCAAAAATATGTAATTTCTGACGAATGTCTGCAAACAATCGATGTTTCAAAAGTCTGTAAAAAGTCTCTTTGGCAAAAAAAAACTACAAGGATCAGCCCCATCGGGTTGTTCGAGCCATTGATATGGAGGCAACCAAAATTTCTAATGATCTACAATCAAACAGTTCAATCAATCGTCACACTTTTGAATCCGCAATTGCACGAGAGTCTGCCTAGCTTGATCTTTATTATTGTTTGTTTTATAGCCGACGAAATAACACCAATATCCCAAATGTATGCAATTATGTCTTTGTACATTCTTGTGATACGATTGTGATATTAAAGCTTCTCTTCGCCAAGCTTGTGTTCAAGTTTTGTATGCAAGAAGTTATTTTTATAGCGTTAAGTTTCTCTACCATTCTGCGATTTCGGTTGAAGCGAAAAGCTTTTTCTCATTCTCAATCGATTTCATCTTATATAAATTAGAAATTAATTATAAGTTCCCAAAATTTACCCTGGGGTAGATGTCAATTTCTCAGGCGAAACGACATAACATGGAATTTCATCCGGGCTCGCATGACACAAGATCAGAGCATACCAATTAAAGCTTCAAATCGTTTTATGGCACTTTTTGTCTTGCTGTCTAGCAAC
Source organism: Malaya genurostris (assembly GCF_030247185.1). Taxonomy (NCBI): domain Eukaryota; kingdom Metazoa; phylum Arthropoda; class Insecta; order Diptera; family Culicidae; genus Malaya; species Malaya genurostris. The sequence continues at coordinate 48,403,214 of NC_080572.1, forward strand.
AACCTACCTCTAGCATGCTACGCATAGAACTGAAACATTAGCTATAATTTCGCTTCTATTTATAGATTCGCGTGCGTCCAACAGCTTCGCTTTTGCATTGATTGACCAATCAGAGCGATGCTTTCCCTTTGATATATCGTTTACTCCTTCAAAACCGTCGTCTATGTCAGGAAAATCCGGTATGCCGGAGATTTTTAGAAGACAAAATAAGACACTGCTCGCTACTAATCAAAATTTCAATAATTTATAATTGAAAATACGTGGCTTGATACATTCAAATCGAATCTTAGAAATATGTTCAATCAAATAATGAAAAAATATTAATAATTGATACAAAATATACTGAGCTGTAAGTGTTTAAAACCTGACCACATTTCTACGTGTATTTTTCCTTGAGTTTCTAATTTGCACCCCTATATAGAAAATAAAGGTGTGTTCCATATCAAAAGGTTTACATGTTAACTATGAAATTTGATAACTGACAGACAAATTTGCAGACTTGGCTTCTCTGCATATCACTGACAATGTTTTCGCGATTTGTCGAAAAAAATTGGTTACCGATAACCGAACACCTTGGTTGCGAAAATTTTGATAGCATCCGGTATTAAATCACGAAATAGATCGATTTCATCCATAAATATTCAATGCACTCACCTTTTCAATTGATGCTTTTCAATTTATGATATTATAAAAAAGTCATAAAAAGCTTTTGTGTTGATTTTCACGCAATTAAAATTTGGAATGTCATTACTTAGTAATCATTAAAAATGACATAAATAATTCTCGTGTAGGGGCACACCGTCGGAATATAGTATTTCTACTCGGAAGTACAAAACCAGATGTTTTTCAATGAAAAACGGCATTAAATTTACCAAGTAGTAACCGAATTTATTAATCAACACCCAAAACCCCACAATGTTTACTTTTGTTGGTGGAAAAAAATATAGGGACAAATCATCAATACACGAAAAATGAAAGAATTCATAGTTCTAAGGAAGCAAAAGGAAAATACGTTAGATAAAGTCGTAGTATTTAGTTGGAAATTCTTCGTGGTTCAGTACAGCTACCAGCCATGCAATGGTTCTGTACACTCTGAATCGGCTGCGAAGTCTGTTGAAACAGAAGGTCAAATCCCACTACAGGAATGTAATATCAAGGCTTTGCTTCAGTATAGCTTCGCAACGTTTTTGCAAAGATTTTACAAGCTTTTTGGCTCACATTCCACAAATCATCAAGGTTTTTGTGCTTCTATTGTATTGAAAATTGAGGTGAGAAAATTGCGTAGGTCAGTTCAAGGCATCGATTTTCTTTCCAATAAACAACTGCGCTATGGGAAAAAGGATCCAAAAACGCGGCTTTACTCAATAATGCCATGCAAATTTCCAGAAAATAATTTCAATGAAGGTATTCGAAAGAAAATCACTATCATGACAATCAGATAGTTTCAATGATCGCGTAATTACGTTATACCGTTTTACCCCAATATTTCCTTCTTTTAATGTAATATTTATTGCAATATAAATAAAATTTAAATTGTTAGGATTTTAGTTGGGTATTTACTCACAACTAGTAACTTTTTAGCCATATTATATACATGGTTTGGTCATTATCATTAAGCCGTCAATTGTTTCCGCAATTTTGTGGTTTTTTGTAGGTATACTTACTTGTAAAGTGTAATGCGGGAAAAGGATCTTATATACTAATCTACTAACAAATAGAAAGGGCGAATCGGTTCCATTGAAGATTGCATCGATTTTTGTCCGAATTTGCTTATAATTTTATGTGACATAACATCTAATGGTTTTAAGTTTGTAAGTCTATGTTTGGAACAAAATAGCTCTAGTTGTAGGTTGTTTCACCCTACCCTGATTGCAATGTACAACGTATTGGTTTATTTCACGTTCTTTTCATTTTACGTTCTCTCAATTTGCGAACTACAGTTTTTAGTTAATTACTATTCTTCATAATCATCTGGCAAGGGGTTTACATGAGCATTATGAAAAAGACTTTTCTTTTCATCGCCCCACGGAAAACGTTTGTTACGAATACGCAAATGTTCATATGGTACAAATTCCGGACGTGCGTGTCCGTGTTCTTCTTGATGCTTTAAATAAACGTTCAACATGCACAGTCCAACGCCCGGAAATTCGACGAAAAAAGAGAGTTTCTTCCATATTTTTTAGCCTCCTGTACCTTCATGGCCTGAAACTGCAGACGGACTAGCGACAGCATTGCGCTGAACAGTCTGAGAAATGGTACGACGAAATATTTGATTGGTTAACATTTTATAGGTACTAGAATAAACCATGAACGTATTGGTTTGAAACTATCCCATTGCACTGAGGTTTGAAACAATCGACATTTTTCTGCGTGTATGATTGAAGATTGTTTCGTTTTCACGAACTACTCGAAGTTTCACCATACTATTACGAGACAACTTGCTCATTCGTCAACATTTCAGAGCAGTTCATCTCCGAAATCTTAATTGAAAACTCATACACATTGAACAAAATATCCTTTTCCAACTAATAAATAGCTTTCTGCTATATTGAATCGCAAATAAAATGTGGGAAGCGGATGGAATCACACCTGGGATAACATCACAAATTGTTAGATAGTATTGAAAAAAAAACTTACCAAATAAATCGTCATTCTAGCAAACATGTTCCGCACAGCGAAGCTCTTTGATGACTTCAGTTTGCTCGAAACTCAGCTCCGCGTAGTAGCGCACGCTGAAACACGGCAGCTTACACTAGCCACCACTAGATGGAACTTACGTGCACAAAAGCTTGTTTCGAGCAGTTCTTGATGGATTGGTCGACGTCGGTATGAGCGAACAAATGATCGAGCTCAGATATGTTTTGTTTTGATGTTCAGTTTCTTCGTGTATAGTATGTAGGTGTTTTTGATAGAGGCAAATTACATGAAATGTGCTCAGTTCTAAAAAGTTGTGAGCGATATCTCGGATGGATGAAAAGATATAATGCAATATTCAAATAATCGGAGTAAATTTTTTTTAAATAGGACGCTTTTGTAGTTTCCCATCACGGTATGCTCTCATTTTTATGATCGACCGACCGTGCGATGCGTAACACACATTTTGCATCGTATTTTCTTAATTTTGTCAGATCCCAAAAACGTCTTACACGATGCAGTCGAACGCTACCGTTTTGTGATTTGCTTCTCACGTTTCGCTCACTTTCCGTGTCAGTGCAAACCAGTGCTTTACATACGCTGACAGAGTCAAATTAGCAACAACGGTAGCAGTCTGCAGTTTGGCTCGATTTCAACGTGTTATGCCTATTAGCGATTTGATGCAATTTAATTTAGATAATGATTTCAGTTCCACCTTTTACGCGCTTGTTTTAGACGAAATGGATATTTCGACAGTTCAGATAAATTGTTCGATAACCATATTGATCGATCACTGCGTTTTATCTTTGCTCATTGGTTTAGTAATCTGGGCCAGGTGAGTGTCATTTGCAATGAAGCTTCCAAGTCACAATTGTTGAAACCCAACATTCTTACATCCGTTGTGTCAATTTCTCACAGATTTACTGTCCACAACGGTATAACCTTCTAGTGGGTCGTAAGAACCATGACCGCTATTTAATTTCCGTTTAATTTTGATTTGATCCAAATAGACACTGTCAATGCCGCATCTGAAGTCTGTTAGTAAATTTAGAACACCGGAGAAAAGTCGCGTTTAGATACGTTGAAGGAAAAATAGAAAAGATTGAAAACTCAAGGCCAGAAGCGATCGGTGATGGTCGGCTATGAACCGTCTACTCTGACGCCTGTACCGTTTTTCTGCAGTTTGTTGGAAATCGATCTCGCTCTGTTGGTGAATTATTTACGCCACTATACGTTTAATCTGATTTGTGGGACGCTTCCTTTGTGTTGAAAGTGGAGCTATTTTCGCACGAGATACATTTACCACGCGGGTAGATTTCGCAACATCGTCGTCTCCCAAGGGGGTATCGGTTTTATAGTGTGGGAAAGATTTCATAACTCATCTCAATGCTGGGATTTTTCAACCAAACCAATTTGTTCAATTTGTCATTCGTTTTCGGTTATGGATAACTGATACATTGTATATCATTTGCAAAACGCATGGATTTTATTCATGTTAGACGCTGAGTGAAATATAAATTCAATTATTAGTTTATGACGGATCATAGTATCATACAAAGTCTCTTTGAACGATATTGAAGTTGATGATCAGATATATACCTCGATGGAAAATTTGAATTTGAAGGTTGACATTTTTTCGTGTTCAGGGCAGTTGCATAATGAAAGTACAATCTTAAGGAATCCTTAAGATCGACGATCGTTTTCAGTCCCAGTGTCCCATTCCCTGAATTTTCTGTCCAGAGCAAGGGGATAATTACTTTTAGAGTAACATTTTATCATTGTGACCCTTGCATCTCTTACTTTTTATTCAACGTTAATAAGACAAATCGGTGTAATTTCCTTTTACGAAACCGCTACCGAAGATCGACAAAATCCATTTTTTGCTGCTTAAAAGTACACGCGAAACTTTTGGTAACTTGGAAGCTCATAACAAGTTCCAAGCGAAACAAAATTCGACGATGACATTGTAAGGGAACACGAAGCCGCCAGGAGACAAACCGTATTTATGCTTTGTTTGTGTTCATCTGACCAACTAGGGATTTGCCCAATAGAAAGCTCATTCTTTAGTCTGAGTAGATTTGAATATAACACCTTGGGATAAATTGTTTTTGGTTCAGATATGATGGTAACTTAAAACCAGTCCACGGTTAATTTCGGAGACCAAAATAATAGTAGGAAAAATGTATACATTATACAACAAAACATTAGAAAAAGTTGATTAAGCTCCTTCTTTCTAAAAATTCTCTTTCTGTTAAATCTTTAGCTTTCTGTGGTAAATCTGCCATTAGATTTCGTACGGTAAATCGGCGAACGACCAAAATTAGTGTAAATCCAAGTCAAAATAAACGATATAATAATAATAATTATTTCGTGCGGTATGCTCACATACACGATTCTCCATCTTCTCTGGAAATCATCGGTACCATTTTTCTTATTCTTAGTTTCAAAGAATTTCCGCTTAACTATGTTTTAGTACTTCTCTATTGGGCGAAGTTCTGGACAGTTTGATAGATTGGCTATTATTCTTTTACTTTTCGCGTCTTGACAAGAGGTCAAATTAGGCCAAAGTAGAGCTGGGGAATTGTGGCTTCTGATAAATATTGGCAACCGATTTCACAGAATTCTTTGTCGAACACATCCATTTCTTAAGTTTGCGAGCCACATTTCGCAAAGAAAGATTGGGATTATTCTAAATATTGTCTACCCGCTTCTTGTGCATTTGTCGAAAATATACTATGCGATTTGTTCCACTTCTAACCTTTCGATCCATAGATTCGAATTTTACTGTTCTTACGTGCATAATTCATTTCCGCACTTCTACTTGATTTCACGCTTTTCACTGAATGAAACGAGAATTTAGACATATTGTACCATAAAATAAAGAGTTTCAGCTTTCATAATATACACTGAAAGAAATTCGTTTTTTATATGGAAATTTAAAACATTCGGTATAAGCGTCATTTGCGAAATAAATTGACGTGGAACCATTTTTTGGGGTACAAACCAGAAACCAGAAATTCAGAGAAGTAAACACATAAAAAAGTGGTCTTTTAGTTAAATTAATTTTGTTTCTATCAGTAATATTATTGCACTCACTGTTCGACAATATTTATATGCGTCAATTTGAGTAGGTAAAATCATGTATTTCCAATCATATGAGATTGAAAGTTTTAATACTAGCGAATGATCTCAGATGATGTGTGGTAGCTCAAGACGGCTCTACGTCTTAAAATGACTAAAAAATCTGTTTTAATCCACCTAGTGGTGGAATGATGCCTTTCTCATATATAGAACTGTGATATTCTATTCAAAATGTTTCTCTTCGATTTTTTGAAGAAACCAAGGGATTGTTTGTGCATCAACTAGTATAACATGGATAATGAAACAGTTCTGTGATGGGTTAGGTCATCCATTAGAAAACGAAGTGGGTTCCTTATTATAGGTACTTCTAGCACCGGAACCCGAGAACCGGTATAGTCGAAGTCGGTTCGTACGGCCACCAACTAACATGACGTCACTGCTTCTACCACACATCAGCTGAGATCAACGAAGTAGATGATGGCGTTATTGTAATCCATAGGCAGCGAAAGAGACAAAAACAAATCTCGAATCAGTGTCCGACGACAAAGCAGAAAGTGAAAAGATAGACTAGTGACGTGGTGTGTGTTTGTTTTCTGTTGGATGGGTTTCCATGGAGATAGGACTATAATTGAATGCTGTTGCGGCCAAGTAAAGCGAAGCATGCTTGGTTCTTTTAGTCAATTTGATGTGTTTTCATATGCAAAGTAGTTTAATTGACAAAACAATTAAGTTGGTTAGCGAGAACTAGCCACGGGCTCGAGTCCCGTCTCTACGGTAATGTTTTCGCGGTTTTCATTACATAGTTGCATTCACTTGTCATTTTTCCAATCTCCTTTCCTCATTAGATATTGATCATAGTTAAAACTAGCTCAAGACGGCTCTACGCCTTACCAAAACTAAAAAAAAACAAATGATTAAACAATATGATACTTTTAAGCTTTGCGGATCAATTCTGATTATGAATATGCAAAATTTTCATTTCATTTGCTCTCGTTAGCACGAATACCAGCTATGAAAGTAGGAAAAAGATGGGAGAAGAACATCAATTGAAATTCAATGAATGTTTTTTGTTTAGTCATGATTATCTTATAATTATTCTAAGACAGCTGGAATTTTATCAAAATAAAATTATAATCCTTCATTTGTAGCGCTTAGTGGAGTGGTAATCAAGAATGGAATTGCAGGGAATCACTCCGCACGTATGGTCTACTGCAACCACTTCTTACCTCCTCTGCGACATGTAGTTGAAAGAGGACGATGCCAGTCGTTACTTGTTCTCGTTCATAGACAAGGATAGCTGCGCCGAATGCTGATGGTGTTCGTGCTGACACTAACGTAGCTGTCAATTATGAAACTCTTCAATTATGAAACTTGCACGATAAAAAAGTGTCATTATTTTCATGTTAATGTCGCAATAAACAGAGTATTATGAAGACTACGAAAGAGCAACTCGCACCAACTCGAATTGTAAATGCTGCCGATGCGGCTACTGCACTTCTTTTGCTTTTCAACTGCTGTTGTTATAAAAGAGTCCCATATTGTTCAAGATTGATTCTTATGTAAAAAAGAACAGAGAACAGAAAAAATGCTAAATTTAACACTTGGAAGCCCGGACTTCAGTATATACCTATATTGCTTAAAAGTATTTGAAATGACTGGAAGAAATAAAATCAAAAGAAAAACTGTTATAGAATAACAAATGTGTGAAGAAATTTATTTAAACAAAATTTTCCATAATTTCCATGTTATGCTCAAGCATATGACAAGTTATGTTCCACGAAAAGCCGAAAAATTGACTGGTCCATATATAAGAATATATTTATATGTATTTTTACTAAGTATTACTTCAATGTTTGCGGAATGAAAGGCCTAGTTGTGATTAGCCCGTTCATGATCTTCCATGATGCCAATTCTCTGTTAGTCGGTGAATAAAACCTATTTCAATCCAGCTAGTTGAGTGATGATGTCTTTCTCATATCACCTATATTTTCAAAAATATCACTGGAAGATTCAGCCAAGGTTTTTTTTTCAAACTTAAATATAATTATATACTTTCTTTGGGTATAAACTAACATAACCTAAAATTATTAAGAATATTTGGAACTACAAAACTTTTTATTTAAGCCTAAGTTTGTGAAAATCATACACACAGGAATATTGCTCAGGACTCAGGAAAGGCAAGAAGTATATTTTTATAGAACAGAATCGTTATCATGATTTTATGATAGTACTAACAAGTGGGTACAAATTAAATAAAAGATAATATCAAGGTTGACAAACACTACAAATAGTCCCATCTGGTAATGACGTTTTATCAATAACTACACTTTATGCAATTATTTTAGTGTAATCCTTTATGTTTTCTAAAATTTCTTCTGATAAGATGGAAGAATGGTGGCCTTGGTCATAATGTAAGATAGAAAAAAGAAATGATTGCCTATTACATTACAATAAACGCTACCTCTCAACAAAAAGTAGCAGTCATTTTCAGATTCGATTTAATGACTTTTTCATTTCGTTGCGCTTTAATTTCTTATCATTTTCATGTACAGATTTCCAATATTTTTCTCCTGAAAATATAATTTTTCAATGTGGCAACACTGCACGCTATACGAAATTGAACAATGCACGCTGCGAACGGAGCAAAAGCGATGGTGTTTTATTATTCCGTACCAGCACGTATCGATGCGTGCTGGTTTTTCATTGGTTCATCGTCATTTTTGGTGAGATGGTTTGAAAGTTTTGACACTCATCGTCATATATTTTCGGAAGCGGAAGTCGGATATGGATGAAATTGCACAGTCTCTTTTAAGACAATGAAAGCTTTAATTTGAATCAAGATTTGTGGAAATCGGTTTAACCGTTGCTGATAAATCGAAGTGAGCTCCGTTTTTTTGGAGCTTTTCTTCACTATTATCGATGCTTTCGGAACCGGAAACCGGAGACTAGTAGTCCTAAAGCAGGATTATATATCCACCAACTAACAAGATCTGCACTATATTTGCACCCCGTTTTGTCATCACTTGTGAAAAAATACTCATGAAATTGAAAAATTTTCACTTACCGCGCCGTAATACCGGAACCAGAAGTCAGATCCGAATAGACTTTTCGGGGATTGTTTCAAAAATTTCAAGACCTTTTGTTTGCATCTTAGTTTGTGAAAATCGGTTAAGAAATTTCCGAGAAAATTGAGTGTGCATTTTCTCATAGAATTGTACATGCAAAGCAAAATCCTGGCATTACATTCCTTTTGTGGAATTTGGCCGTTCTGTTTCAACGGTCTTCGCGGCCGATTCATAACGTACAGAATCATTACATGGCTAGTACTACAATTCTACTGACACTAAGAATCCTTCCAGGTCGGGGCTCGAACATGCGACAACTGGCTTGTAAGACCAGCGCCCTATGAATTGAACCGCCAACCCGGGCACAGATTTGCACAATTACTTTGTAATTCCGGAACTGGAAGTCGGATCGGGACAAAATTCAATAGCAGTCTTTCATTTAATTCTGAATTTCATTTGAATCTGAGTTTGTGAAAATCGGTGCAGCCATCTCTGAGAAAATTGAGTGACATATTATTTGTCACATACACACAGCCATACATACATACACACACATACATAGACATTTTATGATTTCGACGAACTGAGTCGAATGGTATATGAAACTTGGTAATGTCGGTTTTCACAATGATTACATAGCCTTTCTATACGAAAAAAGGCAAAAAATAAGCTCTATTCATTAAATAAACATTTCGCACAATAAAGAAACAATTTTAGTAATGCTTGTTTTCCTGTATCCATTAAGCTTGTAGTTTGTATTTGCCTATCAATCAATCTATTAAACAATCCACGACTTTATCACCTAATCCAAAGGGTGATATCCGATGAAACAATTGGAGTAACGAGTTTCGATTGAAATACATTCGGTAAGTAACGCCGCCTGTGATAAATTTTCTTGGGATAAGTGTTACAGACTGTCTCAGAAAGTATGGACGCACTTCGATTTCGCTGTAAATAATTCACAAGTGTTAGATATTCAAATTTTATTCGATATACTGATAATATTAGACTACAACAACAGAATATTATTCTCAACATTTGCTACTTAGCTATTGTAGACTTGCTGGCGCACCTTCTTGCGAACGTTCCTCGTTAAATTCCGTACAGACTTCTTGGCGACAAGTTTTAACACTTTTTTCCAATCTTTTTCGAACTGTTGAATGGTTTTGGCTGCCGAGACATGTTTCCTAAGATGTGTCTTCGTTAATGCCCAAAATTCCTCAATTGGTCGAAGTTGTGGGGAATTTGGTGGATTCATGTCTTGTGGGACGAAAGTGACATTTTTGGTAGTATACCATTCTACCGTTGATTTCAAGTAGTGGCAAGAAGCAAGATCTGGCTTCGAATCATGGGTATAAATCGGTTTTGTAAACATTCCTTGATGTATATTTCGCTGTTCATTGAAGCAGTGGTGATGAAGGGTTTCGAAATCTTACCGCAGCTACAAATTTCTTGCCAGACCATAGCTTTCTTACCAAATCGATGTATCGGACTGGTTTAACACTTGCCCTCCTTGCACCGTATAATATTGTGGTCCCGGCAAGGATTTGTAATCGAGTTTCACGTAGGTTTCGTCGTCCATGATTATGCAGTTCAAATTTCCAGCGAGAATCGTATTGTACAGCTTTGGAACCCTCAGCCTGATCGATGCTTCTTGTTTCGGACTACGTTTTGGTTGTTTCTGCTTCTTATAGGTTCGAAGATTCAAACGTTCTTTAGCACGAAGAACATTTGACTTCGAAGTGCCCACTTTTTTGGCCACATCCCGAACTGAAACCTTATTCTTTTGCTCGAACGCCTTCAGTATACGTTTATTCAACTGAGGGTTGGCAGGACCTTTTTTTCGACCCGTTTTCGGTTTATCCTCAAAGGTGTTATCCTCACCGAACTTCCTGATTGCATTTCGCACGGCTTTTTCTCTTACTCCTTTCATTTTTGCTATCTTTCTCAGTGACAGTCCGCGTTCTGTGCACCATTTGTACACAATTTTTCGACGTTGTTCTGCTGAAAGTCCACGCATTTCGAAACAAACTAATGAAAACGAATAAACAACTGCACAAGTGGTTAGAGAAGAGTGTAAACAACAGGACGCAGTCATAAAAATTGACAGATTCTGAGCCATTGCGAAATGGCAGCGGTTTTTGGTTGCGTCCATACTTTCTGGGACAGTCTTTATTGCTCATGATTTGACATGAATAATTGCCATTACTTCATGAGAATATAAAATGATTGATTTTATGATGTTTTAATCATGGCAACGGCAACGGATTTCTTTCCGCGCATAAATTGAAGCTAATAATAGTGATGTTCGAAATAATAACAGCGCTCATGTATTTTTCAATAACGAGTTATGTATTTGTATTCGGTTTGCTTCTCATCAACTATATTAATGAATAATTCGTATAATATAGCTCGAAAAAATACAATTCTGCTATGCTAATGTCAATGCTTCAAATCAAGAAAGTCGATTGTACTCTTACGATTTTATTTAATAAATAAACAGAGCACCTGAAATGTAACTGTGCTTTACTATCCTAGATAATATGAATTTCGAAACCACTCTGTTGTAGTTTAAAACGGCTCGACGAAAAAGTAAAACCAATAATAGTCTGGCTATCTGATCAATCACTGTTATTACACTGCATTCAGAAAGTGCAAAATTTGTACGGCATATTCGAAATTGGTAGCTAGCTGAAGCAACTCACGTTCAGGCTTAGCTCAGATGGTATTCACTTCGACCCTCCTTGAGATCGGATGCAGTCTTTCGTTTTTTTAACAGCTTTAGTAGCTATGTAGCGGGTAGTAATAGTGAATGGGAGATACTCATCATCCAACAAAACACCCCAAAACAAAACAAAAATCAACACCCAGCACATCAAAATCGACCAAGTGACAGCATCAGTAACTGTGCAGCTCTCAACCGACCAACGTGGTTAGTTACATGAGTCGCGGGTGACCAAAACCGTTCATAGAGGGCACTGAAATGTGAACACTAACTATCCAAACTGTCGAACGGATGGCACGATTCACTAGCGATGGTCTGAAGTTCTTATCGGATCGGTTCTTATCAATGATCGATTCATACGCGAATACAAGTGTTCATTTGTCCTTACTTGTGTGTAGTTCTGCAGAGGGTGTGTCTTCGTGCCATTCCTGACCAAGGTACTCGTTCGGGTGTGTTCCGAGAGCATACAGAATAGTTGATAGTTTTTCATTTAAATTCAGTCATTACTCATTAGTGTGATGAGGTTAGCAATAAAACTAACGTTTGAAGGCAGGTTAGCCTGAGTTCCCTCGGTAGAATTGAGAGCATTTTGCAATTTTATTCACATGCAAAAAATGGGGGACAAAAATTAAATATGTTGCCGCGGATGATTCAGAAACCGACCAAATGTCCCACAAATTAGAACACCATTCAACGATGCATTGTTTGTTAAGTTAGTAGCGCGTGTATGGCAATTCTGTTTGCATCCACTACAACGTTGTGTCCAGTTTAGCAGAAAGGAGATTTTACACAATATCGCCAATGCTCCGAAGTGGGGGAATGTTATTTTGTCATTCACTCAACAAAATAGCAGACTCGCACTTTTGAGCGCCGGCGCAGTGTGTAATACTCATCACTAACAACAAGCATACGCTTTGCTCTGCTAATTATGCTTGTCTACCATATAGCATTGATTTGTAAAAGGAAGTTAATCAGAAAGTTAAGAAAAAGATAAATATGCAACAACAGGCCGAATTAGTAGTTATTTGAAGGAGCTTTGGAAGTTTTGCCTTCGATTAGAGAAGTGATATGAAGATTCACTGAACGCCACTCATGTAGATTACAGCTTGGAAGCAGATCATCTGATAATAATTATTAGAACTATTATAAGCACATCAGTTTTGTGCTTGTAGTGCAGAACATCAGCACTTGTTTCAATAACATTTTCGATCTTGTCGATTCAAACCAAGCATTCCTATAACGGTAACGCTCTGGTGGGAGGCCCACCGTTGCTTTCTCAGTTTCACTGTATCCGTGATGATAATACAATTATTACACAATGTTAGAAACGATACTGCACCGACCAGAATGACACACTCGGAAACATAAACATTTACCCACGCCCAACTGTAGTAAGTGGTTACCATCGGGGGAAAAAATTACCGAAGCTCGAGTTTTGTTTCCTTTGTAAATATCACGTGCAAGCCCAGTGTACAGTAAACTGTACGCGAGACGATAAAACCTTACTCGTTTTAGTAAAAGTTTACTACCATAAAGCAAATAAACCTAGAGAGTCGAGTGTAATAGAGCTATCACTGCTACCAAAAGTGCCGTCTAAAAAGAAACGGATGCTCCCAACACATGTGTATAAAGTACCGTCTGTCAAAATATAAGGCTTGAATCAAGCAATCATCAGGATTTTTTTAATTACTCAATCTTGTATGTAATTACCATAATTTCGATCAAACTCGTTCCAGTCGTTTTAGCGACCTTTCTGGCCGTCATAATTCGGTTCGTGTTGAATAAAAGCCATTTCCCACGTGACCTTCGAAACCGCCAGACATTGTCGATATGACAATACAGGCAGTCATAGAACAAAACGATATGAAGCTCGTGCATGAAGTATGAGAATTGAAACATATGAAGTTTATGTTCGTTCGCATTCTTTACTTCAGATCCAAAACAACTTCAATAACAGCCCATAAATTAATGAAAATTTCATTCTCATACAGTATTTTTTTTTATTCTATAATTTTGGTTCTCCAAATCGTATTTGCATTATTGATCCGTTTCAAAATGTAAGCGAGAAAGACGTTTTTCTCCAAACGCAACTTCGCTGACCTTAAAAGTAGAGCTTCAAGTGAAAATTTCAAACGCATTTCGTGACTAAATCGTATTCAGAGTTTGCAGCATTCTTTCAGAGCTCGGAAAGCCGCTTCGCGTACTTTTTTCCAAAATTTATCTAGACTAGACTATCTTTTTTTATAAATATGTAAAAAATAGGTATAGGATTCGCTCAAACTTTGGAAAAATTTTCCGAGGCCCAGAGGACCGAGTGTCATAATACCAATCGATTCAGTTAGTTGCGGTGATCAGCATACGACAACGCGAACCAAATAAAAATAGGAGTTTTGAGCGCTTCATGATACGCGCTTGAAAAACTGTGTACTGCCCTTAAAAGACTGCAAAAGCCTTTTTCATGACATTTTGTGAAGTGAGATGAAACCTTTTTGCCTTATTATATATAAAGGTTGTGCAATCACTGAGAAAATCGTCTTTCGAATCGATCGTCATATTCCATTCGAATCGGTTCTCCAAGATTACCAAATGCCAGCATGTAGCTGTGTGTGTATGTGTGCATGTTACAAAAACATTTAATCACTTTTCTCAGAGTTGACTGGACGAGTTTTCACAAACTTAGATTCAAATGAAAGAACTCTTGGCCCTAGAGCCTGTTATTGAATTTCACCTGCTTCAAGCTTCTTAATTTTCTTAAAGACTACTTAACCGATTAGATTAAAATGAAAGCCCCATCACCTGCAAACTTTTATTCATATGAAAAAGACCTATTTTCCCACACAAGGTTCCTATTAGATTAGATTAAAATTAAAATGAAAGCCCCATCACCTGCAAACTTTTATTCATATGAAAAAGACCTATTTTCCCACACAAAGTTCCTGAATTTCATTCGGATCCGACTTCTGGTTCCGTAATTACAGGATGATATGTGTAACGAAATTAAAAAAATAGCACTCATTTTTCTCGTATTGGCGTTTTGGCTGAACCTATTTCCTCCATCTAACGTTCAAATTAAAGGTCTCAATATCCCATAAAATTTATAGTTTTTTAATTAGATCCGAATTCCGGTTAAGTAGATACATGGTGATTAGTGAAAAAATGTCAATTTCACATAAACTAATAGGATTTATAGGGTTTGCAGGTTGATGATCAAATGACCAAATAAACTCGTTTCATTTTTACCGGTATTCGGTTTCCAATTCTGGAAGGAACCCAACAATTTTATTTGGAAACAGTACGATTTTTCAAAGATGGCTATACTGATTCTCAAAACATTCGAATCAAATGAAATGGTTTGCAATCTTTCACGTGAATTTAACCTCGGCAATACCGATTTTCGATTTCCGATTCCGAAAGTATCGAGAATAGAGGAGCTCAATCGTTTTCTCAAAGAAGGCCAAGTAAAATTCAAGAACAAAAAATCAAACTAAAAGACTTGCAAAATTGGAGAGATTTATCCGATTCTGTAATTACAGGGTGATGATATTTAAAAATTCAAACGATCATAGAAGATGACGATAGCCAAAAAAATGTTCAAAGTTGGGCGCTAAACTCTTCACATTCATTCGTCATAATAATTCATCGGCATACGAACCGTTCTGGGTTATGCTGGTCCCTGATTACCGGTTCTTGAAGTACCGTAAATAATGATCAAAAACTCTAAAGAGGAACTTACTTCGACGGCCAATTAAATAATTTCATGGAAACCAAAAACACCGAAGATTATATATCCAGCCAGCGACTGGCACCAACAGAGAAGGTGACAAGCGATTATAAATGCACTCTCCAACTCAGTGCTTGAGCGGAAAATAGAAATAGAGCGAGTAGACTAGTTTTTATTTAATTTAAAATATATTTTATTCAGACTTATTTGCGTACAAGCTTACGTGGCCGATTTAGCTGAGTTTTTAGATACATTTTTTTTTGTATTGGATCTCGTTGTCGCCCTTTTTCTAGGGGAAGAGGAGCTTCCATTTTCCTCCTGCGAGGATTGAGGGGCAATTTGTTCGCGGTTCGTCTCGTCTTGTTGTACATTGTTTGCAGTTGCTGGTTGGTTGGATGGTAAGTTGTTAACTGCAGCTGGTGTACTTTGTTCTATAGGGGATACGTTGGATGGTTTCGTTGAAGGGGATGTGTTCACTGTTGTTGGTGACTGTCACAGGTGTACTGGGGTTGCTTGGGGTTGGTGTGAAGGAAGCACCGTTGAGGGACGGAAGAGGGTTAAAATCTCATATCGGCATTAAGAGCGACGATGCAAAAATTCGGAAAAATTACTCTTAATTTGGCTATACTTATATTTATGAAAATATAAGTAATATGAAAAAGGCATAATTACACTGCTAGGTGGAATAAAACCGGTTTTATGTCCATAAAAAGGTAACGCACATTTGAAATCGTATTATTGTTACACTATACAGATAATGAAAAAAAAATCTCTTATAGTCTTCCCAAGCATTTCTTGAACATTTTCAATAAAGCATATCGAACTTTATTGTTCAGATGCACAATGTTGTTTGTGTTGAACCACATTTGTATTAAATATAACATTTACTTACAAACTGTTCAAGATTTCCCTCTAATTGCTCAGAAATCAATATGGATCTGAAAGTTATGAACGAACCATAAACGTAAAACACTAAAAAAATTGAAGTGCAAACCATAATAGGTTCAAAATGATACAGAGGCAAGAAACAATTAATCCATTAGAGAGAGAGAAGCAATGTGTTCAAACCCAAGTTCATCTCCCCAAAAATCAAGTTACTCCGTTCATGACCCCATCCGACGAAATAAAAAAGCTCCTCGTTCACGATCATACACTGGCTGCCCGGACTGCTGCCACCCATCAGTGAGTACCTGGGAGCTGGCTAGACCAGCACACATAGGAAGAAAACACGGGAAATTGGATTAAACTTGCAGTTTCTGTTATGTAAGCCTCTCACCATGGCATGGCAGCCACACACCAAAAAACACAAATCCAACAACATCAAAACGTTCTTGTCGTTTCTCACTTCTTGGCTCTCACGTTCGTGCTTCAGTTCCCCACGATCCGTGCTGTAGAGAACACGTTTGTTAGCGTTTTTTTTGACGGTCGGTCGAAACACGATTACTTCCCACTTAAAATTAAGTGACCGCGCGCGCGCAATCTGTTTCACCGATAAAACCGTTCGCGTGTGAAAACAGCATCGAAGCGACCAGTTATCACTCTAGATAAGAGTGAAGACGATGTAAAAGACGATTCGCGAAAATAAATCACAACCCCGATGTAAGATGCCATTTTATCTTGATTATCTGTTTGTGTTTTTGCGATGGCGATTGCGGTGGATTTTGTTATCTGTGACGACGCAAGAGCCGAACGGCCATAGTTTAGTCTTTGATGAATTGTGCTGTGAAGGTGCTATTGTGTCAGTGCTACATTGTGTGACCAACTGTTGTGACGCACCACATTTTCAACAATACGTGTCAAAAGATTGCATCGAATCTCGTTTAAATTATTGTTTTGTGTGAAACCACTGCTAATTGTTTCATCTCCAGTAAGCGGACGTCGTTTCTCCAGATAGATTAATTATTTTGCTAGAGGATGTGACAATTGCTTTGTGCAACGTCGACGGGAAGGAATGTTCATTTCGAATTTTCGAATTCTCCTTGAGCAACGAATTCGGAAAGAAGGCCAGCGATTGTGGTGAATTGTGATTAAAGGTAGCGGAGTGCGATACCAGTTCAAATGATTCAAACATCCGGATCGGAAACAATTTGTTGCAACTGTGATACCTAATTGAGGAACAATCAAGACAAAAAACGACTGCAAACAACGTGAGGGTTAGAATGGTGGACCGGATTATATGGAACCCCACCGATGCAATGTTTAAGTAATGGCTCAGTCTCTAGTTTGCGGAGCGAGTTTGGTACTAGGATTACCGGGACAATCCGAAAAATAACAAAATAAGCATAACGTTTTCTTATGTGCAGCAACAGTGCCCGTATTCGTTTCAACTCCTTTGATTATCGTACTGATTTGACTCCATTGGTTAGGAAACACTTCTCCTGTCGTCATGTCTCGAATTCTCGCTTCTAGTAAGTTTATTGAAATCAAAATAGTTCTACTTGACCGGTTCGAACATTTGGTGAATCTCAAGAAAAAAAGAATTAGTGTTTGGCGTATAATAGTATGACTGAACTGTATTTTTGATAATACAAAAAAAATGGGAAACATATCTGTTATTGACAAATCTGATAAACATTTTCGTTTATTTAGCTGAATAATCAAAAATCTGGAAACCTTGCCGATTAGATTCGATTCACCCAAAGAGCAAAACAGATACATTTTACTATTTTTTGCGCTTTTGGTATACAATTATATTTGCAATCGAAGGCCAGAGCTTCAAATACCATACACCATTCGACTCTGTTCGTCGTGATCACCAATCTGTATATGTGTGAAATTTAGCTGCGTTTTATATCGTTACGTTTAAAAACATTCTTTGTGAATCGATACTAAGCTATACTAAGCACTATTTCTTTGTCAGATCTGCGAATTAATTCTATTTTTGGACATAGTGACTGGACTGTTTTTGGCATAAATAATTTTATTATATTTTTCTAGAAATAGTTTTTGGGTTCGTTCACCGGCCAGGTCCAGTTTCATTTGAGAAACTGTTTCTGGATCGATTCAATGCGTTCTTCGTGGGTAATAATATATATGTATCCCATATCAAGCTGCAATATTCTAAGATGGGTCATGATGGGACATATGTTTTATATAGTAACTTAATTGTGTACGAATTTTGAAAGTTATGACTGAAGCGTTGAATCAAACCCAGTATACCATTTACTTTCTGCCTTTCTCATATAGAAAGGTTATGCAATCAGTGTGAAAACCGACTTTTGAACCGAGGCCCAGAGGGCCGAGTGTCATATACCATTCGACTCAGTTCGACGAGTACGCAAAATGTCTCTGTGTGTGTATGTATGTGCGTATGTGTGTATGTAACCTTTTTTTTGCACTAACTTTTCTCGGAGATGGCTGAACAGATTTACACAAACTTAGATTCAAATGAATGGTCTTGAGGTCCCATAAAAAATTCCTGAATATTATTTGGATCCGACTTCCGGTTCGGGAGTTATAGGGTAAAATGTACAAAAAAAAAGAAAATATGTGTTCTAACTTTTCTCATAGATGGCGCGACCGATTTTCACAAACTTACTTACGTAATTCCTGAATTTCATGTGGATCCGACTTCCGGATCCGGAAATATAGGGTAAAGGGGGTCAAAATTGTATACCATCACTGAAAATGGGGAAAAACCTTAAAAAAATTCTAAATCGACCACAAATCTTTTCCAATTGATAGTTTTTATCAGTAGACGGTCAAACAAACCGATTTCGGTTATTCTTTTAAAAATATAAGAAAATTATTTTGAAGAATACCACAGTATTATAGATGATAGTATGATTGATATGAGAAAGGCATCATTACACCACAAGGTGGATTAAAACAGGTTTTTGATTATGGTATTGTAATGTTTCACAAACGGAGCATGGGGTCTAAGATTATGCTCAAATTTCGTACAGTTTTACATTTTTATACATTCTGATTTCCTAAATAAAAGGCTGTATATTGAATTTCATTCTTCCTACTAAAAATTTTTGAGTTACATTTTTTACATTATGTTGACTTTGGCTGCACTAAATACGAAAAAGATTCATTTGATTCTGGAATATTATTGCGTCATTCACATTTCTTATTTCCATGATAAGCTTCATGTCGTTTGCATAGTTGAACATTTTTTGATTTTTGAGTACATGGGAAATGTCATTTAAATGCAAAATGAGAAAAAGAGGCCCTAGCTGAGAGCCCTGTAGTACGCCGGATGGTACATTAATTTATTCAGACAGTGTGCTGCGAAAGTGAACTACTTGTACACGTTTCGTAAAGTATGATTTTATTCGCTAAATCTCGGAAAAATAATTACCGAGATTCGTATCACCGAGCGCTCAAACGTCAACTATTACCGATATCGTCAGCAAAAAATTTTCTGTGTGTTCGGCATAACCTTTACTGAATGTTCGTCAAAAGCAACGAAGTAAAATTTAGTAATTACCGATACTTCAGCAATTGAAAGTGAGCAAAGAATTCGTATTTAGTTGATTGTAAATATTCAATTGGAGATCAAGATTTCATCTCCGTATGAATATTCAAAAATATATATTACGTTACTTATGTTTCAAGCAAGGATGGCTATTGTCGTATCAAAGAACACTTACTGGCAACTCTTCACACGATTAAATCAGTGCCATCAAAGAGAGACGGATATCATCGCAACAACAAAAACCCGGCATGGCTCATTTAGCATAGAATCGGCACCAGTGCGAGAGCGGATTTCTCTCGATGACATTTCTGAGAATCAAAGGTTAGCACGCTGCTGTGGGGATCCTCTCTGAAGCAGCAAACGGTCGCTTATTCTCGTTTCGCGATCCGATTCTATACAGGCAGTTGATAATTGCGATAGAATCATTTTACTATTGCCGCTTATTCTAACTATGTGCATATAACCTTTGTATAAGTTGTGTCTATGAAAATATATGTGAAGGTTCCACACAAGGGTTTTGAAATATTGCAACCTAGTATGAGAATCATCGATTCGATTTTCTGCGATAATTGTCAACTTGCGATTCTCTCTTGGGAAATTCCACACAGCAACGATTCTTATCAGACTGTAATTTTTTTTAAGGGCGTGAAATACTCAGAGTATGAAGTGGAGCGAAGAAATGTAGCAAAATTCTCTCACGGTTCATGCATTGAGAGACTCGAGTTCTTGTAGCATTTTCCACTGGATTGAAAATGTTGTATACAATATAGCAGCTTCTGTCAAATTTTCGGCTATCACCAACACTGGTTTCAAGTTCGTATAATTGTAAAATATGCAATTCGAACTAAACGCCGATTGTCGAATGTGTTGGTTGACATGTCGTTTAAGTTTTTCGACATATCCTAAGATCACTTCCCGACAGTGAAAGCAGCTGCTTTTTTAACACTAGAAAGCCCGGAATTTAGTGTATACCTATATTACCCAAAAGCAGTCAAAATGATTGGAAGGGAGAAAGTCAGAAAGATAACTGTGATAGAATAAATAATAATATGTATTTATAATTATAAGTTTTTCGAAATGTTCAATATGAAACTTGCATCAATTTCACGTGAAATGTTAATGAGAAAGGCATCATTACACCACTAGGTGGATAAAAATAGGCTTTTTTGTTAGTTATTTTTTTAATACCCTTCAACGGTTTATATTTCAACAGTGAAAATTCTTGGAAAAGAACAAAAAACAACAAAGGACAACCCTATGTGGTTGTTCGAACAGTTGACGTAGGACTATTGTTAAAAGCACTGCTAAAATTTATATTGCATATTTAGGCTGAAGTTGTTTTGTGTTCCATGTAAACTTATTTGTGTCTAAACGAAACTTTTTTTTTCGAAAATATTTCTTCGAAAATTTTGGCTTCCCAGAAAAGTAAGTTTATGATGAAAGATGCTGATAACGTTCATCCGGCACTCCATGATCGAGGTCATCATGCGTTTTCCTCGAATATGAATAAACAAATCCACAAACGGTCCAATTGCGGATGTGTCCAGTAACCCATTCTACGGCATTATCGAATCGAACAGAGTGCAAATCAGTTCGGTACAGGTTTTGGTTTAGTGTGTGCGATTTTTTAAAGGCTAAACTGAAGAGCGTAAATCTTATGAAAATTATGAGCCTATGTATACAAAACTGTTGTCTCTGTTCGAGTAAGCCATAGTAATAGCTTGAAAAATAGGGAAAATTAGACATTGTTCACTAGTTAAAGTCCCGGCCTGGAAGGATTCTTAGTGTCAGTAGGATCCATAGTACTAGCCATGCAATGATTCTGTACATTAAGAGTCGGCTGCGAAGTCTGTTGAAACAGAAAGGCCAAATTCCACCAAAGGGAATGTAACGCCAAGACTTTGCTTCACTAGTTAGAGTTTCACTCAATAATTATCAAAAATATACAGTTTTATCTTCACGAATGGATGCGTCGAAATATTTACAAGTGGTGGGTATCATGATATCTAAAATCGATTTAAAATCGATTAAGATGTAGTTGATCAAAACCTGACCACTGTTTTTGTACGGTTTTAGTATCCGTATTTTGAATTCGCACTCCTATATAGAAAACAAGTCAGGGTTGTCGATTCAATACCTAGAGCGCTGGTCTTATAAGTCAGTTGTTGAATGTTTAAGTACCGGCTAGGAAGGACTTTCCTTTATGTAGAAAACGAAATCCGGTACCTTGAAATGTAAAAAGGAAAGAAAAATAATAAACAAAAACCAGTTTCACGCGAATTCGCAACCTGGCAATTTAGTTGAAGCTGTTTTATTGCGGTTTGGTTAGGAACTACAGAATTTACCACAACTTTAATTGAGAATCATTAGTTAATAGAACATAGTTATGAACGTCAATATAATAATCTACCGTAACTGTTATTATAATAAATTTCAAGCTTTCTACTAAAACAGAGCAAATTGATGTAATTTAAGTTACATTCCCAATAGATTTTGTGGATATATTTAACGTTCAATGTAACATTTCATAGTTGATTCATATAAAAATGGTGATGAATCACAAAATTTTTTGCTCTCACTCACTCAGGCCAAAAATGTTCTGCCGTGCCTTTTGATTCGGGGGTTTGTACCTCACGACTATTTTCCACATGAATTTCAAATCATTCTAAATCTTTCGGATATCGTTCTAGTTCATACTAGATTATATGACTCAATGATAATATTTTTAGAATCATTAGAATCAATGTTTTCTGACTTTACCGTTTTTCGAGCTATCAATGTTCTAGTTCATTTCAAGTCGGATAAGAATGAGAGGGCTCTTTACAGGCTTACAACTCCGGTACTACTTCGATATAAAAAGAAATGCAGGGTTGTTACGGTCGTGCGAATTTCGCGGTTTTCGTGAATTTCGCGATTTTCGTGGATTTAGCGCGGTTTCTGCTAAGATTTTGATGCTATGGCGCGGATTTCGTGCAAATTAAAAAAAATTGTCATTCCATATTTGTGAATCATTTGTTCGAATAAAAAAAGTTCTTTGCAAATTTTTGAAGCTTGTGAGTTTTTGAAACCCTAAAAATTTAAAGATGGGCGAACGTTTCAGCAATTGGTCGAGCTGGCCGAATTGGTGAACTCTCACCTTGATAAAACTAAAATTTACTAGAAGGCGGTTCCAGAACATGTTCAGTGGACACAATTTAGATTTTATGCTCTTCGAACTCGAGTGATACAAGTTGCTATTTCAACAGAGATGTTACCATGAATTACAAAAACTTTTCGATATATGTGATTGCGTTTTCCCATTCCAATGCAGAAATCGAAAGATTTTCGCACTCAAGGATTTTGATGTCTGATGGAAGATATCGTCTCAGTGAAAACACATTCAATAATGCAAACAACGTAATAAATGAAATGCTATTCTTCAATAATATGGTCACAAATTTTGAGTATGATAAAAATCGCATTCTTAAAGCAAAATTTGCACGACAGGCTTACGAAGCGAAGTCTGACAAAAAAAGAAAGGCAATCTACTTGAGACTGGGATTAAACGGATCATTTTTGAATTCGCTTCGATCATATCCAACTGGTAATTAAATGATAGTGGAAATAGGAGCCTATACAACCTCACCATTTGCTGTTACCTCTGGAGTTCCTCAAGGTAGTCACCTTGGACAGTTATTATTTTTTTGTATCTCAACGATCTAAATTTTTCGATCAAGTCTATGAAACTATCGTTTGCCGATGACTTTCATATTCCAAAATGGGTTTAAATGCTACTAAATGCTTCGTCATTTCTTTTAGTAGCAAAAATTCTGTATTGAAGTCCGACTATAATATTTCACAAATTGTTCTCGAACGCGCATCGTTTGTTAAGGACCTGGGTGTTCTTCTGAAATCCAAGTTAACTTTTAAAGAGTACATAGAGCTTACTATGTTCTAAACCTCTAAGCTATTAGGATTCATTATTCGCGTCACTGAAAAAATCTCTGATGTACATTGCTTGTAAGCTCCGTATTGTTCTTTAGTTCACTCAAGTCGAATATACTGCGGTTATCTGGTCACCTTATTACCAAAACGATATCCAACTCATTGAAACGATTCAACGCAAATTTGTCCGATTAGCTCCGACGTCTTCCATGAATATATCCATTAAACTTACCGAGTTACCATGACGCATATTTAACAAATGTTTCAATTCTTTCGACTTTCATTTATCACGTAATGTTATCAGGAAATCGTTCCTCATGTTATTGTCTCATTTGATTTAGTTGCTATAGAAGCACTAGATTTAAGGAAAACATATTATTTGTAGGATTGATGCAAAAGATGAGGAGGTTTTATGCCTGCTGGAGAACAAGTTTGACAGAAACTACCTTCAGTGAACTTTTCCGTGATCCAAATAAAAGAGCAAAAGATAAGGAGGAAAAGCAAGACATTTAGAGTAAAATCTGACAACAGGAGAAGGCTCTATTATAATTGAAACTGAAATTAAAAAGATCAAATCATGTCATCCTGATGTGGTCTACCTTAAAATTCTTCTTACCAAGAAGGAAATGCTTGTCAAGCAAGATGATGAAACAAAAAAAATTGTCTTCGCTGAAATCTGTTTTACTTATTTCAATATCACAATTGTGAGCATTTTTATTTTTTATTAATTAACTAAGAACATCGAAAAAGATGTAGAATAAAAATGCAATTATTTTCATGGGGTTTCTCGAAGTGACGTGTTGTATGACTTATTTATTGCGTTCATATGACAAACTTATGCAGATTTTTAAATTATATTTAAGTGAATTTTCAAGTTCTGCGGAAATTATCACCTGCATAAAAATAGTTGTCTAACGCTTCACTCGAACATCGCGCGTTTCAGTTTTCAATTTCGCGCGGATTAAGCGCGTTTTAGTTTTTGACTTCGCGCGTTTCAGTTTTCAATTTCGCGCGGATTAAGCGCGTTTTAGTTTTTGACTTCGCGCGTTTTGATTTTGAAATTTTTCGTAACAACCCTAGAAATTCAATAGAGATGACTTTTTGCTTAGGATAATTCAAATTATCTGAGCATTTCCAATTACTGTAGCATGTATCAAAACGTACACAGCGTTAATTAATCTAAAATGCATATACAGAAACAGCGAATTGAGTTTGGCTCATCTGAAGGTTTCTCATTGCTTTGGTATACAGTAATGTATTCGACAGAATGTAGGCTTCCAAGTTAGCCACTTCCAAGCGTATTGTTATATGAAAGCTACAAAATTAACGCCGAATTTATTACTGCCTGCCGCAGGGTTTGGTATACATTCCTCCTACCTGTCCCAGGGTTTGGGATACATGCGTACAAGATCTCGGAAAGAACATCAACACCGCTCTGAATGGAATTAAAACCGCGAGCCGGTGGCGCTAGAAAGGCAAGATAGAAACTCCTTTCATACATAAATAATGTCAACTGATGGCAGATATGCGCGTGTAACGGATCAGCCGGTTATGCGCGACCTGGTTCTTAATTTTTACAGTGTAAATTGTACGCCATAGCCGGAGAAAACTGCGATAACGAACACAGACAGTTGTGGTTGGTGGGTTGAAGCTGTTTTGTATAATTTTTGCTGACCTTGAAGGTACACCTGTTGCGGCGAGTTTGAGATTGCGGTTCAGTCTGAGAGTGGCCGCTTTTTTCGTTTCCAGCGAGATGTTTTCGGCAGTTCGGTTTTCAGGTTTTCAGTAGGTTTTTATTACCTACTTGCTCTGTGAAGAAACTAGATTGTTACAAATGCCGGAGAAAAACTGCCGGAAAATAAACGCGTTTGGCCGATTTCCGCTGGGAATTGTTAAATCGAATGAATATGTTAGTTGAGTTAGGTAACTAGTTCCTTGCTATCAAATGGGGGCTATCGTGACGAGAATTTTCTTCACAAGTGAGCCGTCTTATGCAACAGTAGGTCACCTCGAGGAAGTGAGGATTCAGCTGAAAGAGCACTCACACGTTAGTCCTTGCGAAAACACACGCTAAGATGTATTCAAGTGACTAGTAGACCTAGTGCATTGGTGCTCAGGTAATAATAGAGAGGAATGTATGTAACTGGTTGACAAGTTGCACAATGCTTATGCACGTTGCGCGTCACCTGCTTCATGTATTCATCAGAAGCAATGATGCATGGAAATGTATTGTAAATTGTTATCGTAAAACGTAAAACGTATTGCGGTGGATTTGTTTTTCGCGTTTGCACATTCCAACAGAAAGATACTTTAATAAATTGAATTGTACAAAACTGTACTCTGTTTTTTTTTGTTAGCATTATCAGTTTTATTCTACTGTAAAATATAAACATATGCGGGGTGTGGTACGAACCGGATCTACAACATCTGGGAAACCTTCACTGGAATGAAGCAGACTTTCAAGAGATTTTTTATTGTTGTTCTTAGCTGCAACACATCCGCTGTTTCCAGAAGAGGCCTCATTCGAATTGGATTGAGTGGGGGATCATTCACTTTTAACTAGATTCTTGTGGAATCGTTGACAACTACAATATGGAACATATCTGCACATTATTAGTCGATCTTACAAACGGAATCGTGGTCGTACGAATAACATGTTCTAGTGATGCTCAACGACCTACATTGAATTTGTTTTCAGTGGGTTGAAAGTTAACAATTACGGTACAACTCTAGACTGAATCTTTACATTTGTGACGTTTGAAACTGTGATTATTTTCCACTAACTGGCTTACACTTCTTCTAATTGAGCAAAATGTTGATTTATCTTTCGACCTTTCGGAAGAGACATCACCGGACAGCAGATCAATTACCGGCAAAAGAATTGCCAGGAAGAGCTGATAGTACTCAACAAAATTGAGACAAAACTAATTTCCAATTTGAAATGAACGGCTTTGGCGAAGCCATTCAATTTTTACATTCGGCAATCTGCGCACTGGTTCCGTTAACTACCAAGAACCCCCGCGAAAATGATTCGTATCCGGGAAGCACGTGATTCTTGCCGATTACCCGCGAAAAAGGTTAAGCATTGGCCGAACATAAACTGCTTGTTTGGATTATCGAGTACCGCTTCGGCTGTCTTATTATGCACACACACTGCAGTTAACTTGTTTTTCAGTTGTACCATGCATTCATCATCATCATCTTCTTCTTCTTCTGACTCCATCCGAGAAATCGATATGGATAATGGGATTGGGAGCATCTAGCGTTCGGAAACTCACCGAGCAGTTGCTAGATCTGGGAGGCAACGATTGACGCAAGAAAGGCACAGCAAAATTGATAATTTGTCGGTGGTTCGGTAGTGGCATTTTTTTTGGGTTACTTGCAATCGAATGTAGAACATAAGCAGCGAAAATCAAGAAGGTTCAATTTGTTGAAATTCAAATTAGCCTCTTAGACTTCGGGAAATAGGCCACCGGAAAATAAACTGATCTGAATTTGCGCACAGGAAAAGCATAACGCTGTCTGTCAATAAAGTTTAATGTTGGTCGTTAAACATGTTAAGGAAACCCCTTTAACATATCTCATTTTCTAGCGCTACTGAAGTGATTGTTTCATAATTTCATAAACTGACAAAAAATAATTATTCGTTAATTTATCAAGTGTTTTTGAAGTTGTTTTATTGTGTTACTGCAAAGTAAAGTAAATTAACATGCCAAATAAGTCGGCAGCCAAAGGCAGTGTTTGAAACTGCTATCATTTGTTTTCTTTAATGTCGTGTGCATAACACTTTAATGTTATCTGCTATCCGGGTAGCCATATGTGATTATCGAGCGTATCATACGGATGAATGTCACATGTCATGACCGAGCGCTATCATGCTCGTATTGGACGATGAATGTAACGTAAGAATGATCGCAATCAACAGGATGGGGTGCATTTTGTTTTCATTGCGAAATTCATTTCTGGTAATAAACTTTCATGAAGAAATTAGTGACCGTTTTCATCTCGATACTGTTGTATGAAATGGTGAAATTTGCCGTGGAAGCGATCAATCGTAGTTTTGAGCTTTTTCAAATATTAATACGATAAAAAGAAAAGTCAATATTAACTGAAAATTACTAGATTAGAGCATAGGGTTGTCTTCCAACGTAAATTGACGAATTTTGGAAAACTTTCATATATTATTTGGATGGAAAAGGAAGTCAATAGTGATGGAAAATTTTTAGATTTAATTATTTTCAAGCTGCATATTGACACAAATTGACCAATTTTGAAAAAAATGCTGTTTCGTTCGGCACTTCAGGAAAGACTTAGCACTTCGGTGCTTATTACAAGTGTGTTGCAAATAGCAATAACTTTACGTCTACTTAACGGTTCAAATTGAACTGTTTAAATTCGCAGTAAGCAGTTCAATTTGAACTGCTCTGCACTGACGAGTCTAAGACGAAACGTAAAGATAGTGAGATTGGTTATGTGCCCTAGCACAACATAATGTTAACTCCTAAAAGAAGATTATTTTCAAGCAACAAAGAGTTGTCTACCAATGAAAATTGACAAATTTCGAAAAACATATAAAGTATTTGGATGAAAAGTGATCGAAAAACTCTAGCTTAACTTTTTTTATTTCTCAGTAAGCGTTTTTTTCGATTTTGGGATAGATTAATAAGAAAATTTCTCTATTAAACAATGAAAACCGTTATAAAGTGGAATAAACAGCGTTTTCGGAAATAATTTTTTTTCAATTTTCATATTTTTTCTAGAAAAACGTGCTGATCAAGTTCGAAGATCAAATGGCTGTGACTTTTGGTTCCGGAGATATGATTGTGTAAGTGACGTAACCGACAAAAAGCGTTGTATTTGAACGCGCTCAATTTTCTCAGAGATGGCTGAACCGATTAGGCAACGCAAATGTCAAGCACTAGTTTGGAAAAATGATGCTGACTGTGTGACATAAACACTGAAGCATGCTTTTGTGAACTAGTCGAATCAATCTGAATCACTTGGTGTTAAAATTAAATTCCGAACATATTTAATAAAAGTAATAAAATATAGTAATATAAAAAATTAATAAAAGAAATATATCTTCATGAGACTGTTATGAAAGAAGAGAAAGGCATTATCACACCACTAGGTGGATTAAGAAGGGTTTTTCTAATGTCCGTCGTTTTAAGTGGCAATTTGAGATTTTAATCACTCATTACTCTGTAATGTCGAAACTGCAAATCGGATCCATGATATGTCGAAGTAATTTCCACTTTAGAATTCAGGGTAATTTAAGGTACTTTCAGAGCCGGTATTCAGGAACCCAAACCGAATCGTATGGCCATATGACGAATAAATTGCAAAATTTTTGAGTCCAACTTTAAATCTTTGCGGGATTTCCATCTTCCATATCACTTTGAATTTTTAAAATTCATCATCCTACAATTCCAGAATCGGAAGTCAGAATTGGATAAAATTGGATTTATTTTATTTGAACTTTTGTTTCTGAAATTCGATTTGGCTTTTTCTGAGAAAACGATTGAGCTTTGAGAAACGATCCGACACTGGAACCGGAATCCGAAATTCGGTGTAGCCGAAGTCAGATAAATTCATTTGAGCTGTATAGTTTACATTTGTTTCGAAATGTTTGAAAAACAATGTAGACATCTTTGAGTAATCGTAGTGCGAATTAAATTTTTGGGTGCCTTCCGAAACGAAAACTGGAAAAAGGCTGTTATGTTCTTCCAGCATTTATTGATGTAAGTAGTTTAAATCAATATAATTATGGAATTGTTTTCAACTCGAAAATGCTGCCATCATCTAGTTTATTTATGTCATAATCGAACAATTATGTTGCTAAAAACGAACCGTGCTAAAATCGGTCCGAGGCAAAATATCATGCTGTACACAGTCTTTTGGGTACTTAGAAACAAATGTATGTAACAGTATAAAAAATCGTGTTTTATGTTGCTCCCTAGCATTTCTCTGCCAGACAGCACTCAAAACATCTACTGCTGGAATAGGGGAAAAAGTCCCTTACACAAAAATTTCGATATCTCCGTTAAAAATGGATGGTCCGATTTAGCTCAAATTTTGCATGGGAATTTTTTTCGAGGTACTTAAACTTTTGAACAATAGCTAAGTTTGGAAAAATCGGTCTAGTCGTTTCTGAGAAATTGAAGTGACGTCCAGCTTGGAGTACACGATCACTTTTTCGGTACTTCCGGAACCGGGATCAAAGATTCGGTATACACAAACTAACCAAACCTTTTCAATTGAAGATATTGTGCTCGATTTTTTCGAATACACACATTTTTCTTTCGTCGACACAAGAGTCTCATTGAAACATGTTTTGCCCTTTCATTCACATAAATTCTGACACTCTCATTTCTGACATCAATTTATTCAGATTGATTTGAGTAGTTCACAACTGCATGCTTCAGCGTTTATGTCACATATTCGGAAACATTTCTTAAACTAAAAACTGTTTTTTCTAGAAATCTCAAAATATATTATTTTAACTTTTTTTTACCTTTTTTTATAAATATAAAAAATTGGTATAGAATTCGCTCAAACTTTAGATAAATTTTCCGAGGGCCGAATGTCATATACCAATCGATTCAGCGCGACGAACAGAGCAAATGTCCGTGTGTGTGTCTGTATGTGTGTCGTCAACTAAGAGGTCGAGATCTCAGAGATGGCAGGACCGATTTTGATCAAACTAGCCGCAAATGAAAGGTCTCCCCGTCACCCAGAACGCTATTGAATGGTTTTGAGATCGGATGTTTACTTTTTGAGTTATATGACGTTTTATGTCAAAATTTGCAGTTTTCTGCCAATATCTGTCACAATTGACCTTGAAAACAGAATATGTTTTTAGACTTAGATTCCAAACGGCAATAGCTATCCAACAAGCCATAGATTGTTAAAATCCGTCCATTTTTAACGGAGATATCGATATTTTTGTGTAAGCGACTTTTCCCCTTATTCCAGTAGTAGGAATTTTGAGCGCTATATGATAATGCAATGCTTGGGAGCGACGTGAAACACGATTTTTTATACTGTTACATACGATTGTTTCTAAGTACCACTAAGACTGTGTACAACATCCTTTTTCATGACAGTTTGCCTCGGACCGATTTTAGCACGGTTCGAATACGACATATGTAAATCAGATGATGGCCAAGATGGCAGCATTTTCGAGTTAAAAACAATTGCATAATTATATTGATTTAAACTACTGACAGTAATGAATGCTGGAAGAACATGACACCAATATACCATTCAAATCAGCTCGTCGAGATCAGCAAATGCTTGTGTGGAAAATAAATTCACTCAATTTTCTTGGAGATGACTCAACCATTTTCTACAAATTCAGATTCATACGAGAAGTGCTTTCAAACAAAGTTCATGAATTACGTCTGGATCCGACTTCTGGTTCCTGAGCTACAGGATGATATGTCAAACGAAATTAAAATAGTGTAACTCATTTTTCTCATAGATGGCTGAACCGATTTAAGATTCAAATGAAATCTAAGAACCATCTAAGATTGAAATGAAGGGTCTTAAGATTCTATAAAACATCTTGCTTTTTAGTCAGTCTGCACTGATTTTCGAACATTTTGAATCAAATGTATACTATACAACTCCTCAGGTGAATTTAACTGATTTCGGCTACACTGATTTTGAATTGCGGTTCCAGTATCCAATCGTTTTCTCAAAAAATTGAATTTCTAAAACAAAATTAAAGGATTTATGGTCCCATGCAAAAATAATTAATTTTATCCGATTCTGATTTCCGATTCTGGAATTGCAGGGTGATGAGTTTTTAAAATTCAAGCCGATATAGAAGACGACAATTCTAAAAAGCTTCAAAGTTGGACTGAAAACTATTGCAATTTCGGCATTTGTTTGGCCATACGAATCGTTTTGGGTTATGCTGGTTCCTGAATACCGGCTCTGGAACCGGCTTAACTCTAAACTGAAACTTTCTTCGACATCTCATGGAATGTTCAATCGATTGTCACACGTTTAGATTCAAAATCGATCCGATTTGCAGCTTCGATATTACAGGGTATTGAGTGATTAAAATCACAAATTGCCACTTAAAACGACGGTCATAAAAATAATGTCATGAGAACTAAAACACCGAAGAATATTCAATTAAAAAAACTCATGCGGATTGATAAAAAAGGTATTATCTCACTGCTAGGTGGATTAAACACGTTTTTTTGTGTGATTTGTCTTACTTCAGAATAAGATGTATCAATATTTATTTTCTAGAGGAATCAAAATAATAATTTCTTAAAACTGGTTCGTTAACTTTTACAAATTTGTATTATTCTAATGAATCCCGATGTAATATATAGAAGATAATTATTAATATGAGAAAGGCATCAGTACATCACTAGTTGGATTAAAACGGTTTTTCTGTAATTTGGCTTTTTTCAAGGGGTTTGGAATTTAATGAGACTGATTTGAACAACTCAAAACCTACATCCTCCGAAACACAAATTACAACCTGAATCGGAACATAACTTAATAACTGAGACGAAGTGCGAAATTGACCTCTGTTTTTCTGCTTTCTTTTGGGAAGCATCATTCAACACTTCACCTCTCCATCTCTTTCAGGCTGTTTCCGATCTGGTACAGTTAATTCATTCACGGCTTAATGCAATGGCTCCTCACTGCGCCATTATTCAAAATCATTCGGATGAGTTCATTTCGGTTCTTGGGCAGTTTCCAATTACTTGTGTTTGTTTTCTGCTCGGTTTGCTGCCGAAACCGGTACCGAAATAATAACCAAATTGATCAACCGTGCGTGTGATGATACTGTGAACTATTTCAAAGTACGGTTTATTGATTAATAAAAGTCCCAAATTCGCAACTTTCGCTGCTAGGATTTTCAGTTCTACCACTGAATTTCCGAAATGTGGGGAGCAATCGATTCAGCCGAAACTCACTGGACGTATGATCTAGTTTATTTTTCTTCTTCGAAGCAGTTACTATAGAGCCAGTTCAGTGATACGCTCAATATCGGTATCAATTGGTCTAAATTTAGAAAAAAATCAAAGAGTTCATGTGTTCTTTAATCGATAAGACTAACGCTCTAGTGCTTCTCTCAATTTTATGCTGGTATCACGTAGTACGTGCTCGAGCACCTGTATTAGTGATTTCCCTTTCCATAAAAACCCTTTCTTTGATATCAAATAATGTTTTCACTTTCTTCAGAGCTGATAAGCTTTAAAAACAGAATATATAGATTGTTTTTATCTATCACATTCTTCAAAGTTGCGATAAAATGTGAGCTTGGTCTTTTCCTTTCTAAAAAAAATACCGCTCAGCAGAAGCGTGTTCTATTTCTATTCACTTAACCTGTTCACTATGTACAATTCTATCTGTATTTATATATAGATGCATAGATAAAGAAATCAAGCGATTTCACTCATATATTTATTAACCCGCTGATAGTCTTAGCCTGCAAGCCGGAGGTATTTTCGTTTGTTTGAGTATCAAGTTTTATTTCACCATAATATTTTGTACGAGTGGGTTGATCCTGGTGCAGTGGAAAAAACTTAATTTGAGCAGCACACCTTCATACTTATACTACATGGATATTGTTTCTTCTTTTTTCTGGTATCTGCCCTTTCAGACGTTTCACAGGAGTTCCAGTGACCCGCCGCATGGATTGAAGGTAACGTTTTCTGTTTGCATTACTTGGAGGTTAGAACAATTTAGCGTTTGAGGTTCTGGTCTTGTAGTTTTCGAGCATCGATTTGAATAGATGCTTAATGTCAGTAGGATCGTAGCACTAGCCAAAGTTCACGAATTATAATTTTTTAATCTAACGGTACTGCGAATATTCAATAATGATAACACGAACAACGATCCAGTAATGGTTGAAATATCAATCACACTGTGAATACTTTCATTTGCATCCGAGATATAGCAAAAGTTCGGTAACTGTTTGATGTTACACATCCGAGATATAACAAAAGTTCGGTAACTGTTTGATATTACACATCTACCTGTAACTCTAAAACCGGAACTCGGATCCGGATAAAAAGCAACAGTTGGTTATGCAACTGTCAGATCTTTTATTTTAATTTATGTTTGTAAAAATCGACTCAGCAATCTCCGAGTAAATTGAGTGATATTCGTTTCACATTTTTGGTGCATATTACCTTGTAATTTCGGAACCGGCAGTCTGATCGAAATGAAATTCAGGAACTTTGTATGGGACCATAAGACCTATCGTTTGATTCTAAGTGTGTGAAAATCGGTTAAGCCATCTCCTATAAAATTGAGTGACAATATTTGACACACACCGACATTTGCTGTTCTCGAAGAACTAATTCGAATGGTATATGTCACTCGGCTCTTGGCTCAAAAGTCGGTTTTCACAGGGATTGCATAGCCTTTCTTTATGAGCAATGTAAAAATACGAATCGTTATTGCATCTGAACAATATCCAAAGGTGATTCGTGCACGAAAAGTATGGAAAATACACAATATTTGAACACATTTTTAAAAATTTGCAGTTTGCCATTTGCCTAAAGTTTAAATATAACTATTTCAAAATAACCTGTTTTTGAACTAGTTTTGCTAATAACTTCAGTTCAAAAAGTGCTACCTATATGTACTCGTCACTTTATTTTGATAAACTCTAAAAAATGTTCGGACACCAAATACGAGAAGTGAAAAATAAAAGAGCTAGAATAGAAAAACTGATTTTCTAAGGAAACTCCCAAGTTGCTTAATAAAACAGCTGTTAAATCAAAACCAAACGCGTATACAGGAGAGGGATAGGGTTTGGGGGTTCAACCCTCCTCTCCGCAAAACTCAAGAATTTATTTGGGGACGCAGGGGCTAGATCGGAGACGTGGTTAAACCGGACAGCTTAAATGTCTTATAAACTTGCTATTATTTCGATTCATGGATTGACTTTGTATGAATTCTTACTCGACTGCTCGTTCTGAGCGTTCGATCAACCAGATTGATGCCAAAAATAGATATAATAATCGAATATTAAAATGTTATTTAAGGAGTGAGTAGGGTCTAACACTTTTGAAAAAACAAATTCAAAAACTTATGCCAGCGCTTGATCGTATTCAGTTTGGTGCAGCGCCTGATGATATTCAGTTTTCGGTATGGACATCCGAGCCATCTGCGATTTTTCCATAATCTCATCTCGGGTGCTGAAACGCGTTCGACGGAGCGGTTTGTTGAGTCGACCAAATAGGAAAAAGTCGTAGGGAGTCAAATCAGGTGCATTCGGTGGTTGCTGAATGGTATTCGTTTCATTTTAGCAAAATGTTCACGAATAACGATATCATTGTATGACGGTGCGTTATCGTGGTGCAAGATCCACGAGTTGTTTGCACACAAATCTGGTCTTTTTCGGCGAATTGCTTCACGCAAATGTCTCATAACGCCCAAATAACACTCCTTTTTGGCGGTCTGGCCTTGTGGAAGGAATTAATGATACACAACACCCTTGTAATCAATAAAAACATAGCCTTCTTTTTCGACTGAAAATGGAAAATTCAATGCAAACTCGTTGTTGCGAATTCAATTCCATTTTGAAAATTGTACAAAATTGAGGGCATGAAAAATCGCAGATGTACTCAATACAGCGTAACTTTTACAAATGTCCTTGTATCAATCTGAAAATTGGGTGGTGATTCCGGGAACTTTTGGATCAAGGTAGTATGTGCACAAATTTGCTCTCAGAAAATGTTGAAACACGTACTTACTATCCGAAACACACTCTTCTTTCCATCAAATTTTATGTCGATGCTTTCCTCCATAGATGGACGAGTCATTTTGAAAAGATAGCAATACTTGAACTGTTTGTTTATTGTTTTTGCATTTCTTGACAACGGTACGTAAAGGAACAGGGTTGCGGAAAACTTCACTGATAAATATCGACACGTTAGACTTAAGTGTTCTACATCTATGTCGTTTACGTTTGAGAAAACTGAAATTAACTCAGGGTAGTTTCATCAAACAAACACTTTTCACAAAAAATGAGTTGGGTACGCACGGACCAACGGGGGTGTGAACAAACCCGATATAAGAATCAGGTTCGAAGCTAAATCAATTTCAGTTCAATAACGTTGAAACTAGGTTCTAAACTTCAAAAAAACGTTTTGGTAGCAATTGGGGTGGAAACTGGGTTGGGTTTGACATCAAGTGACATCAGACATTAATTTCGCCTCGACACTTAAATTCTAAGTGTAAATAAAACATATAGATATGAATGGAAATTCCAGAAGTAACCTTAAGGCGGCAAAAAACGTATATCTCCGGAACCAGAATTTAGAGCCATTTGATGTTCGAACTTAATCAATGACCCAATAGTAACTTTCAAACGAGCCTAAGTTTGTCGAAATCGGTTACATACATCTTTGAGTAATCTGAATGCGAACACACATATATTTTCCGATCTCGTCGAGCTGAGTCGAATAATACAACACTATGGGTCATGTTAGTTCATGGTTATACGAACCAACTTCGAGTATATTCGTTTTCTGAATTCCCGTTCCAGAGATACCTGCAATTGTAAAACTCAGAGATGGCCTAATCGATTTGAGTTTTCTCAGAGATGGCCTAACCTATCTTAGAACTGCTTCATTCTGTGGGTTATACTAGTTTGTGCACAAACATTTTTGTTTTCTTTCAAAAATCAAAGAAAGTTGTTTCTGAATACCACAGTTCTATATTTTTTTATTTGTTTTTTTTCCTTTATGGGCTACTCTGGCCGAGGGGGGTGGCTACAACGATCCGCACTTTCCATACCGGACGAACTAGGCTATGGTGCCCAAATGAACACTAGTAACGAAGGAGGAAACCGGCCTATCATTGATAGGTTCCCTCCAGCATGTAACCCAAGCGACAGATTTCTATACGGTTATCAATTTGCAACGGAAGATACGAATATCTTCTATTGCAAGTTCGCCAGAGATTTTGTCACTTGGGCAGGAATGTGTGCTTCACTCTGCAACCAGTCAATCATTGAGTCGTGCGTCTGTATCGTATTGGTATTTTGTCATCCTACCAACTGCTTCTGTGTCTTAAATGTCCTCGTCGATGAAACTTTGGAAAATTTCGCATTGTATCCGCTTCGGTCTTTGCCCTGCTTTCATATATAGTTTTTTATGTCTGAAGCGGTACTTACGATTATTACTTTAAAATTTCTAAATCAATGTAGATAACACTATCCATTCTAATCTACTCTGATTGTTTCTATCTTTGTTGATGTTACGTTACGTTTCCTTTTTCCCAATTGCATTGCTTTTTTTACTATACCGGGGAAACCTGCTAATATCTCAAGCTGATAGATCATCAAGAATAAAGGAATAATAATAATAATAATAATAATATTAATAATAATAATAATAATAGTAATAATAATATTAACAATAATAATAATAAAAGTTATAGTAAAAAAAATTGTGCATTTACCATGCACTTTTACCATATCGTAACTTACCAAAAGTTAGGTTATTACATATAATACCAATTTTTTCTGGGACATTCTAGGGCTCGGAGACCCATAGTGTTATATACCATTCGACTCAGTTCGACGAGATCGGAAAATGTCTGTGTGTATGTGTGTGTGTGTGTGTGTGTGTGTGTGTGTGTGTGTGTGTGTGTGTGTGTGTGCACTTTTAGAACATATTTGAACGCGCTCAATTTTCTCAGAGATGGCTGAACCGATTTTAACAAATTTGGGCTCGTTTGAAAGCGACTGTCGGGCCATTGATCAAGTTCGAAGATCAAATGGCTGTGACTTTTGGTTCCGGAGATATGATTGTATAAGTGACGTAACCGACAAAAAGCGTTGTATTTGAACGCGCTCAATTTTCTCAAAGATGGCTGAACCGATTTTAACAAACTTGGGCTCGTTTGAAAGCTACTGTTGGGCCATTGATCAAGTTCGAAGATCAAATGGTTGTGACTTTTGGTTCCAGATATATGATGGTATAAGTGACGTAACCGACAAAACACATTGATTTTTACCGCTCTTATATATATAAGGGTGCCAAAATTTTGGGATCACCTCTATTTTTGTTAAACTCTAGTGCTCAAAAGTTTAAGCACCTCGAAAAAAGCCTTCATGCAAAATTTGAGCTAAATCGGACATGCGTAAGGGGTGCTGCCCGGTGGTAAAGGTTTGACAATTTTCGACCTTGAAAAAGCACCATAGGAGGGAGTACATGAAATTTCCAAAATCGAAATTTTTTTTGATGCCGAAACTCTTAAAACTGCATGAAACATCGAAATTTAGTGTCATCTCAAAAAAAATTTTTTTTTGAAAAAATCAACTTTCTGGGACTTTTCATATTTTTTTTAAGTCCCAAAAAGTCGACTTCCTCAAAAAATTTTTTTTCGAGATGACACTAAATCTCGACGTTTCATGCAATTCTAAACCTTTTGGCATCAAACATTTTTTTTCGATTTCGAAAATTTCATGTACTCCCCCCCATGGTGATTTTTCAAGATATATGAAAATTCCACTAAGTGGACTAAGAAGGCTTTTTTTAGATTAGCATCACTGATTACAAATAGGCAACCCAAATGTCAAGCACTAGTTTGGAAAAATGATGCTGACTGTGTGACATAAACACTGAAGCATGCTTTTGTGAACTACTCGAATCAATCTGAATCAATTGGTGTCAAAATTAGTACCCGAAATAATTTAATAAAAGTATGAAATATATTTTCATGAGAATGTTATGAAAGAAGAGAAAGGCATTATCACACTACTAGGTGGATTAAGAAGGGTTTTTTTTCTTGGACTTAAATCCTAGATGACAATCGTTTATTTCAACAGTCTTGTTTCTCGTCAAGAAAATAAAATAAAATCAGGTGTTAGTGAGCTTGTTAAATTATATAATGTAAGGATGCGCATTTAACACTAGATTGCCCAGGAAAGTCACAATATGTACACTAGGAAGAATTGCTTAAAATTCTGTTATATTTTTTTATTCTTTATTCAACGATATATGCACACTGCATTAGCTTTAAGTTATTCTGTCACATGTTTTTTAAAGAGATAATCCAATCATTTTGACTGCTTTTGAGCAATTCAGGTCTCTATTAAGTTTTGGGCTCTCGTGAACCGTTCTCTACCAGAAACACACATCTCACACTTTCAGTTTGAAGGTGACATCTGTGTCAAAGTTGGAGAAATTTAGGTACATTCAAACCTTTAATGATTTGAGAGTGTATGCATACCTGATCAATCAGTTTCGTCGTCATTTCAATTTGTAAACATTAAAGACTGTCCAAGAAAGTATGGACGCACTTTGATTTTGCTGTAAATAATTCACAAGTGTTAGATATTCAAATTCTATTCGATATACTGATAATATTAGACTACAACAACAGAATATTATTCTCAACATTTGCTACTTAGCCATTGTAGACCAGCTGGAGCACCTTCTTGCGAACTTTCTTGATTAAATTCCGTACAGACTTCTTAGCGACAAGTTTTGACACTTTTTTCCAATCTTTTTCGAAATGTTGAATGGTTTCGCCTGCCGAGACATGTTTCCTAAGATGTGCCTTTGTTAAAGCCCAACATTCCTCAATTGGTCGAAGTTGTGGGCAATTGGTGGATTCATGTCTTTTAGGACGAAAGTGACATTTTTGGTAGTATACCATTCTACCGTTGATTCTGAGTAGTGGCAAGAAGCAAGATCTAGCCAGAAGACAACAGGATCCTTGTGGCTTCGAATCATGGGCAGCAGTCGTTTTTGTAAACATTCCTTGATGTATATTTCGCTGATCATTGAAGCAGTGGTTATGAAGGGTTTCGAAATCTTACCGCAGCTACAAATTGCTTGCCAGACCATAGCTTTTTTACCAAATTTTTCGACTTAAATCGATGTCTCGGACTAGTTTAACACTTGCCCTTCTCGCACCGTATAATATTGTAGTCTCGGCAAGGAGTTGTAATCGAGTTTCACGTAGGTTTCGTCGTCCATGATTATGCAGTTCAAATTTCCAGCAAGAATCGTATTGTTCAGCTTTCGATCCCTCGGCCTGATCGATGCTTCTTGTTTCGGACTACGTTTTGGTTGTTTCTGCTTCTTATAGGTTCGAAGATTCAAACGTTCTTTAGCACGAAGAACATTTGACTTCGAAGTGCTCACTTTTTTGGCACCATCCCGA
The DNA here is from genome assembly GCF_030247185.1 of Malaya genurostris. Taxonomy (NCBI): domain Eukaryota; kingdom Metazoa; phylum Arthropoda; class Insecta; order Diptera; family Culicidae; genus Malaya; species Malaya genurostris. The sequence goes on from NC_080572.1 coordinate 48,442,951, forward strand.
ACTGAAACCTCCTTCTTTTGCTCGAACGCCTTCAGTAAACGTTCATCCAACTGAGGGTTAGCAGGACCTTTTTTTCGACCCGTTTCCGGTTTATCCTCAAAGGTGTTATCCTCACCGAACTTCCTGATTGCATTTCGCACGGCTTTTTCACTCACAGTCCGCGTTCTGTGCACCATTTGTACACAATTTTTCGACATTTAATTTTTTTTTTTTTCATAAATACGTTTATTTCATAGGCAATATACATAAGTTTTTCTTCGCCGTGGCATCCACAATACATAGTAGTTTAAACCTAATACATTTCGAATATCATATTAGTATGTTGGTACTCATTAGTTAATCTAAACACTGTTTTTATCAAGCGAGTTGCTATTTTAAATTACATTAAATAAAATACATTTATTTTGTACATGATCTTATAACTATTTCAGGATTGTTTGTATCAGTTCACCACTTATATTCAATATCCTATAGTTGGCTATTGGTTGAACTCATGGAAGAGAAAACAGTTTAACATAAAATAAAATTTAAATTGGAACTCCAATGGATTTAATGAAATGATAAAGAAGTTTCATGTATGGAAGGTCACGACAAGCAAGAATGTCGCGAACTGGGACATTGGATAGTCTACCTTGGGTACGCAAGGAATTTATTAGTTGAGATCTGACATCACGAAACTCCACGCATGTCCAAACAACATGGTCAATATCGCGGTAACCTTCGCCGCAAGCACAATGATTAGTCTCGGAAAGTCCAATTCGAAGGAGATGTGCATCTAACGTGTAGTGATTGGACATGAGTCTGGACATCACACGAATGAAATCTCTACTCACATCCAGTCCCCTGAACCATGCCTTTGTCGATATTTTAGGAATAATTGAGTGCATCCACCGACCCAGATCATCTTTATCCCAAGAAGCTTGCCAGCTGGCAAGTGTTCTTTGGCGAGACGCGCTATAGAATTCGTTGAAAGCAATCGGTCTCTCATAAATTTCACCCTCAATAGCACCACTTTTGGCTAAAATATCGGCTCTTTCATTGCCTGGAATGGAGCAATGAGCCGGAACCCAAACTATTGTGATTAGATAATTATTATTCAATATGTCGTTCAGACACTGTTTTATTTTACCCAAGAAAAACGGTTCATTTTTGCCAGCAGCGTTTGAGCGAATGGCTTCAATTGCACTCAGACTATCTGTGAAGAGGAAATAATGGTTTGGAGATAATGTGACGATTACATTCAAGCTATAATGAACTGCTGCTAACTCTGCTATATAAACAGATGCAGGTTCTTGAAGCTTGAATGAGGCCGAAACATTATTGTTGAACATACCAAACCCTGTCGCTTCTTCAATTCGCGATCCGTCCGTGTAAAACATTTTCTCAGAGTTAATATGCCTGAACTTACTTGAAAATATTTTTGGGATTTCCATAGAGCGTAGGTGGTCCGGGATTCCACGCACTTCGCGCTGCATGGATGTGTCGAAAAATAAAGTTGAGTCAGGTACATTTAGGAGGCTGACACGGATAGGAATATATCTTGAAGGGTAGATTTCCTGTGACATATGGTTAAAATATACTGTCATGAATTTTGTTTGAGATCGAAGCTCGACTAGTCGTTCGAAATTATTAATTACCATGGGATTCAGCACATCACATCTTATTAGCAGGCGTGATGAAAGCTCCCAAAATCGATCTTTTAATGGAAGAACTCCCGCCAGAACTTCAAGACTCATTGTATGTGTCGAATGCATGCAGCCTAAAGCAATTCGCAAACAACGGTACTGAATTCGCTCAAGTTTGATAATATGAGAATTTGCAGCGGAACGAAAACAAACGCATCCATATTCCATCACTGAAAGTATCGTTGTCTGATACAATTTTATTAGATCTTGCGGATGAGCACCCCACCAAGACCCTGTTATTGTTCGAAGAAAATTTACTCTTTGTTGGCATTTCGTTATCAGATACCTAATGTGTCCTCCCCACGTGCATTTGGAATCAAACCACACCCCGAGGTATTTGAAAGTCAAAACCTGTTCGATTATTCTTCCCATCATATGAAGCTGAAGTTGCGCGGGATCATGCTTTTTTGAAAAGACGACCAGCTCTGTTTTCTCCGCAGAGAATTCGATACCAAGATGAACAGCCCAAACGGACAATTTATCTAAGGCATCTTGCAATGGTTTTTGCAGATCAATAGCTTTGGATCCAGTAACTGAAACCACGCCATCATCTGCCAATTGTCTTAGTGTACATGGGGTTACTAGACAGCTGTCAATGTCATTCACGTAAAAATTATAGAGGAGCGGACTGAGGCATGAGCCTTGCGGGAGACCCATGTAGCTAATTCTGATTGTTGCCAAATCGCCATGTGAAAAATGCATGCGTTTCTCTGACAAAAGGTTGTGCAAATAATTATTTATAACCGCTGGGAGTCCATGTTGGTGGAGCTTGTCTGAAAGAACATCAATGGAAACTGAATCAAATGCTCCTTTAATGTCTAAAAATACAGATGCCATTTGTTGCTTTTGAGCGAAGGCAATTTGGATGTCAGACGAAAGTAATGCAAGGCAATCATTCGTCCCTTTATTTCTACGGAAGCCAAACTGAGTATCTGACAACAAACCGTTCGTCTCGACCCAAGTGTCGAGACGTCGTAGAATAATTTTTTCGAACAATTTTCTGATGCAGGACAACATCGCAATGGGTCTATATGAGTTGTGATTGGAAGCTGGTTTCCCCGGCTTTTGAATGGCGATAACTTTCACTTGTCTCCAGTCAGGTGGAACAATATTTTGCTCAAGAAACTTGTTGAACAATTCCAACAAACGTCTTTTTGCGAGGTCGGGCAGATTCTTCACCAAGTTGAATTTAATTCTGTCCAATCCAGGAGCGTTATTGTTACAAGACATGAGTGCTATGGAAAATTCCATCATTGAAAAGGGGCTATCAATGGAATCATCATTTGAAGAAGACTCCCTAACAATGCTATGCGTAGGAACGGAATCTGGACAAACTTTCCTCGCAAAATCAAATATCCATCGATTCGAGTACTCCTCACTCTCATTTCCTACGTTACGATTCCTCATTCGTCTGGCCGTATTCCAAAGAGTGCTCATTGAGGTTTCTCTTGACAAACCTTCCACAAAATGTCTCCAATAGCTGCATTTCTTAACCCGAAGTATGTTCTTGTACTTGGTTTCTAAAACCAAGAATTTTTCAAAATTCTGAGGAGTTCCTCCTCCTCGTTTTAAAAACGTCTTGAAAGCATTTTGTTTCGCGTGTTTAGCATCTGAGCACTCTTTGTCCCACCAAGGATTTGGAGGTCTTCTGTTAGACGATGGACCAAGAAATCGTTTGGTTTGGGCTTGTTCTGCGGCCTCCAGAATCGAACAAACGAGGAAGTCATATTCTTCAAGTGGGGGAAGCTCTTCCATTGAAGTTAAGACACTTGAAATATTACTTTGGTATTTAATCCAGTCAATATTTTTTGTCAAATCATATGGAATATTAACTGAATTAGCAATGCCTTTGTTACTGCTAATTGAGATGATGATTGGTAAATGATCGCTACCATGTAAATCAGGAAATACTTTCCAGGTGCAATCTAGTCGAATTGAAGTCGAACAAAGAGATAAATCTAATGCACTTGGACGTGCAGGAGGTCTTGGGATCCGTGTCATGCTACCCATATTTAGTACCGTCATGCTAAAATTGTCGCAAATATTATATATTAGAGATGATCTGCTATCATTGTAAACGGAACCCCACATCATTCCGTGCGAATTGAAATCTCCTAAAATCAAACGTGGAGCAGGAAGGGCTTCGACAATTTCATTAAGCTGTCGTTGTCCAACTTGAGCTCTTGGAGGAATATATACCGAAGCAATGCAAATGTCCTTTCCTTTAATGTTTATTTGACAAGCAACAACTTCTATACTAGAAGTCGAAGGAATGTTTAATCTATAAAAGGAATAACATTTCTTAATTCCTAAAAGCACTCCACCATACGGGGAGTCTCTGTCGAGACGTATAATGTTAAAGTCATTAAAATTTAAGGCTATGTTTGATGTAAGCCATGTTTCGCACAAAGCAAATACATCACATTTTTGACTATGCAACAAAACTTTAAATGAATCAAGTTTTGGCATGATGCTTCGACAATTCCACTGCAGGACAGTGATTGAATCATTTGCGGCGGATGATAAATTATCCATCAAATGATACAAAACCTGTAAGAGCTGGCCATTGAGCTGATAACTGTTTCAAAAAAGTTCTAGCTATTGGAAGGAATGCTGTTATGATGGTCTTTAGAGGTTCAGAAATATTGAATGCAGCGAAAATCCATTCTACAATTTCCGAAAATTTCAGTAATCCTGTTGGTGAATGTGAAATGGAGCCCACTGGATTATTGTCTTTTCTTGAGCTAGTTCCTGGATTGGTTTGTGAATTTGACAAACCAGGAGGCACAGTTTTTGGTTTTAAATTTGGCTTTTTAGCTTTAACACGGGGATCTTTTTTTGAAGGTATAATTTTAGGTGTCTTTTTTGGTATTTTGTGGTTTGTTAATCTCCTCTTAACAGACCCTTGAGGAGTGACAAACGAGGTATCTTCACTATTTCCGTCAGAGTCAGATTCCTCTGGCTCCGCAAGATTTGAAAAACCGTTTTCGGTTTCCAAAGGGGAGACATGTATGACCGTTTTGAGCATTTCTGCATATGTGCGCTTAGACCGTGCTTTTAAAGAAAGCTTCATTTTGTCTTTACGCAGCTTAAATGCAGCGCACACTGAAAGATCATCATGAGGGCTTTCCCCACAATAAACACATTTTTCAACATCTTTATCGCAAAGATTATCCTTATGAGGCCCTTGACATTTGATACATTTGGACTTATTACTACAGTAAGTAGCTGTATGTCCGAATTTTTTACAGTTCGTGCAATTCATAACATGCGGTACGAAAAGCCGAACAGGAAGACGAATTTTATCGATATAGACATGGCTAGGCAATGCAGATCCGGCAAATGTTACGCGAAACGAATCTGAGGGACGATAAGACTTTTTTCCATCGACAATAGATGCTGAGTACAATTGTTTGCACTCGAGTATCTTAACTCCCTCAAGCATGGAGTTTTTAAAACGGCCAACTCCATTTTTAAGTAAATCATCTGCTGTCAGACTTGCTTCAGTCACAACACCGTCAATTTCAACCTCCTTCGATGGAATGTAAACTCGATATTCAACAGCAAATAATTTACAGGTTACAATATCGTTTGCCTGTTTCAAGTCGTTAACTACAACTCGAATTTTATCTCTATTAACCTTACAGATTTCTTTAACTTCAGAGAAATGTGATGTCAAATCCTTTGTAATTTGCATCAAGTTTAAAATCTTTTCTTTTTTTCGAAGATAGACTATCCATGGCCCAGTGGTACCCTGTGGATAATGTTTAGCCCTCGGAGTATTTAAACTTTTACTAGTATCCGGAATCGGATTCGGATGATCTTCCATGAGATCATCCATTACATTAAATTTTTTTTGTAAATTAATAATACCAAAATAAAAACTTATGTTTAGTAAAATTTCAGATATAAGAAATAAAAAATAAATTAAATTAAATCTACCTTGTAGCTGATGTCTCTGTTCCTTTATCGTGAAGAACGACGTGAAGCTCTTCCAACGATTTCCAATTGGCAGTCTTTTGCTGTTTCCAATTGGCAGTCTTCTGTCGTTTACTGCTATCTCAGTTGCTCTGCCGTCGTTGTGAACACCACTGCACTTGCTGTACCTGACCCCAGGTACAGTGCTTTTGCTCTTGGTGGCGATCAAATGCGATGCTTGCAGTGTAGCACCTCGCGATATATGCCGTCTCTTTTGATCCTACGCAGCGTACAAATTCTGGTACCTGGTAGATCAGCACTGGGTTGCTTTAGCACCTCTGTGCCTTTGCACCCCTTCGTCTTCGCACCTTTATGCGATGGCACCTCTGTGACTCGTCACTTCTATGCTCTCGCACCTCTGTGTCTCTACACCTCTGTGCGTATGAACGGGATGGCCTTCGTTGCTAGCTTTCCAGTCGGGAAACGCCCCGAATATTGCGTTTGCTATGGGCAGTTTAACTACCTGAAGCTTAGAATTGTCTCGGTAGCAGCCGTTAACTCACGAGCCAGTACAATCGAAACACAACCTCTTCGCTTGAATGGTTTTTACTGAATCTTTTAATTTTTTTTTTTTTTTTTGATAATTTTTATTTTAAAGCTGTCATTAAAACCTACAGATTGATGGCTACCCCATCCGTGCCTTTTGAAAAATGAAGAAATTACAGCTAAAACAGTTTACGGGTCTCGTTGTTATTCGGAAACCGTTCATCGTACAAAAATGGCCTCCAGGAAGAAGTTGTAGGGAATCAGTAAGGCACTCTAAAAAATATATACACTGAAAAAAAATTGATTTTTTTCTCAATAATTTCAAAATGAACCAAACAAATTAAATAAAACAATCAGGTTTTCGATTTTTTTTGGCAATTTTTATACTAAAGCTCTTAATAAAACCTACAGATTGATGGCTATCCGATCCGTGCTTTTTGAAAAATTAAGAAGTTACAGCTAAAACAATTTACAGATATGGGGAACGGGTATAGCGTGATGGGTAAGTCGATGCCTTTCAAGCTGCCCACCTGGGTTCGATTCCCAACCCCGCACATAGGGTCAGAAAACTTTTCTGGCCCGAAGAGGTGAATGACCACAATATTAAAACCTCTATAATCGAAACAAAAAAAAAATCACAGATATATTCGAAATTTCAAGTTCTCGTTGAAAGAAAATCATTTAAACAGTAGAACATTATTCTACAGGTTAAAGACAATAAATTTGTTCATGATATCCTTTCTTCTAAAAGTAACTGTTCCTGAGATACTTGGATATTTAATTATAACACCATTTTTTATATTTCCATGAATTGTTTATTTGCTTGCTATATCTACAATTATTACATGTACATGAATAATTCTTGATTATATTTAAGGTTTTAAGTTTTTGAAAATTGTATGAGTACTACGTGCATCGTCATTCGAATACAGTCTTGTGACGATTGTGGTTTCTGAAATTGGAACGAAAGAATGGTATTTCTGTGTGCCTGGAATCATTTTGGTATCCTTATAAACACTACTCCACTCGGTCATACCCCGTTCATGCTCTTCTTGTGACACTCAACAAAAAGACATGGCCGTGAATGCATCTCGACGTCTCTGCTCTACCCATTCATATAATTGTTTTGCAGTTGTGATTGGGTGTTCATGTAGTTTAGCCAAGCTTTCACGTCGTGCCATTCGCTTTAAATTACCCCCGATTGCATCACATGGTCCTTTACCATGAGAAGTTGCAAAAAAATGCCACTCAGTATCAATGTTATACATTGATTCAAATTTACAGAGACTTACAAATTTTTTTATGTTTTTGTTTTGCGAGGAAACTCCGTCAGACATAAATAAAACCTTAAATATAATTTAAAAATAAATTTAAAATAAAAATTATCAAAAAAAATTAAAACCATGCTTTTTTTTATTTAACTTTTTCGGATTATTTTGTAATTATTGAGAAAAAAATCAAAAATTTTTTTCAGTGTATATTTTTTTTAGAGAGGCTAATCGATTCCCTACAACTTCTTCCTGAACGCCTTTTTTGTACAATTAATTGTACAAAAAACGCAATTTTTGTGAAATGCAAAAATACATACGCCCTTTTTAAAAATCAGTCGTGAGTCGGATTGACCTCTCCATCGGTTCCAAACTTATGGATACTGAAACCATGTGCAAAGTTTCATCCAAATCGGAGAAGGTCGAGTCTGATGATCTGCTAATCATTTCTGGAATTGCTCTCCTACTACGGATGATGCTTCAGCGCCTGAGGACACTCTGAGTATGTTCTGAGACTATGGAAATGCTTAAGAGATGTTCCAATATCCAAGAACTACGAACAAGAACTCGTAGTTTAATGTTAGTTTTTCAATGCTGTTGTTTAATTTTTCAATGCTGTTCGTAGTAGTAGAGCTACAACTCCATCACAATTGTCCTATTATGTGGCATTACGACTATGGACCGAAAACGATAAGTTCGTTAATGCACTTTGTTACACTGGTAGATCTTAAGGCCTGAAGTTCAGGTAGTTTTTGGATGGATCATTGGTTACGTTGGTAGACCTTAAGACCTTTTCCGAAGAGATTTTGGATGTGCAAGTTCTTCTACAGATCTTATCACAGTATGTCAATTTTCTGTGAATAGTACTGCGAGTACATACCGCACTCAATAGTCATATAGAAGTGATTATATACAATATTTGCTTTACAGATAATTCTTGAATGCCCTGATCTAATTTACATTCTTTGAAACTAAACAATTCATTAATGTACATTTCACAATCTTCAATTCCCTGAAGTATGTAATTTTAAATTTATTCATTTTAAATAAAAATTTCAAATAAAACGCGTAAAAAAGTCGCGTAAATTAGGTTCGCGTAAATTGAGGTTTTAGTGTACTTTTGCACAAATCACTCATTATAGTTTACATTTTATTGAAATAGAAATGCGTAGAAAAAATGTGTTTTGAGGAGTGTTTCTGCTTTGTTTACATAAAGTGCAAAGCAAAAGGACGAAAGAAGCGATATGGCAATCAGAATCACAGAAGAGACTCGCTTCCACCGTCACCTTAATTATTATCAAATCAAACACAAGTTCCATTAGAACCACATTCTCAAAGGTTCAATCACTTTGTTGTTTTAGTTTAGCCTTCGCCCGGTCATGCAGTCATTAATTAGTCGAAATACTTTCTATGACCCTTCAAAACTTGTCCAAATCGGTAAAAACTCACGATGATCATTCTACACTAGCGAACGCCCCGTGAACCCCTCCGAGAACGCGGATGCTTCGAGGAGAAAACATGTTTAATCTCCGGCTTCAAATTGATCTCCTGGTGATGCTTAAATGCATTATGCAGCATAGTTTTTTTTCTTGTTTTACTTTTCGGTTTCTCTATTCTCCGGGCGTTCCAAGCGCTCTTGGGTTCGTTCTGCTTCTGTGGCCGAAACGTAACCGCAAGTGACGAGAACCCCTTCAGTCAAACGTCTATTTAAAATTTCCTGCTCATCTGAGAATACGCCCGATCTCATACAGTTAGGGTTCTTCACCGGCAGCATCACTTGATGTTTCCTTCTTCAGTTTGAGATCGGCTTTCGTGAATAAATCACGCACCTTGTGCTCTCGTTTAATCTTTCTTTGAACGGATTCTATTTTTTAAACGAATCGGTCTAGTGATCTGCGGTGCGTACGCAAAATTTGCGGAACGGGACCATTTTGCATCTGACGGAATCAGTTCTTCCAAATGGGTGACTACAAACTGCAAATCATCCATATTCTGCTTTGTCTGGTGTTCGAACTTTTCACCTACTTTGTACTGTGCTTCAATCTAATTCGATTCTACCTCGAACATCAGCAGGAGGTTGAATGGTCCTATCTACCACGAATTTAAGAGAAAAGGTAGTGTCGTCAGTGTGCTAAAAATCGTGAATGTGCTGTTTGTAGTGAAAGTTGAAAAAAATGAACCTGTTGTTCTGAGTTTAAAATAAAAAAATTTAACACCGTCCAAAAATAAACTCTGACCGATGCCATGTGTTTATAGTTTCGGCTTTCGTTTGTGACAGCCGCGCTGGTTATGTTCCACTGTACTGATCGACTGTTGATTTTGAATTGAGAAACTCTTACCTGCATTTTCAAATGTTCGTCAGTAGCAGCCGTAAAGTACAGTCCTAGACCAGCATCATTTAAGAAAGTTTCACGAGACGATGAAATTGTAAATTGTGTTTTGTATTCACTTTCGATTTCAACTACCGGCGAATATGATCACGAAAACAATTTGACTGACCCTATTCAGTAGTAGAAAAGACCCGCATAAATGAAAATAATCACTGTGGTGTTGAGCATGTTTTCTTTCTCGTCATAAAATAGTAGCTACAATGGTTAAATCATGGTCTATTCCGATATGACGGAGTCATAAATGGTACTTGTTGAAATAAAACTACCAATACCCGATCCATAATTAAACCAGCCAACCGTTTGCTAGAAGGTATTTATTGTCATCTACTTGGGTGTGAACTGGGGCAAACGGCCATAATAAGCGAATGCTGTCGTGAACTATTATTTTAAAGCAATACAACTTCAGTAAAATAAAACAAAGGCTACCAACATTTTATAGCAACTAATGTTTTGTAATATTGGAAGGAGATATCTCACTTGGTCGTTATAAAATCGGATAATGCGATTACTTGTTGCATTTATGTGTGACAACGAGAGGAAAACCTTTTTTAAAACCACCTAGTAATGATGCCTTTCTCATATTACATTTTTTTAAAAACATCACTTGAAGATTCTGTCAAGATTGTTTTTTTTTCAAACTTGAACAAAATCAAAAACTTTCTTCGGTATAAGCTACCATCACCTTTTAATTTTGTTAACAGTTATTTCAAGTTAATATACAGGGTCCGCCATGTAACTTTTTTTTTAAACATGCAATGAAACACAAACGGTTCATCCGATTTCAAAATTTATTTTTTCATATTAAAGTACAATCCTTCCGGGTAATTGTGGAATATAATTTCTTTCAAATGGCTGCCTCGGCTGGCCTTGCAGTAGGCCATACGGTCGGTCCAGTTTTTTAGTACATTTTCGATTGTATGCAGCTTTATTTCAGCTATGGCTGCACGAATTTTGTCCTTCAAGGCTTGGCTTGTCCTTATCGTTGACAGCCCCTCAAAGGTAATAGTCTAACGTACCGATGCTTACCGATTTTGCATAATTTTGCATGACAGTTTGAAAGTTTTGACATTCATTGCCTTATAATTTCGGAACCGGAAGTCGGATCTGGATGAAATGGCACACCTTACCTCTTAAGACACTGAGAGCTTTAATCTGAATCATGATTTGTGAAAATCGGTTTAACCGTTACTAAGACATCGAAGTGAGTTCCGTTTTTGGAGCTTTTCGTCAAAGCCTCCCCCTCCCCTTTCCCCACGAAACACAAGAAATTACTAGGAAAGAGAGACAGGGGCTAGACCGGACACCGGGTTTAACCTGGACAGCTTAAATATCGTATAAACCTGCAATTATTTCGATTCATGGATTGACTTTGTAAACGCGCTTAAAGATGATGAGGTAGAGATGACTTGGGCGAAAACCCAATAATGGATGTTTTTATCAATTTCAAAAAAGTGTCCGATTTAACCCCGGTCTCCCCTATATTATAAAAAAATCCTCGGATTTTTTCGGGCCTGAATGTTTACTTACGTTACTTAGCCAGACTTTTAAGCCATGCGTTTTATTCTTCCTCCTGCGGCATCACATTGTCCCTTTCCATGCAATGTTGCGGAAAAATGCCTTTCAGCATATATATATCAAAACTAACTTCTTTGTTTAGAGCAAATATATGTTTAATATATCGTGATATTTCTCTATAATATATTTAACAGAACTAGTTTTTATTTTATTAATTGGTGCCCCGGCAATACTCGAGATTGATTCATTGAAAATATCGATGTCAACTTTTTGGATGTATTCTGGAACGTTTCAGCCCGTTGTCTCTATTGATGTAGCTTGTTCATTCGCAGTACCAGATTGTCTTATTTACAAACCTGTAACAACTAACAGGTCTTATTGTACTTTTATGTGCTGGAAGATTCAAAGATCATCCAAAATCGTTACGTTTCCGAATTTTTTCAAACCGCTGTATCTCGAGAATGGTAGCATATAGAAAAATTTTGGCTAACATCTTTTTCATTGGAAATTAGCGTTATTTCATAATATTTTGTTCAAAATTATAAAAAAGGTATGATTTTTCAAAAATATTGTGAAAATATGTAATTTTTTCAAATATTATTTACTTTGGATTTCAACATATCAAAAAATTAACAAATATAAAAATTGTTTTTTACATGGTCCTTATGAATACCTAAAACAGAAGACACCAAATCGATTCCTTTAGTTCCTTTTAAAAAGTAAGGCTAGAGTAAAAAGGTCAAAATGATGATGCAAATTGTTTCGTTTGGCCATGAATAACGCTTATGCAAAATTTGAGCCAAATCAAAAAATATAAAATTCCAATTTCGAGAAAATTATTCACTTGCGTTAGAATTGCTCAAATGATAGGCAAAGCCATGCTTAGTCTGTTTATTATCTTTTATGATGACAATTCTCTGTCAGCCGACGAATAAAAACACAATTAATGTCAAATTGTTTGATGAACATTTTAAGTAGTTATTATTTTGAAGAATTAAGAAATTCATCCCATCGCTTGATGAAGAAAATTCAAAGTGAAAATTGGAGTTACGAGTTCTGATTTAAACCGATTTCTCAAGTAACACAGTCTCTGATCATGATTACTTTCAAGGGAAAAAAATTAGTCTCAAGATTTTAGTTCTCTACTTCTTGAGAAGATAAAATAAATGGTTTCATGTTAAAACCGGGTATAAATAAACGATATAAATTAATTAATTGGTTTCATGTTTCATGAAAATTATGACATGAGTTCAGTCACTTACCTAGAGGGGGGGGGCCTCGAAATCAATAACATATAATTATTTAGAATGTCTCTGACAAGTGTTACAGAAATAACAAGACAGTAAACGTAATGAAATATAATGCAATATCAGTTCCAGTGGAAAAGTTTAAAGTGTCTGTTAAAAACACCCGAGAATTAGGTACATACTGAAGACTTTCAGTAACATTATTTTTACCTTGAGCCCCTCCCGAAACGAAATACTGGGTACGGGCCTGCATGAGTTACGTTTTTCCTACCATTTAGTTCTTCTGAACCATCGATTTAATTTCGAAATTGTTTGAAACGGTTTGTTTATGTAGGGGATACCGGGGCGAAAATGGCAACTTTGGGTCTTGCGCGAAAAAATTGCGGAAAATAATATTTTCACTCCAAATGTTATATATTGTTCCAAAGCTACAACCTTTAGTTACAAAACACGTATTTGAAATAGAAAATTTAAAAATGGGTGGAGCGAAAATGACCAGTCACATTTTGACGTAAGAAACAATCGTACACGACCAAATGTTGTGTATGTATGAAATTTTTTGACCTTATCGATATTTTACAACTGTTTCTTAAAAGTACTGATTTTATCGAAGAAATACGAAAAATAATGACAAAAGAATATGTGAAATAAAATGCTATTGTTTTTGAATTAAGACCAAAATTTAAATGCATAGGGAACGGGAATAGTGTGTTGAGTAAGTCGATGCCTCCCAGGTTTGATTAAAGGCAAATGACCTTAAGGTTAAAACCTATATAATCCAAAAAACAATTATAAAAACAACGTTTTGCTCATAATCTGATTCACTGTCTGATTCAAGAAAGCAATACACGTATGTTAAAATGCTGTCGCATGAGCGCACAATCCAGGTGAGCTCCATGGGAGCATTCTATGCAAACTTTGTGGAGCTTATTATTGAGTAATTTGTCCTATTAAACACAGTCTTTGTCCAAATTATTCGATGGTTCGGAAACATCGCTCATTTTTTGTGCTGCCGATGCTGAATGGGCTTTAGAAACGCACACACGCCGTCGGTAATATCGTTAATTTGTGATCATCGATAATGCCCGAGATTAGGGGATTTTTGGACTTTTTTGTTAGTACGTACTCGAAAATAGAGTTGAACTTCATAAACTAGCGCGTCTTCTCCAATATATATTTCCGCTCAGTCATTGCAAAAACTGAACTTAGTCATGGCGGCTTTACGTCAAACTAAAAATTAATAAATCGTTCATAAAATAGTTTTTTGTAGAAAACAGCAAACAGGGTGGCAAGTGACCGGGAAAATCGGGAAAACCGGGAAAAAGTCGGGAATCTGGTTTTACCGGGAAAAACCGGGAAAAAGTCGGGAATTTTGGTGCAAATCCGGGAAAAAATTTCCTAGTCCTAATCTTAGTAACGATTTTCAGCGTCATGATTTTCCTGATACAACAAATGAAAAGATGAAGGCCATTTTGTATTTGAACTAGAAGTTCAGTACAAGTTTTGAAACTTCTTATTGTCCCTCACAGGTTCAATGGTACACAATCCATTGAAAATGGAACCAACACCTCAGCAATTTTAAATCAATAAGAGCTTTCTTAGTTGTCATCAATAACAGCATAATCAGTGCTCATAATGAAAAATCAGAATAATTTGGATGCTTCTGCTGGATTTCTATTAAATCTCGACAAATATTTAGTCGTTATTCTATACAAAGTTTAAGATAGAAGGATTGTCTATAGGACCGTAATAATCGAAAGAAAGAGTAAAGAAAGAGGAACTGTCATTTGCACTTAGGACCTTTTCTAGTGTTTTTCTTCAAATTTCAGAATAAGTATGCATAATGGTAAAAGTAACATCAGGTAACATGTTTGATAATTTTTTTAAGAATTCTTAGGGGCCGAGTTTTTAGTTGCCGGCCAATGATTTCCCTAAATTCACCAAAATTTGTCTCAGTAATGTCAAATTGTGTCAATACTTGTTTAATAATCTTGGTATTGATTTCAATTGGATTCGCAAAATCGACAAAGCTGTCGACTTTCATTTTATCCACCGTTTGCAAGGAATATTTGATTTCCTTCTTTGACAGCAGAAAATAGTTTTTCAGAGTTCGTAAGAGCTTGTTCAGGGTCGATGATAGGAGAGTCAAATTTAGATCATCTCAGTCACTAGAGGCATAGATTGTTGTTGTTTTTCCAAAGTGACAAGCGTACATTTTATGGATTCATGAAGGATTTTGTTCTCTTGCCAGAGCCCAACTCTGAAAGAATATCGTATATGTTGTTAGCAATGGCCTCTCGTCCTCATGTGCACCTCGCGCACTGCACACCTGGCCAAATAGGCTCTGTGAGAACTTGTATGCACACATTCAGGAGAGGCTTCAGTGGCTTATGCTTATGGCAGTTGAAAACAAATTGCTGTCTCAGTTGCAACATCGAATCGGTTCTGATATCATACCATATAAGCAGTGCACAACCCGTAAATTTAGTCACGAGACGTCACTGATTGTTAGAAGGAATCGGGTTTCCGGGAGGAGTGTTGTGCTTTAGTTCATTCATTTTTTATTTTTAAACTTATACTATACCAGGCTAAAAAAGTATTGGAATACACTAGAGATGGTCAGTCCGCGACCGGTCCAAAAGAACTAGTTCTCCTCGAAGGTTGAGTAAACTGGAGTTCTTCATTGAAGAATGATAGCTCTCTATTCTTCTCAATAGAATATTCTTTCGAAACGTTTGCTGGTTTGAGGAATCTGATAGAAGTTCGCGAACTTTGAAAATGTATATAAAAGAGAATGATTATTGGTAGAACACATGCTAGAAGACTTCACTATTATTGAATCTGTTTACTACAAAATATCATTTGCAGCACTCATATTATTTTCGAAAAAATATACAAAGTTTCAGAAAAACGAAAGAACGGTTCAATAGAACTAATTCTTTCGGTACAACTATCAAGTTTTCAACAGTTCTTTGAAATAAACGGTTTTGCCCATTTCTAGAATACACTCCTAACTTGCATAAGTTTTAAGAAGGACTGATTATCCAGATAGCCTTTGAAAGACTGATTCAGTGGTAGTCTTGAAAAAGATTGAATAGTTCGAAAAATAATTATTTTATTTTAATTGTAAGACTTTAAATTTAATTTTTCATCATTAGGCTTTCAAATAACTGATGATATTTCTGGAAAACTACTACAAACTACAATTTTTCAAGAAAATTGCAATAATTTTGATGCTTCATTCCTTCGTGAAATGCAAGACTGATCACTTTCATCACCGTTGGCCAGATATGTTCTTGTTTTAATCCTATTGTTACATCGAAGTTACTGGCGAAGTAAAAGACAAAATAAAGATGGAATACATTGGGCTGGATGATACTGTTAGTTCAGAAGATAAGCCTTTGGACAAACTGTGGATGAGAGTTTTAATCGTAGTTCCAAGAAAATACCAGAAAAATACTTATTTCTCAACTCTCGATGTTTTTTTGACATGTAAAAAAACCGGAAATTTTTAGTCTCGCGCACCGGGAAATCCGGGAAATTGAAATCGCTAATTCACTTGCCACCCTGAACAAAAAATGTTCAACTCAAACCGAATCTAGTGGTCAGTTTTCACCCCACCAAAAAGTTGCCATTTTCGCCCCACCGCCTTTGCGAAGTCATAACATAAACAATAATTATTTTATCATAAAAACCACTAGCACTATTCGATTCAGGGCATCTTAATCAGTTAAAAACTCACATCGAATATATTTTGTCTTTAAGAGTATATTCCAGAACCCAAACATTCTGAAGTTAGCAAATTTTACTTTGATGAAAAAATCGTCACTTTCGCTTCCACCGACTACTGAGGCTGAACTGCGTGGACGGCATCGCAAATAAGTGTAAGCATAGATGACTTAACCGATGGGATTTGACATTTAGTATTCGAATTATTGTGAGTGACTGTTAAGCTTATAATAAGCGATCTTATCGTAATTGCATTTTTTTAGTTGGTATTCAACATTCGAATCAGCAGCACTCACCGTTTAGACCAATTAATCACTGACACGACGAATTAAGACTGTCATCATCGACCATAACTGATGGCATGTCACTGGCGCAATCATCAATCTAATTTCTTCAAACAAAACCGCAAGCTCCCAAGGCTTTCATTTCGTGATCGATAAAGTGCGTATAACAAATGATTTGGCTTTCAAGCACACATCCGACTAAGCTCAACATTTAACCTGAACGAATTTATTAAAATCTAATTTTTCTCCCGTATCAAAGCAGCCAGTTGCTTTCTTGGGTTGATTATACGCCAGAATCCGAACCCATTATTCGGAGGTTGCGATATCATCGTTTTACTTCTTCTTTCCATTGCTTTAGACTTTGAAGTTCCCGGTTCAGTTTGTGTGGGAGCAATGCCAGTCCAACGGGTTCAGCACTTTCCGCATCGACTGAAAGTAATTCGCTTCGTCTAACGGCAACACCTCACATTCGACACCTTTTTTCTTTTTAGAACAGAAAAAGCTAAATTGAATTGTTGCGGAAAATTAGTTTTTTTCCGATTTAGATTTATACGGAATCACGAAATCGTTTGAATATTTTTCTGTTTGTGTTTTTCAAATCATTGACTTTGTCCTCTCATCAAACTTCTCGCTCCAAAAACCCTTTTATTTAAAACCTAAACTCCGATATTCGCTTCACTTTTCACTGCCCTTCAATCCCTATCGCCGTTATCTTTTGCATCAAAGTGATAAATCGTTTCGACTTGCGCGACCTGACAGGTGCCCGTAGAGACATTGGAACGCGCAGGCGTCAGCCCTTAATGCTCCGTAAATCTGCCCCCAAAGTCGCTCACGTTTCAGCTTTTTGCTACCGTAGCTTAAGATCGAAGACTTATGACATTATCTTTATAAAGCCACCGGTTGGCGATTGAAGTCAATCTACAATCTCCGCGATCAGTAAAGCACCACTCGCACCACCGCGCAGTCACACCAACCGAACTCTCGAGAAAATTAGTACCATAACAAAACCATTTTCGTTTATTTTACTGTTCGCCAATGAAATTAAAGAGCTACCGAACGAATCGCTTACTGGGGAAGGAGTAGCAGCAAAATAAAACAGTTCAAAATTATTAGTTTAGTGTCTGCTTCCTCGCACACACAGATTTTGGTGTACTGATTTACTTGTGCCGTGCTACAGTTTACTGCGAAGATCCTTATCACAATGAATCAACCGTGTTACCTCGGTGAACCGTCACAAATGAGCAAAAGTGAAAAGATTAATTGAATGTTACGAAATTAAAGTAGTGTTGTTATCTTTCCTCTACAAAGATTCCGCAGAATCAAACATGAAGAAACATTACAGCGTGGAAATAGCCGGTAAACATGCTCGTTCTCCCTCGTCCAACATACTGGACAAGATTACCAGAAGATACTCGGCGATAGGCAGTCGGTTGATGCGTAAATCACCCGGCAGAAAAAGTAGTGTTGCAGAACCCGTCACCGGAAGCTATGATATGACTGGGGGCCGATCGGATGATTTCCGACCAGAAATCGGAGTCCCCGTTCTGATATCCAAAACGATGAAGTTCAATTTTGATGAGGAACCTGCGGAGAAATCTATCGTTTCGTCTACTCCACGTCTGTCCCAATCACCAGTTCCTACCTCAGTCGTAGCCCGTTCTACTTCGGATGACAGCGAGAACGACATATTCGTCGATGCCAACAGTTCACTGCCGAACTTCAGTGAGATTAAATTCACATTTCTCCCTGAACACAACAACAACAACTACAGCACATATTTCGATGAAAACGACAAGAGCGCAATCAATTTACGGAGAATTCGTTCCAAATCTGCCCATAATCTGCACCAAACGGACCTTCGGAAGCTGTTTGAGAAAGCACCATCACTCAATCTGTCCGCCGAGAGTAATGGTAGTGCAAAGAATACCTCAACCACCGTGCCAAATAGCCCTGCCGTGGATAGCATTTATGATTTTCCACGCAGTTCCAAAGTTGATCATTCATCCTACGATCTCGATCAAGCGCATCTCATCTTGAATGAGATCGACATCTCGCTAGTCAGTGATGGTGGTCCTACTAACATCTACCACAATATACCGAACGGTCATCATGTTACCTCTTCCAACGGTGTACTGCAAAATCATGCATTCGACTACTCCGGTAGTATTCAAAGCCTACACTCGAGCAGTACCCAAGAGGAAGAATTCGATCTGAAATCGGCTAGTTTTCAAAGTTTAGAAGCTCGAAATCTGTTTCTGTCGATAGAGGAACTCGATGAAATCACCCGCCAAATCAATGAAACAGAAGCGTTCAGGGAAGACAACAACGAATACTGCGAACATCGAAATCAGTTGCATCCTTGCGAGCGACGGCTCACGCTACTGAAGAACAGAAACACCAGCAAGCATTTCATCGATTTCGATAAAAAGAAGGCGAAACTGACGCGCAAGTGGAGTGGTTTCAAGCACTGGATTGGCGAAGAGCAGGACAAGATAAAGGAGGTTGTACAGAAGCACGCTGCAATGCAGCGGGTCGGTGTCGACATAAGCAAACCGTCGGCCGGAGGAAAATCTTCCAGGAATAGCAGTGAGGTGGGTTGTGAAGCAGATACGTCCGTTATCGACGAGAGTGAGGCGAACATGTCGATGAGTGTGGTGAACAGTGAGATCAAAGCAGGCTCGAATAATTCAGACGAGCGAGATGACGTCCGGAAGAAGAAACCACAGAGTGCGGAGATCTTGGAGGTAAGTGAAAAATTTATGTTACTATACTACAACCTCAATTTACGCGATCTTAATTTGCGTTAATTTAATTGACGTCTCTTTTTTAAGTGATTTATTTACAACTAGCAGACCCGTCGAACTTCGTCTCGACGACGTAGTTTTCTTGAATTCTCTGTGAACTTCTCAAATGGTCGTAACTTTGTTTATCTTCTTTTCTGTTGAATACGAAACCGTTCCTAAGTTTACAGGATCGGAATAACAGGTTCTCTTATTCAAATTGATTTCGCAAATTTTCAAATGGCTTTTACTTCTCTTCTCTCTCACCGCTAGTCTAATACCATAAAGAAGTCGTAGTGAATCGATGTTACGCAGCGTGTCAGATCAATGTTTTATTAGAAATATAGCAATTAATTGCAGGACGTTAAAAAAATTCAAATGACAGTGACATTCAATATACTGTTATTTAACTTGATAATGAACAATGAATTCATTTAAATATACTCACACACACAAAATTTGAATTTTACATGGAGATCTAATCCAACATATGATGCAATTCATTAAGACTTAATTTGTCAAATGACGGAAAATTCCATTTGTAATTACCTAATGCAGGATGAGCCTGAATTTTACTGTTTCCGAATGTTATTTCTTTTCGGATAGCAAGTGCAACTGCTTGAATTTTTGTGTAAGAAAAGCTGATGCGTGCTTCCATGGCTCAGTCGATTAATGGACGTACTTTGCGATCCAATGATTCTCGGATCAAGTCACCGCTCTCACTGTCCGTATTTTTCTTTTATTTCGTTGAATTTTATGTACATGTTCTTGAACGTATATTAACGTGAAATGCGACGCTTCATTTATGTATATCTTATAAGATGTAAAATCACAAAGTTTTTTCGAAGTGTGTTTTGCCGAATACTCACCCTACAATCAACGAATCGCGATGAGAGACCGGAGAATCAATGTGCGAAGAGTGCAATACTTCTGTTACAGTGAAGCGAAAATAGGCAGTCAATGTACCAGTACTCGTATTACCATTTGAGCTAATGTATTGAACAGGAACAGCTGATCTCATAAATAATGGTTTCAAGGTACACTGAAGTCTTTTTTTATGCAAGTTCACGTACCGCATAAAAAAACAGCTTAACTCTGAAAATTCGCATAAAAAACGCATAACTCTAAAACTTCGCATAAAAAAACCGCATAACTCTGAAAGTTCGCATTAAAAAACCGCAGAAGGGAAACCGCATAACTCTGAAAATTCGCATAAAAAACCGCATAGCTCTGAAACTTCGCATAAAAAAACCGCATAATTCTGAAAATTCGCATAAAAAAGTCGCATAAAAAATCGCATAAAAAAGACCGCATAATACCGCAGTATACACACTCTTCTCGATAGATTCGTAGCAATGGAAAAAAGTTTAAGTCATAGAACGAATCTTAAGTTAAATTCAAAAACAGTTCTGACTGTCTTCTTTTGAATGTTCGGTAATTGCGCAAAAACATCCTTTTTTTACACATTGCATGTGACCGAATTGACCTGGTAGCTGTGGGTAATAGAAATTGTTACTAATATTCACTACCTGCTACTCCGGCTATTGAAAAGATAAGCCCGAGTTTCTTATTGGAAAAATGGGATATTTACAATATGCACTTATGGTTGTGAGACTCTGCATCTGAACTCATGGCAATGAAACTGAAGTCCCGCAAGTTTCCTCCTGATCTGTCAAATTTTGATGTTCTTCACAAACATCAAAAAATCTCATTCCATTACAGAAATCGTATTTGACAGTAGCATCTAATTAGCACTCATAATACGCGCCTTAATAAATTAATTCATGTGAAAGATGAATTCTTTATTTTTACGTTAAAACTTGCATAGTACTTCCATTCTTCAATTTGTTCCACAATTTGCTGATTTGTTGACTGGTATAGAATATTAGATTTTTTTCTCCTACCGACAATGGTTTTAATACAACATTTATTTGGTTAGTAACATATTACGCAATGATGTCATTTGTACAATTATTTTGATACACCTTTAAGCACGTGGTACGAAATGACGAATCACATCGATGAAGTACGCATGTGAAATCTCCACAGAAAACAACGCGTTGTGCGCCAAAAGATTTTCTAACGATCTAGTATTCTTTTCTTCGACTGCCAAGCACTTATGCAACTCGTTGTGCGCCAAACACCTATCGATGATCTAGCAAGCATAGACGACTTTTTCAACCGAAAATTCCATTGTCCATACAAAACAATTTTATGGATTTTTCCCACTTTTCCGGTGAATTTTTCTAATTTTTTTGATGTACGAACCTGATGGGGATAGAAACTGATCAAACAAAAAAATAATCATGGAAATCCGTCCATCCGTTCTTTAGTGATGCGATTACAAAGGATGGCCTCTGCATTTATATATATATATATATATATATATATATATATATATATATATATATATATATATATATATATATATATATATATATATATATATATATATATATATATATATATATATATATATATATATATATATATATATATATATATATATATATATATATATATATATATATATATATATATATATATATATATATATATATATATACTAGCTGACCCGTCGTACTTCGTCTCGCCCACAAATTATTTGTTCAAATTTATGTTTTCGGACAGCAGAATTGTCAAACGACTAAACGGTTAATGTTTCTCTTCATTATTTTTCTGATTACTTAACCTACAATCAACGGAATTCGACACACATTCGCTTTAGCTCAAAACGAAATATCACCAAAAATTTATGCTTATTTCATACTGCGAAGAAGTGAGAGTTCGGCGCACAGGTCCATTATTTCTGCTTCGATTGACCTAAAAACTTTACAAAACATTCTTGATATGTTTCATTATAACAAATTATAAAAAAAAAATCATGTTTTTGGAACATGTTAGACCCTACGGGCTCCCTAGAATAATAAATTATTTCCCTCGATTTTATAGACAAAAAAATTTAAACGCGTTTTTCTCGAAAGAAGGTTTTGAAAGTCCGTGTCCATTGTCACTCAAAAACTACTGTCCAATTTTTTTCAAATTTTGCGCACACTTTCTACATGTAAAATACCAGACCCTAACGATTTCCTTTTCGTTTTTTGTTATTTTGGGTAGGTTTTACAGTTACAGAATGGCGGATTGTTTTCCGTGAAAAATCGTAGTTTGACTGTAAACAATCGCCAAAATACAAAAAAAAATATAAAAATCATACAGAAACGTTGAAGTCTAGAAAACATCTACTCTATCTATACTGCTTTGATTTGTTGACTTCTGATTAGTCTGCGCAGAGATACAGTGGACACCGAAAATCATGTTTTATCGACTTATTTCTCAATTTTTAAGAAAAAAAAAATACAACAATGATGTTTTTTCATCACTTCACGCAATACTTCACAACTGAGCTATTCCAGAAATGTGTAGCAGGTCGTCAGAGTTTAAATATTCCAATTAAAATAAATTACGCACACGTCTTCAGTATGATAAACCATTTATTTTTTACGAATAGATAGAACAATCCGATTGTAGAATGACTTTAAAAAAGGGCGAATGATTTTTTTCTGTACCATTTTTTTATATCTCTTCAGCTCTAATAGGAAACTTCTAGGAAACTGATTGAGCACTAAAAAACTAAACGAAAAATCAAATTTAAAAAATGTCTCCTCGATTTTTTTTAAAATAATTTGCCAAAAAGTTATTTCAGCGGTCTTTACTTTTCAATTCACATTAATCCAATTAACAACAATTGTGAATTTTTAAGTGTTATTTAAAATCCATTTTTTTATTTCAAGAGAACTTTTTTTCATTTGATGGTTCAGTCAATTTTGGTATACTTCAGCAATTGTTTTCTGTTCATTTTTTATACGGTGCTCAAACGATATCTTAAAACTTCTCCTTCGACACCATTTTTGTGCCTTTAACAGTTTCCGAGCTTCACCGGTTAAATAAAAAATTGCGCAACTTGAAAAGAATCCAGTTTTTTTCCAAATTTATTTCGGAATTGGCTACTTCCAAGAGAAAGATTACGATGAATAAATCTATTGTATTTGATCTGTAAAATCATTTTCAACTGCAACTACTTAATTTTTCAAAAACCACGAATCGCATTTTTTATCGATGTGCTGGTTTCAAAAACAGGTTTGAAATTGTTTAGAGAAATTTGAAGAGACGGTTGTTAAATCGAATTTTCAATTAACTTTTTGCTTTTCTCATATAGAAAGGCTATGTAATCACCCGCAGAGTGGCATATACCATTCGACTCAGTTCGTCGAGATCACAAAATGTCTGTGTGTGTATGTATGTATGTCTGTGTGTATGTGACAAATAATGTCACTCGATTTTCTCTAAGATTGATGAACCGATTTTCACAAATTCAAATGAAAGGTCTTATAGTACCATAGATCGCTATTGAATTTTATCCCGATCCGACATCCGGTTCCGGAATTTCAGGGTGAGTTGCACCAAGAAAATGAAAAAAAAAAATGTCACTCACTTTGCTCAGAGTTGACGTGACCAATTTTCACAAGCTTGGATTCAAACGGCAATCTTCTCTGAACACACATTCGTTGAGTATCATCACTTTGAGCAGCGCGATTCCATTTCTGTGGCACTATTAGTAAGTGCGCGATGATCTATAAACTGCACATGAAAGCATAATCAACTTCAAGTACTCTCTAGACACATGGAAAGGATGACGATCTAGAGCAAGCTAATAGTCTTCGATTGTGGTCTAAACAATGATATAATCCTCTTATGATAAATCATTTCACTTTTACAAGAACAATAGTGATGCTATTGTTATAAATGTCTGTCAAATTGTTGTGTTTTATTTTGTACGATTATACAAAGGCGGACGCGTTTGGGAAGGCCTAACATTCTTCGATCCCAAAAATGATCTGAGAAGTGACAAATAATAATAATTGTGCTGTCATTTCAGCTCGATTTACTGTTAAAAAATTCTATGGAGAAACTCAAAGATCAATGATCTCAAATACGATGAAATGATGTGTTCCTTTCCGTCCCTTAATCAATAAACGCCCACCATAAACATTTTGAATCAGAATAGGCAGGATCTCCTGCGGGAGTCAAAATATTCGGAACAGAAACAGGTTCTTGCATCGGCATATATTTTAAATAGCACAGTGACCGGCCCGCAACTATAAAAATAAGTTTACCTCACCGTGCTATTAATGGATCAGCGAGAGATCATGTGTTTGAGTTTTACGACATTTTACAGCATATTTCCCAGTTTACAACAGGAATATAACTTTGTTCGGGTTCGGTTGATGAGAGTATCTCCGAGAATACGGGGCATATTGAAATATAAACTTTATAACATTGACGATGACTACTATTTTGCTTAAATATTTACTCAGAATCCTGGATTGATCTCGAATAATTTTTTTTTTTTTTTCATAAATACGTTTATTTCATAGGCAATATACATAAGTTTTTCTTCGCCGTGGCATCTACAATACATAGTACTTTAAACCTAATACATTTCGAATATCCTATTAGTATGTTGGTATTCATTAGTTAATCTAAACACTGTTTTTATCAAGCGAGTTGCTATTATAAATTACATTAAATGAAATACATTTATTTTGTACATGATCTTATAACTATTTCAGGTTTGTTTGTATCAGTTCATCACTTTTATTTAATATAAGATAGCTGGCTATTGGTTGAGCTCATGGAAGAGAAAACAATCTAACATAAAATAAAATTTAAATTGGAACTCCAATGGACTTAATGAAATAATAAAGAAGTTTCATGTAAGGAACGTCACGACAAGCAAGAATGTCGCGAACTGGGACATTGGATAGTCTACCTTGGGTACGCAAGGAATTTATTAGTTGAGATCTGACATCACGATACTCCACGCATGTCCAAACAACATGGTCAATATCGCGGTAACCTTCGCCACAAGCACAATGATTAGTCTCGGAAAGTCCAATTCGAAGGAGATGTGCATCTAACGTGTAGTGATTGGACATGAGTCTGGACATCACACGAATGAAATCTCTACTCACATCCAGTCCCCTGAACCATGCCTTTGTCGATATTTTAGGAATAATTGAGTGCATCCACCGACCCAGATCATCTTTATCCCAAGAAGCTTGCCAGCTGGCAAGTGTTCTTTGGCGAGACGCGCTATAGAATTCATTGAAAGCAATTGGTCTCTCATAAATTTCACCCTCAATAGCACCACGTTTGGCTAAAATATCGGCTCTTTCATTGCCTGGAATGGAGCAATGAGCCGGAACCCAAACTATTGTGATTTGATAATTATTATTCAATATGACGTTCAGGCACTGTTTTATTTTGCCCAAGAAAAAAGGTTCATTTTTGCCAGCAGCCTTTGAGCGAATGGCTTCAATTGCACTCAGACTATCTGTGAAAAGAAAATAATGGTTTGGAGATAATGTGACGATTATACTCAAACTATAATGAACTGCTGCTAACTCTGCTATATAAACAGATGCAGGTTCTTGAAGCCTAAAGGAGACCGAAACATTATTGTTGAACATACCAAACCCTGTCGCTTCTTCAATTCGCGATCCGTCCGTGTAAAACATTTTCTCAGAGTCGATATGCCTGAACTTACTTGTAAATATTTTTGGGATTTCCAACGAGCGTAGGTGTTCCGGAATTCCACGCACTTCGCGCTGCATGGATGTGTCGAAAAATAAAGTTGAGTCAGGGACATTTAGGAGGCTGACACGGATAGGAATATATCTTGAAGGGTTGATTTCCTGTGACATATGGTTAAAATATACAGTCATGAATCTTGTTTGAGATTGAAGCTCAACTAGCCTTTCGAAGTTATTAATAACTAGGGGATTCAGTACCTCGCATCTTATTAGCAGTCGCGACGAAAGCTCCCAAAAACGATCCTTCAATGGAAGAACTCCCGCCAGAACTTCAAGACTCATTGTATGTGTCGAATGCATGCAGCCTAAAGCAATTCGCAAACAACGATATTGAATTCGCTCTAATTTGATAATATGAGAGTTTGCAGCGGAACGAAAGCAAACGCATCCATATTCCATCACTGAAAGTATCGTTGTCTGATACAATTTTATTAGATCTTCCGGATGAGCACCCCACCAAGATCCGGTTATTGTTCGAAGAAAATTTACTCTTTGTTGGCATTTTGTTATCAGAAACCTAATGTGTCCTCCCCACGTGCATTTGGAATCAAACCACACCCCGAGGTATTTGAAAGTCAAAACCTGTTGGATCATTCTTCCCATCATATGGAGCTGAAGCTGCGCGGGATCATGCTTTCTTGAAAAGACGACTAACTCTGTTTTCTCCGCAGAGAATTCGATACCAAGATGAACAGCCCAATCGGACAAGTTATCTAAGGTATCTTGCAATGGTTTATGCAGATCAATAGCTTTGGGTCCAGTAACTGAAACTACGCCATCATCTGCCAATTGTCTTAGTGTACATGGGGATACTAGACAGCTGTCAATGTCATTTACGTAAAAATTATAGAGGAGCGGACTGAGGCAAGAGCCTTGCGGTAGACCCATGTAGCTAATTCTGAATGTTACCAAATCGCCATGTGAAAAATGCATGCGTTTCTCTGACAAAAGGTTGTGCAAATAATTATTTATAACCGCTGGGAGTCCATGTTGGTGAAGCTTGTCTGAAAGAACATCAATGGAAACTGAATCAAATGCTCCTTTAATGTCTAAAAATACAGATGCCATTTGTTGCTTTTGAGCGAAGGCAATTTGGATGTCAGACGAAAGTAATGCAAGGCAATCATTCGTCCCTTTATTTCTACGGAAGCCAAACTGAGTATCTGACAACAAACCGTTCGTCTCGACCCAAGTGTCGAGACGTCGTAGAATAATTTTTTCGAACAATTTTCTGATGCAGGACAACATCGCGATGGGTCTATATGAGTTGTGATTGGAAGCTGGTTTCCCCGGCTTTTGAATGGCGATAACTTTCACTTGCCTCCAGTCAGGTGGAACAATATTTTGCTCAAGAAGCTTGTTGAACAATTCCAACAAACGTCTTTTTGCGAGGTCGGGCAGATTCTTCACCAAGTTGAATTTAATTCTGTCCAACCCAGGAGCGTTATTGTTACAAGACATGAGTGCTATGGAAAATTCCATCATAGAAAAGGGGCTATCAATGGAACCATTATTTGAAAAAGATTCCCTAATAATGCTATGCGTAGGAACAGAATCTGGACAAACTTTCCTCGCAAAATCAAATATCCATCGGTTCGAGTATTCCTCACTCTCATTTCCTACGTTACGATTCCTCATTCGTCTGGCCGTATTCCAAAGAGTGCTCATTGAGGTTTCTCTTGACAAACCTTCGACAAAATGTCTCCAATAGCTACATTTCTTGGCCCGAAGTATGCTCTTGTACTTGGTTTCTAAAGTCAAGAATTTTTCAAAATTCTGAGGAGTTCCTCCTCCTCGTTTTAAAAACATCTTGAAGGCATTTTGTTTCGCGTGCTTAGCATCTGAGCACTCTTTGTCCCACCAAGGGTTTGGAGGCCTTCTGTTAGACGATGGACCAAGAAATCGTTTGGTTTGGGCTTGTTCTGCGGCCTCCAGAATCGAACAAACGAGGAAGTCATATTCTTCAAGTGGGGGGAGCTCTTCCATTGAAGTTAAGGCACTTGAAATATTACTTTGGTATTTAATCCAGTCAATATTTTTTGTCAAATCATATGGAATATTAACTGAATTAGCAATGCCTTTGTTACTGCTAATTGAGATGATGATTGGTAAATGATCGCTACCGTGTAAATCAGGAAATACTTTCCAGGTGCAATCTAGTCGAATTGAAGTCGAGCAAAGAGATAAATCTAATGCACTTGGACGTGCAGGAGGTCTTGGGATCCGTGTCATGCTACCCATATTTAGTACCGTCATGCTAAAATTGTCGCAAATATTATATATTAAGGATGATCTGCTATCATTGTAAACGGAACCCCACATCATTCCGTGCGAATTGAAATCTCCTAAAATCAAACGTGGAGCAGGAAGGGCTTCGACAATTTCATTAAGCTGTCGTTGTCCAACTTGAGCTCTTGGAGGAATATATACTGAAGCAATGCAAATGTCCTTTCCTTTAATGTTTATTTGACAAGCAACAACTTCTATACTAGAAGTCGAAGGAATATTTAATCTATAAAAGGAATAACATTTCTTAATTCCTAAAAGCACTCCACCATACGGAGAGTCTCTATCGAGACGTATAATGTTAAAGTCATTAAAACTTAAGGCTATGTTTGATGTAAGCCATGTTTCGCACAAAGTAAATACATCACATTTTTGACTATGCAACAAAACTTTAAATGAATCAAGTTTTGGCATGATGCTTCGACAATTCCACTGCAGGACAGTGATTGAATCATTTGCGGCGGATGATAAATTATCCATCAAATGATACAAAACCTGAAAGAACTGGCCATTGAGCTGATAACTGTTTCAAAAAAGTTCTAGCTATTGGAAGGAATGCCGTTATGATAGTCTTTAGAGGTTCAGAAATATTGAATGCTGCGAAAATCCATTCTACAATTTCCGAAAACTTAAGTAATCCTGTTGGTGAATGTGAAACGGAGCCCACTGGATTATTGTCTTTCCTTAAGCTAGTTTCTGGATTGGTTTGTGAATTTGACAAACCAGGAGGCACAGTTTTTGGTTTTAAATTTGGCTTTTTAGCTTTAACACGGGGATCTTTTTTTGAAGATGTAATTTTAGGTGTCTTTTTAGGTATTTTGTGGTTTGTTAATCTCCTCTTAACAGACCCTTGAGGAGTGACAAACGAGGTATCTTCACTATTTCCGTCGGAGTCAGATTCCTCTGGCTCCATAAGATTTGAAAAACCGTTTTCGGTTTCCAAGGGGGAGACATGTATGACCGTTTTAAGCATTTCTGCATATGTGCGCTTAGACCGTGCTTTTAAAGAAAGCTTCATTTTGTCTTTACGCAACTTAAATGCAGCGCATACTGAAAGATCATCATGAGGTCTCTCCCCACAATAAACACATTTTTCAACATTTTTATCGCAAAGATTATCCTTATGAGGCCCTTGACATTTGATACATTTGGACTTATTACTACAGTAAGTAGCTGTATGCCCGAATTTTTTACAGTTCGTGCAATTCATAACATGCGGTACGAAAAGCCGAACAGGAAGACGAATTTTATCGATATAGACATGGCTAGGCAACGCAGATCCGGCAAATGTTACACGAAACGAATCTGAGGGACGATACGACTTTTTTCCATCGACAATAGATGCTGAGTACAATTGCTTGCACTCGAGTATCTTAACTCCCTCAAGCATGGAGTTTTTAAAACGACCAACTCCATTTTTAAGTAAATCATCGGCCGTCAGACTTGCTTCAGTCACGACACCGTCAATTTCCACCTCCTTCGATGGAATGTAAACTCGATATTCAACAGAAAATAATTTACAGGTTACAATTTCGTTCGCCTGTTTCAAGTCATTGACAACAACTCGAATTTTATCTCTATTAACTTTACATATTTCTTTAACTTCAGAGAAATGTGATGTCAAATCCTTGGTAATTTGCATCAAATTTAAAATCTTTTCTTTTTTTCGAAGATAGACTATCCATGGCCCAGTGGTACCCTGTGGATAATGTTTAGCCCTCGGAGTATTTAAACTCTTACTAGTATCCGGAATCGGATTCGGATGATCTTCCATAAGATCATCCATTACATTAAATTTTTTTGTAAATTAATAATACCAAAATAAAAACTTATGTTTAGTAAAATTTCAGATATAAGAAATAAAAAATAAATTAAATTAAATCTACCTTGTAGCTGATGTCTCTGTTCCTTTATCGTGAAGAACGACGTGAAGCTCTTCCAACGATTTCCAATTGGCAGTCTTCTGCTGTTTCCAATTGGCAGTCTTCTGTCGTTTACTGCTATCTCAGTTGCTCTGCCGTCGTTGTGAACACCACTGCACTTGCTGTGCTGCCTGTACCTGACCCCAGGTACAGTGCTTTTGCTCTTGGTGGCGATCAAATGCGATGCTTGCAGTGTAGCACCTCGCGATATATGCCGTCTCTTTTGATCCTACGCAGCGTACAAATTCTGGTACCTGGTAGATCAGCACTGGGTTGCTTTAGCACCTTTGTGCCTTTGCACCCCTTCGTCTTCGCACCTTTATGCGATGGCACCTCTGTGACTCGTCACTTCTATGCTCTCGCACCTCTGTGTTTCTACACCTCTGTGCGTATGAACGGGATGGCCTTCGTTGCTAGCTTTCCAGTCGGGAAACGCCCCGAATATTACGTTTGCTATGGGCAGTTTAACTACCTGAAGCTTAGAATTGTCTCGGTATCAGCCGTTAACTCACGAGCCAGTACAATCGAAACACAACCTCTTCGCTTGAATGGTTTTTACTGAATGATCTCGAATAATATATCGCATTTTTTCCTTCTACGACCTCATTTGTGCTCGATCGCTGCTCTTTATGGGCGAGAAAAACGTAAACTACGGCTACTTTCACGATCCCATCGCCAAGCCGAGTTGACGGCGTGTGAGATGACATTTTATTGAATTCATAAATATACTTATGCAAAGATCACCATATCTAACCGGGCTCGGCTGTCTTATCCTCAAGCTCAAGGCAAACCTAAGGCGTTAAACCTGTTTTTCGTATTTTTATTTTTTTTTATTTGCAACCTCTCAGGCATATCACTGGCAAATCGAATCGCCGGGGTTGGAAAATGAGAAGAGGCCTCGAATATTTTACCTTGAACGACATTGAGTCTGTGTCTCGATCATGCTGCGAATCTTTCTTTCGACGTTGGTTTTATTTGTTTTTCATCTTTCTCTTCACCCTCGCGATTGCGACCGGTTGGAATGATTTCCCTAGCAGCAGATACGTGTTTCCTGTGGGGTTAACCTTGAGGTCTTTTTTAATAACAAAATTACTTATGTTCTACCGAAAAATGATTGGTAATTTTAATCATTTTAGCACAACATAAGAATAATTTCAATTGAATTCTAGATTCCAGCGGAATTCTCAACTTCCTGTCACAACTTGTTTTAATTATAAAATGACATTTCGTAGTCACAAACGAATGCTTCTAGTTCTATCGAAGCTTTAAAGTAAGAATTACATGTATCATGCATAGAAGCTACTAGGTGTTATTGGATGATGTGGTCCACGTAAACCGTATCTCTTCTAAGACACATATCTCACATTTTCAGTCAGCAGGTGACATAGACTTCTGTCAATGTTGGAGAAAAATTAAAGTTCATTCAAACCATCCCGATCCAAATGTGTATTTACTCCTGTTCGACTTATCTCCGATACGAGACGATGCCGTACAAGTATGAGCATACAGACCTTTTCAAAATTATAAGGCCACCCATAAATTTCAATATACAAAAAATAGAACATGAAATTACATTGCAAAACACGAATGTGAGTCCAAGAGTTAATTGATTTCGCTGAAAAACTTTTGTGATAGAACGTTTTTTAGGAAAAATGGCTTTTCAAAATTATAAGGCCACTTGCAGTTTGTTGAGGTTCGGATGATTAAAATAAGGAGTGTATCGATAAGTAGTTAGCAACATTCAAACAGTTATTACTCTGAAATGGCTTAATTTTTTGCAGCGTGTTTTGCGGTGACATGTTTGTTTACATGTCAATAACAGCTGCGCAATCGATTGGTTTCGGTACGGTTTATCGTTTCAATGATGAGTCGAATTGATCCGGAAACGCGAAAGAAAATTCTGCACACTTGGTGTTCAGAAAGTGGTGTCACGTACAACGAAATTGCAAAACGGGTGGAAGTGCACCACACCAGTATCAAAAATATTATCGAGAAGTTCGGTAAGACCCTTTCCATGAAGGATTTGCCCCGATCCGGAAGGAAACCGGATCCCAGCCAGCCCGGCCGAGACTTAAAAGTGGTTGAGTAGATCAGGAAAAACCCATCGGCGTCGACGCGGGATTTGGCCAAGCAGTTCAACACCAGCATCGGGGAGATTCAACGGATCAAAGTTCGGAACTCCCTGAAAACGTACAAGAAACAGAAGGTGCCGAAAAAGTCCCTGGTACAGCAAGTTCAGGCCAAAACAAGAGCGCAAAAACTGTATAACTGGATTCTACATAATAAAGACGGATGCATCCTACGCCAAGGAAGACTCTCGAGCGCTGCCCGGACCGCAATATTATACGAAATCGGTGTACCAGGACCTGGACGACGTTGACACCAAGGTGGCGATGGAAAAGTTTGGGCAGAAAGTGTTGTTCTGGCAAGCAATTTGTACCTGTGGTTTGCGGTCGTCGATTTTCTTCACGAAGGTCACAATTAACGCCAAGGTGTACGAGGAAGAATGTTTGAAGAAGAGAATGCTGCCACTGTACAGAAAGCATAAGGCTCCTCCTCTCTTCTGGCCGGATTTGGCTTCAGCCCACTACTCCAACTCCGTTCTACAGTGGTTGTCAAAAAATAATGTACAATTCGTGGAAAAGGACATCAACCCACCGAACTGCCCGGATCTTCAGCCAATTGAAAGGTATTGGGCAATTGTCAAGCGGCACTTTCGGTACAAAAAATGTCCAATGTCCCAAAACATGCAGAAGTTGAAAAAAACTGGACAGCTGCCACCAGGAAAGTCACAAAAGTAACTGTGCAGAATTTAATGAAGAATGTCAAGTCCAAAGTGCAAGTGTTTCACAGAAACTAGGATTTTCTTCAATATAATCAGTGAAATGCATAAAAATGTAATTTTTCTACAATATATCGAAAACTGATGTCAAAATATGTTTTTTTTCGCTTTTTTATTCAATAATCAATGTTGCTAACTACTTTTCGATACACTCCTTAAGCAACAAAAAGCATCAAATGATCCGTTGCCCCACCGGAACAGTTTATTGTCTGAAAAATACGATTTGGCATACTTTTCACCAATTTCTGCAGTGTTTCCAGTTCAATAGCTTTCCAATACTGAAGAATAGCACTTTTTAGCTCTTGTAATGATGAAAATTGACGATTATCGGCATAAATTTGTCATACCATAATACATTAGAGATTCTCAATTGAATTTAAATCCGGTGAGCAAGCTAAGCAGTCCAAAATATCAATTTTCTCGGGCTTTAGCAACTTCATTGTTTCAGCACTTTATGAATACTGGTGTTATCCTGCTGGAAAACGAGCTTTGACTTGCGTCTTCTTTTACTTACTGGCAGCAGACTAGCTTTGAGGACATTTATGTCATCGGAACTTTTCATTTTGTGCGGTACAAATTGAAGTTCCAGCCTGCCGGTTGCACAGAACACACCCCAAACCATTACAGATCCACCACCAAAATTTCTCTTTGAGAAATATCGTGGTTACTTACGTAGGTCACGCTAATAACTGTTGAATCCGTCTGGTTCGTCTAGGTTAAACTTTTTTCATCCGAGAATATCACCTGTAACAGTTTAGCACATTTGTTATTAAATAGTTTAAATGCGTTTGTTTTTTTTTCAATATTGCAGAACATGTTCATACCTTTTTCCAATCTTGGGGCATGTTCCGACGTGCAAATTCCAGTCGAGCTTCCTTGTGGTGAGGTAGTAAACGAGAAGCACTGTTCATTTTTGCTCAAACTATTTTTTTTTTTTTTTCATAAATACGTTTATTTCATAGGCAATATACATAAGTTTTTCTTCGCCGTGGCATCCACAATACATAGTAGTTTAAACCTAATACATTTCGAATATCATATTAGTATGTTGGTACTCATTAGTTAATCTAAACACTGTTTTTATCAAGCGAGTTGCTATTTTAAATTACATTAAATAAAATACATTTATTTTGTACATGATCTTATAACTATTTCAGGATTGTTTGTATCAGTTCACCACTTATATTCAATATCCTATAGTTGGCTATTGGTTGAACTCATGGAAGAGAAAACAGTTTAACATAAAATAAAATTTAAATTGGAACTCCAATGGATTTAATGAAATGATAAAGAAGTTTCATGTATGGAAGGTCACGACAAGCAAGAATGTCGCGAACTGGGACATTGGATAGTCTACCTTGGGTACGCAAGGAATTTATTAGTTGAGATCTGACATCACGAAACTCCACGCATGTCCAAACAACATGGTCAATATCGCGGTAACCTTCGCCGCAAGCACAATGATTAGTCTCGGAAAGTCCAATTCGAAGGAGATGTGCATCTAACGTGTAGTGATTGGACATGAGTCTGGACATCACACGAATGAAATCTCTACTCACATCCAGTCCCCTGAACCATGCCTTTGTCGATATTTTAGGAATAATTGAGTGCATCCACCGACCCAGATCATCTTTATCCCAAGAAGCTTGCCAGCTGGCAAGTGTTCTTTGGCGAGACGCGCTATAGAATTCGTTGAAAGCAATCGGTCTCTCATAAATTTCACCCTCAATAGCACCACGTTTGGCTAAAATATCGGCTCTTTCATTGCCTGGAATGGAGCAATGAGCCGGAACCCAAACTATTGTGATTAGATAATTATTATTCAATATGTCGTTCAGACACTGTTTTATTTTACCCAAGAAAAACGGTTCATTTTTGCCAGCAGCGTTTGAGCGAATGGCTTCAATTGCACTCAGACTATCTGTGAAGAGGAAATAATGGTTTGGAGATAATGTGACGATTACATTCAAGCTATAATGAACTGCTGCTAACTCTGCTATATAAACAGATGCAGGTTCTTGAAGCTTGAATGAGGCCGAAACATTATTGTTGAACATACCAAACCCTGTCGCTTCTTCCATTCGCGATCCGTCCGTGTAAAACATTTTCTCAGAGTTAATATGCCTGAACTTACTTGAAAATATTTTTGGGATTTCCATAGAGCGTAGGTGGTCCGGGATTCCACGCACTTCGCGCTGCATGGATGTGTCGAAAAATAAAGTTGAGTCAGGTACATTTAGGAGGCTGACACGGATAGGAATATATCTTGAAGGGTTGATTTCCTGTGACATATGGTTAAAATATACTGTCATGAATTTTGTTTGAGATCGAAGCTCGACTAGTCGTTCGAAATTATTAATTACCATGGGATTCAGCACATCACATCTTATTAGCAGGCGTGATGAAAGCTCCCAAAATCGATCTTTTAATGGAAGAACTCCCGCCAGAACTTCAAGACTCATTGTATGTGTCGAATGCATGCAGCCTAAAGCAATTCGCAAACAACGGTACTGAATTCGCTCAAGTTTGATAATATGAGAATTTGCAGCGGAACGAAAACAAACGCATCCATATTCCATCACTGAAAGTATCGTTGTCTGATACAATTTTATTAGATCTTGCGGATGAGCACCCCACCAAGACCCTGTTATTGTTCGAAGAAAATTTACTCTTTGTTGGCATTTCGTTATCAGATACCTAATGTGTCCTCCCCACGTGCATTTGGAATCAAACCACACCCCGAGGTATTTGAAAGTCAAAACCTGTTCGATTATTCTTCCCATCATATGAAGCTGAAGTTGCGCGGGATCATGCTTTTTTGAAAAGACGACCAGCTCTGTTTTCTCCGCAGAGAATTCGATACCAAGATGAACAGCCCAAACGGACAATTTATCTAAGGTATCTTGCAATGGTTTTTGCAGATCAATAGCTTTGGATCCAGTAACTGAAACCACGCCATCATCTGCCAATTGTCTTAGTGTACATGGGGTTACTAGACAGCTGTCAATGTCATTCACGTAAAAATTATAGAGGAGCGGACTGAGGCATGAGCCTTGCGGGAGACCCATGTAGCTAATTCTGATTGTTGCCAAATCGCCATGTGAAAAATGCATGCGTTTCTCTGACAAAAGGTTGTGCAAATAATTATTTATAACCGCTGGGAGACCATGTTGGTGGAGCTTGTCTGAAAGAACATCAATGGAAACTGAATCAAATGCTCCTTTAATGTCTAAAAATACAGATGCCATTTGTTGCTTTTGAGCGAAGGCAATTTGGATGTCAGACGAAAGTAATGCAAGGCAATCATTCGTCCCTTTATTTCTACGGAAGCCAAACTGAGTATCTGACAACAAACCGTTCGTCTCGACCCAAGTGTCGAGACGTCGTAGAATAATTTTTTCGAACAATTTTCTGATGCAGGACAACATCGCAATGGGTCTATATGAGTTGTGATTGGAAGCTGGTTTCCCCGGCTTTTGAATGGCGATAACTTTCACTTGTCTCCAGTCAGGTGGAACAATATTTTGCTCAAGAAACTTGTTGAACAATTCCAACAAACGTCTTTTTGCGAGGTCGGGCAGATTCTTCACCAAGTTGAATTTAATTCTGTCCAATCCAGGAGCGTTATTGTTACAAGACATGAGTGCTATGGAAAATTCCATCATTGAAAAGGGGCTATCAATGGAATCATCATTTGAAGAAGACTCCCTAACAATGCTATGCGTAGGAACGGAATCTGGACAAACTTTCCTCGCAAAATCAAATATCCATCGATTCGAGTACTCCTCACTCTCATTTCCTACGTTACGATTCCTCATTCGTCTGGCCGTATTCCAAAGAGTGCTCATTGAGGTTTCTCTTGACAAACCTTCCACAAAATGTCTCCAATAGCTGCATTTCTTAACCCGAAGTATGTTCTTGTACTTGGTTTCTAAAACCAAGAATTTTTCAAAATTCTGAGGAGTTCCTCCTCCTCGTTTTAAAAACGTCTTGAAAGCATTTTGTTTCGCGTGTTTAGCATCTGAGCACTCTTTGTCCCACCAAGGATTTGGAGGTCTTCTGTTAGACGATGGACCAAGAAATCGTTTGGTTTGGGCTTGTTCTGCGGCCTCCAGAATCGAACAAACGAGGAAGTCATATTCTTCAAGTGGGGGAAGCTCTTCCATTGAAGTTAAGACACTTGAAATATTACTTTGGTATTTAATCCAGTCAATATTTTTTGTCAAATCATATGGAATATTAACTGAATTAGCAATGCCTTTGTTACTGCTAATTGAGATGATGATTGGTAAATGATCGCTACCATGTAAATCAGGAAATACTTTCCAGGTGCAATCTAGTCGAATTGAAGTCGAACAAAGAGATAAATCTAATGCACTTGGACGTGCAGGAGGTCTTGGGATCCGTGTCATGCTACCCATATTTAGTACCGTCATGCTAAAATTGTCGCAAATATTATATATTAGAGATGATCTGCTATCATTGTAAACGGAACCCCACATCATTCCGTGCGAATTGAAATCTCCTAAAATCAAACGTGGAGCAGGAAGGGCTTCGACAATTTCATTAAGCTGTCGTTGTCCAACTTGAGCTCTTGGAGGAATATATACCGAAGCAATGCAAATGTCCTTTCCTTTAATGTTTATTTGACAAGCAACAACTTCTATACTAGAAGTCGAAGGAATGTTTAATCTATAAAAGGAATAACATTTCTTAATTCCTAAAAGCACTCCACCATACGGGGAGTCTCTGTCGAGACGTATAATGTTAAAGTCATTAAAATTTAAGGCTATGTTTGATGTAAGCCATGTTTCGCACAAAGCAAATACATCACATTTTTGACTATGCAACAAAACTTTAAATGAATCAAGTTTTGGCATGATGCTTCGACAATTCCACTGCAGGACAGTGATTGAATCATTTGCGGCGGATGATAAATTATCCATCAAATGATACAAAACCTGTAAGAGCTGGCCATTGAGCTGATAACTGTTTCAAAAAAGTTCTAGCTATTGGAAGGAATGCTGTTATGATGGTCTTTAGAGGTTCAGAAATATTGAATGCAGCGAAAATCCATTCTACAATTTCCGAAAATTTCAGTAATCCTGTTGGTGAATGTGAAATGGAGCCCACTGGATTATTGTCTTTTCTTGAGCTAGTTCCTGGATTGGTTTGTGAATTTGACAAACCAGGAGGCACAATTTTTGGTTTTAAATTTGGCTTTTTAGCTTTAACACGGGGATCTTTTTTTGAAGGTATAATTTTAGGTGTCTTTTTTGGTATTTTGTGGTTTGTTAATCTCCTCTTAACAGACCCTTGAGGAGTGACAAACGAGGTATCTTCACTATTTCCGTCAGAGTCAGATTCCTCTGGCTCCGCAAGATTTGAAAAACCGTTTTCGGTTTCCAAAGGGGAGACATGTATGACCGTTTTGAGCATTTCTGCATATGTGCGCTTAGACCGTGCTTTTAAAGAAAGCTTCATTTTGTCTTTACGCAGCTTAAATGCAGCGCACACTGAAAGATCATCATGAGGGCTTTCCCCACAATAAACACATTTTTCAACATCTTTATCGCAAAGATTATCCTTATGAGGCCCTTGACATTTGATACATTTGGACTTATTACTACAGTAAGTAGCTGTATGTCCGAATTTTTTACAGTTCGTGCAATTCATAACATGCGGTACGAAAAGCCGAACAGGAAGACGAATTTTATCGATATAGACATGGCTAGGCAATGCAGATCCGGCAAATGTTACGCGAAACGAATCTGAGGGACGATAAGACTTTTTTCCATCGACAATAGATGCTGAGTACAATTGTTTGCACTCGAGTATCTTAACTCCCTCAAGCATGGAGTTTTTAAAACGGCCAACTCCATTTTTAAGTAAATCATCTGCTGTCAGACTTGCTTCAGTCACAACACCGTCAATTTCTACCTCCTTCGATGGAATGTAAACTCGATATTCAATAGCAAATAATTTACAGGTTACAATATCGTTTGCCTGTTTCAAGTCGTTAACTACAACTCGAATTTTATCTCTATTAACCTTACAGATTTCTTTAACTTCAGAGAAATGTGATGTCAAATCCTTTGTAATTTGCATCAAGTTTAAAA
This sequence comes from Malaya genurostris, assembly GCF_030247185.1. Taxonomy (NCBI): domain Eukaryota; kingdom Metazoa; phylum Arthropoda; class Insecta; order Diptera; family Culicidae; genus Malaya; species Malaya genurostris. The sequence continues at coordinate 48,482,135 of NC_080572.1, forward strand.
TCTTTTCTTTTTTTCGAAGATAGACTATCCATGGCCCAGTGGTACCCTGTGGATAATGTTTAGCCCTCGGAGTATTTAAACTTTTACTAGTATCCGGAATCGGATTCGGATGATCTTCCATGAGATCATCCATTACATTAAATTTTTTTTGTAAATTAATAATACCAAAATAAAAACTTATGTTTAGTAAAATTTCAGATATAAGAAATAAAAAATAAATTAAATTAAATCTACCTTGTAGCTGATGTCTCTGTTCCTTTATCGTGAAGAACGACGTGAAGCTCTTCCAACGATTTCCAATTGGCAGTCTTTTGCTGTTTCCAATTGGCAGTCTTCTGTCGTTTACTGCTATCTCAGTTGCTCTGCCGTCGTTGTGAACACCACTGCACTTGCTGTACCTGACCCCAGGTACAGTGCTTTTGCTCTTGGTGGCGATCAAATGCGATGCTTGCAGTGTAGCACCTCGCGATATATGCCGTCTCTTTTGATCCTACGCAGCGTACAAATTCTGGTACCTGGTAGATCAGCACTGGGTTGCTTTAGCACCTCTGTGCCTTTGCACCCCTTCGTCTTCGCACCTTTATGCGATGGCACCTCTGTGACTCGTCACTTCTATGCTCTCGCACCTCTGTGTCTCTACACCTCTGTGCGTATGAACGGGATGGCCTTCGTTGCTAGCTTTCCAGTCGGGAGATTTGCTCAAACTATGTTGGGCAAAAGTTTTAATGTCATCCAAACCGTCGAAACTGAAGCTTCCAACTTAAGTTCAATGCGGATTTGTGAGCAACTCAAGGTAGAATTCAAAGATTTATTGACAATTCGACTAGTATCTCTCTCTGACAGTTTCTTTTTGCGTCCTGCATTTTTATTCTGACCATACTTTGCTGGATTTTTCAGAAAATTTGGGATCGCACATCTGCTACGACCAATTTCTCCTGCAATTTTCCTGATCCCCCATCCTACCTTCTTGAAGGCCAAAATTTGTCATTGTTCTTGTTGATTTAGTCTCTTTCGCTTACCCATAGTCACATAACGCTGTTAAATGAATAAAAATGATATTTATAATCACTATATTCAACACAAACTGACAAACATACAAGGTGGCCTTATAATTTTGAAAAGGGATAATTACAAACTTCAGCTGCTTCGGCTTTGTTTGTCAACAAAAAAATGTTTTGCTTGTATTTGTGTCATTCTTCATCGATTGCCATCGTTGAGTTAGGGTGATCCCATCAAAATCACGCGAAATCTTAAAATTCGAGGGTGGCCTTGTAATTTTGAAAAGGCCTTAGGGATGGTACTCGGAAGGCAAAGTATCGATACCTTGGGTATAGGGATACCGAAATTTTGGTTATCGATACAAGGTATCAAAAGGCAATAAAGTATCGATACCTGTAAGTATCAATTGATTTCGAAAAAAATAGAATTGTCGACTGTAGCATTATTTTATGATGTATAGAAAGATTTTTCCATAAATTTGTACATATATTTCTTGCCACATAGATTGCACTTCGCCTTTCATGACTTTTTGTACACGTCAAAGAATTCCCGCAAGGCACTTTGTGTTGGAACCATGGTGATTTCACATTTCACCTAATTTCTCAACAATTTTCTTGTCATAACCTTTATGTCGATGCACGGATATTACACTAAAAGTCAATTCCTCTTGAATATTTAGGGATTTTGTTGGTTTGTGCAAAAGCACATATTTTTTCTATTTCTTCGCGTTTCTCCTTCCGATAATCAGTGCTAAGTTAGCGATTTAAATTGAACTGCTAGACGCGAGATGGCAGTTCAATTTGAACTACTTTAAGCACTGATGAGTCGAAGGCGAAACGCGAAGAAACAGAAACAATTCTTGTTGCCATTACGACGGGACCGAAGACGGACGGAACGGAAGCACCAGGCTCGCGCATGTATTGGTATGACATGGACTAGCCGTCGTTGATATTCGTTCTCGACAATCTCGCGTCGTCCCACAGACGCACTGAGAGAAAGTGCTATGAGTGTTAAAAATGATATTATTGAATCCTACGAGATTAAAGCTGTTTGACTTTAATCTGTTGCGATACTGTAAGTATCGAGACCAAAAGTATCGATACTAACAGTATCCCTCTGATGTGATATCGATACCAAAAATACCCGATCCTTGGTATAAAGTATCGATACCTCAAAATATCGACTCGGCATCGAACATCCCTAAAAGGCCGTAGTAACCGCAATGTGCAGAATATCAGTGCCGGTGCCGAACCGGATCAGAAAAGTTTGAAGATTTTTTCGCGGTTCATAGGATATCAATTCAATCTTATTCACCAGCCAGTTCAGAACGACTAGGACATATTTAGATTCATTCCAACCGTATCCAGTTAATTCGAATTGGTAATAAAGTAGTTAGCTTGAAACCATATAATTTGTCTATTTCAAGCGATTACGATGAACGATCGATCCTGGCATGGTTTGACAGGGTCCACCTTTTTCATTTAATTTTTTGTTTGTTGTAAGAACTGTGAATTATTTTCCACCCCCATCCACCAACCGGAGGTACGCGCCCTTGGGCTCTTCATCCGAAGCCCAGGGATTGTAGCTCGGAAACTGGTAATTGTAAAGAAATGAAGAAGTTGCATGGAATCGATTGGGCACTCTTAAAAACGTATTTACTGATATAAAAAGTCGAATATCTCTTCTAGAATTAAAAAAATGAAAATATTTTAAAATAAATAAATAAACTAAAACTTAAAATCCACATTTGGTGTTAATTTGATTGGTGTCCTGCAATAGTTTCTAGACATCATTTCGGCTTTCCTACAGTGCTCAATCGATATATTTTCATAGATTTTATTTTACTTTTGTACAATTAACAGTATACGAGCTACATTGTTATGAAAAGGGCATACGAAAAACAATTCGACAGTATCCGAGCTACATTGTTATGAAAAGGGCATACGAAAAACAATTCGACCGTTGTAAAAATTTGTCTCGAGTCCGATTGTTCTCTCCATCCGTTGAAAATAAATTATATGTTATATTTCTAAAATTGCTTAGTAGCAACAGATTACGAGTTGAAGGAAAATATAACGCAAACTTCAAAACAATACAACCTAAGTTTATCTAACAGTGCGACGGTATTAATCTTACCCTCTTAGAAAAAAACGTTCAACGGTGGTCCTTCATTGGTCCAATACGTTGGATCATTGGTCTAATGAAAGTTCAATCAATCGTTCAACGGGGGGCCAACACGGGACCTTCGTTTGCGATTTTGAAACAGACCGTTGAACCGAGTGCCCCTTTTTTCGTTCAACAAACCCGGCAGACAGAGGTCCATTGTTAATCCATTTTTAATATGAGGAGTTGGAGCCCCGTTGGACTAGTTTTACTGCAGAATTTCTGAAGTTTGTTCCACTTATTTTTTTAAACTAACACTACATACCTGCACAATACTTCTACTTCACGTAGAATAACAACAAATTTTCTTTCTATGTAAAGGTAACACTTATTTTTAACACTGTTTTTGCAAGAGAAACAACAACAACAAACCGTTCCAGCAAACTGAACGAATATTTCGTGCAATATATCGTTCAACAAGCGCTCAAAGAGCAACAAAATAGAACGGCTTGCTGAGAGGGAGGCAGTGCGGTAAAATTTCATTTTCAATCGAATAATATAAGATGAAAATGAAATTTATGGCCGCTGACCGTTAGCATATCCCTACTAATTCATTTGACTTTTGCTGCCATTTTCAAGTGAAGCTCCCAGAATTCATTGTCAGTTGAATAATCGTACCTAGTCATTTGAAGTTTTGCTTGCTCAGTTTCAAGTGCCAAGTAGTATAGCTGCTTCATTGTCTTCGCTCTTGGTAGTAAGCAGATTCGAACGAATAGAATTATAAATGGAGTAAAGTATTAAAAATGAAAACTGAAGGAGGAAACAATTAATTTATGTGTATTCTGTAAATTATATTTCAGCTATCTAATTTGTCTTTCATCTATTACCTTGAATCAATTCGAAGGTTTACATGAACCTGATTTGAAGGCCGCTCTCACACTATTGAAAGATATATTTTGTTACTTCTAGAGATCGACTGACGGTGGTTAAACTGAGCCTCGATTGAAGAGAAACGAGTGATGAACTGAATACTGCCCGTTCGGGCCGTCAGCAAACATTGTGTGTGTCAAAGAGTAAAGTTTACTGCATTAGAGAGATCGTCAATGTGTTCCACATTCAGTTTCAATTAAATTGAATGAAGTTTTACTGCACTGATCTTAGGTTCTGGCCTGATAGTCAAGCACCTGTCGGGTTAGGAAAACATTTTATGTGTGGAGTTCAACTACTCGAAAACGGTGAAAATCAACTAACTTACATCCGAAGTTAACAAATTATCTCCACCTGGTTACTCCTAATCGCTCACGTTACGTCATTCCGGTAGACCACTTTACCCACTGGGCGCAATCACAACAAATATCCAACCCGGTACAATTGAGCTGTTCACGCCTCCGACACTCCCGTCGATGCACAATTCTCAGCGAGCTGTAGATTGTAAAACGGAGACGCCGATCCGGTCATGACCAGTAACGTAACGTGCATCAAAGCTTTTAATGAGGTAAAAAAACTGCCGCTGTAAGCCAAACATTCACAGGTTGTTTGGAGGCAACCTGTCGGGCGACATAATTAATGCCACCTTCCGTAATGACGACAACACTAGGCATTAACGATGCAGCCACGAGCATACCGTAGATTGATGCCGACCCAAAATAGCTTATCTTCGCAGTCGATTAAGCGAAACTGAAGCAACGACGGTGGCAAACTATGATTTATGATTGGAAATCGGGTACGAACACAGAAGCAAACAACTCTGCGCTGCAGGTGGACTGCAGATTGCACTGACTAGGATGAAATAAAACAAAAACTAAAACAAGATAGTGGCGCGATGACGACGACAACTAGCAGAGGGAAATTATTCACGGTTATGACAGTGACGGTGGCTAGTAATATGTAATAAATTTATTATCAATTTAGAAAGGTAAGAGAAACGGCAGTGTCCTGCAGCTCGCCTTCCGCTCTGACCAGCAGTCACGCAGTTCCAGTTAGACTCGATAACGATGTCTGCATACTCTCAGCTACCGATGAACACGACCGGTTCATCGCGTTGGCTTCAAGCCAATAACTTGTCTCATTATGAGTTTTCTTGCGGGTTTGCAGTGGAAAATTCAATAATCGGTACAAACGTGCCAAACTCCACTGTCGTCGCATGTCTCAACTACGGGTAAAACAAGAAAATCTATTACCACAGGAAAAAGTCGTACAATTGAGTCTGATTATTCAATTTCTGGTCTCTCAAGCTAAATCCCCCAAGTAGTAGACAGTTGGAATATGATGGGAAGTCGAACAGGGGAAAAACTTGTTGTAATTGCGGAATAAGGAAATCGTTGAGAAAATGCTTCTGGTTCACTGTCATAAGTTGATTTTATTAGGTTTTGCGGATGGCTTCTGGGTAATAACTTTGAAAACGGAATACTATATTGGATGTAAAAGTGGTCGATTTAAAATAAACTTTTTTCTCATTGGGGTTGTTTGCATATTCGAAGAAACCATAAGATATTTTTAAATATCTCAGCACTTTGCTAATAAGCTTTTTGATTCAAAATTGAAGATTTAAAAAAATACTTAATGCAGCTTACGAAACGTTCAAATAAAATTCAATTTTAATATTGGAACGTTATGTGTTAGGAGTCACTACTATATCCCGCGACCTACTCTAATATATTTGCTTGGCGCTTTGAAAAAGATGGGTGGGTAATGTCACATACCAAGCAGGAGGATGTGAACACGAATAAAATTTACATGATTCTTTCTCTCTTTCCGGAAATCGATAAAAGTTCGTATTAGTTGTTTTTGCCCATACAATCACTGCAAAAAAACCGACTTTAGAACCGAGACCCGGAGGGCCGAATGTCATATACCATTCCACTCAGTTCGACGAACTGAGAAAATGTCTGTGTGTATGTGTGTGTGACAAATGTTGTCACTTTTCTCGGAGTTGGCTCAACCGATTTTCACAAACTTAGATTCACATGAAAGGTCTCATGGCCCCATACAAAGTTCCTGAATTTTATTTGGATCCGACTTCCGGTTCCGGAATTACAGGGTTATGTGCACCAAAAATGTGGAAATAATTCATTAAAACTGTCACTCACTTTTCTCTGAGATGGTTAAACCGATTTTCACAAACTTAGATTCAAATGAAAGGTCTCATGGCCCCATATACAGCTCCTGAATTTCATTTGGATCTTACTTCCGGTTCCGTGAGTCTCTTCTTATTTGCTAGTTAATTTCTCTAGTTTGCAGACCATGAGAGTCTGTCACCAAATAAACCAACCATTAATAATCCCATAAAGATCTGCTCAATTTTATTCAACTTCGACTACCGGTACATTTTTTTTCCAATATTCAAATGTCATAGGGAATCGTAAATAAATTGGTAGGTCATATTAGTGTATGGTTGAATGAACCGAATGTCACTATGTCGATATCCAGCTTTTGTTTGCGGAAGTACCAACAATAGTAGTTAAATGTAATAAAATGTAGCTCACTTCACTTTCTCACACATGATTGAATAGATTTTCACTTTCTCACACATGATTGAATAGATTTGTCCGGAGAGAGCTAATAGGTACTATCAATCTCCTAGTGGACTCCAGCCCCTGGAACTCAAAAGAAGAAAGCATGTTGTACAAAAACACCAGGATTTGTCCGGTTCCAAGCTTGTTAAAATGCTGAAGATGCCGGCAACAACCGTTTATCGAGTGCTCAAATCCTACAAGGAAATTCTGAGTGTGGAAAGCATCGTCAAACTTTCAAACAAATGCACTGATTCCGTGTCCGTTTCCAATGTGTCCCATGCGCTGGTGGACTCCATCAACAGGAAGATTTGAGATTTCGTTCGGATTGGAGAAACTTTGGAGAACTTGAGAACAGATCAAGTTACGCGTGAACTTTTTCGCTGCATACAAGCCGAACAATGTTTTCTAGAAGTAGCTAAGAAGTTCGTTCGGTTGCGCCGCGCAAACTTTCAAGAATGAATAATTACTTTAAAAACAGGCTGTTTAGAATTCTACATTTTCGTAAGCTGCTTAAGCCATATCAGTCCCTCTTATTCGATCTTTTGGTTAGTTGGGGCCTTATTGTGCGTACCAATTTACGTTTAGTTAGTCTTTGCGTATCAGTAAGAACAGATTGACGTCAATAATATCATAATCACAACTCATTTGCTTAAAAAACAATTAACCTACACACTTAAAAAAAATCCTGTGATTTGACATCTTATTAGATGCACATAATTGGAGCGTCGCAGTTCACGCAAATTCACGTGGAAGAAAATTTAAAATTGTGTCACACATAAAATTCATTGAAATAAAAAAAAAAGAATACTGATAGCAACCGCCGCCGCGACTTGAACCGTGAATCATTGGATCGCAAGTACGGAGTGTACACTCCAAAAAAAATTGAATTTTACAGGTGACTTAATCCCTCATACGATGTAATTCATAAAGACCTAATTTGTCAAATGACGGAAAATTTTATTTGTAATGACTTAATGTTAGATGAGCTTGAATTTTACTGGTTTCGACTGTAACTTGCGTTCTGCTAGCAGGTGCGCCTGTATGAATTTAAATGCACCTTTTACCAGCCAAGCAGATGCATACTTATGTGGCTCAGTCGATTGACAGACGTACTTGCGATCCAATGATTCACGGTTCAAGTCGCGGCGGTTGCTATCAGTATTTTTTTTTTATTTCAATAAATTTTATGTGATGGAGTTTTAGACACAATTTTAAATGTTCTTCCACGTGAATTTGCGTGAACTGCGACGCTCCAATTATGTGCATCTAATAAGATGTCAAATCACAGGGATTTTTTAAGTGTGTACTATCATGCAGGGATGGGTTCATTAACGGAATTGACCAGAGTTTGTTTGGTTATTAAATAATCAATCACCAGGTAAAATATTGCACCACGCTGCTAGTCTTATACCGTTTTCGTTCATTGATCAGAGCAGCCCGAAAGCTGACCCAGAGTCGCCAAAACAACGTTTGATATGTTTGTTTTAGCAACCTGAGGTCGCTCTAGATCGGACTCCAATCACGTAGTTTCGCTCTGAAAATTTTCTCGAGTCGCACCAAGCATCCAGCCGAGTTTGTTTATTTTTTCATGAGTTGTTTAGGGCGCGTACCACGTGTTCCTTTTACTCGGAGTCATACGCCCTTATTCTGAATAACGACGTATTGATTTTTCGATCGAATGTGGTTCGATCGAATCATAGCTACCTTTGATTTTGCTAGCGTTATGGGGAATACAAATGAAATACGAGGGAAAAAACGATACGACGTTATTCAGAATAAGGGCGATAGTAGCCCGCGTCTAGGTTAGAAAACGAAAACGGTATTACTTCAATCTGATTACCAAAGCAATAGCATACTGTGTTGAAAATTAAATCCATCATGTCGCTACATGGAATTACTTCGTCAATTGAAATCAACATTACTGCCAACTACTTTATCACCGTGATATGTCAACATTGCCATGATAATGGCTGTAATAAAAACAAGTTCAACACCATTTCCTTGGTTGCTTAATAGATGGATCGAACAACTGCAAATTAATGATTGTCACCTATGGGTGCCTATCGACTGACTCTACTTGACAGAACACGCAAAGGGGACCAGCCTGAATCGCACTACCATGTCTTCATGGCTAACTGCGGCATCGTACGGTAGCTTGTCATGCATTCACGGAGTTCAGAGTTATCACAGTACGTACAAAACGATGTGTGCGAAGCAGAGAATGTAACATAAGTAAACATCAGTAATGAATAGAAATATGAAACCATCCCATTGATGGGATTGTTTTTCGCAACAACTGACTGACTTCCTCCGTGTTATTGAACTTGACTAGCTGGATGCGAAGCGGAAAAGCACAAGAAAAATGATATGTCTATCGCGTGAATGGGATGAGAAAATGTTTGCGCCACTGGCGACAATTAAATACTAGGACATACGGGTTGAAAGGGAGTTTGGCTGTTATTTCCGACGTTGCCTTATGCTTCGGTCTTTGTCACTCATCCACAGTGATGCCACTTTTCGTTGAAGTCAAATCCGTAGATTTGGTGTCAAATGTACTTATACTAGTACATTTACATAAACTTAACAGCTTTAGGCTCAGATCCACAAAAGCAGGCTTCCAATAATGACAGATCGATGGTTAATAGATGCATGATTACAATTTTAATTGGACAAGCAAAAAAACTATGCAGACGATGTAACAATATTGAATTATTTTCCTTTGAAATCAAGAGATATAATGCTAGATCAAGAGATTTCTGGTAAAATAATGCTAAATCCGTAGATGTCATATGATTCATCCGTAGATCCGTAGAAAAGACAGATCTCCGTAGATCTACGGATAAATCCGTAGGGTTGACATCACTGCTCATCCACCATGAAACCAATACATATTTATATTTCGCATGCTTTCTTTTTTCGTTACAGGGCCAAAATGGTTTCGAAGAGATCCGCCGATTCGTCAAACAGGGCGGCGATTTTGGCAAGGATCTCATCACAATTCTGCAGGAGCGCATGGAAATCGAGCAGATTTACGCGAAATCCCTCTCGAAGATTGCGAACAAGCTGAACAAAGCATGCCGAGATCTGCCGGGTACGATCGCCGATTCGTGGCGGGCGGTTTCTACCGAGATCGAAAGCCGCGGTGAAATTCATCGTCAATTTTCCAACTCACTGGCCGATGAGCTAGTGAAACCACTCAAGACTGTACTGGAGAATCAGCATAAGGCCCGCAAAACGATCGAAAACAATGTGGACAAATCGGCCCGGATACTGGCGGAATGGAGGGCCACCGAGATCAAGGGCAAAAAGGGATCGCACGCTGCCGCCAGGGAGAACGAGAAGCTACAAGATGCAATGCTGGACGTAAAGTACGTTTGTTTTTTACTTGAGATAGACAGAACATTATGTTTCTCTTATTTCATTTCGTTGCATTTTTTGGTCGAATTTTGAATATATTATTCGTTCCACGTCATCCAAGTTGAAAAATTCCTCTGGAAATCGTTTTATCATTTTTGCAGTTAACTTGATATTCAAGTATAAAATAGATAGAAATTGTAGAAAAAAATAGTTTTCCTCTTAATCCTGTATGGTAGAAATTAAATGTTAATTCAAGATCCTATCGAACAAACATTGGGTAAGCAAAATAGAAGTCAACAGAGACGCAACATAATCTCACACATCATTGCCCGGCCGTAGAATTAAAGAGAGATTGGATTGGTCGGGGAAACGGTCGATAAGTTTTTGTTTGCGGAGTTGGATCACAGGTGTAAACAAAAATTTGAACCACACCGGCCGTGCACAGTCAGATCAAATACCATGTTCTTTTCTTCCGAGGAATCTCCTGAGTTGTGTTTCATAACATCCTCAGTAGTTCAGTTGGCAGAGCGATTTCCTCGGATTGGAGAAGATAGCGGATTTATAGTTGTCTCTGAGAACTTTATATTTCGTTATTTTTTCATATTTTTTTTATTTTTATAAAAGATATTTTTTATTCAAGCCAAGCGTACAAGCTTTACGTAGCCGATTGAGCTGAGTTTTTCAGCTAATTTTTTTTGTGTTGGATCTCGTTGTCACCCTTTTTTCCAGGGGGGAGAGGAGCTTCCATTTCCCTGCTGCGAGGATTGAGAGGCAGTTTGTTCGTGGTTCGTCTCGTCATCCATTGCCGTGGTATTGTTGTTGATTTCGTTGCTAGTTTCTGTAGATGCGCCTTGTTGTACATTGGTTGCAGTTGCTGGTTGGTTGGAGGGTAAGTTGTCAACTGCAGCTGGTGTACTTTGTTCTATAGGGGATACTTTGGTTTCGTTGAAGGGGATACTTCACTGTTGTTGGTGACTGTCACAGGTGTACTGGGGTTGCTTGGGGTTGGTGTGAAGGAAGCACCGTTGTCCTTTGGTGTAGTTGTCTCCTTGTCCAGTTTATCACATGGCTTACCGTACTGAACAGCTTTTTGGCAATATTGACATGTGGTAGGGGTGAATAGGGTAAAACGAACCCCTAAGGAAATATTCCTATATCTTAACTAAAGGGAATAACACGTTAGACTTACATGCATGACTAGCTTCCTTCACCATTATTTCTCAAAATTACGGACAAATACTTGCTGAATGCATTGAAAAATACATGAAATGTATTATTTTCCAAAACCCCTAAAAATTGCTCATTGAATTTGTATATGGAACATGATGCACGATCGTGGAAAACTTGAAAAATATACACATTGAATTACGCGAAGAGACTTAAACAACGGGTGAAAATCCATCAACACAACGGAGCAAAACTCAAGACAACAACGGGGCAAAAGTCTCCCTCAAAACGCTTCTTCTTCTTATTTAAAGAAAGTTTTAGTATGTTCGTGGACGAAATATTTTCCAGATGGAAGATTGTTTTCTATTATTCATTAAATTGATCGCCTCTACATAAGTTTTGTAAATATGTTTCTTAAACATTTTTCCTCATTAAATTTGGGTTATTTTGCCCGAAAAACATGGGATGATAACTTTGATGATTTTGCTAATTACAAATACATTGTCTGTATTAGAACTAATTTTAGAAAAACGAAGCCTGGGTTGGCGGTTCAATGCATAGGACACTGATCTCACAAAAGTCAGTTGTCGTGTGGTCGAGTCTCGACCTGGAAGGATTCTGAGTGTCAGTAGAACCGTAGCACTCTAGCCATGCAACGATTCTGTACGCTATGAATCGGCTGCGAAGTCTGTTGAAATAGAAAGGCCAAATTTCACGAAAGGAATGTAATGCCAGGATTTTGCTTTGTCAAGAATTGGCAAAGATGTTTACTAGTTACTTAAGTAAAATCTTCTTCCTCCGTCTAAAAAATTTCTATGGAACAAAAATCAAAAATTACATATAACAGATAAATAATTGGTTATTTTTCCAGATGTGATTTAACCATCACTATCAAAACATTATAGTAATCTATTGTCATGTCATCTATCATTTCAGTTTCATTAGAAAATTTGCGTGAAAAAAATTGGTAACTTCTGAGAAAAGCAAGAAGTGCATTTTGCCTCGAAGCTGCGTTTTACCCCATCAGTCCCTATATGTGGACTACACTGTGAATTTTTCTCAGAGGAATTACGTATGGGACCACAGGACCTTTCATTTGAACCTAAGTTTGTGAAAATCGGTCGCGCCATCTATGAGAAAAGTTAGAACACATATTTTCATTTTTTTGCACATTTTACCCCATGACTCCGAAACCGGAAGTCAGATCCAAACAATATTCAGGAATTTTTTATGGGACCACTAGACCTTTCATTTGAATCTAAGTTTGTGGAAATCGGTTCAGCCATCACTGAGAAAAGTTAGTGCACTTTTTTTCACATTTTACTCCATAATTTCAGAACCGGAATTCGGATCCAAATATTATTCAGAAATTTTGTATGGGACCACAAGACCTTTCATTTGAATCTAAATTTGTGAAAATCGGTTCAGCCATCTCCGAGAAAAGTTAGTGCAAAAAAAACGTTACATACACACATACGCGCGCACACACACACTCAAACACAGAGAGAGAGAGAGAGAGAGAGAGAGAGAGAGAGAGAGAGAGAGAGAGAGAGAGATAGATAGATAGATAGATAGATAGATAGATAGATAGATAGATAGATAGATAAATAGATAGATAGATAGATAGAGAGAGAGAGAGAGAAAGAGAGATTTTGCGTACTCGATAAACTGAGTCGAATGGTATATGACACTCGCCTCGCTACTGCAGTACCGGAACTAGAAGTTGGATCTGGATTAATTTTTTTTTTGTTTCAATTATAGAGGCTTTAACATCTTAGGTCATTCGCCTCTTCGGACCAGAAAATCTTTCTGACCCTATGTGCGGGGTTGGGAATCGAACCCAGGCGGGCTGCGTGAAAGGCATCGACTATCCCATCACGCTATACCCGTCCCAAATCTGGATTAACTTTTCGAGGACTTGTTAAAGAATTTCAAGACCTTCGGTTAAGAAATTTCCGAGAAAATTGAATGCGCATTTTCTCATAGTTCTGCACATATTACCTTGCAATTCCGAAACCGGAATTCGGATAAAGATAAAATTCAATAGCGATCTATGAGATGTTATACTAGTTGATGCACAAACAATCCCTTGGTTTCTTTCAAAAATCGAAGAGAAACATTTTGAATAGAATACCACAGTATTATATATGAGGAAGGCATCATTACACCACTAGGTGGAACAGGTTTTTCTTTTATATTATGTTATAAAAAAAACATTCCAATAATGTTTTGTCAAGTTTTTAAGTCAATCGAAGCAGAAGATTCATGTCTTTAGGGACAAAAGTGAAATTTTGGGCAGTATGTCATTCTACCGTTGATTTCGAATAGTAGCAAGCAACAAGATCTGGCCAGAAGACAACAGGATCCTTGTGGCTTAGAATCATGGGTAGAAGTCGTTTTTGTAAACATTCCTTTCGTATATTTCGCTGTTCATTGACGCAGTGGTGATGAAGGGTTTCGAAATTTTACCGCAGCTACAAATTGCTTGCCAGCCCATAGCTTTCTTACAAATTTTTCGACTTCAATTGATGTCTCGGACTGGTTCAACACTTGCCCTTCTCACACCGTATAATATTGTAGTCCCGGCAAGGATTTGTAATCGAGTTTCACGTAGATTTAGTCGTCCATAATTATGCAGCTCAAATTTCCAGCAAGAATCGTATTGTACAGCTTTCGAACCCTCGGCCTGATCGATGCTTCTTGTTTCGGACTACGTTTTAGTTGTTTCTGCTTCTTATAGGTTCGAAGATTCAAATGTTCTTTAGCACTAAGAACATTTGACTTCGAAGTGTCCACTTTTTTTTTGACCACATCCCGAACTGAAACCTCCTTCTTTTGCTCGAACGCCTTCAGTATACGTTTATCCAACTGAGGGTTAGCAGGACTTTTTTTCGACCCGTTTTCGGTTTATCCTCAAAGGTGTTATCCTCACCAAACTTCCTGATTGCATTTCGCACGGCTTTTTCACTTACTCCTACCATTTTTGCTATCTTTCTCAGTGACAGTCCGCGTTCTGTGCACCATTTGTACACGATTTTTCGACGTTGTTCTGCTGAAAGTCCACGCTTTTCGAAACAAACTAATGAAAATGATTAAACAACTGCACAAGTGGTTAGAGAAGAGTGTAAACAACAGAACGCAGCCATGAAAATTGACAGATTCTGAACCATTGCGAAATGGCAGTGGTTTTTGGTTGCGTCCATACTTTCTTGGACAGTCTTTACATGCTCATTCATCCTTCCCTTCCCTTCAGGAAAATTATGAAAAGCCACGGCAATACACAAATCTCCAAATAACTAGAACAAGCATGCCTTAATTTACCTTACCTAACAGCTATAGGCCTGGGGTGTCCTTTGCTGTATCAAGTATACGTCTCCACAAAACTCGGTCCATGGCTGCTCGTCGCCAGCCACTCAAGGCACGGATGCTTCTGAGATCATTCTCCACTTGATCGATCCACCTTGCTCGCTGCGCTCCTCTTTTTCTTGTACCAGTCGGATTAAATTCAAGAACCATTCTCACTGGGCTGTCGTCCGACATCCTTGAGACATGCCCAGCCCATCGTAGACGTCCGTCTCATACGCCGTCTCCACGTTCCGTCTTCCACCTGCACTCCGCCATAGATGGTCCTCAGTACCTTTCTTTGGAAAACACTGAGGACGCGTTGGTCCTCTGCCAGCATAGTCCAGGTCTCGTGGCCATAGAGAACAACCGGTCTAATGAGCGTTTTGTAGATGGTCAATTTCGTGCGGTTGCGTACTTTTCTCGATCGAAGGGTTTTTTCTGAGTCCAAAGTACGCACGATCCCCTGCCAAAATACGTCTATGAATTCCTTTGCTGGTGTCATTATCGGCGGTCACCAGTGAACAAATACACGAACTCGTCAACCACCTCGATATCGTCACCGTCTATCAATATTCGTGGTGGGAGGCGTAGTATTTTTTCTCTAGAGCCTCTTCCTCTCATGTATTTTGTTTTCGACGCATTTATGGCCAGTCCGATATGCCTAGCTTCAGCTTTCAGTCCGATGTAGGTTTTCATCATCTTCTCAAGGTTACGTGTCACAATATCAATATCGTCAGCGAAGCCAACAAGTTGTACGGACTTTCGGAAGATCGTGCCACTCGTGTCGATCCTCACTCTTCGAATCACACCTTCCAGGGCAATATTGAACAAGGGAAACGTGCCACTTGAGCCAATGAGTTCTGATTCCTGATCGACAAAATATGATTCTGAAAAGAATTCAGCTACTTTTAAGCCTTTTTACTTATAATAAAAAATATTGTAGAAATAAAGAAACTCCGGTAATTCTAATGATTTTCATTGTTGAAATAGCGACAATAACAATTCTGGTTTGATTCAACCAATGATTTTTTTAACATCAACATTTGAACATTTAGAGATTTTGGGTTTTACAAAAAGTACATCTTTCGTTAAATTTTCTTCGCGTTTCGCCTTCGGCTCATCAGTGCTTAAAGTAGTCCAAATTGATCCACCATATCCGCCTAACAGTTTAATTTGAACCGCTAAGCAGACGCAAAGTTCACACAACATATGTGACCCTTTAAGGATACTACACAAGGTACCATGTCCTATCTGACATCTCGGGCGAAAACGAGTAACGAAATTCTGTAGGTTTCAGCACTTTCATCGGTCATATGTTCGATTCCGGCGTACGAATTTAGTCAGTGTTTATAGTTTAATCACTTCCGAAGTTTTAGCAGAAGAATACTTCTCCAGAAACCAATAACTCGTTTTTTTCTATTCCACTAACATTCTGATTTCAGACTTCAACGTTCGCCATCGCTGGGTTTGCTGCACAAAACCGTCGACAAAGAAACCAAAACCTCGGATAAGGATGGCTCCAAGCTGGATACGAAGCGTAAGAAAGCGGAGGATGCCGTCAAGAAAGCCGATGTCGAGTACTATACGCTCTGTATACGGGCAGAACGTGCTCGCGTCGATTGGGAAATGTCCGTCCTGCGAGGAAGCTCGATGCTGCAATCTCTGGAAAATCAACGACTAAACCATTTCAAGAATTATGTTGCCAGCTACTTTCGTCTATCGTCCGAGATGAATCCGGTGCTGTGCAAAATCGTTGATCGCCTCGGACCTCAGTTGCAGTTATGCAATGTACAGAAGGATTTGGACGTGCTGAAAAATATTAGAAGGGCAACGGAGGGGCCAAGTGAGCAACTTCTACCGGACTTCTATTGCGAACATACCACGTTGGCAATGAATCGAGAGCGAAGAAAACAATCGCTGGTGAAATTGCTTCAACTCATCCGCCAGGATTTGGATCGAGAACGAAGATCGCGAAACAGTCTCAAGGGCTTTTCTCAAAGCTTCGAACCCAACGTCGAAGGTAACCAAAATATAGCGGATAAGTTGTATCATGTAAGTATAGTGTACAGACTGAAATAGACAGCCATTAGAACAATCCTTTTTTCTGTAGATAAGATCTATGTTGACATACTTGGAGGGTGCCAGATACAAACTACAATCAGCACTTCTTGAACTTGATCACAAACCTAGGTCGAGTCATCCATTGGCGCAGCATATACAGGTACTTTTTAATAATTATGCACGTCCAAAAACATACATGAAACTAAGAGTATTATCTATTATCAGATAACGCGAGACAGAACAGGAATGCAAACGAGCGTTCTAAAGGTTCCACTGTGGCTTAAGAACGAGCAAGACGACGAAGATGGACAGGTGTCTAGTACTAATGGTGGTTCTTCCGACATTGTGGATCAATGTGTTGATATTAGAAACGACACGCTGATCAAACATATGTCGCAGAAGTACGGGAGGAGTAAGGATTCCGGCGGGGAGGAGGATCCTTATGTGAGTAGACTTGTGCTTGTCGAAAAGACCGATATTCTTTACGTACCATCAACATATTTTCTACTTTACTAGAGCTTAAATAAATGCACCAAACTTGCTACTCCACCAAATGGACACGGTCCTCTTTGGGACCGTGGCGTTGCGGATGGTGTCTCGAACCAACCTGATTCCGATTTTGGTAAGCCGACTGCAGGCGCACATTATATTTGTATGATAACCTTTCCACTGTTTTCGGTAGACGAATTCTCCTCCCAGGATGAGGAAGAAGATAGAAGCAGCGTCGGTCTGGCAATAGAAAACGGCACGCATAACCATAGCAACGGTGTCGATACGGGTGACAGTGCACATGGGACCGTGTCCACAGTGGTGCTCGGCCGATGTCGAGCACTTTTCAATTACACACCAAAGCTTTACGATGAGCTCGAGCTGCAACCGGGTGACATTTTGGATATTCACATCAAACAAGAAGACGGTTGGTGGCTCGGATCACTTCGAGGCCAAGTTGGAATCTTTCCGGCCACCTACGTGGAGGAAATAGTATGAGAACAAAAGAGCTAGATGTAGTTATAAGGCATTTTGATGATTGTAAATAATTGTGAGCTGCTAGCGTGAATGAGCATTTTGAATCTGTGTTATATGCCAACCATCCTAATATGGTAGACTAACGAATATGAAACACGTTTTAAAAACAAATTTGGAAAATACTTGTTAAATAATTTATTGATATTTTGTACGTGTTTGTAATAATAGAATGCGTCTTTTTATAATACGAATGTTAGGAGTCGTCTCGTTCGAATGATACAGAGCAATAATTCAAAAATAAAGTTGTCAATTGAAGCAATATTTAAAAACAAAAAGCATCATAAGCACTTGTACACATATTCGAATGTAATAATAGATCCAAGTGGAAAATGTTGTATTGTTCAATATTCAATATATTTTGGAAATATTTTAAGGCTATCTATACACAAAAAATATAAAAATGTATTACTAGCAAAACTGGTTGTTTCACTCCTTGGTTTGAGCTCCATTACCTGAATATATTTGGCTAAAAACCGGGCCGGATCCCAATTCAAAGGACTTCCTCCGGTGTGCAAGTGGTCAGTGGTCGTCAGGAGGAATACTGCTGTTTATGACGTTTTCGTCGAAAAGATGTTTTCAAGGATCCGCCAGGAATTGGATGTACATAGGCCTTGACGTCGTTCAACGACGATTGCCGGGTTCGACTAGCAGCGGCACCTCCCCAAAATGGATTGTCCAGCGGGCACAGGTCAATGTGCTTGCGTGGAACGAACCAGTCAAGAAACCGCATCATTAAATGGCACAGCGAAATGACTAGAAGAAACGGCCAGACACCACTCCGAAGGCAACTAGAAGCAGAAAAAATTTAATTGAATTGTTATTAAAAAATACTTTCAAAAGCTTCTTCAAAACTATATAGTCAACTAAATCAGCAGTCTTAACTCACTCACTTGCTCATCATTTGCTCGAGTGTTGTTTCTTTCTCGAGCAGTACCTTCCGGTAGACCTTCTCCGTTCTGACTGTCACATTGTCCCAGTTGTACAAATTAGCCACGATGTTATTTCGTTCGAAGGGGCACAGTACGGTGCCAGTTCGGGAATCCTTCCACTCGCCCAATCCATCCAGGCCTCCATTCATATCCATACATACTAATTGCCTTTTGTTTGCTTCTTTCTGGATGGCAACCAACAATCCACGGTATAACGATTTCACCGTTGGATCCGTCAGTAAAATCAAACTCTCCGGTAGCACCTCTGGAATACCGCCAACTCGTGTCGAAACAACTTGCAGTCCGCAGGAAGCTGCCTCAACGATTGCCATACAATACGCTTCCGTCAGCGACGTATTCAAAAAGATGTGCCCTTGAGTAAGAACGTCTCGCACCTGCGAATGCTCCAAACCACCGAGCATTGTCACTCGATCTTGCATGTTGTTTCGCTCTCGTATTTCCTCCAACAGGGCACGTTTTGGTCCGTCTCCACCAATGATAAAATGCACATTGGAGAGGTGTTTGAACTTTGGTAAAATTCCTGCTAGTAGATCAACCCCTTTTCGGTAGACCAATCTCGATACGACTACTATATTGATACGATTCGTATCCATAAGACGATTGCATGGGTTAGGCGTGAAGTGTGCAGTATCTACTGCGTTCGGTATCACTGAAACCCTATCACGATGAACTTTTGCCCGTAGAACTGTGTTTTCTTTCCCTGTAAGAATTAACGTTTTGAATATTGAAAAATTGGAAATATTTTGCATGTTTACCAGTATGAGACACACAAATACAATGATTGCAGTTTGCTAGCGAAATCTCGAGGAACTTGTTTGTAACGACAGCTGATAAATCAGCGAACCCGAATAAACTATGATCGGTGAAAACCGACTGCAAACAAAAAAAAAATCAAGTTTACTATTTGGTATCGTATTTTTTAACAATCTTACCCTCATTCCCAATAGCTGAGCCACATTCATTGCTTCATGTGCTAACGTACTGAACGCTGAATGTCCGTGCACAATTTCTATACGTTCTCGCAGTAGAATGTATCTCAGTAACGGAATATTACAGATCATCGTCGGCAAAATCACCTGATTGTAGAACACTTTGATTGGAATGTAGTAAACCTTAAGTCCGTTGGTCATATAACGAATCCCTTTTCGATCATTATACGAATGAGTCACTATTACTACCTTGTGACCTCGCGACAGTAAACATTGCGACAGGTTGAAAATGTGTTCCTCTACTCCGCCCATGTTGGGATAGAAGAAATCCGAAGCAATACTTAAGAAAAGCTTGGTTAGTATTGGAAACATTGATTAAATGCGTCCACAGCTTACCATATTCTCATCGCTTCGTGTCGACTTAGGAATCTATTCTCAAAACTACGCTAGAACATTTCTTCAGCAATTAAATAAAAAATGAAGCTAGCCTTAGAAATAACCCGCTAGAAAACGGAAAACCCTAATGAAATGCATGATTTCTTGATCCAAAACAAAACTAATGTCATGTTTTCTCAATACGCGAAACCGAGAGCTGAGACTTGAGGGCAGAGATGCCAGAAGTTAGTAGTGCCATTTCCGTAGATTGATATTTCTCGAAAACTCTCCCGGTGGAAAGCTTTCTTTTGCTCGCCAGACAAGACTAGTTCCCGTAGTTTTCCGTTGATAAACAAAAATTTCCGTAGATTTCCGAAGGAAAAATCCAATTTGCGTTGATTTTGTCTACGGATCCGTAGCTCCGTAGAATATATTCGAATCCGTAGATCTGACATCGCTGCCTGAGAGAGCTCTAGTGAAATATTTCACAGTAAATACTTGTAACATTTCCAGCGAGCCTCAGCGACCGAAGTTCTGAGAACCTAAATCGTACACTGAGAAAAATATTTATGAAACAAAAACCCGATGTCTGAGGTCATTGTCACAGTCAGTTGCAGTTCAATTAGTAAAGGGTGATTTTTCAAGAGCTTGAGAACTTTTTTAAACAATAAAACGCATAAAATTTGCAAAATCTCATCGGTTCTTTATTTTAAACGTTAGATTGGTACATGACATTTACTTTTTGAAGATAATTTCATTTAAATGTTGACCGCGGCTGCGTCTTAGGTGGTCCATTCGGAAAGTCCAATTTTGGGCAACTTTTTCGAGCATTTCGGCCGGAATAGCCCGAATTTCTTCGGAAATGTTGTCTTCCAAAGCTGGAATAGTTACTGGCTTATTTCTGTAGACTTTAGACTTGACGTAGCCCCACAAAAAATAGTCTAAAGGCGTCAAATCGCATGATCTTGGTGGCCAACTTACCGGTCCATTTCTTGAGATGAATTGTTCTCCGAAGTTTTCCCTCAAAATGGCCATAGAATCGCGAGCTGTGTGGCATGTAGCGCCATCTTGTTGAAACCACATGTCAACCAAGTTCAGTTCTTCCATTTTTGGCAACAAAAAGTTTGTTAGCATCGAACGATAGCGATCGCCATTCACTGTAACGTTGCGTCCAACAGCATCTTTGAAAAAATACGGTCCAATGATTCCACCAGCGTACAAACCACACCAAACAGTGCATTTTTCGGGATGCATGGGCAGTTCTTGAACGGCTTCTGGTTGCTCTTCACTCCAAATGCGGCAATTTTGCTTATTTACGTAGCCATTCAACCAGAAGTGAGCCTCATCGCTGAACAAAATTTGTCGATAAAAAAGCGGATTTTCCGAATGGACCACCTAAGACGCAGCCGCGGTCAACATTTAAATGAAATTATCTTCAAAAAGTAAATGTCATGTACCAATCTAACGTTTAAAATAAAGAACCGATGAGATTTTGCAAATTTTATGCGTTTTATTGTTTAAAAAAGTTCTCAAGCTCTTAAAAAATCACCCTTTATTAGAAACAAAACAACAAGCGTCGAATCGCGTCGTAACTATGACAATGTTTGTTTATGTAGAAATAATCTTAAGTTGCAATATGAAAGAAATCACGTATTTTGCTGCATATCGAGTGGATCTTGAAACAGGAAAGCTAGAATCAATTAGAATTATTACTAAGAATCTGTATAACTTGTTATATTTTTATCTTACGAGGCATTAAATTAAATGGAAGTAACAAAATATTGTGGGCGATATGTTTACATACACTTAGAAAAATATTACAGTAACCGCAACCTGTTCCTCGTGGTCATTTCAACTATGCACTCTAATAATAGTAACGACCATGATATCAGATTGTTTACCATCTGTATTGCAATAAGAACTCGAACAAAACTGCTTCAACTTGACTATAATATTTGTCTTAAGGTCTGAGGACAGAGGGTCACGAGTTGAGTTTTAAATCGACCACGTGGCTCGCTCAATTCCCTTTGCGCATCGTATTTCTCTTGTACTCTCTCGTATATGAGCAAACTGTACCGGGTTGCCAGCATACATTTTATTATTTTGATGAGAAGTTTTATCACATTAATCTATCGTATGGGTTGGACATTACATGGATTCCAATGAACAATTAAAAAATATTCAACTTTCACAAAGATTGAATGTCTGTGTGTTTGGCAGCCTTGTCGAGCCAATTTTATTTCTCTCCCCTTTTTCAGAATGCTATCAGGAAACCAAAGCGAAAAAAATGGCGGATGCATTGAAACTGACTTTGTTTCACATAAAAATACAAGACTTTATTTTTATCGCGATAACATATATGTTTTTATGTACTAATCGCATATATACTAAATTATCTAGACTTTGTCACGGTAGATTTATGATAAAAGCCTTCAAAGCCGAGATACTCGATGAACAAGTAGAGGTATGCATTTCCGAGCGTTCCAATTTTCAGCAGTTCTTCAGTCAGAAAAAATACAACGCGGCCGCTAAACTCAATGAATCATTTTGAAAATTTCACAGAATATTCTCAACTAAATTGCGAAGACATTGTCAGGTGGGTTTTTCTATATTCTGCACCGTTTCCAAGAAAATTCAATTTGAAACCGGAAAATAGGAAAAAAACCAACCACTTTACGGTACTGTCCTCAGCCCTTAATGACTTTTCTGGCGTGGTAATGCTGACAATCATTAAAACAAGAACAAAAAAAAACCAATGCTAATTACAAGTAAGGTGAAATTGAACTTTCGGTCACCATAAAGTTGAGAAGTGATATAGTTATGACTACCATGTGAGTAAGTTCTTTTTCAGAATCATGTTACCATGAATAAACATATAATTGGATAGAGATTATCAAGTTTGAAAGCACTTTACATATTGTTCATATCAACTTAATTTTTGCAGAAAGAACATCGTCATATGGTGTTTTTCAACCGACTACAGGGTCCGGCACTCGAAGTGTAACCAACTTCAGACCTTCGAGCCTGGCGTCAAGGTAAATGCGACATATTATCGGGAAAGTATTCTGGAGGTTGCTTTGAAGCCGTGGGCAGACAAACATTTCGGTGGCAGACCATGGACGTTTCAGCAGGACTCGGCACCGTTTCACAAAGCTCGAGTGAACCAAGAATGGCTGAAAAACAACGTTCCGAACTTCATCACGTCCACACAATGGCTCTCGAACTCACCAGATGCGAATCCAATAGATTATTCTCTT
This sequence comes from Malaya genurostris, assembly GCF_030247185.1. Lineage (NCBI taxonomy): Eukaryota > Metazoa > Arthropoda > Insecta > Diptera > Culicidae > Malaya > Malaya genurostris. The sequence continues at coordinate 48,505,219 of NC_080572.1, forward strand.
TGGGCCATTTTGGAGAGCAAAGTCCGAACTAAAAGATACACCAGTCTCGAGGCGCTGAAAAAAGTTATTGTCCGCGAGTGGGCCAAAATACCTGCAAGTCACATTCGGGCAGCTTGCGATTCGTTTTTTGACCGTCCCTAGGCCATAGTCAAGGCAAAAGGTGGTCATATCGAGCAAAAGTGAATTGATTCTGAATTTTTTTATTTTTTTTACACATTTTGTACTTTGAATTAAGTAAAAGTGATTTTCCAAACTGAATTTATGGCCTTTTTAATTGGTTACACTTCGAGTGCCGGACCCTGTATGTATTTGCTCAGTGCGACTATACAAATTGTCAATCAACGCGTTTGTTTTTTTTAGTGTCACATAAAACTTAATTACAGCGACAGATTTCATATTCCGACGACGGAATTGAGATATCTTTAAAAAGTTTTAAATTTTGTAATAGTGCGCAATTGTGCTTCTGCATTGGTATTGCAAATGAATAAATTTCATATGATTTTTGTGTATAAGTACTGGCAATATTAATGTTTCGACAGTATTTAAATTCAAGGATGAAGTAATCATTGACGATTATCTTGCGGATCCTCAATATTCGAACCGTCAAGACATTCTCTGTTCTACAATTTATTACTGCAAATCCTTATATATCGTTTTTCCTACAGACAAAAAACGTTGGTTATTTTAGGAAAATCGTCAGTAAATCTAAGAGTTTTCGATGGTGTTTCTTTGAAAAACTTTTATTACGAAAGTGGGTCTTCAGTGAGTGTAAAATGCTATACATTTCAATTAAAAGCATACTTTTGTTAGAATGATAGCGCATCGTCTCCTCGGTCGGTCGTGTGTACCCCCGGGACTAATTCTATAACTTCTAAAAAAATTCTAACAATATTCGGAAAAAAATATTTTTTTTTTCAATTTCGGAAATTTCCTTCCCGCCCACTTTGGTGATTTTTCAAGATCGTAAATTTTCAAACTTTGAACACTGAGCGCTTTGCGAAATTAGACATGATCCTAAATATTGACATTAAACATTGTATTCCCATATATATCACAGAGATATCCAAGATTTCTCGGGGCTGTACTACGAATCAACAGTTTGAATGAGGTTCCATTTGAATCCCTATAGTCCTATTGACAAGAAGCTTCAGCGTATCCGTTAAACGTGAATCCTTTCTTTGGATAGCGTAGTTCATCGTCTCTCCTATGCAATCAAGCTGGAACTACTGGTGTAACATACTAATTTAAGACCATTTATATTCATAGCAAGAATCACTTAGATTTGGGGAATGTATATTAAAGCAGACCCTGTCAGCTTGGAGCGAAATCAATCTTCAGTTCAGCAACGCCATCGCACGGCATCACATTCAACATATGATGTCAATTGTGTGAGTGTGTAGTGCTGCTATTTTGGCGCGCACGAGTTTGACATTTATCTTCCCTACTGCTATGTACGAGATTCGATGCGGACTCGTCTGAGGGCGCCATGCTCGCAAAAAAGTATGTTGCCAATGATTTGTTCGAGAAATGTGAGAGCTGGATATCTTGTTAATATGATGTCTTTGATTAATGGCAACGGCAGCAGTTAGTATCGCAAGCCCATTTGATTTTTTCCAACGTTTAATTAGTTTTGAATGTATACCACCTTTTGGAAGCTAATGTTACACTTCTTATTGACGTGTTCATCAAATCTTAAAAGGCTCCGTATCACTATTTTTTGCTGCCATGTCATTCTTTATCCCACCATTCGAAGATATAAACAAGATCGATTAGATTTTTCGATGACAAGCGATTTTTGAAAGAAAATGGTATGTCAAAAGATGGAAGTATTACTGATGGTTTCAAAATTACGATTTTCAAAAATATGTTGCCCTTTGTGTGAACTATACGAAGTTAAAAAACCTGTTTTAATCCACCTAGTGGTGTAATGACGCCTTTCTTATATTACTCATAACATCAAAAATATTACAGTGGAATTTGCAAAGACAACTGTTCATTGGATAGAAATAGGAAAGTTTGTTTGGGCTTAATCTGACAAACTCTACAAATCCCATTTACCCTTCCGGAACCGAAATCAATAAAGGAATTCCGTATGAAACTGTAAGACTTTTCCTTTGAATCTATAAGTATGTGAAAATCGATTTGGCCATCTTAAAAAACAGTAAGATTCTTTCTGCAGTTTTTCATCACTCTTTCCAATACTTTCGAAACAGGATTCGGATAGCCAAAGTTGGTTCGTTTGCCAGCAACAAATATGACCTACGAATTGACACAGTTTTGAACCTAGTTAAACCTATACTTACTATCTCATGCTCAATTTCGATTAAATCAATTAAACAAAATTTAACAAACGAAGCGAACCTGCGTTTCTGTTACTTCTGCATATGTAAGTCAAGCTAAACAGTATGAATCAGCAGCATAAAACATGAAGTAGAATTATTACTTTTATCATTATTATCAACATCATTACACCACCCAATCATGTCAAAACACGCGTTTTTTATTTGTGCTTCAGGGGTCAATTTTGAAACTTTCATGTCTTCAAAAGAATTTCTGTTTAAAATCTTCCGCTTCTTTTAATATAATCAAAGTTGATATTAATCCACCTACACGTGAGTTGAAAAATTATTTTGCGTACCATACGAGATAGAGCATTTATGACTTTAGAAAAATTGTAGATCATGTTTAAACCAGAAAACATCCCAAAGACATAAGCAATTTAAAATGCATTGGAGTCGAGATATGACGCACTGTTTAATAAGGACCCCCAAAATCAAGTATTTCCATCATAACTTTTTTCAATGAATTTTTAGAATTTTCGGATGCTCTACAATTATATTTTAATTATCAAAATATATATTTTTGTCAAAGACTTCAATTTTTAAGTTTACAAACTAAAAAGTTTTTGAACAATTTAATTACAAAATACTATATATTCATGTATCAATATCTCGAAGATGTGGAAATATGTGGAACCAATTTCAACAAAGTTTGAAAGTATGGTAAAAACACTATTAGAAAAATTAGTAGTCACAACTTAAATTCACTTAAATTTTTTTATGAAAACACACTTTTAAAAATACTATACTTTTTATCAACCGCAGCACCGTCTTTTACCAATATTACACACTAGTAGCAGACATCCGTAACCGTAACTTCATAGCGTGTACGAAATAGAACACGCATCGTTCGTTTTATGTCTTCTTCTTCCACCGTACCACCACGTACAGGTGTTGTACATAATGTCATTCTGTATGGCGATTTGAAAACTTTGACACTCATCGCCCTGTAACTGCGGAACAGGAGGACGGATCCGGGTGAAATTTCACAGTAGCTTTAAAGATAATATGAGCTTTAATTCGAAGTGAATTCTATTTTTGGAGTTTTTCTTCACCACTTTCGGTGCTTCCAGAACAGGAAAGGGAGGACCAGTAGCGTCGAATTAAGTTTTTATTTCCACAAACTAACAAGCTTTGCAAACTAGAAGAATTTATTAGGCAGTTTTTTTGGGTTTGTACCTGTTTTTGATCATCGTTTGTGAAAAAATATTAATGAAATTGGTAATTTTTCACTTATCACGCTTTAGTTCCGGAGCCGAAAGTCAGATCTGGATAAAATGTTGTTGAACTTTCTAGGAAACTATAAGACCTTTCATCTGAAACTCAGTTTGTGGAAATCGGTTGAGCTGTTTCAGAGAAAATTGAATGCACACTTTTCCTCTAATTATCACATATTACCATGTAATTTCGGAACCGGAAGACAGATCCAAATGAAATTCAATAGAAGGCTATGGGACCATAAGACCTTTTATTTGAATTTAGTTTGTGAAATCGGTTCTGCCATTTCTGAAAAAAGTGAGTGCATATTTTTTCCATTTTTTTGTGCATATCATCCTATATCTCCGGAACCGGAAGTCGGATCGGGATGAAATTCAATAGCAGTCTATGGGACCATGAGACCTTTTAATTTGAATCTTAGTTTGTGACAATCGGTTCAGCCATCTCCGATGAAAGTGAGTGCATATTTTTGTTACATACACACACATGCACACACACACACACACACACACACACACACACACACACACACACACACACACACACACACACACACACACACACACACATACACAGAGAGAGAGAGAGAGAGAGAGAGAGAGAGAGAGAGAGAGAGAGAGAGAGAGAGAGAGAGAGAGAGAGAGAGAGAGAGAGAGAGAGAGAGAGAGAGAGAGAGACCTTTGCCCATTTGCTCAGTTCGTCGAGCTGAGTCGAATGGTATAAAAAAACAAATATAAGGTTGAAACTTTAGAGCCTTTTTAAATACACCAAGAAAAGGAAAGTATGAACTATCAGCTAGTGTTCTAGTAAGCATCTGTTAAAACAAACACAGTTTTAAGTACATTATATCATACTGGGACATAATGGGTGAAGGGTTTTATAGTAACATTAGAATAACTGGAACGGAAAAATACTAGAGCTCATTTCCAAGTGATGATACATCCAAAACAGTAAACGCTCCAGTCGATTTTAACATACGAAATTTGCAGATTAGGCCTGTGTAAAAAGTCACAAGGAAAAATAAACAGTAAAAGATAGGCAGATAATTTCGAATAAAAATTTTCACGAGTTTTGTTTTGAATATCAATAATTTATTTACTTTTTATTGCATTTCAAAAAATTATATATGCTTATCATTTTAAAATATTTGTTGTCCTTTTTTTAATTCTTTCCAATGAATCAGTGTACTTCTACCCGAACAAAAAAAAATACTATAAAATAATGTAAATAAATGGAACTAAATAAAAGCATATTTTGATGCAATTTAGTTTATGTTAATCTTCTTTCATCATTTAAATTATTGATAATTATTTTTCAAGAATGGAATCCAATTGTTTGTTTGTGTATTTCGACTGTCATTATTTTTCTGCTGTAAGTCGTGGTTTTTCATGGAATACATACATTTACTTTAATTGTTTGTATATATTTTTATCCTTTTTAGATTAAGTAATTTTAATCGTACCATTTCCCGTTCACTACTCATTTGCCTACTAATAACCATTATTCATGCACATTCCTGACTTTTCCTCGCTATCGATAGTATATTTGATTTGTTGCATAATAATATAATTTGGAATAATTGTAATAATTAGTTGAAAATACCCAGTGTCTTAATTTCATGTTTGCTTTTTATTTTACGCATATCTAGCGATCAATAATCGACACGTTACATGCAAACAAATGAATCGTTACTGTCATTCAGATCGCATCACATAACCAATTGTAATGTACAATTTTCTTCGTCAAATAATAGTTGTCTTTTTTGTTACAAAAGCCTGCAAATGTCAATTGAATTACAGTATAAATGTCATATTTAGAAGAAAAAAGTCCTTGTTCATTGATTGATTGTACCGAAAGTAGGTATGAAACCAAATTGATATTTCAGAAAACTTTCAATCATACCACACTGCAAGCTATTTCATTCATGTTTCAGGAAACTATACACGAAGAGTGGGTCTAAAGATGTCTCGTACTGTTATGGAATGATGAGAAACAGAATTCTACTGGAAAATTTTTCGCTCGTCATGATTTCCAGATTCTCGTGCGAGACTGAGTACATATACTGCTGACGAAATGAAAATGCCATTGACCTTGTTCTGCATTCCCGAATGATGTTTTTTTTTTGCAAAGTAGATAGTTTTCGTCTCTATTTCTAACTGCGTGATTTTCATGTTCCTCTAAATGCGTGTGCTCTCATATGATGCGACAGTGGGTGTATGTGAGTGAAAGTGAATTTGGTGATGCTATATTGTTTTGTAACGTTTTATATGATAAAATTGACCATTAAAGTATTACCCTTTCGCTTGCCTTTTTGCTTCCTTGCTATGATTAAATATTACGTTACTTAGTTGTATGTACTGTTGTTTTAGTTGTTATCAATTATTTCAATTTACTCTAATCTACGGATTCTGAATGCGTACTGCTTGCTTGTGGATGTATCATTTTTCCGGTGCTTGTTTTCGCATGTACTATCTTCCTGCTGGTATATGCAGTACTACGTGATGTATACTTATCGCCATGTTCTGAGTTACTTCATCGTAATTCCTTGCGGCAGTCGCTCGTCTGTAACGTGTTTCGAAATATTTCTCGACAATGAATTTGTATTTGGACTATTTCTGAAGATTTACACCTGTGGTTTTTTTTATTTGTTACACTATAAAATAGTAGCTAGGGATAAAAATTTGTTGCTGTTTTCTTCCTGCTGTTTTTTTTTCTGGGTACTTAATTTGAATGTATTCTGTTTTAGAAAAATTCATCAAATTAGTTCCATTTGTTATCGTTTCCATTATGGTGGTATTTAAAATTCTCGTAACGCACTTGAATTCCCGTCGTTCATGTTATCAAAAAAGTTGGATGAATGAGCGCCTCCAAGAGTACTTAAGTATAAATCTTAAATGGGTCGATCGTATGCACATTATTTCACTTAATAATATTTTTACATGAGTCTAAATTGTTTAGCTAATCCCATTAACGATCATCAATATACTACACTTGAAATGTGTTGAATTACCAGCACTATGTGGGGTGTAATTTTGATGTTGAATATTCGATTATTTTATTGATACTATTCTCATATGAATGCTGCGTTAATGTACCTTAGACAAACATCGTGGCGGCCGACTTGGCAGTTGCTGCTGACTCGCTACCACTGTCACCAGTCACCAGTTACATCGATATAAAGTCCATTTCTGTTAAGTGCGTGTTGGAAGAATGTGTGCGAATGGAGTGGGAAGGGGGATCGGGATTTGGTGATGCAGTTTCAGTTAACATAGTACAGATGGACTACATGACACTATTGGGAACATGACGAACCAACGTGGTGGTGCTTACAAATATTGACTATTCTGGAGTGTGAAAAGTAAATATTTGTTTTTCGCTGATTATACTACTGTCTAGTAAATGTATCAATCTCTCAAGTTGTTTGGAGATTCCTGGTCGGAATAACACGGATTTTAAAATTGAGCGTAAACAACATTACACTCAGGGTGCCTAACATACATACGAACATCATGTTGTAATATGCTGATATGGTGTAATTCCGGATAAACACGAAAAAATAGAAAATTGAAACGTTTGATGACGGAAACGTAACAAACTTGCCATGCTTAAGCTCCATTTAGTTCAATTATATAGAGCCTATAACCAACATCTATAGTTACTCGAAAGATAACACATATATTTACCGTACACAATATCTCCACGGATATGAACATCGGTTTTGACCGAAGCCAGAACATTTATGTGTCCCACATCGTATTTCGGGATTCCTACTATGCATCACATGAAGATTACAGCCTGTTGAGCCACTTGAGAGATGCGAACCATTCACAAAACAAAAACCATTCGTTTATAGTTGAAACCTAGTTTACTATCACTGGTGCATTTTCGATTTTATAGTTTGCTACACCACGTTGGCAGAAGAGGAATCGAACTAAGAACAGTATCGTAAATGGATGACAGACGGATGATTGGTTATGTTAGAGTGTTAAATTTCATGAATTCTAGAAAGGTTAAGGTTCTAAAACTGCATTGATGTTGGTAAATGAGGACTATCCAATTGTCAACGAAATTTGCCCAGTTTCAAGATCGTTTGATGTTCGAGATTATATATTACTTTGTAAGCTACTCTACGACGTCATACTCGTGGATTCTATTCATTCATAGGTTTTTTGACGGTTATACCCATTAAGTCACACTGTAAGCTTTTGGAAAGCTTTGTTTCCAACTGTATGATTGGGTTTTTTATTCTGTGCCTCTGTGATAGAAATATGAGCTCTACAAGTGGCATCTTTACCTGTTTTATTGTTGCACTTTAATCTCCTGCTACTAGTTCAGTGTTTCACTCACTACTCCGCTAAATTGGAGTCTGCTTGGGGATTCATCTACCTACAATTAAAAAAATGCTTTTTAGAAATCCTTTATCGATACGTCTGCCACATAAATGCTACTTACCCATCTTAAGAGTTCCATCACTGGGCGGTAGCGACATGGCTTGACCGCCATTGTTCGAATTCTGTTGCCGTTTCATAGTTCGATCTTCATATCTGGTACCACTCTGGGATGCCATCGGACGGTTAAGCGTATTGTTGGGGGAATTTGGTGAATTGTCACTGTAGCTTCCTCCATTACTACTATTTACGTTCCGCGAGGCAATTGTTTTTGTTACAAAGTCTTGCTCCTTCCATCCATGTTTCTTGTAAGTATCTCGCAGATCCTGGTGTTGCCACATCGTGAACAACAACTGGCCGGCGAATTTAAGTACCCGGGGAGTATACTTTGACCGTTGTCGGGTCATGTTCATTAGCCGTTCGACTCCACCGGCTTCAAGAAGGGATCGGGCAAATTCAGCATTCTTTTTGATCACTTCATTGAGCGTGGCCAGCACGGCTGCAATCGTGTCATCCGAGGTACCCTGGTCACATTGTGGATTGCCGGATGGTAACTTCTGGACCAAATCCCGCATGGCATACTTGCCTATCAATTCTTTGTTTCTTTGGTCAATAGCTAGATTTCGAAGGGCAGTCGCGACGGCACACACCACCCGATCCACTTCCATCCGTAGTAACTCCACAAGAATGGGAAGCCCTTTCTCTTTTCGTACGGTGGCACGAATCTCTATACTCGGCTGCCAGTAGCATGCGGCCAAATTTTGCAATGCACCAGCTGCCGCTTCAAGTGTTTCCGGATTTGAGCAACTCTGCAGTAAGGCAAGATAGGAATGTACAACATCGGGCTGCCACAGTTGCTCTGCTCCTGTTAGAGAAAAAAAAATACATCAACATTGTTCCTAAAATGAACATGAACTTATCGAAGCATCTATCTGCGATGATAACGTAAATAGGTGAATAATTTGTTGCTTATTAGTGGCTAACTAGTACCGTTGGGTGTACTTAGCGAAACACTAGTAAAAATATAAAAAATGAGCACTCCAAACCATCGATCGTAACTAATTAGTAACAAATTATTCACTGGGTTTCGATATGTTTTCAAGCTTATTTAGGAGGGGTCAACTTCATGTGAACTTAACGAAGAAGTCAAACTTGCTTTTAAACAGGCATAAAACCTCCTCTTCTTTTGCATCAACAGATTACAATCATCCAAATGATACATTTTATGTACCTAAATATATTTTTTTCTAAAATAACTCAAACTAAAACTCATTGTATAGTAAGTAACCCTAGGAACAATTTCTTGACAACATTTCGTGATAGATTAAAGTCGAATGAATTGAAGCGGTGATTGAATATGCAACACAAGCTGACAAAAGGCTCGTTGTACTCATAATTTGTTCGAGCATAGTGAATCCGAAGAAAATAATAGTTTCAAATAATTTTTTTCGGCGTTGGATATCTATTTGTAAACGCTATAAGAGTTGGGTGCAGTCTATTCTTGATTGGAAAAGATCTGTCACAAAAAAGCCTTGTTAACATCACGACTGACAGATAACAAATCGAGATCAATTAGTTTGCATCTGTCATGGTTAGCATGGCATAGCATTAAACGTTGTGATCTAATATTATATCGACAAAAAAATTAGAAAAACAGTCCCAGAGAGTCGACTATTTTTTTTTAGAAAACACCGGTTCTACACGTCTCGTATAACTTTGAAAATTCGCTTTTTAAAATCGCATATCTTTAGAAATTCGCAAAAATAAACAGTAAATGCTCAAATTTGAAATCAGGACTTACTATATATTGGAGTTTGTTTTATTCATACCACCACCGCATTTACCCTGTGGACATTGTTCTTAGAAGGCATTACAAACATCAGACTTTCCTACATTTTATTCATTGTGTAAAATCAATTTTTGGTGATACTACAAGTTTTTAGATCGAAGATAGCGTTAGAAGAAGAGCAAGTGCGAAAAGCAATTGAATGGGGTCGCAATAAAAATGCGGATCTGTCAGTTATCATACTTGAAATAATGATTGATTTTCCGACAAGCACCGTCCTCAACATTCTTAAATCTTTCGATACACGTTTGACAACATCTAGGAAGGCTGGAAGCGGAACAAAAACTTATCTCAGAAACCATCAGAAGGTCACGAAGGTGAAGCGAATATTTCAGAAGAAACCATATTTTTTCGATACGTACTATTAATATAAAAATAACAATGTCTCCAACTTTTTCTATTCGTGTATTTTCCTGCGTGATAATGGACGATGAAACTTATGTGCTGGACTTTCAGCTGCTTCTCGGGATGTCGATTTATACAGCCATGCAAAGAAACGGCGTAGAGGAACATTTCAAAACAAAGAAAAAGATCAAGTTTTCCAAAAAATATTCGATATATTGTATCGCCTCCCACCACGAATATTGATAGACGGTGACGATATCGAGGTGTTTGACGAGTTCGTGTATTTGGGTTCACTGGTGACCGCCGATAATGACACCAGCAGAGGAATTCATAGACGTATTTTGGCAGGGGATCGTGCGTACTTTGGACTCAGAAAAAACCCTTCGATCGAGAAAAGTACGCCAACGCACGAAATTGATTATCTACAAAACGCTCATTAGACCGGTTGTTCTCTATAGCCACGAGACCTGGACTATGTTTGCAGAGGACCAACGCGTCCTCAGAGTTTTTGAAAGAAAGGTACTGAGGACCATCTATGGCAGAGTGCAGATGGAAGACGGAACGTGAAGACGGCGTATTAATCCCGAATTGCAACAACTGCTAGGAGAACCACCAATCGTACAAACAGCTAAAATCAGACGTCTACGATGGGCTTGGCATGTCATAAGGATGTCGGACGACAGCCCAGTGAAAATGGTTCTTGAATCCAATCCGACTTGCACAAGAAGAAGAAAACGCAGCGAGTAAGGTGGATCGATCAAGTGGAGGGTGATCTCCGAATCATCCGTGCCTTGAGTGGCTAGCGACGAGCAGCCATGGACCGAGTTATGTGGAGACGTATTCTTGATACAGCAAAGGACACCCCAGGACTATAGCTGTTAGGTAAGGAGAGTAAGTGTAACGATAAAAAACTGGTCAACTTCAATTTGCTACTTTTCGATTCTGACAGTTGTTCTTCAGTTGTTAAAATATCGTTGATGCACGAAAAGCAATATGTTGAATTTTAGTTCGCGCATCGCAAAAATCCAATATACTCGCACGCTAAAACTGTCATCAACGTCATCAACGTCGTCTACCACCGTTCATCAAGCTACTGACGATTTATAAGAAGGTGGAGATTCCAAATCGTGACGAAAAGCAAAAGGGTCAGCTAAATTGTGATTGTGAAAAAACAATGTCTCGATATTATATTACTTTCGTTGACTCGAACATACGACAACTGGCTTGTAAGACCAGTTCTCTATGCATTGAAAGGCTAACCCGGTTCGAAATGTGCGATTGCATTTCCGGACGAAGAATGTGTCCGAATTACGGAAGAAGCAGACCATACGTAGTTGTGGTCGAAAATCTAAAAGTTTCGTTTCTACCGGTACTAACAATGATGATGTGTACGAGAAAGATTTTTTTTGCTACCATTTATCAGAAGTCACGACTCTCCAGCTCTGTTTAGGAGGGATTTGGCCTCTTGTTACGATGCGAAATCCGTCCTGGAAAGGTACAAGAGGTCATGCCAATAACAGCCAATTCACCGAGCTATTCAGAAGTTCTCCAAACCTTACCATTTCCCTTCAATCCTTCCCTTTTATATATCGGGAAAATGATGCTAAAAACATATTGATGGCAAGGCACAAATCTCCAAATATCAAGGGGAACGTGCCATTTGAGCCAATTTGTTCTGATTCCTGAATTTTTACTGGATTATGCATTAAATTGATTCCATTAAAACCTACGTGAAAAATAGGGTCTGACTTCAGCATCTTAGAGCTAAGGCAGTGTGTCTTATTAAATATATTATTAAAAAAATAGTAGGGTGGAAAATATTCACATAACTTTCCACGTAACTACGGTGTGATAATTTTTTTTAATGAAGAAAAGAAATGTTTTTCTAGAAAAAAATGCCAGTTGTCAGGTCTGGTCCTAGGCACGAATGTCAAAACCCCTTGAATCAAAATGTTTATTTTTCGGAAAAGCTGTTGTGCAATAAAAAATTCTTCTCGTCAACTTGTAAACATATTTATGTAAAGTACAGATACTCGGGTGAAATTTCTTATACCCGGAACCGACGTAATTGATTAAAAAAAAATTTACTCGTATCCGACATGTACCCGTTTAAACAATAAAAAACTTTACGCTTACCTTTGTAATGTGCCGTGTTCTTATATGCCATCCGGGCCGGGTCCCCGTTTGCCATCGGGTGATCCTTCGGTTCAGCGGCTTGCTGTGCCGCAGCCGCCGCGGCCTGTTGTTCTTTCTTCTTCTTACTCGCGCCAAAGCAGCCAAGATTTTCGCCTTTCGAAGAGGCCGCACTCACAATTACACTACCGTGCGATCCGTCCGCACTACTGTGATGCGGAATCGGATTCTTGTCGTAGTTAGGATCTTCCACCTCCTGGCAACGGTAGGAAAGATTCCGAAGTATACACACGCAGTTTTCCACAATTTTGTTGCCAATATTGGACTTTTCGATTGCTATCCGTATTACGTACAGCAGTGAATCGACTAGGCCTTCACACTCGCGAAGTTTTTTCCGCGCATATTCTCCAGCCGAACTAACGTTTCGCAGGATTCCCGAGGCATTCCGGAACACCGTACTCCAACAAGTTTCGCCTGGATTTGTCGGATCCCAACCCGAGTGGGGAATGATGATGTACGACACAATTACAAGAATGGCATCATCGATAATGAATCGCTTCAAATCTTCGCAAGACGACATGTTCCAAATGATTCCAGTTACTAGTTCTTTGATGTCGGATTCAGAGGTACGTCTCAGCAGATGGATCAAGGCTTGAATTCCTCCAGCACTATTGATTGCACGCTTGTTTTCGTCATTCTGACGACCGTAGGATAAATTTCGCAGGGCACCACAGGCATTCCGATAAACATCGGTGTTATCGTGGCCTAACAGTTTGACCAATGGGGGAACTCCCCCTAGAGTCCGAGTTCGCTGTTTATTAGGATCGTCCATGTAGCAGAGATGTTGTAGATACGCGGCTGCGTTAGCTTTGATGGCATTGTTTGGATGACTAAGAAAACCGATCACCTCGGTTAGATTTGGATCACGCCATTTCATTTGGCGCTGATCCTCAAGATCTGGGCCCTCAGGTCCGTTGCCCGCCGAACGATTGTTTCCTCCGGGCGATGTTATGATGTGATGCTGAAGAAATACGTGATTGTGGATTTGCAAATTGGACATGTGCTGCGAAAGGTCGTCTTCACCATCATAATATCCCTCCGGTGGTACGCCTCGTTGACTGGCACTAGCTGCTGCTTCGTATGCAAGTTGTTTCGTGGCATACGTAGGTTCATTGGAACCAGTTGGATCGAGATGACCATGTGAACTGATTGTGCCATAGGGAGGAGTTGAGACGTAACCGTAGACCATAGCGGATGGATTATCCGGGTAGAGCCTATCTACTGGGCCACCGGGTGACGGAGCTATTACATATTCACCCATTTCGTCGTATTGACCCTGTAGATAACCCGGCGGTAGCATGTTGGCTGACGGATTGCCCATCTGAGGCACATTCATCGGAAGCGGGATTGAGGATTCGCTATTTTCGCTTGAATTATGCGGCGTTGAGCGGTCGTTAATCTGGTATTCTCCGAGGTAGGACTGCGGGTGTGGTGGATGATGCACACCGGCCGGGTCATAGCCGGAATCTGCGTACTGCGAATAATGCTCATAATCCTGATAATGAGTTTGATACTGTCCTTTATCGTTTGGCCCACCCATCCCCTTCGGTCCGGGTTGCAGATGCGACTGAGATGCAGCTGCTGCGGCTGCCGCGGCAGCTAAGTGCTCTTGCTGATCCAAGTGATTGTAATTCATGAATTGTGACCTAGTCGTGTAGATTCCCATTGGCATCGACACGTAGTCGAGAGGCTGTCCATCTGGTCCCATGTCGAGTGGCATTGCTACATAGTCAAATGGTTGTCCATCCGGTCCCAACTGTTTAACCTCGCGCACGACCTTCGTTACGGTCGTGATTTGCTGCGTCGTTTGTTGTTTATGAGTGCGGGCGATTAGTTCATCCTCACTATGCATTGATATAGGTTATTTTGCCAGTGTTTGATAGTCTTGTTTCTTCGAAACGTTTGCCCTCACTTTCACACTAATTTCTACTTGAATAGTGCACAATATTCAGTGATATTTTACCATTTCAAATATTCATTCCCATTCGTTGAGTTTCATCGGAACAATTTGCACCAAAAATAATTATTACGATCACTTAAGTTTTTTTTATTGCCGTCTAATAGAAACAAACTAGAACGCAAAAGCACTTCCATCAAATAATACTTCCAAAAAGGTCTTCAATAGGATTTCTAAGAATATTGCATGGTTCCTCCCTCCGTTAGTCAACTACACTATGGCTATGTTTTTTTTTTCCTTTCTATTCGAAACACTTTGTCTCAATTGACAATTTCGTTACTTGATAAGCGCCCCCCTTCCGGATAAATAAATGCCACTATAATTAACCTATCACTCGTTCAGTTCGTATTTTTCCTTCCGTTAGCTTCTAGCTGAATGGGTGATGAAAATGCAAGTGGTGCACCCGATCGACCTCAACAAAATCCACCCTCTTCCTTAGAACGAAACGTGCCTTTGGAAAAATCCTCCCTGCCGTCTGGAATCTTTCGACGGAACACTACAGGCAATTGTGTGCTTGGAAAAGAATCGCATAGATTAGATGTGTTTTCGGCACCCGCTTTTATTCTCGTTCGACTCTTTCCCGTACACCGGTGCACAGATGCAGAGCCCGAAACCGCCACCACCGTTGTTTGACACAGCGTGAATAAATCTATCTATCTACGGCAAGCGTCACACATCCAGAGCACAGGACTCTCACGCGTTCACTCCTTCCGAGTCTATCCCTCCTCGTCGTCCTCGATGTATGTGTAATCGTTGTTGGGCAAGGCTGCTGAGTGCAGTTTTCTTTCTACCTCCTCTTCTATATTCAGTTTTTTCGACTCCAACGTCGCCAACACACCGGCAGGCAAAGAAGCTTGTTATCAATTCAAAGACACTTCAGTTCAACGGGCCGAACACGGCATCCATCTGCAAAAAACGACACAAAAAGAACGTATATAAGTATGCAGAATACGATTATGTTCACATGAATGTGTACGACGAAGAGTAAATCGAATCAGTAGAGGCCTTCAGGGAGTGGAACCGGCTAGGCTATTGATTAGTAGCATTTTAGGAACGAAAATTGCATGTCTAGAGAATCGATTTTGTCACGTTCAACTATTTAGGCCAATGCAATTCAAATTTGAAGGTATCGCTTCGATGAAATTCTACATTCCCAATGAACGAAACCAGAACAAATTCATAAATCACCAGACAGTGATCAATTACTTTGGAACCGCGACGAATATCACACACTTATTGTCCCATTGTATTCAAATCAGTAGTCATTGGGGCATAGGAAACAGTAAAAAAAACCTCACCATCATCATCGTCATCCTCATTGCTATTGACTGTGTGAACAACAAAGATTTTTTTCGTGCTTTCTACGATTGTATGACAAAGCGGACCTGACAGATTCGCTTTAAATATTTCGGAACAAACTTTATTTGTCTAGATTATCGTTAGTTTTTGTTGTAGATATAATTTAGTAAATCTGTAAAAAATGTTCAAAACGACGTATGTAACAATGAGAAATTCTCTTTGTTTACTTTCTCCTTCGATTATTGCGAAATATTCCTGCTTTTTTCGGCAATTTCTCCAGAGCAGATTAAAAGATGATAGAGCTTTAGTTATTATTATCGGTAAATGATTGGAGAGAAGGATTGCTAAGAGTGCCGTAATAATCAAAAGAGAAAGTAAACAAATAGAATGTCTCATTGTTACATACGTCGTTTTGAACATTTTATACAGAAATAATGTATTTCAAATTTTGTGAATCAACACGTCGAAACTACGAAAACCACTTCTTTTTTTTTGTAAAACTCAACTCTATTCATCAACATAGTCTCCTTCAGGAGCAACTCAATCGGTCCAACAGTTTTCTAACATTTCAATAGCTTTCTGCTAAAACGACTTATCTTTTGCCTCGAAATTAGCGTTTGTTTTAGCGATGACCTGCTCATTGGAGAAGAATCTCCTTCCTTGGAGCATTTTTTTTAGGCTTCAAACATGTAGTAGCATTGGGGGGCATATCCGGTGAATATGGTGGAGGGGGAGAGCGTTCGAAGGAGGCATACGCCCCGTGTACAACGTTTTTCGGGGTGACAAATCGATTCTTGGGTCTCGGAGATGGAATTGAGAAAACTTAAATTATTTTTTGCTCACTAAACCAACGATGGGATGGCAAATCAAGTAATGGGTGGCTGTCGTGAAAGTAGAGAAAAAAATCTTAACTGGGTTATAAACTATTCCCATCGGTGGTCATTGTCTGCAGAAGATCAATTAAACCGATTCCGGCTACCCTGGCTCCCGGTATCGCATTCCGGTAGTACCAGAAATAGGTTCGGTCATATACTCCAAAGTGGAACTCACTTACTAAGAGATAGTTACACCGATGTTCATAAACATAGGTTCAAATGAAAGGTCTTGTTGTTTCATACAAAACTCCTGAATTTTATTCGGATGCGAATTATACGATGATAAGTGTACAAAATTTCGAACCGTCGTTTAAAATACTATGATAAAATTGTAGAAAATATTCTAAATTGGACCTATAACTAATGGTAGGTCATATTAGCTGATGGCCATACGAACCGACTTCGATTATATCGATTCCCGTATTTCGGTTCCGGCATGAGGCTCGTTTCATTTTTTCAGAATTGACCAGACTTGGAAACTGTTTCATTTTGTAAATTATACTAGTTGATGCACAAACAAACTTGATCGATGAACATTATTTTGCAGAACACCACAATATTATACATGAGTTGGCATTACATGAAATAGGCATCAGATTTTACTTTTTCATTTGGCGTCGTTTGTCACCGATTTCGTTCTTTGAACGCGGCAATTGGTCAATACAACGTTCGCTTTTGGTAGTCTTAAGTTTTTCAAGTTAGTCGATTAACGACCTTACCGGCCCATATAAGCATTTTTGGTCGCTTTGGTCAGTTCTCATCGACTTCATTTCACTCGGCTGACGACCGCTTCGACTCCGGAGTGTAGTGCTGGATCCAGGTTTCACCCCCTAACTGCGGTGCGAATCAACGACACGCAGTTTATGATCCACCGTGAGCAAACGCGGAATCTAGTTTGATAACAGCTTCTTCATAGTGTAAGTACGAGCACGTTTAAGCTTAGCATACCACCAACAAATGGTTGTTTTCAGTGGGGCGCAATCCCCATACCACGTATGAATACGTCTTACATTACTATGGGGCGCCTTTTCAAAATTCGCTCTGTGGGAAAATGGGTAGAATTTAATCGTGAAAATCTCGAGTTGTACTAAACACAATAACGAAATGCTATCAACAATATGATTCAATTTTCAACAGTTTCAGATAGCCATAAAAACTCAAAAATAATTTTTTCTCAAACTCTTGGAAACAATTAGGACAACTCTGCAAACTTACTTTACTTTCTCGTACCCGTGACGACGGATTGTGTGGTACAAAGCCGCAAACACCCAAGTCGCATTCTCATGCGCTTTTCGGATGTCGTGGATGTAGTTGTCGTCTTAGCCAACAGTATCTGGATTCTGGAACTGAATTTGAATTGGATTCTGAAACAAAATTCCAAAAATAAATTGCGAAACCGAGGAAAAATCTGGGTATTGTGGTCCACTTGAATTCTGAATATAATTTCAGGTTTAGAATATTATTTCAGAGCTCAGTTTCAGAAACCAGATTCAAAACTTAAAACCATGTCTCTGAAAATGAATCCTAAATCTGAATTCTGGAAAAGGTTTCTTGACAAAATTTTGGAATTAAATTTAGTTCCTTGATTACGGTGCGGAATTTTAGATCTGGATTCTGGAAATAAATATTAGATCTGAACTACTACTTGAAACCTGGCCAGAACTAACTTCTGAATCAGAATTTAGTACCTGAATTCAGTTTCACAATTTAATTTCAAAAGTCAGCATCAAAAATCATTTTCAAAACCAATTTTCAGAATTCATTTCCGGAATTCAGAAGCTGCATGCTCGAACTTAATTCGGAACATCAAAAGGTAATTATAAATAAACACACGAAATTGTTTCGAATCCATTGTTTTGAGAATATCAAGAGTAGCGTCACTCTAATTCGTGGACTATCAGAATGTCATTGAATTTTGACAGGTGAAAATCATGAAAAACTTATGTCGTTTTCGTTTTTAAATTGCACTACACCGGTGCGGTGTAGCGAAAGCTGCACTGAAACCGTTCGTTTTTACCTATAGCACTACACCAGTGCTACACTTTGTCTGCACCGATACCACTGGTGTAGCACTCATCAAAAGTTTGGTGTAGCTCTGTGCAATGGAATCGTTAATTGTAGTCAATGGTTACTGTTTATGTTTTCGTCATTTTTGTTCGTTTATTCATGCCTCAGTGTAGCACTGCACCGGTGTAGTGCAAATTAAAAACGAAAACGCCATTAGTATGCTAGTGTTAGTTTTGATATTGTGCCTGACTTCATGTGCGTAAAGTGAAAGATTTGAAGCAAGTAATGTAAAAACATAGTTGTTTTTACGGTGACCACACTATCAGGAGGAGTTCGAGATTATTTGATCCGGTATGTATTAAAAAATGTATTGCATGTCTCATAGAATTCCTAAGTAGGAGTATGAAAGATCGGTTGGGATACTCTGTTATCAATCGGGACTAATTAAGCTATTCCGATACTGGAAATAGTAATCAAAGAATTTGAAAAGAAACTGGCATCAATTTCTCAACTTGATCAAATTTGAAGATTAAATTGCTATCACTTATGGTTTTTAAGATATAATCAGGGTGGCAAGTGAATTGCCGATTTCAATGTCCCGTTTTTTCCCGGTTTTCCCGGTGCGCGAGACAAAAAAATCCCTGTTTTTTTACAGGCTCAAATCGCCTTTGTTCAGTATTTTTTTGAATATTTCTAGAAATCCCATATCCAAAAGAACATCGAGAGTTGAGAAATAAATTATTTTTTGGGTATCTCGATTTAGAAATAGAAAATATTCATGATGCCAAGTGCACATTACAATGGCAAGAAGTCTTTCTTGGCTTTCTCATATAGATAAGTTATGCAATCACTGTGAAAACCGATTTTGGAACCAAGGCCCGGAGGGCTGAGTGACATATACCATTCGAATCAGTTCGTCTAGATCTAGTTTTTGAGCAATCATTTTTTTTCAGAGATGGCTGAATCGGTTTTCCGAACTATTCAGTTCTTTGTAAGACTACCACTAAATAAGTCTTACTTAGGCTATCTGGAAAATCAGTAGTTCTAAAGACTCTTAGGATTCAAACTAGGAGTGTATTCTAGAGATGGGCAAAACCGTTCATTACAAAGAATTTCTACCGAAAGAATTAGTTCTGATAAACCGTTCTTTCGTTCTTTTTTTATATATCATTTGTTTTATCCCGGTTTTAACCTTTTTGATTTCGTTCAGCTGAAACTTTGTATGTTTCTTCGAAAATAAAATGAGAGATACAGACTACAGATTCAATAATAGTGAGCAGTGCAGTAAAACTTCATTCAATTCAATTGAAACTGAATGTGGAACACATTGACTATCACCCTACTTCAGTAAACTTCACACTCTGACACACACAACGTTCCCTGGTGTACCTAACGAGCAGCATTCAGTTCTTCACTCTTCACACCTTCAACCGAAGCTCAGTTTCAACTCATGTCTGTCCCATATGTGAAATACCCGCATATCAGTCCCATTCAGTGTAAATTTCTATTCATTCGCACTTGCTCACTACCAACAGCGAAGACAATGAAGCAGCTAGACTACTTGGCATTGACCAGGAAAACTTCAAATGGCTAGGTACGATAATTCAACTGACGATGAATTCTGGGAGCTTCACTTGAAAATAGCAGCAAAAGTCAAATGCATTAGTAGGAATATGCTGACGGTCAGGAGCCATAAATTTCATTTTCATCTTATATTATTCGATTGAAAATGAAATTTTACCGCACAGATAGGAAGTACTTTTTGCATGTATTTCTACCAACAATCATTCTCTTTTCATAGTTACGTTATCAAAGGTCACGAATGTGTGTAACTTCTACCAGATACCTCGGGCCAGCAAACATTCCGAAAAAACGCAACTAACTTGTATACATCCTCAAAAATTTCGATTACATTCATTTCTATACATAGAACTATCATTCTTAAATAAAGAACTCCAATTCACTCACTTTTCGAGGAGATATAACTCGTTGAACTATTCATGAACGGATTGCCCATCTCTAGTGTATTCCAATACTATATTAGCCTAGTTTAGTCTAAAAAAAGTATACCTAAGGTTAAAAATGAATTAGAAACATTTCTCCTGCCGATTCCATCTAACAACATATACGATATTCTTTCAAAATTGAACTTTGGCGAAACAGAACAAAATCCTTCTAAAATTCTTGAAATGGACTCTTGTCGCTCTGGAAAAACAACAACAATCTATGCCTCTAGTGAATGAGATGATCTTAATTTGATTCTTCGTCGACATCAACACCCGCATTCTTGTGATCCTACTATGAAATCCATCTTTAATATAAATTAAACATTAAACATTCACTGAACAAATCAAACCATCTTCTACACCTGTCTAAGGTTTTTCACAAACTCTCAGGAACCAATTTCTGATCTCAAAGAAGGAAATCAAATACTCATTGCAAACGGTGGACAAGGTCAAAGTCGACAGCTTTTTTTAATTTTATGAATCCTTTTGAAATCAATATCAAGATTACAACACAAGTATTGTCTCAAGATGACATTATGATGAAATTAGGACAATTATTAGCCCACTCAAAAACATAAAGGCTCCTAAGAAATTTCCATGATTGTTACCTGATATTTCTTTTGCAATTATATTCTGACAACTTATTCTGAAATTTAACAGAAATCCAGCAATAGCATCCCTTCGATGTGCTGTTGATAACAACTAAGAAAGCTTTAATGCTTTCTGATCCATTAAAAATTGTTGCCAAACCCTTACAAAAATTGTTGAACGAAACATGGGATTTTGACCCCATCTCCAATGGATTGTGTACCATCAAACCTGTGTGGGACAATACGATGTTTCATTGAACTTCTCACTCAAACACAAAATAGAGTATTGTCTCCAACTGTGATCAGGAAAATCATGATGCTGAAAATCTTTACGAAGATTAGGACTACTAATTTTTTTCCTGGATGTGCACTAAAATTCCCGACTTTTTCCCGGTTTTTCCAATTTTCCCGGTCACATGCCACCCTGTATAATGATATAAGTGATAAAACCAATAAAACGTAATTTTTTCGTAACGCTCAACTTTCCTGGAGATGTCTAAACCGATTTCAACAAGCCATGGTTAGTTTTAAAGCAAATATAAAGCCATTGATCAAGCTCGAAGATCAAATGGTTGACACTTCTGGCTCTAAAGATATAATGGTATACGTGGCGTATCCGAAAAACGCACTGTTTTCTAACGCTCACTTTTCTTGGTGAATAAGCCAATATCAACAAGCTTAAGCTCATTTGAAAGCTTATAATCTTCATACTCAACTGAAAAACTTTTGTGAAGACTCAAATCAACCGTTATAGCATAATAAAAGAAAGGACAATCATATTACCACCATACTAGCATCAGTGGTGCTAGATATATTAAGGAATGAGCCATTGTTCGGACCTTGTGCCGGTTTTCCTTTAATAACTTTTTCTACAAACGTCGGATTGTTTTGCGGTCTTCTAAAGTTTTCTTCCTCGTTAAATTTACTAAGAAAATATAACATGCACTGATTTTTAGAGTTCATAGGTTGATCTCCAGCCGATTTTTTTTGTTAAAAGCGAATTTCTCCATACTTAATCCCATACATACTTTAAACCTCGGGCGCGAAAATATAATTTTTCCGATCGAGCTAAAATTGGAGCGAGAAAATAAACCTTTTCATCTTTTTCCCATACAAACTTGTCCCACCCTAATACACATACATATTAGTAGATCTATTTCATTTATACAATTTTCGAACGGCTAGTGGAACCACATGAAAATTGAATCAAAAATTTAAAAAAAGTGTGATGTTTGTGCTAATATCAGAAAGCTATAATTACACGATTATGTGGGTTTCTTCTTTAGTACACATCGGTAAATACTTCATATACTATCTACATTTAACACGGATATACCGTGCTACCTCTATCTGAAAATCACTTTTACGGGAGCTAACTCAGAATGGTGCAAATGACTGCTAGGAAGGCAAGTGCAATGCAATGATTAATTTATTACACTATTACTTTTGAGTCTTTCCGCTGTACATCATCATTGTGTGCTTTACTTGTGTCCGTATATGAACCGCCGGCCACTGGATTTTTCTGCACCATAAACAGTTGGTAGTTATAAATTGTATTCTTTTCCTTATGATATCCTGCCTGTTGATGAGAAAATGAACTCAACCATTAAAATCTCGTTTTTATAGGTTAGCAATCTAGTGGCTTAGCCGAACACCTAAGATTTGGTTTTAATCCTAAATGAGCATCCTAACGTTTAACGTTGATATATCGAAGGTTTCATTATCATGTTTATCCGTATGGCTATAGAAATTCGAACTAATGATTGATTTTGAAAATGTCGAGCTGTTTAGTATCAGATTTTAGATTCTGGATATTATACTAAAGAAAGTAATTTCCAAAAATGGAATCATTAGCTTCAAGAGGTAGAGTTCTAGGATATCGCATTCCTCAACATCTTAATCAAACAAAAAATCCAGCATGTAATGGAAAGACACTAACTAACACTTGATTAACAATAAGCATGAATATAAACAATTTACTAGTGATGGTAATTTCCAAGGCACACAGTGAAATCGAGCAATGAATTATTTATTAATATGAAACCACACACGATGAAATATATCTGTTCGTATCTCCATACGAACTTTGTCAGGGATATGTTTTCCAACCGTGCACAACAATATACTTATGCATATTTAAAAGTTGCATCCGCAACTGTTAGTGGAGAGTTAACGAAAACACACGATGCAATGCTCGATCGGAAGAATTGTTTGTAACGAATAGAGCGGAACTACTGTGATCTCCGAAAATTACTACCAATCCGGTTTTTACGCAACAGTCTGTTACATAAGCGCGTGGTCACTGTTGTGAGAAAATGAAAAGACTCAACACGAAGATAGTTTTGAATATCGTTTTATTAGACTCAAAACTTACATGCAAATACATTAATAGCAAGTCCAATCCCCTTCAACGTTAATAATGGCTTGACACCTTCGACGCATACTTTTTGTGCGTATTCTTATACATGGATCACGAGTCTATTTCTTCCCATCGTGAGGCAAAGTAGATGGGAAGATATAGACTCGTGATCGATGTATATGTTATGTTTCAGTTGAATTTGTTTCCGTCTATACGTCTAGTCAATTGAACTTTCTCTTCATGTGTTTTCATATGCACGGTAGTTTAATTGGTAAAACTATTTTCCCGGTTAGGAGTTAGCTACGGGTTCGAGTCCCGTCTATGCGGTAACATTTTCCGGTTTTCATTACATAATTGTGTTCATATATTTGTTTTCCCCGTTCAAATTAGAATTTTTCAAATTAGAATTGCGGATTATGTTGATCCGTGACGTGGCATTAGCAGATCAACATAATCTGCTAATTGCACTGATGAGCCGAAGGCGAAACGTAAAAAATTAGAATTTTTCGTTTTTTGCATTATTGCTTTATATCCCAGGTTACAATTTCATACATACTTCCCTGTATTTCCGGAACCGGAAGCCATATCTGGATAAAACTCTACACCGACTTATGGAAACATAACACTTTTCATTTAAATCTGAGTTTGCGAAAATCGGTCTGGCCGTGTCTGAGAAATTCCCGATTTAGAGCACACGAGCCGGTACTTCCAGAACCAGGAACGATGCTCCGATATACCAAAAAATTAACGTATTCACTCAATTAACCATACCTGCCTGATTGAAGAATTATACGACTATTTGAATGTGCTTGGTTTGATTTTTCCGTATCACGTATAAAAACACGATCCTGAACATGAAATTTTTATCGATTTGTGTATTAGGCTTTTTTAAGACGTAGAGTCGTCTTGAGCTAGTTTGTTGATGTTTATATTTCAATAAAACTGTTTCGGCTTCGAATATTACCAGAAAGAGCGTGTTAAATACTAATGAAATAACCATTGTGGCAAATCTAGTAGCACTGGTTTCATTCCGCTATACGTCACCATAACACTGTTAAGTGTGTGTGTGTTTCATCGGCTATGCACAGAGATGCCAGATATTTTCATAGAACATGTAGAAAGATGTATCTGCTCTATCTGTTTTCACTAATGAAATGAATTAGTACAAATTGGTTTAAAATTCTAATATAAATGTTTATCAGTGTTCATCATCAAATATTTTCACACAAGATTTCCATTTTAACATGTGATTCGTTGATTAATAAACTTTTAAAGAAGTACTGTAATCAAATACTAACAGATACTCAGAGCGAAAAGTCTAACTTTTTACTTCTCACTTTTTATGAACCTTTACAAATTTGTATTAAATTTAAGAAATCTGTATAAAATCTGTATAAAATCTGTAATCTGATTTAAATCAAATTTAAATCTTCAATAGAGATAAATCTGTAAATATAGAATACAGATAAATCTGTATAAATGGCATCCCTGGTCTGCATTTTGTTTTTAGAAGGGCTAGTGCCGAAATAGTAACAATTCTTTTTTTTGTTTTTTTTAAGTTCTCCAAATTAACTGCTCAGTAAAATTATAAATTTAAAACGAAAGGTAACGAAACCAATCCAAAAAATTTTAAACGTCAAAATGATTCCAAAGCAAAGCCTTGGATTCAGAGTGTACAGAATCATCGCATGGCTGGTGCTACGAATCTACTGACACTACGAATCCTTCCAGGTCGGGGCTCGAACATACGACAACTGGCTTGTGAGACCAGTGCCTTATGCAATGAACCGCCAACCCGGGCCAGAATGATTCCAAACAGTTTCTAAAAATATTGTGTGATGTCTTATAGTTGGCATTAGGCCCTTTTTTAGGAAAATTCTTACATTTTGAACCTGAGAGTGTAATATTTTGGTTTTGATTGCTGTCGCCATTGCTAATTTATGGGCCAAAAAAGCAAGAACGAGTGTCAGAATGATCCAGCGTATCAAGAGGCGAAATCACATGAAGGCCTACAAGAAGCAGAAAATCTAGAAACAAAGTGTAGAACAGAAGAAGCGAGCAGCAACAAGACCCGGAAATTGTATTCGCGTCTTTTGCAGTGTCCGGATGCATTCGTTTTGATGGACGATGAGACTTATGTAAAGGAGAACTCAAAAGCCCTTCCAGATCCACAATACTTTACTGTCGTCGTTTGGGAGGATGTGAGCGATGCGGACAGGCCGATTCAAGTGGAGAAATTCGGTCGAAAGGTACTGATATGGCAAGTAATATGTTCTTGTGGTTTGAAATCAACAATTGTTTACACTACCGGAACTATAAATGCAGAAATCTATGGATCTGAGTGTCTCCAGAAGAGATTGCTGCCTTTATATAAGAAGCACCACTGTTTTGGCCGGATTTAGCGTTGGCTCACTATGCCAAAACCACTCTCAATTGGCTTGCGGAAAAGGGAATTAATTTCGTTGAGAAAAATATCAATCCATCAAGTTGCCCTCAGTTTCGACCGATGGAACGTTACTGAGCAATTGTGAAGAGGATCTTTAAGAAGACTGGTAAGGCAGCTTGGAACATGCAGGAATTCAAAAAAATCTGGGCTCAAGCGTCCAAAAAATGCGATGCAACAATTTGAACGGAATTTGATGAATAATTCGAAAATTCGTTAAGGAATAACTTAAATTTCATCCGGTTTTCATTATGCTCAAGTTTAACCTCGTACAATAAAGGATCAATTTTTAGTTTGAATAAAATATCGTTTTTAATCGTAATTTGAAAAAAAAATTTGTGGATAGCTTATTTTCGATACACTCCTTAGAAAGTGTGTGCAAAATTTGAAAAAATGGGACAGTAGTTTTTGAATGACGATGGACACGGAGTTTCAAAACCTGCTTTCGAGAAAAACGCGATTAATGTTTTTTGTCTATAAAATCGAAGGATACAAGTTATTACTCTAGGGAACCCGTCGGCTCGAACATTTTCAAAAAATCATACTTTTCCCTTTGTATTTTATTATAATGTAACATTTCAAGAATGTTTGGTCAAGTCTTTAAGTCAATCGAAGCAGAAATCTTAGGCTTGCGCGCCGAGTTCTTATTTCTTAAGCAAAGATAAAAGCTCATAACTTGCTGAGTTTCGTTCCGATAGGATTGAAAATGTCACAGAATATTCTGGAAATGTTTCACCATAAGAAAGTACAAAGAAAAAAATAAATGGTTTTTCAAAAGTGACCCTCCCCGCCCCTTAAGCAATGATCACGAAGGTCGGCTGTCTAATGTGAATAGCAATGCTAATGTTCCTGCAAGCAGTGATGGCATTCCATTAGAGTGATACACCAATGTGTCATTTTTATTTCTACACTGCGGATGCATTCGGTAGGCTCCACACAAAGAGGAAAGCGCACTTCTTCTCAGTGTACATTAGACAGACTTTAAGTGTCTGCTTGTGTTGAAAGAAGCAGGCGCGAGAGAACCACATTCTTTTCGCATGAATCGCTCTCGCCTAAATACACCCAAGTGATCACTGGTGCGTGATGATGAGCGAACACTTCTGCGGACTTCAATCAACAGAGATTAGACCAGGCCTTGCTAATTTTGCGTGCCCACGCTTCTTCTACGCAAACCATACACCAGAGTGTTCACCGGCGTGTACACCTTTGTGAAAAAATCTGCGTTCACCTCAGAGAATTTGAGAGCTCTGCTCTAGCACTTTGGTGCGATTCAGTGCTAGAGGTAGAAGAAAATAAACACGCTCACTCATGATGCGCGAACACTTTATACAACAGTGGTGTATATATGTAAAAGAGAAGAACTCTCGTTGAAGTTGTCAGTGCGAGGGGAGAAATTGTCAGTGCGAGGGGAGAAATTTTAGAGTATGTCAATGCAATGACTCAACTAATTTGTCTAAATCCTATTCACTCGTTTATTTTGTATCACGTTATTTCATTTATAAAAACGTGATTAATCCACCTAGCAGTGAGATGATACCTTTTTTTTATCAATAAGCATGTGTTTTTGCATGGATATTCTTAGGTGTTTTAGTTCTCATGACATTATTTTAATTATCGTCGTTTTAAACGGCAAATTGAGATTTTAATCACTCATTACCCTGTAATGCCGAAACTACAAAACATATCGAATTTCAATCTTAGCGTGCGACAATCGATTGAACATTCCATGAGATGTCGAAGTAAGTTCCACTTCAGCGTTTTTCGTCATTATTTATGGTACTTCCAGAGCCGGTATTCAGGAATTAGCATAGCCCAAAATGATTCGAATGGCCAAAAATTATTACGCCAAACAATTTACATGAAATTTATAAACTCATCATCTGTAATTCCAGAATCGGATAAAATTCACCAATTTTGTATGGGACCTTAAGTCCTGTAATATTTGTTTTTGAAGTTCGATTTGGTCTTTTTTGAGAAAATGATTGAGCTTTGAGAATCGATTCGATACTGGAACCGGAATTCTAAAATCGGTGTAGCCGAAATCAGTTAAATTCACCTGAGCAGTGTGTAGACATCTTTGAGAAATTGTAGTGCGAATTAAAATTTGGGGGTACATTCCGAATCCAAAAAAGAATACCCCTTAAACTGAAATAAATTTATTTGGTAATCGACTATCCAAGTTTGCAAACCCGATAAACCTGATTAATTTATGTGAAATGGACATTTTTATACTAATCACCCTGCATTTTCTAAACCAGAAGTCGGATCTGACTAAAAAGTAAGAGGTTTTATAGGATTTTAAGACCTCTCATTTGAATCATAGATGATTCTTAGATTTCATTTGAATCTTAGATCGGTTCAGCCATCTACGAGAAAAATTAATTGCATTATTTCAATTTCGTTTCACATATCATTCTGTAATTCCGCAATCAGAAGTCGGATCCAAACATAATTCAGGAGCCTTGTTATACGACTTTTCATATGAGTTGGTAGAAAAAGGTTTAGTCATCTCCGAGAAAATTGAGTGAAATTATTTGTCACACACGCATTTGCTGATCTCGACGAACTGAGTCGTATGGTATATGGAAGTCATGTTCTTCCAGCATTTATTGCTGTAAATAGTTTAAATCAATATAATTATGGAATTACTTCCAACTCGATAATGCTGGTATCATCTGGTTTACATATGCCATATTCGAAAGATTATGTTGTCAAAAATGAACCGTGCTAACATTGGTCCGTGGCAAATTGTCATAAAAAAGGATGCTGTACACAGTCTTTTTGGTACTTAGAAACAATTATATGTAACAGTATAAAAAATCGTATTTCATGTTGCTCCCAAGCATTGCTTTTTCATACAGCGCTCAAAATTCCTTCTACTGGAATAAGGCTTACACAAAAATATCGATATCTCCGTTAAAAATGGACGGATTTTAACAATCTATGGCTTGTTGGATAGGTATTACCGAGCGAAATCTAAGTCTGGAAACATATTCTGTTTTCAAGGTCAAATGTGACAGATACTGTCGAAAAACTGAAAATTTTGACATAAAACTTCGTATAACTCAAAAAGTAAACATCCGATCTCAAAACCATTCAATAGCGTTCTGGGTGACGGGGAGACCTTTCATTTGCGACTAGTTTGATCAAAATCGGTCCAGCCATCTCTGAGATCTCGACCTCTTAGTTGACAACACACATACAGACACACACACATACACACACACACAGACATTTGCTCAGTTCGTCGAGCTGAATCGATTGGTATATGACATTCGGCCCTCCGGGCCTCGGAAAATTTTTCGAAAGTTTGAGCGAATTCTATACCTATTTTTTTTATATATAAAAAAAGGTAAAAATAGGGAAGTTTTTATTCTTTACGCGATAGTATTGCAAATTTTTCTTCAGTTTCCTCGAATAATAGCAGTGAATCAAGACTTCCCGGGACTTTAATATAGGATATTGTTGAAACGTTCACTCACTGACTAGTTTAGTGGTGCATCCGAGCATCTTGAAACCGGAACATGCTGAGTCGCGCGCGAATAATACTAATACTGAAATTTTTACTAACAAATATCCTTCTCCCGTGACACTTGTGGAGTGCGCAGTAGTATATACGGCCTCTAGTAATAACAAGTGCTGGACTAACATCCCTTCCCATTCCTTAGACGATCTACGTTCGGGCCTGGCCGGCGCCGGTACTGATCAATGAATTCTGGGATTACCAGAAGATGTACATTGAAAGATGATTTACCAGTCCCAGGTCGGATCATCTAGAAACTCCCCGTACAATTTCAGTCAATCCCGATCAGTAACGGAGTAGCAACCAGGGATGGTCGCTCAAGCTTAAGATCAAGCTCAAATCGCAGATGGATTTGATGGCCATACCGGAAACTGAATATAAAAAATGTTTCGAGGATTAGATCAAGCGCTGGCATAAGTGTGTTGCAGTCGATGGGGACTACTTTAAAAGGGACAATATCGATTTTGATGAATTATCTTGTATTTTTAATTTTCTGAAAAAAATTCCGAGATCTCTTCGATCAAGGTAGCATTAATTTGTACTCTGAACCTTGAAACTATTTTATATAAAACAGAGAATTAAGAAAATAGTTTCAAATATCTCAGAAACAGTTATTTGAATTAACTCGATATCCGGTAGCTTTTCCATGAATCAATTTGATGCTGTAGGATAAATAAGAGCTTTTTTGACTCTATAAACAAAGTTCCCCACTGACCATACTTCTTCGCAGTTCCATATTTTAACATATGTCAATTTACACTACGAAGAATTTATCCTATTTCCTTGCGTGCCCTAGAAAACGCAACAAGTTGTTCTTTGGCATTCGTTATGAGCGTATGCATATTCCAACATACCTTCATCATTCCCTTTGCGATCTGGCAGCAAATGTTGTTCTTGGTTCCAACTAGTACGAATGGCACCACTTACACTAGTTGAATGTAAACATGTCTCAATAAAGTTTCGCTCGAAATTTTCGAGCACTGAATCTGTGCAGTTTGGTTAATGGAATGTTGCTGCTTCTGGGTGTTGTATATTGGATATATTGAACATCTACTGCTCAGTTGATAAAAGACTGAATCATTTTGAGTATGCTATAAGCAACCAAAAGGGGACGTGCATCCGTGTGTGTTTGTTGTTATGTTTTCAACGCAGAAACTAATCTAATAAGGCAATAATTCCGAACGTTAGCTGCAATTTACATTAATAGTAACCATACGATGTTTAATGGAATCGGAATCAATATTGGAAATTTTCCCGTCGTATGACCTGAAGGTTAAAATCCGGATTAAATGATAATATACATAATAATAATAAAATTCGATGTTGTGAATTTTGTGCAAATGGGTTGGGAAAATGCAGTTTTGTTTCGGAATTTTTCGGCACTATTTCCGGAAAAAGAATCCGATGTGCGGTATAGCCAAAGTCAATTCGTATGACCAGAAAAAAACATAACATACAAATTGGAACAGGTTTGAACCCAATTTAGAAGTTTTGCGTATTTAGCATCGTCGCTCTAAACGACGGTTTGAAAAAAAGTCACAATCAGAAAAAAAATAATCAGGAAATCTATATGAAACCATTAGACATTTTATTTGAACCTGGCATTGTGGAAATCGATCCTGCCATCTCCGAAAAAAGGCGAGTTCCGTTTTTGAGTATTTGACTCCGATACTTCCGGAACCAGAATCCGGAGGTCGTTGTAATTTGACCATCAACTAATATGACCTACAAACTGGAATATTCCGGAACCGGAAGTCGAATCTGGATGAAATTTAATACTAATATTTGAGACGCTAGGTCGTTTCATTTGAGTCTAAGTTTATTAAAACCGGTTCAAGCATCTCTGAGAAAATGAAGAGAGTTCGGTTTTTGGAGTTTTTGACCACTACTTCCTGTACTTCCTAAACTAGGAATAGATATAGCTGAAGCCATTTTTACCATCAACTAACAATAGGTACGGGAGAGTGGGGCAAGTTCGATCAATTTCGATCTTTAAACATGTTAATAATATTTTCAAATTGAATTCGCGCCAAACGTTTACTCCTCCAGCAACCCTACTTCATACATGCTGAAGATGGTGCGCGTGTATGTCATGCGAGATATGATCGGAACATAACCACAATATGAACAGAAATAAATAAAACCCTTTGAATCATATTCACTGAAAACAAAATCGTTCGAAAAAAAAGTGATCGAAACTGCCCCACCCTCCTCTACACAATATAAGAATTATAGAGCTAGTTTAACATACTCTTGAAATTGAAATATTTTTACTTAGTACACACACTAACACTAACAGACATTTTGTAATCTCGACACACAGACTAACACACACAGACATTTTGTAATCTCGACAAAATGTCTGTGTGTGTTAACTACACACACAGACATTTTGTAATCTCGACACACTAACACACACAGACATTTTGTAATCTCGACAAGCTGATTCGAATTGTATATGACAATCGACTTTGATTCAAAAGTCGATTTTTATAGTGTTGTATTGAAGAAAATTGGGATTTGCCGGTTGCGTTCATATACTATTATGATTCTCGAACCGGAAATGTTCGCCATAACCTTTTCAAATTAGATTGACATTGCTAGCTTTCAAATATGCCTAAGTTTATCGAAATTTGTTGAATTTTCTTCGAGAAAATTCAGCCGATAAAAAAAATTCCCGGTTTTTAGAACAGGATCAAATCGCCTATGTTCAGTATTTTTTTGAATATTTCTAGAAATACCATATCCAAAAGAACATCGAAAGTTGAGAATTAAAGTATTTTTTGGGTATCTCGATTTAGAAATAAGAAATATTCATTATGCCAAGTGCACATAATAATGGGAAGAATTCGTTCTTGGCTTTGTCATATAGATAAGTTATGCAATCACTGCGAAAACCGATTTTGGAACCAAGGCCCTGAGGGTTGAGTGTCATATAACATATACCATTCGAATCAGTTCGTAAAGATCAGAAATGGTGTATGTATGTATGTATGTATGTAACGTTTTTGAGCGATCAATTTTCTCAGAGATGGCTGAACCGATTTTCTTGTGGTCCCATACGAATTTCATCCGGATCCGACTTCCGGTTGTAAAAAAAGGGTGAACAGGTGGAAATCTGCAGAGGGAAAATATAAGCTCAAATTTTGATTAGAAACTGTTTCTTCGGTTCGACAGCCTCCTTGTATCGTTTATATGATTTTGAGTGCAGTTTTGTTAACTACGCTCCCAGCATTCAATATTGAAACGGAACGCTGAGCCACAAGACTTTCAAAACATTTTTGTTTAAGTATGAGGATTTGCTTAATAGAAGATTTAAGATTTGAATAATCCTTGGAACGACGTTTAAAAACCTCATCCACAATTTGTCCAAATATTCATCTTTAGAACCAACAGTACCACCCAGCCCAATGTATTCCATCTTAATTTTGTCTGTTACTTGGCTACTAATGTTATTCGTATGTACTAGCTCTTCAAAAAAAAACTCACAAACTCTCAGAAACCAATTTCATCTCTTAAAGAAGGAAATCAAATACTCATAGCAAACGGTGGACAAGGTCAAAGACGATAGTTTTTTAAATTTTGTGAATCCTATTGAAATCAATACCAAGATTGCAACACAAGTATTGTCTCAAGACGACATTACTGAGACAAATTATGATGAAATTAGGACAATCATTCGCCCACTCAAAAACATGAAGGCGCCTAAGCATTCTTCATAATTCTATTAAACTTATTCTGAAAACTAATAGAAATCCAGCAAAAGCATCCGTTCGATGTGATATTGTTGATAACAACTAAGAAATGCTTTCTGATCCATTAAAACTTGCTGCCAAACCCTTACAATTGTTGAACGAAACATGGGATGTTGGCCCCATCTCCAATGGATTGTGTACCATAAAACCTGTGTGAGACAATACGACGTTTCAGAACTTTTACTGAACTTTTCACTTAAACTCAAAATGGAGTATTGCCTCCAACTTTTCATTTGTTTAATCAGAAAAATCATGGTTTTTTAAGATTAGGGCTAGTAAATTTTTTCCCGTCGCTTGCCACCCTGACTTTTACTATTATATCACCGGAGCGAGAAGTGACAGCCATTCGATCTTTGAGCTTGATCCACAATTCAATAGTAGCTTTCAAACGAGCCTAGGCTTGTTACCTCCGGTTGTGTTATTTCCGAGAAAATTGAATGGTAAAAAACAACGCGTTTTGTCGGATACATCACTTATACCATTAGATCTTCGGAACCAGTAGTGAAAGCCATTTGATCTTCGAACTTGATCGATGGTCCACAAGTGGCTTTTCAAACGAGCCCAAACTTGTTGAAAAAGGTTCAGCCATCTCCGAGAAAATTGAGCGTTAAAAAATCTTTTCCGATTTCGTCTAGTTGAGTTAAATAATAATAAATAATAATATGAGTCTTCGAAGCTCCGTTCGAAAGCAGGTTTTTCCAGCAATTATATTACCTTTCTATAGAGAAAGGCGAAACGGTAGACATAAAGTGAAGATAATGATAAAAATTTATTTTCAAATACATATTCTTCTCGTATTATTATATGCTCGGGAACATGTATCTGCTGCCAGAACTAATCCACACTGTAATCCCGTTCCTAACCGCTCGCATAAATGAATTTATTCGGACCAGACCGATCGACATTTGTTGGAATTGTACAAGCACATCATATGCCAAACGGTATGACTCAACTGAAATGCAGCAGTGAACCCTGATAAAACGGATCTTCTGCGTAGGGTTGGAACGGACGGACGGACGGATGGGACTCTTTAGTAAAACTGATTTTGCGGTTACATCGGAACAGCAAATTTATATGAATCGTTTCGATTATGGCAAGCTCCACTCTGTTTCACGAATGGTTGACTATTGGTGGTGGTGCGTTGAGTACGTTCAGGTTTTGACATGTTTAAGTTAATGCAATAAAATGTTTTTCATTTCCTAAAGTAAATGGGGTCGCAGTCATATGAATATCATGAACATCAACTGAAGAATTCGAAATTGAAAACCCTCGTGAACATTAATTGAACTCGAATAATTCTGCACCTAGCAAATGAAGCAAAGCCAAGTCAGGGTACTACAATCTGAAGCGGAACTTGAACTTTCGCTTTAATAGACCTCGCAGCAGATTTATGGCTAATGCTACGATTCTACTGACATTGAAAATTCTTCCGCGTTAGGACGCGAACATACGTCAACTGGCTTGTGAGACTAGCGTCTCATACTCTGATCTGCCAGCACGGGTACATAATATAACCACAAATTATTTTGTACAAAATATACTCGAAGTAGAATAAAAATGTATACTTTTGCGGAAATTTTATATACAAAACAATGCCAACAATGTTTTTAAAAAATATTTTCAAAAAGTACAGTTATGTATGGCAAGCGTAAAGGCTTCTCCAACGTTCCGAAAACAGAACATGCTAGTTAGTAGGAGTCGTTCGTTGGCAGCTGAGTCTTCCAACTGCTTCACTTTGTTTGCATTCGGTGGAAATGATTGCATACTCTTATTCATATTCTTTTATTGGCAGTTTATACATTATTTATAGGGTGTGAAATGTACGACTGAGGTCTCGAAAGATGACAGACACAACTGAAGCAAGATTCGCTCCAACATGCGTGCCCGTTGCCGTCTCGGACTAGATGGCAGAGAGACACCAAGACAAACTCCGTTTGTCGTTCGTTCTTGTTGTTTTCTGGAGCATACTAACAGTCATGCTCGAGGCTTCCGATGACCTACTAGTCGATCTCTAGATGTTCCAGTGCTTCAAGAAGAATATGACAACAAGTGGTACACTTACAACAGTTGTTAATATCTCTTTAAGAAGGGAAGAAAACATTGCTATACACGTTATTCATATACTTTTCTGATATATTACTTATCCGAATTTTATCGGTATTACTAATATATGTCAAAAGACATTCCGAATATATATTTTTTTTATTTTGAGAATCGTTGAATACACGAACCGAAAGTCGGGACGAAACAATGCAATAGTATTTTATGAAAACACTCTGCATTGAATATTCCAAGTACGTGAAGAAAACTGTATTCAGTCAGCTTTGAAAAATCAAATAAAGTTGCAAGTCAAGTAGAGTCCGAGTTCTACGTCTGCTTAGTGGTTTATGTTGAACTGGTAGGTGGCACAACAGCTCGACATTAACTGTTATGCACTGACCAGTCGAAGACTGGATCGTAAGACCAGCGCCCTATGCATTGAACCGCCAACTCATCGGGTCTCATGCGCTAATTTATAAACCACAAATGACAAATTTAACTGTAAATAGCAGAAACTTTACGTCTGCTTAGCGGTTCAAATTGAACTGTCGAGTTTAGCACTAAGCAGTTCAATTTGAACTGCTCTGCACTGATGAGTCAAAGACGAAACGTAAAAATAATAAAAACGGTTATGTGCCCTAGCACAAAATTTGACTAACCCCTAAATGACCAAACCTGCATCGGCCAGAAATAGTCGAAAACACGTTTTCGTTCGGCACATCAGAAAAGACATTTCACTCCGTAGCAAAATAAAAAGTGTTCTGTAAATAGCAGAAACTTTACGTCTGCTTAGCGGACATTTTTTTATGTTCCTAACAGGAATTTTCTCAATCTAATTCGAAATGATCGACACCATCGAACATTGAACAAAAAAAACATACACGGAGGGTTCAAAACAGGCATCATTTAGGTATGCAGGTCAATTAAATGCGTGTTTAACAATACTTACTTGTTTAATGGAGATACATGTGATATCTGTAATGAAGAAAAAAATATCTGTTAGTATTGGCATTGGCTTAGATTATT
Source organism: Malaya genurostris (assembly GCF_030247185.1). Classification (NCBI taxonomy): domain Eukaryota; kingdom Metazoa; phylum Arthropoda; class Insecta; order Diptera; family Culicidae; genus Malaya; species Malaya genurostris. Next base: position 48,541,428 of record NC_080572.1, read on the forward strand.
TCTGTCAAAGGGCCAGGGAACGGATAAATTTCGTAAAGCGGTAGTACTCAAGTGTTTAGCCAGATCGAGAAAGCCCTTATAAAAAAAATTGAGCTTAAACGGACATGGGAAAGTGGAGCCGCCCGGCGATGAATTTTTAAAAGTCCCAGAGTCAAATATCTATTTCGGCAATTTCATTAATAACCTCCCTCCTTTTTCTCATAGGTGATCAACATACTTAACAACAACAGTCAACTTAACATACCATGTGTTAACATATAAAGATTTTTTTAAATTAGTCAAGCAAATGTATTCTACATGCATATAATTTTAAATGCTTACTTATACTACGCATTATTTGTACGACAGAGTAAGGGTCAAACAATTTTACATTTGTCTACATGTAAATTTCCTAAATGTATGTCTGTAGACAGAGTTTCACTTTTTCTACTAAATGTTGAGTTACTTTTTGCCTTTTTTTTATAGAAAAGATAAAGAATTTCTGAAAAAGCCGACTTTCGAACGGAGTCTTGGAGACCCCTATTGTTTATCCCATTCGACTCAGCTTGAAGTGTAAATGGCTGTTACTTATGATTCCAGAGATATAATGGTATAAGTGACGTTAACGACAAATCATTTTTTGTCTATCCGCATAATTATTTCAGAGAGTGACCTATGATCACGTTCAAATGTGTTGTTGGTGATGCACTTGGTTTGAGAAATGTTGCCGAATATGTGACGTAAACGATGATCAGTAATGAATTTTTCAAAACCTGCACCCGATCGAAAATTAAAAACTTTTACCCGTACCCGACAAAAAGTTTTCTAAACCCGAGCCTGTCTCGTTCCCGATAAAAAAAAAATAAAAATCTTTACCCGTACCTGACCCGAACCCAAACAACGAATACTTTTTCTATTTAATTGGGTTCTAAATTCTAAGCATCTCTCGTGGAGTAACCAGAAAAACTAACCAGAAAGTACAAGTTCTGTGCTGGTTTCTCTTCAGTTATATTTCCAAATAGCTCAACTACTTTATCTTCTATAAGAAATTCTTCTACAATTGATCTAGTTCTGGTCGATAAATGTCAGATTTGTAGTGGACTGATTCCTCAAGCAGACTGTGATCCAGATCATCTACCAATAACATTGAGGATTTCAAATAAAGCAATTTAGTTCTATATTCTACCGCCTTAGAACTAATCACCTAGGATACAGATCTCATACCGAAAACAATGTGAACCATGAAATTGTTTGGGGAGATTAGGCTGATGTCGATACGGCAATAGATTATTTAAATCAATGCATGATTGAAGTTAGGAATCTATCAGTTCCAAGAGGTTATTAATTTAATTTTATTTAATTCTCGAATCTTCAACTACTCCTCCGTCGACATCAATATCAACATGCTTGTGATCCAATTATGAGTTCCATAGTTGAGGACATCACAAAAAAATTAATCATAGATTCACTGCACATATCAAACCATATTCAAAACCTTTCTAAGACTATTTTCAAGTCCTCAGAAACCAGTTTCAGCTCTCAAAGAAGGAATACAATACTCTTTGCAAACGGTGGACAAGGTCAAAGTCGAAAACTTTTTCCATTTTGTGAGACCCACTGAAATCAATATCTCCCGTAATTATGAGCATAACACGAGTATTCAATTCGCTTTCACATCTCATTCAAGTCAGTCGATATAACAAAACCGCTTACGTTCGGGACGGAAGAAATCAAGTACAGTATTGTGTAGTGAACAATAGAACGACCTCGAAATGAGTGAACCAAACGAACAAAAGCTACCGCCGACACGAAAGAATACAATTGTTGTTGACTTCAGGCAGTGCAAAATTCGACCTTCAATACGAGAACTTGAAGGTTTGCTTAAGGAGCAAATGCATCTTGGCATTAAACGCGTGCATTTACTTCAATGCAATAAGACGAATAATGTTGTTTACATCCAGTTTTATAAAGAGTTGGATGCAATTCAATTTACAAAAGACTATAACAATGTGCATTTTGTGGAGCACGAGAACATTAAGTACAACATTCCAGCATATATCGAAGATAGTGCTATAGAAGTGCGTGTGCATGATCTTCCCTCAAGCGTCACCGATTCTTCTATTCGCAAAATTATGTACCAATACGGAGAGATTCTCTCTATCGAAAGAGAAAAGTGGAAGAACTTTTTCCCCGGTATTCTAAATGGCGCACGTTTGTTACGCATGCGCTAGAAGTTTCCTATACATTCTTATGTGACTTTCGGACAGGATACAAGAATTCCGTGCAAATCACTTGTTACCTATGACAATCAGATGGTCACATGTCAATAAACTGATAAACTGGACAAGGAAACAACCACACCAAAGGACAACGGTGCTTCCTTTACACCAACCCCAAGCAACCCCAGTACACCTGTGACAGCCATCAACAACAATGGAGCATCTCCTTCAACGAAACCATCAGCATTCCCTATAGAACAAAGTACACCAGCTGCAGTTAACAACTTACCATCCAACCAACCACCAACTGCAACCAATGTACAACAAGGCGCATCTACAACAACTCTCAACGAGCCCAAAACTACGATCAACAAGGAAAACGAAAAGAAAACGGAAATCACATACAACACCGACAATGAAGCAATGGATGATGAGATAAGCTGCGGACAGTGACCCCCGATCCTCGTTGGATGGAAATGGAAACTCATCTCCCCCTAGAAAAAGGGTGGTAACGAGGTCCAATAGCAAAAATAAATTGTTAAGTAACAAAAATGTAAGCCAATCGGCCACGTAAAGCTTTTACGCAAAAAGGCCAGAATAAAAATTTTATTATAAAAAAAACACAAATATTGTCTCAAGATGACATTACTGAGACAAATTATGATGAAATTAGGGCAATCATTAGCAAACTTAGAAACATGAAGGCTCCTAAGAATTTTAAATAATTTTATTAAAAAACTTATCGATGTTACCTCATTACTATTGCTAACAATTTTGTATACTTATTCTAAAGCTTCATAAAAACCCAGCAGAGGCATCCAAATTATCCTTACATTTCATTGTGAGCATTCATTGTGCTGTTGTTGATAGCAACTAAGAAAGCTCTGATGTTTTCTGGTTGATTTAAAGCTGATGTTAACTTTTAAAAATCGTTAGACGAGACATAGGACGATGGCCCAATTTCGGATGGATTGTTCAACATAAGGGACACTAAGTTATTTTAACGCTTTTACAGAACTTCTCGCTCAAATGTCGAATTGGGTATTGCCTGTTGAATCAGGAAAATCATGATTCTGAATATCGTTACTCAGGTTTGAGTCAATTTTTTTCCAGTTTCGCACTAAAAATCCCGGCTTTTTCCGACCAATTTAGCTGAGTTAATCTTAAAATTTGATATTGATTTCAAGACACGAATAATTGAAGAATGTTGAGGTTTCATACTCGTTTCGGTTGTTCAAAATCTTGCTTTGATCAGGGAAACAGATTTCAGATGAATAAAAAATCAAACATTTCTCGCGGACAATCTATCTGAAACCGTACCCAAGTAATCTTTTGTTTTGAACCATTTTTTCGTATGTATTATCACAACTGTCAGTTTATTTGCGTCCTATCGAGCAAAATTAATTGAAGTATTGATGGAAGATGCAACAATTGAGATGCTCTGTCAACCGAAAGGTAATTGCAATTTAATACGGCTTGACAATATATCAGTTAACCCGGCACTACCGTAGACAAAGGCGACGACGACCGCAACGAGACAGTATCGGTACAAGCGTTGACGTCCCTAATGGATGATTGTTCATTTCTGTTGCACCCACAAAAAGGATAGAATACTTCAAATACATTCCCGCTTTCGCCATTCAGTTTCTTTATTGTCTACTGCTACTGGTACAGTCGTATGATATCGGTGTCGTCGTGCAGGCATCCGTTCCTAGCTGGTTCATAATTGGGACAACAATGTGCAACTCATTTCGCTAAAATGTTCCATTCTACTGCTCGGTATTTATTACAAGCTCTTTCTCTGCTCACCCATTTGATAGACTACCTACCGGCGAATGCTTGTTTACAAGAATTGTGCACGTAAAATTGGAGCAATTTGCCTTTGTAATTAGTTGACTAAACAACTCAATTTATTCTACGATGCGTTCTGATGCGTTTCCTGGCACTCGGTCCGTTGCAGTAACAAGATTCCCTATAATCAATTTAACAAGAACTGTTCTTCTTCGGTCAAGGCATTTTTGCACTTGCCGGTGTATGATGCTTTAAAAGAATGTATGGATGCGTACAACCCTCACGAACCGAACAACCGTAACTACAGCATTGTTCCTAACTTTGTTAATTCCAATGGCCGATGATAATGTTATTAAGAATATATACTAAAATGTCGAATGACAGAAGGTCGAATGACAAAACGTCGATGAACGAAAGGTCGAACGAAAAAAAGGCCGAATGCGTCAAATGGTCGAATACGACAAAAAGTCGAAATAACAAAACGTCGAATATAACGAAAGATCGCATGTAAAGACTGTCCCAGAAATTATGGACGCAACCAAAAACTGCCATTTCGCAATGGTTCAGAATGTGTCAATTTTTATGGCCGCGTACTGTTGTTTACACTCTTCTCTAACCACTTGTGCAATTGTTTATTCGTTTTCATTAGTTTGTTTCGAAATGCGTGGACTTTCAGCAGAACAACGTCGAAAAATTGTGTACAAATGGTGCACAGAACGCGGACTGTCACTGAGAAAGATAGCAGAAATGGAAGGAGTAAGCGAAAAAGCCGTGCGAAATGCAATCAGAAAGTTCGGATAACACCTTTGAGGATAAAATGAAAACGGCTCGAAAAAAGGTCCTGCTAACCCTGAGTTGGATAAACGTATACTGACGGCGTTCGAGCAAAAGAAAGAGGTTTCAGTTCGGTATGTGGCCAAAAAGGTGGGCACTTCGAAGTCAAATGTTCTTCCTGCTAAAGAACGTTTGAATCTTCGAACTTATAAGAAGCAGAAACAACCAAAACGTAGTCCGAAACAAGAAGCATCGATCAGGCCGAGGGTTCGAAAGCTGTACAATACGATTCTTGCCTGGAATTTGAACTGTATAATCATGGACGACGAAAGCTACGTGAAACTCGATTACAAATCCACATCGCCGGAACCACAATATTATACGGTGCGAGAAGGGCAAGTGTTAAACCAGTTCGAGACATCGATTGAAGTCGAAAAATTTGGTAAGAAAGCTATGGTCTGGCAAGCAATTTGAAGCTGCGGTAAGATTTCGAAACCCTTCATCACAACTGCTTCAATGAAAAGCGAAGTATACACCAAGAAATGTTTACAAAAACGACTTCTACCCATGATTCGAAGCCACAAGGATCCTGTTGTCTTCTGGCCCGATCTTGCTTCTTGCCACTACTCGAAATCAACGGTAGAATGGAATACTACCAAAAATGTCACTTTCGTCCCAAAAGACTTGAATCCACCAAATTGCCCACAACTTCAACCAATTGAGGAATTTTGGCCATTAACGAAGGCACATCTTAGAAAACATGTCTCGGCAGCCGAAACCATTCAACAGTTCGAAAAAGATTGGAAAAAAGTGTCAAAACTTGTCGCCAAGAAGTCTGTACGGAATTTAATGAGGAACGATCGCAAGAAGGTGCGCCAGCTAGTCTACAATGGCTAAGTAGCAAATGTTGAGAATAATATTCTATTGGTGTAGTCTAATATTATCAGTATATCGAATAAAATTTGAATATCTAGCACTTGTGAATTATTTACAGCGAAATCAAAGTGCGTCCATACTTTATGGGACAGTCTTTAACACATAGTCGGATAACCATAAGGTCGAATACGCCATAAAGTCGAAAGAGACAAAGGGGACGAATATAACAGAAAATAGAATACAACAATAAGTCAAATACAATGTAAGGGTGAATTCTGGGTGTGTTGAATGGGATATATGCAAAGTGTTTATTCCCAAATTATACATTGTTGTTAGTAATCACTATCACTTTACGTAATTGCACTTCATAATTATTTGTTGAAATGAGCAGTGCCAATCTTTAATTGCTAAAGCATAAATCGCTGTAGGAAAACTACTTTGGAATTATTCATTTTTCGTGCTGCGTAACTGAACGTCGAAATGGCAGTTTGGAAACTTATGAAATATTATTAACAAATAAAGGTAAACCGAAACTGTCATCCGATGGATTCATTTACCACTTATATAAACAGGTGTATACGGATCTATAATCTGCGAAAAAAGGGAATTGCGCACAAAATTTGTCTGCGTACCATTTGCCTAACATGATGTCCATTGGTCATTCGAAGCTAAGAGAGTCACTGAAACGACGTTGTGAAATGTACTAGTCACTGACACTAGATTTAAATAGACAAGATTTTTAGATATTCTGAAATATTACTATGCGTGATATAACACATGGATCAATAAGTCCCGAGACTAACAATGGAAACAACATTTTTTTTGCAAATTTTTTTTTTATTCATCCACACAATCACCTTTTAGAATGATACAATGGTTCCAACGTTTTTCCAATTTTTCAATATCATGTTTATAAAAAATTTATCTTTCGCTTTAAAATAAGCTTCAGTTTCAGCGATGACCTCCTCATTTGAGCCAAATCTTTTTCCCTGGAGCATTTTTTTAAGATCAGCAAAGAGCCAGTAGTCACTGGGGGCTAAATCTGGCGAGTATGGGGGGTGGAGAAGCAGATCAAAGCCCAATTCGTTCAATTTCGCCATTGTTTTCATCGACTTGTGGCAGGGTGCATTTTGTTCCATCGAAAGCAATCGCGGCACCCACTTGGAAAAAACCTTCTTCATGCTCAATTTTAAAGTAGGATAGTAAATACACTTCCATATGATGTCTGTGTCATCTCAGCAATCTCACGGAGCTTCACTTTACGATCTTTCATTATAATTTTTGTCACTTCACTCACATTTTCCGGTGTAACGGCTTCGACAGGTCTACCCGAGCGTTCCGCGTCATTTGTGTCGGTACGACCACGTTTAAACTCGGCGAACCACCGACAAATCGTTGCTTTTGATGGACAAGAGTCCGGATAACATTTTTCAATCCATTGTTTCGCTTGCACGGTGTTTTTACCCATTAAAAACAATGTTTTATCAAAACACGAAACTCGGTTTTTTCCATTTTTTAAACAAACTACAAAACGACTTTACTCCAACCTCGATAACTCAGCTGTTTCAGAAACGTATATGTCAAAGAGCCCGAAGATTCGTCGGTTCCAGGGTTGTTACGAAAAATTTCAAAATCAAAACGCGCGAAATCCGCCCGAAGTCGAAAACTAAAACGCGCGAAATCCGCGGAAGTTGAAAACTAAAACGCGCGATATTCAAGTGAAGCGTTAGACAACTATTTTTATGCAGGTGATACTTTACGCAGTACTTGAAAATTCACTTAAATATAATTTAAAAATCTGCATAAGTTTGTCATATGAACACAATAAATAAGTCCGCATACAGCACTTCACTTCGAGAAACCCCATGAAAACGATTTCTTTTTTATTCTCCATCTTTTAATGCTTTAGTTAAGGAGCAAGACTTCTTGCAAGCGTATAAGTAATGTCAACAATAAGTGCGTAAAAACATATTTCGGCGCTTCTTTTACTGATTTTATACAATAAATCTTCCATTTGGCTGAAAAATAAACCAATCAGTTCATTCTGATTCAAATTGCAATTCAAGAAAAGTGTCTTAGTCTAGAACTCTTCGGTTTTCCTTAAAACTGCTCGAGAAAAATTATCTCAGTTTCAGCTTACTTCCACTGACAAATTTGATTAGCAAGAAACACATTCCTATATGGACTTCCTCTTGCAGAATTTTTTTTCGTGGCTTCTATAAGTAAACCCGTACAATAGGAATATTTAATTTAACATGCGAAAGGCAATGGAAATGGCATGTTGTCGTAAATATATTTATTTTTCCGGAAAACTACTTGTGTAACAGAAAATATTTAGTTTTGCTTATTTTGTGTAGCGCAAACTAATACAAATGCTTTGAAGCAGTGTTGCCAACTTTTTGTATTAGGGAAATAAAATATACATTCATAAAATGTAAACAATTTTCCATCAAACGTTGGTGAAAAATTATACAAAACTGATATTTCATACAAAATGTCAGGCTTAACATTCATTTGAGAATAAATTATTTTTAAAACAGATTGTTTGAAACTCAATCCTGCAAGTCACTTTAATACACTCGTTGCACTGCATATATCAATATATGACATACGTACTGAATAAAATGTGCGTAAAACACAAATTACCAACACAAGTTAACTTGGTTTACTGTTGATCCTTAATTAACACTCTCTGATGTACGGAAAATGTTACAGTAAAAATAAAAATGCTTACACTTGTGATTTTGAAAGAAGTGAAACAGATTTCATTGAAGATATTTTTTTTGCTTCGACATCTTTTATTATTTTATTTGGATCAGGGAAAAGTCCACTGGAATTAGTTTCTGTCAAACTTGTTCTCCAGCAGGCATAAAACCTCCTCATCTTTTGCATCAATAGATCAAAATCATCCAAATGATACATTTCTTTAAATCTAGTGCTTCTATAGTAACTAAATGTAATGAGACAGTAACATAAGGAACGATTTTTTGATAACATTAAGTGAAAAATGAAAGTCGAAAGAATTGAAACTTTTGTTAAATATGCGGCACATGCAAGAAATGAGCTCGTTATATCCATAATTAGTTCTAACATAGGAAATCCGAAGAAAAAAATAGGAAAACTACGACGTCGAATGTCAAATTGTAACAATTGAAAGCTCTATGTGCTCTTTAAAATTTAACTTGGTTTCCAGAACACCCAGGTCCTTAACAGACGATGCGCGTTCGAAAACAGTTCGTGGTATGTTATAGTCGAACTTGAATACAGACTTTTTGCTACAAAAAGAGACGACGGAGCATTTAGTGGTATTTAAACTATTTTGAAATATGAAATACGAAAGTCATCGGCGAACGATAGTTTCATACACATGATCGAAAAATTTAGATCGTTGAGATACAATAAAATTATGAACGGTCCAAGGTGACTTCCTTAAGGAACTCCAGATGTAACAGCACATGATAAGGTTGTACAGGCTCCTATTTTCATTATCATTCCATTACCAGTTAGATATGATCGAAGCCAATTAAAAAATGATCCGTTTAATCCCAGTCTACTTAATTGATGATTGATTTCGTCGAACGCAGCAGGGGAAGTTGAAAGCTTTGGCACAGATCCAAGCTGAGTCTCTGATATGTAGTCAGAGCAACTATGTGTTATAAAATCCAGAACTATAATTTCAAACAGCTTCGATACAGCGCACAAAGCAACAATTCCAAGGTAGTTGGATACTATACCCTTGTTCACATAGGATTTCTTCCATATTTCAGGAAAAATTCCAGAACGCAAAGAACAATTGAAAATGTTGGATAGTGGAACCAACAAACTATTAGAACACTTTCTTATCACTACGGATGGAATCCCAGATCTTCTTCTTTTCTTTTATTGTCAGACTTCGCTTCGTAAACATGTGTAAATTTTGCTTTAAGAATGCGATTTTTTTCATACACAAAATTTGTTACCATATTATTGAAGAATCGCATTCCATTTATTACGTTCTTTGTATTATTGAATGTATTATCACTGAGACGATATCTTCCATCTGACATCAATATTCTTGAGTGCAACATGTTGAAAACATTGGCTAGAACCGCCTTCTAGTAAATTTTGAAAAGGTAACAATCAATAGTTTGTCAAAAGTATTTCCGGATGTTTTTTTCATCTTACAATTTTTGTTCAAAAGAGCACAGTGCACTGGATTTCGCTTACTGTACATAGAGAACAAAGATGTTCATATGACATTTAAGACTTTTGTACCACAAGAAAACGTACCAAAAGCATTACAAATCAAGAAATGTGATGAAAAATTGTTTTCGGCAATCATAAAAAAGCTCAGAGCTGGAAAGTGAAGTATTTGAAATAAGTTTGTGGAATGTGCAACAAAATGTTATAAAGAGCCTCGAACCACTAATCTAAAAGATTAGAAAACAGGTGAAAAAATATGACAAGTTATTTAAAATTGTGGAAAAGTTTGCAAAAATAGACAACATTTCTGATTACATTACGGGTGTTGCATTAATATTAGAAGACTACCCGATCAGATGCACATAACAAAATCATAACACAAGTATATCAACAGTTGATATGTATACCAATTTGTGTTATTTTGAGATATTTAACAAATGAAAACAGTTGAAGGTTAAAACTTATGATAACAATATAATAACAAAATCAGTTATGATGTTCTGAAAACAAACTATGTTTAAGTAAACCGGGTAAACGAGTGGATCACAGGTTCGTATGCAAGAGGTTCCTCGCCCTCGTGTATGCGGCTCCGCCGCATAAGCATGTTTCACTATTTCCTTTTTATATTTCTACTACAGAATTTCTCACCATTCACCATTTTGTTATATTCGCCCTTTCGTTGGATACAACCTTTAGCCACTAAAGGTTGTATCAAACGAAAGGGAACCAATTCGACCTTCTGTCATATTCGACGTTTTGTTGTATTCGATGTTTTGGTATCTCGACTATCTGGTACTTCTACTTTTTGTTATATTCGACCTTCTGTCGCAGTCGACCTTTTGTTACATTCGACGTTTTGTGACGTTCGATATTTTGTCATTCGACTATTTGTCGTTCGACGTTTTGTCATTAGACCTATTGCCTTCCGACGTTTTAGTATAAAACCGTTATTAACATTGTTTTCTATTGTCAAAATTCCAATACTTGGGATTTCGACCAACATTCCACCCTTAGAAAACGAAAAACTCACATATAAAATTTGACTCTAATCAAAGTTAAGATTTTCTCCTGAAATCTTATTAGAAAAAATGTCATTCCGCTATTCGAACACTTAAACTATTCCATAAGGTAAAAATGACAAGTCTAGATAGAATTTACTATCACAAAAACCGTACCGACCAATTGTTCAGATTGCATTTTAATAAGAGAACAGATTCCGTTCCCCTCGTTGAAATGTCACCAGTGGTAGTAACTGGTATAGTTCTTTATCGATGAAACGAAATGGTATGCATGTAATCATGTAAAATTTACATAATTGCTTCAAATTTTCACTCATTCAATCAGTTTCCAAGTGCAACAAGAATGTAAACCCAAAATGTCTCAGCACCGATTCGAAATCTGCTAAATTTCAGAGCATAAAATAATCTGGTTCCAAAGCAGGGAAAACTTCTTCCGAATGGTGTTGAGTAACGAGCAACCAATCGCACGTATACCAGCGGAACACCATCACCGATGCTTAATAGATAATCTATTGCGATGGCTTTTCCGATGTACCTTTTCTTTTTCTCTCGGAGGCCCAACTGAAAACAGCAAAAAATGTTCGTACTGTAGTTGACGATAATCAGGAAGAGAGCAGGTTGGTAAACGCAAAAAGCATAAAATAGGTTGGGAATAACCCTATAACATAAAGATTATCTTATTATCAGGTTGTTAGTTGCTGTTCCGTTCTTGTTTCTTCATTCCCTGGTTCTGTCAGGTAATGCTTACACTACTTCTCACTGTCCTGGTCCTGGGACTTCTACCAACTAATAATACCAACCAAGAGAGAGAGAGAGAGAATTTGCTTTCCAACTTGGGGCACGAGGCGATTCAAGCGCGTAGATGTAGTTCGTAATCTGATTAGGATTCGCTTGTGCAGAGGGGGTAAGGACACCATCAGGGCAATCAGTGTACAGAAACCAAAGCTGTCTTTTTGCATCCCACTCAATTTGGACAAATAGCGTTTATTTGAAACGGAACATAGGCAATAATGTCATCAATGAATTTGCCATAGTTTTTCATTGCGTTGCTATGAAAATAAGCATAGGTATCGACATGATTGCAAGTTAGTTCTTTACAGACTAAATTCCAGTGAAAACATTTGATTAATTTGGCTACAACAAAACACCGCAATATAGAAATTTTGAAACTTTAGAAACACAACACTTGGGTCTAAGGAATCCCAACTGAATGAGAAAAACACTACGATTAACCTCCTCCGGTGGTAGCACATCAAACAAGGAAGTAAGCCATGTGACGACATCTGGCCGAGATCATTCAACCCAGAATTGATTCACTGTTTGTTTGTCGTAAAATATGAAGATGCATCTTCGTACTGATGGCTAAGAGCTTAAATAAGTGTCAAATGAATGACAAAATACCTCTTCTTAATCCACCTAGTGGTGTAATGATGCCTTTCTATTGACATTCGAACAGTCCCAATAAAACATATATAGTTAATTTTTGACACAAATTTGGGCTGATTTTTGAAACAAACTCATTCAGTTTGCTTCGGGCAGAGCTCACAAAAGCATGCTTCAGTGCTTACATCCCATATTCGGAAACATTCCTCAAACCAAAAGTATCATCAATAATACATTTGAACTTTATTATTGGCTATTGTGCAGCTAAAAACAGGCGGGTGTGTAATATCACTGACATAACTAAAGGACGTGAATACGTAAAACTTCTCTCACACTTCCGAATATTATCTAATCGTTCAGTATAAATGTTGCAACTTTTACTGCTTCGCTTCCAGAACTGTAACAGACCATACAATTAAATAATACGGAACAAATGAGAGTAAAGTTTAATTTTAATCAAAAACCAGTAAACCAGTTTTAATCCACCTACACAGATAAAAATATTTTGTGAATTTACATTTATTTCCGTGTACTTATTTGAAGCAGGCAATTGAATGGAAAATTATATTACAAAACTAAGCGGTTTGTGAATATATAGTCTTGTTTAATGAAAAACTAAAAGAATCTTAATGTACACGGAAAGAAATCTGTTACTGCTGTTATGATTAGAAAATCATGAAACCAATCATTTTAACTTATCATGAAATCATGAGCAATAACTCTTCTCCCATGAAAATTAATCATGGTTCGAAAATGCGTTACTTGAAGAATGCATTTCTTTCAAAGCTCGTAACTCTAATTTTCTACCCGTATATCACTTTGAACCCTCTGCCTCAAGTGATGTGATAAATTGCTTAATAGATTAATAGTGAAGCAAAAAGCAGACATTGAAAAGCAAGACCTACTGATAATGTTTACTTGATCCTGAAGCATGTTATTTAATAATCGTGTTGTTCTATCCACCGGCTGATAGAGAATTAAACAAAACATAAAAATCAAGACAATGAACCGAAAATTGACATCATAAGAGACTAAGCACGGCAACGCTTTTCATTTGACAAACATCAATGTTACATTTTGTTCGAATGTATTCTTACACATTTGATGTGATCGTTGTTTCTAGAATAATATTCCGAGAGCTAGCGTTTAATTCGATTGTGAATTTGGCACACCATCTAACGAAAATCAGAAAAATATTTTGTTCAACCACTTTGATTAATTTGTTTCATAGATATAACAACACAAGCTGTATTGATGCGCCTAAATATTATGAATAAGACGATTTTTTCCAAGAATTCGACATAGAGTTTCTTTTTAAGAGGTTTGGTTCAGTCGTGTTTTTTTATGCAGCTCGTTTAAGTGTTTAAATTCTGAAACACAAAATCAAAACTGAAGTAATGGACGCAAGTAAACACGTTATCTCTTGCGTTGTCGTTTTTCAAAAACGGAATATTTTATTTTAAAAGAACTTCGTCGTGCTTTTCACTGAATTTATATTCCAAAAATGACCATCGTTGCAAAAATCACACATAACGCCTGAATTTATGTTGCAAAAATTACCATCGTAGCAGAAACACGCCTGAAGTTATACCCAACAACTTCAAGTGCGTTACGTTTAAATTTCTTCGAAATCAGTCCGAATGGATCATGATCCGAGAAATTTTAATCATGATGTATTATCATAACATGAAAATATATTATTTTCCCCATATCATGATTCGTTTTGCTCATTTCAAGAATCGGAATTTTGCCCGTGTGATTTTACATCAATCATGGTTTTAAATAAGACTTTCATTTCAACTGATGTGCCGTAGTGATGCTCTTCTCATATCACTCATATTCTCCATTTAATAATGTGGTATTCTTCGAAATAATTTTCTTTGCTTCTTGGAAGAAAATTTAAAAAAAATGTTTGTGCATCAACTACTACATTCAACAAATATAATAGTTTCACTATTCCCGGTGTTTGTGGAATCGGAAATCAAGATAGTTGGAAACAGTTTATTTGGTCTTCTACTGACAATGACTACCGATTGAAATAGTTTAGACACCAGTTTAGATTTTTTTGCGTTTTCTGCTTGAAGTTAAGTGTGCTTCGAGCGACGGTATACGATTTTTAACTTTCTGCACCCTGCAATTCCGAAACTGGAAGTCGGATTCGAATGAAAAAGTTTTGTAAGAGAACATATGACCGTTGATTTGAACCTTAGTTTGTGGAAATCGATCACGCCACATCAAAGGAAAGTGACTAAGTAGTTTCAAATTGAATTTTTTTTCACACTTTAATTCCGGAACTGGAAGTCGGATTCAAATAAAATTCAGGAACTTTGCATGGGACTACAGTACCTTTCATTTGAATCTAAGTTTTCCAAAATCGGTTCAGTTATTTCTGGTAAAATTGAGTGCACAAAAATGTTACATACATACATAAACACACACATACAGTACTCGATGAACTAAGCCTCGATTAAAAAGTCGGTTATTACAGCGATTGCAGATTCTTTCTATACGAGCAAGGCAACAATACAACAAACAATATTATATGCTCAGTTGAGGAAAACTTCGCATTATCCTTTCGGAATAATCTAATGGTTCTAAAAAGAACCGATTTGTGAAATTGATACGATGTTTACAACTGTTGAGTACCATTTATTTATCTACACCAGAATCATAACTCTGAACCAGGATTCAGAAACTGAAACTTAATTCTAGAACAAAATCCCAAACATATAACAGGCTCAGAATTCAGTTGCAAAATTCGGACTCGGAATCCAGCTCAAGAATTCAGATCATGAATTTAGTTCTAGAATTATGAGGCTGAACTCATTTTCTAGAACTGAATTCTGAACTTAAATTGCGAACCTTAGTGAAGGAACTGAAATCTAGTTCCAGAATCTGAGTTTCGAATTTAGTTCTAGAATACAGATTCTGGAAATGAGTTCCAAAAGGAATTAGGTTCTGGAACTGAATTCAGGAAATGAATTCTGATTCAGAAGTCAGTTCCAAAATTAAGGTTCGGAGTTCAGATCTAAAATTTTGAAAAGGCACCTAATAGTGAAGCATTCACACAAAAAATATGATGAACATCATTTAGGGGTTAGCCAAATTTTTGTGCTAGGGCGCATAACCGTTTTTATTATTTTTTCGTTTCGTCTTTGACTCATCAGTGCAGAGCAGTTCAAATTGAACTGCTTAGTACTAAACTCGGCAGTTCAATTTGAACCGCTAAGCAGACGTAAAGTTTATGCTATTTACAGAACACTCTTTGTTTAGCAACGGAGTGCAATGTCTTTTCTGACGTGCCGAACGAAAACGTGTTTTCGACTATTTCTGGCCCTGCTATCTAACAGATCGGCTGAAAAGTTCGTATCGTTTCTATGAGAGGACGCCACTAGAATTAAATCCATACCATTTTCAGTTAGTACCAACCTTCAAAAGATACGTGTATAAATTTGACAGCTGTCTGATTATTAGTTTGTGAGATATTGCATTTTGAGTGAAGCTACTTTTGTTATTGTGAAAAAAAATGGAAAAAAAGGAATTTCGTGTGTTGATGAAACACTACTTTTTGATGAAAAAAAGTGCCGCCGATACCAAAAAATGGCTTGATGAGTGTTATCCAGACTCTGCACCGGGCGAAGCAACAATTCGTAAGTGGTTTGCAAAATTTCGTACTGGTCATATGAGCACCGAAGACGATGAACGCAGTGGACGTCCAAAAGAGGCTGTTACCGATGAAAACGTGAAAAAATCCACAAAATGATTTTCAATGACCGTAAAGTGAAGTTGATCGAGATAGCTGACGCCCTAAAGATATCAAAGGAACGTGTTGAACATATTATTCACGAATATTTGGATATGAGAAAGCTTTGTGCAAAATGGGTGCCGCGTGAGCTCACAATCGATCAAAAACAACAACGAATTGATGATTCTGAGCAGTGTTTGGAGCTGTTATATCGAAATAAAACCGATTTTTTTTCGTCGATATATAACAATGGACGAAACATGGCTCCATCACTTCACTCCGGAGTCCAATCGACAGTCAGCTGAGTGGACTGCACGCGATGAACCGAACCCAAAGCGTGGAAAGACTCAACAATCGGCCGGTAAGGTTATGGCGTCTGTATTTTGGGATTCGCATGGTATAATTTTCATCGACTACCTTGAAAAGGGAAAAACCATCAACAGTGACTATTATATAGCGTCATTAGAGCGTGTCACAAGTCGATGAAAACCATGCTGGAATTGAACGAATTGGGCTTCGAATTGCTCCCTCATCCACCGTATTCTCCAGATTTGGCCCCCAGTGACTTTTTCCTGTTCTCAGACCTCAAGAGAATGCTCGCTGGTAAAAAATTTAGAAGCAATGAAGAGGTAATCGCTGAGACTGAGGCCTATTTTGATGCAAAGGACAAATCGTACTACAAAAATGGTATGGAAAAGTTGGAAGATCGCTATAATCGCTGTATCGCCTCTGATGGCAATTATGTTGAATAATAAAAACGAATTTTGGCAAAAAAATGTGTGTTTCTATTAAACGATACGAACTTTTCAGCCGAACTGTTATTGCTATTTAGTCAATATAGGATAGGTACATCCGTCATGTCATCCCATTTTTAAATTTTGTTCCTCAATAGGGTTCTAAATGCTAACAGGGTGGCAAGTGAATTGCCGATTTTAACTCCCCAGGTTTTTCCGGAGTTTTCCGGTTTGCGAGATAAACATTCCCGGTTGTTGGAATAGCCTCTGTTTTGTTTTTGCCTTTCTCCTATAGAAAGGCTATACAATCACTGTGAAAACCGACTTTTGAACCGACGTCCGGAGGGCCGAATGTCATATACCATTCGACTCAGCTCAACGAACTGAGCAAATGTCTGTGTGTGTATGTATGTATGTATGTGGATATGTGACAAATAATGTCACTCGATTTTCTCAGAGATGGCTGAACCGATTTTCACAAACTTAGATTCAAATGAAAGGTCTTACGGGCGCATAGATCGCTATTGAATTTTATCCCGATCCGACTTCCGGTTCCGGAATTACAGGAATTACCAAAAAATTAAAAAAAAATTATCACTCACTTTTCTCTGAGCTGGCGAGACCGATTTTCACAAACTTAGATTTAAACGAAAGGTCTTATGGTCCCATAGATCGCTATTGAATTTTATTCCGATTCGACTTCCGGTTCCGGAATTACAAGGCAATATGTGCAAATCTATGAGAAAATGCGCAATCGATTTGCTCGGAAATTTCTTAACCGATTTTTACAAACTAAGATGCAAATAAAAGGTCTTGAAATTGTTTAAAAAGTCTCCAAGAAGATGATCCAGATCCGATTACTGGTTCCGGAATTACATTGCGATTAGATTTCAATTTCATGCGTATTTTTTCACAAGCGATGGCAAAACGAGGTGCACATTTTTGTAAATTTTACTGGTAAATTCATCTAGTTGGCAGCCTTGTTAGTTGGTGGATATATACATCTACTTTGGGGCTACTAGTGCCCGGTTTCTGCTTCCGAACGCACCGGTAATAGTGAAGAAAAGCTCCAAAACCGGAACTCACTTCGATTTCACACAGTGTGCTTTGTTCAATTTTGTATAGCGTGCAGGGTTGCCACATTTAAATCTATATTAACTTGACATAGCTGTTTACAAATCGAAAAGGTGATGGTAGTTTTTGATTTTATTTAAGTTTGAAAAAAATCTTGTCAGAACATAAGTAATATAAGAAAGGCATAATTACACCACTAGGTGCATTAAAACAGGTTTTTTTTAAATATTCCTTTAATTCAAGCTTTAAACAGATATCCCATGTGTAAAAAAAAACATTGTAATAGGTCCGCTAATTGATTGAAATACTCTTCGGACATCTCTATGTATAAATTGAGGTTTCTATGCTCAGTGAAAAATGAAAGGCGAAGTGAATAATAGGTGGCCAATACGTTTCCTGATGAAAACAAAACCATATGTAAGAGCGATTCACACGGGGCATCAGGCGACTACCACCGGCATGGAACAGTTACGGAACAACAACATTAATTGTAAGCAATTCTTATGGAGGCACACAACGTCAAGTTCACGGAACATTTTGACGTCCAGCATGTGAGTAATATCCGGCTAAAAAAAGTTATTAAATTAATCTTGACGTCGACCGAAGTTGATTGACCTTCTGAATCGTGTTTAGTACTGCCGTTTCCTGGTGAAAACAAACCAATCTCATTTGCATTTGTGGCTGTAAGTGAGCTGTCAGAAAGCCGAATAGGATATATTCTTTATTACTATTTCATGTAAGAAAAGCATAAAGCCTTTTTCCAGTAATATAGGAGTTTTGGTTACACGTAACCGATTTCTTCCGAGCGCACAATGTGAACCTTGAAATTGTTTTGGAAAATTCGGTTGATAACGACAAAACAACCACAAATTACTTTAATCATTACATGATTGAAGTTAGGAGTCTCAGTTTAAAAAACTCAAACTAATTTTAAATCTCCTATCATCAACATCATCAACCTTCGTCAACATCAATATCAACATTCTTGTGATCCTACTATATACTACCTTCAAAAGAAAATAAAACATAGATTCACTGAACAAATCAAACCATAGTCTAAACCTTTCTAAGGTTTTTCACAAATCTTCAGAAACCAGTTTCCGCTCTCAAAGAAGGAAATCGAATACTCTCTAACAAACTATTCCTTCCTGTGGCGCATGTAGTATGCAGAAGATTCTTCTAGTATCAACGTGCATTGAACTAACAATGCTACCTCTTTCAATTATTGCAATCTGTGGCGTCAGTATTGCCCAGCATGCAAGGACCAAAACGGTTTACACAAAGCGAAACAATGGGTTGATACCAAACATGTTGCTTCAAAAGGATCCGAATAGATCCTGATCAATAACAGAAAAAAAACACAGGCGGGCTTCAATTCTAATGCTAATTTATATTTCAGGAATTGTTCACCAACGCGATTTGACAATTTTAACAAACCTGTCAACCTCAAACCAGTATTTGGTATCTATCTGCTAGTGCAGATTAATGCGGTAAATAAATTCAAGTGTTTATTAGGTTGATAATTTCCGGGAAGCAGAAACTCACAGTTGCGTCTTTTAGTTAGTGAGCTGAGCAACGAATGAAAAAGGATGACACTCAAACCAAGTCTGCTGGTGTCTTCTAATCCGACTGCCTCAAGAACAATCATTGTGCATCGAAATATAAGATTATCTGATGAATAACATGACAAAACGTGTTATACATGCTTTCCTCTAACTGTTAACAATCTGAAACGGGCAATATAACTCTGAGTCGACAATGCTCACGCGGCACAAGCGACAGGAGACTATTGGAATTCGATTGGGCTGACACCATTATCATATTTCCCGTTCCGTTTTGCACGTTTTTCCCCACAATGGGAGCTAAACAAAGATAAAACATAACTAGGAAGTTGTATAATAGTTTTGATATAACACAAATTTCCGTAGCAAGAAAATTGAAATACTATGCTGATGTCGCTTGTCACGAAACTTATTGTTTGGCATTTCCTTTGTTATAAAACCCGGCATCGTTCGTTGGCTTCTTTTGAAAAAGGGAAATTACATCATTCTATCGTGCTTGACTCTTTTTGAAGAATACTATTTTCTAGTTGGGATTTTGTTGATAAGGATGTTGTTTGGTTTTGTGAGAAATACATGGAAGATTCAGTACCTAGAAAATGCCATATGAATAGAAAATGATTTACAATAACATTAACATTAGAACCGGATATCGGACACCAATGTGACCAATAGGTCATTGATCGGTCATGAAACGTTAGGACTCGGAAACATAAATGATATAATGTCAGATTTGTTCAACTCAGCACTTTTTTCGCGTAGTGGCTCAAATGGGTTTTTTAACCAACCCTATCAACCGATATCTATAGCCGAACCGAATGATTCATTCACCGATAGAATATTTTAAGGTTATGTTTTTGTGAAAGCCTAGATCATAAACTAAACCTTGGCGAAGTGCTCATTTGGATTCACCTGTGTCTCATATTAGATTCTCTTTATCTTGCGTATCGCAAAAAAAAATCACATAAACAAAAGCATTGTTTTTTTTTGCGATGACTGAGCGAAAACATATATTGGAGAAGCCAAATGAATGAAAAACTAACAGAAAAGATGATTTTTTGGAAAAAGATACGCCCAGAGACAGGACTCGAACCTGCGTTCTTATGCATTCCGTGCATACGCGCTACTCGTTACTCTGAACCTTGTTCTAGACACTCTAAAACGCCAGTCAGTCTATAGCAAGATTCAGAGTGGCGAAATGGTAGCGCGTATGCACGGAATGCATAAGAACGCAGGTTCGAGTCTTGTTTCTGAGCGTATCTTTTTCCAAAAAATCATCTTTTCTGTTAGTTTTTCATTCATTTGGCTTCTCCAATATATGTTTTCGCTCAGTCATTGCAAAAACTGAACTTAGTTTATGGTGGCTTTACGTCAAACCAACTAAAACTAATAAATCGTTAAAAACCGCATAACTTTGAAAATTTGCATAAACATTCACATAACAAAATTGCATGAAAAGAGAATTGTTTCCTGGTTACAGAACTAATTGGCTCAAGTGGCATGTTCCATCTTTAGAGTTTTTCTTCACTACTTTCGATAGTTCCGGAACCGAAAACCGGGAAATAGTAGTGTCGAACTAACAATATCTGCAGCTAACTAGAAAATTTTATCCGTTAGTTTTAGGGAATCTGTTTACCATAAAAAAATAATCATGAAATAGAACATTTTCCACTTATCGCACTGTAATTCCGGAACCGGAAGTCAGATCGAAATAAAAATCCAGATGTTTTAAGGAATTTGAAAACCTTTTTTTTTAAATCCCAGTTTGTGAGAATCGGTTCAGCAATCTACGAGAAAATTGAGTGCAATTTGTTTTATAAGTTTGCACATATTACTCTTAACTCCTGAAACGGGAGTCGAATCTAGATGAAATTCAATAGAACACTATGGGACCAAAACACCTTTCATTTGAATTCTGAGTTCGATTCAGTCGAAAAGTCTCTATGCTAAATTTGAGCTAAATCGGATATGGGTATGTGGTGCCACCCGGTGGTTAAGCAACGAAAAACTTCCGATGGAAGCTTAGTCATAATTTCATCAGCAACATGCAGAAAAATATATCATCGTCAAGTGCGTTCAAGAAAGCATCTATAATAATATTCACATCAAACACTTTTTTGCGAACTTCCACTTTCGTTCGCAAATAGAGATTTCTGTACACGACAAGCACCACCGGTGATATCGATATCGATTTTGATGAATAGTATTGTATTTTCAATTTTCTGAATAGATTCTGGGATCTTTTTGATCGAGGATCGAGCGCTATCTAACATTTTGAAATATTCTCAAATGTCAATTTTCGGAAACTACTCCTTAAATTTATGTTTATGGTAATTTTTAGTTATCATATGGTAAATTTTGTAATGAGTTTCCGCAAACCGAAGTTAATTGGAAGATTTTAAACAATAATTTTGACATTCTCTCAACCAGCTAGTTGACGTACTCTGATTGACACGTTCAAACTTCAATAAATTTCATTTAATTTCTTGAATGTCTCTCTCTCTTTCAGTCGTAGACCAATTTCATGAATGTACTTATTTCAGCCCTGGTTGGTGGTTCAATGCATAGGACGCTGGTCTTACAAGCCAATTGTCGTATGTTCGAGCCCCGACATGGAAGAATTCTTAGTGTCAGTAGGATCCATAGTACTAGCCATGCAATGATTCTGTAGGCTAAGAATCGGCTGCGAAGTCTGTTGAAACAGAAAGGCCAAATTCCACAAAAGGAATGTAATGCCAAGACTTTACTTTACTTATTTCAAATAGCAAATACTCTTGCTATGCTCGTTTGGGTTGAAGGTTTTTGAAACTACTGGTTGTTTAATTCTAATTTAATTAATAATTCTGAACCTACTCTTTTATTACAGCCAAATACAAATAATATAATAATAAATAATAATAATAATAACAATAATAAATAATAATAATAATAATAATAATAATAATAATAATAATAATAATAATAATAATAATAATAATAATAATAATAATAATAATAATAATAATAATAATAATAATAATATTAATAATAATAATAATAATAATGATAACAATATGTCTCATATAAAAGGATCACTAACATTTGGTTCACCAAAATAAACAAGTTTACCTAGTCCACTCGGTTGTTTCGTTGTGACAGTTTAGAGGTGTTGAAAAATAAAGTGTCTGGCAATGCCACAAAATCGAAGCAAACCAGCTTCCATGGAACGAATCGAGTTATCATATTTTTAGGTTTTCAGTACACATTGTGGGTAGCTATTTGCGGGAAACAGTTTACGTCAACGAGAGTCTACGGAAACTACTATGGAGGAGAGATTTGGCATCACTGGAAGTGCCATGCGGTGTCCTGGTGCCGCTCTTAAAAAAGTATAATTTCAATGTGTTGTTTGATTCGTATAGTTAAACATTTGGTTGAAATAGTTATTTTGAGTGATAGTGCTGGTGTGGCAAGTGTGTGTTTAGTAGTGAGAGTGCTATTTTTTCAATAATATTGTTCCGCGAAACAAAAGATGCTCAAGCGGCGGATACTGTGAATTTGCCGCCCCAAAATTCAACGATGTTAACCTGTTAACCGATCGAAGCGCCGCCTGCATGTCATTGTCGTTGTTGTCGGATTTCTATGAAATATTGAAAGTTTACAAGTCGATCGTGTCATTCAGACTAAAGGTCTAGGGTTGGACTGCAGTGTTTTTAAGAAGTGTATCGAAAAGTAGTTAGCAACATTGATTATTGAATAAAAAAGCGTAAAAAAACATATTTTGACATCAGTTTTCGATATATTGTAGAAAAATTACATTTTTATGCATTCTTCATTAAATTCTTCACAGTTACTTTTGTGACTTTCCTGGTGGCAGCTGTCCAGTTTTTTTGAACTCCTGCATGTTTTCGGACACTGTACCTTCCTTCCGAAAGTGCCGCTTGATACATACCCAATACCTATCAATTTGGCGGAAAATCCGGGCAGTTCGGTGGGTGGATGTCCTTTTCCACAAATTGTACATTATTTTTTGACAACCACTGTAGAACGGAGTTGGTGTAGTGGACTGAAGCCAAATCCGGCCAGAAGAGAGAAGGAGCCTTATGCTTTCTGTACAGCGGCAGCATTCTCTTCTTCAAACATTCTTCCTCGTACACCTTGGCGTTGATTGTGCCCTTCGTGAAGAAAATCGACGACCGCAAACCACAGGTACAAATTGCTTGCCAGACCAACACTTTCTGCCCAAACTTTTCCATCGCCACCGTGGTGTCAGCGTCGTCCAGGTCCTGGTACACCGATTTCGTATAATATTGCGATCCGGGCAGCGCTCAGGAGTCTTCCTTGGCGTAGGTTTCGTCGTCGATCAGGATGCATCCGTCTTTATTCTGTAGAATCCGGTTATACAGTTTTTGCGCTCTTGTTTTGGCCTGAACTTGCTGTACCAGGCACTTTTTCGGCACCTTATGTTTCTTGTACGTTTTCAGGGAGTTCCGAACTTTGATCCGTTGAATCACCCTGATGCTGGTGTTGAACTGCTTGGCCAAATCCCGCGTCGACGCCGATGGGTTTTTCCTGATGTACTCAACCACTTTCAAATCCCGCCTGGGCTGGCTGGGACCCGTTTTCCTACCGGATCGGGGCAAATCCTTCATGGAAAGGGTCTTACCGAACTTCTCGATAATATTTTTGACACTTGTGTGGTGCACTTTCACCCGTTTTGCAATTTCGTTGTACGTGACACCGCTTTCTGAGCACCAAGAGTGCAGAATTTTCTTTCGCGTTTCCGGATCAATTCGGCTCATCATTGAAACAATAAACCGTACCGAAACCAATCGATTGCGCACCTGTTATTGACATGTAAACAAACATGTCACCGCAAAACACGCTGCAAAAAATTAAGCCATTTCAGAGTAATAACTGTTTGAATGTTGCTAACTACTTATCGATACACTCCTTATTTTATTCTTTCAGTGGTCGTGTTTCATCTGGAGAAAAGGGATTCTGGTGAGATCGTTCCTAGGAGATATTTTATATTTTCTTACTTAGATTTCTCCTGAATATCGGAAATCAAATTTGTTGAGATTATATTGTTTACCAAAACATATCCGGATCTCTTTCCCTCCCTACTAACAAAGCTCCTATCCCTTGATGCTCGTGGAGATACAGTGGTACCCGCGGTCTCTAGAAACAACGAGTATCGGACTAACATTCCTTCCTTTCTCTTAGTATCACAGCCTTTGGCCGTAGCCAGCGTCGTTATTGATCATTTAATAAAAAGTAGTGAAAATGATTTGCTTCTCCCAAGCTTCATTTTCTTTGTTCATTGTACATTTCCACTCATTCGGTCAATCACGAAGTGCAACTACGGGCGATCTATTTCAGCTCAGCTCAGATTGTGGGTAGCTATTTGCGGTACAAAATTGCAGCTCCAGCTTCCTATTTCGTGTCATAAGATTTGGCAAGTAATTTGAAATTATCGACATTAATGGATGTTCTCTTTTCACTTTCGAATTTTTCAGATGACGCAACAATATGCACAAATATCTCGTTAGAATGAGGATATCGACGCCGTGCATAAGCAGATCGCCAAAATGCAGCAATTGAAGTACACAAACAATGTTTTTCACTGTGTTAATTTTGAACGATTTTGTGTTAACTAAGCAGCATTTGCGGGAAGTTTTAGTTTTCTATTTTTAGCATTGAAGACAGGCCTCGCTCTGAACAAGTAAAAAAAATAAAAAACAAACAGTTGGAGGCATTACTTGATGAACATCCAAGTCAAACGCAAGAGTTTCTGTACGATTAAAATGAATGGAAATAATTCAAAAGCCAGGCAGTTGGGTACCTTATGAACTGAAACCGAGAGACATTGTAAGACGATTTTTCACTTACGAACAGCTGCTTCAAATGTAACAAAGAAAGGGTTTTTGTTACACCTAATCGTTTCTGGGGATGAAAAATGGACATTCTATGATAACCCCAAGAAGAAAAAATACTACGCTATGCCCGGTCAATTGTTTCCATCGACCTCAACATCAACACCAAAGCAGAATACTCGTGATTCGAAGGTCATGTGGTGCATCTGTTGGGACCAAAAGGGTGTTGTGTACTAGAGATGTTCGGGTAGGCATTTTTTTCCAATCCGTGTACTATGAGCTGCTACATCTAGGCAATACTATTACGGGTGATCGGTATAGGCTGCAATTGATGCGTTTGAGCCGTGCATTAAAAGATAAACGGCCGCAATACAAGCAAAGGCATGATAAAGTTATTCTCCTGAATGAAAACATTCGGGCTCATGTCGCAAAAGTGGTGAACAAATATTTGGAAACACTCAAGAGGGACATTTTGCCGCTCCCGCCGTATTGATTTTTCCGACGCTTTCCGATTTTATTTTATGGTTTATTTTTTTTTTTCGCAGAAATCGAAAATTGGTTTCAAACTTAAGTCACCTCCAAATACGAGACATTTTTTCGACATGGAACTCAAAAATTACCTGTGGTGGGAAAAAGTAGTAACTAGCGATGGGCGATACTTTGATTAATCTTTTAATTCGTTTTATTTAGAAATAAATTGATTTGTGACCGCAAACAAAACGGACCGAATTAATTTGTACTCCCAATAGAAAAATCTATCTATATTATTCTAGCTTATCAATGTCCTGATTTTCTCTTTGGCCTACATGACTGCGTTCTTCTTCAATCACTTTTATTCAGTTGTTCTGATTTTTTTTAATGGACACCCGGCCCGGTATAGTGAAGAGTAAGGCATTTTAATACCAAAAGCATTAAATGAATTAATTAACTGATTTCCATAATAATTAAATTATGAACCACAAAAACAAACTTGATAAAAATGGCTTAATGTGAAGGTTTTCGTCTGCATCGGAGTTTACATTACAATACAATAAGTAGCAGGACAAGGAATAGCACATGAAACGAGCGGCATCAGAGAAAACTAGGTTACTCATTAGAGATGGTGTTTATCAAACGCACAAACAAACTAGGGTGGGGAACGTTTTTCAAGTTGGGATATTTGATTCCCAATTAAAAAGCTTTGACTCAGCATGCTGCTTTACAATTCTAGAACAAAAACGTATCGCTTAGCATCACACATAAACCAAACTTCTGATAAGCCACTGATTTCAGTAAGGATGCAGTATACGATCTACGAAAAAAAACACAAACAATTTTATGAAAAGTGTTAATGTGTAAAAGATTTGATTGTTCAACAGAATGAGTACCTATTGGAAAGCTAGTTTCCACTTCGATTTACTGTGCATTAGGTTCTCTAATTTCATTACAAGACTCTGAAAAACATGACACATTTTTGCAGCGATACCGAGTTAATTCACAAGCTTCAGCTTAGACACTTTTTTAATATGTTCGGGTGCACAAATAAGAATGCGGATATAAGCAAACGGATCTTACGTTACGTTTGAGAATTACTACCACATTTGGCAGAAAAAATAACTTTAGTTCGCATCTGTCATCGTTGAATACAAATTAGAAGCTTTAATTTGATGAGTATAAAATTTTTTTGCACTGCTCTTATTTTGGGCTGTTTGCAGACATGCTGACGTTAGAGAGAAAACCGACAGAAACATGAAACATCAATCAGATGGTAAAGCAAAATAGTAAATATCTGACAGACTAATAATACTTGCAATCCCGCTTTCCATTCCACACAATGCACTACTTGTAGTATAAATATGATATGAAAACTTAAACATACGAGGACAATAATTGACAAATGTCAAAAGTCATTCAGCAATGAATCGAATTTAATTGGGTGAATATCCGCATATTTCTATACCGAAATCATACCTCCGGAAGCTGGAATTATTCGCCATTCTGCTGCTGTCGCTGCAGACGAATGCTACTCTTAGTCCCTCTCGAACGCGATCTCTCTAACGTAATCACGCAGGCACACCTTCCTTTGATCCTTCCGCGTGCTTCTGCCTAGCTGCCTTTCATCCAGCAGCGTAACCCAGATTCCGCACCTTACTCCAACCAGAACTTACTGTCGGTCTTT
The DNA here is from genome assembly GCF_030247185.1 of Malaya genurostris. Taxonomy (NCBI): domain Eukaryota; kingdom Metazoa; phylum Arthropoda; class Insecta; order Diptera; family Culicidae; genus Malaya; species Malaya genurostris. Next base: position 48,568,773 of record NC_080572.1, read on the forward strand.
CACTAACCACACCTTCGCAGGCACTATTTCACACTACACTACACAAGCACACATACACAGGTAACACCTATACGCTGCCGATGCTGTTATTACTGTTAATGCTGAAGCTCGACGAGATGACGGTACGATATTCTCAGTTTTTTCATGATTTGCAGCTTCACTACTTGCTTGCAAGATGCAGTAGTGAAGAAAAAAAAAGACGAGCCGCTATCGATGGTAGATTTAAAAATGTATGCAACTTTAAAAATTCACGTCCGTCACAGTACCGTAGACACTTTTCAGCCGGATTCGGCATGCACTGTGCAATGGAACCATCTTGGACGGACGATTCAACCGGAAGAAGAAAAATCAATCGTAATTCACTTTTGCGTACAAACAGTCACTAGCCGTCCCGGAAGAGTGAAACTTTTTTCATTGCGACCTCGTCGCCACTTGACTCCAATGTTCCAGCAAAATTGATGTCGCGATTTTTTCTTCCTATACCCTTGGCCAGTGAAACACACCTAAATTTTTGCTGTCATTCATAGAGGTAAACGGAAAATCCCACAGTTGTCGCTAGATTAATCGCACGGAATCTCCGGAAACTTTCCTTCTACTAGGCAAAGAATACTTTCATAGTAATTTATAAAACTTTCATTATGCATTTACTAGAAAATTTTACGATTTACGAGACAATTGCCACACCAGATAAGTTGTAGTAAGACTTGCATACGAAAACTTCAAATCGTCGTCGTCGTCGTCGACGTCGCTCTTGTCAGTGTGGCTTTTTCTGCTGGCGAATCCTCTCTTCTCTCCTTCATAGTTTTCCTCTTTCTACTGTCAACCACAATCGCCAATCTGATGTACACTTCTTCTATGGCCCTCTTTGTCTCACACAAGGCAATGGTTTCGTTTATGCTCTCTCACCTCATTGAACGAAAACTGAGTTACGCGAAGGTCACTCATTGCGTGTTCCATTTCATTGAAAGTGCACTCAACGTTGTCTGCGTTCTTGTTGTTCTCACTGGACAGAAATATAACAAAATATCCGAAGACTGCTTTGCGATAGGAGCCAAATCATGGTTCATGAACAATTTTTTTCATTAATAAAATCAACACACTGTCCATGGCATAGTATTTATGGAATTGTTTCAATATTTAAAATACGGATTGTTTCCAGCTGTCTATTTAATAGGAATAGCTCCATATTTAATGATTTTGACCAGTCAATAATAAAATTCTTTGTAATGTTTTTATTCGAAAAAAAAGAAGTTTAGCGTAGACTGCTTTTGAATCCTATCTGCTGCAGAATTGCCAGCACTGCAATTTGATCTATCACTAAAACGAATATTTTAAAAGATATTTAATATAGGTGCAATCAAATTTTATACGAACCTATGATAAAAAGATTGTTGCACCAAGAGATGGATTGGGATAAGTGAATTTTTTCTTCATTTTCTTTATATCGATCTCAGCGCCGTACTAGGTATTGAATTAAATTAGGAGTTATATGAGAAAGAACAGTTTTATAATTTCGATGACACGATGAACGTGCAAGTTTCAGTCATTGATATTCCCATATATGTACTGATAAATTTAGTCATCATGAAATTGATATTAACTCATGTGGCTTTAGAATAAGTTCGATTGTCACACTACATGATCTAAAGAAATTCACCTGATCATATTCAACCGCAAAGATGAATTTTATACAACTAGAACCTTTAACCTAATCGATTATAAGAAAACTCAAAACAACAGTATTGAGATTTATTGTAAAACGATTATAAGTATATTCTAAGCAATGAAAATGCTGTTTACGGTGGATACTTTCAACAATGAATCAACGGTCTCACTATTAATAAATAAATCATCTCACCCTGCATTCCAGTGTTTGCCGACAGTCGCATTCATAAATGAGATAGCACCATAGTAATAAAGCATAAAAGAAGAATAGCAACTCACCGATCTCATGAAACCATCCACTCACGAGTAAATTTCTCTTGTTTCTTGTTGTCCACCACTCCCACCCACGACCGTGCTACTTCTAAGCACCGGCTGTGATTCCACTTTTCTACCACAAATCACAAAAACGCTTCACACACACTTTCGATCCTGCATAAAAAAATCAACTTTTCACTTTTCGTCAAATGCCACTTTCAAACGATACAAACGATTGAATTTTACTCGCATTAATTCCTATGCGGTAGCACAAACCGGATTACACTTGTTTCAATCCAAGAAGACACAAATTTTGTTCAATTTCTATCCAGAATATCGACCCGAACCAGCAGCACCGAAAAGAAACATCACTACTTCTGAAAGAGGAGTCGCCATTTGTGTTTTGAGTGAGCTGGTACGAACAGGAGCGCAATAATGTGAGTTCCTGAACAGTATATACCAATGCATGCAAAAGAAAGAGTAGTAAAAAGAGTTACCAAGTGTTTGGAACATTCCTTACTACCGAATTACTATTTACCGACGATAGCGTTACTCGAGCAAATTGCGTAAAGAATATGGGTTGTCAAAAATTCAATACACGCTTACTTGTGGCTACTGAGTTGCACAAAATAATGTTTTACTCAAAATTAGGCCCCCTACGATGTCCGATGAAAGTTTCACTGACATCTGTCGACCATCGGCCAACTTTTACTTTCTACAATTTTTTAGTAGGAATGGTAGTTGTAAAATTGGGTAACATCTATTGAACTCCACTCACTCGTACGCAGCTGGCAGATTTCCCTCCAAAAGACGGGCTATATCCGCAGAATTCCGGCAAGAATATGGCAACAATCGTTTCCGGGAGAGAATTTCGTCTAGCGGTTTTTAAAGGTTCTATTTCTGCCGGATTCTTGCGTACAAGACTGGCACAACCGTTTTGAATTGGTTCTACGTTTTAGTGCTTTTGGTTTAAATTTTTTTCCCTAAAAATTTATATATGCAGGGCAATAACAAACATGATATGCAAAGCTTCACAATATAACCATGACTACAACTCATTTACCAAGTCTCACGACTAGTTTTATTTTTTGTATGTACATGTCGGATTGACGAATACCAAATGAAGCCGAACAGAAAGCCAGGCCAGGCTTCTGTCAGCTGCCAGAAATTCTCACAAGCGGGAAGTGCAACAACCGATTCTGCATGAATTTCGCCGTTAACCGATTGGTTTGGAAATCTGTTGAGTAAAAAAACGAACTGAATTGTCAATTCATTTTTTCTTCTTCAATCTTGCGCGGTTTTCGTGTTGATTTTTAGCAAAAGTCGAAGACAAATTATTTATTACTGAATATATAAATCTAAACCTACAAAATTTTCGGATAAATAAAACTATTGAATGACCAATTCTTCCTATGAAGTAATGAAATGGCGTAAGTCGCTTGATTTTTAAGAAAGTCTTCATATTAACAAGATATCCAGCTCTCACATTTCCCGAAAAAATCATTAACAAAATTCCTTTTCTCGAGCATGGTGCCCTCGGGTGAGTGTGCATCGAATCTCGTATATAGAAGGAGGGGAGAGAAATGTCAAATTTGTACGCACCAAAATAGCAGCACTGCGCACCCATACAATTGACATGATATGTTGAATTTGATGCCGTGCAATGGTGTTGCAGAGCTGAAGATTGATTACATTACATGCAAAGAAATGGAGCATAATAAATTAGTTATCAGATGTACAACTTTGCTTCCGCCGTTTTCCCATAAGTGGCTGTACCGGCTGAGGCTGGTTAAAATACATAGATGATAATGCCTTTAAGGTGAGTGTGTACAGTGCCTAACGAATTGTCATCGCCGTTTCAGTGACAGTTGTTCTTGTTCTCGTATTATTCACGCTCGAAAATGTCTGTTTAATGTCCAATTCTCGCCATTTGCGGGAAGTTTTACTTTTCTGATACAATTCGAAAAAAATGCAACTGAAGTGCATCGAATGCTTTCAGAAACTTACGGTGATGCTGCTCTGAGTAAAAGAACGTGTCGGGAGTGGTTTCAACGTTTTATGTCGAAGACAAACATGATGGTGGAAGAGAAAAAACCTTCAAAGATGAATAACAATTCACTACGAGCTCTTAAAAGCGGGTGAAACCAACACAGGAGATCGCTACCGAACGCAACTGATGCGCCTTAGTCGCGCGCTAAAAGAAAAGCGACCACAGTATCAAGAGCGACATGACAAAGTCATCCTCCAACACGACAATGCTCGGCCTCACGTCGCAAAAGTGGTCAAAAAGTACCTGGACACGCTGGAATGGGAAGTCTTGCTCCACCCGCCGTATTCCCCAGATGTCGCCCCTTTTGATTTCCACCTATTCCGTTCGATGGCACACAGTCTGGCAGATCAACATTTTCAATTCTTCGAAGAGTTGGAAAAATGGATTGCTTCAAGGATAGCGTCAAAAAAAGGACTCCTTTTTTCGAGCCGGGATCCGAAAATTTCCGGAAAGATTGAAAGGGAGAAAGTTGTCGCTAGCGATGGACAATACTTTGAATAATACATCTGTAAGCACTTTTTCGCAATAAAGCTTTAAATTTTGAAAAAAAAAACGGCGGAAGCAAAGTTGTACACCTAATACTACATTTTGAAATATGATTCGTATTAATTTCTAGTCAATATTATAAATGTGAGTAATTGGAATTGCTAAAAAATATATAAATCGAAGCGAAAAAATAAAATATCTGGTTTTGTAGTTTCAAGCAACAATATTTTCAATATTAGACCAAATTTTTTTTTGTCATTATTTTAATAAAATAAATCGTTGAGTGAAACCAAAATTTAGTTGCATCAACAGTAGATTTCTTTGCGTGTAACACATCCATGAAGTGAGTTAAAATTCAATAAGCATTTAGAAACGAGAAATCTGTAATAACAGAGTGACGACATCTACACTGTACTGATGGCAACAACTCAGAATTCGCAATCAAAAATGTGGGCAGCTTCGAAAGCTTTGTACTGTTGAAATAAAGTACCCATTTGTGTGGATTATTCGACCCATCTGCGTTATGACGCTGGTTTTGGCGGATTGCACACTGATATCTTCATGTTTTCTGTTGCTTAGGAAATAGTATTGGTAACTGGTACCATTAAAACTTAAACTGAACATTTCAACAGCAAAATAAGAGGAAAAGAGGAAATTATAATAATTCACCTCCTTTCCGCAAGGACGACGACTCGTTATTCTCTCTCATAGGTGTCGCGGAGTTGGATATATGGGAAGGTAAGAGGCCTAGGAGTCGCTCTAAGCTAACGATGGGACCATGGAACAAAATTTGTCATCTATTATATATTTCAACACCGAGTTTATATATATATATATATATATATATATATATATATATATATATATATATATATATATATATATATATATATATATAAATATAAATATATATATATATATATATATATATATATATATATATATATATATATATATATATGTATATATATATATATATATATATATATATATATATATATATATATATATATATATATATATATATATATATATATATATATATATATATATATATATATATATATATATATATATATATATATATATATATAGTAAAACATATATAAAATAAATAAATCGCTTATGTATACGTACTGTACTTGAATAGCTATCCGGAGCCACGAAACAAATGTCCCCGTCGAGTTCCAGTTCCATTGAAAAAAAAAAACACTGTGTGCAACCGGATGCCGCGAACCGAAATTGATTCGTACATTGTGTACCGACTTCTTGACAGGAACAATCTTGCTGTTTCGTGGCGGAATTTTTCACTTGGCTGTGATTCCAGGGTGTTACACACTTAGTTTTCATTTAGGGGTTAGCCAAATTTTGTACTGGTTCACATAACCGTGTTTATTATTTTTACGTTTCGTCTTTGACTCATCAGTGCAGAGCAGTTCAAATTGAACTACTTAGTGCTAAACTCGGCAGTTCAATTTGAACCACTAAGCAGACGTAAAATTTTTGCTATTTACAGAACACTTTTTGTTTTGCAATAGAGTGCAATGTCACACATCACTCAAATTCATAAAAAGTGCACGTACTCTTAACTTGAGTTACCACCTATCTACTCATTTTACTCAGTTTTTACTCAAAATAAGAAAAAAATATTTTGTTCAAAATTTGAGTAAGTTCAACTCAAAATTTGAGTTCCTTTCTCTCAAAATGGAGAAATTTTACTTCGGTAATTTTCATATACAAAGTTATTCTTCTTTCTTTTGAATGCGCAAAATAGTGATTTAAAACCGTTTCCTTTTGAACGGTTTGGAGTCAAAATTGAATTATTTTTATATCCTTATGTTGCGCTTTTCACTAAACATAATTGAAACCACAAAACATCTATGATTGACGTTGATTCGTTTTCAAAACCGCATCTAGAAACGGCATTGGAAAACGACATATTCTTGCATTCTTTATTTCGATAAGAATATTCCGAAATTGGAAACGCACTGAACTGCAAGAAGTATTTTTTTCACTCAAATGTTTAAAAACTCAACGTTTACTATAATGTATGAATAAATGCGAGAGAACTCATGGCAACGAGTTTATTTTTTTTTCAATTATAGAGGTTTTAACCTTAAGGTCATTCACCTCTTCGGACCAGAAAAGCTTTCTGACCCTATGTGCGGGGTTGGGGATCGAACCCAGGTGGGCTGCGTGATAGGCATCGACTTACCCATCACGCTATACCCGTCCCGGCAACGAGTTTATTTTACTCAAATCCATACTCAAATTTTGACAAATTGTTCCAGTTTATGAATTTGAGTAATCGCAACTCAAACCATGAGTTGTGTTCAAAGAGCGTGTAGCTCTAAATGAGAAAAATTTGGCATTTCTCGGGTAATTTTCCAAAAGGGCGTATAAGCAAGTGACAGTTTCTCTTTAATCACTCTCTCTTTCGATTACTGTGATGTGAATAAAAAGATTTTCTTTGATGTCACTATTCTGTTTGAAAGTCGAAAGTTTCGGGTATCATTTCATGTAAAGAGTTGAGTGATAAACGTGAAAACCGCTTGGTAATTAATAGAAGAGAAATTAAACAAAGAGAAACTGTCTCTTGCTTATACGCCCTTTTGAAAAATTAACCGAGATTTGCCAGATAAATTTGAAACAGTGGCAACCCTGTTGGGCAGTATTCAGGGATGCCAAGAGCTAAAAAATAAAACCTTGTTTGTTATAATCATTTTTTTATTTAATAACATATTTTAAGGCACATTGCGTTAAGCTATAAGATGCCGAGGGCATATGTTTAAACTACTTAAACTAGATTTTTTTTTTATTTTCACACCATATGAGCTTTGGGAGATCTAGTCTTCAACGGGTGGTCGGCAGTGGCTGGCTGGATCTTGTACGCTGGAGTAAACTGGCAAGTTATAATCATTAATTTTGTTTTCTTTTTAAAAGTAAAATGATTTCTTTTAAAAACATTTGAAGGCTTGTTTTTGGTATTCCTAATTACTACCAATAACTACTCACATTCATAATATTCCAAATATTTACAAACGACAATCAAACCCTGGTATATTACTTTTTATTGTATCCAATGATTCGGAGCACTTTCAGTCCGGTCAAGACAGAAATAACCTGCATCAAATATTTGTTGTGGAGAAAACGTGTTATGGAATATTATGCAGTATCGAATATTAGTAATTATCGATACATACACTTGGATTGTTGAAAAGCTCCAAGAAAAACAAATATGCATATAAAATTTCACTTTTGAAATGCGTACAAACTTTTCTGTTCATTCACGGCTGAAAAAACAGCTCTGTTTTATTAAACATAAAACTGATACGGTTTATTTGAACAATCAACTTTGTTGTATCATTACACAAACAAGACCACAGATAAAATTAATCAATTTTTTTCTTAACATAAAGGTAAAGCAGAATTGATTCAGCATAGATATTGCAAATAAAATTAACTCTACTCTTTTGATACGCAATAAATAGGTGATTTATAACAATAAATTCAGCTGAAACAATTTTTTTTTTCGTCTGACAAGATTAAATTTACATTAAACAGAGATCATTATTGATGTTGAAGGAAGAAAACGGTTTGAAACAATCATTTTCTAGCTTGAAATTGATATGAATCAAATTTGAAAATCTATGAACTGATTTGTTATTTTAAACAAGCTTCATTTCTCTGCGTGTATGTTAACAAAAATAAGCTCTATTTGCTTAAAATTTTGTCTTCGACCCGTTTGTAAATTAAGATCTTGTGCATAGCAACTTAAGCATACCTTACAGACGAAAAATTTGATTCTACTTGAGCGAAACTTTGTAATTAAGATGTTGCGCCATGTCTTTATAGGTATTTATTTTAGTTGAACCATTTGTCCGAATTTATTCAAATAAAACTAAAAATCTAGCATTTCATGTGCAGAAAATATGAAAATCTGGTGAAATCTACAAAATCTGGCAAAAGATCTGTTTTTTTAGTGTCTATCGAAATGAGAAAAATCTGGCAAATGCCTGATAAATCTGGAATAATGGCAACTCTGGCAGTATTGGGAATTGACTCAAACCGATAACATGAATTGCCTGCGACCGGTAATTCCAGTAGTGAGCAAGCGATCAGCACTAATAGTTTCCGATTGTGGATTTAATAGCTGCTATTATATCGGCCCGAGTTGCAATATTCGAAAAGACAGACGGCTGAATTGTTTACAGAGGTATTTTATAGGACAATACCGATATGTCTCGACATCTTTTTTAAAGTTACATGAAAATACTCAATTGAAAAAACGTCCCTATAGACGATGGGAAGAAGAAGGTAGCAAACTCGAGAAAGGATATCTACCAGTAACAGCATTTGCAACCGCCGTAGAATATGATCTGGATCGCTTAGTCGTTGCTTTAAGAGATCAAAATTTGTACGATCCGAAGCAGTTTCTTTCAAATGATGACTGTAACCCAGATGTGCTTCATGTTACCGCCAAGTATAAAGTTAGGAATGAATCGCGTGACGTGTATTTTTTTCGTGAAGGCACCGTTGTTTTGTGGAATTGCACTGATTTAGAGAACAATAACATATTAAAGTTTTTGAAGCCGTTTGAACAGGTTAGTAAAATATTGTTGCTGCATAAAAATACTAACAATTTGTATCTTATTCTAGGATGCTTATGATGAATCAACCGTAATAGAAGAGAGCGAATCAATGCTTTATAACAGAAGTGAAACAACCGCAAAATTGAAGAACAATAGTTTTTATATTTCCAACAATATAGATTCAGATTTGGAAAAATACACATTTTCCAATGCTATGTCTTTGTCCGTAAAGCTGGGAATTTGGGAAGCCTCTCTCGCACAATATATTGAATCAATGGCATATGTCACAGAGGATCTAAAAAAAGGCAACCGCATTAAAATATCACGCCAGGAAATGCTTCGCAAAACTGGCGAGCTATTTGCCCTCCGTCATTTAATCAATTTAAGTTCGGACCTTTTGGATGTTCCAGATTTTTATTGGGATCGAGAACAGCTAGAGCCGCTTTATCAGCAAACCTGCTCATATTTTAGCATCAATCGACGAACAAGAGTAATGAATGAAAAATTGAACCATTGTGTTGAGCTTGCCGATTTGATCAGCTCAAAACTAAACGACGAACATCATGTTCGATTGGAATGGATGATAATTATTCTAATAATGGTAGAGGTCGGCTTCGAGATTATGCATTATGCGGATAAATTTTTGTGAGATAAACCTTGACAAAATATTTCGAATCAAACACAATTTATTGTTGAATTGTTTTAGAGAAAGATATAATAAATTGATAGATTTTATGGACAAATATGATACGATGGAATTGAGCTTCATTTGAGACTACTTTATAGAAATACCGACTGATAGACCCGCCGTCGGAAGCGGCAGCCTCCGCACATAAACCTGTAATCCACTCGTTTGCCCGGTCTATTTAAAGCTAGGAGCTATCCCTTGGCCTCGCATTAGAAAACCGCAAGCAGGCAAAGCCGCCTTTAGAATTTATTCTCTAGTTTTAGACCAAGAGGACAAGGCAACCTCGGCAACACAGTCCGAGTCCAATCACTAATCGGAAAACCTATAATTCAAGTGTTATTAGGTCGTTATATGTTTCAACCTTTTAAATTACTCCCAGAATAAAACCAATCAAAAGAAAATATGCACAATTGAAATTATGCCAAATGAGACAGTATATATTTTTTTATTATATGCCAAACGACATTATGCCAAACAGATTTATGCCAAATAAAAGTTATACCAAACAAAATTCGGTCAAATAACGTACACATTAGATGGGGTCAGCCAAATTCCAAAAGTGAAAGTTTAATTTTTTTTCTTCTAAGCTCAAGATCTTATATTTGTATGCGCATGCAAAAATCTGTATAATACAGATAAATCTGTCTAAATGGCATCTCTGATCCTCGCAGACCGAGTCTGTTTTGGGAAATTTACTCCAAAACGAAAACTGCAAAAGAGAACAGATGACAAAAACAAAAATGACACATCTCGGGTAATTTTTCAAAAGGGCGTATAAGCAGTTGACAGTTTCTCTTTAATTACTCTCTCTATCGATTATTGTGATGTGATTAAAAAGATTTTCTTCGATTTTACTATAGTCTGTTTTAAAGTCGAAAGTTTCGGGTATAATTTTTTTCAAAGAGTTGATTGATAAACGTGGAAACCGCTTGATAATTAATAGAAGAGAAAGTAAACAAAGAGATACTGTCACTTGCTTATACGTCCTAATGAAAAATCAACCGAGAGTTGTCAAAATTAAGATTGAACTTTCTCTCATCTTATTCCAGACGTTCTTAGAAAATGGTTCCAGATCAGGTGAAATTTTGTTTGCATAATTGAAATATCAAGTATAATGCTGGAATGGCTTCTAAAATCGGACTAAGCATATGTTGATTCCAAAATTTCAAAATTGTAAAATCTGACAAGCTTTTTTGTTCGTTTTATAAATCTGGATTTATCTGACATCACTTTCGTTCTTTCCCATATACACTCCGGTCCGGTCAATCGACCTTCATGTTTTCGACTTGAAGGGTGATGAAATGGTTGTAGAACAGTAGAACAAACATATAAAAGAAAAACGTTGAAATATTAGTTTGAATAAAAGTGTGATAAGTATACAGGTGTTGTCCTTTTCAATGGTGTCTCAGTGTATATTTTGGAATGAACACTGCTAGGCCTCGTTTAGTGTCTACTTCTATCCGAAAAGTACAGCTTTTGTCGCCATCTAAACGTGTTAAAAGTAGCAGTAGTAGTAAGGAAGAAGAGCAGTCATCTCCGCCGCCGTCGATGACAACGACGACGACGACGACGGAAGATATGGCAGAGGCGACTGGTTTAGAAAAAAACGAAGATGCTTCAGGAGATATTGTCGATCAGCCACCAACCAAATTCACAGAAGCTGATCTGCAAGCTATCAAACTAACCAGTGACACACTGAAGGTGAGTTTTTCATAATTTTTGACATAGGTAGTAGCTATGGGTAAAATATATCGATTGAAATTTTGTGGGGGCGTAGAAAATAATCACCCAATTTGACGAGACGAGACAATTGCTTATTCAGCGAGTACTAGTTTCTCGAGGATCGATTTGCATTTCCTTTTCAAATTAGAAATGAAACTAGATGAATCATGTTTTCTTAATGTAAATACTTGTTTTTTTTTTTAATTTGAAGAAAATTATTCTAAAATGTGAATTAAAATGTTTAGCCATCCGATTGATTCTTACATTTGACGAATTATGTGATATTTATCACAATCATTTATTACGTGTGAAAAGCTACAAGTCATGTTGAAGCGATAAGAAAATCAATATTTATGTAGTGTCGTGAACGAAAGAATATCAGAAAATAATAAGAAGCTTGTCTGAAGCGCATAGAAATAGGAAGCTTGATAATCTCATTAATACTATTTCTGTGATGTTTTATAATTACTGAAACCCATGGAAAATTATCAGCTACACTACACTACACTGTAGTGATATATTTTTATCCGCCTGTGTAATTAGTTATTTTTGTTATTTTTCATATTCTAGCGCAATCCAAAGATGGATTTCAGTAAAACCGATCTACTAAAGCTTCTTAGCTATCTGGAGGGAGAGCTACAAGCCCGAGACGTAGTCATTGCTGTGTTGAAGACGGAAAAGGTTAAACAATTACTGAGTACACCACGATATAGCAAATCCACCAATTTAAATGATCCCCATGCTGCCCTCTATCGGGATAATCTTGCTTCAAGTGGAAACATCGCCAGTCGACAGTCTTCAATCCAAGCAGCTTATTCCGAACACGAAATGCGACTGCTGAACGATCAGAGAATAGGTGTTAAGGAGCAAATGGACTCGCTAGCCGCACTGGTTATGCAGCAGCGTCAGACGCAGGCCAAAATGGTCGAAGTGCTCAAGGACGCCGAAGAGCGCTATAAACACGTCGTTCAGGAACTGGAAGAAGAACGTCGAAAACACGAGCATACCACCGCTCAAGGTGATGATATCACGTACGGATTGGAAATTGAACGATCAAGGCTGAAACAGGAATTGGACCACGAGAAGGAACAGCGGAAAGTAATGGAATTAGAGGTGAAAAAAATTGAGGAGCAGTTCGAGGCGGAGAAAAACCGTCAAAAACAAATTGTGCTGCTGTTGCTGGCAGAGCGTAAAAAGATTATAATCAAGTACATTGAAGAACGTAAGCGCAGTGAGGACCTGGCACAGATTCTGTCGGAGGAAAAAATGCGGGTTGATACTATTGCAGAAGGGCTAGAGGAGGAAAGCAAAAAGTCACTGCGGATGGAAGCAGAACTGGAAACCCAAGCTCATCAGTTCGACATGGAGCGAAAAATATTGCATCAAAGTTTAGCTAAGGAAGAGAAAAGGTAAGTGTGGAGGATGTATCCACATGGAGGATCCTCCACAGTAAGGTTATGATGGTTGGTAATATGAAACAATTGACATGTGTTCCGATCAACAGGATCAAAGAACAAGATTTAGAAATACAGCAGCTGAAGGCCGAATTGGAGCTACTGCGTAAACAGATGGGCATTCGACATCCAATCATTGCTCCGCAACTTCCAACCAAGCCTGGTGGGTTGATGCCGTCTCGACCCTCGATCGGAGGAGTAGCACCAGGTGAGTTTCATCAACCGTGGAACCGGGTATACAGATGTGTTTTTCAATTTCACCGAATATGGCTGCCGCCGTACTTTTTCAACTACAAGATTACTTTCGGGTTTGAACAGGTTGTTTTTGTTTTTAATTTTTATTACACGTTTCAATTGTTCTTTCTATTGCATCGAGTCGAACATTTTGACAACATGATAGACGTAAATAAAATAAAGTTAATTTTTTTTTATTTGTTTATTCAACCCCGGTTTTAACCAATTGGTCGTTCGCCGGGGGAAGTAAATCTTGATATATTTCAAAATTATTTGAATTCGAGAAAAAAAGTCTGTAGTTGAAGATTCTGTTCATTCGAAAAAATGAGTTTACGCAAGCACCTATCCCATAAAAACAACAGCAAATCTGAGGTGTGTTTGCATGGTCGCATTCGCACGCAATTATATTTAAAAGATAAATTTTTTCATAAAAGTAATGGCAGTCATATGTTCCGATTATTCTTTTCTTGAAGTTTATTCAAATGCTGTAAGAATCAGATTACTATAAGATATTTGAATACCCTGTATGTTAATGTTTTTAGTCCATTTTCCACCTATAAACTATACATTGAATCTTCTCTAACATCTCTAATGCGATCGGACATGTGTGCGCTAAATTTAATTACAACACTATTACAATCATTGAATATCATACGCTCATCAACGCGAAATCTCGCCGCAAAAAAAAACAACAGACATAGACAGCGTAGCATCGTCCATCTCTTCCGCTTCCGCCGCAGCTGGTTCTGCGGTAGCCCCTGGTGCTTGCTCTTCCGCTGCCATTGCTGGATCAGTCAATGCTGCCGCTGCCGCCTCCGCCGCAGGTATTGGGATGCTGCCACCTGGTGCAATGATCAGTAGTGTGGCCACGAAGGTGGTCCAACCTACCGCAACCGTATCTAGCGTTCCAGTTTCCGGACCAAGTAATTGCAACAAAAACACCTAACCTAGCCTGCTTTGATTGATGGCGGAATGGAATGACGCTTGCTGTGTTGCAAACCCTCCTCGCACCCCCTGTTTCTCATCCTACCGCTATCGCTATCGGAGTAACCATATTTTCGCTACCTCTGTTTGTCTTCCTTTAACCAAGTTTCGAATTAATTATTTGTAAGTGAAAAACTTGATTGATGGTTTTCGTATTGACACTTTTTGTAAATTCGGTTTGTTTTTTTATTTTACAACGGAACAAATTTATGCATTTAACCATACATTCTATGTTCTGGTCACATATTTAGTTCGTATTATTACGATCTATTGTACGATTTCGCGTTGCATGTGTACGTGTGTCGTTTTGTATAGTATTCCCACGTGTGTGTGTTCATACAGTTGCATCTATGTGTGTTTCTACTGTTAAATTGTTAGTTGACAGAAATAAATGCGTTTTGACAATGTTTTCACTTCACAGCGACTGGAATAGCACGTTCGGTGTCTCCGGGTCAGTTGATACGCCAAACAGCGATTTCGCAGCTCTCGGTGACATCGCCTCCAATTGGATCGGGGCCAGTTTCGAACTCAGCACCGACACCACTACCGGTACCCGATCCATACGCCTTCACGTCCACGGCCAAGGTAAGTGCGCATAGTTTCCATCACATCGAGTAGCAATGGTTTGAGTGCCGATAGATAATAGTTATTAACACCAACTGTCCGTTCTGTGGTTTATGGTTTAAAGCCAAAATTATCACGATTTTCAAATTTTCCGTTTGAGTTATTTGTCTTCGCTGGCTTTTTTTGGGTGGGCTAACACAATTATTTCTTCTCACATGCTCCAAATTGGCACGCGCTAGGTATAATCGATGTTGTGTTTGTATTTAAGATCCAGCAAAGAGTGAGATTGTTTGTGTTGGAGTTATCATTCCTGTCAAATTACGTTTATCAGTTATCATTTTTGGGTTAGCTTCAAACGCCGGTATATTTTGCAGAATCATATCAATATTCATCATACTACTATCCTATTCAAGAGATCGATTCAGTTGTGATATTTCAATAGGTAGTTTTTTTAAATTTAAATTTGTATAGTAAAAAAAAGCCAATTCTCAGAATTCATTTCCCAGATATAACATCGCTCAGAAATAAAAAACTTTCCGGAACTGATCTATCAGGAAATAACATCCGCCACAACAAACTAATCCCAAGTAAATCATTTCCCAGAACAAACTAACTTCCAGAATAATATTTTCCTAAAACGAAAATTCACTAAAAACGAAAAAGATGCTTATCCTTTAGCCTTCTGTTAGAAAAAAATAAGCGCACAGCGCCCAATGCAATGACGAAAATTGAATGGCGATCATGACTGAGTCAGGAGGCGGTCCTAACGTTGCCAGGTGTACCGATTTATTAGTATTTATACCGATTTTAATCTCTATACCATAACACAGATATGTTCTTCTAAAATACGATAATTCACAGTTCATACAGATAAATACAAGGGGTGGATCACTTCTGATATATTTAATATATTAACAAAATTAAATGATATGAACTCTGAATTACGTTTTTTTTAGTTGTGTGTATCATCTGCAATTTACTCTATTTCAGTGCGTTGTAGTAGGTTGTGGTACAGATTGGTTTGTTCACCGTATACAGATTTTTTAAAAAATGACCTGGAACTACTCTGGGCGTCCTCTCACAAGCAACATCATTGTATATCGCAATAATTTCGGTGAGCAAAAAAATGTCTTGTCAATAAGGGGCGGTCGCTTACACCCTCATTGAACATAACTCAAAATTGAGTGACACATCACTCAAATTCATAAAAAGTGCACGTACTCTAAACTTCAGTATCACCTATCTACTCATTTTTGAATTAAGGGACGAAATTGTCAAAACTTGAGTAATTTTTAACTCAAAATAAGAAAAAAAATTTTGTTCAAAATTTGAGTAAGCTCAACTCAAAATTTGAGTTCCTTGCTCTCAAAATGAAGAAACTTTTCTTCATTATTTTCAAATACAAAGTTATTCTTCTTTCTTTTGAATGCGCAAAATAGTGATTCAAAACCGTTTCCTTTTGAACGGTTTGGAGTACAAATTGAATTGTTTTGATATCCTTATGTTGCGCTTTTCACTAAGCAAAGTTGAAACCACAAAACATCTATGATTGACGTTGATTCATATTTTTAAAACCGGATCTAGAAACGGCAATGGAAAACGGATCTAGAAACGGCAATGGTACTGAGGACAGTACCGTAAAGTGGTAGGTTTTTTGCTATTTTCCCGTTTCAAATTATATTTTCTTGGAAACGGTGCAGAATATAGAAAAACCCACCTGAAAATGTCTTCGAAATTTAGTTGAGAATATTCTGTGAAATTTTCAGAATGATTCATTGAAATAGCGGTCAAAAAATGGAACGCTCCGAAATGCATACCTCTACTTGTTCGTCGAACATCTCGGCTTTGAAGGCTTGTATCATAAATCTACCGTGACAAAGTCTAGATAATTTAGTTTAGATCCGATTAGTACATAAAAACATATATGTACGATAAAAATAAAGTCTAGTATTTTTCTGTGAAACTAAGTCAGTTTCAATGCATCCGCCATTTTTTTTGCTTTGATTTCCTGATAGCATTCTGAAAAAGGAGAGAGAAATAAAATTGGCTCGACAAGGCTGCCAAACACAAACATTCAATCTTTGTGAAAGTTGAATATTTTTTCATTGTTCATTGGAATCCATGTAATGTCCAACCCATACGATAGATTAATGTGATACAACTTCTCATTAAAATAATAAGATGTATGCTGGCAACCCGGTACAGTTTGCTCATATACGAGAGAGTACAAGAGAAATACGATGCGCAAAGGGAATTGAGCGAGCCACGTGGTCGATTTAAAACTCAACACGTGACCTCAGACCTTAATGGCACAATTGAGCACAATCGTTCTCATTCTCTTGACACAATACGTTGCTCACTGTGGCACATTTGATATCGATGTAATGCACAATATCTGCGACAGTGGCACAAGTTTATCATTTCGGTTTTGGCAGGCACAAAACCATTTGTATTAAGCGACTCTGCGGGCAAAAAAAGGTGTCACTACATTCAAACACTTCGCGGGAAAATTCATTTTCGCTGTGTTTCCCTCAGCATTTTCGAGACATTTAGTGGCTCATTGTCAGTCTGTGATCGATTCCAGAAATCTGTCATTTAAATTTTAAATCTGTGAAACACAGATGAATCTGTGGACCTGGCATGTCTGCTCACAAACAAACCTGTAATGAACCCGTCTACTGAAAAGCTAGATATCAATACTAGCGATGCTAGATTGTCATTATGTCAATTCCGTAGATTTAGACTTTCAAGTATAAAAATTACCTAAATCTTATTTTCTTGTAAGTCCAACGTTCTTTTGTAATCCTTTTAAAATACTTTTAAGGGGGGAGTAAGGGATAATTTGAATCAAAAAACCCAAAACCTCTTTCGAGAATCACGTCAAAATATTCTTAAATTTACTTGAAATACGAGTTATTCCCGTCCCCTCCGTCGTTATCTAGTTATTATTTTGATTTAATAACAGTTCGTGACAAATTTAAGCAAAAAACGCAATCTCGCGCAAAATTTCCGGCAAATTTTTGTGGCCCGAAGAGACGAATGATCTTAAGGTTAGAGTTTCTATAATCGAAACAAAAACAAAATCGAGCAACTCTAGGTAGCCAGAAAAAAAATCTCGAAGTCGAGAGCTATCTTCGTGCGGTGAGGGTCGAATGCTTAATACCGACTTAAAACATAAAACAATAACTTTTTCAACGTTAATGTATCGAGTTAATCTCATTTATTTTACATATTTTTAAGAAATGTTATTGTTGTTTCCTTGACTGGATAATTTTCCAAAAGCTTACCTTAAGATAAAATTTTGATTCGTTTATTTATGCTTGAAAAAGTTCACAAGTGCCCTTTAAGAACAAGCTCAAACAAAACAATATTGGCAAATGAGTTCTATGGTGAGACAAAGTTAATATTTCAGCTCCACCAAACTTTAAACATCGGGAACCAAAAAATAGTTTCACCGATCGAGCTAATAGTTTTCATAGTTCTTATGGGATCCAAAAGGAACACGAAAAGTGAAATAATCATATATTTATTACATCGATCATGAAAAGGATTGTTCTATACTATCATATTGTATTTTCTTATAGGAGCAAAACAGGTCTCAAAGATTACAGCTGATCGATCTCGTTCATCCATTTCCAGTATCCATCATTAGTATTATTATGATTTTTTTTCACTGACTAACCAAATTATCGATTTTCTGATTCTAGTTATAAATCCACCGGCCTAGCGATAGCTAATTTTGCTCTTTCTGTTTTATTCCAATTACTTTTCTCGAACACACAATCTAAAAATTGCCGATCCGAAACCAAACTCGCAAATTAAAAACAAAACTAACAATTGACAAACCTAACTCGCTTATCTAGAAAAAGGTATCCTAATATGAGGATTGTAGCGTAAATTAAGTAACGTAACTTATTAAACCAGTGTAAAACGCCTTTGATTTCAAGAACAAGCAACAAAAAATCATTCCATTTATTTCATTATAAACCTCGACACCGCAAATCTCTTGTCTCTTCCACCAACTGTAAAATGAAACGGACTTCGGATACCGATAGATGGCAACAGTCAGAAAAGCATCGCCATCACCAGCTGGAAGCCCTGCCGGGATCGGATTTCCGTCGCCAGGTATTGGATCAACGGCGGCACCCCTCAAGAAGACAATAATTCCACCGGTAGGAGGACGCGGAGTGCCGCCTCCTATTCCACCCAATAAACCGCAGATTCCACCGAAACTTTCGTCGACGTCGGCTGCGGCAGCCGTAGCTGCTGCGGCCGTCTCATCTCGTATACCATTTTTGAATAATAGCAATCACAGCAGCAGCAACAGCAACAACATTAGTAACACTTTAGCCAATAGCAATACCAGTTTCGGTTCATCGATACCATCGCCGTCGTCGGTGTCTTCTCCACTATCGTCATCATCTACATCATCATCGTCATCTTCATGCTCATCCTCTACCAATAGCGCTAGCAATATTTTCGTCGCGCCTCCCGGGCTCAACAGTGGAACGGTACCGCCCACAAATAATCTTATCGCATCTTCAACAGTTGCCAACAATGCCACTGCTGGAACAGCAACAGCAGCAATCAACTCCTCAGCCTCAGC
Source organism: Malaya genurostris (assembly GCF_030247185.1). Taxonomy (NCBI): domain Eukaryota; kingdom Metazoa; phylum Arthropoda; class Insecta; order Diptera; family Culicidae; genus Malaya; species Malaya genurostris. Next base: position 48,588,073 of record NC_080572.1, read on the forward strand.
AGCTGCCGCCGCCACCGTCGCTGCAGCTTCAAAGGCTGTCGCCGTCTCAGTCGCCGCCACAACAGCATCACAAAATTCTGCGGCGTCAGCCGCATCTGCATTCGTTTCAACCGCAGCAGAAATACTGACAAACATCGGTTGCGAAGGTGGGATAGTGTAAATCCACTATTATTTGGTCCTCACTAGCGCTAGGTCCATCATAACCATCACTACCAATTCTCGAATGAAAGTTACACTACTAAAACATACAGATTCACAATTCACGCAACATAGGCGCTTCTATTTCAAAAGTTCAGAACTATTCCGACGGACTTGTTTTATTCGGTAGTTATTGCCCTTGCATGCAAAATAGTTTCCAAGTTGTGCTAATAAATGTCAGGCGATCGATAGGAATTGATCTACGATTAAAACTGAGATGTACAGTGACAAAACAAAATAAAAATGTATAAATATTAGAGAACCAATAATGTTTAGTAGAAGCGCGTGTGTTAGTAAAAAGCGGCTCATACACCTTCAGTTTTCCGGACAGTTCAAATGAACCTTGGACGGAATGAAAAACTGAACGATTATCTGAACTGAGGATGTGTGGCGTCAGGTCAGTTATGCGTTTGGTCTTCATGTCAGTTTCATTAGTTTTTTCATGGATGCACATTATTCTGATGGATGAAAAATGACAGACTGAACGATTAACTGAAGAACTGATCAGTCAATCGGATGAAACTGAGCTCAAGAGCTTCAGTAAGAAAACCGGACGTTTGGCCGGATGAACTCTTCAGTCACTTCAGTTAGTCATTCAGTTCATGAGAAACTGTCCGGAAAACAGCGTGTATGGGCCGCTATAGAAATAGCACTCATATTCGTCCATAGAAGAACCACACGTACGTTTATCATCACAAGATTTCATTTCGAACTCAACATCACCAGCTTTGGTTGCATCCTCGCAATGTCATCACATAACCTAACACAACAAGTTACGCGAATTTGCTCCGGAAAACAAGACCACTGTCGTAGTAAGAGCAGGATACTGACTCCAACGTAATGCAAGACAAAAAGCACAATGAGTGCAATAAGGTTGATGAGCTACAGCAGCTTTTCGATGAGGCTACGTCGATCGGAGTTTTATATTTTTGAAATTTTAACTGACTTTCAAACAGCTGAATGTTCGGTAGAGTTGCAGAGAACATCAATATGTCATAATTATATTGACCTGTTCATCATTCAATACCGACATTCCGTAAACCTTACAAATGATTCATAAATATAATAGCGTCGTAAGCTGTGAAATATTACTGATTTTTGAACAAATTCTACTAAAAAATTATTCATGAGTGCTGGAAATAGTTTAGACATATTTTCCAGTTATGAATAATACTAAAAATAGCAGCGACTTATGTACTTTCTGCGATCATTGTCAGCGTTTTGGTTCCAGGGAATTTTGAAATAACTTGCAATTTTTCCGGAGTGCTGAAATCAAAACCACATTGCATGCTAAAATTTTCTTATTTTCGCTACCGAAAACTTGTCTATTTGACAGCTCATTTTCTTGCCGAAGCTTTCGGCAATCTTTCGATTGATTCATTTTTTTTTTCAATTGATTCACTGAAAATTAGTAATACTCTTACTGAATCGGAAAAATGAAACATTTCAAACTTTACAAACCATGTCAGTAAAATAAAAAAAGGAATGCTCTGTAGTATATTTACAGGATTAGGTGAAATTCAATAGTTCGTTGACAGATGAAACTTGGATACCGTGTTGAAAAAAATCTTTTATTTACATTCGATGAATGAACTGATCCAAATTTTTTTTTCGTTCCGTAGTTTTCGGAGTGCTGCTCTGACAAACCATGCGTCATGAATCGGAACAAATGGTAATTGAATGGAACAATGTTCGGTGAATGTGACGTAAACTTCCCTTTTCAGCGTTGCTAAATAAATTTTAATTGTCTTCTGTATACGACCCCAGCTCATAATAAATAACGTCCAGTTGATCCCGCCAAAAGCACTTTCTTGGTTGGCGTTCCTCGTCTTCCTAGTCAAAATTTTCAGGCAAACCACCTATACTTCAACTAAAATACGGTGACTTTCCGCGGTACTTTTCTTCATGTTGAAGTAATGAAGTAACACTTCCCGCAAAAAACGACTTACTATTTGTAATTTGTTTTGCTGGTATTGATCGTGAGTCTAATCCTCGTTATCTATCTTTTTTAAAAACGCGTCGGTCAATCTGGATAATATCGATAGCCCAGGATCATAAGTGGTCGAGTGGTTTGAGAGTGCGTCACCCTGATTAAAGCCATCTAAGGTTACGAAGGATGTCGAAATCTTATCCGCAACCCTCACACTTGATTTCGAACCGTCCAGTGTTACACGAAGAACAGTGTTCTAGCCAGTGTTGGTGATTGCCGAAAATTTGACAGAAGCTGCTATATTGATATCTATATTGTATACAATATTTTCGATCCGGTAGAAGATGCTACAAGAACTCGAGTCTCTCAATGCATGAACCGTGAGAGAATTTTGCTACATTTCTTCGCTCCACTTCATACTCTGAGTGTTTCACGCCCTTAAAAAATTTACAGTCTGATAATGATCGGTGCTGTGGGGAATTTCCCAAGAGGGAATCGCAAGTTTACAATTATCGCAGAAAATCGAATCGATTATTCAACTTGATGATTCTCATACTAGGTTGCAATTTCAAAACCCTTGTGTGGAGCATTCACAGACATTTTCATATACACAACTTATACAAAGGTTATATGCACATAGTTAGAATAAGCGGCAATAGTAAAATGATTCTATCGCAATTGTCAACTGCCTGTATAGAATCGGATCGCGAAACGAGAATAAGCGACCGTTTGTTACTTCAGAGAGGATCCCCACAGCAGCGTGCTAACCTTTGATTCTCAGAAATGTCATCGAGAGAAATTCGCTCTCGCACTGGTGTCGATTCTATGTTGAATGAGCCATGCCGGGTTTTTGTTGTTGCGATGATATCCGTCTCCCTTTGATGGCACTGATTCAATCGTGTGAAGAGTTGCCAGTGAGCGTTTTTTGATACGATAAACGTCATCCTTGGTTCTAGAATTATTTGTCAATTCATTTCGTTTATATAAATCGTATGCTGTCTTAAAATCCACAAATGAGGTATCTGCAAATTGTTCTCCAGGAATTAATTGAGAATTTCGGTAAGAATGCGATTCGTCGTTGATCGGCTTCCGCGAAATCTGGTATGTTGAACAAAATACGGGACATGAAGTTGTACATGTCATTGAGGTATTCGTAAAGCTACTCACTGTCGTTTTTGATAAGTTCAGTCGGGAACTGATCCTTCGTATTCTTCTTTGTGTTTCTGGTTGACGTCTTCAGTGCGACTTCCTTATATTATTCAAACCCGTCTCGAATAACGTTGAACCTTTCACAACACAAAAGAGAGAAGGGTGAAAATGAGTAAGCGGTAATCGTGGAGAACTCGATTCTACCAATACATAACATCGGCTTCGTTCGCTCCCGAACATACGAACAAGTCCGAATACGAGAGCGATAATCGAACAAAGGCGAAGGAAAGCGAACGATGATCGTTGACGTTCATTGCACTTTCGATTTTCGTGCAACATTGTTTAGAATGACACCGATTGATGGCACCGCACTTTAGGCTATATTTTCAGTTAATTTTCGTTTGGAATTTAAAGGACTTTCTTTCCACTGGACTAACCAGTGTGAGGCTCGTTGTTCCGCAACACCATGTCACCAAAATACTTGAATTTTAACCGCAATAAACCGATTCGATGTGCTCACCCGTTGGGTGTTTCATCAGAATCGAACTAATATTACTTTACATCAAAGAGTAAAAATCAGGCAAAGTTTACTGTAATTTTATGAAATATGACAATATTTCATTTTCCAAATATAATAATGGAAATAGATGTTCAATTTTCAAAAAAATTCATTTGCTGTAGAAATGCAAATACCCGGCAGATTAAGTGTAGTTTAATATTTTTCAGTTCCATTCACAGCAAAAAAGGCGGGTCCAGAATGATCTTGTGATATTTATTGCTGCTGGACAGAAATTTGTGTCAGATGTGTTCTCTTGTATCTAACGGCATCGAGTTCAGTTTAGTTTCTTGCAATTACTATGACAAATGGCATACTTTTTTCCATTGTGTTGTTCGTGCTTGGTATATTCGCTGATTGATTATTATTTGATCAAAATTGTAGTTTTGTTTTGGTGGTGGCTCTTGCTTCTTAGAACTTTGAGAAAACCCAATTATTACATTTGATCGTTTTCTGTTCTATGATTTAGTGATATTATTAAACAAATTTGATTATTATATGTTCGTGACACCTGTTAGCATTTTACAAGTACTTAGCTATTTTTTAGAACTTTCGGCCATGGATCGAAATTTATACGAAATGCTGTTGAAACGGATGTAGACTACAATTTTGTTTGCAGTTGTAAGTAATAGTCGTCATTGGTAGAGCCTGCTTTTGGTGTATTTGTGCACTGGTTTTCTACAAATTAGTTAGCGAGAGCTTCCGATCCATTCTCGCTGCATTCCAACGTTTTTTTACTCTCGTCCTGTCGGTTGTCGGTTTTTTTGGGGACTAAGGATGTTGAAAATTACTCTCGAATGGAACAGTGCAGAATTTGTCGAATGCGAATGGCGCTGGCACTTTTATTATGCCATTTCACACATTCTCATCATTTCAACTCATCAATTCTTGTTTCATAATAGATGCAGGAAGTGTTTACTGATCCTGCTATCGATTAGGGTTTTATTTTATCAGTTTTCATAGTTATCAAACAAGCGTAGCAAAACAAGCAATTCATGTAAGCTATTTGCACCCGTCTTTACTGCGTTTTTTCGGTTTTACGATACAAGTAGTCATTCGAGGAAATTAGTGGATCATTATTGCTATTTTTGAATTATCGTGGTGTTAAAATAAGGTGATAACTAGATAACCAGATGTAAAACAATACTATACTATGAAAACATTGTTATTAAAAATCAAATACACATAGATATGCTTATACGCTTAAAATAAAACCAGAAAATCACGAATGATGTAAAGGTGAAAGACATTAAAAAATCTCATTATTGTGTGAAAATTTACAAACTCCTGAAAGTAATAGTACTGAACCGATTGATTAAATTGATACTAACCTTAGTCCGGTCTAGAAACACCACAGACTGGTGTTGACTATTGTTTTCGAGCTGTTGTGTTTTTTTTCACTATCGAGTACTGTGAATGTGAAACATTTGTAGGCGGAACTCGCAACTGTCTCGTTGATAAAAATATGAGCAAGCATAATATAACTTAGTGGTAGGACGTTAATCGAATCAGGCGTTTGAGAGTTCATGATTGATCGGAATCAGAGACATGTTCACCACCAGTGTGTGCACGAAATAAGTGTAGGTAAGAAAGTTCGATATTCATTCACCTTAGTAGAACAGCTGTGATTGATTTTAGTATGAATTCATAACAAATAGTAGAAGGAATGGAAGCCAATGAATCATTTATTTTCAATTGTCTGCGCCTCTTAATGCCTTATTCAATCATTTTATGTTAAATACAGTAAAATTTCAGATCAATTCTTATTTTGCTTCTAACTGTAATTATTAGTCACGTTTAATCATAAGATATTTAGATGATACACGATTGTCATATAGACGGGCTACGTGGGTTTTGGACTTTCGAAGCATGGCTCATAAACAATACGCAGGAAGTTAATCACATCGTCTCTATGTTCATGCAATGAACCAAAATTTCGTATCGTTTGAATATTGCTTTTGACTCGGAAATTATTTTTTTACATTAGCACTTCCGGGGACTTTGGATCAGATGTTGATATTTTTAAACATGAGAAAAAGAATAAGAAATACGAAAAGCAGTTCCTTAATTTTTTTGTCTTTTATTTTTACTGGACCCTTAAAATGCTTCCAACATCGTACGTTTTTGTTTATAAAACGCTGCGATTAATGAAGTTCAACATTACCAGCAGACGAAATATTACCAATACAATAAGTAGTAGTAAAATTTGTTTAATCTTCCTAAACGTTCAAACGTTCTTCAGTTCTTGTCATACAAATTTAATCGTTAACAGCAGTAATTCTGACATTTTTTATCAAATGCTGATTTTCTTCAAACTGAAATCCGCACAATTCACCACTCTAAGTCTCTTTTTAGGTTCGATATTTCTTGAACGTCGCTTTGAGGTACATCCATTTTATGTGTTTTACTTGATATCCCTCTCCAATGTTATAGCGGAAGATAGGGTGATGCAATCGCTTCTATTTATTGTTTTGATAGCAAATGTTCAACTTCCGACATTGATAAAAAGTACTGATGGTGGGGAAATTTATTAAATTCTTTAACATACCAAAAATGTTGGTAAAATTTTTTTAACTGTAAACGCAACAACACAATTCTTTCTCCATGTCATCAGAAATATGATCATGAATTTTAATCAATTTAAAACATTGTGAGATAACTATGAATAATGCAAAAGTTAAATTTCCTCAAATTCTTGGAAACAACGTAGGGGCTGAGGTTCACTAGGAGATTGATAGTACCTATTATCTTTCTCTGGACAGTACCAGCCTAGAAGCCGTGTGGAATCCTTCGAAAAAAACATGAGCCAAGAATAGATCCACTGGTTTCCATGTCGTAAAAGGCGACAATTGCAGGATTTTCATTTACTTTCAATTATCAGATATTTTCAAAGTTTCACTTCTGATTACTCTATTTTAGAAAATGATCTCTTCATTCAACTCCATTTAACTTATCAATTTCCAATTAGCTTCGGAAAAAAGTTTTATTTAGTATGTTTGCTTCTCATCTCAACAATTGCCCAAATCCATTAATATTACAAAGTAACATAATAACAGAGATGACATATATCGGTATATTGAATAAATAGAAAAAAATACTTGTTTGTTTGATAAATTAATAATATTCTCCCCGGTAGCTGGCTGCCCAGATCAATCCTGACCTATGATTAATTTTGATAAATAATTCAAATAACAAACAATCAAAACACGCGTAAAATCTGTTGACCCTTGTTTGGTGATTTAAAAAGATTTTATAAATTTTTTTTAGAATATGTCACTACAATGAATCAACTATTTTGTCTAAATCCTATTCACTCGTTTATTTTGTAGCAGGTAATTCCATTTAGAAAAAAGGAAAGTTTTCATTCGTTACGCGATAGTATTTAAAATTATCCTTCAGTTTTCACGAATCAGAACTGTGAATCAAGACTTCCCGCGACTTCAGTGTCGGATATTGTTGAAACGTTCACTCGGGAAGTCAGTGAGTTCAGTGGTGCATCCGAGCATCTTGAAATCGGAAAATACTAGGTCGCACGCGAATACTACCATTACTGAAATTTATACTACCAAATATCCTTCTCCCGTCACACTTGTGGAGTGCGCAGTAGTATATACGGCCTCTAGTAACAACAAGTGTTGGACCAACATTCCTTTCCATTCCTTAGACGATCTACGTTCGGGCCTGGCTGGCGCGCGTATGGGAAGGTGGGGCAATACTGCCAGAGGGGCAAGTGTGCCACCCCCGCAATTTTCACATAGAATGAGCATTTATCATAAATATAAACATTTGGGTTTGTTTATTGAATATCGACGGTGTAATTTCATATTGCTTCGAGAAATCCAAACAAACCAGATCTTGTAATTAGCATACATATAATATAAGAACGAGATCTTACAAAATAAGAGTTTTTCAATTATTCTCCATTTGCTAGGGTTTCATTTTAATGTCAAATCATTGGTATACCTTTTAGTTGAATATTTGTTAAAAATTGAATATCTATAATTGCTTTATTAGTAACGTAGTAGCATGATTTTGCAATCGCTTCATAACGGGGCAAGTTCGCCATATTGCTATGGAGCAGATATGCCATAACAGAGGATGAACAAACCTAACCTCAAAGTCGATCAGTGTTGAAGCATTCAATGTAAACAAACAACTAAAAGCAGATTGTGAACGATGATATGGACATACAAGAGGCTTTCTTCGCGTAAAAAGTGGTCAAACAAGCATGCTTTCTGTAATCCAGTCAGTCAGCCACCACCGCCCTCAACAATTCGAAAGGCGCATAAAGAATTCGACATGCCGCGGAAAACTTTAGAGAAGTAAATGATGATGATTTTTTAAATACATGTAATATCTAAAATAAAGGTGAATATTATGGATTGTATTAAGGAAAGCAGTACAGTAGAGAAAATCAAATTAAATTACGAAGAAAATGTAATTATTGTAAGGGTGGCGGTTTTGTCCCACATAGAGGGCACTTATGCTTCGCACTAAAATATTATGCTGCTCAACAAGCCTCCGAAAATTGCATGTATTGATTACCGAATTGTTTTGTTCATCAATAATGTTTTTTGAGCTATCGAGGGTACTGCTGAAAGTACTTCATAGACATATCAATTATCAAAATCAAGCGTTAATTTATTATAGAAACAAGAGAATTCATAGCATGGCACACTTGCCCCACCATCCCTTACATCAAAGGATGATTTATCATTCTCCTGTGATTCACCAGAAATTCCCTGTACAATTTCAGCTAATCCCGATCAGTAACGGAGTAACAACCAGGGGTGGTCGATCAAATTCAAATTCTCGGAAACAATAAGGAAAGCTCATAATGCTTGCTTGCTTTCTCGTACCCGCGACGACGATTTTGAACGCTCATAGGTACATATCAGTCACGCCTTATAACTGGACGAGTAGAAAAAATAAAACAATTAAAATCGATCATATCGTTTTTGTGCTTTACACGGAATTGGGGATCATAATAAGGACCTTCCACCAACATCAGCAACAATAGACTTTTTGCGTGGTATAAAGCCTTAAACGCTCAGTTCGCGTTTTAATTTGTTCTTCGGATGTCGTGTTGAACAGTTCTCAACTAGCAGCAGCAACAACATATCAGTTATCGCGTTCAGTTTCTAAATACTGGATCTGATACAGGGCATTGAACTTTGGATTGGATTCTGGAACAAAATCCTAAATCTGAATTCTTAACCTGGATTCGGGTCCACCTGAATACTGAACTTAACTTGATTTAATTACAGAATTCAGCTTTAAAATTCAGTTCCAGATTACAGCTTCAGAAATCAAAACTAACGGGTGTTTTTTTAGGAGATTTGTTTTTTAATAGGGATTACTCTTTTGTCTAAAGTTGTTTTGACAGTATAAAACGACGTCTCTATTCTGTATTGTTTGACGAAATTGTCATGAATAGGTTGATAATCAATCAATTGTCACGGAAAGGTTAACAATCGACTTATTGAAAGAACGTTTCAACTACATTATTCCGAAAAATGTACCGGTGACACACGTTCGTGTGATTTGACGCCACACGATTAGTTTTAATGTGGGAAGTACGTGAAGTCTTTGGTTTATGTGGATAAACCAGCGACAATTGAAGCTTTGGAAACCAATATTCAACATGTCATTGCGGTAATACCTATGCCCTCAAATGCTTGAAAAGGTGATTCAAAATTAGACCTCCAGAATGGTCTTTGTGAAAACTAGTCGTGGCGGCTATTGGCTATTTCATTATTTGGCATGTGTTTTATTTAAATTTCAAATCAGCTCTTAAAAAATACCCTTTATGACTCAGAAACTGAAGCCTTATTCTGGCTTGACTACATTTTGTAATTTACTTCATATTTAAAATTTAAATCTAGAATTCTGATTTGGGATTTCAACTTTAGTATTATGGAACAAAATTCAGGATTTGAATTTTAGAACTGAATTCTGGAACTAAATGTTAGATATGAACTCCGAGCCTGAATTTAATTCCTGAATTCAATTTAAGAATATAACTCCTGAATTTAGTTTCAGAATTCATTTACAAAATATAAGACCTTCATGGTCCAGATTCAAAACATGGGCTTTGACACCTAATTTAGATTCTTTATTCAGATTCGGAACTCCAGTTCAGAATGCAGTTCTAGTACTAGAAAGAAGTTCAGTTTCATAATTCTGGATCTTAGTAATTCAGTTTCTGAATACTGGTCCAGAATTTTGGTTCTAGTTTAGATAAATAAAGGATAACAACAAGTATATAATAGTTATAATTTTTCTGACCCGAAGAGCCAAATGAGTGGTTAGAGAACCTCTATGATAGCAACAAAAATGCCCGAAGCTAATTTAGGTCGTTCCTTGTACATATTCAAGTATCAATATCTCTAAAAAGTGGAAATATGTGGAACCAATTTCAACAAAGTTTGAAAGTATGACCAAACACTATTAGTAAAATTAGTAGTCACAACTTAAATTCGCATAGTTTTGGCATCATTCGTTTTATTTATTTCGCCTTTATATACGAATGCGTGAACCTTGGCAGAATCTCAGAATTAACTGTTTTTTGCATATTAATCCATACTTTCTCCATTTCTTCTGCATTCTGCACTACTTTAGGCTGTTTTAGAAGGTGCTTTTCATAATGGCCAGTATTTTTCTATTGGAAGCAGTTCCGGAGTGTGTGGAGAGTTCAGATCTTTCGTTACCAAATTGGCGTCGTCCGCCTGCCAGAATGGTGGATGTGCTTAATGTAGTGTAGCTTTTGGATGTATTCCTCCAACTATCCATTATTGTTTCTTGTGATGACGAAAGATGCACTTCGCTTTCCGCGAGTACAAATCGCTTGCCAAATAATAACTTCTTGTCGAATTTCGACATCTACATCGACATCGGAGTTTTTCACACTTATCCTTGGTTTTCACATAGTTTAGGTAGTTTCGTGGAATCGGGAACGCCTTCACACATGTCTCGTCATCCATTACGCAGAGCAGTTTGGTTTCGTTAATTACTGGTCGTACAATTTCCGGGCCCGATTCTCTGCGACCGTATTCTGTTTCTCTTCCCGATTTGGGGTCCACTGAACCTTAAACGTACGTAGTCTAGCACGAGTTTTGGTATCTGCATTCAGTTTTTGTTGGAAGGCCCCAACCACGCTTTTGTGATCGCTCTCATTGATGACTTTGGAGCTCTCAACGTGAAAGCTCGTTGATTCGCGTACAGTGCGTTAGAAATTCCAGTAATTCGCCAAAAAGAAAGATTTTTCGTGCTGAAGTGGCTCGGTGGTGCGACGCCGCGAGATATCATCGGTAGTCAAACACAATAAAGTCCATGTGACTATAAACGAATCCTCTGGATGTATGGTCATTGTAACCTTTCCAATGAAACAAAGAAATAAGAAGAAGAATACTCTCGTGCAAAACGTTTTGTGCAAGCACTGCTCTTTCGTCACTATTTTTTAAACTTTTGAAAACCTGATGTAGTTAACTCACAAAGTTTAAACAATATACATTAAACTATGTCTACACAAAATTTCAATCAATTTTACATTTTTTTTTGCTTTGCATGCAGTAAACCCATACAACAAGTATTGAAATACTGGTAGAAGTTTTGCCTCTAACTGATCGTTGATCACAAAGAATGCTCTCCTCGCGACCTCTCGTACGATGGATGTTATTGGATACATTTGCGATTGAAAATTTACAACGTTTTTGACACTAAACTCATTGACAGTTAAGATCACCCACACGTTGCAAAAAATGAACCTATCCCATATATTAAGACTCCTACGTGCTTAAGTAATCTAAACACTTTATTTTTGGAACATTCATGTTAGAGGAAACATGGAACCCCGGGTAATTTCAAACTTTCAGAATGTTTACTACAATCTGCTAGTATTGAGGAGGTTACTGGTTTTGGTATTCCGAACTGTAATTCAGTCCTCATCAAAGGAGCCTTTCTCTGTTACGTAGCTAGAAGAAATTCAATGAAGTCTGGGGTCATTCATTCATTACCCGTTGAAAAGAAGTTCAGTGTGAACTTTCTCTCTTGATAAAAGCTGAACAATGTATTCTAGAACCTGCTTAGAAGTTCGTTCGGTTGTGCCGCGTGAACTTTCAAGTGTGGTTCAATACTTTAAGTAAAGGAGCGCTGCTCAGAATGCTACTCTTAAACTTCGTAAGCTACTTAAGCCAAATCATTCCCTTTCATTCGAAGTGGTTAGTTGGGTATTCTTGAGCGATAGAGCGCAGTCAATTCCTTGGAGTTTTAAAAGAACCAATAGATTGAAAAAACCTCGATGTTTCACAATGTTGACGGGATGTTTTTCGAATGCGCATTCCTCGATTCTGCAGCAGGATTCTGGAACCTGAATTATGGAACTGAATTCTAAATCTGGATTCTGAAAATTAATCCTGAATTAAACCTGGCTTGTAAACTGGTTTCTGAGTCTAAACCGACCGAAATGAGGTTCTTACGGTGCGCTGCCTAAAACGGTATGTATGAAATTGTGGAAATGTCCCACAAAACATCAAAATCATCGTCCGAGCATGAGAAAAGTAAATGCCAGTCTTTAGTTTTATCTGGAGGCTATTGAACATTTTAGAAAACTCTAATTTTAGATTATTTCTCGTTTTTTTCATACTACTGAAAATTTTATCATTGAATAATGAACATATTGTTGATGGTGTGATGCAAAAACTAAGTTGTTGCGTTAAATATAACAAGATATATTCACGATTATTTTTTTCCATTCATTAAATGGTAAATTTTGAAAAGTTACCCCGTAATAAGGTAAGACGTATTCATGTACAAATGATTACCTGTTCACCATTGTGTCAGTTCCGGAAAATTGTGTTATTGCTATAATATAATAATTGAGGTAATAATTTTTTAATCAAAAGGTCAGAGTTGCAAAAATCACAGTGATGCACAGATTCGTCTGAAATCGTATGGTTTATAAGTATGATGTAATCTTAACGTTAGTTGAACTACATTTTTAGTGACGTCAAACAGAGTGATGAATTCATGTGTAAATTGATTATCAGTTATTCTTGTATTTTTGCATGATGCGAGATGTTGAATATATGGCGGGACACAGAATGTATTCTATTTGAATCCTAAGGTGTCTTATCTTGACCTTGGTTTACTGCAAATTATCAGGTTAGACTCGATAGTATTATCCAATGCATTTCCTCAGTGAGTGAAAGACTTTTAATTTCCGCCATGTTTTTAAAAAAATAATATTTAGGATAGCTTTTAATCTCCCTCAGTTTGAAACATTGGATTGAATAGATGAAATGATTGGGAATTAAAATAACATTAGTAAAGAAACAATACCAGCATAGCAACAGTATGTAGATTTCTCACTGGTCATTCAGATACCTTGAATCGACACACGAGGTATCTGAATGACCAGTGAGAAACCTTCGTAAGTATGATAATCACATAGTAAGCCCAAGTCCAAATCTGTAGAGTTGAAACAATTGAAGCCATTAAAAACTATGATTTATACGAGTATTCAACATTATACAATAGAAGAAAAAAACATTAATATGTACAAACATGTGTTGAATAGACTATTGGAAATTAATCGATAAAACAAATCTGTTCCCTGGCAGTATTGGAATCTAATACCTATCTAGAGACTTACAAAAAATATATATTTAAATAACACAGACTTTTTCATGTGTCCGAAATCCCACCAAATGTATTTAATACTAGGAGTTACGTATTAAGTTCGCAAATGAGCCAGTTTCGTAATTGGATTCTTTCCATTGCGAAATACTGTTCTATGAATTGAAGACAAACATTAGAAACCTTATTTTCAACACAGTGACCATCTTAAAAAAAACATGTTCAACATAAACCGATGAAGCTTCATGCCGAACACTTTATCTGTTTGCGAGTACAGCGTCTTTACTGTCGTACCGAACGTAAACGAATTTAGGCTTATACTGGCCGACTCAGGTGGTGGACAAAAAGCCCAAAACAGGCTAACCCCTGAATGACCACAACCTGAATCGGCCAGTGTAAACTAAAACTGTTTTGTATTGACGAGTCGAATCTGAAACATAAAGTATAGGGACCGTGCATGACAACAAGTAACACCATTAGTGGCGAATAGGCGAAATAATCCTACCATAGCTGTACACTGTTACCATATGTTTACGATGAATAAAAAAGTCAAAAACCTGTCTTAATCCACCTAGTGGTGTAATGATGCCTTACTCATATCAATCATATTCTCATATATAATACTGTGGTGTACTATTAAAAATATTTCTCTTCGATTCTTAAAATAAACCAAAGAGATTGTTCGTGCATTAACTAGTATGACCTACAGAATGAAACAGTCCTCTGACAGAAAACGAAGTGAATTTCACTATTGTAGGTGTTTCGGGCACTGGAACTCTAGAACCAGTATAATCGAAGTTGGTTCGTATGGCCATCAACTAACATGACCTACAAACTCTACTAGTTTTTATTCAAATTTTGAAGATTTTATACGATTTTGACGATAATAAATCGTATAAAACGACGATAAATCGTATAATATCTACAAAATTTAAATAAAAACTATGCTTAATTTTCAGTAGGAACATAAGATCTTTCATTTGAATCTAAGATTAGGAATACCGGACTCTCTGAGAAAAGTAAGTAAAACCCTTTTTCGAGCAAATTACTATTATCTGCCGTCGTTATTCGAAAACCGGAAACCAGTATAGCCGAAATCGGTTTGCTTGGCTGCTTACTGATAATGGCTATCGATTGGAATACTTTCAAGGCCAACTTAGAAAGTTTTTTACTTTTATCGTTTCGACTCTTTAAGTGACAATACACAATTTTTAACACACTTTACCCTATAACTCCGGAAGCGAAAGTCGGATCCGGATGAAATTCAGGAATCCCGTGTAGAACTACGAGACCTTTCATTTGAATCTAAGTTAGTCAACATCGATTAAGTCATTTTCGAGAAACACGCACACACACATACATTGCTCAGCTCAACGAACTGAGTGGAATGGCATATGACACTTGGCCAATTTTTACTAGTCAATTTTCAAGTGATTGTATAACCTTTTATATGAGAAAGGCAAAACAGTTTAGCGTTTCAATAAAATGATTTTTTGTTGTTATTTTGTGACTCGTATTTTCAATATACGTCGAACCTGTGAA
Source organism: Malaya genurostris (assembly GCF_030247185.1). Lineage (NCBI taxonomy): Eukaryota > Metazoa > Arthropoda > Insecta > Diptera > Culicidae > Malaya > Malaya genurostris. Next base: position 48,603,084 of record NC_080572.1, read on the forward strand.
TTTGCTAACATTTTTACGATTGCAATTTATTTCCTTCCTCCATTCTATAAATATGGACCATCCTGTGAATTATTTGAACTTTTAGTTAAAATTTAACAGTCGAGCAGTTATTTTATATCGAGTAGTTGAATTTATGTAGAACTGCGGCCCATTTCAAAGTTTGACGAATGGAAAGTTATTTGGGTCTATTTTGCTCTGAAAATAAAATAACGGGTGACAACTAAAATTTTGGAATTTTTTCGTGTCTCGTGTCTCATACAGGCCCCGAGGCCTGTATGCTCAACAACAAACGAGCTCAGAAAGAACTAAGAGTGTGTATGTGTTAGCTCTCTTTCTCCTCTTTCTGCTAGAATTTTCTGTTTTGTTCATGCTCGCTGAGTTTTGCTCAAAATGCCGTCGAAACAAGAAATATTTCACGAACGCATTGTACAATTCTACGAACTGCACTGGAATCTCGGCAAATAGTATACGGTACAACATTTTAAAAGCAAAAATGTTGCGGCTTCGACAGTTTACAATATCCTAAGATGCCCAACAACTGCTCGTAAGGAAGGTAGTGGAAGACCAGCCAAAATTATGGACGCAAAAGGACTTCGTTCTTCTTCTCGTGCTTTCAACAACAAGGATTCACTGAGTCAAAAGGATGCAGCAAAAAAGTTCAACTGTTCTCACCAGTACATCTGCAAAACATTGAAAAGACTCGGAATAAAGTACCGAAAGAAGACACGAGCCCCGGGATATACTGAATTCCCAATGCCGCTGGTTGATTAAAAATTTTTCCGGAAAAAGTTTTGTTTTGGACGACGAAAGTTACTTCCCTCTTTCGAAGACGCAGATTCCCGCAAACGATCGATACTTTTCAACGGATAGTTCTACTGTACATCCGAACATAAAATATTAGTTTAAACATAAGTTTGAACAGAAAGTGATGCTGTACATTTAGATGATTTATTGGAAAAAGATACGCTCAGAGACAGGACTCGAACCAGCGTTCTTATGCATTCCGTGCATACGCGCTACCATTTCGCCACTCTGAACCTTGTTATAGACATAGATCTAAAACGCAGTCAGACATGGTAGAACGTACATCGAACATGGTCTAAATCCTGGCCGTCACTCGTCCGATACCATACATCCAAGTATCTTCTCTGTCCATTAAACACTAGTTTTCTCACTCTATATTTATTTTCCGCTCAAGCATTGAGTAGAAGAGTGTATTTATAATCGCTTGTCACCTTCTCTACTGGTGCCATGCTGGACATCGTTTTGGGTTATGCTGGTTCCTGAATACCGGCTCTGGAAGTAAACTTTAAAGTGGAACTTACTTCGACATCTCATGGAATGTTCAATCGATTGTCACACACTTAGATTCAAAATCGATCCGATTTGCAGCTACGATATTACAGGGTAATGTGTGATTAAAAGTTAAAATTGCCGCTTAAAACGACGGTCATTAAAATAATGTCATGAGAACTAAAACACCGAAGAATATTCATGCAAAAACATGCGGAATGATAAAAAGGTATCATCTTACTGCTAGGTGGTTTCAGCACGTTTTGTTTCACCACTTTACGTGAGGGTATCAAATTTTTAACACACTTCATCTTATAATTCCAGAACCGGAAGTCGCATCCGGATGAAACTTTGGAGTTTTGTATAGGACTATGAGACCTCTCATTTGAACCTAAGTTCGGTCAAATCGGTCACGCCATCTCTGAGCAAAGTGAGGAAATAATTTTAAATTGTAATTTTTACTCTAGTCACACTGTAATTCCGGAACCCGAAGTGGGATCAAAATAAATTCAGGAACTTTGTATAAAACAGTTATATTGTAGAATATATTGGAAATCACTGGAATTTGCCGTAATAATTTAAACAGAAAGTAAACAAAGAAAATAACTGTCATTTGCTATTGGAACCTTTCGTAATGTTCATCGAGTAATGTTTTCACTTGTATGATAGTAATCGCATAGAGTGTATCTCGCAATATTTGGAATATAATGTAATCAGGATGGTCGATTATACCAACATTTAGCGGCCAAACAAAGCCCTAATCCATAATTTGAGCTGAATCAGACATGGGCACGTGTTTCGGCTGCTTGGCCATCCATGGAAGTTTTTTTTTTTTTTATTCAATAATATATATTAAGGCACACTGCGTTAAGCTATAAGATGCCGAGGGCATTAATTTTACCACTTAAAATTAGAGTAATTTCTTCTATTTCGTGATGTGATTTCGAGGAGATCAGATTCCAAGGATGTAGTCTCCAACTAGTCATCGGCAGCGTCTGGTCGGTTGGAACTTGTACGCTGAATTATCCTGGTGACGTTGGTACGCATCGATGGTTTTTCGTATTCTTTCGTGTGGGTCCGCGGGAAACACCCCCGGGCAGTTAGAACCCGGCGGGTGGCCCGCGCGTTGATCATCGTCTGGAAGGAGTGAAACAGGGAGAAATAAATGTTGTTGGAACAAGGGATAAGAAAGTGAAGTTACTTAGCTCAGCGAAAAGATCTTATTAGTTCACGTCGAGATAGTGAAAAGACGAAAGAAGGGGGAGCAAAACAAAATTAGTGTCAGCACAAAGATCTTGTTAGTTCCGAAGAAGATGGTGAACAGATGTTGGATGAGGTGTTGCGAGCGGATGTTAGGATCGAGGTTGAACTGAAATATCATCGGGGGATAAGAGAAGACTCGAAAAAAGCAAGGACTCGTTTCGCTTTTATTTCATTGGCTTGAACACCCACGTGGAATGGGATAAAGGTTTCTGAGAGAACACAGATCAGACTTGTACGTTGATGATTTTTATGAACTGGTATAAGAGTGACATATAGGGAAGGTCTCGATGAGCCAACACGTCTCGTACTGGAACCCCAGGTGATATACCTCGGGCCCGAAGGGAGTCCATTAGCTGCGATCTGGCACCACAATACTCGGTACATGCCCAGACAATATGTTCGATGTCGTGATAACCCTTACCGCAAGTGCATAGACCGCTCTCCACGAGGCCGATACGCCGGAGGTGTGCATCCAAGGTGTTATGATTAGACATGAGCCGGGACATCACACGAATGAAATCACGACCCACATTCATCCCTCTGAACCAAGGTTTCGTCGATACCTTCGGGATAATGGAGTGTAACCATCGTCCCAGCTCCCCATTACTCCATGAAGTTTGCCAACTTTCGAGAGTCCTTCGACGAGATATACTGAAAAATTCGTTGAAGCAAATTGGTCTTTCGTAAATTTCACCATTTAATGCGCCCGCCTTGGCCAATGAGTCTGCCTTTTCATTGCCCGGAATGGAACAATGCGAAGGGACCCAGACTAACGATATTGAATAAGACCGTTCAGATAAAGTTCTCAAATGTTCCCGTATTTTCCCCAGGAAATATGGGGGATACTTTCCTGGCTATCCATGGAAGTTGTCCATCAATGTCAACTTCTCTTTCTGAGCAGCATGTCGGTAGCGGTTTCCCAACTGGCTAAGAATAATGCTACGGTGCACCTGTAACCACTGGTGGAATTATTTTCTACCAAGAATTGATCCACTGGTTTCCTGTTCCATGTCGTAAAAGGCCACAAAAATAGGAACTCCTAAGTCTAGGTGTATTTCCGTGTCGAGGATTGAATGGCTCCAGGAGGTTAAACAATGCAGTCGTGAACAGAATATCTTGGTTTTTTTTCCTTACTGGATACACGCAATGCTTAGCAATCGACTTCTTTGTTCATCGCTTCGGCAAGCAGAGATTACAATGCTAAGTGTCTGTGGGTGTTCCAAGGCGGTGTACTATCCCCACTTCTATGGAACCTAGTCGCTGATGGTTTGTTAAGGAAACTTAATAACCTTCGGTTTCCGACTTATGGTTTTACCGACGATTATCATATATTGATGACCGGTATAAGCATTATCACTCTCTTTGATTCAATGCAGCAAGCCCTGCGATCTGTTCAACAATGGTGTTGTCAGGTTGGATTATCTGTAAATCCGGGAAAACATCGATAGTGCTTTTCACTTATCGTAGGATAATCACAGGAGCTCGTCCGTTACAGTTCTTCGGTGCAGAGGTTACTGTGGTTGATCAAGTTCAATACGTCGGGGTTATTCTTGATTCAAAACTGAATTGGTCTGTTCATATTGACTTCAGGATTAAAAGAGCTTGCATGGCTTTCGGCCAATGCAGACGATCGTGGGGACCTAAACCCAGATACATTCATTGGATTTACACAACTATCGTTAGACCAATTTTAGCATACGGATGTCATGTATGGTGGCAGAAAGGAGAAGTCGCGACAGTTCAATCAAAGCTAAATCATCTCCAAAAGATGGTCCTAATGGCGTCAACTGACAACTCCTACTGCTGCTCTAGAGGCGCTACTGTGTATTAAACCACTACATGTGTTCCTAAAACAAGGAGCATTATTTTGTGCATACCGTCTTAAGGTTGCAGGGCTTTTGAACAGTAACCCTATAGACTATGCTACTAGCCACACTCGCTTGTGGTCTTAAATGGTTACCTGGGATGAGTATTTACTCGCTCCTAGTGACCATGCAGTTTTCCTTTCAAAACATTCAATGTGAGCTAAATTTCATTTTTTCTAAGAGTGTGTGTTCAAGGCAGAAATCTACGCGATTCTGTGTGGAATACAATCGGCACTTCAGCAGAGAATCTGTGGTAAACGAAATTAGTATTGTTCCGACAGACAGGTAGCTTCACAGTCGAATCTAGTGATCGCATGTCAAACTCAAATTGACCTTAGCATCTCAAATGCTGTATGTTATGTTAGCACCAGTCATTCGAAAGTACACCGTTTACGTTGAGCTCCTCGCGTGTTGAGCTCCAAACACTGCGATATTTTGATACCCATCGTGACTCTCAAATTGTGAAAATTACTTCCACTTGATGTCCCAAAACACTATCTGTGATAAACTGACAAGTTATTGTGAGAGAATCGACAAAAAAATTTCAAATTTCCGTGTAATGATTCGTAAAACAATTGCATTACTAATTGCTTATTTACGTTGCAATCAGCTGCGTTTGATCTCATCGAGATAGCGTCGTGACAGTGGGTCGGGCTCAGGCGCGGCAATTATGGGATGGCAAAGCACTTTTTGCCCCTCCAAAGATTTATTAGAGTGACCATGCCCCCCCAATATTTTGGCAACTTGAATAAATATTTGAAAATTTTCAGTTAAGTTACTATAATTTTCAAATAAATTTACTACAATGTGAAATGTGCTATACTTTACCACTTTCGAATATTGCTTATTACTGGAATAGTAAGAAAAATGTTTGTGATCGTATCAAATCATTCGGAAGAGAAACTAAACTTGCTTACTTGATTGCTTTTTATTTGCTCTAACTTCTCCGCTCTCTTTATAAAAATGTTTTATACATTGCAAAGTTTAATGATCTGTAGTAATATTTTCTTGTGCCCCCTTAATATTTCATGGAACTTACCGCCTCTGGCCGCGCTAATTGCAGAATCACTGTGAACGTGCATCGCCATGTACTGTTTGTCGTAGAGTTATAAATTTGCCCGTAAAAACGATAGAAATCTGCACAAAAATATCCTTAAGGAATTAGACCGTACAAATGCTCTGAATGTCCAAGCGCCTTCGCACATCGCAAATTGCTATTGACGCATAAGGTTTAAACTTGTTTTGTCTTATGTTTAGATTAGTGAAATTGTTTTCCCTAGCCTTTGTATGATGAGCTACAGGGCGCGTACCTCCGCTTGGTGGATGGGGTGGGAGTCAATTTATACTTCGCGTATTGACAAAGTCGGACCATACCGAGATCGATCGTTCGCTTATAAATGTTAAAAGATGAAAATTATTATGTTCTCTGGATCGATCACGGAGTTGTCCACTCCTGGACTAATATACTGCTTGAAATTGACAATAGGTCATTAGGTGGTTTCGAGCATTCTAATGCTTGGAATTGATCACCAATTTGAATTATCTTGATCCAGTTGGGATTCATGCAAACCCTGTCAGCTTGGAGCGAAATCAATCTTCAGTTCAACAACACCATCGCACGGCATCACATTCAACATATCATGTCAATTGTATGGGTGCGCAGTCCTGCTATTTTGGCGCGCACGAATTTGACATTTCGCTCCCCTACTTCTATGTATAAGATTCGATGCGGACTCACCTGAGGGCGACATGCTCGCAAAAAAGGATGTTGTCAATGATTTGTTCGGGAAACGTGAGAGCTGGATATCTTGTTAATATGATGTCTTTGGATTCATGTTAATATATAACATTCGGTGAATTTAATTCAGAAAAGAGGACTATTGTTATCAGGAATAAGAGTAAATTGACCTCTCATGAACCGTCGAGGAGCTTTCAAACCTTTCCGATCCGGTTCTAATGTTCACAAATTGCAATGACGGCGAAACTGATTGATCAGGTGTGGATACATTCTCAAATCAGGAAAGGTTTGAATGTACCTAAATTTCTCTAACTTTGACACAGATGTCACTTTCAAACTGAAAGTGTGAGATGTGTGTTTCTGGAAGAGAACGGTTCACGTGTTCATTCTGGAAGAGAACGGTTCTTTACGAAATACATGTAGTTCATGTTTCCTGGACTAGAGAGCCCAAAACCTAAATTGCTCAAAAGCAGTCAAAATAATTAGATTCTCTCCTAAAAAACTAACAGAATAACTAAAAGCTAGTGCAGTGTGCCTTAGTGCATATATCGTTAAATAAAGAATAAAAAAGATCACAGAATTTTAAGCAATTTTAAGCAAACCTTCCATTGTGCCCATATTGTGACTTTCCTGGGCAATCTAGTGTTAAAGGCGCATCTTTACATTATATAATTCAACAAGCTCACTAACACCTGATTTTATTTTGCTTTTGTTTTCTTGACGAGAAACGAGCCTGTTGAAATAAAAGATTATCATCGAAGATTTAAGACCAAGGAAAAAGACCCTAGAATGTCCCAAAAAAATTGAAGCAAAATAAGTATTAAATGTGATTACCTAACATTTGGTAAGTTATGTTTTGATAAAAGAAAAAGGTAAATGCACTACTATTTTTACTATCAATATTATTATTATTGTTGTTATTATTATTATTATTACTATTATAATTGTTATTATTATTATTGTTATTATTGGTATTGTTATTGTTGTTATTGTTATTGTTGTTATTATTATTATTATTATTATTATTCCTTTATTCCTGATAATCTATCAGCTTGAGCTATTAACAGGTCTCTCCGGCACAGTAAAAAAAAACAATGCAATGGGAAAAAGGAAACGAAACGTAACATCGACAAAGATAGAAACAATTAGTTTAGATTAGAATGGATAGTGTTAGTAGACCACACTTATGTACACCTATTTAGGAACTTTAAAGTAATAATCGTAAGTACCGCTTCAGACATAAAAGACTATATAGGAAAGCAGGTCCGAAGCGGATACAATACGAAAGCACACACTTCCTGCCCAAGTGACGAACTCTCTGGTGAACTTGCAATAGAAGATATTCGTATCTTTCGTTGCAAATTGATAACCGTACTGGAATCTGTCGCTTGGGTTACATGCTGGAGGGAACCTATCAATGATAGGCCGGTTTTTTCTTTGTTACTAGTGTTCATTTGGGCACCATAGCCTAGTTCGTATGGAAAGTGCGGAGCTTTATAACCACCCCCCTCGGCCAGAGTAGCCCATAAGGGAAAAAAATATTCAGATTAGTAAAATTGTTTTATGTTTTCTTTAGGTAACACATTGGGAAACCCGTCGTTACAAATGTAGTATGTGTGGTAAAACCTACAGACACTTGATTGTTCTCCAAAGGCATATTGCGGTTCATCACCGCTGCTCGATCTGCAAAAGATATTTCCTGGCAAGGTATTTGATTACGTTTTCATGTTGAACGTGAATTCAAACAAATAATTGTTTTTCGTTTTCAGACAAGTCCTAGATAACCACAGGCAGAAGCATATAGCCGAATGTCCTCATCCTTATTTGTATCCGTATTTCCGCACAGTTGACAGCCTTCAAGCGCATTTAAAAACATATAAACGAATCGCCTCGAATGAGTGTGATCTTTGCGACATGGTCTTCGATTTCCGATATCATAGGTATTATTAGATAAATAATACCACAATACCATATAACTATTAGACATTTGACTGCTGTTTCAAATGATGACCATATCTTTCTGAATATTGATCAAATTTCTGTAAATTTACAAAGCTACTAATATCTTATTTGGCGAGGCTCGGGCCCAATAGGGTCTCCCAGGAAACTTAGTTGAGCAAATTTCTTCGGATGAATAACATCCGTATATCGTATAGAACTACTCTAATCAGCTAAACGAGTTGGATAGTGCGGAACCTTATTCGCTGTCATTGGAAAGCGATAATTGTTTTTGAATAAGGATGATTGTGAAGGTTCAACTTATTTGTCTAACGGATCAGAGAAAAAATTGTGGCTCCATAAGCAGAGAAGAGGAACCGGACTTTGGTTGGCGCTCGAGTTCGGCAATAATTCCCATTTTAGGAGCAATTTAAGAAATCAATTAATTTAGTATTTTCGTACTGATTGTGTAACCTATTAAATGAGTTTTTATAATTCTTCTCGTAACTATTGTTTTATTGAAAAGGCGCACGTTCCCTGTGTAATGTTCAACAGTAGCAGATGTATGTCTACATGGTTTAAATACGGTCCTTTGAAAAAAATTGAATATACAACTCTAAGCTACTCATAAATATATATATATATATATATATATATATATATATATATATATATATATATATATATATATATATATATATATATATATATATATATATATATATATATATATATATATATATATATATATATATATAGATATATATATATATATATATATATATATATATATATATATATATATATATATATATATATATATATATATATATAAATATATATATATATATATATATATATATATATATATATATATATATAGGGTATTCCACGCAAAATCAGCCACCTAAATTTTTTTTATCTAATGATTTTTTTCGGTAAAGAATTCGAAAATATTCGACACGTATTTTTTTATTTCAATATGGTACGTGGAATTTTCGAGATATGATTTTTTAGAATTTCGCGTTTTCAAAAAAGAGCCTTTTTTCAACAGCATATAATGTAAAATTTAATAAAGATACAAAAATTCATCCAAGACATAAAATGTGCGTCTTTTCTTTCAAATAAGCTCGTTAGCTTTCAAATAAGCGATTCCATAAAACAACCTTTGAAGGTAATATAATGAAAAAAGTTAAAAATTATTAAACAAAAAAATTTCAAACCAGGGGCTATTTTTTTCTTTTCTTTTTTGCTGATGAAAGAAGCCTTAGGGGTTTAACTCAATCTTGGCAAAGTTTCAGAGTGGAAAGATCAATACTTTCGGAGCAGTGAACTTTTCAATTACGGCGAGTAAAATTGGGACAAAGGATTTACGTGAGTAATAAAATAATGGTGACATAAAGTTTTTGAACAGTTGCAATTTTTCTATAATTTGGTTTTTTCTGGTTTACAAAAACTCGATATTTCAAATGTATCGTGGGAAGAGAAAACTTTCATTTTTAATTCCTTGTCTCCGTGCGGCTCAACATAGTGAAACGATTGTGTTCCAGAATTACTTGATTTTACCTATTACCAGTATCACGCATAGTGAAGAGATCGCTGTGGCGGAAAAAATTATTTTTTTCAACAAAATTCTGGTGGCGTGATGTTCATAATGACATCAAGTTCATCCAAATAATTACTTTTGTTTTTGAAGCGACTTCTGTGCTAAGGACCTGAATTCACTTCACTCGACTTTCACCGTGAAGTGATACCGATAATAAGGGCCATTGAGTAGAGAAGATGCTTTCCTAGTCCACTCGTACAATTCATTCGCGGTCGAAATTTGACAATCATTGATCATTTGTAAACTTGCGCGACGTGCCATTCCATGAGCTGTCGCGTGAAAATTCCACTGTGCAGCTCAGCTATAGCCGAAGCAGAAAAAAAGTCAACGCCGGAGAGCTCGGATCGGTCGGATCGGCATAATGCGGATGCCTGTTAGGCCCGTATCCGACTTGCGCTGCGGTACGCTCCACGCGAGCGGGTCGTAATTGAGAAATTCTTTGAAACTTTGCCAAGATTGAGTTAAACCCCTAAGGCTTCTTTAAAAAAAAAAAATTAGCCCCTAGTTTGAAAATTTATTTTGTTTAATTTTTTAACTTTTTTCATTATATTACCTTTAAAGGTTGTTTTATGGAATCGCTCATTTGAAAGCTAAGAAAAAGACGAACATTTCATGTCTTGGACGTATTTTTTATCTTTATTAGATTTTACAGTATCGGCTGTTGAAAAAAGGCTCTTTGTTGAAAACGCGAAATTTCAAAAAATCATATCACGAAAATTCCACGTACCATATTGAAATAAAACAATACGTGTTGAATATTTTCGAGTTCTTCACCGGAAAAAAATAGATGAAAAAAAAATTGGGTGGCTGATTTTGCGTGGAATGCCCCATATGTTTTACAAATTTACTTATTAACAAAAAATGTTAAGCGTTCTGAATTGAAATTATGTTACGAATCACTGAGGTCTCTTTTTACGCGAGGGTTACGTACCGCGTACAAAACTGCGCAAAAAATCCGCGTCACTTCGAAAATCCGCGTGAAAAAATCGAGTAACTTCGGAAAAAGGCGTAAAAAACCCCGCAAAACAAAAGAATTTTTTTTGACGCCAAATACCTTCGAAATGCATGAAACGTCCAGATCCGGTGTAATCTCGAAAACTTTTTTTTTAAATCGGCTTACGACTGGGATTTCCGGAATCGAAATTTTTTTATGCAAAATATCTTAGAAATGCATGATACGTCCAGATCTGGTGTAATCTTAAAAAGATTTTTTTCCACGTAGAAAAAAAACGCAAAATTAAAAAAAAAATGAGTGTATAAAGGTTATGAATCTTATGAAAAATGAATTTTCAAGCAGTTGCATTAGCTTTTGATGAACGAATGTGCAGCTCTTATGAAAGCTTTCCATCGATCATATTACAAATGCAGCAACAAAAACAGTGTAAATAGGTTTATAGCACTTATTGGAAATACTACGTCGTATAAAATCAATGCCTTGATGTTTACAAAAATATATCCAACATTGATGCCAATACAGGTCTCACATTTGTTTTCCAAAAGAATCGCTCGCCACAAAAGCATAAACTATTAGAAATACACTAGCAAGGGGGCTGGACCCCCTTGGGATGACTCTGTAAGCCCAAACGGTTAAATTTTATAACTTTTACCCGGTGAACGACCAAAATAATTAAAGCCGGGTTAAAATAAATGATATAAAAAAAAAGAGATACACTACATATGAGTAAATTATAATTCCTAATATTGTAGAATTGATCGTTTGTATGTTTGTCAGTTTAAAACGATAACGATCTGGGTTGTATCGTGAAACATATATTCGTAGTCCTGTAATTTACAAGCGCCTTTGAATAAATATGTTTAAATGGTTGTACATTGTCTTTGAAATAGTAAGAATATATTCACCCCTATTCTATACGTCGAACGATTCGAAATATTCCGATCGAATGTGCAATTTCTATTCTGCATTCCGTTCGAGTTGGGTATGAACTCGAATATCATTCGTTCGAGTTGTTAATTTTCGAACATTACTCGATCGACTTGCGTACGTATTACTTCTGTTCGGTTTAAAATCGTTCTAATTTATTTATACAAGTGTGACGGTTTCGTTTACTAAGCAATGAATAATATAAATAATAAAGAACGTGTAAGTAGTGTTGACAGCTTTGATGGTTAAGGTTCGAAATTTCAAGTGTTTCCGAACGAGAGTCGATCGAATCATACAAGTCGAACGATATAAGGAATGCAAAATTCGAACTCGAACGAAAGTGTAGATTCGTTCGTATCACAAATCCGTCAGATTGCAGAATCGGGTTGATGTAAAAAACCGACATTCACTTATTATTATTATTACTTTGGAGACCTAACAGAGACGAGATCTTTAGTTACATATTGTGGCTAGAAAAGTTTTCGTGTATACTTCATAACACCGGCCGTAATGATAAATAGAATGTGACGGCTAAACCACGGGCTCGCAAGTTGTAACGCAAATATTTGACAAAGTTTTCTTGCGTGATAATGGATGATGAAACTTTTGTACAGGGAGACTATAAGCAGCTTCCCGGAATACCTTTTTATACTGCTATACCACGAAGCGGCGAAAAGTAGCATTTCAGGACGAAGAAAAATACCGAATTTTTAAAAAATATATTTAGTTTGGCAGGCATTATGCAGCTGTAGTCGAACAATCCAAAGCTTCATCACTAATGGAATATACCGCAGTTGGTGTTGAACATACGTTCGCACCGCACGCGAATAGCTCTTGGCTCCTGGAAAAAAAATCTGGTTACCTAGAGTTTCATTGATTCAAGGCTTCAGTCTTTTTCAAGGCTACCTGAATCATTAACATTATTTTTTATGACTAACATTCCTGCTTTTTTCGATAATTTCTTCAGCGCAGATTCAAATATGATAGCTTTATTTATTATTATCGGTAAATAATTGGAGTGAATGATTTCTAACAGTACCGTAATAATCGAAAGAGAAAGTAAACAAAGAGAATCTCATTGTTACATTCGTCATTTTAAACATTTCTTACAGATATGACCTCGTTTGAAAAGTCGGTTTTTACAGTGATTGCATAGCTTTTCTTAATGAGAAAGGCAACAAGCTAATAATAAACAGGAATAGATAATCGAAGAGAATCGAAGGAAAGAACAACATCGAAACCTGCAACCAATTTGCACTTTTTTTTCATTAAGTATATACATCTCATTATGAATTGGACCGTGACTGTGAATATTTTTCGTTCATTCCTGAACATAACATTTTGACTGCACTGAAAAACCAAGACGTTTCAAAAGGACCTGGACCTGATAGAATGCAACCTATATTCCTAAAATATCTTGCAGAAGAACTTTCACTACCACTTCTACAACTTTTCAATTTATCACTAAAAAATGTATTTTTCCTAAAACATAGAAATCATCTTTTCTTGTACCAATATTGAAATCAGGCTCGCAATCTGATATCCGAAACTACCGTAAAATAGCCATTATTTCAATCATTCCTAGGGGACGAGTATAGTGTGATGGGTAAGTCGATGCCTTTCGCGCAGTCCACCTGGGTTCGATTCCCAACCCCCGCACATAGGGTCAGAAAATTGTTCTGGCCCGAAGAGGTGAATGATATTAAGGTTGAAGCCTCTATAATAGAAACAAAAAATTACAGGGTTGTGTACGAGACACGACCAATCATAATGACAATAAAAATGCGGTTTTTGAAACTCTCATCAACAGTTTGAAATTTGATAAATAGACAAATAATTGTGAAATACTAACGTTACTAATATTTTATCGTCATCTGTGTTCAAGAAGTATTTATAATAGTATTCTTTGTTTTTTTTTGCGAACTTCGGTTTCCGTTCGTAAATAAAGATTTCTGCTCACGACCAGCGCAATCGCAAACTAATCTAATGTTCAGCGAGAAATAATATAATTCCATCTTCAAATTACCTAGTGAGAAGCGTTTAAAATTACGGTAATTCTTAGCTTACTCTATAAGTAAAGCGTTTTCTGCAATCCATAGGGTTACCACTTGCACGGGCCTAGAGCTACTTGCCGGGCTGCTATGCCGCACACATATTTTTAAAACCCATGCAACCATATGCATTATATCATTGCACATTTACAAATTTAGTATAACATAGTTAATGTTGAAGCACATTAATTCAACATGCTTTAAAGCAGCTTGCATTAAATTTGCATTCAAAATATAATGAAGCATCATCTTACAGCAGCTTTTTGTCATGCTATATATTGGCATTTAATGCTATGTTTTATTGCAATCAAACATTATCGAAAACTGTGCATAGCAATTGAATTGCTACATCAAATCAATACATTAGTGTTGAAAAAGTAGAAAAGTTCTTCAATTTAAAGCTGGTCTAAATTGAACTTTGTTTACGAATATAATAGTTGTCGGTAACACAGAAGTAAAATGGATTACCGACATTCACTTACATAGCGCAGATAGCAGAATGTGCACAGATTTATTTACAGAGCAGAGTGTTTAGGCTACCGGACTACAGGGTTCGCCATGAACACAAACGGTTATCCGATTTCAAAATTAATTTTTTCATATTAAAGTACAATCCTTCCGGTTAATTGTGGAATATAATTTCATTCAAATGGCTGCCTCGGCTGGCCTTGCAGTACGCCATAAGGTCGGTCCAGTTTTTTAGTACATTTCGATTGTATGCAGCTTTATTTCAGCTATGGCTGCACGAATGTTGTCCTTCAAGGCTTGAATTGTCTCTGGCTTGTCCACATAACACTTATCTTTGACAGCCCCCCAAAGATAATAGTCTAACAGCGTCAAATCACAGCTCCGAGGCGGCCAAACGACATCCGAATTTCGACTGATCATTCGATCTTCGAAGACTGTGCGCAGAAGATCGATCGTAGCGTTGGCTGTGTGGCACGGAGCGCCGTCTTGTTGGAACCAAATGGTATCCAAGTTTTCCTCTTCAAGTAACGGGAAGAACCAATCGCTAATCATGGCGCGGTAGCGCTCGCCATTCACCGTGGCGGCGGCTCCTGTCTCATTTTCGAAGAAAAATGGCCCAATGATGCCGCCAGACCAAAATCCGCACCAAACCGTCACTCTCTGAAGATGCATCGGCTTCTCCGTGATAACGTGCGGGTTTTCCATCCCCCAGATGCGACAATTTTGCTTATTTACATACCCGCCGAGATGAAAATGTGCCTCATCCGAGAAGATGATTTTTTGGCAAAAATCGGCGTCTTCTTTAAGCTGATTGCAAGCCCAGTTGGCACTATTTTCACGCGTTCCTGCTGTGCGAGAGAAGTTAACATGGTGGCAATCCAATCGCTCACCGATGAAACAAATGCAGTGAACACCCACAAAACGAACACATATTCGGCATACATGCCGCACCGCACGCATATCAAATGTGGCAAATCTATCAACAAATTACCGAGATACAAGCAAGTTCCAAAAATCTATCGCCGAAAGTTCTGAATTGGCCTATTAGTTCCTGTAGAATTAACAGATTCAATATACTTTAGAGAGCACGGTATGTAGCAGATGGAAGAAAATAACATACCACGAAAAGCATGCATCCATTGTTGTTGGCTGGCTGCCGATTAAAGTTAATATTGTATGATGACAAATATTTATTGATTCCGGTCATGCAATGCAGAAGAGAACGATACTTCTTCTTTCATGACGTAAATACTCCATATACCGAACGAAGCAGATCTGCTACTACATAAAATTCTAGGTGCTGGCCAACGATCAAAACCGTCGGCCATGCACGAGATATCAATATTATGACATCATTTTCCCTGCTGTGATTGGTTAGTGAAAACATAGGTCTATTCTAACCAATTTTGCAATAGTATGATGTTGAAATACTGAAACGTCGTTGCCATACACAGCAGCATTTCCTCTGTCATCGCCTGAAGCACGCTGCATGCTTATCAATATACAAACACTTAAAGAACGTCGTAATGTTTCAATGCTTTATTTTATGAACGACATTATTTCTCAACGGGTACAATCATCTTCACTGCCAGGGGAGAAATATGGCAATTAGCGCGCACCTAATCATCACCTTGAAGCATTACAAATAAAATATTATTTTTTTCAAGATCGCAAACACGTCAACGGTAACCTGAAACCTTGTTTTACAATATCCTCAAAAGAACGACTACAATTATTATGTTGCTTGCGAGCATGATAGCCACAAAATGGTCGTGTTTTGTTCCTAATAATGCACAAGGGTAAGATATTAGTGTGCAGTGGTACACAATACTCGAATTTTCGGTAATACTCAGGATGATAACTTCGTTTGGGTCGAAAAACTGTAAAGTATGGACGCAACCAAAAACCGCTGTCATTTTGCAATGGTTCAGAATCTGTCAATTTTTATGGCTGCGTTCTGTTGTCTACACTCTTCTCTAACCACTGGTGCAGTTGTTTATTCGTTTTCATTAGTTTGTTTCGAAATGCGTGGACTTTCAGCAGAACAACGTCGAAAAATTGTGTACAAATGACGCACAGAACGCGGACTGTCACTGAGAAAGATAACAAAAATGGAAGGAGTAAGTGAAAATGCCGTGCGATATGCAATCAGGAAGTTCGGTGAGGATAACACCTTTGAGGATAAACCGAAAACGGGTCGAAAAAAAGGTCCTGCGAACCCTCACTTGGATAAACGTATACTGAAGGCGTACGAGCAAAAGAAGGAGGTTTCAGTTCGGGATGTGGCCAAAAAAGTGGGCATAAGAAGCAGAAATAACCAAAACGTTGTCCGAAACAAGAAGCATCGATCAGGCCGAGGGTTCGAAGGCTGTACAATACGATTCTTGCTGGAAATTTGAACTGCATAATCATGGTCGACGAAACCTACGTGAAACTCGATTACAAATTCTTACCGGGACCACAATATTATACGGTGCGAGAAGGGCAAGTGTTAAACCAGTCCGAGACATCGATTGTAGTCGAAAAATTTGGCAAGAAAGCTATGGTCTGGCAAGCAATTTGTAGCTGCGGTAAGATTTCAAAACACTTCAGCGAAATATACATCAAGAAATGTTTACAAAAACGACTTCTACCCATGATTCGAAACCACAAGGATCCTGTTGTCTTCTGGCCAGATCTTGCTTCTTTCCACTACTCGAAATCAACGGTAGAATGGTATTCTACCAAAAATGTCACTTTCGTCCCAAAAGACATGAATCCACCAAATTGCCCACAACTTCGACCAATTGAGGAATTTTGGGCATTAACGAGGCACATCTTAGGAAACATGTCTCGGCAACCGAAACCATTCAACAGTTCGAAAAAGATTGGAAAAAAAGTGTTAAAACTTGTCGCCAAGATGTCTGTACGGAATTTAATGAGGAACGTTCGCAAGAAGGTGCGCCAGCTAGTCTACAATTGCTAAGTAGCAAATGTTTAGAATAATATTCTGTTGTTGTAGACTAATATTATCAGTATATCGAATAAAATTTGAATATCTAACACTTGTGAATTATTTACAGCGAAATCAAATTGCGTCTATACGTCCTGGGACAGTCTTTAAACCAAGTAGAACATGATTCTATTAGAAATAAATACAAAGCTCATTTTCTAATTATAGATTTTATATTGAATTCTGTCCTATCGGTATAATACTAACAGGGCAGGTGAAATGTAACCGAATGAAATTAATAGGGCCAAATCTCAATGTTTATTGCAAGTGGTAAACATAAACATGAGCTCACAATGAGATGCGGATAATATATACCGCGCACCACCACCCTATCGCAATTAAATCGCCGACAATTACAAGCACGGAAATTATTTTTAGAAAGAAACAATAGAACAAATTACTCAAAAAAAAAACGGCAGTCTATCTAGTCAATCGAATAATGCGTCTTTATGATCAATTTCGTAAACATCTTGACCTTACAATGCCAAAAAATCAAATTAAATCCCAATTTTCTGTAGAAATAGTGCGTAGTATAGGTAAACATTGTAAATTATTTATATGTAGTCTATATTTTCGTGACGTTCATCAGCACGGACGTTAATAAACATCACCCAAGGATCCCGGTCCAGAAACAGCTAAAGAACTTCCAGTGTAAAAAATTTATAACAATTCAATAATGCAAACCACTAACGCTTAATCAGGTGGCCACTTAAACATGTATGAAAAACTGCTGTTTTATGTGCGATTCGTCCCGTTTCCATGGTTCCATGGCCAAACAAAACTGAAGGTATTTTTCCGAAACACCCACTCCGCCCAAATGCTTTTGCTCTAGTGCTCTAGTCTCGGACTGTGATTCGATGTAACAGCATTTTCCTCTGCAAATTGTTTATTTGTTATCGTTACCGAGAACGGATTGAAGGCAGCTGAAAAAAAATTCGTTCATAAATTTTAATTTGATGTGATACAGAGTAAAATTAATTTATTATAAGCGAGAAAAAGAAGTTGATGAACATCAAATTAACAAACGAAGTTTTTTATTCTCGCCTGAGGTTTCCAAGTTTGTTCAATTACACTTTTACATCGATGAATCAAAGGGGAACAAGAATGGCGACCAAATCATCGTCGGCGACGTTCGGAGTTGGTGTTCGGTTCCTTTCGGGTATGAGAGCTGTAAAAAGTGCACCCTGCATTCGACCTGTTCCAGCATTTTCGATCGAGTCCCTCCAGAAGAACACTTTCGTGATGGGTCCTCCTAAAACACAGAAGTGTAAGTTGCCGATAATAATGAGATTCGTATAGTAATGTTCCGATTAGGCTGTACAAACTTTTAAATACAAATTTTACACATATGTCTTAAATTAGTTTTCATAATTGTGAACAATTACTTAAGTACTCTTTTAATTATCTGTTCCTAATCCTAGAAAGCGAAAAAAATCCGATAGAATCCAAAAAATAGTGTGAATTTAACGAGATTCTTGGGATTTATTTTTCAGATAAAGTCATAATCCAGCCGAAGGCAACCTCATTCCGAATGTACTACGACCGAGGAGATTTGCCAATCAAAATGGAGTATCTAACCGGTGGAGACAAAATTGCCTGGACCGTCGATATCGACAAGTTAGATTATAGTTTGTATCTGCCTCTGTTCTTTGATGGTTTATCGGAAACAAGGCATCCATATAAAACCTACGCCCGGCAAGGTGTGCAGGATTTGCTAACACATGGTGGAGATAAAATTTATTCTGTGATACCACAGCTTATTATACCGATCAAAAGTTGGTTACCTTCCTGGATAGCAAGCAAATGCATGTTTAATGTTGCGTCTTTGATTCACAGATGCCCTTAATACACGTAACATCGAGGTCATGTGCGTCACATTGAAAATTATCCAGCAGCTAGTAATGGCATCAGATCTCATCGGGCCGGCCCTGGTACCATTCTACCGACAACTGCTACCAATGTTCAATGCCTATAAGGTGAAAAATAGTGAGTATGAGTATTTGAATTTTCTTCCTTTTCATATCCACTTGGAATATTTGTGTTACACCTTCTGCCCTTTGAGAGTGACGTGGGTAACAGTTAGCGTGCAAACTGAGTATATATCAATCGACGTGCTTGCCTGGAGAAACCAAGGAATGTTTTTGCCATTCGTAAAGTTTGCTTTTAATGACCCTACTGGTTGTTGTTTCAAATGACAGCTTTCACTGAAAGCTCATGCTTTTCCGCCAACAGTTCAAGCTCGAAACATGTTAATTTACTAAATTGAAATCATACTCTAGTTCACACAACTGATAGATAGTATAATCAATGCTTTATTTAAAGATCTAATTACAATATTGATTTTATGTGTGAAATACACAATTTTTTTAACTCGGTCAATGTTGCAGCCCGTTTGTTTCGTCCTGGCATCGAATTGAAAAAACCCTTTGTACAATAATAAGTTTTGCAATCTGGCTGATAAAAAGTTTGGTGTTCTCGCATTTCTAGCATTGTATCTATGCAAGTCACTTCCTCTTTCAATCCGATCACTCAAATATCGAGGCAGCATTTCATTTAAGATTTTGAAAATGAACATCATTGTTAAATAATATACTCTCTGTTTCACTGAAAGCCATTGTAATGCATTCAATAGAAGATTAGAGGAAGTATATCCATTACATTTCAAAATCAATCGCATGAACTTATTTTGCAATCGCTGGAATCTCAACATTTGCGTGTTGTTAGCAAGGAACAAAATCGATGAGCAGAAGTCAATGTGAGGAGAGATTATTGATTTATACAGGAGAATTTTACTACTGGTTGTTAAATCATTTTTTAGGCGGCATAATATACCGTACTTTTTGGCAACCTTTTCGAGGATGTTGTTAACGTGAGATTTGAATGTTAGCTTTTCATCAATTATGACTTCAAGATACTTCAACTCTCTAACGCGATCAATAATCTCTCCATCAATTTCAATGTTGGCTTCATGTCCAGTGCTTAAAGAAGAAATAACCATATATTTAGTTGAATTTTAACCACTGAGCCAGATAATGTAAGTCTTCGTTCAAATGTGCAACCGCTTCATCCAACTCCTTAGCTGTAATGAACAGAACAGTATCGTCAGCAAACAAATTTATTTCACAAAACCGTAAAACTCGCTTCATGTCATTTATGTGTACATAATGAATAAAATCAGACCTAAAACACTACCCTGTGGCACACCAAGTGAATTACCCTGGAAACTAGACACAATATCGTTGAAAACAGTTCTCTGGGTTCTATCAAACAAATAGCTTTCAAACCACTTATATGCCACTCCTTCGATACTAAAGCGTTGTAGTGTTTGTAACAGTATACGTCTAGAAATGATTTCGAAAGCGCGTTTCAGATCCAAGAACACTGCAAAAATAGTCTCTTTAATCTCGATTTTCTCTTTCCATTTAGCTAAAACCAGGTTTAAAGCGGTTTCGCAGGAGTGACTTTTCCGATATCCCGATTGTTCCGATATTAGCAAACTGTTAGAGTTTAAATAGTTAATCAGCTGATCTTTAACAACAAGTTCCAAAATTTTTTCCAACGTGTGCAACATGTTAATGGGACGGTACTCCTCGGTTTTATCCGTTCCAGTAACCTTCACCAACCAAATCAATTCTTTGATTGATCTGCTGTACACTATTTATGAAATAACTGTTTAATTTTTTTGGTATCACTTGCTCTGAGTGCTCTTCTCTTCCATTAAATGTTAAAGTTTTTGCTGAGCTATGTGTAGGTTTTAGTAATTGTTTAGGAATTTTCCATAACTCCTTGCTGTTTTTCTGATGTTGATCGATCTTTCTCTGAACATATTCACATCGAGTCTTATTCAGGGCTCGTGAATAAATGTTTCGTGCATTGGTATAAGCACGCCAGTTACATTCATTATTAGTTCTACAGAACCTCTTGTACTGTTTATCCCTCTCTCGTTTTAATCGTAATAGATCCATTGAGTACCAGCTACTTGAGCTGGTAGATTTGGAAGAAATAGTACTGAACGATCAGCAGTTCATCAGTTTACAACGAATCGTTCGGTAAATATTACGAATCCAATTGTCAGCACGCCATATTAGTTTTTAGTTGAATTTGATCAACGTAAGTGCAATGGAGTGAATTAAAAACAAAATTCAATGTCTAGATGCTTCGAGTTCTTCGAGTTAAGTATGGATTGTAAGTATAAGTTGAGCCCAATAATGATTAAAGTGATTATAATTATGGTGCTTTTCCGCGGGCGCCCTTCTTCGTTCTATAAAAATATGGTAGCACAGGCTCTAGTTTCCAAATATCCGGGTCTTGCATCAGCGACAAGCACTTTGGTTCCATGCAAATGGTTATCTGAAATTTCAAACATTAAACTAAATTAAATTCAAAATTTATTTTGTATTGTACTGAACTGTAGAAATTACAGAACTAATCGGTTTAGAATCTTCCTGGCCTATATAATATTTACCGACGTTCAGCTGTGTAAAAGTCGGTAAAAATATTGCTGAGTTAGGTAAAGGAAATTGACTGTGTGGACTGCTTGAAGCGCTTGCGAATTGCTTGGTGATACTTTGTCAAACAACCGTTAAATTTCGTACTCACATTAAGATCTCCACTTGGATGTCTGTTCTCTGTGGTTTAAGTATCTTTCTGTAGATATTTCTCACTTCGTAGAAGGAAGCGCCATTGTTGGCTTTAAAATGATATCCATTTTCGAAACCTACTTGTAAAACTTGATCGAACAATTTTAAGAACATCTACAAATCGGAAGCTAACAAATTGAATTGAATTTAAAACCTCATTTTCAAAATTTAATCGTTAATCCCGATCCAAAAATTGTAATATTGAAAGAATATTGACAATTCGGGAATCGCCATGGGATTTTAAGAAAACGTAAAGCATCAGATTCGAAATCTTTTCGTCACACCGAAACAACAAAACGGATGCCGTCATCTCAAATTGTATGTAAACTAAATATACATTTTTGACGTTTACTCGTTTTTATTGTAAACTGAATCCATTTACGAATTTTGATTTTGTTTGTATATTGTCGCCACTACATGAATCAAAAATCATTTTGACAGTACAGGGTGCCATCGTAGAAATGTTAAGTGAGACCGGGGCTAAACTGGACAGCTTCAATGTCTTACACATCAGTAATTATTTCGTTCCATGGATCGCCTTTGTATATGCGCTTTCATGTAACTAGCGAACGTCAGTTATCTGGATAACGCTTAGTCAATTCAGTTCATGTCAAAAGTTTTACGTTTCTTACATTAATTTTGTTGTTGAAATCTAGAGATTTGACACTTTACTGTATTCGTTCTTTACTTTTGTGTGAAACCGTATAGTCCGGTTAAGTTCCATAGGGAGTCTGGTTTAGCTCCGCGGTTTTTGAAATACTGAGTTTATTTTTGAAAAATAAGCCACGGCATAGATAACAAGGTAAAAATACGGGTGGGTAATGCCAGAGGCATAACTTGATGAGGTGAATACGAATAAAACTGAACCAGTTTTCCACGCTTCGAAATTTTTTTTTTAGTTTGAGCGAATTCTACACCTATTAATTATAAAAACTACAAGAATCAGCCCCATGGGGTTGTTCGAGCCATTGATGTGGACCAAGGCAACCAACATTTCTAATGATCTACAATCAAACAGTTCAATCAATCGTCACACTTTTGAATCCGCAATTGCACTAGAGTCTGTCTAGATTGATCTTGATTAGGAACCAACACCGAACATTGTTTGTTTTATAGCCGACGAAATTACATCAATATTCCAAATGTATGCAATTACATCTTTGTACATACTTGCGATACGATTTTGATATTAAAGCTTCTCTTCACCAAGCTTGTGTTTTGTATGCAAGCAATTATTTTTATAGCGTTAAGTTTCTCTACCATTCTGCGATTTCGGTTGAAGCGATAAACTTTTTCTCATTATCAATCGAGTTCATCTTATATAAATTAGAAATTAATCTTAGACATTCAAAATTTACCCTGGGGTAGATGTCAATTTCACAGGCGAAACGACATTACATGGAATTTCATCCGAGCTTGCATGACACAAGATCAGAGCATACCAATTAAAGCTTCAAATCGTTTTATGGCACTTTTTGTCTTGCTGTCTAGCAACATCTAGCATGCTACGCGTAGGACTGAAACGTTAGCTATACTTTTGCTTTTATTTATAGATTCGCGTGCTTCCAACATCTTCGCTTTTGCATCGATTGACCAATCAGAGCGATGCTTTCCCTTTGATATATCGTTTACTCCTTCAAAACCGTCGTTTATGGCAGTGAAATCCGGTATGCCGTAGATTTTTAGCAGACAAAATAGGACACTGCTCGCTACTCATCAAAATGTCAATCATATATAATTGAAAATACGTGGCTTGATACATTCAAATCGAAACTTTGAAATATTTCCAATCAAATGATGAAATAATATTAATAATTGATACAAAATAAACTGAGCTGTGAGTGTTTAAAACCTGACCACATTTCTACGTGTATTTTTCCTTGAGTTTTGCACCCCTATATAGAAAATAAAGATGTGTTCCACATCAAAAAGGTAAACAAATACAATAGAAATACATTTATGTCGAATCTTACCAAAAATTTGGAATAATTGCATTTTTCATGATATTGTAAGTATAATGATGGCGACGACCTGTGGTAAATTGTTGTATTTGAAACATCTCAATGTGTGTGTCATATATTAAAAATAAGATGATACAATGGAACAAAATTTCTTATAATTTGCACGGTTTTGGCTGTGTGAATAGCCAAATTTTTGGTACTTGTATTGTCCATGAAACTATCATGTATCTGTGTATTGAAGCGTTTTTTAAGGAATGACATGGATGTATATGTGATCAACCGACCACAAAATTCACACTCAGCATTCACATCTCTCGCTTATGAACCGGATGAACAGTACATAGCTCATGCCAAAGATCTGTAACAAAGAATGGACAATTTCATTATAGGCGAGAAAATCAAAGCACCCAATCACTAAAACTATTCCGTATCTCTGTGTCGATTTTTTACGATACGCTTTGTGCGATGATTCGTTCAATCTTTGTGTCTGAAATTTTGTGCGCCTTATTTTGGCACTGAATTTCACCTTAATGCTTATTCATACCAAACATTTTATAAAACTGTAGCTTTGAGTTATTTTTGGAGATCTCATATTACTAAACATTTTATAACAAATTGCTGAGCATATTTTCGATGGTATGGAGAAGAAAGTATGTTGCTGCATTAAATACAACAAGAGGTATTCACGATTAAGTTCTATCCTTTCTTGTAGAGAGTAAATTAGGAAAAGGCGCCCCATAGTGAAGTAAGTCATATTCACGACAAAAACACGATAACGTCATTTATACTATTATATCTCCAGAAGTAGGAGTATCTGGAATTTGATCTTCGAACTCAATCAATGATTCAATAGCAGCTTTCAAACGAGCCTAGGCTTGTTGAAATCGATTCAACCATCTCCGAAAAAAATGAATGGAGAGAAAAATCAAGTTTTGTCGGTTACGTCACTTATACCATTAAATCTCGGAACCGAAAGTGACATCCAATTGATCTTAGAACTTGATTCACAACCCAAGAGTTACTTTCGAACAAGTCGAAGCTTTGGTCGGTCATGTCATTAGTCCATTATTGTTTTGCCTTTCTCATATAGAAAGGTTATACAATCACTTGACTAGTAAAAATTGGTGTGTGTGTGTGTGTGTGTGTGTGTGTGTGTATGTACGTGCGTGCGTGTGTGTGTATGTGTGTGTATGTGTCAAATAATCTCACTAGGTTTTCTCGGAGATGGCGGAGCCGATTTTGACAAACTTAGATTCAAATGAAAGGTCTTTCGGTCTCATACAGAATTCCTGAATTTCATCTGGATCCGACTTCCGGTTCCTGAGTCATAGTGTGAAGTGTGTTCAATATTGTACACAGTCACTTAAACCGGCGTAACAAAACACGTAAAAAATTTCTAAACTGGACTTAAAACCGTTATTCCCAATCTTAGGATCAAAATCGTCCAAATTGTATAAAAACTAGTAGAGTTTGTACCTCATGTTAGTTGATGGATACTGATGGACATCAATTATACCGGTTCTCGGGTTCCGGTGCTGGAAGTACATATAATAGAGAACCCACTTGGTTTTCAAATGGGTGGCCTAACCGATCAGAGAACTGTTTCATTCTCTATGCTATACTAGTTAATACACAAACAATCCCTTGGTTTCTTTCAAAAATCGAAGAGAAATATTTTGAATAGAATACCACAGTATTATATATGAGAAAGGCATCATTGCACTACTGGGTGGATTACAACAAGTTTTTTTTTATTTTTTTAATATTTTTTTTTGTCACACTGCTTAAACTCCAAGCCGCAGAGGGCATTTTCTAATTTTATTTAACGAATTACTTCAAACTAGGATGTTTCATAAGTATAACTGTAGTAATGATTCATACCATTATATCTCCGGAATTAAATGACACAGACGTACTTGATTCACATTGCGAGAGGAGCTTTCAAAATCAGCTATCTCCGAGAAAATTCGACGGAGAGAAAAATCTCTGAAACAAAATTGAACTAAATTGTTAACCAAAAAAACCGCAATTCCATTGCAAACAATTCACACACATGAAATTGTTTATTTCTTCTAGTAAACTCCGGTGACGCAATTGACTACGCACAAAAAAACAACATGAATGTGGGCGACTTGATCGACGAGACGCTCCAGGTGTTAGAACGTCATGGTGGCGAAGATGCTTTCATCAATATCAAATATATGGTGCCGACGTATGAGTCTTGTTATTTGAACTAAATGCGCTACGTTACTAGTGAGGATCGTTACTCCGGAAAGGAAGAGTTGAATATCCATTGATGTAGCATGAATATCGTAGTAACTTTTAACTGTAGGATTAACTTCATTAATGAGGATAAAGTAATGCTAGTTAGGAAAGTGCCAAAGTAGTTAAGTTTAAAGATGAATTCGAACAGGTAGGTTTTAAATTATAGTGCAATGAACAATTGCAATGTTCTGAATAGCAGAGCATATCCAAATATGCCACAATCATTAGTAATCTAATTATTAGCAGACAAACAGCGTTTAGTCATTCATTATATCGTTATAATGTTTTCATAATATGTTATTTAATTTAGTTACGGTCAGCTTCGATTAGGTAATACTGAAAGTAGTGCAATACAGATCGTATTCCAGTGGATACAATTGTATAACCGTTTTTAAATAGTAGTTACATTTTAGTATCTGGACTTTGTTTGGCGTACATGACTTCTATTTTGTTTTTGTATGTATTGGAATTACGGAATGTTTCTTGATATATGAAACTACGTGAGTGTATTTCTTCCTATTTTTTCAATACACAACATTTATTTATAAATCGTTAATGTACGCATAAATAACATTAAAGTACAATTGCTTATTTCAATGGTTATGATAAATCTTAAAGTAGGTAAATACATTTTGTTTGTGTAGAAATAAAGTTCTTTAAATTCACCAGCATAGTTTGATGAGCTTGATCCCGATGACTGATTCCTTTTTGGTTTCTAGAGATTTCAGAATTACAATAAAGTGTCCCTGACCCATACCCAGGATTTCGTTTTGGGATGATGATGATTGCTTATGTATCTAATTCTAGGTGCGTCTTCAACTCCCTTTTGTTTTTTAAAGCGATAGTGCAGATTTTATAGTACTTAAATAGTACTTAAGAGCAATTCCAGAAATGCTTAGCAGATCATCAGACTCGACCTTCTCCGATTTGGATGAAACTTTGGACATGGCTTCAGTATGGCAATCCATAAGTTTTGAACCGATGGAGAGGTCAATCCGACTCACGACTGATTTTTAGAAAGGGCGTATGAATTTTTGCATTTCACAAAAAATGCCTTTTTCAAATCGTTGTAGCTCGGAAATCGTTAATTGTACAAGCGTGGCGTTCAGGAAGAAGTTGTAGTGATTGGGCACTCTAAAAAAATATACAATACTACAATATGGTTTTCTCAAGGTTTAGTAAACCTTTTCCTGGTTTTGTGTGTTCTGGAAATTTTTTCCAATTAACAGAAATCATAATTAGAAAACTAGAAGCTCAAAAAATGCAGGGTTAAGTTGAATACCACGTTAAGCTTTTGTGATTGCTATCGTAGGCAGGCTTATAAGGAAAGTTATACGTCGGAAACAGAAGGGCAGTCAACAACGGAACCACAACCAGGCGGCGGAATATTCAAGAGCACACAACATTGAACTCTTCAACAAGATCATCGCAGGAATCAACGTGTTTCCGATATCAACGAAGAAAACTTCGAGAAAAATATTTGGATATTTCAAGAGGTATAAACAAGCAAATATTCGGGATTTAGTGATTACTAAAATGATAGACCAGTTTGTTAAGCCTGACTAGGAATGAAAAAGTGCGTTTGTTGTCAGTCTTGCCAAACTCGGGGTCAAAGGAGAAAAAAGCCACCCAATTCAAGGCGAACAAATACATTGTATCGGTGGCAAGAGAATCAACGGACGAAAAAATTATGATTGATGATTCCCAAGTAGCATGTTAAGTTGCTGTCTTGCATTTTTCTACTAATTGTGCAATTTATCAAGTAAGTTTATATTACTATTCTAGTAACTGTTGTGTTATGTAAAAAGCGCAATTTTCTGTTTTGTGCAACAAATCTTTAAGTTCTTCCGTTATTACGAACATTTATTCACAATGATTGTGCAACTGATGCAAAACTCATGCGAGAAATGGAATGACATTTACAAAAACATAACAAACCTAATTTCTAATAAATAAGTTTCACATTTGATTTTCAATACAACTGTACTTAACACAAACATGGATCTTGTAAAATAACCTGCACATGAAAAATGTTAATGCTACATGTTGTAGAATTGATCTTTCGTGTTTTTGTTAATGAAAAATCGACAACGAACGGCTTTTTTATGGTGAAACATGTATTCGTACGCATGAAATTTTCAAGCGCCTTTGAATTAACGCGTTTTGATGATTGTACACCAACTTCTGTGAAAATAACAATCTATTATTTTTAAAGAGAATCATCGGAATGGTGTTTAAAATATGTATATTCAAACATACTTAAAATTTCCAGACGGTTTTGATCAAACTAATGTTTCATTGAACCTGAAAAATCTCGAAATGAATTTTTTTTCAATCTCTTCCAATATGGCATCGGTGGTAACAGTGAGTTGAATAGAAAATGGTTCACGCAGCGTAATGATTTATATTATCTAAATAACGGGATACTTTAACATGTGAATATTTTAGAGAGAAATATTATTCGTTTTGTTTTTATTTTAAACAAACTAGTTGAATTACAATACAGTATAAAGATTCATCTTAACGGGCCCGACATTTGTGATACGCACTGTAGGTATTATTTTGGCAAGCCCATGTATTGGAGTTGTACAAACAAGTTGCACAAACAGTATCATGAGAGTAACTTTGATGAACTTTACTTTTCGTTCATAAGTGATGTCAGATCTGCTCATTTTTTTAGCAAGATGGAAACCAAACACAATTGTTCTAATTGAGTTTTGTTTTCATTGCGTTTGTATGTAATGTATTTCCGCAACATTTATGATAATATTCTCTTCCTTCGTTTTTATTACAAATAGATAAATCTTGCATAACGTTTTTGTAAGTTTTGGATTTCATATCATTGTTTTTCTAAAAATGAAGAAAACTACTCACACTGACCTACAATTTTATGAGGCAGCCAAAACTATGCAGACTTAACAGAAACTGTTATTTCACAGTAAGGTTCTAATTCGGCTTATCAATTTTTATCTTGAGGAGAGCATCATTTTGTTAGTTTTTCTTCCACAAGAGATTAATAATAATTTCGACATATTTTGTGTCCAATACAATTATGACAGCCATTTGGATTTTTTTTATAAGTTGCACAATTGGTGTAGTTACTTCCATTTTACATGACGATGCGAAAATTTTTGCAGAACTTCTACAACTGTTAGTGCAATATGGACAAGTTTGTGATCTGCTGAATAGTTGGTTTAGACGTACTGAAAGTAGTTCTACGGTGATTTTTTCGGCAGTATTGTGAAACTTTACAATGATAAATTGCACAATCAATTTTATTATGTTTAAAAATCTTTTTGAACATAGATAACATAAATAATAATTCTAAAACTATTGTAGAACATTTTTAAATTTCGATAAGTTACATTTGCTACTTGGGTTATGATGATCTGGAGAGAAGCGTTTTAGACAATTTCGAGGAACGTAATTTGACTGAGATAAGATTTGAACAATGGTTTTCTACTGACAGATGTGATCTAGAGAAATTTGTCAAACCAGTAGAAGAATTTGCAGCATATTTTTGCGAAAAATTAAAAAAACTTGTGACTCACGATTTTATTAAAAATCTGCAATCTGATTTTCTTAAAAAGGCAAAATCTAATTTAAAGACAGGAGAAATTGTAATTATTTGTGATTTTTCAGAAAATTTTTTATTTGTGCTTCAGGATGCTGTTCCAAGCCACTATTGGAGCAATGATCAAGCAAACATTCATTCGTTCAATTATTATAGAGAATCAGAAGAGCTTAAACACTTAAGTTTCATTGTGATTTCAGAAGTGCTTAAACACGATACCATCGCGGTTCAAGTGTTTATTTCACACTTAATATCATTTTTGACAAGTTGCAGTACAAACACAGAAATATTTTTGCAAGTCTCTGTAAATTTAAATCAATGTATAGCTTGATACTGAGTGGCATTTTTTTGCAACTTCTCATGGTAAAGGACCATGTGATACCCTGCATTAACGACCATGTCCTTTTGTTACGTGTCACAAGAAGAATATGAACGGGGTGTGACCGAGTGGAATAGTGTTTATAAGGATACCAAAATGATTCCAGGCACACAGAAATACCATTCTTTCGTTCCGATTTCAGAAACCACAATCGTCACAAGACTGTATTCGAATGACGATGCACGTAGTACTCATACAATTTTCAAAAACTTAAAACCTTAAATATAATTAAGAATTATTCGTGTACAAGTAATAATTGCAAGCAAATAAAAAATTCATGGAAATTCAAAAAATGGTGTTATAATTAAATATCCAAGTATCTCAAGAACAGCTACTTTTAGAAGAACGAATATCTTGAACTAATTTATTGCCTTTAACCTGTAGAACAATATTGTACTGTTTAAATGATTATCTTTTAACGAGAACTTGAAATTTCGAATACATCTGTAAATTGTTTTAGCTGTAACTTCTTCATTTTTGAAAAGGCACGGATGGGATAGCCATCAATCTGTAGGTTTTAATAAGAGCTTTAAAATAAAAATTATCAAAAAAAAAAAAATCGAAACCCTGATTTTTTAAATTTAGACATAGACATTTTAAAAATGACGAAAACAAACTTTGATTGCGAATATTTTTGATTAAATCACACATAGATCGATTTCACCTTATAAATATTCAATCCACTCACCTTTTCGATTGATGCTTTTCAATTTATGATACTATAAATAAAGTCATAAAAAACTTTTGTGTTGATTTTTACGAAATCCAAGTCGCAAGATATCTATCCAATTTGTCTCCCAGTCACAAGATATCTATCCAATTTGTAGAATTTGTCTTACCCATTCAATGACATATTAAATGACGCATCTTCACATTCAGTCATCCAGCACCATTATTTGTAGTTTTGAAATCGTTCAACGTAACCGCATCGTACGGTCTTCCACTGCGGGCTTCACCGGCAGTTGAGTTTGATCACTACGATACTCATGAAACCATTATATTTATCAAACCTTTTTTTGTTTTGCCTCCCACGAAAATTATTTTTCAGAGATCACCTTTTCAGAGACCATAATATGTATAATAAATGTATGAGTAAATAGCATGAAAAAAAAAACAATCCATAAAAGTATTTGATTTCGGAAGGGGTTGAAGTCTTTTTTGTTCAACTATTGAGCCGTAACGCCATTCCTATGGTAGAGACTTGGTCGAAAACCGTCGGAATAAGACGCTAACTCTGAAGTCAATTGGCCTGTGAAATTAGTGACAAATTTTTATTGATTTTCTGGACTAAAAAGATGCTTGGGGTTGACTTCTGTTAATCCGGAATGACATCGTATTCAGCGAAGAGTTGTGTGCTTACTATCAATTTCTACAGTAGTAGCGATAAATTAGACAGATATACGATTTCATTATGCTTACACAACAAACAGTGCCCGGCGGGCGGTTCGGAATAGCATCGCGTGCAACAAACATAAGACCAACGAACATTAGAAGGAAGTAAACAGTAATTTTATTTAGTTAATTTTCGCTAGCAGGATCATCTTTCGTATGACGATGTTTTCTGTCATGAAACACTGTGAAGAAGTTTCAATTCAAGTAGATTAATATTTTCTACATCAACATCAGAACGATTGGTACTGTAATCCATTAGAAGAGTTATTCAGCATTATTTGTTGTTCTACGGATATCGTGAACGGCGACATTTGGCTCGTATAATTTGTTGTGTCATCAATACTTCAACTTTAATTACACAGATCCCACGTATATTGCACGCAATTAGTTTTCTTTGTGTTTTTATGCTGCAATATACAATTACATTACAATATACAGCTGTTTTTGATAGAACGTTATAGTTTAAGAAGTTTTATTAGTTCTTGTAGTCTTAGTTCAATACAAGCAATGTCCTACAGCCATGATGAAGTCACATTTGAGTAATAATAAATCACGCATTTTTATGTGATAACGGCACAGGGGACAGGCATACAAGTAGAGTCAATTTTTGTAAGAAATTTAACGGTTGTTTGAAAAAGCAATCATCAAGTAGCAATTCTCCTGTAGAGGCACTTCGATCAGCTGAGTAATTTCTTAAAAAAGTTTAATTTCTTACTTTTTGTGAAATCTTTATAATTCTGTATCAAATTTAGATAATCTGTATAATACAGATAGATCTGTATAAATGGCATTTGTTTAGATTTCCAATAACACGTATTCAAATTATTATTTGAAAAGTAAACAAACCACCGATAGCTCAAAGTTGAATTCGATTCATCGACAGTTTTTTGTGTCGTCATCGAGGTGATGTTAGGTGGAGTTTATTCATCATGAGTTCATGAGTGATGCCATCTTGTAAAACCTAGTACAGGTTCATACGTCTGATCAAGCAAGATACTTTCAAGGATCACATGGAAGGAATACAAGTGTAATAAATATATTGAACGTTGATATCCTCTTATAAATAGAAAGTCTAGGCTCTGTCTTTAGGACAAATTATTAATTTATAAACAAGTTCTCAGACCAACCATGCTTCATGCAGTACCAATTGGGTCAAGTTGTTGTTTCACCAGGAAGAAAAGACTTCAAATGATTCAGAATAAAATCTAAAAAAGAACTGGAAACGCCCTCCCTGCTTTAGTACAAGAAAGTTACACAGACTCATAAATATAGAAGTATTAGATTTAATATCGAATTGCATAATAAGCGAATTCTGATGCAATATTTATTTGAATCGAGTCGCTCTTTGTATTAGTAATTTTATATTTTCCATTCTCCCATTACACATTACAAGTAGATTAACAATTTTCTCTTAAAAATTAAGGAAAAGCCAGTTGTGACTGAACACCCAACTTAAATTTTAAGTTTATTTCATATTACAATAAAAAATATTTAAAAACGTGTTTTAATTCACCTTGTGATGTAATAAAGCCTTTCTCATATTACTCATATTTTCATAAATATCACTAGACCATTCTTCCAAACAAAATTATTTGTAACTTCTATAAATTCTCGAAAGTTTATTTGAGAATGAACTAACTTGAACTTTTTAATTTATAAACAGTTCCAAGCTAAGTTCGTAGAAGGATTCGTAGTGTTAGTAGGATCGTAGCACCAGCCATGTAATGGTTCCGTACACTCTGAATCGGTTGCGAAGTATGTTGAAACAGAAGGTCAAATTCCTCAACAGGAATGTAATATCAAGGCTTTGCTTGGCTTCAGCTAAGTTTAGAAGAGGAGCTGGGGTCCACTAGGAGATTGATAGTATCTATCATTTTTTTCCGGACTGTACCAGCCTAGATGTCGAGTGGAATTCGGCGGAAAAAAATGAGCCAAGAATAGATCCACTGGGTTCCTGCTTCCATGTCGTAAAAGGTGACAATTACAGGAGTTTCTTTTTACTTTCAGTTATCAGATATTTTCAACGTTTGACTTCTGATTACCCTATTTTACTAAATTATCTCTTCATACAACTGATCAATTTGTGGTTAGCTTCGGAGAGATCAACCAATATAACCAATTAATAATTTTCATAAATAATTGAAATAAAGTGGAAATAATAAACAATCAAATCGCGCGTGAAACCTGTTGACCTTTGATTGGCGATTTTTTAAAAACTTGTAGAATATGTAACTACAATGAATCTATTTTGTCTAAATCCTATTCACTCGTTTATTTACTAGAGGCGGTCACAAAATTTTGGCACCCTTGTATATATAAAAGTGGTAAAAAACAACGTGTTTTGTCGGTTACGTCACTTATACCATTATATCTCCGGAACCAAAAGTCAAGGTCTTCAAACTTGATCAATGGTCCGACAGTAGCTTTCAAACGAGCATAAGTTTGTTAAAATCGGTTCAGCCATCTCTGAGAAAATTGAGCTCGTATAAATATCTTCGAAAAGTGCACACACACATACACACATCCTTCGAGGCTCCGTTCGAAAGTCGGGTTTTCCAGCAATTCTAATACCTTTCTATAGAGAAAGGCAAAAATAGGGAGGTTTTTATTCGTTACGCGATAGTATTTAAAATTTTCCTTCAGTTTTCACAAATAAGAGCTATGAATCGACTTCCTGAAACTTCAGTTGTAGTTGGATATTGTTGAAACGTTCACTCGGGAAGTCAGTGAGTTCAGTGGTGCATCCAAGCATCTTGAAACCGGAACATACTAAGTACTGAAATTTTTACTAACAAATATCCTTCTCCCGTGACACTTGTGGAGGGCGCAGTAGTATATACGGCCTCTGGTAACAAGGGTTGGACTAACATTCCTTAGACGATCTACGTTCGGACCTGACCGGCGCGAGTACATTAAAGGACGATTTTCCAGTTCTCTGTGCTTCAACAGAAATTCCCTGTTCAATTTCAGCTAATCCCGATCAGTAACGGAGCAGCAACCAGGGGTGGTCGCTCAAGCTCAAGCTCCAAGCTAAAATTAGAAGAATTTTTCCGTTTTTTTTTTGTTTGAATTTTTAAACCCAGTTCACCTCATACTTCCGGAACTGGAAGTCGTATCCGGATAAAATGCAATAGCAACCTATGGGACTATAAGACCTTTCTATTGAGCCTAAGTTTGTGAAAATCGGTGCAGCCATCGCTGCAAAAAAGTGACATTATTTAACACATACATACATACACTTTGTTCAACATTAACGAACTGAGTCAAATGGTATTACCGTGGCTGGTTTTTGTGCTCAATGTGCTTATCCGGTTTTTGCATTCAAGAATACTGCGTTTTCCAAATTAGGTTACACTTATCCGATTTTTGCATTCAGCTGTTCATATTATCATGTGATTTTGAAAATAATTAACCCACTAGGTTGGGTTTGGAAAATTGAAAACTTTTGCGCGATTGCTGAAACCTCAGTCTATTCCCTATTTATCTTTTTAAGTTTTATCGATTGTATATGAGACAAGAACCAACAATCTATCTGAAAGACAAATGAAATATTGGTAGCAAAAGAATTTATTGATAAAAATATAGAACTGACTCTGTGAGTATCACCAATAATTTCTATTGTTGTAATCAATCGAATCTTGTTACAACTGAAATTACAACAATTTTGAGCAATACAACAAAAAGACAATATATATTCTTTAAACAAATTTATTATCTAAAAATATTAGTATTCACTTCAATAACCACAGTATAAATCAGTTACTTTATTAACAAGTAGTTTTTTCTGCTTTACGAATCCAAAGATTCTTAAAATTTAAGTAGCGGAAACTCAAATCGTAAAACAATAACGAATTTTGGTTTAAAACTATGGCTAACATTTTTTTCAATAGAGTTTGAAATTATAGGAAAAATGCCTAAACATTGAAGATGTGTAAGTAATTTTTAGAACTAATTAATACAAAACAAAAAAATCGGGCATCAGATGCATTTTATTCGTCCCGAAATTTAGGACATTTAGGACGAAATTTACAAACTTTAACTTTTATTTCTCTTCATTCCTCGTGCAAAATCACATCAACGCCGTCCCGTCGGTCTAACTAGCCTTGAAAGCAGTGTAGATGTGTCATGTTGTGACCAGCCTGGTCCAGATAATGACAGCTAAGCTCGTTAAATGGCTTTGGCCCACATAGACAGACGTACGTTGCGTACAGTGGACAGTCCACGTTGGTTAGTTGTTGAGCGATTTCTAGGGATATTCGTCCCGATTCCGGTCTCACCGAGACGTTACTACTGGTAGGTTGGCTAGTGTCATTGGACGATGGTGCAGCAATTGCACCCGAGTGGTCGCTATCGGGGGCGAGGGTGGACGCTGGTGCATCGGGAGATCCATCAGGGCTCGTCAGTGGCGCCGAGAGAAGGTGACGCACCGTTAATCTGTTTTCCAGCAGCGATGGCGATGATTGCGGATCAGCATGATTGACGTCCGGTAGTTGGAGAGCGTGTAAAAGAAAGGAATAAACGTTAGAAATGGTTTTATGGGAAGATGAAAGTCGTGCTTTTGACGGCTGGAAATTGTTTTTCGCAATGAAAGTAGATTGCTTTAGGGTGCAATCTCGGTTTGCTTATATTTTTCGTTACTGGTACTATAATCGATCGATTACGTGTGTAGCAGGTGATACAACTTTGTTAAGGTGAAATTGTGGGATTAAAGGTTGTACTTTTTAACTGTAAATGTTGCGTGACTGCAGTACTTTAACATGTTCTAAAATCGTTTGGCTGAAAAAAGGTAAAAAGCCGATTTTTGGGGTGACCCCACGCAACTTTATTCGCGCATAATTTTTCTTATTTTAGGTCAATTTTTGAACATTATTTTAATTTTTATTGGGAATTTTATTTAGCAAACGTTAACTTTTGCTTTATACCAGCCTTCAGAACAATTTATTTCGTGGTTTTGGTCAAATACTGAACATACTGCCATATATTTTTATTCTAGAAAAAATTTTTTTGAAGAAATCGATATAAAAATAGTGAAAACAGTTTTCAGCCAAAATAAGGGGTGATTTTTTTGCTGGTTTCTTTTTGGCAATACTGTTTTTGACATGCCACGCGTGAACCGTGTCTTGTGTTACTGTCAAACTTGTTCAGTTTGGTCTATTATTATTATTATTATATCGTTTATTTACCCCCGGTTTTAACCTAATAATGGTCGTTCACCGGGTATGTATCAGATTGGGGTAGGGGTTTGGGGGTGGCTGGGAGATATAAGGTGGGGCATTTCGGGGAAAGGGGGGGAGTTTTTACATAAAGTCAGTAATAATACTTACAATTCATGGTATCGGTTCATATGTCTTAGATTGTGAGGGGATAGAGATAGAGAAAGAGAGAAGATAGGGATAAGCTTAAGACTACGTTAAAGACTATTTTTCTGTGCTGGACTGGTATTGATGTTACATCTTCGGGCCGCGGGTAACATCCCCGAGGGCAGCGCCCCCGGCGGATGGCCGCTTAGGTGCTGGGTCTGTGGCGGATTGCTTTCTGGAGGTCGGGACCAGGCTCCTGGTCTCGGTCCTGTATTCGGGTGATGGTTGCAGGTGGAGGTCCGATGGGAGTGGGGTCCAGTGATAGGTGTTCCGGGAGGCCGGCCTCTCGCGGTGGCAGAGTCGTGTCTCGGATAGTAGTGAAACAGTGCTCTGGTGGTCGGTGGTGGTAGAGGTTGGATCTAGGTGGGGTCCGTGTAGTGGTTGAAAGTTGAGGGGGCCTTGGTCGACATAGTGGTTGAAAGTTGAGGGGGCCTTGGTCGACATTCCGCCCCCCCCCCCCGCGGATGGCCCATGGAGCAGTGTAGTTTCTCGACTGGGTGTGCGGCAGCGGCCGGGTGGTCCGGGTGGTCCGGGCAGTGGATGCTGAGTCTTCGCCGAGATTCTGAAAGAGAAGGAGGAGGAGGAGGAGGAGGAGGAGGGATGGGGTAGTTGAGGGGGATTTAGTTGGGAGGGGAAGATACTAAATTTGGTTTAGGAGGCGGGCGTCTTTAAGGAAAAGGATTAGGGTAGTTTCGGAGACGGGATAGTTGGAGAGAGCGTTGCGGATAGAGGAGCTAATGTTGTATTGGGATCTAAGGTTTTGGAATTCGGGACAGTAGGTGAGGATGTGCTCTACCGAGAGCCTGACTCCACAGTGTTGGCAGGAGGGAGGGCTGCCACGAGCGATGCAATGGGCATGTGTAAGGCGGGTGTGGCCCACCCTAAGGCGGGACAAGGCTCTCTGTTCCGTCCGATCTGGTCGATCAGTCCATCGGATCACCTCCCCCTTGATTTTGGGGAGGTATCCTCCAGAAGATCTCCAGTGACTTACAAGATGTTCCTGGAGTCTCTCCCGGAAGTAGGTGATCAGATCTGCGGCTGGGACCTCCGATATATATCGTGGTGACTGTCTGCCCATGGCCGCTAGCTCATCAGCTCTTTCGTTCCCCGGGATCCCGCAATGCAGTTTGGTCTACTACCTCGATCAAAAAGTTCCCGGAATCATTGCCGTGTGGTGCTTTCAGTTACCCGATTAGATTTTTTCGGGTTGCCACATCTGTTTCAGCTTGATACCTGGATATTTGTAAATGTAACGCTGTATTGAGTACATCTGCGATTGTGCGTGTCCTCGATTTTGTATAATTTTCAAAATGGAATTGAATTGTATTTATATTTTTAATTTTCTGAATAAATTCCGGGAACTTTTTGATCAAGGTAGTATAATTGATTGATGAATCGTCGTTTGGTCTATAATTTAATCATGAATGGGCGTTGGTAAAGTTGGAGGAAGATCCACTTCTTTATCGAAAAATTGTGTTCGTTTCGTGGCTACGTGAACAAGTAAAATTGCCGCATCTGGAGTGAGGACCAATGCATCCCAAAAAAGGCACTGTTTGGTGTGGATTATGGACCGGTGGTATTATTCTTGAAATTCCGGCCGATATGTTGGAGAGAAAGTGCCAAAATTCGATCTTCAGAAATCAGAATTAATTGGCTCATGTGACACACAGAATGCAGAACGATTCGCAGTATGTACGGATATGAAATAAAATAAAATATATCGAAAGTATATTTTATAATATTAGAAATATGCATCACATTGGGCCGTATGAATAAAACGTAGCATGCTTGAATTTCGGTAGTAAATGCTACGTGTGGATCACGTTTCTGTCAAAACGTGCTACAAACTGTAGTAAAGGGTGATTTTTTAAGAGCTTGAGAACTTTTTTAAACAATAAAACGCATAAAATTTGCAAAATCTCATCGGTTCTTTATTTTAAACGTTAGATTGGTACATGACATTTACTTTTTGAAGATAATTTCATTTAAATGTTGACCGCGGCTGCGTCTTAGGTGGTCCATTCGGAAAATCCGCTTTTTTATCGACAAATTTTGTTCAGCGATGAGGCTCATTTCTGGTTGAATGGCTACGTAAATAAGCAAAATTGCCGCATTTGGAGTGAAGAGCAACCAGAAGCCGTTCAAGAACTGCCCATGCATCCCGAAAAATGCACTGTTTGGTGTGGTTTGTACGCTGGTGGAATCATTGGACCGTATTTTTTCAAAGATGCTGTTGGACGCAACGTTACAGTGAATGGCGATCGCTATCGTTCGATGCTAACAAACTTTTTGTTGCCAAAAAAGGAAGAACTGAACTTGGTTGACATGTGGTTTCAACAAGATGGCGCTACATGCCACACAGCTCGCGATTCTATGGCCATTTTGAGGGAAAACTTCGGAGAACAATTCATCTCAAGAAATGGACCGGTAAGTTGGCCACCAAGATCATGCGATTTGACGCCTTTAGACTATTTTTTGTGGGGCTACGTCAAGTCTAAAGTCTACAGAAATAAGCCAGTAACTATTCCAGCTTTGGAAGACAACATTTCCGAAGAAATTCGGGCTATTCCGGTCGAAATGCTCGAAAAAGTTGCCCAAAATTGGACTTTCCGAATGGACCACCTAAGACGCAGCCGCGGTCAACATTTAAATGAAATTATCTTCAAAAAGTAAATGTCATGTACCAATCTAACGTTTAAAATAAAGAACCGATGAGATTTTGCAAATTTTATGCGTTTTATTGTTTAAAAAAGTTCTCAAGCTCTTAAAAAATCACCCTTTATTTACTACAAGTTTTTGGTAGGTAGCTCTAGAGGTTGCTACTAGTGTGTTTGCTGATAAAGTGAAGTACAGAAATAAAAAAAGTGGCATTTTACAGATGTAAGTACGATTCTTGCTTTGTGCATGCTTATGCCAGCTTTTCCGGCTCTGTGTCGATACGGTATGCAGTAAACGCTTGAATTCGGAAGTAGCATTAACTATATGTTCGAACTTGTTTTCTATTCATACCAAACCGCGTTATACTCTGTGGACTTTGTTTTTGAGAAGATACTACAAACAACAGACTTTACTACATGTTATTCATACGGCCCAATGTGTTTATCAAAGTCTCAAAATTTTGAAAAAAAAATGGATAAAGATTTTTAGCTGCTATGAGTTCGCGTGATTTTGAAGATCGTGTTTCGAGAAAAAGTGTTTAAAGTTGTCTAAAGATGCATTAAACGTGGCGTGAGGCGCCTTCGCAAACTGTCGTAAACAACCAGATTCGTTTTGATCATAAGACTCTTTTTTCTCATTCTAGAGGGGTTTAGGAAAATTTAAGGCTCACAAAAAACTGAGATTTTTTGAAAATTTCATGGTGGCCTTAACCCTTAATTTGGGTGTTAAAATTAGTGTGTCGTGCATTCGGTGCACCATTGTCTAATCCACACAATATCTTAACTTAGGAGAACGATTTTAGTACTAATTTTATTTAAACTCACGTCATCCAGTTATGTCTCTAATATTACTCACCCACTTTTTCATTGGGAAATACATTCATTTCATTGAAGCAAAAAGCAAAACGTTCCAACACCATACATTTGGAAAGCAATTGTGAGATATAAGTAGCGTCTAAGGATGAAGCCAGAGTGGAAGCGACAAGCGACGCGAAGCGTAACGTAACGCAACTAGAAGCGATGTCCAAAAGCACCAGAGGAAAAAAAAATGACATTTTTATTCGTTGTTAAAGTTTTTTAAAGAATGGATTCGGACGAAGAGTTTTTTATGTCCGAGGGCGTACGCAACTATTTCTTCGGAAATCATAAAAGAGTTAGGAATTCATGACATAAATCGAAATAGTAGAAAATTCGGTGAATATCACCATCTGTATAAAGAATTGCTCGAAGATTCTTTAAAAATTTCATGACTATAGTAAGTATTGACTTAGGACACGTACACATCACAACGTAAAGCGGATTGTTCGCATTTTAAGCTACCATGAAGTTTTAACATAGGTTTATAACGTATTTCAGTATATTAATACTGTAATGGATTTACGGGTGAATGGTGTATTTTTTAATTTTTGTATCCGTTTAATCAGTCGTCTTCTCCCTGCGATTAATATCACTTTATTTACATCTATGATACCATATCTGCCAAACGAAAGAAGATAATTTACCTTCATAACAACTTATTTCACATTAAACTATTCCCCTAACGAAAAACTGTTTGAAGTGCCAACTCAACAAACAAACCCCATGGCCTGGGATTGGCACTTGCCACTCAGAGGGACTTCTACTCCGATGTCACACAACAAATTACCTTTTGTCCTTTGCGCATAAATTATCTAACATCTCTCGACACCAGATATCCGCCTCGGTTTTGTTGAAATACAGCAGGCTGATGGATTCCCTGTGAACGGACATAAGATAGAAAGCAAAACGGATAACCATTCATTAGTAAGATGATGCTACTATGGGACTGGAGCGTATATAGAAGGATGCAAAAAAAAACACTGTTGACCGCCCTAAGTCATAACAATTTCGGCTGATGATGTTTGAAGTTGACAGTGTCTGTTTAGCTGGGTGGAACAGGGAGCCTGGTTTGGATATGATGTGTGGTTGTGACTAAATGGAAAATAGGCCCTGGGGCGGAATGTGCTCTAGTGTGCGATAGGTGATTGTATTTAATTGCAATTGGAAGAGGGATATGACACGAAGTCATGGTGGGGATATCAACAGAACGTAATAAATAAACTGTTTGTTCGAAAACCTTTGCTCTAGTGTTTTGCTATATTATCTTATAAAGAAAAAAATCAAAGAAAATCTTTCTTTGTATTCTACTATTTTCCCTCTGGAAAAAATATGTATTTCGCCGAATACTTCTGTGTCTTCAGTGTTTGAATAAT
Organism: Malaya genurostris; assembly: GCF_030247185.1. Taxonomy (NCBI): domain Eukaryota; kingdom Metazoa; phylum Arthropoda; class Insecta; order Diptera; family Culicidae; genus Malaya; species Malaya genurostris. The sequence goes on from NC_080572.1 coordinate 48,644,639, forward strand.
TATTAAACATAACTTTGCCACCCTTTTAAATATGAGTTAGACAGAGCAGATTGGTGTCAGTTTCCCAGTAGCAAGCTTTTTTTTTTGTTCTACACTGAAAAATATTCCTCACGTTCAATCCAAGGTGCGTATTACATTTCAAACTCTAATAGCACTTCATATTTAAGTGCTTTTCTTATGAATCATATGAATCCAATGTTTACGACTCAATTGTTTTGGCATGTAAGAGAATTGAGGGTAAATCAACCACTGTGGATTAACCAACAACCCTGAGTGTTTCACCTGAAAACCTTTTTCCAATTCAATTAATCACACAGATTATTTCTATATTTCGGACTTTCAACACTTCGAACCACATTCGACTCAAATGTTAAGTAAAATTGAGAACAAAAACCAAACAAGCATCGCCAAGGAGGAACGGATGTTATTTTGTCGTGAATACGGCTTACTTTACTATGGGGCGCCTTTTCAAAATTCACCCTGTACCTTTGGGATTAAATTCTAACCATAAATAATTAAAAAACAGTGTTTTCTAAAACTTTTGGAAATAATGAGGAAAATTCATCACGCTTGTTTGCCTTTTTTGCACCCGGACGACGGTTTTTAGGTAGTCAAGCACAAAACAGTTCCGATTATCTACTCGACAAGTATTAAAGATAAACTTTGATTGAATATTGTTCATTTCTTCTAGTGCTCCAGACAGAACTGGATGTCGAGGTGAGGTTCTCCCACCCACATCAGTAAGAACAAACCAAGTATAAAGCGTGAAACGCTCAGGTCGAGCCTGTTTCCCTTCAAAGAAGATCGATCGCAACATTTTGCTGCAATTTTCGTAGTGCAAAATTCGCAACAGTGTTTAATATCGTTTATATTCAAACAGTGTTTAATATCTTAGAGATTTACATAATTTGACCCTTCCGAATGCCAGAAATTAACCCCGTGCTGCCTTTTGATAGTTTCAGAAATATTCAAATCCTAAATTAAATAATCGACATCAAAATCTGTCTGTTGCTATTTAGAACCATAATTGTATACTCAAAGAATTATGCGAAAACTTTCCATCGCTATATTGTATACGGCTCATTTTTCAACCAGTTATAGTTTGCAGTAAAAATTTCTGCTGATTTGCTATATAAAATGCATAGCACCGACTCAGAATATATTCGAACTCAACTCGTCACTCTCGATCACGAACGCTTTTATAAAAGGTTCTTTTCGGAACCACCATTATTTTATCATAAAGAACTATATTGGTTATTTCGTAAAATTTAATTGTATGTCCGAATGTTTAATGTAACTAATCTGTACTTTAGTTTAGGTGTTCAAATTCAAGTAATGAAAAAGGGGAAAGCTTGAGTAAAAGCTAAAAGTAATAATTGGTTCATATTTCAAACTATCTGAAATATTTGCCTACTTTATTTTCCGAGTTAAATTTGAACAATTGTTTTTTGAAACACGTCGGTCGATGAAATAACAAACCATTTTCCCTGCCCTTCATATAAGTTGTTGAAATTTGCCTATTACAAGATTTGGCATGAATGGAATTGTGATTTCAGATTTTGATATTAAAAAATAACTCGAATGCTCAGGGTGACGGGCTTACCCCCGCTTCCCTTACATCACACATTATTCCAGTATCTCTGATTTTCAACACTTCGAAACACATTGAACTCACTATAACAGGGTGGCAAGTGAATTAGCGATTTCAATTTCCCGGTTTATTCCCGGTTTTCCCGGTGCGCGAGACTAAAAATTCCCAGTTTTTTTTCAACATGTCCAAAAAACATCGAGAGTTGAGAAACAAGTATTTTTCGGGTATCTCCTTGGAACTACTCTCATCCACAGTTTGTCCAAACGTTTATCTTCTGAACTAACCATCCAGCCCAATGTATTCCATCTTTATTTTGTCGTTTACTTCGCCAGTAACTTCGATGTAACAATAGGATTAAAACAAGAAACATATCTGGCCAACGGTGATGAAAGTGATCAGTCTTGCATTTCACGAAGGAATGAAGCATAAAAATTCTTGCAATTTTCTTGAAAAATCAACACAATTTATTTAAACTTCTTGCTTTTTCCAATAATGCTCTTAAGCGCAGCTTTTACAGCATATTTGACGATTTTTGGGGGTGTTTTTTATAGTTTTCCAGAAATATCATCAGTTATTTGAAAGCCTAATGATGAAAAATTAAATTTAATGTCTTACAAATAGAATTAAAATAATTATTTTTCGAACTATTCAATCTTTTTCAAGACTACCACTGAATCAGTCATTAAAGGCTATCTGGAAAATCAGTTCTTCTTAAAACTTATGCAAATTAGGAGTGTATTCTAGAAATGGGCAAAACCGTTCATTTCAAAGAACTGTTGAAAACCGGATAGTTGTACCGAAAGAATTAGTTCTATTGAACCGCTCTTTCGTTTTTGTGAAACTTTGTATGTTTTTTCGAAAATAATATGAGAGCTATAAAATATATTTTGTAGTAAACAGATTCAATAATAGTGAAGTCTTTTTGCATCTGTTCTACCAATAATCACGCTCTTTTGTATACATTTTCAAATTTCGCGAACTTTTACCAGATTCCTCAAACCTGCAAACGTTTCGAAAGACTATTCTATTGAGAAGAATAGAGAGCTATCATTCTCAATAAAGAACTCCAGTTCACTCAATCTTCGAGGAGAACTAGTTCTTTTGGACCGTATGCGGACTGACCATTTCTAGTATATTCCAATACTTTTTTAGCCTGGTATAGCATAAGGTCATGATCTAAATTTGATTCTCCTATCATCGACACTGAACAGCAGAGATACCGGATATTTTCATAGAAAATCTTTATTTCTTTGTATAAGAAATCTGTATTAATCTGTATTCATAATAAAATGAAATTCTTACAACAAAATGATGCAAGAATATGTTATTCCAATAGATTGTGGTTGTAGGATGGTAAATTGAATCAGTCATTGCCGCGCTCACAAGAATATTCAACGACGAAATTTCATAGTTTTTTCAATTTTTTAATCCACAACAATTAAATTGTAATTCCATATATTTATCTAGTTTAAAAGTGTTGACTTCATAATTCGACATGGAATTTCAACGCCCAATATGCAACGTCAAGTCGGGTCATACAACTCTCAGTTTGACAGTAATGTTTCATGATGCCATTACTTCCTTGAATTTCAGCTCAAAACAAAGAGAAACTGTCATTTGCATTTGGAATCTTTTCTAATATTGGTTAGATTCAATAGAAATCCAACAGAAGCATTCAAATTATCCTTATTTTTCATTATGAGCATTCATTGTGCTGTTATTGATGACAACTAAGAAAGCTCTTATTGATTTAAAATTTTTCCCGGTAAAACCAAATTCTCGACTTTTTCCCGGTTTTCCCGATTTTCCCGGTCACTTGCCACCCTGCTATAAGCTTTCTAATGTCAAGTTAATACAAAAAATCGCGCACCGCCACGAAAGAACGGAAGTTATTTTTCTGAGACAGATTGAATTAAGGTGTCACGGTCCCAGGGCTTGTTCTTATCCTTTCTCAATAGAGAAGGATGCACACCTATAATGCCATGGGTGTTGTCAGACAAAACGAGAAAACGAGGGAACAATATACATAAGGGGACCAATATATGTGGATATGTTCTTTATTTTGGATATGTCAAACTTGACAGACATTGTCCGTGCTAGAACAAATACTACGCTTTGATCTATAAATCGAATCTTATCTCTTGTGCAGTAATTTGACCTTATGATGATCGAATCATGTCCTCTGTGCGTTTTTGGAAGCGCAAACGGCGTGACTAACATCTTCAAAATCTGCACACCTAGTAATTTCGGTGCATGTTAAATGTAGCTCTCTCTCAGATTGCGTTGTAGAATGCCTGGTACTTTTTCAGGCATCCGAGGCATTCACTATGTTCCAGGTCATGGAGCATTAGGGCATCATGTCATGGAATTTTTACATGGTTTTACATGGAATTATTACATGGTTTTGCACGTAAACTCGCATGAACAGCGATGCTCCTTTTATGTGCATCTTATAAGATGTAAAATTACAAAGTGTGTATATCCGATTTCGAAAAACTGCTCACGCCCAAGTTTTACACAAAGAAGATCCAAATTTTTTTTTCGTCGGAAGAAATATCAACTTTGCGTCTACTTAGCGGTTCATGTTGTTAATTCATTTGCAATGTTTTGATACTTTCTAGACTTTACAAAAATGATGTTGATTTCATTAAAATATTCAAAATGTTCTGTTATAATTTGTTCTATTAGAAGATGATGGTTTTTGTGTCCGTTTGAGAATGACAACTAAGATGTTCAACTCCAAGGGGAATTTCTCCCATTCAAGTTCATATAGATTTCCGATCCAAAGGACATCACAATAATAAATAAATAAATGTTGAACTGCTAGGCATTACAGCTCAACACAAACTATTATGTACTGATGAGTCGACGGAGTTATGCACTGATGTAGAGAAAAATAAATTGAGTCATGTGTGCTTTATACAAAACGGGTTCAAGAAACCAAATCTCCCAAATGACATTTTCCGAATACTTTTCATTGGCTGATTGGGAAGAGAAAATAGGTCACTTAAATCGAAATATTGTTATTTAGTTCTTTTTTTTCATTCAAGAGACTTTCTGCTGCAGGTTGGTTTGTCTCTGAAAGAAATATTACTATCCACACTTGTGATAACAATATTTTACATCGGCACGCACAGATCTATCACAGTACTGACCAAAATTAAATTTTAGTCAATCAAAAAATATACTTATCAAACCAGAATTAAATATCAACATTACAAGTACACCCTGTCTCTGAAATTTGTTATCTTTGTTAAATGAGATCCTGATATTTCCGCAAAACAAAAAAATATATACGTGTTTCATGGCGAGTGCATATTTGCATATGAAAAGGGTTCATTAATTTTTTAAACTGAAAATTCGCATCGGATCCGAGCAGCTCTAATTTGTAATTCAGATTCGATGGGTTGTTAGCTGTTCACGATTTCATACTCCTCCATTTTCGTGTTTGATTTATTATGGGAATCATTTCCCATCAGATTAAATCGAACTGCTTTTGACCACTCTCCTATACTCAGTATTTATTTTATGCACTCACAGTCTGCATATATAGTTGTTCGTTTCTATAAAACTTTTACATTCATGATACGAATAATCGCAATCTTTGATGATGAATTTTTACAAGGCAACCGTATCAATAGTTATCTCAGTTCTTCTATTGATTTTATCTACTTGAAGAAATGGGTCAAAGTGAGATCTTATAGCTAAAATATCGATTGCATAAATGCATTAGTTACGTAGAAAGTTGGGATATTTGCTTCGTTTCGAATTTGTCTGAAATCATACTTACATTCGGTTGCTGCTTCTTTCCAGCAAATAGTTGAGTAAGGCGAGCATTGGTGTTATGCCACTTCCGGCGGCTAGTAAGGCAACGCGGTTGTGATGCTTCAGCTTTCCTAGAATAAAGTTCCCACTTGGTTGCGATAACTGAAGGGACGTAGCCAAGGGCACCGGTTGAGTCAGTAGCTGGGACAATCCTCCCGTTTGGTAGGTCTTCACAAGCAACGGGATACACGTTATCGGACATTCCATAGGGACTGCATTGGCAGGTACAGGTGTGTAATTGCGAGATATAAATTCTCCGTTTACGGTACCGGTAACGGATACATGGTGCCCGATCGGAACTACCTGAATAACCAAGCTGTTTATCGGTCGTAGTAACAAAGCACAGGAATCATGAGCGATTTCGATTCTTGTCGCAACATCGTACTCATACAGCTCTATCTCATAGTTTTCCTTCCGTTCGTACTCCATCTGGCCATAGGTTGTCCAGAGTTCAGGGTCCATCTTGTTGAACATAAGTTCAATCTTTCCTGCTTCTTGTGATTGTCGCACATTGCAAGGCCACTGCAAATTATTCGCCGCTTGAAATTTGTATCGATGCAGTACATTTCCTTCGATAAATATTCGTACGCTGAATTCTAGATTATTCATAAACTCAATCACGACAGCCGAATTGCATAGCGTCTTGGTGTAGAAGACGAACGACACTTCGGCCGTTTTCTGAATCCAGTCGAACCGAGGCACTACAGGAAGCAATTTGCTGTTGCTTTCATCACTTGAACCACTGACTATCGAGATGGTAGAGGTTGCTTTCGGGACATCAAGGGGAGTCACTGCGTTATCGCCGGTTGTTGGCGATACGGGACTTATTGGTGTCAATGGTTTCAGGAAAGATGCATTCGGTGGTGGAAGTGAATTATTCGCTTTAGACAAATCTGAACCTAAATGGACTGTTGCGGTACTGCGTAGCGGACCAACGAAGCATTTTGCCAGAAGTGATTCGTAGTTTACCCAAGCGTGGACTTCGTCAAATAGTTTGGTAGCATCCTTGCCGACACCTCGCATCAGTTCGTCGACTCCTTTGGAATGTAATGTTATATTGAATCAGAATGTACTATCATGTGCTGCTTTCACTTACCGCCGGGATGGAACTTAAGATAACGTGTCACATTGTAAACTTTCCCTCGAATCGCTAGCCAGGCATCGTCTTGGGTGGAATGTTGAGCCAGTTCGGCATGACTTACGGGTTTCACTTTGCCACCTGATCCTGCCAGGTCGACACCGGAATTTCCAAGTCGAATCCAGTCCATCAACGAGTGGCCCGGCAATAGGGCGGTTTTATTCCTTGGATTTCCTGTAAAGCAGAAAAACAAAAAAAAATCGTAGCATATTAAAACTGTTGTAGAAACGTGTGCATTTGTAATGTTTTTATCGACGAATGATAAAATAGAAATTAAATCCATCTTTTGGTATGGGTTGTCAGGCTTGTTCGCGACAAAGTCTGGACAGATTATTTTTGGAATAAAACAAATTTACTGTTAGTTCAATCCAAGAGGCATTTTTATTCATTTGACTGTGGATTTCTAGTCATCTTGAAACTAATTACAATTACTTAATTAGGTTGCATGAAGACACTACGTAATTTTGAGCTATTAGGATCTGTGAAGAAATCTCTGCAAACGATTTAGCAGCTTTCGAAATTTTTCTATAGTTGTAGCGTGTTGTTTATATTGTGAGGGTTCTCTCTTTGTGAGAGTTCAATACCGCTCGACAGGTCGCAATTCCAGGCATGCCTCTTTCGGTACATAATGGACTCCATTCGTTTTTTACCATTCCAAAACATCTTTAACGTAGTGACAAGATGCCAAATCCTCAACGCCGTTGTGTATTGAAAGATTTAAGAACGCTATGGACAGTGGTTGCAGGAAAACGAAGCTTTTTTGCAAATTTTCTTACTAGCAGTTTCAGGTTTTCATTGCGACTGCACACAATTTAAGGAAACACGTATTCACCGGGTGACGCCATTCGAGCCCACACATTTTCTTACTGAACAGGCTGTTTTGATGTTGGGTTTAGTGTTTATATGACCAACTAGGAATCTTTCCAAATGAAATGCAACTTTGAAAATGAAGAACGAATTAGCTAGTCTAAGCAGGATATGGATTCTCTGGTGTGTCGAGTAGGGAACTGAAATAAATCACATTTATTTTTCAATTATTAAATGATGATTTCGCTTGAGAGAACTTATAGAGAGATAGAGAAAAATGTAAGACATTTTCACGCAGTTTCATACTTCGTACTACCACAACTGCAGGAGTTTCTTTATTTCCAATTTCGGTTACCAGATTTTAACAAATATTTTTACAAATGTTCTTAATTTTTCAAGAACTTTTTTTTTGTTTCGATTATAGAGTTTTTAATCTCGTCTCTTCGGGCCAGAAAAATTTTCTTAACGCGGACTTTTTCCAATAAATCATCTTTTCTGTTAGTTTTTCATTCATTTGGCTTCTCCAATATATGTTTGCGCTCAGTCATTGCAAAACTGAGCTAAGAATAGTTCTATCTAAGTTCGATGAACTTATTTGAAAACATTGGTTTGAGAGCAGGTTTCGAAACAGTTTTTCATCGCGCTTTATATTCATTGTTTGTTCTATAATAGTTCAATCGGTCTATATATTGTGAATTAATTATTTATCGTAATGACAAAAGTGGAAAAATTGACAAACGAATGATGTGCCAGATCTCCTGATACCCGGTTGTCTGTAGTTTTACGAATTCTGAAAGTTTATCGCTCGCACGCCGTATTTTCTATTGAGACCGTATTGTTCACCAAGAGATATCCCAGATCTTCTCCCATCTCTACTGATACATCTCCTAGACGGTCCTCGGTCTCTACACGGATAAAAATCCATTACCGGCACCATGATTAAAAATCAAGAAATCATGATTTCATTAGCAAAACAATTTTTTTTTTTTTCTTCAGATCGTTTATTTGATATGGCACATAGCTTTAGCTCAGAGGTGCCAAAGTCTGTATTGTATTTTTTCGTACAATATAATTACAATTATTATTTAACATATATACATACACATACAAGGTTGGTGGGAGAGATAAAGAGTGGGGAATACATTTATGGTTAAACTATAGAAAATTTAAGGTTAGTGTTGAAAAAGGGAGCCGAATTACTGGCGGTTACTCCAGGTTAGTATGGAAAAAACAAATAGTTACATACACACTCAAACAATATACAACAACAAAAAACAGATAATAATAATGTAATAACTTCAAAGTCTTCGTGTAATCTTCGTTTCATTTTGGCTCAAAATTTCCGATGTGTGATTACCAAAAACCAATCAGTACGTCACCATATGGCATTTTGGGGAAAGGTGAACTGTAAAGGATGTAAATAAAGAAAAGCAGTAACTAGATTGATAAACCAATATTTTTCAGAAAGATGTAAATCGAGTACATATAAGTGCAATCGCGGCTTGCTAGTACATCTCGCACCGGCACATTTGGTGGCCTACCTCGGGCCCAAAGGGAGTCTCTTAACTGTAATCTTGCGAAACGATTCAGGGCACATGACCACACAATATGCTCGATGTCGTGGTAACCATTGCCACAAGCGCAGATACCATTTTCAGCGAGGCCAATTCGCCAGAGATGCGTACCCAACTCGGAGTGATTAGACATAAGTCGGGACATCACACGAATGAAATCGCGACCCACTTTCATCCCCTCAAACCAAGGCTTCGTCGATACCTTTGGAATTATAGAGTATAGCCAACGTCCTAGGTCTCCATTGCTCCATGAAGCTTGCCAACTTTCGAGTGTCTTCTGACGAGAAATGCTGAAAAATTCGTTGAAGCAGATTGGTCTTTCGTAAATATCACCTTCTAATGCGCCCACCTTAGCCAATGAGTCTGCCTTTTCATTGCCCGGAATAGAGCAATGCGAAGGGACCCAGACTAACGATATTAAATAAGACCGCTCAGATAAAGCTCTTAAATGTTCCCTTATTTTCCCCAGGAAATATGGGGGATACTTTCCTGGTTTCATCGCCCGGAGAGCTTCTATTGAGCTTAGACTGTCCGTGACGATGAAGTAATGGTCTTTGGGCAAGGTTTCAATGATCTCGAGGGTGTACTGAATAGCAGCTAATTCTGCGACGTAAACTGAAGCCGGATCACTGAGTTTGTAAGAAGCGGTGATGTTCTGATTGAAGATTCCAAAGCCAGTGGACCTGTTGATGTTTGATCCGTCAGTGTAAAACATCTTTTCACAGTTGACTGTTCTGAATTTGTTATTAAAAATATTTGGGGCCACTTGAGGGCGTACGTGATCCGGGATTCCACGAATTTCTTCTTTCATGGATGTATCGAAAAACACAGTAGAATTAGAAGTATCCAAGAAATGAGCACGGTTTGGAATATATGAAGAAGGATTGATATTTTGAGCCATGAAATTAAAGTACAAGGACATGAAACGGGTCTGAGAATTGAGCTCGATAAGCCTTTCGAAGTTTTCAATCACCATCGGATTCAAGATGTCGCATCGGATTAGCAATCGATATGAGAGATCCCAGAATCGATTTTTCAACGGTAAGACGCCCGCGAGCACTTCGAGACTCATCGTGTGAGTCGACTGCATGCAACCTAAGGCAATACGCAAACAACGATACTGAATTCTTTCCAGTTTAATGAAATGGGTGTTCGCGGCGGATCGGAAGCAGAAGCATCCATATTCCATTACAGACAGTACCGTTGTTTTGTACAGCCTTATTAAGTCTCCTGGGTGAGCTCCCCACCAAGTTCCAGTTATTGTACGAAGAAAATTTATTCTCTGCTGGCATTTTTGTTTCAGATACCTAATGTGACATCCCCAGGTTCCCTTGGAGTCGAACCAGACCCCGAGATATTTAAATGTGAAGACCTGAGCTATGGTTTCACCCCTTAGTTGAAGCTGTAATTGTGCTGGTTCTCGCTTCCTTGAAAATACAACCAACTCAGTTTTCTCCGTAGAGAACTCGATACCCATCTGAAGAGCCCATGATGACAAGTTGTCGAGAGTATCTTGTAATGGTCCTTGAAGATCGGCAGCTTTGGGTCCTATAATAGACACAACGCTGTCGTCGGCAAGTTGTCTTAGCGTGCAAGATGTATTGATACATTCATCAATGTTGTTCACGTAAAAATTGTATAAAAGGGGGCTTAAGCATGAGCCCTGAGGAAGACCCATGTAACTGAATCGTATTGTCGACAAATCACCATGCGCGAAATACATGTGTTTCTCGGACAATAGATTATACAAAAAGTTATTCAAAACTGGCGAAAGACCATGCTGATGCAACTTCTCAGACAGGATATTTATAGAAACTGAGTCGAAAGCCCCCTTGATATCTAGGAAAACTGATGCCATTTGTTCTTTACGAGTAAATGCCATTTGAATTTCTGTTGAGAGCAACGCAAGACAATCGTTCGTTCCTTTCCCCTTGCGGAAGCCAAATTGTGTATCTGAAAGCAAACCATTAGTCTCGGCCCAATTGTCTAGGCGAAATAGAATCATTTTTTCGAACAATTTTCGGATACAGGAAAGCATAGCAATCGGCCTATACGAATTGTGATCGGAGGCTGGTTTCCCTGGTTTTTGAATGGCGATCACTCTCACTTGTCTCCAGTCGTGTGGTACAATATTACCCTCTATGAACTCGTTGAATAAATTCAGCAAGCGTCTTTTGGCGGTGTCAGGCAGATTCTTCAACAAGTTGAATTTGATTCTGTCTAGCCCCGGAGCTTTATTGTTACATGATAGGAGCGCAAGTGAGAACTCTACCATTGAAAACGATGTGTCGTTCCTGTTTGATGACGTGACGTGGGTGATCTTCAGCTCCGGAACAGAGTCAGGACATACTTTTTTAGCGAAATCGAATATCCAGCGGTGAGAATATTCCTCATTTTCGTTCGTGGTATTATGGTTGCGCATTCGTCGGGCCGTATTCCAAAGAGTGCTCATTGATGTTTCTCTCGACAATCCCTCTACGAACCGACGCCAATAACCGCGTTTCTTAGCTTTAATTATGCTTTTCATTTTAAAATCTAACGACGCGTATTTTCGATAGTTATCTGGTGTTCCATTTTTTCTAAACGCGATGAAAGCTGAAGTTTTTTCTACTTTCAGCTCTGAGCACTCTTTGTCCCACCACGGGTTGGGAGGATGGATGTAAGTTTTCGCGCCGGGTACACGTTTGGTCTGAGATTGAATCGCGGTATCGAGAATCAAGTCAGCCAGAAATGTGTACTCTTCCTCCGGAGGAAGTTCTTGTGTTGTAGCTAGTTTCTCAGATATCGAATTTGCGTAGTATTTCCAATCAATATTTCGTGTGAGGTCATACGAAACATTGATTGTCTCCAATGATCTCAATCCGCTAGTGATTGAAATTACGATCGGCAAATGATCGCTACCGTGGGGATCAGGGATTACCTTTCACTTGCAATCCAACCTTAGCGATGTCGAACAAATGGAAAGATCCAGTGCACTTGGTCTCGCTGGTGGTGCAGGAATCCGTGTCATTTCTCCCGTATTCAAAATGGTCATATTGAAGTTATCGCAAAGATCATAGATCAAAGTTGATCTGTTATCATCATGAAGACAGCCCCATCCCGTACCATGAGAGTTAAAGTCTCCTAAAACTAACGTTGGTGCAGGAAGGAGAGTTATGAGATCGCAAAACCGTCGGTGCCCAATCGAGGCTCTTGGGGGAATGTAGACGGAAGCAATGCAAAGGTCTTTGCCTTTCATTGTGACTTGACATGCGACAACTTCAATATCTGGTATCGAGGGGAGGTTAATACGATGGAAGGAATAGCACTTTTTGATCCCTAAAAGTACTCCTCCGTACGGGGTTTCTCGATCCCAGCGAATAATGTTAAAATCGTGGAAGTTGAGGGGTATTTCAGAAGTTAACCATGATTCACATAAAGCAAATGCGTCACATTGTAAGTTGTTTATTAAGAATTTAAAAGAATCTATTTTAGGAATGATACTTCTGCAATTCCACTGTAGAACAGTGATCAAATCCTTAATCTCTTTCAATGATTTAGCCATTGAAGGATATGATCGCTGAAAGGAGGGGCCATTTTGCAGTCAACTGCTTCAAAAATGATTCAACTGTGGGTATAATAGCTATCACAAAGCTTTTAAATGGATCAGGCATGTTGAAAGTAGATAGGATCCACTCCACGATGTCGGAAAATTTTATAAACCCAGCACTGGTCTGATTCTCTGACTGATCTCGTGGAACACTGAGGGGTTTTGATGTTCCAGGAAGTGCTGGATACTCCTTGTCGGATCTAAGATTTCCTAGACCTGGAGCAATTTGCTTTGATTTTTTTGGAGCACTAAGTTTAGATGTTGTATTTGATGGTCCCTGAGAAGATATCTTCGGGCCTTTACAAGGAAGTTTGTTGGACGAAATATTTTTTCGCTTCCTAAAACTTCTAGGCACAGTAGAAGATGTACCTTCTTGGGGATCGTCAGACTCACATTCGTCAGGTGACAAGCAAGTAAAGAGATTAGTATTGGTCGGTGGTGTAGCTTTCTCTAGCATTTCAGCATATGAACGCTTGGAACGCTCTTTAAGAGACTTTTTCAGTTTATCTGCGCGTGATTTATATGTTGGACATGAAGAGATATCATGAGGAGTATTCCCACAGTAGACACATTTTTCAGAATTTCTACTGCACGATTCGTCCTCATGATTTTCTCCACATTTACCACACCTATCTTTATTACCACAGTGAGAAGCGGTGTGACCTAATTGTTTGCATTTTATGCAGTTCATAACACGTGGCACAAATAGACGAACAGGAAGACGAACCCTGTCCAAGAGGACGAAGTTAGGTAAAGCGGACCCGGCGAAAGTTACTCGAAACGACGCTGACGGGAGATAAGACTTGGTTCCGTCTTCAGTGATTGATACTGAGCTCAATTGCTTGCAATCGAGTATCTTCACTTTCTGAAGTAAAGAATCTCTGAAGCCACCAGTTCCATAATTCAACAAATCCTCGCATGTCAGCGTCGAATCCGTAACCACCCCGTCTATTTCCACTTCATGAGCGGGCACGTATACGCGGTACAGTGGAACAAACAGCTCGCATCTAACAATATCGTTTGCCTGTTGTACATTGGAAACAACGACTTTCAATTTATCTGGTCTGATTTTTTCAATTTTGGTCACGGCCGAAAATCGTTTCGTAAGATCTTGTGAAATTTTCAAAATGTTCAATGGTTTTCCTTTGGTCCGGAAATACACCACCCATGGTCCGGTTGATATAGAGGGATAAATTTTAAGTCTAGGTTTTTTGATAGTATCCATCGGTTCCATTGAATCTAAATCCATTATAATGATTTCAGCATGGATTTAGATGGATTCACGTAAAAAAAAAAAAAAAATGAAAGTAATTCACGTGAAATTAATAAAATGAAAGTAAAGAACAAATACTAAACTTAAAGATAACACAAAAATAAGGAAACAAAGAATACTTAATTAAAGATACACTAAATTGAATTTGATACGTCTTCCAGTCACGGTGAGTTAGCTTTGTTAACTCTCATCCAAATGATCAGGAACGATAACAGCAATGTTCCGAAGAGGTAACGATCCAATCGAATCCGGAAAAATCAACGCTAGACGTCTCTGCTCTGCTTGCTGCTTCAGCAACACGTTCAAGTTGATACTGTCCCGATATCCAAACACAGGCTGTTCCACGGTTCTTGATTTTTTTTTTCTGTCGTGAAATTTCACAGAAAAACTTGACAGAACAATTTTTATCGCGTCCAGTTTTGGCGAGGCCTACTGAGAATGATGAGCAAAACAATTGATATTATAAGGAAAATAATTCATCTCTCATGAAAATTTTCATGATAACAATCATTTTGCTCATGAAAATTCATAAGAAGGCATGTTTCATGATTTCATGATTTTAATCATCGTACCGGCAATGGATTTTCATCCGTGTAGAAATAACGAGTATCGGACTAACATTCCTTTATTATTTTATTTGAACTTATTAGAGTCCTCAATACAAGGATGGCTTTTATCGTATCAAAGAACGCTCACTGGCAACTTTTCACACGATTGAATCAGTGCCATCAAAGAGAGACGGATATCATCGCAACAACAAAAACCCGGCATGGCTCATTTAACATAGAATCGACACCAGTGCGAGAGCGAATTTCTCTCGATGACATTTCGACGTGAACATTTCAAAAGGGCCTTAAAACAATTGACAGATTCTCTTTGTTTACTTTCTCTTTCGATTATATCGGCGTTATTACGCAATTGTTCGTTACATGTATGATACTATTACAAAGCTGGAGATATTTTCTTTCATTCTATATGCAAATTTGGTAAGTGAACGTGAAAATTAAGGTGTTATTAACAGAAGACAAGGTAAACAAAGAGAATCTCTTATTGGTTTATGTGCCCTTATGAAATGTTCACGTCGATTTCTGAGAATCAAAGGTTAGCACGCTGCTGTGGGGATCCTCTCTGAAGCAACAAACGGTCGCTTATTCTCGTTTCGCAATCCGATTCTGCATGGGCAGTGGATAATTTCAATAGATTCATTTTACCATTGCCGCTTATTCTAACTATGTACATATAACCTTTGTATAAGTTGTGTCTATGAAAATGTCTGTGAATGCTCCACACAAGGGTTTTGAAATAGTATGAGAATCATCAAGTTCAATCACCGATTCGATTTTCTGCGATAATTGTCAACTTGCGATTCTCTCTTGGTAAATTCCACACAGCAACGATCATTATCAGACTGTAAAATTTTTTAAGGGCGTGAAATACTCAGAGCATGAAGTGGAGCGAAGAAATGTAGCCAAATTCTCTCACGGTTCATGCATTGAGAGGCTCGAGTTCTTGTAGCATCTTCTACCGGATTGAAAATGTTGTATACAATATAACAGATCGGCTGAAAAGTTCGTATCGTTTCTATGAGAGAGCGCCACTAGAATTAAATCCATACTATTTTCAGTTAGTACCAACCTTCAAAAGATACGTGTATAAATTTGACAGCTGTCTGATTATTAGTTTGTGAGATACTGCATTTTGAGTGAAGCTACTTTTGTTATTGCGAAAAAAATGAAAAAAAAAGGAATTTCGTGTGTTGATGAAACACTACTTTATGATGAAAAGAAGTGCCGCCGATACCAAAAAATGGTTTGATGAGTGTTATCCAGACTCTGCACCGGGCGACAATTCGTAAGTGGTTTGCAAAATTTCGTACTGGTCATATGAGCACCGAAGACGATGAACGCAGTGGACGTCCAAAAGAGGCTGTTACCGATGAAAACGTGAAAAAAATCCACAAAATGATTTCAATGACCGTAAAGTGAAGTTGATCGAGATAGCTGACACCCTAAAAATATCGAAAGAACGTGTTGGACATATTATTCACGAATATTTGGATATGAGAAAGCTTTGTGCAAAATGGGTGCCGCGTGAGCTCACAATCGATCAAAAACAACAACGAAAAACCATGCTGAAATTGAACGAATTGGGCTTCGAATTGCTCCCTCATCCACCGTATTCTCCAGATTTGGCCCCCAGTGACTTTTTCCTGTTCTCAGACCTCAAGAGAATGCTCGCTGGTAAAAAAATTAGAAGCAATGAAGAGGTAATCGCTGAAACTGAGGCCTATTTTGAGGCAAAGGACAAATCGTACTACAAAAATGGTATCGAAAAGTTGGAAGATCGCTATAATCGCTGTATCGCCTCTGATGGCAATTATGTTGAATAATAAAAACGAATTTTGGCAAAAAAATGTGTGTTACTATTAAACGATACGAACTTTTCAGCCGAACTGTTAGATAGCAATATAGCAGCTTCTGTCAAATTTTCGGCAATCATCAACACTGCCTCAATTCAATAAATATACAAAAATGGTTGATATGACAATTTTTTTTAAATTTTCATCAGTATCTAACAAGACAAACTGATGACTGACGAATCAAACAGTAGGAAAAGAATTTGCAAAAAAAATACTGCAGAGATGGGAAACTTTTCCTATCCGATGAAATTATTTTTCAAACTAAACTGCTCTGCATGTGTATTTTTAGAGGAAAAGAAAGACCAACAAAGATTCTTACAATCAGAATCGGACACAAACAGTGGGTGAATTTGACTGGTAATGCGATGTGTGGTGTGTTCTCTTGCAGGAAGGACGCAGTACGGGTGTGACTAATAATGTAACTTCTTGGGGCCTGAGCATGGTTTATGACGTTGGTTTCTTCTGTTCAGTTGAGCTGTTTGTGTGTGTGTGTGTTTCATACGTAAAATAGATTATTCGACAAAACGAAGTCCTCGAATAGAAAAAGTGACGGGTTCGCGTCCCGTCTTTGCGGTAACATTTTTTTTGCAAATGCAACCGAAATGAAAGGTTGTTTCTTTCGTCAATCATTACGTCTTAACAACTTTCTGTTTCAGTTTAATCTTTTGCAGGATATTGATAAATTATTGGCGGAACACAACAATAGCCGATCTGCGTACGAACTGCTCACAAGCCAGAAGGCGAATACAAAGGGCCGCGATGACGCCGAAAGAGAAGAACGAAAGTCAGCGCACTAAGCGGCAAGAGCTGCACTCAACAATGCAACCAGGCTGAGCAAAAAAGCCTTCCTGGATGAACTCTATCGAAACGCTAACGTGAACCCTTGGGGAGACGCCTACAGAGTTGCTATGTCAAAAATAAAAGGTCCTGCTACTCCACCCGAAAGGTTCCCGGAAAAGCTGAAAGTCATCATTGAAGGGCTGTTCCCGTAACATGAAAGTACGATATGGACACCAACACCGTACGACGAGTCAGTTGAGTACGAAGAAGAGACTCGAGTTGAGGAGTTGATCGCGGCGGCGAAATCCATGAACGCGAGAAAAGCTCTAGGACCAGACAGAATCCCAAACATCGTTCTTAAAACAGTGATTCAAGTGTATCCGGATATGTTCCGGTCCACGTTTGAAAAATGCCTCGATGACGGAAGTTTTCCCGACATCTGGAAAATGCAGAAACTGGTGCTGTTGCTGAAACCTAGCAAGCCTCCCGGAGATCCCTCAGCATACAGACCGATATGCTTGTTGGAAACTGTAGGCAAACTGCTAAAGAGGGTGATACTAAATAGATTGTTGAAATATACAGAGAGCGAGGATGGCCTGTCGAACACGCAGTTTGACTTCCGGAAAGGTAAGTCAACAGTAGATGCCACTCGGATTGTCATTCAAATCATGGAGGCAGCGCAGAAGCAACAAAGAAGAGGGAATGCGATGTATGATGAAGTACTGAAGCTGAGGCTTCCCAGGGGCGTGAAGATTGCTCGATTCGCGGATGAAGTTGTGCTCACAGTAACTGGAGAATCCCGGGAAGAAATCGAAGCTCTTGCCACGGAGGTGATAGACAGAGTGGGAAACTGGATGTCATAAGACTGAGGTGCTGGTAATTAGTAACTGCAAGGCGGTACAGCAGGTAGAAATCGCAGTTGGGGAGTGCATCATCTCCTCAAAACGCGAAGTGATCGAAGATCATCGATTATAACACTTGGCTGTGATAATCGATGATCGGCTCAACTTTAACAGCCACATCGATTATGCATGTGGAAAGGCAGCAAAGAAGGTCTCAGCTCTAACCAGGATCATGCCAAACAACTCGACGATAAGCAGCAGCAAAAAGAGACTGCTAGCAAGTGTTGCCACATCAGTTCTCAGATACGGGAGCCCTGTCTGGGTCTCCGGAATGAAAACGAAACGAAATCAGGCACTTCAGAACAGCACGCACAGGCTAATGAGCATGAGAGTCGCGAGTGCATATCGGGCCATATCGTTGGAAGCGGTGGGTGCAATCGCTGGAATCAGAATCCTATTGGAGGAGTATTAAGAGTGTTATATTCGTAGAGATACAAGAGGTATCCGCTAAACCTCGAGGAATGAGTCGCTAAGAAAGTGGCAAACAGAATAGGCTACAGCTGCGTCTGGGAGGTGGCCTTATCGGTTAAATCCGAACGTGATCACGTGGATTGAAAGAAAGCATGGAGAAGTCAACTTCCATCTGACCCAATTTCTATCAGGGCAGGGATGCTTCCGAAAGTACTTGAACAGGCTTGGTCACGCAAACTCCCCATTCTGCTCGGAGTGCATAGACACTGATGAAACACCGGAGCACGTACTTTTCGTCCGTCCTAGACTCACCGATATTCGAAACGGGATGCTTGCTATCAATGGGTACGACACAAACCCAGATAATGTTATCCAGAGGATGTGCTGCGACGAGGACATCTGGATCGCAGTCAACAGTGCTATAATTCAAATAGGGTCAACACTACAGCGCACATGGCGGGAGGACCAAAGAGCAGCCGGATAGATGCACTAGTAACGAGCGATTGAGAAGAGGTGCTTCAGCACAGCCCCCTGCCGAAGTAATACCTTATGGTAGTCTCGGCAGGGAAATGGGAACGAAGCTTAAGGGGTGTTTTAGTTCGGGTTCGACTCCCACATACCAAGTTCACTTCGACGGGGATTAGATGAGTAGATTACGACGCAGCTATGGTATGGATCGTCGGGGCACCAGTGAAACGGAAGTCATCCTCCAACCGGAATCACTGGACCGACCCAGGCACCCTACCGTTCGAACCGTTCACGGGTTTCGGGAACTTCGGTCCGAGGAAACTTTCATCGTCGGGGAACTTTTCCGTCGGTGTAGGCTAGATCCATCATCGGGGATTAGCCGAGTAGTTAGCGACGTAGACCAGTCCTGTATAGTCGAGGTGCCAGCGAACCGAGAGAGGTGGTGCTTCAGCACAGCTCCCCTGCCGAAGTTCACTTATGTGCAGGTAGCTTGATGAGCCAGCGATTTCACCTCCTATAAAAAAAAACGCACACACACTCACGCATACACACGCATTCATCTCCAGTATCTATTAAATCACAATTCTTTTATTATTCGATATACTGTGAAGTTAAAAAGCAGTCATAGATAAAAGTCATAATAAAAGGTGTTAAAAGTCATAAGTTTCCGGTGACCCAGTGAATCACCTTACGTGATTCCAATATCGTGGAAGTGATTAGTCACCCGATGACAATAACCTAACGTGATTCTCAAGAGATAGTAGTAGTGCTTGGCGCAGATTTAACACACATACTACAGAGCCTAGCTAGCCAGCACAAGGATTTGCAAGTTACATGAATCGTAAGTTTGCTCAGGCTTTTCCAAACTTATTTTTTTTTTTTTTTTTAAATAACTATTTATTGGAATATGAGTTAAAATTAAATTATTAAGATTTAAATTGGGTGTTCAGCCACAAGTGGTGACTTTTCAGCCCTGTTATATATATATATATATATGATTTGGTTATTACCATGAAGACATCATTTGCTTCCGCAATTCTGAGATTTTTGTGTAGGGAAAATTCTAAACCTACTTGTATTGTGTAATGGGGAAAAGGAACTTATATACTAACTTACTAACTAATACAGAGAGCGAATCGATTCAATTGAAGATTGCATCGATTTTTGTCGGAATTTGCTTATAATATTATGTGACATTACATCTAATGGTTCTATATTTGTGAGTCTGTGTAACTCATTTGTACTAAACCAGGGAGGACGCTTCAGAATCATTTTCAGAATTTTATTCTGAATCCTTTGAAGCGTTTTCTTCCTGGTGGAACAACAGCTTGACCAAATTGGTACCGCATAAAGCATGGCTGGTCTGAAAATTTGTTTATAAATTAACAATTTGTTTTTTAGACAGAGCTTAGAATTTCTGTTTATAAGAGGATATAAACATTTAATATATTTATTACACTTTGCCTGGATTCCTTCAATGTGATCCTTGAAAGTGAGCTTTTTGTCATACGTTAAACCTAAGTATTTAGCTTGATCAGACCATGTCAATTCCAAGCCATTCAATTTGAGAATGTGATTATTGTTTGGTTTAAGAAAAGAAGCTCTTGGCTTGTGAGGAAAGATAATTAATTGCGTTTTTGCTGCATTTGGTTTAATTTTCCATTTTGACAGATAATCACTGAA
This sequence comes from Malaya genurostris, assembly GCF_030247185.1. NCBI lineage: Eukaryota > Metazoa > Arthropoda > Insecta > Diptera > Culicidae > Malaya > Malaya genurostris. Next base: position 48,665,099 of record NC_080572.1, read on the forward strand.
AATATTTAAACTTCTTTGTAGGCGACTGCAGATCACTCTTAGATTTCTACCTGTGGCTAACAGACTTGTGTCGTCACAGAATAGCGATTTCTGACAACCAACGGGTAGATTTGGAAGATCAGAAGTGAAAATATTATACAAGATTGGAGCTACACTCGAACCCTGCGGAACACCGGCTCGTACGGGTAGCAATTCAGATTTACAATTCTGATAGCTAACCTGAAGAGTACGATCAGTTAAATAATTTTGAATCATTTTGATCAAATAAATAGGAAACTGGAAATCAGACATTTTTGCTATTAAACCTTTGTGCCAAACACTGTCGAATGCTTTTTCTATGTCTAGAAGAGCAACTCCAGTGGATAACCCAGAAGATTTATTTGATTTTATCATGTTCGTTACTCTGACAAGTTGATGAGTAGTTGAATGTTCATGACGAAATCCAAACTGCTCTGGTAAAAAAATTGAATTCTCATTTATATGAGTCATCATTCTTAACAAGATAATTTTTTCAAAAAGTTTACTGATAGAAGAAAGTAAGCTAATTGGGCGATAACTTGATGTTTCTGCTGGGTTTTTATCAGGTTTTAGGATAGGAATTACTTTAGCGTTTTTCCATCTTTTTGGGAAGTAAGCTAATGAAAAACACTTGTTGAAAATTTTAACCAGGAGTCTCAAGGCAACATCGGGAAGATTTTTAATAAGAATATTAAAAATTCCATCATTACCAGGAGCCTTAATGTTTTTGAGTTTCCTAATAATTGATTTAATTTCATCAAAATTCGTCTCAATAATGTCATCGTGTGATAACACTTGGGTTGAAATATGATCATACTTCAGTGAGACTTCATTTTCAATAGGACTCACAACGTTTAAATTAAAATTGTGGACACTCTCGAACTGCTGAGCTAGCTTTTGAGCTTTTTCACCATTTGTAAGAAGTATTTGATTTCCTTCCTTGAGAGCAGGAATTGGTTTCTGAGGTTTCTTAAGAACCTTAGAAAGTTTCCAGAAAGGTTTAGAATATGGTTTAATTTGTTCAACTTCTTTAGCGAAATTTTCATTTCGCAAAAGAGTAAATCTATGTTTAATTTCTTTTTGTAAATCCTTAACTATGTTTTTCATAGCAGGATCACGAGAACGTTGATATTGTCGTCGACGAACATTCTTCAACCGAATGAGCAGTTGAAGATTGTCATCGATGATAGGAGAATTTAATTTAGTTTGAGCTTTGGGAACTGAAAGATTTCTAGCTTCGATAATATAATGATTCAAATTATCAATTGCTGTGTCGATGTCCGCAGAATTTTCTAAAATAGTTTCATGATCCACATGATTTTCAATGTGAGATCTGTAATCCAACCAATTAGCTCTATGATAGTTGAAAATAGAACTAATTGGATTAATTATAGCTTCGTTGGAAAGTCTGAATGTTACCGGAAGATGATCTGAGTCAAAATCAGCATGAGTAATCGGTTCACTACAAATGTGACTTTGATCTGTTAGAACCAGATCAATTGTAGACGGGTTTTTCACGGAAGAGAAACAAGTAGGATTACTGGGATGAAGAACTGTAAAGTAACCAGCTGAGAGTTGATTATGAAGTATTTTACCATTACTGTTATTTTGCCTACAATTCCACTGGACATGCTTAGCATTTAAGTCCCCTATTACGAAAAATTTCGATCGATATCTTGTAAGTTTTTGCAAATCGCCTTTAAAGAAATTTAATTGTTCGCCGGTGCATTGGAATGGCAAATATGCTCCAGCGATGAAATAAATTCCATGAATGGTTTCAACTTCGATTCCCAAGCTTTCAATAACTTTAGTATTGAAAGAAGGTAAAATTCGATGTTTAATTTGCCGTTGGACAAAAATGGCAACTCCACCACCAATTCCAGTAAACCTGTCAAATCGATGAACCACATAATGTGGATTACTTTTCAATTTTACATTTGGTTTAAGAAAAGTTTCTGTCACAATGGCAATATGAATTTTGTGAACTTTGAGAAAATTATAAAATTCATCTTCACTCGATTTCAAAGATCGAGCATTCCAATTTAAAATATTCAAATAATTATTTAACATCACTGTTAAATTTTAAATTCATTATAATATTATTTGCAAATTTCCATCCGATTTGAAATGCTTCAAAAAGTGATGAAGTCGAATTCATTTGGATGATCATTTGAAAAAGTTGATCTTGTAGGTAGATCATTTTATTTTCAGTTATATCGCCTAAATCGACTTCATTTAAAGAAGCGAATGGCATTGAAGTAATATTTGTAGGTAGACTGCCATTAGAAGAAGATGATTTGGCCGGTCTACCTATTAATAAATTGTTTTCGTTAGAAGAAGAACTGCAAGGCGGTCCTGTGTTTTGATTATTTACATTAGAAGAAATAGGAGATAGATTTCTACCTAATATACCAGCATAACTGACATTAGAAGAAGATGATGACGAGGTCGATCTACCTGTCAATAAATTGTTTTCGTTAGAAGACGAATTGGCAGGTGCCTTAGAAGAATTTTCAGGTATGTTCTGTAAATTTAAGGTCGTTGATTTGACTTGTTGTCTAAGCGAACGAGCGTTTAAAATTTTTTCCCTGACAGGACATTTCAAATAATTGGATTTATGATTTCCATTGCAATTTGAACATGAAAATTTATCAGTGGTTTCATTCATTGGACAAACGTCTTTCGAATGCGATTTACCACAATTCAAACACCGTATATCCATATGACAATTTTTGGTTCCATGGCCGAAGCCTTGGCAACGACGACATTGCGTTAAGTTTGCAATACGATTATGCCGTTTATAATGTTCCCAATGAATTTTAATGTGGGAAATGAAACGTACTTTTTCTAAAGTTTTCAAATTGTTTACATCACTTCGATTGAAGTGTATTAGGTAAAGTTCATGGGAAATTCCAGAGCGTGGTTTAGAAGTACCATTCGCTCTTTTTTTCATAAGTATTACTTGGGAAGGGGCAAAACCAAGCAATTCTTTTATTTCATTTTTAATTTCATCAATACTTTGATCATTTGATAATCCTTTCAAGACAGCCTTGAAGGGTCTGTCTGATTTTATATCATATGAATAAAATTTATGAAGTTTTTCGGACAAATATCGAATAAGACGTTCGTAATCTTCCAATCCATCCACCAAGACTCGACATTCTCCTCTTCGTCCGATTTGAAATGAGACTTTTACTTCCGGGAGAAAAGTAGAAAGCTCAGTACGGAATGCTTTGAAGTCGGAAATCATCACCGTCACTGGTGGCATAGATTGATGTTTCTTCCCAGAACGACAAGCGTCCATTTTGGGAATTTTTGAAGAATTTTCTTCTATGTCGCTACAATCGGATTCAGGAAGAATCTCGTAAATATTGTTAGACGGCATAGGATCAACGGAAGGGAAATCCGTCCGTTGTCTTTTATTTTTACATTCAGATTCTATAAGATCGTGAATGTTATTAGAAAAATGTTGAATAACGGATTGTGATTTATTCCGTATTGAATTATTTTTAGCCTTAGGCTTGTTGCCTTTCCGGTTGGACGCAGGCATTTTTGAAATTAATGAAATTTTAAATTAAATTAACTAGGCTAAATTAGTCTTCGATTAGACTCCTAGCTAGCCTTAAAAAAGGCTGATTAATTTCTTAGTCACTCTAATATCACTCTTTGTATCACTTAGTCACTCTAATATCACTCTTTGTATCACTTAGTCACTTAGTTAGTGATTCAGGTAGCCTTGAAAAAGACTGAAGCCTTGAATCAATGAAACTCTAGGTAGCCAGAAAAAAATTCCAGGAGCCAAGAGCTATACGCGTGCGGTGCGAACGACTGTTCAACACCGACTGATTTTCCAAACTTATCATATTCTACAATACATTGTCTTTAATCCAATAGCACCTTTGTAACATTGAAAACCGCCGATGGAAAAAAAACATTAAAAGGCACAATAAAATCTAAATTGAATTCTTTCAGTTGACCATAAATACGTTATGATGATAATTTGAATTAATTTTATTGTTCCCAGCGATGAATTCGAAAAATTATAATTTAATTTTCATAAAAATTTCATCTGTCACCATCCAGGGCTGTCCTGTTTGGTTGTAATTTAAATAACACCTCCTCCCCGGGAGCTATTCGAACCAGTGCTGGTAGTCAGAAAATTGTTGCAGTAAATTTAATTAATTTGTGTGCGAATGCCGGGTAAGTCTATGGTACGCTAGAATTTAGTGGCTTTCCATCGTTAGATATTACCATGGTAAAATAAAGCTACGGAACGTTGCATTCAAACTTTTTCTATTGTGCTGTTGGCTGACAGACTGACCTGTTGTCGTGTAGCGATATTTTCGTGTGGTGAACTGAAAATTGATTTTTCTGGTTGAACGAAATTTTGTAATTGAGTCTAATAGGTAATTTTGTTACAGATGGTATGATGTCCGCAGTGTCGGTTTTCGTCATAGACATATAGAGCACCGCCGTGTTCAGGTTTCAGATTATCGTCAACCAACAGAGGTTTACGGAGTTCTACAAGTGGAAGGGTTTATTACGGTGGGACCAACTGGGTGCTGCAACCGAGTTAAAGGATCACGAGGGAGGTTCACCGGTGACAATTAATGCTGTTGAGCTGAGCATTGCAAGAAAAACAGCCACAATATAGCGATGAACACGACAAAAAAATTTTGCCACATGACAATGCTCACCCACATGTTGCACAGCCTGTAAATCATGCTTAGAAATGATCAAACGGGAAGTCGTATAGCACAGTCTTTGCTCCTTCCGATTGCTATTCGTTCCGGTCGATGCAGTCATGATGAAGTCAAAAAATGAATCGATTCGTGGAATCCGGTAGGGTAATTGCCAGAAATATGGAATAAAGTAGTGGCTAGCGATTGAAAATGCTTTGAATATTGAATTTGTAACCATGTTTTGTCTATACATTTATTTTTATTGACAACTTTTTTAGAGGCTCAGAAACACCAAGCCCATGATGAGAAAACGTGAGATTGCCGGAATGCAGGGGTTATCGAAATCATTTGTGTACAATGCTATTCATGTCTATAGCCAAGGAAGATATTCACATAAAACGGATTTCATCCGTTCAAATCGAAAACGAAGATCTTGCATGATTTGAGGTACCCCTTTGTCAGTTCAGAGACGCCTTGCCAAAGAATGATTCTGGTGCTCACCCAGAAGCTATTCCGGCTTGGTGAAGCACATTTGCAAAGAATCTTCTGAGCTGGGCTAGCCCTCTGAGCCCCGAAAATGAAAAGAATTGGCTAGACATTCTGTGGTCAAACGAAACAAAAGTAAATTTAATCGGATCTGAAATCAGGAATCAAAACAAATTTGTTCAAGTGGCACAAAAGTAAATTTAATCGGATCTGACACAAAACATTGCTTTCGAACTGTGCATTCCAACCTCATTATATGACGAAAACATCCTAGCACGGTAGAGGAAATTTTATGATTAAATGTGCCAATATGCTCTACGTGGAGATTATGAGATCTGTTATGCTGCCTCTATGCGGGAAATAAAATGACGTTTAAATGGCAGTTCATGCTAAATAATTCCCGTGCTGTTAAAAATGATTTGCGACCAACAACTCAGATCGAAAAGTTTTGGTCAATCGTCAACAAGTCGGCCAAATTCCGGAGATCCGAAAACAAGAAGAAAAAAACAGAATGGGTTTTATTGTCGCATTTTTTTAGACAAAATGATCTTAGAAGGGTAGAATTGTTTTGAAAACGTTTCTACAATTGTCGAAGTGTTTTGTTTTTATTGAGTACGATTATAAACTATGTTGAGATTGTGAACATTGATTAGTTTTGATGATTATTACAACTAAATCAATTTTCGATAGACTCACACCGCGGAGAAAATCTATTTCACCGTACGATACATGATCTCTACTGAACAGAGTTTTTAACGAGTGCGTTGGACTCATTTATCGTCCCGTACTACCCATCCATTGCCTTAGCACCAGTAATAGAACTTTAATTAAAGCTACGAAGCACCGGTTGGGTTGTAACAAACGGTGTCTATTCGTTTCCGTTCGATGTTTATCGTCCTTCCGGACTCGCAGCGGTTACCAGAACACGGGGGGAAGGCTAACCATATTTCATTTTCAATTTCCTAATTGCGTACTCGCTTTTCTTGCTGGTTTATGTACAGGAGTTCCAAAGAGGGCACCAAGCTTAGGAGACGGTAAACTTGTTGAGCACTGATGCATATTGCATGAAACGAAAATAAAAGTGCGAGCTATAGTGACGTAATTAAGCCCACGGTCTTTCCTGCACAAACTTTCGTGCGTTACCATGCCAAACCAAAAGCATCGAGTTGGTGTCCTAAACGTTATACTTATACTTTTCCTGAGTTCAGGAAAATGAGCCCCGTTCACTGTCCCACGACGCAATGATTTCATTTTGCCATAGGTAATACAAAACTTCAGTGCTAGAATGATTCAGCTGAGCAGCTTCACCGGCAATGACGGGCATTCTTTTGACGTGAGACTACGTTTCCATTTTTTGTAAAGGGGATGCGAATCTAAAATACGGACACCAAAACTGTACAAACAGTGATCAGGCTTCGAACATCTACAGACCGGTAGATATTCTTGTTTTGTGAAAGGGCTTTTCTTAAATTCAAACACACGTATAGAAGCAAAACAGAAATAGTTTGCCTAGATACAAACAAGTTTATATGAAACACATAAAAACTGCTGCCAAAATATCCAAACAAATTTTAGCAGTAATTTTAACAATAGTTGTGTACGTCAACCGTTCTAACAACTCCAAAGTTTTTAAATTTATTTTTGTATATATTTGTTTGGTTAAAACTTTGCATAAAACCTTTTCTTTTTTGTCTCATTTTTCTAAAAAAATACTTTTGATGGATTACAAACGATGAGATTTTAAAATAAAGTTTTCTGACAATCTCGAACCATCGGTCGTTTTTGAATGTTTTTTGAGTAATGTTAACCTAGCAGCAAATTTCCATGAAAGAGAAACATTTTACTTTAACACTAATCATACCAACACTCACTATATACCGATTTGTACCTTGCCCGGTCGAAGGACTTCGTGTTTCCTTATTAAATGTATGAATAATGTATGTTAGAAGCAAAATAATAATAAAAATTTAAGTTATTATTTAAAAAAACAGCATATTTTAAGTTTGAATCCACCTAGTAGTGTGATAATGTCTTTGTCATGTCATTCAAATAATACCATATTTTTTTATCGAGCTAATATTTGACACAAAGGGTGTAGCAGGGTTTGCATATAAAAGCCACACAAACAGGAAATAGTTGATATACGCTGTTTGAAAGACTTTGTATTGGAGATGATTTTCCAAAAATGTTGACCCTTGTACTACCATATTGTTGGAGTTAAGGTGGTTCTTCTGATTTTCATTTTATTTGAATTTTTCAAAAACCTCTTGAGCAAAGAAATTGAAAAAAAATTATATTTTAGGAATAGTGAAAAACCTATCTGATTTTTTCAGAATTTGTCAAAATGTATTTCATGTAAAAAAAAAATGTCCAAAATTTTCGAATTTTTTTTAATCGCACTTACAATTTTGGTTCCACTCTAGATTTTACATTACAAATAAATCATTTATGAGTATATTACGCTGTATTTTTTCAGATTTTAAAAAAATGTGGACGGTTATAATATCAGACTTAAAAAATAAATCTTTCGGAAAACCATGCGTCTCCATCAAATTGTCATCATCCGATGAAGACGCATGGTATTTAGTTCTAAAATCATATAGCGCAAAATCATGGAAAAAAAATAAAATATAACACCTTCCTACTCAAATAATTGCGCGTGGTGACGATATCGTGGTGGTTGATGAAGTCGTGTATTTATTCATTTATGACCGCGGATAGGGAAACAAGAAAACTAATAGGTCACCACAAGTAATTAACCAAAGGCGTATAAACCACGGCGTACGATCGGCTGGGCATGTCATCAGGATAACGGACGGCAAACATTTGAATATGGTTCTTGAATGTAATTCGGAAGGCTCAAGAAAAAAAAGAAGCATAGCGAGAAAGGTGGATCGATAAAATGGAGGCAACCCAAGTAGCAATCCGCAACTAGTTCTAATGCGACTAAGTCCAAACTATGTTGCAACAAGAGCACGAATATGTTTTTTATGTTATACTGGTTAAAACAAGGTGACAACAATGTTTCTTCATACCATAACCAGTTACGAAATAGTTATTTAGGTTTCAAATCACCACATCTTTTTGTCATATTGAATAAATTATAAATTATAAGCTATCGTAACTTAATCCAAACATATCTTCAATCACAACTTTATTTCTAGCTACTAGTTGAAAATAAGTTTATTTGACTCCAATATTGGCAACCCGTAACTAGTTCTGATACCACTTAGCCCAACTATGTTGCAACAAGAACACGAACATGTTTTTTATGTTATGCTGGTTAAAACAAGGTGACGGCAGTGTTTCTTTATAGCATAAACATTGAACTAGCTATCATTTGTAAGTTATCGTTACTTGATTCTAACATATCTTTAATCACAGTTTTGGTTTTAGCTACTAGTTGAAAAAAGGTTGCGAAACCATTATAAATACGTAAGCGTATATGTAAATCGTTACTATGTGAATTGATGTAGTAATAACTTAGATATTACGAGATTAAAACATATAATTTCTTCATTGATTCAGATAGTTATCGGTAGGTTTTCCCAACGTTATGATAACGAAAATGCAAACAAAACAACCTTTGTTGGCTTGAATATGGCGAACACAATATGGAGTCTCAAGAAGTGTATGAAACATAAATAAAACCAGGATATTACTTTTTTCAAAACTACTTTTTGCCAAAAATAGTAAAAGGCAGAAAAGTCATTTTTGTTCTATGCACTGTCATAAACACGAAGAAAATAATATAGGGATTGAACATCGATTGTGATAATATTATAGTTCTCATGATATATGAATTTAAAATGATGAGAAATCACTCTACTTGGAATAATTTTGAGCATTCTGAACATAGGGTTATTTTGTTGTTTATTTTTTATATCATTACAAACAGATTTCGATTGAAGGCGCATAAAAAACAGTTAAGTACAATTGAATTCCGCTCGACAGTTTTAAAATCGTTGTGAAATTTGTACCTTGTATTAAGTTTGTGATTTAAAGTACTGTTCTGCTTTTTTATTGTTGATAGAAAAGTATTCTGGATTCATTCAATGTTTATAATGTCGATGGTGACTAAGTTTCAACTAGTTTACTTGGAAACAAGTTATTTTCATGTTATGAAAAGATAAGTTATTTCAGTATGGCATTACAACGTAACGACAACTTATTTTTAGCTGACTTAACAACTAGTAGAAACTGCGCTTTTTGAGTCATGCAAGTGGTTAGATGTTAGTAACAATCACTCAAATATCTGGTTGCAAACTAGTCATAAACAAGCTAGCGTAACAAAAATTGTTACTTGGGAAGGAGTGGTCATAGTCTGAGCTGTATGGAGACGACTTCTAGAAACATAATAAACGGGCTTGAGCTGATACATGAGAAAAGTACTCCACGAAACACCAGAAAAAGACCACTAAGTGCAAGTAAATTTGATTAACTATATTTGCGAAAGCGTTTGAAATTCAATTTTTATACATAGCTCAGTTTCTATTTCATTCTTAGTTAACACATATTTCGATTAAAGCAAACAAACAATACAATTTTCGGAAACTGTTTAATGAAGGGGTCCCCTTCAGGAAATAGTAAAACTGAAAACATTAAGTTTAATAGAACATGTTGTTTGTATAGAAAATCGACGATGCGAATTAATACATTATTTTTGGGTCTTCAGGACTTGATGCAAGCGATTCGACATGATTTCTATTTGGTTTACAGTATTTTTTAAGATTGCTAATAGCTAACCTCGAAGCCTCCAGACTATCCCGCAAGATGTTGAAGTTAAAAACGAATTACAATCGTCCGCTGGCACACATGTTCACTAATGCATTCCCTACATCATTGCTTGGTAAGTCGACGCAGGCGTGCGGGCGTGTATAAATAACATAAGGAGTAAAATTATTTTATCATTTTTAATTAAGTCAATACTCAAGTCCTGAGCTCAAATTGTAGATGGAAATGCATGGTATTCAGTTCTAAGGGCATGTGATATTTTAGAAGATTTTAGAACTAAACACCATGCGTATCCATCGGATGATGACAATTTGATGGAGACGCATGGTTTTCCGAATGGTTTATTTTTTTAAAGTCTGATATTATACCCGTCCACATTTTTTAAAAATCTAAAAGAAATACATCGTAATGTACTCATAAACGTTTTATTTTTAATGTAAAATCTAGAGTAGTACCAAAATTGTAAGTGCGATTAAGACAAAATCGAAAATTTTGAACATTTTTTTTCATATGGAATATATTCTGAAAAATTTTGAAAAAAATCAGAAAGTTTTCCATAATTTCTAAAATATTCTTCATTTTTTCCAATTTTTTTGCGTAAGAGGTTTTTGAAAAATTCAAATAAAAAGAAAATCAGAAGAACCACCCTAACTCCACCAATATGGCAGTTAAAGGGTTAAAATCATCTCCAGTATAAACCCTTTCAAACAGCGTTTATAAATTATTTTTCTGTTTGGGGCAGCTTTTATATGCAAATCCGGCTACAACCTTTGCTAAGGAACAATAAATGCTATGTTGGTTTGGGTAATCCACAAAATTGTGCTTTAACACTAAATATACAAACATTTAAGAGAGTACTCTAGTGTGACGGCCATTTTTAAATGCTTTTGAGGAATTTTTTGTTGAAAAAACTGTGAGAACGTGGTTTTTAATAAATGACAACAGTCTACAAAACTTTAATGTATAGATTAAAGTATTTTATAGACCTGATTTTTCAATCAGAAAATCAATCAAATCTGCCCGCATTTTGTCTGTCTCATATAGAAAGGTTATGCAATCACTGTGAAAATCAAGTTTAAACCTAGGCCGAGTTTCATAGTCGAGTTCGACTTCATTGAGATCGAAGAATGTCTGCGAACGTGTGTGTGTGTGAAAAAAAAATGCATATTCTCCGAGATGCTTGAACCGCTGATCCCATAGAAAATTCTTAATATTAATATTAACTATTGTTAATCCACCTAGTGGTGTGAAAAAGCCTTTCTCTTGTCAATCAAGCAGTACCATAATTATCCAATAATTTCCATTCTGATTCGGGAAGATCCAATAATTTCCATTTTGATTCGGGTAATTCACAGAACTACGCTTTAACGCGAGTGCAGTTTGTCGGTGGCGTCAATTATTTGGTTATATCTCAGGAACCTGAAGTGTCGGCCATTTGCTCACCGATTTTGATCAACAACCCAATAGTAGCTTTCAAACGAGTCTAAGATGGAGAAAATCGGCTCAGCCATCTTCGAGAAAATTGAGCGAATCGAAAAAAAAAATTTTCATATATCTTGAAAAATCACCATAGGGGGGAGTACATGAAATTTTCGAAATCGAAAAAAAATTTTTGATGCAAAAAGGCTTAGAATTGCATGAAACGTCGAGATTTAGTGTCATCTCGAAAAAAATTTTTTTTGAAAAAATCGACTTTTTGGGACTTAGAAAAAATATGAAAATTTTTCTAAGTCCCAGAAAGTTGATTTTTTCAAAAAAATTTTTTTTTGAGATGACACTAAATTTCGATGTTTTATGCAGTTTTAAGAGTTTTGGCATCAAAAAAATTTTCGATTTTGGAAATTTCATGTACTCCCCCCTATGGTGCTTTTTCAAGATCGAAAATTGCCAAACCTTTACCACCGGGCAGCACCTCTTAAGCATGTCCGATTTAGGTCAAATTTTGCATGAAGGCTTTTTTCGAGGTGCTTAAACTTTTGAGCACTAGAACTTTACGAAAATAGAGTTGATCCCAAAATTTTGGCACCCTTATATATATAAGAGCGGTAAAAATCAACGTGTTTTGTCGGTTACGTCACTTATACCATCATATATCTGGAACCAAAAGTCACAACCATTTGATCTTCGAACTTGATCAACGGCCCGACAGTAGCTTTCAAACGAGCCCAAGTTTGTTGAAATCGGATCAGCTATCTCTGAGAAAATTGAGCGCGTTCAAATACAACGCTTTTTGTCGGTTACGTCACTTATACAATCATATCTCCGGAACCAAAACTCACAGCCATTTGATCTTCGAACTTGATCAATGGTCCGACAGTAGCTTTCAAACGAGCCCAAGTTTGTTAAAATCGGTTCAGCCATCTCTGAGAAAATTGAGCGCGTTCAAATAGCACGATTTTTGTCGGTTACGTCACTTATACAATCATATCTCCGGAACCAAAAGTCACAGCCATTTGATCTTCGAACTTGATCAATGGCCCGACAGTAGCTTTCAAACGAGCCCAAGTTTGTTAAAATCGGTTGAGCCATCTCTGAGAAAATTGAGCGCGTTCAAATATCTTCGAAAAGTGCACACACATACACACACACATACATACACACACACACAGACATTTTCCGATCTCGTCGAGCTGAGTCGAATGGTATATAACACTATGGGTCTCCGAGGCTCCGTTCGAAAGTCGGTTTTTCCAGCAATTCTAATACCTTTCTATAGAGAAAGGCAAAACAGTGCATATGTCACTTTTGCGATTATATCTCCGGAAGCGTCCTCCATTTGTCAATCAAACTTGTTCAATATATGGAGAAAATCGGTTCAGCCATCATCGAGAAAATTGAGCGGATCGAAAAAAAACAGTGCATAAGTCACTTTTGCGATTATATCTCCGGAACCGTATTAATCAAAATATACAAATCACAAAAACATATAATATAGAACATTCTCTATATATCAATTAGTTAGGAAAAGTCATGAAATAAAATTCGCGAAAACAGGAAGTTGATACGTGCATTTTCAATGCTAAACTTCAAAACCGGTCATGGTATGTTAAGTGTTAATGCTTGTATTAATTATGTGACAAGGAAATTTTTCAAAATCTGTTTTAGAAACCACCTACAGGACACCTATACAGGACCTTTCTCAATAACATTTCACCAGAAATCGATGCAAGTTTCATATTGGACATTTTGAATAACTGTTTCCGGAACTGAAATCGGGAGACTGTTTAAATTATAGTAAGTTTTTAGGGTAATTAAATAGCCATACATATATAGGCTACAAGCTCGATTAGTTTTACAATCTGTTTCGAAAATTTCAAAATGAAATGCAGGAATTTTAAAAGGAATCATAAGACCTTCCATTTGAATCTAATTTTGTGAAATTCAGTCCTGCCATCTCCGAGAAAAGTTAGTACACATATTTTCATTTTTTTCGAGCATAGAGTAATAATTTCGGAACCAGATCCAAACAATATTCAGGAATTTTGTATGGAACCACAAGCCCTTTCATTTGAATTTAGTCGAATAGTATATGCAATTCGCCCCTGCGCGCCTCGATTCAAAAGTCGGTTTTTGCAGTGATTCTATATGAGAAAAGCAAAAATCACAAGCAGGAAAAAATTGTAGGTATCAGCGATTTTTTAGAAAATTACGATTATGATACGTTGATTCTGTTTCTATAACTTTTTTTTTTTTTTGTTTCGCTTATAGAGGTTTTAACCTTAAGGTCATTCGCCTCTTCGGATCAGAAAAACTTTCTGACCCTATGTGCGGGGTAGGGAATCAAACCCAGGTGGGTTGCGTGAAAGGCATGGACTTACCCATCACACTATACCCGTCCCCTGTTTCTATAACTTTTGTATCTCAATAATTATTGATTTATTGATTGATGTTTCATTCTTAGTGAAATGTGTTTATTTTAAACTTGTTATTAAAACTTGACGGTTTTAGAATTTGTTCGAAATAAAACTATTACGGAAAAAATTAAGGGGGCTTCAACCTTGTAGGGTCGAAATTATACTAACATGTTTCTTGTAACCAGCAGCGGTTACACTAAACCTTCTTTAATGCCCTAATGACCATCTGAATTGGCCAGTATTAGTCGAAAATTGTTTTCGTTCGGCACGTCAGGAAATACTTAGCACTTCGGTGCATATTACAAGTGTGTTGCAAATAGCAATAGCTTTACGTCTGCTTAGCGGTTCAAATTGAACTGTTTAAGTTTGCAGTAAGCAGTTCAATTTGAACTGCTCTGCACTGACGAGTCTAAGACGAAATGTAAAGATAGTGAAATTGGTTATGTGCCTTAGCACAAAACAAGGTTAACCCCTAAATGACTTTTTTAATGACTGTGCTGTGCGTACCTTTCATAAAATCACAATATAAAATCTGCAAGAAATGTCATGATTTGAAGCCCACAAGCTAGAAGTATCTACAAAATATGCTTTTTTTTACTTAAACTATTTCGTTTAGTTTTCTTTTTTTAAAAACCGAAGATAAAGTAAGCAGAGGTTTTTTGTTCTGCGTTTTGCTGTTTTCGTTCTCCGCCAAGTGACAGCATTTGAATACAACAATTTCGGTTACCTGAATGGTTATGACAAAATCAACAGATATGTTAGTTAAATCAACAACATTTTAGTTGAAACAACCAGGGCGTGAAACAACATTTGCAATATTGTAATGTTGTGATCTGCGGGTTCTCCGTGTAGAAGTTACGTACCGACAAAAAATCGACCCGTTGGGCCGAAGTGTTTTACACTTAATTTAGCCGCATATGACTCGATACTTAAATTGCTAGTGTAAATCACTTTAAATCGTACTTAAGTGGAATCATATTAAAACCAATAGATATTACATTTAAAATCCGTCAATCTAACAATTTCAATTGAATTACACCTATGATTTAATTGACTTGACACTTGAAATTTAATTCTTAAGAACAATTCATTATTTTGCCAGAAATAACCCGTGTTCGATAATTTCAGGCTTCGTTCCATTTACAAAGGGTTGTGAGGAAGCTGGGAGCAATGTTTAGTAATTAATAGAAAAGAAAGTTAACGAAACGTAACAGTCACTTGCTAATACGGGTAGTTCAAAAATCCAACAATAATTTATATGAATATACTTACTGCCCACAATCTCTAAAATATGTAGTTAAAAGTCAGATAAAATCAGTTGCATGAAGGCTCTTGAAATCATTTTGTTTAATACTTCTTACTCATATGTTTGGCAGTTAATATTGCCGCAATTTTTCAGAGAATATAAACATTATTGAGCAAACATATAAACATCAATACGGCGACACTTCAAACTGACATGTTAGAACATTGACCTAAGTCATCAAGTTACACACTTAAGATTTAAAAGCGATGAAACTTGCACATGTCATATGTTTTTTAGGTGGATTAAAAATAGTTTTTATAAAAAATGGTCACTAGAGTATGGTTCCACAGATCAAAAGTAATAACCTTTTCCATAGAAGTAACCGTTCTCGAGATATTTAGATACGGAATTCAAAGTACTCTTGAATTGCGTAATGAAAAAAAAATCAAAGATGCGTTTTTTCTTTTTCATTATAAATAAATCCGACTATACCGGCACCCAGACTATACCGGAACCGGTTCCACTATTTGGTCAAAAACTCGAAAACTGAACTTACTTCATTCTCTCACAGACGGCTCAACCTATTTTCACAAATTCAAACTGAACTGAACGGTTCGGAAACTACAAGTTCAAACCGTTACTTAGAGCGACGATGCAGAAACGAGAATTTTTTTCCAAATGTTCACAAAATGAAAATGTTATGCTAACTAATGAACATACAAACTTTCTTGTTCTTATTCAAAATTCGATTTTTTTTAACAATCCCACAAACTCCACAAAAGGCATGTAATACCAAAGATTTGCTTTGCCTTCGATTCGAAGATGCAAAATTACAGACATTCTTTTTAAAAATCAGTCTTGAATCGAATTAGACTGCACATCCGTGCAAAATAAATGATTTTTCATACTGGAAACGTGTACAAATTTTCATCAAGTTCGGAATATGTGAAGTCTGATGACTTGTTACTCATACTTGGAAATGCTCAGTTATTATAACCAAATCAATTAAACTAATTATCATATTTTAAGAATTTTTGACGCATATAGAAAGGTTATGCAATCACTGTGAAAACCGATTTTTCAACCAAGGCCCGGAGGGCCGAATGTCATATACCATTCGATTCAGTTCGACGAACTTAGCTAATGTCTGTGTGTGACAAATATTGTCACTAAATTTTCTCCAAGATGACTGAACCGATTTTCACAAACTCAAATTCAAATTGAAGGTCTTATTTTTAAGTTCCGGAATTGCAGGGTGATTTGCACTAAAAAGTGAAAATAATATCACTCAAATTTCTCAAAGATGGCTAAACTGATTTTCACAAATGCAAATGAATGATCTTATTATCCTATATAGGTTTCCTGAATTTCATTTGAATCCGACGTCCGCTACCGGATAATAGGCACTAAACATTGAAAATAATGACGCACGATTTTCTGTAAAGTGGTTGAACCGATTTGCACAAACTATTCAAATAAAAGTTCGTATGGTCTTATACGAAGTTTTTCCATTTCATTTGGATCCAAAATTCGGTTCCGGAACTGCATGGTGATATGCACCAAAAGGGAGTAAATAATATCACTCAATTTTCTCGGATACGGCTGAGCTTGAGCTTGAGCGGCCACCCCTGGTTGCTACTCCGTTACTGATCGGGATTAGCTGAAATTGTACAGGGAGTTTCTAGATGATCCGACCTGGGACTGGTAAATCATCCTTCAATGTACATCTTCTGGTAATCCCAGAATTCATTGATCAGTACCGGCGCCGGCCAGGCCCGAACGTAGATCGTCTAAGGAATGGGAAGGGATGTTAGTCCAACACTTGTTGTTACTAGAGGCCGTATATACTACTGCGCACTCCACAAGTGTCACGGGAGAAGGATATTTGTTAGTAAAAATTTCAGTATTGGTATTATTCGCGCGCGACTCAGTATGTTCCGGTTTCAAGATGCTCGGATGCACCACTAAACTCACTGACTTCCCGAGTGAACGTTTCAACAATATCCTATATTAAAGTCCCGGAAAGTCTTGATTCACAGCTCTTATTCGAGGAAACTGAAGAAAAATTTGCAATACTATCGCGTAAAGAATAAAAACTTCCCTATTTTTTATAAATGAAATTACGTGATACAAAATATATGAGTGAATAAAATTTAGACAAAATAGTTGATTTATTGCATTGTTTATTTGGAGCAGGGAAAAGCCCGGTGGAGTTAGTTTCTGTCAAACTTGCTCTCCAACAGGCAAAAAACCTCCTCATCTTTAGCATCAACAGATTACAATCATCCAAATGATACATTCTAAACAGTTCTTATAAAATCATTTTAAATCACCAAATAAAGGTCAACAGATTTCACGCGCGTCTTGATTCTGTATTATTTCCGCTTTATTATTTTAATTATTTACTAAAATTATTAATTGGTTACATTGGTTGATCTGGGCAGCCGGCTGCCGAGAAAAATATTAATTTATTGTTTGAAATGTTAATATCAAGTGTTTTTTACTATGTATTCAATATACCGATATATGTTATCTCTGTTATTAACTTTGTAATATCAACGGATTTGTGCAATAGTTGATTTTTATCATTCAATTTATAATCCTGAAAGACAATCAATGACATGGAAGAAGAAAACATTCCAAATAAAACTTTTCTTCAAAGCTAGACGGAAATTGATAGGTTGAATGAAGGGATAATTTAGTAAAATAGAGTAATAGAAGTGAAACATTGAAAATATCTGATAACTGAAAAGAAAAAGAAACTCCTGCAATTGTCGCCTTTTACGACATGGAAGCAGGAACCCAGTGGATCTATTCTTGGTTCATTTTTTTCCGCCGAATTCCACACGGCATCTAGGCTGGTACTGTCCGGAGAGAGCTAATAGGTACTATCAATCTCCTAGTGGACCCCAGCCCCTTCAATTTTCTCGGATACGGCTGAACCGATTTTCACAAATTTAGATTCAAATGAAAATATTTGAAATTTCATACAAAGTTCCCAAATTTCATATAGATTCAAAAAATGAAAATAATGTCAGAAGCCTTTTTCGAACACAACCGAGTTTCCACTGAGAGGTCTTCAGATACCATAAGAACATCCCGATTTTTATTAAGATACACCTTCCGGTTCCGGAGATAGGGTGCTCAGATTGAAAATGTCTATTCTAAGAGTGTATATTTTTTTCTTAAGTTAAGCGAATTATTCATATTGACTTATAAATTGATCTAGTTAACAGATCAAGATAGTTTGTGGCCGAATAAACTCATATCAGATTTTCATAAAATAAAACTCAAATTAACAGGTCTGATAGTGCCTTAAAAACATACAAGTCCGACTTCCCGTTCTAACATTACAAGGCGATAAGTTTTCATAATTTCAAACCGTCGTAGAAAGTTGTAGAATATATTCTAAGTTGGGCTCGAAACTGTTCCAATTTGTTAGTTTATGACCATACGAGCAGTAGTATTAAAATGTAGTAGTATTATGCAAAAAATTGTAGTATTTTGATTAATCTTGCTGTGTATATATATTCATACCGGTCTCTGGTTCTTCACCTTTTATCAATACACGGTTCGGTAGAAGAAGTGCTAATCTCCAGTTCTATATTCATGCCATTCTATGGCATTTGAAAGCAACCTACCCGAAATCTCAGAAAAGAAAACCAAACATACAATTTCAAGGCAAAAATTTTCCTAGGGTAACGGTACCCCCATTCATCTTAGCTCCAGTAATCATCTTATATACGAGAACCATTAGTTAGAGCAAGATCTGCTGTTTCTGTTCGATAGATTGACTTTAAGGGTAAGACGAAAATAGGTACATTCGCTTGGAGTTTTCGTGTCGCTATAGCTGCAGTAATGCACTTTTTTCAAACTATTTTTTCTACGTATCTGATTATATTACAACCCGTTGATAGAAGTCGAGTTATCGGCGAAATAACATACTGACTCAACTAATGAGATGACTATTGGTACAATAGCCTTAGTTGAGTTGACGTTTCAGATCACGGGACGGAAAATCTTTCCTCGGGTTACGATATGCTGACTTGTCGAGAAGGTATATCGATCATTGACGCAGAATGTGTTGGGAAAGAGTTCCCACACGAAATTCAACACATTCTTTCTCGGTGGATTGGGTCATTTTTTTTTCTTCCGGTACCGTAGCATGGACCATTTTTTCCATTCGATTCTATGAAATGAATAACGTACTAAAACGTTGATCAGTAAACTCTCATGCTGGCCAATGCTATTTTTTGATTCAATAATATAATATAATATAATTTTAAGGCACTAACATTATACTTTACATGAAATTGGAAGAATTACTTTATGTTTACTTTTTCAACAAATATATTAAGTAATCCCCTTATCACGGTACATCCACTCCTCGAAGCACCAAGAAATCGAATCTATGCGAAATCTCCTTCCATCTACCATCGTCAGTATTTGACGGAATAAAACGAGGGTGTTTGGCTTCTTTTCCTATGCCAAGCTGGAAATATGTGTCATCGTTTTCCGGATGGATGAAAGATCTCGAGCCGTCGGGAAGACATGGAACGTATATTCTCGTTCTGGGTCACTCTTTGTAAATATGAATGTCATGAGTGATCCCTTTTGTGTAAATCAGTACGAAACAGAGGACGGTGCAAGAGATAGAGTTGTGAAAGGTGGGTTAAAATGAGAAATTATTCGAGTGCTATTCAACCCAGTATGGACTTTCAACCCGAGGGAAAATATTTTTTTAGATAACAAAGATTCCATAGTCCATAGTACTTTTTCACGTTTTGTCTTCAGCTTATCAGTTTATATGCAGTTTTAATTGAACGGCAAGTGCTCCTCAGTTGTTTAATAAAATCAGCTAAGCAGACGTAGAAATAACGCTTCTTGACAAATACTTTCCCATTTGGTGCGAAGTGCAATGGTCAAAACAGTTGATCTAAACGTAAACATAAAGCCAGTTTTTGGTCATCATCACATAGTTCATGAGATTCAACATTTCAATATAAACCACCAATACACTGATAAGTCCAAGGCGAAAAGAAAAATAAGCACAAATCAGTTAGCTACACAAAACACCAGGCTATTTTGATTGACTAGCAACACAGATCCGAGATAACAATCAAAATGATCTATCTATCTTTATTTTTATCTTAATTGAGACCTACTATCGTACATTAATAATAAATGAGCATTTATGTGAGGGCGATGATTTCTGTGGTTTTGCGACAACGTGAGGCGATGGTGGAAGCGAGGTAGCGAAGATATGCATGAAGAGACGAATGTGGATTGTAAATGATATGAAATTCACGAGGCGTAAGCCATTACTCAGAAAGATGTTATGTGTATCGATGTCAGGATCCATCAGGTTGTGGTATTTTGCATATTTTTATCCCAACCGTGTGTACGAAAGAGTGTAATCTAATTATTTGCTGAGCATTCAAAATTCAAACGATATACATGAACGATCTTCGTTCCAATTGTGCTAGTGTTGTAATACCACAAGTGATAAAAGAATATTGTTTACTTCGTAGCAATACAATAAGCAAAAAAATTGAACGAATAGGTCATATTCCGGTTGATCAGAAACGTAAGCTTTTTTCCACTACATTGAACAATCAGTCAAGCGTGTTTCTGGCAGTTAACACATTTATCCTTGAGAGGACTTAAAAAAGTTTATGTATTGATAAATAGAAGAACACATAACGATAATTGCGATAAGGCGCTCATTTCTATATACAACCGAAAATTGTATGATTTATTGAAAATCTCTCCGATCACACGCGTTTCGAATTCGCGAAATGATCATAGTTTAATTTTTCATCTTTTATTCATACTGTTTTATTTGCCGAAACACGGCGATAGAAAGATAATTTTTAAGCCCATTCGTTTTCTACCGTACACCCAAACCTCCGTTTACGTATACTTTTTTTTATCGACAATACGGAACAAAGAATAGTAGGAGTGAAACTGCATTTATGAAATCAATTTACAATCATACTTTAACTTTAAAGCTTTAAACATTTCATTCTCCTCCAGATCCAATTTATCCCTGATAGCATTACCGTTATGCAGTGAGTGTTATGTGTAACCATAAAATCTTCCATCGTAAATAATACGTTATTGAACGTTGTGCAGCTTCCATTATACATGTTTTGATGGTTTTCCACCTCGTTTCCAGTATTTTCCACCAAGTCACGTGACTATCGTAACGATGCGAAAGAAGGCTAGAATCTGGATCTGGAATAGATGCTACTTTTTTTACGTGAACAGATACCTCACGAAAGCCAGAGACGTCAACGACTTGTTGAAAGATTAAATTTAATTGCGTAATGAAAATAGAGTGGCTTTGTTACAGTAGTATTGTGATAGTCATTTCTGAGAACCGATGCAATTCATCAAAACGGAAACTTTAGTTCTAGTATTCTATTATAGATACCTCTTGACAAGGCTAAGGTAGTATTCTTCCGAGTGAAAAAACTTGTTCGATTGAATCGTGTTTGAATGGTAAAAGCCAAATTGAAAGTAATTACAGTGGATTATTTTTCCACTTCATTACCCCTTCAACAAATTATTGATTAGTTTCCAGTCTGTTTGATTTTCGCCTTCGTGCTTCGGCTATCTGCCAACGATTTCCCCGTCCTTCGGCGCAGCGCTAATGAAAATTGAAAACCTAATTATATCCAATGTTCTGGGGAGCAGGAAAACTGGTTGATAGATATTACTCAGGTTCGCCAGGTCCTGCATTAGGATTACTTGAAAAATCAGGGAAAGCCTTATCATGTAAGGGTGTTTCATTGATAAGGTGCATTGCATGACTTTACTATTCCGTATTCGTCGAACATTTTAAATTAATTAGGCATCGAAATTTTTTTCTATCACTTGGAACACGCTGTGCTTTATAATGTATAATGGTAATGTGTAATGATTACTAACGAAGCAATACAATTTTTCCGCTTTTACTGATAGTGCTTGGAGAGAGGAACATCATTAAAATAACAGATCGTTCGAAAATAATTTCTCCGTAACAGCATTAGCAATAGAGACCGCCCGTGTGTTACTACTCCGTTATTGATCAGAACCAAATAAGCTTGCAAAATGTTTTTCTGAAACAACTTGCTTGGGAATAGCACGTAGTTTCACATTGTGTAAACTGCATTGATTCCTGCATGTTGGTCAAAACCGACGCCTGCCTAGTCCGAATGCAGATCTACTTGGGAAGGAAGGATTGTTAGTTTAATGCATGTTGATACTAGAAACCGAAGAATCCTCTGCATTTCCACATGCATCACAGGAAGGGTTTTTTTTTCATAAATACGTTTATTTCATAGGCAATATACATAAGTTTTTCTTCGCCGAGGCATCCACAATACATAGTACATTAAACCTAATACATTTCAAATATCATATTATTATTTTGGTATTCATTAGTTAATCTAAACACTGTTTTTATTGGTTGAACTCATGGAAGAGAAAAAAGTCTAACATAAAATAAAATTTAAATTGGAACTCCAATGGACTTAATGAAATGATAAAGAAGTTTCATGTAAGGAAGGCCACGACAAGCAAGAATGGATAGTCTACCTTTGGTACGTAAGGAATTTATTAGTTGAGATCTGACATCACGATACTCCACGCATGTCCAAACGACATGATCAATGACGCGATAACCTTCGCCACAGGCACAATGATTAGTCTCGGAAAATCCAATTCGAAGGAGATGTGCATCTAACGTGTAGTGATTGGACATGATTTTGGACAACACACGAATGAAATCCCTACTCACATCCAGTCCCCTAAATCATGCCTTTGTCGATATTTTAGGAATAATTGAGTGCATCCACCGACCCAGATCATTTCTATCCCAAGAAGCTTGCCAGCTGGCAAGTGTTCTTTGGCGAGATGCGCTACAGAATTCGTTAAAAGCAATCGGTCTCTCATACATTTCACCCTCAATAGCACCACGTTTGGCTAAAATATCGGCTCTTTTATTGGCTGGAATGAAGCAATGAGCCGGGACCCAGACTATTGTGATTTGATAATTATTATTCAATATATCGTTCAGGCACTGTTTTACGTTAAAAAAAAGGTTCATTTTCGCCAGCAGCGTTTTGTGAATGGCTTCAATTGCACTCAGACTATCTGTGAAGAGAAAAAAATGGTTTGGAGATAATGTGACGATTACATTCAAACTATAATGAACTGCTGCTTACCCTGTTATATAAACAGATGCAGGTTATTGAAGCCTGAATGAAGCCGAAACAGTATTGTTGAATATACCAAACCCAGCCTCTTCAATTCTTGATCCGTCCGTGTAAAATATTTCCTCAGAGTCAATATGTCTGAACTTACTTGTAAATATTTTTGGGATTTCCATCGAGCGTAGGTGCTCCGGGATTCCACGCACGTCGCGCTGCATGGATGTGTCGAAAAATAAAGTTGAGTCAGGAACATTTAGAAGGCTGACACGGATAGGAATATATCTTGAAGGTTTGATTTCCTCTAACATATGGTTGAAATATACTGTCATGAATCTTGTTTGAGATTGAAGCTCTACTAGCCTTTCAATGGAAGAACTTCCGCCAGAACTTCAAGACTCATCGTATGTGTCGAATGCATGCAGTCTAAAGCAATTCGCAAACAACGAAACTGAATTCGCTCAAGTTTGATAATATGAGAGTTTACAGCGGAACGAAAGCAAACGCATCCAAATTCCATCATTGAAAGTATCGTTGTCTGATACAATTTTATTAGATCTTTCGGATGAGCACCCTATCAAGATCCTGTTATTGTTCGAAGAAAATTTACTCTTTGTTGGCATTTTGTTATCAGATACCTAATCTGTCCTACCCACGTGCATTTGGAATCAAACCACATCCCGTCAAAATCTGTTGGATCATTCTTCCCATCATATGAAGCTGAATCTGCGCGGGATCATGCTTTCTTGAAAAGACGACCAGCTCTGTTTTCTTCGTAGAGAATTCAATACTCAGATGAACAGCCCAAACAGACAAGTTATCTAAGGTATCTAACAATGGTTTTTGCAGATCAATAGGTTTGGGCCCAGTAACTGAAACTACGCCATCATCTGCCAATTGTCTTAGTGTACATGGGGTTACTAGACAGCTGTCAATGTCATTCATGTAAAAGTTTTAGAGGAGCGGACTGAAGCATGAGCCTTGCGGGAGACTGATGTAGCTAATTCTGAATGTTGCCAAATCGCCATGTGAAAAATACACACTTTTCTCTGACAAAAGGTTGTGCAAATAATTATTGATAATCGCTGGAAGTCCATGTTAATGTCTAAAAATACAGATGCTGTTTGTTGTTTTTGAGCGAAGGCAATTTGGATGTCAGACGAAAGTAATGCAAGGCAATCATTCGTCCCTTTATTTCTACGGAAGCCAAACTGAGTATCTGACAACACACCGTTCGTCTCGACCCAAGTGTCGAGACGTCGAAGAATAATTTTTTCGAACAATTTTTTGATGCAGGACAACATTGTAATGGGTTTATATGAGTTGTGATTGGAAGCTGGTTTACCCGGCTTTTGAATGACGATAACTTTCACTTGCCTCCAGTCAGGTGGAACAATATTTTGCTCAAGAAACTTGTTGAACAATTCCAACAAACGTCTTTTTGCAAGGTCGGGCAGATTTTTCACTAAAATGAGTTTAATTATGTCCAACCCAGGAGCGTTATTGTTACAAGACATGAGTGCTATGGAAAATTCCATCATTGAAAAGGGGATATCAATGGAACCATTATTCGGAGAAGACTCCTACATAATGCTCTGCGTAGGAACAGAATCTGGACAAACTCTTCTATTGAGTTCAAGATACTTGAGATACTACTTTGGTATTTAAACCAGTCAACATTTTTTATCAAATCATATGGAATATTAACTGAACTAGCACTGCCTTTGTTACTGCCAATTGAGATGATGATTGGTAAATGACCACTACCGTGTAAATCAGGAAATACTTTCCAGGTGCAATATAGTCGAATTGAAGTCGAACAAAGAGATAATTCTAATGCACTTGGACGTGCAGGAAGTCTTGGGATACGTGTCATGCTACCCATATTCAATACCGCTAAACTTGTCGCAAATATTATATATTAAATATGATCATTGTAAACGGAACCCCGCATAATTCCGTGCGAATTGAAATCTCCCAGAATCAATCGTGGAGCATGGAGGGCTTCGACCATTTCATTAAGTTGGCGTTGACCAATTTGAGCTCTTGGATGAATATATACCGAAGCAATGCAAATGTCCTTTCCTTTAATGTTTATTTGACAAGCAACAACTTCTGTAGTCGAAGGAATGTTTAATGTATAAAAGGAATAACATTTCTTAAATTCTAAAAGCACTCAACCATACGGAGAGTCTCTATCGAGACGTATAATATTAAAGTCATTAAAACTTAAGGCTATGTTTGATGTAAGCAATGTTTCAAGCAAATACATCACATTTTTGACTATGCAACAAAACTTTAAATGAATCAAGTTTTGGTATGATGCTTCGACAATTCCACTGCAGGACAGAGATTGAATCATTTGCGGCGGATGATAAATTATCCATCAAATGATACTAAACCTGAGAGAACTGGCCATTGAGCTGGTAACTGTTTCAAAAAAGTTCTAGCTATTCGAAGGAATATCGTTATGATGTTCTTTAGAGGTCCAGAAATATTGAATGCTGCGAAAATTCATTCTAGAATTTCCGAAAATTTCAGTTATCCTGATGGTGGCTGTGTTTTAAGCATTTCTGCATATGTGCGCTTAGGCCGTGCTTTTAAAGAAAGCTTCATTTTGTCTTTACGCAACTTAAATGCAGTGCATACTGAAAGATCATGAGGATTCTCCCCACAATAAACACATTTTTCAATATCTATCGCAAAGATTATCCTTATGGGGCCCTTGACATATTATATATTTAGATTTATTATTACAATAAGTAGCTGTATGTCCGATTTTTTTACAGTTCGTGCAATTCATAACATGTGGTACGAAAAGCCGAATTTTATCGATATAGACATGGCTAGGCAACGCAGATCCGGCAAATGTTATTCGAAAGCGTTTCGGTTCATTTGAAGATTGCATCGATTTTTGTCGGATCGGTTCATTTGAAGATTGCATAGATTTTTGTCGGAATTTGCTTATAATATTATGTGACATCACATCTAATGGTTCTATATTTGTTGTGTAACTCATTTGTACTAAACCTGGGAGGACGCTTCAAAATCATTTTCAGAATTTTATTCTGAATCCTTTGAAGCGTTTTCTTCCTGGTGGATCAACAACTTGACCAAATTGGGACTGCATAAAGTATGGCTGCTTTGAAAATTTGTTTATAAATTAATAATTTGTTTGCTTAGAATTTATGTTTATAAGAGAATATAAACATTTAATATATTTATTACACTTTGCCTGTATTCCTTCAATGTGATCCTTGAAAGTGAAAGTTTTTTTGTCATACGTTAAACCTAAGTATTTTGCTTGATCAGACCATGTCAATTCTAAGCCATTCAATTTGAGAATGTAAGGAATGTATCGAAAAGTAGTTAGCAACATTGATTATTGAAAAAAAAGGGAAAAAAAACATATTTTGACATCTGTTTTCGATATATTGTAGAAAAACTACATTGTTATGCATTTCACTGATTATATTGAAGAAAATTCTAGTTTCTGTGAAACGCTCGCACTTCGGACTTGACATTCTTCATTAAATTCTGCACAGTTACTTTTGTGACTTTCCTGGTGGCAGTTGTCCAGTTTTTTTTTAATTCCTGCATGTTTTGGGACACTGTACCTTCATTCCAAAAGTGCCGTTCGACAATTGCCCAATACCTTTCAATTGGCCGAAGATCCGGGCAGTTCGGTGGGTTGATGTCCTTTTCCACGAATTGTACATTATTTTTTGACAACCACTGTAGAACGGAGTTGGCGTAGTGGGCTGAAGCCAAATCCGGCCAGAAAAGAGGAGGAGCCTTATGCTTTCTGTACAGTGGCAGCATTCTCTTCTTCAAACATTCTTCCTCGTACACCTTGGCGTTAATTGTGCCCTTCGTGAAGAACCGCAAACCACAGGTACTAATTGCTTGCCAGACCAACACCTTCTGCCCAAACTTTTCCATCGTCACCGTGGTGTCAGCGTCGTCCAGGTCCTGGTTCACCGATTTCGTATAATATTGCTGTCCGGGCAGCGCTCGAGAGTCTTCCTTGGCGTAGGTTTCGTCGTCGATCAGGATGCATCCGTCTTTATTCTGTAGAATCCGGTTATACAGTTTTCGCGCTTTTGGTTTGGCCTGAACTTGCTGTACCAGGGACTTTTTCGGCACCTTCTGTTTCTTGTACGTTTTCAGGGAGTTCCGAACTTTGATCCGTTGAATCATCCCGATGCTGGTGTTGAACTGCTTGGCCAAATCCCGCGTCGACGCCGATGGTTTTTTCCTGATGTACTCAATCACTTTTAAGTCCCGGCCGGGCTGGATGGGACCCGTTTTCCTACCGGATCGGGGCAAATCCTTCATGGAAAGAGTCTTACCGAGCTTCTCGATAATATTTTTGACACTGGTGTGGTGCACTTTCACCCGTTTTGCAATTTCGTTATACGTGACAAAACTTTCTGAACACTGCAGAATTTTCTTTCGCGTTTCCGGATCAATTCGACTCATCATTGAAACGATAAACCGTACCGAAACCAATCGATTGCGCAGCTGTTTTTGACATGTAAACATGACTTGTGTCGTCACAGAATAGCAATTTCTGACAACCAACGGGTAGATTTGGAAGATCAGATGTGAAAATATTATACGAGATTGTATTTTCACTTCTGATCTTCCAAATCTACCCGTTGGTTGTCAGAAATCGCTATTCTCCGATATGCTTATGAAATGCCAGTAGCATTTCTATTCTCTTTTCTTTTCCAACTACTCCTATCTTAATGCGAGTATATGTTTCGTAGTTTACTGCATATTCCTCTAAAACAGGGTTTCCCAAACTATTTTGGGTCATGGACCACTTTACTAAAATTAACTTGGGCCTTAGACCCCATCAACAAATTCCTTTGAAAATTCAATTTGTTGCTTTTTTAATATTGATGTAAAATACTTACGAAGTTCAGCGGATGGTGAAATAAACACAACTTTTTTAGTGTAAATATTTCAAATGACAACTCATATCAAACAATAGGGGGCCGATTTCTAGACCTCGTCGACCCCCATAGTCAGTTTTCGTTTACGTCGACCCCCGCAAAAAAGATATCGACCCCAAGGGGTCTATATCGACCACTTTGGGAATCCCTGCTCTAAAAGGACTTTTAGACATACTTATGTGATACAAAATAAATGTACCAGTTCGACGCTACGCTACATTTATTTAGTGAGGAATTCACTTCGACACAATATAAATAGTTCCAGCGCAAAACTATAATGCGATTACTTATTTGTGTTTTACTGTCCTGGAATCTCAGTTAGCTTTCCACAACTCTGCAATGCATAATCAGAATGTGCTGAAATGTCTAGAATTATATCACGTCACCTCTGCCTATGGGATGCATTGACGAAATTTAATTAGGCCGACTGAATCTGTCGAAACTTCCTCAACTTGGTCACACTTAAAAAGAAAACATTATTGTAAAACAGCAAGTTAAATTCAAATTATGTTTTTCCTTGCCTTCATCAAAAACGCAGAGAAAAAGGGAGCTAGTAAAACAATGTTTCATCAATAGTTGACATCGTTCCTATTTTCATCAGATCGATAAACAGCAAACATCCAACAATTTGGTTGCAGTAAACCGTAAAATTCTATTAGATTGACAGCATCATCCCCGTTAAATTGGATTATAACAAATCTCCTGATTTGATCCAATCGAATAGCGTTTCATTCCATTCGATTGATCTGCAAATCGTTTGTGAATGGCGACAAAGCTACGAAAAAAAACTTTATCTATTTTATGCGGGTTTTCTGCGCACAGAATTGAATCGATATCAGTCTTAGTATGGTATCATCATTGCTCCCGACTCACAATTTGTCAAAGTTTTCTGAGCTTGTCAATTGGTGAAGTACGAATACGAAAGTAAAATGATTACGTGTTGGTATATAAATGGATGAATGATCAAAACAATGTTGATTGAAACGATTGGTTTAGTGGCAGTGAGTGAAGGAACCTTTCACTTGAAAGATCCAAATGGTTGATGCTAGCACTGAAATTAATAGATTGATATTATAATTATTCTGTCGTTGAATACTTTCCAAATCAGAGATGGAATAGTTGGTATTGTATTTCTGATCACTTAAAATTAATACCAACTCAACTTCGGATGATGGAGAGGAACTATCGAGTAGACAATCCATATCTAGTAAAAAATCAACTCGAATTCCCGAAATGAAAAGTCATGTAAATGTTTTCACACGTGTTCGAAGTTTATTAGTATAACATCGTTAGAGCCGCAAATATCTATTATATGAATGGTACTATTGATAACATGATGCATTCACCTCGGCGGTCCTGCTATGGTTTACGAACACAGCAATGAACTTGAATCCCCTTTTCGGTGGAATTTTTCTCGATTGTCCCAATCAAAAAACCTTTGTTTTTATTCTGGGAAACATCGCTGATAGAGGAAAGGAGGAAACCGTGAGCACATTTTCCTCTACACGATTAGTTGATTGATTGATTGATGACATTTTGTGGGGTTTCACCTAGTTTGGAACCGTCTGCTCAACAAGTCCAATAATATGGGCATGGGATTTTCTATCGGAGTATTCTGTAGCTCGTCGTTCAACAGTGTATCTTGATTCAGCTTTTCCGATGCCAGGAATTATTGATGTAATCAAATGTATACACATCTTCATCGAAAGGCTCTTTCGAGACAGAAATTGGGCTTTGAATCGAGCAAGAATATCATATGACTACACTTCAAGTTCCGCAGATATAATCGTATAAGTGACGTAGTCGATAAATCTTTTTTTTTCTATCCGCATAATTATTTCAGACAGTGAGCTACGACCACGTTCAGATGCATTATTACTGATACACTCAGTTTGAGAAAAGTTAACGAGTAAGTGACGTAACCACTGAAGTATGCCTTTGTGAACTACCCAGATCAATCTGAATGAATATGTATCAAACATGAGTCGAGATTTGCGTTCGAAATTATATTACAATATTTTAATGAGACTGTGTAGATGACAAGAGAAAGACATAATCACACTACGAGGTGGATTAGGAAGAGATCTTTTATAAATATCTTTGTGTATGAAAACCAGAAACAAATGATCAAAAGTTGAAAAATATACAGTTCAATGCTTCAAACACAGAATTCACTTCAATTTGATCAGTTTTTGAAGCTACATAACAACTCATGGGATCATTTTTTCATTTTCCGTAGAGTTTTATCTTCGATGGTACGAAGTTCCTGATACTCATCCTGTCACACTATTACATTGATTGACATTTATCTTTCAGCACTTTGTCTTTGAAATTTTCATCCCTGTGTGCCATGTTTATAAGTGTGACTTTGAATCTTGTTCAAAGGGGTACAAGAAACGAATTTAAAACAGGAATTTCATGTAAGTAAAATTGGAATGGTATAAAAACGGTATCTTTACTATCATGGAGACGGATTCACTGATTCTAGTATTTTATGCTAAATTATCCGACAACGCTCGGAACCAAGCTCAGCCAAGACCATGACGGCAGAGCAACGCAGATAGAAGAAAGCGATTCCCGAAGACGGCAAAGTGGAAATCTTTGGGATGAACTTCACGCCGAGTACCGGTGGAAAGCAAAAGTGACTAACAGGTAGATCAGTGATTTTCTTTATGTTAACTCTAAGTTTATTGTCGTTTTATATAATTCAGTTGAGACCAATTTAAGTATATTTATGTAAGTGGTGATCTCATGGATGAGAAATCAGGAGATCTATCTTTGCCATCAGGCGAAAATTCAATGGTTCATAATTCACATAGAACGAAGTTGTACAATGAACCTTCATTGTCCATTTTTGGCTGTTGCTTGAGTATGGAGTTGGTCGTTTTAAAAACTCTATGCTTGAGGGAGTAAGGGCACTCGAGTGCAAGCAATTGTACTCAGTATTTTTTGAAGGAGAAAATTAGACTTATCGGCCTTC
This sequence comes from Malaya genurostris, assembly GCF_030247185.1. NCBI lineage: Eukaryota > Metazoa > Arthropoda > Insecta > Diptera > Culicidae > Malaya > Malaya genurostris. The sequence goes on from NC_080572.1 coordinate 48,696,255, forward strand.
AGATTCGTTGTGGGTGATATTTGCGGGATCTGCGTTGCCATCGATAGAGTAGGCTCCCTGTTCGGCTTTTAAAACCAAATGTTATGAATTGCCTAAACTGCAAAAAAATCGGCCATACAGCTACTTGCTGTAGTAATAAGCTGAAATGTGTTAAGTGTGAAGGGCCTCATTCAGATAATGATTGCAGTGAAGAAGTTAAAAAATGTATTTATTGTGGAGAGAATTTTCATGATCTTTCAGTATGCGCTACATAAAAGATGCGCAAAGACAAAATGAAGCTTTCTATAAAGGCACGGTCTAAGCGCACATATGAAGATATGCTTACAACTGTCATTGTTGTCCCCCTCTCCAAAACAAAAAAACTCTGTTTCAAATCTAAAGACTGTCCCAGAAAGTATGGACGCAACCAAAAATCGCTGCCATTTCGCAATGGTTCAAAATCAGTCAATTTCTATGGCTGCGTCCTGTTGTTTACACGCTTGTCTAACCACTTGTGCAGTTATTTATTCGTTTTCATTAGTTTGTTTCGAAATGCGTGGACTTTCAGCAGAACAACGTCGAAAAATTGTGTACAAGTGATGCACAGAACGCGGAATGTCACTGAGAAAGATAGCAAAAATGGAAGGAGTAAGTGGAAAAGCCGTGCGAAATGCAATCAGGAAGTTCGGCGAGGATAACATCTTTGAGAATAAACCGAAAACGGGTCGAAAAAAAAAGGTCCTGCTAACCCTCAGTTGGATAAACGTATACTGAAGGCGTTCGAGCAAAAGTAGGAGGTTTCGAACTTCGAACCTATAAGAAGCAGAAACAACCAAAACGTAGTCCGAAACAAGAAGCATCGATCAGGCCGAGGGTTCGAAAGCTGTACAATACGATTCTTGCTGGAAATTTGAACTGCATAATCATGGACGACGAAACCTACGTGAAACTCGATTACAAATCCTTGCCGGGACCACAATATTATACGCTGCGAGAAGGGCATGTGTTAAACCAGTCCGAGACATCGATTGAAGTCGAAAAATTTGGTAAGAAAGCTATGGTCTGGCAAGCAAATTGTAGCTGCGGTAAGATTTCGAAACCCTTCATCACCACTACTGCAATGAACAGCGAAATATACATCAACGAATGTTTACAAAAACGACTTCTACCCATGGTTCCAAGCCACAAGGATCCTGTTGTCTTCTGGCCCGATCTTGCTTCTTGCCACTACTCGAAATCAACGGTAGAGTGGTATACTACCAAAAATGTCACTTTCGTCCCAAAAGACACGAATCCACCAAATTGCCCACAACTTCGACCAATTGAGGAATTTTGGGCATTAAGGAAGGCATATCTTAGAAAACATGTCTCGGCAGCCGAAACCATTCAACAGTTCGAAAAAGATTGGAAAGAAGTGTCAAAACTTGTCGCCAAGAAGTCTGTACGGAATTTAATGAGAAACGTTCGCAAGAAGCTGCGCCAGCTAGTCTACAATTGCTAAGTAACAAATGTTGAGAATTATATTCTGTTATTGTAGTCTAATATTATCAGTATATCGAATAAAATTTGAATATCTAACACTTGTGAATTATTTACAGCGAAATCAAAGTGCGTCCATACTTTCATAGACAGACATTAGAGCCAGAGGAATCTTACTTTATACTTCGTCCGAGACGTCAGATAGGATATGGCACCTAGTGTCACATAAATAGTGTGGACTTTGCGTCTGCTTAGCGGTTCAAATTGAACTGTTAGGCGGAGATGGCGGTTCAATTTGAACTGCTTTAAGCACTGATGAGCCGAAGGCGAAACGCGAAGAAATCGTTACTTTATATCCTTTATTTATACCCGCCGTTAACCTAGTTACGTTCGGTTGCCGGGTCCAGAGGAATCTGACTCTGATGAAAATAGTAAAGGTACTTCATTTGTCACTACTCAAGGATCAGTGAAGAGAAAGAAATCCTTCCCTAAATCACCCAAAAAGGAACCATCAAAAAAGTCTCATGTGTACAACCAAAAACGTAAAATTCAAAACCAAAGACTGTGCCTCTTGGTTTGTCAGATTCACAAATCAATCCAGGAACTAGCACAATTTTACAGTCACCCACAGAATTTTTCGGAAATTGTTGACTGGATTTTAACAGTATTCAATATTTCTGAACCCCTAAAGACTCTTATAACGGCATTTCTCCCAATAGCTAGAACTTTTTTGAAGCAGTTATCAGCTCAACAGCCAATTCTCTCAGGGTTTGTATCATTTGATGGATAATTTATCATCCTCTGCAAATGATTCAATCACTGTGCAAACTTGATTCATTTAAAATTTTATTGCATAGTCGAACTTATGATGTATTTGCTTTGTGCGAAATATGGCTTATATCAAACATGGATTTAAATTTTAGTGATATTTTTAGTTTAACATAATACGTCTCGATAGAGACTCTCCGTACGGTGGAGTGCTTTTAGGAATCGAGAAATGCTATTGCTCTTATAGATTAAGCATTCCTTTGACTTCTAGTATGAAAGTTGTTGCTTGTCAAATAAACACCAAGTGAAAAGACGTTTGTATATGTTCGGCATACATTCCTTCAAGAGCTCAATTTGGACAACGACAACTTTATGTAATGATAGAAGCCCTTGCTGCTCCATGGTTGATTCTGGGAGTTTTTAACTCGCACGGGATCACTAGGGGTTCCCTCTACAATGCTAATAGATCATCTTTAATATACAATATTGGTGACAAATTCAACATGACAGTTTGAATTATGGGTAGCATGACACGGATCCCAAGATCTCCTGTTCGTCAAAGTGCATTAGATTTATCGCTTTGCTCGACTTCAATTCGACTAGATTGCACCTGGAAAATATTGCCTGATTTACATGGTAGCGATCATTTACCAATCATCATTTCAATTAGCAGTAGCAATTGAATTACTTCTTCATATTCTTTATGATTTGACAAAAAATATTGACTGGATTAAATACTAAAGTAATATCTCAAGTATCTTAAACGCAATGGAAGAGCGTCCCACACATGAAGAAAATGACTTTCTCGTTGGCCCAATTCTGGAGTCCGCAGAATAAGCACAAACCAAATGATTTCTTGGTCCTTCAACCAACAGAAGGCCTCCAAACCCTTGGTGGGACAAAGAGTGCTCCGATGCTAAACATGCTAAACAAAATGCTTGCAAAACGTTTCTTAATCAGGGAGGAGAAACTTCAATGAGCACTCTTTGGAATACGGTCGAAAGAATGAGGAATCGTAATGTGGTAAATGAAAGTGAGGAATACTCAAACCGACAGATATTTGACTTTGCTAGGAAAGTTGACTCAGATTTGGTTTCTACGCAGAACATTATTTGGGAGTCTCCTCCAAATAACGGTTCCATTGATTGTCCCTTTTCAATGATGGAATTTTCTATAGCACTCTTGTCTTGTAACAATAATGGTTGGACAGAATTAAATAAAACTTGATGAAGAATCTGACTGACCTCGAAAAAAGACGCATGTTGGAATTGTTCAACAAATTTCTTGAGCAAAGCATGATTTTACCTGACTGGAGGCAAGTGAAAGTTATCGTCACTCAAAAGTCGGGGAAACCAGCTTGCTAATAAGATGTAAGGTACTGAATTCCTTGGTTATTAATAACTTCAAAAGACTAATCGAGCTTCAATTTCAAACCAGATTTTTGACAGTATATTTTAATTTCAACCCGTCCAATTTGTGACAGAGCCTTAAAGGTTCCGGACAGCGCGAAGTGTGAATCCCGGATCATTTACGTCCGATAGAAATCCCAAAAATATTTTCTAGTTTAGGCATATTGACCATGAGAATTATAAAATATTTTAAACGGACGACTTACGAATTGAATAGGCAACTGGGATTGGTATGTTTAATAGTAATGTTTCGGCCTCATTTAGACTTCAAGAACCTGTATCTGTTTATATAGCAGAGTTAGTAGTAGTTCATTTTAGCTTGAGTGTAATCGTCACATTTTCTCTAAACCATTATTTCCTCTTCACAGATAGCCTGAGGGCAATTGAAGCCATTCGCTCGAACATGACTGGCAAGAATGAACCGTTTTTCTTGGGCAAAATTGGACAGTGCCTGAACGACGTTTAAAAATAATTATCAAATCACTATGGTCTGGGTACCAGCCCATTGCTTCATTCCAGGCACTGCAATAGCCGACAATTTAGCCATATGTGGCCATATATTTTGAGGGTGAAACTTATGAGCGACCGATTGCTTTCAACAAATCTACAACGCGTCTCACCAAAGAATACTTGCCAGCTATTGCTATTCAATGAAAAAAAAAATATCGATATGTCAAATTTTAACAAAAAGTTGAAATCATTCGCGAGAGGATTCATAGTCTAAGTCATTGTTATTCCGTGTTATTATTTCAACTTTTTTTCTGATTTAAGAAGTCCAACAAAGCATATGTTAACATCTAAATCCCAGAGAATCAAGTCGGATAGTTTCACCACAAAGAATCGCAAAGGCTGAACAAGTTATATACCATAAAAATGTGTTCGTTCTGCATTTACAAGCTTTTGTACGGTGGAATGTTACATTACATTGTCACAGATTGTGTTATTGCCGGGGTGAAACATGAAATAATAAGCGAATCAACGGCAGAACGCAGCTTTCAGTTGATTCAATGCGAAAAATTGCAGTAGTAACTTTCAAACCTCCAAATGCATTCACCATAGTTTGGACAAATTGTTATAGCAGCAGCACGTAGTGCATTAGCAACTAGTGCAGTGCTATGCCAAACCAGAGAGAGAGAAAATCGATATTTGGAATAGGTCGTTCGTGTGATGGAGAATGGATCTCAATTTCAACTTCGAGCTTTTTTGCACAGTTTCATCTGCCGGCACACCGAATCAAACTCGTATTGGAAGTGGAATGATGTGTTTTGATTTACGGTATGAATAGTTTTATGAGAGTTGATTTTCAGTACAACTAGCTTTCGGGAACAAATGACACTCACCAAAATCAGTAAATCATCGTGTCGGTGATTTTTGAATTATTGATTTCTAAGAAAAAGTTGTGAAAATGGTCATTTGTTGTTAGTAAAATAATTACCTACTGATAATTTATATCAATAAATAAATATAACCAAATAACTAATTCAATTTTACACCTAAACGTACTCGATTCAACATAAGAACGTTCCCTAGATTAGGTTTTGAAAACATTCGAATGTTGCGAAGCGCAATAGCAGTTTTTTCCGCTGTTAGTTCAATTAGTACATTTATTTGAACAAGTATGCTTTTTTCGAATGAGGAATCGTTTGTGCAACGTTAGAAATTAATTCTCTCGCTGCAAGGTTTGATTGTGTTTTCAACTACAATTACGTATGTGAGAAAACGAGCTGTCTGTAGTCTCCCGCTGCGCTTTGCGATAGTTTGAGTTGCTAATATATGGAAAGAGAAACACATGATTTTTCGAGAAACCAAAAGGGTTGACCGATCTGGTCAAATCTTAAAAGTTCATACCATTACGCAAATAGTTTGCACTTTTAAAACTAACTTTTCGGTGAACTATTCCACAACGAAAGAGCAGTACTGGCCAGTGCATTCAAACAAGCATTTCAAGTGGTGTTGAAAAAAAAACCACTGAAGTTTGCATTCAGTGTTACGCTAGGTTTATATGCATGCACGAGAACGTCGAGCAGTAAAGTGACTTGATAAACTTTTGAGCCATTTCCGAGCGCCTGGCACTTCCATTGCTATTTGCGTTGGTAATTGCAGGGTTGCAGTTTGCTGGCACAGCGTTGTGCTTGTTGAGGGCATAGGGCGCAAAGTTTGCATGCAAATTGCTTCATCTGAATTGTGAATTTTTCCAAGCAGCTTTCCACGGATTTGATTCGGGTGAATATGTTTGGGAGAGCGATTAAAATGGGATTCAACGTGTTGGTACATGCTATAACCCGATGCAAACAGGGATGACTTTCTAAAAAGTGGTTGGAAAACATTTCTAAGGCTGTGGACCATCTCGCGAATTGTTTTATTTTTTAGTTGAAATTTAACACTCGAGCAGTTATTTTGTCGTTGTCAAAAATTACCCTGCTTTAGAGCACGGTTATGTTTGACAGTTCGATAGTTGTTTTCTGATCCTGTAGAAAATTCTAGCAACAAAATTCTAATTTCAGATCTTTAGTAAATTTTTTTCTGTATAATTTCTTTTTATACTTTCAGTCAAAGAAAATACCGCAATAGAAAGTATAAATAATCAATTCTCCTTACGTTCTCTGTATTGCAATTAATATGCCATTTTTTTCATAAATATGTTTATTTATGAAGGCAGTTTACATAGGTTTTTCTTCGTGCCACCGCCATTACTTTTACATACTTATCCTAATATAATAGTCACAAAGATTTGAATTCCATAAACCATTTCGAAATTCCTACTCACATCCAGTCCCCTGAGCCATGCTTTTGTCGATATTTTAGGAATAACTGAGTGCATCCACCGACCCAGATTATCTCTATCCCAAGAAGCTTGCCAGCTGGCAAGTGTTCTTTGGTGAGACGTGCTATAGAATTTGTTGAAAGCAATCGGTCGCTCATAAAGGGTGTAGCCGGGTTTTCATATAAAAACGGCCCCCAAACAGAACAAAAATTGATATACGCTATTTGAAAGGGTTTATATTGGAGATGATTTTCCCAAAATTTTAACACTTTAACTACCATATTGGTGGAGTTGCGGTGGTTCTTTTCATTTTATTTAAGTTTTTCAAAAACCTCTTTAGCAAAAAAATTAAAAAAATCAGGAATATTTTAGAAATTATGGGGAACTTTTCTCATTTTTTTTCAGAATTTTTCAAAATGTATTACATGTGAAAAAAAATGTTCAAAATTTTCGATTTTTTTTTAATTGCACTTACAATTTTGGTACCACTCTAGAATTTACATCAAAATTAAATCATTTATGAGTACATTACGCTGTATTTTTTTTAGATTTTTAAAAAATGTGGACGGGTATAATATCAGACTTTCAAAAAATAAATCATTCGGAAAGCCATGCGTCTCCATCAAATTGTCATCATCCGATGGAGACGCATGGTATTTAGTTCTAAGATCATATATCACATGCCCTTAGAACTAAATACCATGCGTTTCCATCTACAACTTGAGTTCAGGGCTTAAGAAAGAATTTTCATAAGGAAGGACCGGTGAGAGAAACGTGAATCAGAACTAATGAATTGACAAATATTTAGGTTTTAATATACGGTTTAAAGTTTTTATTCATGAACTGATAAGTCAATTTACATTTATTTTACATTTATTGTATTCAAATCAAATAATAACTATATTTAGTAAAAATTCTAAAGGACAATTAAATTATAGTTATTTTTCAGAAAAAAGTATTCCTATATAACAAGCGCAAAATCAAGGAAAATTAGAAACCAAGCGAAATCTAAAAAACTATCAGTTTTAAGGTAAAATGTTCGTCGACGTTCTGTATCATACGGTATGAATAGCCAAGTTGCCTCAACAAGACAGCTGAAATCAAACGGCTTAAGCTCATAAAGACGGATTAATCAAACTGAGATCGGACAGTAAATCCGTCGAAACAAAATGTATAAGAGGGAAAGTCTTTAAAATTTAACACCTTCCTACACGAATAATAGTGCGTGGCGACGATATCGTGGTGGTTCATGAATTCGTGTATTCATTCATTCCTATCATACGTTCAGTTGAAATTGGACAGCTACGATCGGCAGTGCATGTCATCAGGATAACAGACGGCAACCATTTAAAAATGGTTCTTGGATGTGATTCGGAAGGCTCAAGAAAAAGATAAGCATGGCGAGCAAGGTGGATCGATCACATGGAGGCAAAAAGTGGTCATAGTCTGAGCTGTATGGAGAAGACTTCTAGGTACATAATAAACGGGCTTGAGCTAATACGTGAGAAAAGTACTCCACGAAACACCAGAAAAAGACCACTAAGTGCAAGTAAATTCGAAGAACTATATTTGTGAAAGCGTTTGAAGTTCGATTTTTATACATAGCTTAGTTTTTCGTTCATTCATATTTCGATTATAGCAATAAAACAATAATTACGTCTATACTCAAGCCCTGAGCTCAAGTTGTAGATGGAAACGCATGGTATTTAGTTCTAAGGGCATGTGATATATGATTTTAGAACTAACTACCATGCGTCTCCATCGGATGATGACAATTTGATGGAGACGCATGGCTTTCCGAATGATTTATTTTTTCAAAGTCTGATATTATACCCGTCCACATTTTTTAAAAATCTGACAAAATACAGCGTAATGTACTCATAAATGATTTATGGTACCAAAATTGAAAGTGCGATTGAAAAAAATTCGGAAATTTTTAACATTTTTTTTCACATGAAATACATTTTGAAAAATTCTGAAAGAAATCAGAAAGGTTCCCCATAATTCCTAAAACATTCCTGATTTTTTTCAATTTTTTTGCTTGAGAGGTTTTTAAAAAAAATAAATAAAATGAAAATCAGAAGAATCACCCTAACTCCACCAATATGGCAATTAAAGAGTTAAAATTTTGGGAAAATCATCTCCAACACGAACCCTTTCAAACAGCGTGTATCAAATTTTGTTCTTTTTGGGGGCAGTTTTTATATGGCAACCCGACTACACCCTTTCACCCTCAATAGCACCGCGTGATTATACCATTTCATATAATTTTATTTTCAGTGCAAAATAAACCAAAATAACTTTCCATCCGTTAAACTTTTAAATGGGGCAAAATTTTAGTTAAATTTAACTACGCGATAAAAAAAATATTCCAGAGATGCCAGATTTACAGATTAATCTGTGTTTCGCAGATTTTCAATATGTTTGACAGATTTGCAATACGTTGCACAGATTTTAAAAATGACAGATTTACACAGATTTCTTAAATCGATCACAGATTGTCAATGAGCCTCTAAAAGACCTCAATAGGAAAAACTTAGAGCGCGCCGGAGTAATAGAAGGTGTGAAGCGATACCTTTTTTTTGCTCGCAGAAATGAATGGGAGATCTTTTTTATTTTGCTCATCAAAATGATTCCGGTCAGCAATAAAGTGTGTACAGATTTGGCACAGGCTGATTTTTGGTTCGACAACGGATTTTTGGAAAAAATGACCTGGCATCTTTGCTGTCTTTTGGTTGCTCTAATAAAATGTGTATTTAAAGTACTGTTTTGCCATAGTTTTGATGGAATTGATGAGTAATAGACATGTTTAAGTAATGGTGCCGTTGTATCAAGTGAAAGTGGAGGGTACAGGCACAATTACTGCTAATTAAAAAGTTTTAACTAAGGGAGTATCATTCCAACACATAAGACATCTTGGGGTAGATTTCAACGCAAGTGCTACTTCAAACCTCTGTTGTTTGATTACATTTTACTATAATCATAATCAATTTTACGATAATTCAATATGATGTTTGGACTTTCATTTATACTAGTGTATTATTTTGATTTCACTTAACCGGCTGAGCTATGACCTTTTCAAAGTTGGCCTGGTGTGGAAATGTACCCCACGAGATCGTCTACGTTAGCGTTTTGTGTTTTTTTTAGAAATATCTAAACACAGTAAGCGAAAAAAATGTAATGGATACTGTTCGCAACAACATTGCTGAACAATAACTATGTCTATCTTGTTATATTAAATTACAGACGAGTTAGATATTCTCACACATTGATATTATATTCATTAAGACCTTTTATTGTCGGATGAATTAGAGAAAAATAAATAAATAAATAACTGCATTCGCTTAGTAGCTACACATTATATGCTACACAAAATATATAGCATCCTTCCTAATCGACAATTCACATTATTATTTTAAGTTTTGGTTAATATAACTTAATGATTAAATCAGAGATGGAAATAAGACAATTTTGCGCACGAGAATGTGAATCAAGATTTCTGATTGTGAATCAAAAAGCCGAACCGAACCGAAACTTGTTTCTAAAATTGCGATTATTTGTTTTTAAATTGTGGGAATTGTATATTACACAAAGTAGCAGCAGACCTTATGCATACGTGCTCTCTTTATTGCGCTGAGACAAATTTGTTCTCATTCTCAGAAGACAACCATGCGCAGGCGAATAGCTTTAGCTGCTCTCACAAAAACGGCAGAAATGAATGTACAACGCTTTTTACGTTCTCAGCGCACTTTGCCAAAAACTATATTCGAGTGCTCCAGTCACATGAGAGTAGGTATCGCAACCTGTGCTAATTTGTGCTCTTTGATAAGTCCCTGATCACAATATAACATTTATACAATTTTGTAAGAATATTAAACCCTACATTTTTTGGCAGTTGTGTTTTCTGAGACTTGTTTAATGGAACAATTGTTAATAATTAGGCATTCAAAATGCGGGGAAAAGTCTCAGTAACTATTCAATCATTCTAAAGCTTTTTTTTATCTACTTCTTGAACATTCTTCTGCGATCTTTCTCAACACCATCTTAAAATTTCTTTAAAATTGTTTGCGTGGTCATACATAAAAACCATTCAGATATGATCCAGAATTAAATATAGTATTCCCGTTAGTTATTTTTATTATATTAAACTACACACTTAAATTGGATTACCGACCTCAGCTGTTCAAGTCTCGGTAGGTGATTTTATCGGTAAAATGCACGTTTTATCACTGCGGTACCTTGAGGTACTGCTGTCAACAAATGTTCATTTGTGCTGATATATCAGTAGAATGGAAATATTTGGTGTGTACTTCTCAAACCTGATAATATCGATAATTGGTGTAAAATTTTACACTTTAATGAATTTTGATTCCGAATAATAATCACAGACATATATTATCGAACTTAATTCGTCAAGATAGAAATATTTAATTTTTATTCAAATAGATTCAAATGAAAGGTTCGCAATGATTCTGTACACTCTGAATCGGCTGCGAAGTCTGTTGAAACAGAAGGTCAAATTCCACTACAGGAATGTAATACCAAGGCTTTGCTTTGAAAGGTTCGCCATCAATATCCAGTGTTCAAAAATATTTTTGATCTCAAAAAACTTGTAGGTTAAATAGTGGGTTTGCAAGCGCATACGTTTAATTTATTTAGCAAACGGTTTTGAATCTGTTAGATAAAATACATAACATTCAGTATGTAGAATGAATCCCGCAGCCAAGGGAAACACGTAGAAAGTTTCCATGCAAAAATCAACACATTTGCTCTGAAAGTACCGGCTAAGATCTTATCCGGTTATCCCATTGAAAGTTTTTTCTCGGTTGTTGCACTAAAAATGACATTAAACGTGTTCTACTCTGAAAAGTTCAAGTCCGATTTTAACACACAAAATATCAATTCGGTTTTTGTATTCAAAACTACTTAAAGGGGTTTCAACGATAAGTTGCACTTATTAGCTATTCATATAACGCTCAATCACTTTTTGAAATCTGATATGCTTCAAACAGTATCACATACAGGGTTTTCTTGATAAAAAGCTTTGAAAATAAATATTTCATTCATGTCTATTCATGTTAACTTAAATATGTGTATTAGGCCGCAAAAAACTCCAAAATGGAATCGATCGATTTTCACGATTCAAAACAACGTTATTATAAGCGCAGCATTTGACGCAGCCTTTGAATTGGTGTAGCAAAATCCTGCACTCCTGTTACTTCATAGCATAGCTTTGTGATTGGACATGTTTTTCTTATCATTATAATTATTATTAATCGCACATGTTAATACACTAAGGTCTTTTTTTATGCGAGAGTTATGCGGTTTTTTTATGCGAAGTTTCAGAGTTATGCGGGTTTTTTATGCGAATTTTTAGAGTTATGAGGTTTTTTTTTATGCGGTTTTTTTTATGCGAAGTTTCAGAGTTATGCGGTTTTCATGCGAATTTTCAGAGTTATGCGGTACGTAAATTCGCATAAAAAAGAAAACAGTGTATTATTAGGTGTTTTGCCTTTCTCATATAGAAAGGCTATGCAATCACTGAGAAAACCGAAAAATTTCTAGAACATTTCATCCGGATCCGGATCGGAAAATAATCAAATTCATTCGTAATTTCTCACAAACGATGGTCAAAAACAGGTACCAATCCCATAAAACTGTCTGATCAATTATTCTAGTTTACAGAGATTGTTAGATTGTTGGTATAAAAACTTAATTTAGCACTACTAGTCCCCCCCCCTTTTCTTGTTCCGGAAGCACCGAAAGTGGTGAAGGGAAACTCCCAAAATAGAACTCACTTCGATTTCTCTGCGATGCTTGAACCGATTTCCACAAATCATGATTTGAATTGAAGCTCATATTATCTTTAAAAATACTGTGAAATTTTATCCGGATCCGACTTCCGGTTCCGCAGTTACAGGGCGATGAGTGTCAAAGTTTTCAAATCGCCATATAGATTGACAATATGTAAAACACCGGAAGAAGAAGAAAACACAAAAAGAACGATGCGTGCTTTGTTCTATTTCGTACATTGATAAGTGCGATTGAAAGAAAAAACGAATGTCATTGAATTCAAATTTATTTGAAAAACTATGCAATTTTCACAGCCAATAAATAGTGCAGTAATACCGTGCCGGTGGTGCAATGATGTCAATAATTATAATAAAAGTAATAATCCTACCACATGTTTTATGCTGCTGATTCATGCTGTTTAGCTTGACTTACATATGCAGAAGTTACAGAAACGCAGGTTCGCTTCGTTTGTGAGATTTCGTTTAATTAGTATAATCGAAATAGAGCTCTAGTCTAGGTTTAACTAGGTTAAAAACTGTTCCAATTTGTAGGTCATATTTGTTGCTGGAAAACAAGCTAACTTCGGCTATTCCGGTCATCAGAATCAGGTTCAAGATGGCCACATCGATTTTCACAAACTTCTAGGTTCAAAGGAAAAGTCTTACAATTTCATACAGAGTTCCTAAATTTGTTGTAGATACTACTTCCGGTTCCGGAACTAGAGGGTAGACAGGATTTATAGAGTTTGTTAGATTTGGTCCGAATAAACTTTCCTATTTCTATTCAATGAACAGTTGTTTTAGCGAATTCCACAGTAATATTTATGATGTTAAGCAGAGATGTCTATCTCCTCTGTGTGACGAAGAGCAAGCAAAATTTCTTCCCTCGCACTGACAACTTCAACGAGAGCTCTTCTCTTTCACATTTATACACCACTGTTGTGTAAGTGTGCACGCATCATGAGTGCGTTTGTTTATTTCCTTTTACCTCTTCCACTGAATCGCACCAAAGTGCTAGAGCATTAGCTAATAAATTCTCTGAGGTGGATGCAGATACTTTCACAGAGGTGTACACGCCGGTGAGCACTCTGCTGTATGGTTTTCGTAGATGAAGCGTGGATACGCAAAATCAGCAAAATAAAACAATTTATCGTAAAATTTTCGGTTTTCCTTGCAAATTTTTCATAGCAAGGCCAGATCTACTCTCTATTAATTAAAGTTCACAGAAGTGCACAAGCACACACTCAAATGCTGTCTATTCGACACTGAGAAGAAGTGCGCTTTCCTCTTTGTGCGGTGATTCGTTTTTTGCATGCTCGGTGTGGCAAAAATCTGACTCTAGCGTGTATAACTCTGGTGAAATGCCATTTCTGATGTTAAGAGTAATATTAATATGAGCACGATTTTCAAAAAACTCCCACCAAAATAAAAGGGTCAATGTCTATGAAAATAAACTGCTTTAGACTTTTGCTCGGATCTCACTTCCGGTACCAGAACAACACTGTGAGATGTGTTTAAAATTTTAAGCCATCATTTAGAGCGAAAATGCTTAATTCGAAGAATTTCTATTAAATTGTATCAAAACTATTTAAAATTGAATGGGTTATGTTAATTTATGCCCAAAAAAACTGTTTGGTTTTTATTCAACATTCAAAGAATTTTGAATATATATATATATATATATATATATATATATATATATATATATATATATATATATATATATATATATATATATATATATATATATATATAAATTTTTTGAGTTGTCAGGTGGACAGCGTAATTACCATATTATGAATAAATCGATGACAGAAATAGATTTTAAGATTTACTTTTCTTTGCGTTTCGACTTAGATTCGTCAGTGCTGAGCAAAGCGCAAACTTAGGATAACCCCTAAATGAGATTTTTGGATGTCAAACGATAGAAAAAAATCGAACACTGGGTATGGTATGTGAACGCTTACCTGGGATAAGAAAACTCGAGCAAGATTAAAAATAGAACTTCATCGCCCAAACAAAGTGTAAATTTTTCCGGCTCAATAAGTCTGCTCAATTATTCAGATAGAAACTTATTTTAGGAAAGAAAACAGCAAAAAGGTAAATCTGTATAAATTCTTTCTGTTCATCTCGCAGGTAAATCCTTTCTAACAAAGAAAATCGAATCGTAAAATACCACCTCCAACAGATAGAAAGGCCTACTACACGTTCGGCAGACAAATGCTGAAGTGGCCATCAATTCATTCTCATAGCTGCTCTCACCTTCGAGGAAATCTATTCATCTGCGGTCATCCACAATCGCTTTGTCGAGACCTCAAATCACAATGAAGTGAATACATGCGATGGTCCGGGAGCACCTCCATTTCTCTTCCCACATAACTAGGAAGCAGGCTCCAGTGCGTCTACAATAATTCCATTACCGTCGGGTGGTGTTTGTCTGCTTGACTTTCAGAAGAAAAATTATCACCCACAATGAGAATATTTTCTAATTCACTTTCTAGTTTTCTTAAAAATTTGAGGATAGCAATTGTATGCTTAATTTAAGATCTTGGGGAAAAAATATCAGAAAGCTCACATGTTACTAAGAGCCGTTGAACAAAAAACAATAACGTATAGAAAAATAACTTTTCCTATCGACCTTCCATCCTCGGTCAGTTGGGTCAGAGTTGTACTAGCTTCCAAGAAAGGGCCCTTCATTTGGTTCGTTAAATATCCTCTTCTAGCTGTTTAATCGGGCGGAGGATTATCGCTTTATGGCGGTAAAAGCAACATCGCTCTTCAGAAGTGAAAATGTTTTCCGTTGTCACATCGGTAGGCAGCAAGGCGTGAACGCGTTGTTTCCTTTCCTGAGAATTGTTTTGGCACTTGAGAGGTTGAATCAGCTCTGCGGAAGTTTCTGGCCAAGAATTGCTCTAAGGGGCATTACTTATGACATGTGGGATTTACGAACCGATGTCGGTACCGATTTGACCAGTTGGTAGTGAGAAAGAAGTTAGTGAAGTAGATCGTTCAACAGATTCGGGGTTGTAAGTTAAACTTCGTAATTTGGACATTTCAGAAGGATTCAACTTGCGAACACAGAATTTGAAGAACAATCGGAAATCCACTTTAGTAGCTTAATTCGAAACAAAAGTAAAGCTGCTTTCAGTCCCTAAAAATAGTTTACTATCCAAAGCACGAACGGCTTTTCTAATTCAAATCAACAAACTGAACTGAATGACAAAGTTTTTCTCAAGCAGAAACAAATAAACAACAGCGCCGGTTCGAAGCTTTCGTTACTGGCGCACAGTGGGACGAACTCAAAAAAGTGGGACATTTCTACAGTCTGGCATTGATCGGTGCTGTGTGGAATTTACCAAGAGAGAATCGCTTTTGACAATTATCGCAGAAATTCGAATCGATGATTCGACTTGATGATTCTCATACTAGGTTACAATATTCGAAAACCCTTGTGTGGAGCATTCACAGACATTTTCATAGACACAACTTATACAAAGGTTATATGCACATAATTAAAATAAGCGGTAATAGTATAATGATTCTATCGCAATTATCCACTGCCCGCAAATCGAATCGGATCGCAAAACGAGAATGAGCGACCGTTTATTGCTTCAGAACGAATCCCCACAGCAGCGTGCTAACCAGTGATGCTCAGACGGGTCATCGAGAGAAATTCGCTCTCGCACTCTATGTTAAATGAATCATGCCGGTTTTTTGTTGCTGAGATGATATCCGGCTCTCTTTGATGGCACTGATTGAATCGTGTGAAAAGTTGCTAGGGAGCGTTCTTTGATACGATAAAAGCTATCCTTGCCTGTAGACATACAACTTTTAGCTCTTCAATTGAAAGACTCACTTTAATAAATTTTTTAAACTATATTTAAGGGGGTACATCTTGAAGAGGAGCAAATATGAGTAGCTAAATTTTGCACAACTTTTCTCGGCAATCTTTTCCCCACAGATTCATATACAATTTATAGCGGCGTCGGATAGGGATCTTAACAAAACACAACAAAATGTAGTTCAATGTTTCACTGTTTGCATGACCATAAATATATATCACCTAATCAACTGGACCAGATCAGGTTCGTCAGATATCTAGACTCGTGAATTTTTTGCATGTATTGATATTCCGTTCATATTCTAAACATAGAACTGATTTGATTATTTAGCAGAAAAAAAACATTCTTAGTGTGACTAAAAACACATATAAATACAGTCATTTTCGAACATCAGCAACTGTAGAAAATTTGTGTGTACTACTGACATCTGGCTACCCTAATCAAATCTTTATTCAGATATGCCAGATATGCACAAATGTTTTCAACTTGGAATATTTTTACATTATGGTGCAAATCTTTGTTGATCAAAGATATTTTTCATATGTTTATTTATTTATTATATTTATTATTAAATTTATTCATCTGACAATAAAATGGTCTTAATGAGCATGTATTAGTCAAGTCATAAAATTGTAGATCGCTGTACTTTCTGTGCGAATTTGTGTGATGGTTCATCAAATTCAAAAAGATTTTCAACAGCGCCAAATGTCCTCAAGCATGATGTTATCGGTTCGTAATACCCGAACGTCGTTCGATGAAATCTCGGCTGAAGTGAACTGGTAGAGCGCAGTGATCGTTGTGAAGCACGAAAATCGAGTTGAGACAAGATATTCGGTGAGTCGATATCCCCGTTGATCAGTTTTGCCACGAAAGTAGCTTGCTGAATTTTTCTGCGTCGTTCCAATGAATCGAGTCCGATTAGTCGACAGCGATCGTGGTATGGTGGAAGCTCAAGGGGGTCTACCAGGGAAGGTTTCTTAGAGCAAGACGAACAAATCGTTTTTAAACGCGCCCAGTCCGTAAGTTCCATGTAAGTTGATAAGGACTCCAAATTACGCTAGCATTTTCCAGTATTGGACGAACCAAAGAGCAATATAATGCCTTCAAACAATACGAATCTTTGAAATCCCGCCCGATCTTTGCAATAAAACCTAGTTGCCGTGTCGCCTTTGAAAATATAGATGAACGATGCAGATTGAAGGTAAGTTTGGCATCTAACAAAACACCAAGGTCATTAACATGATCAACTCTTTGTCCATCAATTGCATGCATGCAATTGGGTTCAGTATTCGGTGAAACGTTATGACTTGGCATTTTGAAATGCTGACAATCAACCAGTTTCTATGACACCAGGTGACAAATGTATCTAGAAGTTTTTGAAGCCGGATGCAGTTGTCAATAGATCATCGGCATATACTAATCTGCAGCCAACTCCGAGCAATGAAACAGCATCGTTGAAGAACAGCAAAAACAAAAGTGGACCCATATTGCTGCCTTGAGGAACTCCTGATAAATTTGAGAACGGAGATGATACACAAGAGCCGAGCTTAATTCGTAGGTTTCTACCACATAATTAACAGCGTAGCCAGTCAGTAAACTTTTGTATGGCGCCCAGCCGCAACATCTTGCACAAGAGTATTCGGTGGTCAATTCGGTCGAAAGCTGCTTTCAGATCAGTGTATACTGCATCAATTTGTACTTTATTCTCCAAACTCGAAAAACAACTGGAAGTGAAATCTAAGAGATTCGTGCTGACTGAACGACCTGGCATAAATCCATGCTGATCAATAGAGATGTAATTTTTAGTACGAAAAAGTACCTCAGTGCTCACAATTATTTCAAATAGCTTAGATGCAGCAGTTTCAATAATGCTCATTTTATTTTTAAGAAAGAACATCTTGCAGGCATATTTTCTTTTTTTGCAAATCTTTTCCTTTTTTCGCAGACATTCAATGAACATCACCTGGCATCACTGGTGTTGTGTTTCTTCAGTTTGACAGGTGTTTAATAGCGTCGAAAGTTTTAAACTACTTAGATCTGAATTATGTGATGTTTGGTGTCAATCACAACCAGATAAGAGAAGCAAAAGTGTGTTGGAGTCGGTTAGAAAGCAATCTGGTGGTAATGAGATTGATTCGAAACATGAAAATGGTTTTCAGAACAAGTATTTCAATTATTTGAAAAACAGGATTTTTAAATCAAAAAAAAATTCCGATGAACTGACGGGTTGCTGACATAAGACAAAGAAGAGCTGTCGTTCGCTGTACAAATGTATGCTCGTAGCGAAGGAAATGAAGATGCTGCTAAACTTCTCGCAGAGGTCATGCAATCCACACCTATACGGTCAACACGCATACGAAATGCATGGAAAGCCCAGAAAATGGATCAATCAAAACCTGTTCGAAAGCTAACTGAAGAATTTTTTTCCAAATCTTTGTGGATAAGCATGAAAACAATAAAACATGCAACGTCCTTTAAATCTATCCATCATACTCAGTTCTTATGAAATCTCGTGAAAAATGCATCCCATCGAAGGAGTTTATATCTGTTTCTGAATCAACATCCGCAGTTCATCTTCAAGCTCTGCTCGACCACACAGCCAGAAAACTCGTTGTACTTTAAGAAGAAGTATTACCAAAACTCTCGGACGCTGAGCTGATGGATCTTGAGCTTATCTCGAACTGAGGTTTCGAGTGATCCTCTGGCCAATCTAATTATAAACAAGGCTGTGCGGGCAAGAATCTGGACGATAGCTCAATTTTTGTTACCTCTCTAGTTCCGGTGCAAATGCGTGTGAAGTCTTGCCCATCGAAAATAGTCTGGAAAAAAATCTGATCATCCTCAACAAGGTTTTACCTCCCAATAAGAATCCAGTTTGCCAAAGAAACTAAAGAGCCTCACACTAAGAGAAAAACAAAATATGGATCATCAAATAGCATACCTTAGATCGACAACTCAGAATTCCATGAAATCACAGGTCAAAATTAGTCACACCATGATTTGTAGTATGATAGATGGTAATATAAATACATGGGAAAGAAAATTCCCAACAACGAGATGCTGCAGTTCGGAATTGCACCGCTGCACTGTCATATACGGTTAAATTGCTTTAAAATCAAAGATGTGTATTTTCATTAATATTATTTGTTCTTTGAATATTTAGATTATGTTCATGGAGTGTCTGCTGCATATTGCATACCGGTTGGATGTATCGTGTTGGCAGGCAAGGAAGCCACTGGAGAAAGAAAGTGTTGCGACTCGAAAGCAAAAAATACAACCAAACCGGACTTATAATATATGTCCCAAAACAAGGTTCGGGTTCATTAAACGATGAGGACACGGCTGGGAGATTTTTTCTGGATCCAAAACTCTCTGCCTTCACAACAGGACTGAATGAAAAGGTTATTGAAAAATTCGCGAATATCCTATCAGTAATTTCTTCAAAACTGGATATTAATCCAGAAAGGTTCCACTCTTACTGCATTGAAACTGCGGAGAAGTATGTTGAGCATTACGGATGGTACAAAATGCCATCCAGTGTGCATCGTATGCTTATTCACGGGGCAGATATTGTGAGAGCGTCTGTCATTGCTGTTGGTACCCTCTCAGAGGAACCACAGGAATATTGCAACAAGAAAATTTTCACGGTATTCACGTTTGCATTTCTGTGATTTCTTTAATTCATCGCTATTTTTATTGTACTCAACAGGGTAGCCACCAACCAAGATGTTTTCACTTAAATTTATGATATCTTCGGATCCATTGATTTCGTCTTTGCAGAAAATAAAAAAGGGCAAAAGTATTCCATTTAGAAGCGATGCTTTGAAATTATTGAAAGAACCAAACACCGTATACAATAATACGCCATGTTCATCCAGCGATGAAGATTATGAAGAGGAGAGCGATGCACCATGATTTGAATTTTTGCGATACATGACTATCGAAAAAAAACCTTACTCCATGTTGTATTATTGCCTGGCAAATTTTTGATCTAACTGATTGATAGCTGTTTAGTCTGATAGTACAGTGAAACATTGAACTACATTTTGATGTGTTTTGTGAAGAGCCCTATCCGACCCCGCTATGAATTGTATATGAAACGGTATAATTGCCATGAAAAGTTGTGCAAAATTTAGCTGCTCATATCTGCTCCTCTTCGAGATGTATCCCCTGAAAGATAGTATAAAAAGTTTACTAAAGTGGTCATAGGTCTTTTTTATTGAAGAGCTAAAAATTGTATGTCCACAGGAAAAGTATTTATTTTTGAAGCACTTACAACTTTGTTGAACATTATGATAAAGTAAAAATTCGAACAAAAAAGTTATGATAGAAAAACGCTTTTCACCCTTAAAAAGCTCTCAAACTCAATCTTATAACTCCATTCACACGAGTGATATAAATTTCTTATATTCAGCAAAGTTTCTTTGAATGATCTAATCTATAATGTTTACATAGATAGTAATGAGTTTTAATAAGAAATAAAAAAGTTATTTTTTCGTTTTGAGCGTACTTTCCCCTTGAAAAAAAAAATTATTTCCGGTTTAAGCCAATTTCAAAATTATGCAATTTTCTAGAAGAAATCAAAAGGCTACATCCAATAGTTTCGTCTTGAATAGAAATGTCCCACTTTTTTTTTGTTTCGTCCCACTGTGTGGCGGTCGCAAAGGCGACGATTTGTATTACCATCAACTGGTGGCACGTGGCTGGAGGCTTTGCTAGGCACAACACGGAGTCGTGTCATGATTGCAAAGTCACTGGCGCCCATGGTAGACCACCCACAGTATGCTTCTTCGTTCACCAGTTCAAATCCAATGACGTCCAGAATACTAGAATACGGCTATTCTTAGGCAGTAACGAAGAAGGGGAGAACAAAAATTACCACTTGGAAGTCATTCTGTTATTTTCATTGAGAAAACCATTTTAAAGCTGGTGAAAGCAAAAAATCGGATTGGGACTTTGAGATTTCCGAAATCGAAATTTTATTTGATACCAAATGTATTAGAAATGCATGAAACGTGCAGATCTGGTGCTATCCAGGAAAAAAAAACATGTTTTGAAAGAAAAAATCGAAAGTCCCAGGGTATCGCATGGAAACATTTTTTTCGGTATAGCGCCAACTCGCTATGTTTCGTCAAATTTTAAGACAAAACAAGAAAACTGTATTACTTTGAAAATCGCAATAAAAGCCGTCTAAAAACCACACAAAAAGAAACTTCCGGTAGTTAATTAACATGGAACCAGTTTTAATTCATCTAGTGGTGTAATAATGCCTTTCTCATATTACTTATAACATCATAAATATTACTTCGAAAAACGAAAAATAACTGTTCATTGAATAGAAACAGGAAAATTTGTTCGAACGTAATCTAATAAAATCAACAAATCCTGTTTACCAAGTAGTTCCGAAACCGGAAGTATTATCCACAACGAATTCAGGAATTCCATATGAAACTGTAAAACTTTTCCTTCGAATCTATCTTTGAATTTCTAATGCTTCTGAAACCGAATTTCAAGGACCGGCAGAACCCGAAGTTGGTTCGTATGACAAGCCACAAATATGACTTACAAATTGAAAAAGTTTTGTACCTAATTAAAAAGAATTTTTCCCTCTTTTGTTTTGTCGCTTTATGTAGCGGTAGAATCTTTTTACCACTCGTCAAAATTTTAAAGCTTTACATGGGACTATAAGACCTTAAATTTGAACCTAAGTTTGTGAAAATCGGTCACGCTATATCTGGTAATCCGAAATTGAAACTCAAAAATCAAAGTCACTAATCACCTTATAATTCCGAAACCTGAAGTCGGATGAATTTGAAAATTCTGAAATTTCCCATGGCATCTTAAGACCTTTTATATGAATCCAAGGTTGTGAAAATCGTTTTAGCTATCTCCGAGAAAAACGAGTGCATCAAAAAAGTTACATACGTCTGTAACATTCATGACATTTTGCGTACTCAACGAACTAATTCGAATGGTAGGTATATGACACTCGGGCCTTGTAACTGTATAACCTTTTGATATGAGAAGATTAAAAAACTCGTGAAACGATATTTGATTCTGAATATTGTTCATAGAGACAAAGACTTTGTTTAAATTCCAATTGGTACTATATCTTACCATCTCATGTAAGTCAAGCTAAACAACATGAAACAGCAGCATAAAACATGTAGTAGGATTATTATTATTATTGTTACAATTATTATCATTCATAATAATTTTTATAACAGTATTTGTGTTATTATTATTTTCTGTTTTTAATGACATGTAATGATGAATTTAAACAAAGTCTTTGTCTCTATGATCAATATTCAGAATGAAATATCGTTTCACGGGATTTTTAATCTTCTCATATGAAAAGGTTATACAGTTACAAGACCCGAGTGTCATATACCTACCATTCGAATCAGTTCGTTGAGTACGCAAAATATCATGAATGTTACAGACGTATGTAACTTTTTGGGTGCACTCGCTTTTCTCGGAGATGGCTAAAACGATTTTCACAACCTTGGATTCAAATAAAAGATCTTAAGATGCCACCGGCATGGTAGTATCACAAACGAATTTCCAGACATGACAGTCACGATTATTTTTGGCGCACATCTACGGTCCTCCGTGAAACTGGCAGCAATGCACTATAGTCCGAAACATGAAATTAACGTGACAAAAATATTTTCACTATTCAATATTCGTTTTTTGTAGTTGGTGTCTTTACAAAAATAGTTTGTAATCAAATGGCGCTCCTTTTTATGAATAAAATTACTTCTGTAAAAGGTTTCACAAAAAAAGTTAGAACAAAATAAGTAATTTTTCAGGAGCCACTCTACTTTTACTCGGGAAAATTTATGTAACTCGATCAAATGAAAAGCTAGAGGGGTGCTTTTTCAGCTAAGTTGCTTAAAATAAAATTTTCTACAACTTCATTGTACAACAAAATCATTTTTGAGTTCAATTAAGAAAGTTAGATTTAGGATTTCAATCTAAATGAGGACCACCCTAGTAGCTTTATTCATCAAAAGGAGCACCATTTGATTACAAACTACTTTTGTGAAGACACCAACTACAAAAAACTAATATTTAATAGTGAAAATATTTTTGTCACGCTAATTTCCCATTTCGGACCACTGTGTAATGGTGATAAATTGGTTGCACTGCAGAGTTCCCATCATCACATTCATAATGCAAATGTCAAACCGTGAGAATCTTTTCGATTCGTTAGCTCATTTGTATATATTGAGATTTTATGGCACACTTTTGTCGAAATGATAACAATGCAATTAATCTCGCGCTCCACCAAGCCGTGAGTACGATCATTTTAAAAAGTACCGGGAACGAACCAGTTTTTTTTATATTTGAAAGCACATACATGTCTTTTTTATTTATCTTTGGTAGTACTACACTGACGGCTATGTAAATTGCATATCCATAGCTAAGCATGATGTATGTTTATTTTTTCAAATATATTTCAATGCATTGGCATTTTTTTAAATTCTTTCGGTCGCACTTATCAGAAAATAACTGAAGTTTTCATCAATCGCAGCATCGTTTTTCACCAAAATCACACATCAATAGTAGACATTTGTAACTGTTTCGTTTTCTTTATAGCACGTACGAAATAAAACAAAGTAAGCATCGTTCGTGTTGTGTTTTCTTCTTCCACGTTGCACGTACCGGTGTTGTACATATTGTCATTTTATATGGTGGTTTGAAAGCTTTGACACTCATCGCTCTGTATCTACGGAACCGGAAGTCGGATCTGAATGAAATTTCACAGTAGCTTTTGAGACAATGTGAGCTTCAATTTAAAAGAAGATTTGTGAATATTAGGTGTCGTTGAGAAATCGAAGTGAGTTCTACTTTTGGAGTTTTTCTTTACTACTCTCGGTGCTTCCGGAACAGGAAAAGGAAGGGGACCAGTAGTGCCGAATTAAGTTTACATGCCAACAAACTAACAAGTTCTGTAAACAAGAAGAACTTCTCAGTCAATTTTATAGGATTTGCACCTGTTTTTGATCATAGTTTGTGAAAAAATACTAATGAAATTGAAAATTTTCACTTATAAGTTCCGGAACCGGAGGTCGGATCCACCTAAAATGTTCCAGAAATTTTCAGAAAACTATAGGACCCTTAATTTAAATCTTAGTTTGTGAAAATCGATTAAGCCATTTCCGGGAAAATTGAGTGAACATTTTATCCTTAATTTTCACATATAACCCTGTAACTCCGGTACCGGAAGTCCAAGTGGAGGAATTATTAGATAACAATGAAATTTATGGCCGTTGACTGTCAGCGTATCCCTTCTCCTTCATTGTAATTTTGTTGCCAAAGCTCCCAGAATTCGTCGTCAATTGAACAACCGTACCTAGTCACTTGAAGTTTTGCTTGCTCAGTACCCGTTTCATTGTCTTCCTTGTTTTCACTGTGGGAAGTGAGCAAGTGCGAATGAATAGGCATAAACATCAACTCGATAATCAAAACTCTCTCCGACCATAATGGTGACAATTCTTATTTGAGTTTTCAATTATCACCAGCAAGTTGAAATCAATAATTTCGACTTTTTGAAATGTAATAATGAAAATGAAAACTGAAAGAGGGAACAATTAATTTATGTTTATTTTGTAATTGATATTTCAGTTATCATGACTGGTTTACTTTTCATTCGTTATCTTGAACCAATTCGAATGTTTACATGAATCTGAAGGCCGCTTTCTCTTCATTTGTAAGCTATTTTGTTACTTCAAGAGATAATCAGACGGTGATTAAACTGAGCTTCGATAGAAAGAGAAACGAATGAAGGGTGGGATGATGCCCATTCGCTGCGACATCGCAGGTTGTGTGTTAGAATGTGAAATTTACTGCAGTAGAGTGATCGTCAGTGTGTGCACCAGAGATGCCAGGTCTGCAGATTTGTCTGTAAATCTGCAGATTTGAGGTATAGTGCTGCAGACATTTTTTGTTGTGCAGACTTTTGAAATTCTCGCAGACTTTTACAGACTTTTGAAATTCTCGCAGACTTTCGTCTATATTTACAGACGTTTAAAATTTCCGCGACCTTTTTTTTTTTTTGCTCGCCAAGACAGTTTTGCGTGTCATACTTTATAGAGAAATTGCTGTCAGCAAAACATACTTGCTGACTGCAGATTTTTTTTCAGATTTACAGACCCTGTCTGCAGATATTTGAAATTTTTACCTGGCATCTCTGGTGTGCACACATTTGATTTCAATTGAATTGAATGAAGTTTTACAGTACTGGAAATGGCATCTATATTGTGGAGCATCGAATTGACTTGATCGGTCGATTCTTTTCAGAACCTCAACTATTTTCCTTATGAATTGCTACGATATTATCTTCCTTTGGTATTAGCAAATAGGCATTTTGCATATTGGCTTTGTATGGCGGGATTTACTTTGTGCACAGTTGGCAGTGTGAGTTGCGTGTGAGCAATTACAGTGTGAGTTGCAGTGTGAGCAATTACTACAGCATTCAGCTGCTGATCGTTTGTATTGTAGCAAAATACACTGAAAAGTGAACAACGACGGAGAAAATTCTACAATTCAACCTTGAATATTTCCAAAGAGCTATAAGAATTATTCAATTGTTGAAATATGCAAATTGGAGGAGAAAATAATTAATTAATTGAGTCGTTAACTTCGCACCAAACGAGTGCAAATAAAACCAACAATCAGCTGCTTTGCGTTGGAGAAAAATGTATTTTGTGCACGGAAAAGCCAACGATCGCAAAACAACTAAAATATTAGTTGTTTTTCTGATTTTGATTGGTTAAAATTTGGTACAACTAATCGACTGTTGTTTTAATTAATCTGTCATTATTTATTTATCGTGCTGGCAGCTTAGCAACGACACTCAACAAAGACACGCAACACAAACAAGTAATGAAACGTTTCAGTTGAGCAATGCTAAACACCCTGAGCGAGCATTTTTCCTTCACTTGCAGAATGGCTCGCTGGTAAACCTAATGCTACAGATACACTTTCAAGAAAATACAAATAGTACCACTTCACTTTAGCAGGAAATTTTTAAGCGTTAAGCGTTTTTAATAACATTGACATGAACTATCCTAGAATACATTACTCTCCGAAGAAATTAAAACATTTATACTGTAGGAATATCTATTTAATACATGGAAAACTTGTTTTACAATTAACTGTTATATTCTTCTGCATACTTTCACTTACATAAATCGACCACTACGTAATTAACATGAATTACGTTCATTTACCATTGACAATTTTTAATATGAAACGTTTCTGGTGAAATGAAGAGGTTTTTTGTTCTGCGTTTTGCTGTCTTCGTTCTCCGCCAAGTGACAGCATTTGAATACAACAATTTCGGTTACCTGAATGGTTATAACAAAATCAACAGATATGTTAGTTAAATCAACAACATTTTAGTTGAAACAACCAGGGCGTGAAACAACAATTGCAATATTGTAATTTTGTGACCTGTGGGTTCTCCGTGTGTATTGGTTTGAATGCGTTTTGGTGACTTCAGGATATGCAAGTGGTTATATTTAATGCTGTTATATTTTTTATTATATAGGCAACAAATTAGAGGATACTATTCGTATTCACATCAATCCGGTTGTGTGCTCGTTTGAGTAGATTAACTAATGAATACCGAAACACTAACATGATCCTTTTAAATGAAAACAATATTCGTGTTAATATACTTTCTCGTTTCTACTTTTCGGTGGCCTTAGCGAGTTCCGTGATAGTCATTTAATAGATTGTTGGTAATAACATACTAGTGATTTAACATAGTGAAGATTCTTCATTACTACATAAAAGTTTTAAGACTCTATACATACAAGAGAGTACATAAAAGTTTTAAGACTCTATACATACAATACCATACCATATTAAAGGAACACAAAAGCAACATTTTGAGCCGCCATGAAACCACAGCGCGATTCGTCCATTATTTACTTGAGTTTTATTGGCACACAAAAGTTCATCTTTCAGGCTATTAGATCACACAAGTATGGGTAAAGGCAGTATGAATGGTGCTATCGTTGTTGATGTACTTGTTTGGGGTTTCGTTAGCCGGTTATGTGGAGACTGTTTGCGGTATACTCAACAAACAACGAGGCATTCCAACACTGGTGCCTCCTGTCGGAGTTGTTAGATAGAAATTTGCGTATGCGTAATTGATGGAAATGAATTATGATGCTCGTAGTAATAGAACATGACGTAAATTTTAATACGTTCGGGAAGGACGCCTCAATGGATTGGCTGTAGTTAGTATGGAACTTCAACTTTTTCTTCTATTGAGACGATGTTGTGTTAATGTGATCTTAAGCCCTATCACGAGTGAAGTTTACCAAATAACTAAGAGCAATGCACGTTCGGTATTCATGCCAGATATAATACTCAAACGAACCGATCGGGTATGTTTCCGGTGAAAGCCAGCATCCAATACAAACATAGCATCCAACAGAAAATAGCATTCGCATTGTTAAAGAGAAATTCACTGGGGGGAAAAGCCAACGACAAAAATTACACGACTGCTCTGCTCCCGAACAAATTCCAGGAATTATGAGAGGTTGCTAAAAAACGAGCACGAGCTTGTTAACAAAAAGCAAAGAAGGGGATGTATTCAAACTTTCCCATGTTTACAGCATGTATCAGCTTGTGGGAGAAAGGGCAACATTACTTTACTCGTATGATGTTCATGGTTTAAATAACCCCTACTGATAAGAAATTATATTTTCAAAACAGATGATGATTTGCGAAAGCAGAGGAGTTGAATTTCTGATAAAACGTGTGCGGAACTGATGTTGGTTAGAACCTTTTCAGAGGAAAAACAAGTTAACTTAGTATTTTGTAGATTTTGACCTTTCATCCTATGAAAACTAATTAGTAACCAATTGTTTTACATTGACGTATATGACTTACAATCGAGTAAGAACCGTCGAAAAATGCTCTTACAGATGGTTTTGTAGTTGCTCGAACAAAAAAAAAGTAGTATCAAATTAATATTTTAGCTTATGTTTATTTTGTTTCATCGTGAACAGTAAAATTTTATATGACCCGAAGAAATACTATTGGACAGTATTTTACAGTCATTCAGTAATAGCCGTTCAACCGAGAAGGTTGTGTATAGAAGCGTACAGTTTAATAACGCTGGTTAGTTTACACGTGTTAAATACGACAACGGTTGAACTACAGGTAGAGACCTGTTGGCAGCAGCCGTTAAAACGTAAAATCGTGCTGCATAAGAGAGCCCTAGTGCTGGGCTAAGCTGGTGAAGGAAACAACAAAGGGCGTTTCCCAAGCTCTACCCAGGCCACAATATACAGCCACAAGTGCTGAGCAGGAAAGTGCAAACCCGGAATTTGGTATTGGTTTGCAAATCACTTCTACCCGGGAAGGCACATTGAAGAAGAAGAGTGCAAAGGCACACAGAAGCAGGAGAGTGCAAAAGCACACCGGTGCGAAGGCACTTCGGTGCAGAAGCATATCGGTGCGGAGCACAAGGAAGAAGGAGACAAGACAACTCGGTCTTTCCACTGCCATACAACACGCAGGTATACACCGGTGACCTGCGCTGGTTACAGCTGGCGAAGACAAAAGTAAATCGGAAATCGAGTGGTGCTGGATGTCAGGTAGCAGTAGCATCACATTCAACAATCAGCAACCAACAAGAACATCTAGAGCAACGAGGATCTACACGGCAGTGCAACGGAGATAGACAACAATTTCAAGGTAGAAGTTTTTTCTTTTCCTTTTAATTGAGTACTGTGAAGTGTTGGTTTCATTTTTTATTTTAAAGTTTGATTAAAAATTTTAATGTGATGGATGAATCCATGGACGTAAATCCTAGCATGAATCCTATACCCCCACGAACGAAAAAATATCAGGAGAGCTCTTCTGGGCCTTGGATAGTCTTTTTTAGACGTATATCAAAGCCATTAAACATTTACCAAATTTCTAAAGGTTTGACATCACGATACTCTTCAATCAAAGAGATCATAAAAGTAAATAACGATAAAATTCGTGTTGTGGTAAATAATTTGAAACACGCGAATGATATTGTCTCTTCGGAACATTTCATTAAAGAGTATAAAGTTTACATACCCTCCAAAGATGTCGAAATTGACGGTGTTGTTACCGAAGCGAGTCTTTCGGTAGATGATTTACTCAAGCATGGTGTTGGTCGTTTCAAGAACTCTATGCTTGAGGGTGTGAAAATACTGGAGTGCAAACAACTGTACTCAGTAGTTTATGAAGAGGGAAAAAAAGTTTATCGCCCATCAGACTCGTTTCGAGTGACATTTGCCGGATCTGCGTTGCCGTCCCATGTCTATGTCGATAAAATTCGCCTCCCTGTTCGGCTTTTTGTTCCAAATGTAATGAATTGTACGAACTGCAAAAAATTCGGACACACAGCTACTTACTGTAGCAATAAACCAAAATGTATTAAGTGTGAAGGACCTCATAAAGATAATGATTGCAACAAGGAAATTGAAAAATGTATTTATTGTGGGGAAAGTCCTCATGAGGATATTTCAGTATGCACTGCATATAAAGTGCACAAAGACAAAATTAAGCTTTCTTTAAAAGCACGGTCTAAGCGCACATATGCAGAAATGCTTAAAACGGTCATTGATGCCCCCCCTTTGGAAACCGAAAACGGGTTTTCAAATCTAGAGGAAACAGAGGACTCTGACTCTGACGAAAATAGTGAAGGTAATTCGTTTATCACTACCCAAGGGTCAGTTAAGAGAAAGAAGTCTTCTTCCAAATTACCAAAAAAGACACCTAAAGTTTCATCTTCAAAAAAAGATCCCCGTGTTAAACAAAAAAAGTCAAAGCCAAAGACTGTGCCTCCTGGTTTGTCAAATTCACAAACCAATCCAGGATCTAGCACAGAAAAAGGTAATAATCCTGTGGGCTCCATTTCACAGCCACCAACAGGATTACTGAAGTTTTCGGAAATTGTTGAATGGATTTTCTCAGCATTCAATATATCTGAACCCTTAAAGACCCTCATAATGGCATTCCTTCCAATAGCTAGAAATTTTTTGAAGCAGTTATCAGCTCAATGGCCAATTGTCTCAGGTTTTGTATCTTTTGATGGATAATTTATCACCCGCCGCAAATGATACAATCACTGTCCTGCAGTGGAATTGTCGAAGCATCATGCCAAAACTTGATTCATTTAAAATTTTATTGCATAGTCAAAAATGTGATGTATTTGCTTTATGCGAAACATGGCTTACTTCAAACATAGCTTTAAATTTTAATGATTTTAACATTATACGTCTCGATAGAGACTCTCCGTATGGTGGAGTGCTTTTGGGAATTAAGAAATGTTGTTCCTTTCACAGATTAAACATCCCTTCAACTTCTAGTATAGAAGTTGTTGCTTGCCAAATAAACATTAAAGGCAAAGATATTTGCATAGCTTCGGTTTATATTCCTCCAAAAGCACAAGTTGGACAGCAACAGCTTAATGAAATGGTTGAAGCCCTTCCTGCACCACGATTGATTCTGGGGGATTTAAATTCGCACGGTATTATGTGGGGTTCCGTTTACAATGATAGCAGATCATCTTTAATACAAAACATTTGTGACAATTTTAGCATGACGGTATTAAATATGGGTAGCATGACACGGATCCCAAGACCTCCTGCACGCCCAAGTGCATTAGATCTATCTCTTTGCTCAACATCAATTCGACTAGATTGCACCTGGAAAATATTGCCTGATTTACACGGTAGCGATCATTTACCAATCATCATCTCAATTAGCTGTAACAAATGTATTGCTAATTCAGCTAGTATTCCATATGATTTGACAAAAAATATCGACTGGATTAAATACCAAAGTAGAATCTCTAGTATTTTGAATTCAATGGAAGAGCTCCCTCCACTTGAAGAATATGACTTCCTCATTTGTTCGATTCTGGAGGCAGCAGAACAATCCCAAACTAAACGCTTTCCTGGGCCAACGACTAACAGAAGGCCTCCCAACCCCTGGTGGGACAAAGAGTGCTCAGAGGCTAAACTCGCAAAACAAAATGCTTGCAAGACGTTTCTAAAACGGGGAGGAGGAACTCCTCAGAATTTTGAAAAACTTATGGTTTTAGAAACCAAGTACAAGAGCATACTTCGAGCCAAAAAATGTAGCTATTGGAGACATTTTGTCGAAGGTTTGTCAAGAGAAACCTCAATGAGCACTCTTTGGAATACGGCCAGACGAATGAGGAATCGTAACGTGGGCAATGAGAGTGATGAATACTCGAACCGATGGATATTTGACTTTGCTAGGAAAGTTTGCCCAGATTCTGTTCCTACGCAAAGCATTATACGGGAATCTCCTCCAAATAATGGTTTTATTAATAACCCATTTTCAATGATGGAATTTTCTATAGCACTCTTGTCTTGTAACAATAACGCCCCTGGGTTGGACAGAATTAAATTCAACTTGGTGAAGAATCTGCCCGACATCGCAAAAAGACGTTTGTTGGAATTGTTCAACAAGTTTCTTGAGCAAAATATTGTTCCGCCCGACTGGAGACAAGTGAAAGTTATCGCCATTCAAAAGCCGGGGAAACCAGCTTCCAATCACAACTCATATAGACCCATTGCGATGTTGTCCTGCATCAGAAAATTGTTCGAAAAAATTATTCTACGACGTCTCGACACTTGGGTCGAGACGAACGGTTTGTTGTCAGATACTCAGTTTGGCTTCCGTAGAAATAAAGGGACGAATGATTGCCTTGCATTACTTTCGTCTGACATCCAAATTGCCTTCGCTCAAAAGCAACAAATGGCATCTGTATTTTTAGACATTAAAGGAGCATTTGATTCAGTTTCCATTGATGTTCTTTCAGACAAGCTTCACCAAAATGGACTCCCAGCGGTTATAAATAATTATTTGCACAACCTTTTGTCAGAGAAACACATGCATTTTTCACATGGCGATTTGGCAACATTCAGAATTAGCTACATGGGTCTCCCGCAAGGCTCATGCCTCAGTCCGCTCCTCTATAATTTTTACGTGAATGACATTGACAGCTGTCTAGTAACCCCATGTACACTAAGGCAATTGGCAGATGATGGCGTGGTTTCAGTTACTGGGCCCAAAGCTATTGATCTGCATAAACCATTGCAAGATACCTTAGATAACTTGTCCGTTTGGGCTGTTCATCTTGGTATCGAATTCTCTGCGGAGAAAACAGAGTTAGTCGTCTTTTCAAGAAAGCATGATCCCGCGCAGCTTCAGCTCCATATGATGGGAAGAATGATCCAACAGGTTTTAACTTTTAAATACCTCGGGGTGTGGTTCGATTCCAAATGCACGTGGGGAGGACACATTAGGTATCTGATAACGAAATGCCAACAAAGAGTAAATTTTCTTCGAACAATAACAGGATCATGGTGGGGTTCTCATCCGCAAGATCTAATAAAATTGTATCAAACAACGATACTTTCAGTGATGGAATATGGATGCGTTTGTTTTCGTTCCGCTGCAAACTCTCATTTTATCAAACTTGAGCGAATTCAGTACCGTTGTTTGCGAATTGCCTTAGGCTGCATGCACTCGACACATACAATGAGTCTTGAAGTTCTGGCGGGAGTTCTTCCATTAAAAGATCGATTTTGGGAGCTTTCATCACGCCTGCTAATAAGATGTGAGGTGCTGAATCCCATGGTAATTAATAATTTCGAACGACTAGTCGAGCTTCGATCTCAAACAAAATTTATGACAGTATATTTTAACCATATGTCACAGGAAATCAGCCCTTCAAGATATATTCCTATCCGTGTCAGCATCCTAAGTGCCCCTGACTCAACTTTATTTTTCGATACATCCATGCAGCGTGAAGTGCGTGGAATCCCGGATCATCTACGCTCGACGGAAATCCCAAAAATATTTTCAAGTAAGTTCAGGCATATTGACTCTGAGAAAATGTTTTACACGGACGGATCGCGAATTGAAGAAGCGACAGGGTTTGGTAT
Organism: Malaya genurostris; assembly: GCF_030247185.1. Classification (NCBI taxonomy): domain Eukaryota; kingdom Metazoa; phylum Arthropoda; class Insecta; order Diptera; family Culicidae; genus Malaya; species Malaya genurostris. Next base: position 48,729,273 of record NC_080572.1, read on the forward strand.
GTTCAACAATAATGTTTCGGCCTCATTTAGGCTTCAAGAACCTGCATCTGTTTATATAGCAGAGCTAGCAGCAGTTCATTATAGTTTGAGTGTAATCGTCACATTATCTCCAAACCATTATTTCCTCTTCACAGATAGTCTGAGTGCAATTGAAGCCATTCGCTCAATCGCTGCTGGCAAAAATGAACCGTTTTTCTTGGGTAAAATAAAACAGTGTCTGAACGACATATTGAATAATAATTATCTAATCACTATAGTCTGGGTCCCGGCTCATTGCTCCATTCCAGGCAATGAAAGAGCCGATAATTTAGCCAAACGTGGTGCTATTGAGGGTGAAATTTATGAGCGACCGATTGCTTTCAACGAATTCTATAGTTCGTCTCGCCAAAGAACACTTGCCAGCTGGCAAGCATCTTGGGATAGAGATGATCTGGGTCGGTGGATGCACTCAATTATTCCGAAAATATCGACTAAGGCATGGTTCAGGGGACTGGATGTGAGTAGGGATTTCATTCGTGTGATGTCCAGACTCATGTCCAATCACTACACGTTAGATGCACATCTCCTTCGAATTGGGCTCTCCGAGACTAATCATTGTGCTTGCGGAGAAGGTTATCGTGATATTGATCATGTCGTTTGGACATGCGTGGAGTATCGTGATGTCAGATCTCAACTAATAAATTCTTTGCGTACCCAAGGTAAACTATCCAATATCCCAGTTCGAGACATTCTTGCTTGTCGTGACCTTTCATACATGAAACTTATTTATCATTTCATAAAGAAAATTGGAGTTTCAATTTAATAAAGGCCCCTTTTAAGACTTAGTTCTGATCCCAGCTGCGTCCATGAGTTCAACCAATAGCTAAATTAGAATAAAAATTATGTAATGATACAAACAAACTCGAAACAGTTTATGAAATTATCAACAAAATGTCTGAAAATAACAGCTTATTTTATAATTTATAGAAGTTAATCGTTTGGTTCAAATAATATTTCCGAGTAGATTTCATAATTAATGACGAGTTACCTAAGATGATATTTAAGCTATAAGAGAATATGTTTAAATAAATTCAAAACGTTGTGACTATGTTAGAATTAAATTAGGATAAGAATATTATGTAAAAGTGATGCTACGGCGAAGAAAAACTTATGTAAACTGCCTTAAGAAATAAACGTATTTATGGGAAAAAAAAAGTATTTTACAGTAAACTTGTGATCGGGATAACAACGACGAAACCAATTTCCTCGCACGTCACTGGCGTTGGTTGTTCGCTAAAAATTTAAACTGGATGCTGAAGACTGATGGAGTGAACGAAACATAACCGTTCCGTTTGCACCAAGCCACAAGAATCAGTGCTGTCGTTGCTAGCTGCACTTGTCACTGAAATGCGTAGAAAATAAAAAAAAATCATCCTTTCCTCCGATATACACTCTGAACTTGCGGCAAATGATGGGAGGGTGGAAACGGAAATCAATCCTATTGTCGGATGACTGGTCTAAGTATGTCAACTTTACGTTACCAAATAAACGGTTTTCCATCAATTCCGCCCACATCTACATTTCCAGTGATTTGAAAAATTGATTACATCTTTCCTGTTTCATTCCATCGTCTGTCAACGATGTGCGCCAGCTGATGTTTTCAATTGGTTCAACTTTCTGCCTAATGTTCTGATTTGCCGTTCCAATTTGCAATCAAGTGGTGATAGCTGATTGTGAGCGGCAAACTTCCGTCCTTTTTCCTCCATTGACCTACTAATCTAATCAATCTGCTATTTGATCTTTTATATATATCGGCAGTAGCTATCACTGGTAATACGGGAAACGACAGAAGATTGTATTCCAGTCTGTGTGTTTATGTCAATGATATTTATAAGTTATATTGATTGGAAACCACCAGGCACAGTGGGCTGGACTTTGTAACACATACGAAATTGAAGTGAAGAGAGAAGCATTTCAATTAAAACTCAATTTGTCTTCAAATCATGATCGAAACACACTAATGAAATAACGATAGTTTTAACTTTCGTACCCGGGATTGACCCACCGTGCGTTTAGACTCTAGACATACGATGGATTCGATTTCTTGCTCAATCATCCGAAACGAGAAGCTCTTGTCGTTTTCTGTTCGAGTATTTTCACAACATGCTTGCTGGTGTAACTGAAGACGAGGAAAACTGTTTTTTGTACTCGCAGGTGTAAATCTCCGTTTTGACTAAATTTCCGTTGTCGGTTTGCGGTGAAAACATTCTTCGAAGGAATGATACCAAATATAATCTTTCTAAATTTAAACACATGAAAATTATGTCGATTTGCCTTTTTTAAGACTGTCCCAGAAAGTATGGACACAGTCGAAAAGCGCTGCTATTTCGCAATGATTGAGAATTTTTTATGAAATCAATAATCCTCAAGATGTCTGTAGTGTTTATTTCGAGGAGACATACAATTTTATCTAACGGGTGGCAACTAAAATTTTGGAATTTTTTTCTCAAGCTGTCAAAAAAAGACAAACATACTTGGAGAAGATCTGATTTATTGAAACTAAAGATACATTGTTCATTGTTGAAAAAAAATTAGTGAACATTTGAAAACGGTCCGTAATCGGATGTTCAGCGAAGCTTCCGTTTGATGTCGGAACAGGAGCGTTGAACGGCCTTCATGTCAACTTTGCGAATGCATCTCTTGATTCTACCAATCAACTGTTAGCAATTCGTGGCTCTCCAGTTATTCTTGTACACCCCTCAAAACCCCGAAGAAATCTTCGATTAGGCGACACTGAGGTAGATTTATCGAGTTGTGGATTTTGGGTACAAATGAGATCGAATGGGTATTCAGGAACGATTGTGTTTTTTGGCGCAATGCGATGACGCTTTATCCGGCCAAAATACGTATTGTCCATCAGCATGATGTTTTTGAAAAAAAAAACGGGATCAAAACTTTCTACAAACATTCGTTCTGGTACACATCTTGATTGATTGCCAACCTAGATGGCTTGAACCATGGCTTAGAAATGCCTTTCTCGGAAATGACAATGCACAGCATCACTTTCTGTTCAAACTAATATTTTATGTTCGAATGTACAGTATAACTATCCGTTGAATTGTATCGATCGTTTGCGGAAATCTGTGTCTTCGAAAGAGGGAAGTAACTTTCGTCGTCCAAAACAAAACTTTTTCCGGAAAAATTTTTAATCAACCAGCGGCATTGGGAATTCAGCGTTGAAATCTGTACGTCAGTATATCTCGGGGCTCGTGTCTTCTTTCGGTACTTTATTCCGAGTCTTTTCAATGTTTTGCAGATGTACTGGTGAGAACAGTTGAACTTTTTTGCGGCATCCCTTTGACTCAGTGAATCCTTGTTGTTGAAGGCACGAGAAAGAGAACGAAGTCCTTTTGCGTCCATAATTTTGGCTGGTCTTCCACTACCTTCCTTACGAGCAGTTGTTGGGCATCTTAGGATATTGTAAACTGTCGAAGCCGCAACATTTTTGCTTTTAAAATGTTGTACCATATACTATTTGCCGAGATTTCTGTGCAGTTCGTAAAACTGTACAATGCGCTAGCGAAATACCTCTTGTTTCGACGGCATTTTGAGCAAAACTGAGCAAGCATGAACAGAAGAGAAAATACTAGCAGAAAGAGGAGAAAGAGTGCTAACACATACACACTCTTAGTTCTTTTTGAGCCTTTTTGTTGTTGAGCATACAGGCCTCGAAAAAATTCCAAAATTTTAGTTGCCGTTAAAGATAGAATAGTTTATAAATGAATGGAAATCTTGATCAGAAAAGGTTCATTTTATTATCACTCGTGAAGGGAGTTTCTAAAATAAACTCAGTGATTGAAAATATCACTTCCGAGAATTTCATTCGTGAAACAAAACTCTAAACCTCGAAATTCACAAGTGCACAAAACTCTAAACCTCGAAATTCACAAGTGATCTTCGGTGTTAGCGAAGCTTGATAACGAACCTTCATCCACCGACATATCGCTTAAGAGATAATCGAAAGAAAAAAAAAACAATTTCCTCTACGCTTCAGTTCGACCCTGAAGTGATTCGTGCAAGATTGTATTATTATACTTTCAACAATAAAAACAAAAATCATAATCAATAAAATTTTCATATTATTATTAATATTCATTTGCACTTGAACATTTACTAATAATATCATTATCGGCATTGAAGTTTGCTACGAAACAAGTCACTATAGACATTCACTCTGCATTTCACAGCACTTTGCATGTGTATATTGGGCGTCACCATACAGATATGTATATCGAATTGTTGTTTACATCCATCGTCAGTGCATCAGTTTTATGAGATTGTATGATTTAAAGTGCTACGTATATCTCTGGAAATACTTCAACAACTGTTCATTGTGTAAACTTTTGGTGATTCTAGCAGCTTTAGATTGAATATGGCAACGAAAGAAGAGCAAGTAAGAAAAGCAATTGTGTGCGGTCGCAATGAAAAGCCGGACCTGTCAGTAAGAAAATTTGCGAAATAAACTTGGTTTCACTGTCCATGACATGCTCAAATCTTTCGATTCACATTTGACAACAGTCAGGAAGGCTGGGAGCGGAACAAAAACGGATCTCAGGAACCACCAGAAGGACACAAGAATCTTCTGATGCGTGCTGTTCCTATAAAAATAAAAAAAAATAAAAAAAAAATAAATATATATATATATATATATATATATATATATATATATATATATATATATATATATATATATATATATATATATATATATATATATATATATATATATATATATATATATATATATATATATATATATATATATATATATATATATATATATAATGACTTTCGTGCAGACCTCCAAGCACCGCAAAGGTATGCAGTCTTTCAAGGTGAAAACTACACCGAACGGTAATGACAAACAGAATTTGATGGGTGAAAGCCGGCCTCGCAAGTTATATCGTGAATATTTGACGAATATTCCTGCGTGACAAAGGACGATGAAACTTATGTGCTGGAAAACTTAAGCAGCTTCTTGGAAGGTATTTTTTATACTGCCATGCAACGGACCGGCATAGAGGAGCATTCCAGGACAACATGCAGCTGTGGGTGAACAAACTTCATCACTAACGGAACGGTAAACAAGGTAATATACCGTGAAGAACGCCTAAAGAAGCGATTGTTACCATTTCTATGTAGCCATGATGCTCCCTTGCTATTCTGGTCTGAGTTGGCATCTTGTCACTGCGCTATGTTGCACCGAAAAAGAACTCTACAAAAACACAATCAAATGAATAAAAATACATGCTTTTCCACACTTCCGAATATCGATAATCGCACGTACTAATTGTTTGATTGTGTGAATTTTGCAAACTTAAACGCTTCACTTGAAGAATTATAACGGTGTAAATAGAAGCCAAAACACACGAGAGCAAAAAATTATATAGCTGCACGGAAAACCCTCCAATCCAAAATTTACGATCTCGCAATTTTTGATTTTTGCAGTTGTTGTTTTAAATAATAATTAGTTACTTCAACCAATTTGCTATTTGATTTACACATATTGGAGTAGTTGAAAAATATGTTGTTTTTAATGCTGTCTTATGTCAAAAACAGCACAAAGCAGAAGAAAAATCGCAATGGAAAATCAACCATTACTTTAGTTGAAATTCAAACGCGTTTCTTAAAAATTTTCATGCAAACGAAATGTGCTTATTATGCGTTTGTAAAACTCGTGAAGAGTAACTTTTGAATGATAATAAATTAATGTTTACCATAACACTAGTTGTCAGAATATTGATGTGATGATAAATTATCTACATATTTACTGCTCTGGTGTTACAAAAAGAAACGATTGATATAAAAGTGCTATGCACAGAACTGATAGCCGTTAGAGATATTTCAATTAACAAAACGTGTTTAACCAAAACTAGAACCAAGTGAATTGTATGCGTTTGAATGTTGGTCTTACAATCAACTTGATTCTCCATCGTGAAATGCACGTTAATCATCATGTTATCTTCAAGTCATGTACAAAAATTGTATGAACAAAGTGATTAAATTGAAAATGTTTAATATTCATTCATATCATCTGTTGAAACTGTAAGTTGCAATGGCTCAAAAAATAAAAATCAGTGCATTCGGTTCGACTTTTTGTTCGTAAGTAATATAGTGGTCACAATTAGAAAGTTTCGTTGATACCAGCACTACTAAAAGCCAGTATATTAAAAACAAAAATAAAAATGGTTTCAGTGAGTAATTCATTTAATATAAAGTAAGGGCTGAGAAAGGTTTTATCATACCGATAGATGGAAGGTAATATCATTTTTCAGCTTCATTAAAAATAATACTTGGCTTGATGGGATATGAGTGTGATTCTTTACCGAAAACTAAAAATTGAAAATAAATTTTAGGAACAGAGGATCTCATTAGTCTTTGAATTGATATAAAAGGTTTTTCGCAAATCAGTTACCAATCATAGAAATCAATTAATTTGATGCTTTACTTCTGTACATGACCGTCGGTTTCAGTGCGTAGAAGCACAATGCGCAGAACTACAACAACATTAACTTTTATTTATACCGTCATCATATAATATATTATTTATATTAAATATTACATATTTTTTATATATCTTAACATACCAAATTTTCATTAAAAAGAATCAGAACGTATATCAATAAGGAATATTGTATTGTTATTCAAAATCAATAATTTTGCTTAAGTTGAAATAACTAAGCGTAGTATCTAAAACAACTAAAACCGATTTGTTTTTCAACTCACATAACCGTTAAATCAAAAACAAAGTCGGTTGTTGTAACTAAAATCTTTATTGAAATTGAAAGGTGTGTGTCTTGACTAACTGACAGCATGTTTTTCAACCAAAAATTTTGTTATATCAACCATCGTTTCTTCATTCAGTAATAGCCGTTCAACCGAGAAGGTTGTGTATAGAAGCGTACAGTTTAATAACGCTGGTTGGTTTACACGCGTTAAATACGACAACGGTTGAACTACAGGTAGAGACCTGTTGGCAGCAGCCGTTAAAACGTATAGTCGTGCTGCATAAGAGAGCCCTAGTGCTGGGCCAAGCTGGTGAAGGAAACAACAAAGGGCGTTTCCCAAACTCTACCCAGGCCGCAATATACAGCCACAAGTGCTGAGCAGGAGAGTGCAAAGGCACATCGAAGAGGAAGAGTGCAAAGGCACATAGAAGCAGGAGAGTGCAATGGCACACCGGTGCGAAGGCACTTCGGTGCAGAAGCATATCGGTGCGGAGCACTAGGAAGAAGGAGACAAGACAACTCGGTCTTTCCACTGCCATACAACACGCAGGTATACACCGGTGACCTGCGCTGGTTACAGCTGGCGAAGACGAAAGCAAATCGGAATTCGAGTGGTGCTGGATGTCAGGTAGCAGTAGCATCACATCATATTCTATCGCTACAGTGAGCTTCAGCATTGTATCAACGTCCAGATACATCCAACAAGAACATCTAGAGCAACGAGGATCTACACGGCAGTGCAACGGAGATAGACAACAATTTCAAGGTAGAAGTTTTTTCTTTTCCTTTTGATTGAGTACTGTGTAGTGTTGGTTTCAAATTTCATTTAAAGTTTAGTTAAAAATTTTAATGTAATGGATGAATCCATGGACGTAAATCCTAGCATGAATCCTATACCCCCACGAACGAAAAAATATCAGGAGAGCTCTTCTGGGCCTTGGATAGTCTTTTTTAGACGTATATCAAAGCCATTAAACATTTTTCAAATTAATAAAGGTTTGACATCACGATACTCTTCAATCAAAGAGATCATAAAAGTAAATAACGATAAAATTCGTGTTGTGGTAAATAATTTGAAACACGCGAATGATATTGTCTCTTCGGAACATTTCAATAAAGAGTATAAAGTTTACATACCCTCCAAAGATGTCGAAATTGACGGTGTTGTTACCGAAGCGAGTCTTTCGGTAGATGATTTACTCAAGCATGGTGTTGGTCGTTTCAAGAACTCTATGCTTGAGGGTGTGAAAATACTGGAGTGCAAACAACTGTACTCAGTAGTTCATGAAGAGGAAAAAAAAGTTTATCGCCCATCAGACTCGTTTCGAGTGACATTTGCCGGGTCTGCGTTGCCGTCCCATGTCTATGTCGATAAAATTCGCCTCCCTGTTCGGCTTTTTGTTCCAAATGTAATGAATTGTACGAACTGCAAAAAATTCGGCCACACAGCTACTTACTGTAGTAATAAACCAAAATGTATTAAGTGTGAAGGGCCTCATAAAGATAATGATTGCAACAAGGAAATTGAAAAATGTATTTATTGTGGGAATAGTCCTCATGATGATATTTCAGTATGCACTGCATTTAAAGTGCACAAAGACAAAATTAAGCTTTCTTTAAAAGCACGGTCTAAGCGCACATATGCAGAAATGCTTAAAACGGTCATTGATGCCCCCCCTTTGGAAACCGAAAACGGGTTTTCAAATCTAGAGGAACCAGAGGACTCTGACTCTGACGAAAATAGTGAAGGTAATTCGTTTATCACTACCCAAGGGTCAGTTAAGAGAAAGAAGTCTTCCTCCAAATTACCAAAAAAGACACCTAAAATTTCATCTTCAAAAAAAGATCCCCGTGTTAAACAAAAAAAGTCAAAACCAAAGACTGTGCCTCCTGGTTTGTCAAATTCACAAACCAATCCAGGATCTAGTACAGAAAAAGATAATAATCCAGTGGGCTCCATTTCACAGCCACCAACAGGATTACTGAAGTTTTCGGAAATTGTTGAATGGATTTTCTCAGCATTCAATATATCTGAACCCTTAAAGACCCTCATAATGGCATTCCTTCCAATAGCTAGAACCTTTTTGAAGCAGTTATCAGCTCAATGGCCAATTGTCTCAGGTTTTGTATCTTTTGATGGATAATTTATCACCCGTCGCAAATGATACAATCACTGTCCTGCAGTGGAATTGTCGAAGCATCATGCCAAAACTTGATTCATTTAAAATATTATTGCATAGTCAAAAATGTGATGTATTTGCTTTATGCGAAACATGGCTTACTTCAAACATAGCTTTAAATTTTAATGATTTTAACATTATACGTCTCGATAGAGACTCTCCGTATGGTGGAGTGCTTTTGGGAATTAAGAAATGTTGTTCCTTTCACAGATTAAACATCCCTTCAACTTCTAGTATAGAAGTTGTTGCTTGCCAAATAAACATTAAAGGCAAAGATATTTGCATAGCTTCGGTTTATATTCCTCCAAAAGCACAAGTTGGACAGCAACAGCTTAATGAAATGGTTGAAGCCCTTCCTGCACCACGATTGATTCTGGGGGATTTAAATTCGCACGGTATTATGTGGGGTTCCGTTTACAATGATAGCAGATCATCTTTAATACAAAACATTTGTGACAATTTTAGCATGACGGTATTAAATATGGGTAGCATGACACGGATCCCAAGACCTCCAGCACGCCCAAGTGCATTAGATCTATCTCTTTGCTCAACATCAATTCGACTAGATTGCACCTGGAAAATACTGCCTGATTTACACGGTAGCGATCATTTACCAATCATCATCTCAATTAGCAGTAGCAATTGCATTGCTACTTCCGCTAGTATTCCATATGATTTGACAAAAAATATCGACTGGATTAAATACCAAAGTAGTATCTCTAGTATTTTGAATTCAATGGAAGAGCTCCCTCCACTTGAAGAATATGACTTCCTCATTTGTTCGATTCTGGAGGCAGCAGAACAATCCCAAACTAAACGCTTTCCTGGGCCAACGACTAACAGAAGGCCTCCCAACCCCTGGTGGGACAAAGAGTGCTCAGAGGCTAAACTCGCAAAACAAAATGCTTGCAAGACGTTTCTAAAACGGGGAGGAGGAACTCCTCAGAATTTTGAAAAACTTATGGTTTTAGAAACCAAGTACAAGAGCATACTTCGAGCCAAAAAATGTAGCTATTGGAGACATTTTGTCGAAGGTTTGTCAAGAGATACCTCAATGAGCACTCTTTGGAACACGGCCAGACGAATGAGGAATCGTAACGTGGGCAATGAGAGTGATGAATACTCGAACCGATGGATATTTGACTTTGCTAGGAAAGTTTGCCCAGATTCTGTTCCTACGCAGAGCATTATACGGGAATCTCCTCCAAATAATGGTTTTATTAATAACCCATTTTCAATGATGGAATTTTCTATAGCACTCTTGTCTTGTAACAATAACGCTCCAGGGTTGGACAGAATTAAATTCAACTTGGTGAAGAATCTGCCCAACCTCGCAAAAAGACGTTTGTTGGAATTGTTCAACAAGTTTCTTGAGCAAAATATTGTTCCACCTGACTGGAGACAAGTGAAAGTTATCGCCATTCAAAAACCGGGGAAACCAGCTTCCAATCACAACTCATATAGACCCATTGCGATGTTGTCCTGCATCAGAAAATTGTTCGAAAAAATTATTCTACGACGTCTCGACACTTGGGTCGAGACGAACGGTTTGTTGTCAGATACTCAGTTTGGCTTCCGTAGAAATAAAGGGACGAATGATTGCCTTGCATTACTTTCGTCTGACATCCAAATTGCCTTCGCTCAAAAGCAACAAATGGCATCTGTATTTTTAGACATTAAAGGAGCATTTGATTCAGTTTCCATTGATGTTCTTCCAGACAAGCTTCACCAAAATGGACTCCCAGCGGTTATAAATAATTATTTGCACAACCTTTTGTCAGAGAAACACATGCATTTTTCACATGGCGATTTGGCAACACTCAGAAATAGTTACATGGGTCTCCCGCAAGGCTCATGCCTCAGTCCGCTCCTCTATAATTTTTACGTGAATGACATTGACAGCTGTCTAGTAACCCCATGTACACTAAGACAATTGGCAGATGATGGCGTGGTTTCAGTTACTGGACCCAAAGCTATTGATCTGCATAAACCATTGCAAGATACCTTAGATAACTTGTCCGATTGGGCTGTTCATCTTGGTATCGAATTCTCTGCGGAGAAAACAGAGTTAGTCGTCTTTTCAAGAAAGCATGATCCCGCGCAGCTTCAGCTCCATATGATGGGAAGAATGATCCAACAGGTTTTAACTTTTAAATACCTCGGGGTGTGGTTCGATTCCAAATGCACGTGGGGAGGACACATTAGGTTTCTGATAACAAAATGCCAACAAAGAGTAAATTTTCTTCGAACAATAACAGGATCTTGGTGGGGTGCTCATCCGGAAGATCTAATAAAATTGTATCAGACAACGATACTTTCAGTGATGGAATATGGATGCGTTTGCTTTCGTTCCGCTGCAAACTCTCATATTATCAAACTGGAGCGAATTCAGTATCGTTGTTTGCGAATTGCTTTAGGGTGCATGCATTCGACACATACAATGAGTCTTGAAGTTCTGGCGGGAGTTCTTCCATTAAAAGATCGATTTTGGGAGCTTTCATCACGCCTGCTAATAAGATGTGAGGTGCTGAATCCCATGGTAATTAATAATTTCGAACGACTAGTCGAGCTTCGATCTCAAACAAAATTCATGACAGTATATTTTAACCATATGTCACAGGAAATCAACCCTTCAAGATATATTCCTATCCGTGTCAGCCTCCTAAATGTCCCTGACTCAACTTTATTTTTCGATACATCCATGCAGCGTGAAGTGCGTGGAATCCCGGATCATCTACGTTCGACGGAAATCCCAAAAATATTTTCAAGTAAGTTCAGGCATATTGACTCTGAGAAAATGTTTTACACGGACGGATCGCGAATTGAAGAAGCGACAGGGTTTGGTATGTTCAACAATAATGTTTCGGCCTCATTTAGGCTTCAAGAACCTGCATCTGTTTATATAGCAGAGATAGCAGCAGTTCATTATAGTTTGAGTGTAATCGTCACATTAATTCCAAACCATTATTTTCTCTTCACAGATAGTCTGAGTGCAATTGAAGCCATTCGCTCAAACATGACTGGCAAGACTGAACCGTTTTTCCTGGGCAAAATAAAACAGTGCCTGAACGACATATTGAATAATAATTATCTAATCACTATAGTCTGGGTCCCGGCTCATTGCTCCATTCCTGGCAATGAAAGAGCCGATATTTTAGCCAAACGTGGTGCTATTGAGGGTGAAATTTATGAGAGACCAATTGCTTTCAACGAATTCTATAGCTCGTCTCGCCAAAGAACACTTGCCAGCTGGCAAGCTTCTTGGGATAAAGATGATCTGGGTCGGTGGATGCACTCAATTATTCCGAAAATATCGACAAAGGCATGGTTCAGGGGACTGGATGTGAGTAGAGATTTCATTCGTGTGATGTCCAGACTCATGTCCAATCACTACACGTTAGATGCACATCTCCTTCGAATTGGGCTCTCCGAGACTAATCATTGTGCTTGTGGCGAAGGTTATCGAGATATTGATCATGTCGTTTGGACATGCGTGGAGTATCGTGATGTCAGATCTCAACTAATAAATTCTTTGCGTACCCAAGGTAAACTATCCAATATCCCAGTTCGAGACATTCTTGCTTGTCGTGACCTTTCATACATGAAACTTATTTACCATTTCATAAAGAAAACTGGAGTTTCAATTTAATAAAGGCCCCTTTCAAGACTTAGTTCTGATCCCAGCTGCGTCCATGAGTTCAACCAATAGCTAAATTAGAATAAAAATAATGTAATGATACAAACAAACTCGAAACAGTTTATGAAATTATTAACAAAATGTCTGAAAATAACAGCTTATTTTATAATTTATAGAAGTTAATCGTTTGGTTCAAATAATATTTCCGAGTAGATTTCATAATTAATGACGAGTTACCTAAGATGATATTTAAGTAATAAGAGAATATGTTTTAATAAATGCAAAACGTTGTGACTATGTTAGAATTAAATTAGGATAAGAATATTATGTAAAAGTGATGCTACGGCGAAGAAAAACTTATGTAAACTGCCTTAAGAAATAAACGTATTTATGAAAAAAAAAAAACCATCGTTTCTGTGGATTGAAAAACAAAAATGACAGTTTAGAAAAAACAACAATCGATTAGTTGTACCAAATTATACACAATCAAATTCAGGAAAACAACTAATATATGATTATTATGAGAATTAATATGACATCAATTTCAATAACCTACTTGTTGAATCCGTCTCGAAAACACATATTCTGTAGCGATTTCACAGAATATCTACAAACCGAAATAATTTTACAAGTATAAATTATTGATATCCACTTGCCAAGCGTGGACAAAAAATATCCATAATTGCTGAGAAATTATAAAACATTATTCATTTATAACCAAGGGTTTTTATGCATAATTAAAACGAAATGAAAACCGGTTGAAACCAAGTAGTACAAACAGAAAATAATATTGTAATCATCATTGAATTCTGGGTATCTCAAAAGATTTTAGTTGGTTGATGTGGTAACAGTAACAAAGAAAATGCCTTAACAAAGAAATGCCTTACAATAACACAAAATGCCTTACAATGTGCTCGGTTTCAGTGATTTGAATTTGGTAACTCGAGATTTATAAGAATATTGAAAAAAGTATTTTATGAGATTCGTGACAAATGATCGGGTTCGGCAACTCATGAAGTTGTGGTGTTTTGTTATGAATAACCCCATTTTTACTATTCTTATTGTTCATGGGAACTACTATGTATCTGAGTAAATTTTTCTAAAGAATTGCATATATGTATAGGTGATCAGTGTCACACTATTTCGCTCCAGTGTCACACTATTTCGCTGTTAACAAGAAAGAACAGTTACAGAACAGGAAATAAATCTTAGGAGCATTTTGGTTATAAATTGAATGACTAAATTGACGTGTTAAACAATATGCCGAAACCTGTCTCCCTCATATTATTCAATTAAAACTACTCACGGTTTATAACCATACTTAGATAGTGTATATTTTATTAACGAACAAAACGTGTAGTTCCATGCATCTGTTTATCACAACACTTTTTCTGTAGTGATTCTTTCAGTTCATGCGGTTGAAATTTCGAGTGCCTTGAGTTGGTACTGAATTTCACCTTAATGTTCGTTCCTACCAACCGTTTTTAAAAATTTCAATTTTGAGTTCTTTATGGTTATCTCATACTACTACAAATTATTCATTAATTGCTGAACATATTTCGGATGGTATGAAGAAAAACTTATGTTGATACCTTATATACAACAAGAGATATTTACGATTAATTTCTACACCTTCTTGTGCAGGGTAAATTTTGAATAGGTAAATAGTAAAGTGAAGTAAGTCGTATTCACGTCAAAAATGCATCTTGTATTGTACTAATAGCAAATTTGTTTTGTTCCAAATTTAACCTATCTAGTTTATGTCGCGAACAAGCTTTATTACTAATCAACAGAGAATCATTCTGGTCATAGTCAAAATTCTTACAATATTTTTATTAAGGCCACTCAAAATATCCAAAATTATCAAAACCCAAGTGCTATTGATTCACTAAAGAACAAAGCAGAGGTGGAAATAAGCCCATTTTGCGCACGAGAATGTGAATCAAGATTTCTGATTGTGAATCAACAATCCGAACACCGTGAATTAAAAAATTGGGTAAGAAAACTAAAATTGAGATAATGTTTTTTAAATTGTGGGAATTGTATATTACACAGAGTAGCAGCAGACCTTATGCGCTCTTTTTAATGCGCTGAGACAAATTTGTTCTCATTCTCAGAAGACAACCACGCGCAGGCGAAGAACTTTAGCTGCTCTCACAAAAACTCGTTCGCGCATTTATGTACCGCGGTAGAAATGAATGTACAACGCTTCGTTCGCTCTCGGCGCATTAAGCCAAGAACGAGGTACGAGTGCTCCAGTTTAATAACAGTGTTGGCGCTAGCCGGGACCCTACGTTGTGTTTAATTAAATCCTCACCAGGATATTTCCGCGAAGCGACGGCAGTAATTTGTCGGTCGATCTTACTTGCATTCGCACTGCAGTAAACCGATAGCGAACAGCAATGCAACTAACGGGTTGTTGTGTTTAAATTGTACGGAAATATGAAGTCTGGGACGGCTTCCAACTTAAGCCTGGGACGGCTTCCAACTTAAGCCTGGGACGGCTTTCGTGCAGATTGGGACACTGCGGACACTTCGAATACATTAAGCCATGGTACGGCTTTCGCACGGGTGGGGACACCGCGGAACACTTCGGATGTGATGTAATAAACTGGTACGCGTTTATTCCTGATTAACTGACTAGTATATTAAAATGACTATGACAAACAATTACTATGACTACGACAATCACGACAAATATAAAAACTTAATATACTATCGAAGTACCGTAGTACTGTAGTACCGTAATACCGTAATAGGTATCGTGCCTGATCTGATCTGCACTGCCCTTATATAGTTTGCGTACATTATTATATGAACAAAGTTTGTCTCTACCGGAAAGCATATTACGTGGAATATGCCGGAAAGCCTATAACGCAGACGAATGTAATCGCAAACTCTCTCAACTACTAATAAAACTGATCGAATAATAACGTTGATCGATTTCTACTTCATGTACAGTGAAGCTCACTTAAACTTGTCTTCTGACATATGCAATTGTGCATCAACATACCGCCCGCCTTGAAAGACTGCGCTTTCAACAAACTTTATCTGATGTCAATGAACTGACCTATCTTAGCTTAATACAATTGAGATTCATTACTGCTGTGTAATACTGTATGCGATTTCTGAAATGCCTACTGTTATCACATATCCAAAATTACTGTACGCGTTCTATTTCCCTGACTAGCCTATTTATTACAAATTCTCTGTATTTGCTATTCACAATAATTTTAGTATGCTGCTTGCTGGTACTCTATGATCCTTTGGCGAACCATGGGCGTCGAGGACGGGAGACTTGAATTCGACTCCGTCAACTGCTATGCAGCCGGCGTCGATAAGACAAGACCCGAGCGACTCCGCTGGTTCCACCACTGCGATGAGCCGCAATGATTGCTAAGACCGTAGCAATGTTATTGACTGGGATAAACTTCCTCGAACAGCGTGTTGTTGCATGGAAACGGAATGTTGCTGCAGGACAAGTGAGCTGATGATCTAGTAGACTACAACTGATACATGGATCCACTTTCTTTGATGAAAATCTGGTAGTTGAATTCCTTCTGTTAACCGTCTCCGTAGTTCTGCTTCACCCTTGGTGGTGATGAATTATGATCTGCGGTAATGTTGACTATTACAACGTTGCCTGTATGGGAGGACGGATCAGTTTCTGCTGCTTTCAATTTAGATTGTATACTTAACTTGGAATAGTGTTGGGATGGTAGTTCTGATCACCTCGATCAGAAACTGAACCATCCCTGCTTGCTTCGTTGCTGGAACCTCGAAACCACTTCTGACATGTGGTTGTCAACCGCTGATTTTGTTGACATTGTACAGCATACTGGTGAGAGAGTGTATCGGAGACATCGATGACGAAGATTAAGGTTAAACTGCTTCTCTGACGTGATGGTGATTATATGCAGCTGTAATGATCCTCTAACTGGCGAAACTGTTTGGTACATGAAGTTGATGCTGACGATCGGGAAAGTTGACTATGGATTTCCAATAAAACATTGCTGATGCTCTGACGAGAATAGTGCTTCGACTTTTGCTGAACTGTTTCCTAACATACGATAATTTTTGTGTACTTTTGTTCCGATGATACGAAAGAAGATGAATTGCTGGTAATGGTTGAGGCCTGGGACAGCTTTCACCCTTAACCCTGGAACGGCTTGCAAACTAACAGTGAGGAACGTCGGTGACGGTGAATTAAAACCTGGGACGGCTTGTTAGCTAACAGTGAGGTACGTCCTTTTAACCTACGCCTGGGACGGCTTGCGAACTAAAAGCTGGGACGGCTTGTTAGCGGATAGGAACACCGCCGGAAACTGTTTCTCCGAATTATAAAGAATGCTTCAACACAATGATAAACTTTGTTGACTGGCGACGCATCTCCTACGCGAGCCTTTGGAGTTCGTACTTGATCGGATGAGTACGCTGATGGTTCAATATAGAACTTGATTGAATTGTGCTGAATTCAACCCGAAGTGAATGAATGCCGCTGCTTGTTGTAGAAACAAGCCCGAATGACTTACTGGCACGCACCGCTGTTGAGTCATTTACATTTCGCAAAATGGATTATAAAACCATCCAGATGATTGGAACACCTCAGCAGGCCTGAACGAAACAAAGCACGAACGATCCGATACTGCAAAACTTAACAACCGACATTTTGCAAAATTATCAGCTTGACAGTTTGCTTTTGCTCTTTACGTGAGGTCATGACGTATGACAATAGATGGCGGAGATGGATTCTGCTCGTATTTCATGATGGGTGAGTGAAGGTGTGCACATTTTAATATTCGATAGGTACCACAGTTAGAGTGACATTACTCAACGGATATCTGTGGCGATTTAACTTTACACGTGCATGCAATTTTATTATTCGATGATTAATTTCAAGACAAAATGGGAATGTTTTAATTGCGGGCATTTTGGGCACATGTCGCACACATTTTCTAAACAGCATTTTCGTTTTGCGGAATAGTTTTACACTGAATTGAGTACTTTCTGGTTATCGTTTCTATCGATAGTTGGTTTTCGCCGCACATCAAACAGTGAGCAAAATTGAAACACAGACAGCTGCGTGCTGTCACGAATACTTCCAGTTCATTGTGAACAGAACGTAAACGACAATGAAGGTCGTTCTGAAACTTTAACAATGGCGATTTCGGGCAGGCAATCGCCCTTCCACGTGGTGATCATAGATTATCGTTTTCTTCTTAGGAATTGCACTTATTTCTTCTTATTATGAACGGTAATGAAAAACCGCATGGCAAATTGAACTGCATTTTCACATTTCCACCGTCGCGTCCGATACATTACATTACACTGGTAACTGATTGTTCGTCTCGCAAGGAGAATCATTATAACTGAATGTTCGTCTTGGAATGAGAATTCTGGTAACTCTACGTTCGTCTCGCAAGGAGAATCCTGGTCACGGCACCAAATTTATGATGGCGCTCACCACACGATTATGATGAGGCTCATCTGAACCCTACGTTGTGTTTAAATTAAATCCTCACCAGGATATTTCCGCGAAGCGACGGCAGTATTTTGTCGGTCGATCTTACTTGCATTCGCACTGCAGTAAACCGATAGCGAACAGCAATGCAACTAACGGGTTGTTGTGTTTAAATTGTACGGAAATATGAAGTCTGGGACGGCTTCCAACTTAAGCCTGGGACGGCTTCCAACTTAAGCCTGGGACGGCTTTCGTGCAGATTGGGACACTGCGGACACTTCGAATACATTAAGCCATGGTACGGCTTTCGCACGGGTGGGGACACCGCGGAACACTTCGGATGTGATGTAATAAACTGGTACGCGTTTATTCCTGATTAACTGACTAGTATATTAAAATGACTATGACAAACAATTACTATGACTACGACAATCACGACAAATATAAAAACTTAATATACTATCGAAGTACCGTAGTACTGTAGTACCGTAATACCGTAATAGGTATCGTGCCTGATCTGATCTGCACTGCCCTTATATAGTTTGCGTACATTATTATATGAACAAAGTTTGTCTCTACCGGAAAGCATATTACGTGGAATATGCCGGAAAGCCTATAACGCAGACGAATGTAATCGCAAACTCTCTCAACTACTAATAAAACTGATCGAATAATAACGTTGATCGATTTCTACTTCATGTACAGTGAAGCTCACTTAAACTTGTCTTCTGACATATGCAATTGTGCATCAACAAACAGTTATTCAATTTTGTAAGAATATTAAACCCTACATTTTTTGGCCTACGGCACAATTGTTAATAATTAGGTTTTCAAAAGCGGGAAAAGTATCTGTAACTATTCAATCATTCTAAAGTTTTTACCTTTTTTTATATATATAAAAAATAGGTATAGAATTCGCTCAAACTTTCGAAAAATTTTCCGAGGCCCGGAGGGCCGAATGTCATATACCAATCGATTCAGCTCGACGAACTGAGCAAATGTCTGTGTGTGTGTGTGTGTGTGTGTGTATGTGTGTGTGTCTGTATGTGTGTTGTCAACTAAGAGGTCGAGATCTCAGAGATGGCTGGACCGATTTTGATCAAACTAGTCGCAAATGAAAGGTCTCCCCGTCACCCAGAACGCTATTGAATGGTTTTGAGATCGGATGTTTACTTTTTGAGTTATACGAAGTTTTATGTCAAAATTTTCAGTTTTTTGACAGTATCTATCACATTTGACCTTGAAAACAGAATATGTTTCCAGACTTAGATTTCGCTCGGTAATACCTATCCAACAAGCCATAGATTGTTAAAATCCGTCCATTTTTAACGGAGATATCGATATTTTTGTGTAAGCCTTATTCCAGTAGAAGGAATTTTGAGCGCTGTATGAAAAAGCAATGCTTGGGAGCAACATGAAACACGATTTTTTGTACTATTACATATAATTGTTTCTAAGTACCAAAAAGACTGTGTACAGCATCCTTTTTTATGACAATTTGCCTCGGACCAATTTTAGCACGGTTCATTTTTGGCAACATAATCTTTCGAATATGGCATATGTAAACCAGATGATACCAGCATTATCGAGTTTGAAGTAATTCCATAATTATATTGATTTAAACTATTTACAGCAATAAATGCTGGAAGAACATACCATATACCATACGACTCAGTTCGTCGAGATCAGCAAATGCGTGTGTGACAAATAATTTCACTCGATTTTCACGGAGATGGTTAAACCGTTTTCTACAAACTCAGGTTCATATGAAAAGTCGTATACCCCCAAACAAGGTTCCTGAATTACGTTTGGATCCGACTTCTGATTGCGGAACCACAGGATGATATGTGAAACGAAATTAAAATAATGCAATTAATTTTTCTCGTAGATGGCTGAACCGATCTAAGATTCAAATGAAATCTAAGAATCATCTATGATTCAAATGAGAGGTCTTAAAATCCTATACAACCTCTTACTTTTTAGTCAGATCCGACTTCTGGTTTAGAAAATGCAGGGTGATTAGTATAAAAATGTCCATTTCACATAAATTAATCAGGTTTATCGGGTTTGCAGATTTGGATAGTCGATTACCAAATAAATTTATTTCAGTTTGAGTGGTATTCGTTTCTGGATTCGGAATGTACCCCCAAATTTTAATTCGCACTACAATTTCTCAAAGATGTCTACACACTGCTCAGGTGAATTTAACTGATTTCGGCTACACCGATTTTAGAATTCCGGTTCCAGTATCGAATCGATTCTCAAAGCTCAATCATTTTCTCAAAAAAGACCAAATCGAACTTCAAAAACAAATATTACAGGACTTAAGGTCCCATACAAAATTGGTGAATTTTATCCGATTCTGGAATTACAGATGATGAGTTTATAAATTTCATGTAAATTGTTTGGCGTAATAATTTATGGCCATTCGAATCATTTTGGGCTATGCTAATTCCTGAATACCGGCTCTGGAAATACCATAAATAATGGCGAAAAACTCTAAAGTGGAACTTACTTCGACATCTCATGGAATGTTCAATCGATTGTCGCACGCTAAAATTGAAATTCGATATGTTTTGCAGTTTCGGCATTACAGGGTAATGAGTGATTAAAATCTCAATTTGCCGTTTAAAACGACGATAATTAAAATAATATCATGAGAACTAAAACACCTAAGAATATCCATGCAAAAACACATGCGTATTGATAAAAAAAGGTATCATCTCACTGCTAGGTGGATTAATCACGTTTTTTTATCTACTTCTTGAAAAGCCTTGTGCGATCTTGCCTAACACCACCTTAGGATTTATAAAAAAATGTTTGTGTGGTCATACATAAAAATCATTTAAATACGATCTAGAATTAATTATAGTAATCTCGTTAATAATTTCAATCATATTAAACCTTTTTTCGAACCTGATAATATCGATAATTAGTGAATTTTTTTACACCAATCGAACTTAATTCGTCAAGATAAAATTATTCAATTTCTATACAATTAGATTAAAATTAAAGGCTCGTCATCAAAATCCAGTGTTAAAAAATCTTTTAGGTTTAATAATAGGTTGCAAGCGCATACGTTTAATTAATACAGCAAATGATTTTGAATCTGTTAGATAAAATACATAACATTCAAAATGTGGAATAAATCCCGCAGCCGAGGGAAACACGTTGAAAGTTTCCATGCAAAAATCAACACAGTTGCTCTGAGAGTACCGGCTAAGATTTTATCCGGTTATCCCATTGAAAGTTAAATAAAATAAATATACGATATAAAAAAACTTGAAGGGTTTCGACGGTAAGTTTGGCTTATTAGCTATTCATATAATAGAAATCCTGCTCTCCTGTTACTTCTGTGTATGATATTCAAGTCTAATAGGGTAATATTAATCAGCTGCATAGCACGCACAAAGATTGGATATATTTTTCTTATTATTATAATTATTATTCATCGCAGCATGCATGTTAACGCTCAAGGGAAATATGTTTCCCTTCTATAAAAATCGTTGTAGATTTCCCAATTACTATTAAATCGATGTTTTTTACTGGATGTTAAAGAAAACTTATTTCCAAGGCGACAAATGTGTTTCTGAACAAATAAGTAAAAAGAACTATCAATCTTTATTGCACTAAAAAAATGGTGTATAGACAATAGAACACATAATAAATGTGTTATGTGCAACGTCCACAAGAACTTGAAATCGTTTCGTAGAATGCTATAACAAACTATTTATATTACTATTCTGATAATTAAAGCAATTAAAGCAATAAATTAATTTACGATATAATAAACCCAACTCTTCTTATGAAATTAGAGGAAACTTATGCACTCTGCTATGTTTTTCTGGTAATATTCTCTTAATTTACACCCCCAATAGCTAAAATATTGTCTTGCTCTGACACATGTCGTCGTGCATATCTTATGGTCGGAGAAGGGTTAATATTATTAGCTGTTTTGATTGATGATATTACTCCACCACGACGGTATTGCTGAATAAATTTCAAATACATCACGACGCATGAAATTTCGATGCGACCGACGAAATAAACTCACCCAACGAGGCCAAAATTGTTAATATCGGATAATCCATATTAACATTATTAAAACAGCATTAAAACGAGCCTAACTTTGTTGTAATGTTGATTCCGAATCAGACAGTGATACTGGTAGCGATGAAGACATTTTTAAATTCTAAGTAAAACCAAAATTTTACTCCTCAAAAATAATTTGTTTTAAAATTCTGCAACAAAGCATCAAATCGCAAGAACTAAATATTAGTATTTTTTCATTTCAACCATCCTTTTTGCTAGTGAACTTTTCACAACTGATTTTTTGCCATGTGGGATCAGTTTCAGTGGGAATAGCATTTGAAAAAAATCAGTAGTGAACTTTTTTTCAGCGAGTTCTCTGCACGATGTTTTTTTTGTCTTAAAATCCGCGATTTTAAAATTTTGATTTTGACCCAACATTGATCGTGAGCTTAGGTTAGATTATCAGTGAGCATTCAAAACTTTTAACATTTCATTAAACTTGAAAATAATAATAATACTGAAGTACAGAACTTGTGAAGATACAACCTGCAGCTAGATTGCTAATTTACGCCCACCATTTTTGCACCATTTACAGAATGCTCTGATCTAACAGTTGCTCCTGAGGCGATTGCCTCCCGTGACTTCTACTCGAGCATCCTTTGATATCATCAGCAGCATTATTAGGAGCGCCACACCAAGAGGGAAATAATAAAGCGTAGTAATACGAACGAAATCACAGACTCTAGTGGCTCATACCGTAATTTATAGGACTTCGTGGTGCTTGGGAATTATTTTCATTATAGTGCGCCTAAGCTTTAGCACCAAAGCAGAATATGCGGAAAAAAGTTGCAGTTTCACCGGAATCGCCTACTTTCATGAAGTATAAAAACGCTTACTCCTCGGTCGCATTGCCTTGAATTGTTACAATGTCGAGAGAAGGAAGGGTAAGAATTAATGAGCCATTAAAACGTAAGAATCAGTTTGCTATTCCGCTGCTTAGTTTGAACATGATGTTATGTGAAGTGATTGAAATCAGTATAAATGTCATAATATACGCGATTCATCTGTGTAACTTAGAGAAACAAAGCAATAAATCACTTACCATCGTTGGCATCTGTTTCCATTTCCAAATTGGATTTGCTTTCACTGGTATTTTCCTCACTTTTCACATTCGATTGGCTTTTGGTATCAGCATTTCCTAGATTTTTTACTTCAATTCTTGACTTGCCAGCACTATATTTATCATACTTCTTACTTCCACTTCCCGTGTCCTGCTGTTCGAGTTTATTCCGGTTGTACTGATCCGAGTCACGGTCGTCTGCCTCCGCATTGTTAACGGCATTCTTCCGTTTGAAAATTTTCATCCAACCACAAAAGCTCATACCGAAGCTTCCGTCGATCGTCTTCGGTAGTTTGCCTCACACTCAACATAGGACAGATGGATGGAATCGGCAGGAACCGGTCAAACAGCTTACACCATCCGTATCGGAGTGACAAGAGTACATCTCGATATAGCTTATTCTACTGCCCCACAGGGAAATCGGAAATTATCGATTTTCTGCTATGCTCAACAGATTACGGGATCACAGATAGGACATACTGCTTCGGGAATTTGTCACTCGTTCCGTTCAGGAAATTATTTACTTTGCTAACTCATCGAACACTAGGCAGTAACAAAATGGTTTTACATTTCAACGTTGATCCTGGTATCGAGCTATCTAAATTGTTTGATTAAACGTATTACATCTATTACATCTTACATCTATATTTCAGTATTCTGACAGAGATAGACTTCGTAAACTATTTTCTCAGGCATCAATTTAAGCATACCATTCGGGTCTGGTCCGGTTAACACTGCTTGAATAGCAAATGCAGATATGCAAACTAGGCTTCAGATAAGTCCCACCGAACATTCTAGGAAGTGGCAGAATATTCCAATTAGATGTGGTTAAATTATATTTGAATTAACTATCCAGAAATGTTGATACGTGATTAAATTGTGAAAGTTATTCACTTATCAATTATGCTTCCTACATTATCAAAAAATTGTTTATCATATAACGAGGCGTGTTCGAAAAGTAAAAGCTGTTTTGTCATATTAAATTATCGCTGCCTATAGTTTTTATAGGCACATTTAGTTTCCTACCAATCTACTTCAATTTTCCAAACAATCGTCGTTCACTTCCGTACATACCTTACGATAAAAAAAGAACCGGAATTTTCATTTTAAAATTCCCGCGCTTGTCCAATCGGTAAACTTTTATTCTTTCAACGTTGGCAACACTTTTATACACATTCTGTCAAATTTTGACACATATCGTACGATTAATTTTGGTTTGGCGTCTATACAAAGAGTTGAAAAATTTTCGTGTGACGATTTTTATAATGGATGAAAATTAAGGTACTGCACAGTTGGGAAAGAAACCAGTAAAATTCTATTGTATCAGCTGTAACAAAAGACATCCATCCATCCATCAGGAACAATAGCATCCCATGTGTGATTTGAAAATTATGAAACTAGAAAATCAATTAAACAAAAAACAAAAATGACTGGAAACGAATGGGACCAAGCATCATTAGATCACAACGAGCGTCCGTGTATCCCTTGAACCACTGAAGCACATATCTGCTGATCAGATAAATGGGACATAGAAAGTTCATACAGTCGTCCTAGTTATCCGTGAGGAAGTTGCAAGTGAAAATTACGTGGCAAGCATGTAACTCTCAATCAGTTATGGCGTCACATACAGTTGATAGACTGCAAAATGAGTTTTGTTGTGAACTTTACTATGGGGCCTATCTAACGTATCAACATAATTTTTGATACATGTCATCGGCAATATAATCATCCATTTATGATAACATTTTCAGTTGTATGTTATAATCACGACGGGTATAGCGTGATGTTGTTGACTGTTGACTGACTGAGTTGACTGAGCAGGAAGAAAAGCAAGTGCATCATTCCGGTTGGTTCAGGTCCAGAGCTCAGTTCCAGTATCAATTTGCATTAAATTAGAGGAAATTTTACGGATGATACTGAATAAAGAAGTTTTTTAAAATCGGGGATAAATAAACGATAGAATCAAAGTTTTTCAAAGTGTATGTCTTTCTTTTGACGTGAATACGTCTTACTTTACTATGAGGTGCCATTTCAAAATTTACCCTTTGAGAGAGTGATACATTTTTGATCGTGAATATCTATTATTGTATTTAACGTATTAACATTATTTTTGCCTTTCTCATATAGAAAGGTTATGCAATCACTGTGAAAACCGACTTTTGAACCGAGGCCCGGAGGGCCTAGTGTCATATACCATTCGACTCAGTTCGTCGAGTACGCAAAATGTCTGTGTGTGTGTATGTGTGTGTGTGTATGTGTGTGTGTGTATGTGCGTATGTGTGTATGTAACGTTTTTTTGCACTAACTTTTCTCGGAGATGGCTGAACCGATTTTCACAAACTTAGATTCAAATGAAAGGTCTTGTGGTCCCATACAAAATTCCTGAATATTATTAGAACCCGACTTCCGGTTCGGGAATTATGGGGTAAAATGAGCAAAAAATTGTGAAAATAAGTGCACTAACTTTTCTCAGAGATGGATGAACCGATTTTCAGAAACTTGGGTTCAAACGAAAGGTCTTGTAGTCCCATACGAAATTCCTGAATATTATTTGAATCCGAGTTCCGGTTCCGGAGTTATGGGGTAAAATGCACAAAAAAAATGAAATTATGTTTTCTAGCTTTTCTCATAGATGGCGCGACCGATTTCCATAAACTTAGGTTCAAATGAAAGGTCCTGTGGTCCCATACGTAATTCCTGAATTTCATCTGGATCCGACTTCCGGATCCGGAAATATAGGGTAAAGTGTGTTAAAAATTGTATACCATCACTGAAAAGGACGAAAACCGTAAAAAGTTTTCTAAATCGACCTCAAATCTTCTCCAATTCATAGTTTTTTATCAGCAGACGGTCAAACAAACCGATTTCGGTTATTGTTTTAAGGAATCGAAGAAAATTATTTTGAAGAATACCACAGTATTATATATGATAGTATGATTGATATGAGAAAGGCATCATTACACCACTAGGTGCACAGCAAAAAATTATGAAATTTACAGCAGACACAAATCCACATATGA
Organism: Malaya genurostris; assembly: GCF_030247185.1. Classification (NCBI taxonomy): domain Eukaryota; kingdom Metazoa; phylum Arthropoda; class Insecta; order Diptera; family Culicidae; genus Malaya; species Malaya genurostris. The sequence goes on from NC_080572.1 coordinate 48,755,490, forward strand.
CACAATTCATAACAACGTAATCCGTAAAACGAATGAATTTTACAAGAATGATATAAATATACGTCAAACATGATCGGCCTTTCAAACAAACATGTAAATTTACATGTTTTAGAATTTAAAAATATGTCAGAATGCATTAAATTTAAGTTAGATTTACTGTAAAATTGAGTCTTTTTTGACGCTCATATATGTCGGTCTCAGAAGACGTAAATTTACACGATTATTTCTAGGTGTGTGGATTAAAACAGGTTTTTCTACATGCTATCAGAACTATGATTAGCAATTTTTGATAAAATTCTCGACTGTGTGACATAACCACAAATAATTCAGAATTAAACTTTTCCTAAATGTATGATATCAGTAGTAAGCGACATTTCATTTCTGCGTTACCTACTCGGTAGGAATAGAAGGTTAGTCCTTGATATATTTCGTTCGTTCTAGTCTGCGCAGTTGACTTGAGCAACATTAATACTGTCTCAGGAGCGACTAAATTGTCATTTAGCGATTTTATGCTGTCACGATCAGGCATTTGTCCCTACTTCATGGTTACCGGGGATGTGAGACTGAATCATTAAAAAGAACTGCGCTTATATTTCAAGGATAGTAAAAACTTACCACAAACTTTAATTATTGTCTCAACGGCGATAAACATTTTCCATCTAGTATTTCAAATCGTATCCCAAAATTTATAATATAACAAGTTTGCGAGTTTACGATTGAATTGAAATCAATGCTTAAGGGATGGAAAACTTGGAATTGACTCCAGAATTGAGTTCAGTTTAATAATTTAATTTCATAATTTTCTTCAATTAGGTTCGAATTTAAGTTCAGAACTAAGCTCTAGAACATCTGGATTCTAAAAATGACAATAGTTCAAGGGGAGAGTCGCTTAACACGAACTATATTGTGCCTCTAAAAAAACACGTGATATACTGTGAGTCTAAGTGTGCCACGCTGTTCCCCATGAAACAGTTACTTGTCAAAACTGAGCCCTTTGTGTGCCGCAACTGTGCAACTGTATGAAAACGAAAGTGCCAATATTGATAAATGCGCCAACGCATTGTGTTAATGTGTGATTGGCACATTGTTCTAAGCGTCCTCCCCTTGCAATAGTTCCATAATTCTAGAAGTAAATTCATGGACTAAATTCTGGATTCCGAACCAAAGTTTCACAACTGTATGCTGAGTCTGTTCCATAGTTAAATTCAGTTTCTGTTCTTGAATCCTGGTCCAGATGAATAAATGATGATAAAAAGCACTTAAAAGTTGTAAACATCGGATAAATTCCGCAAATCGGTTCTGTTTAGAACCATTGAAACATTCCCAAAGAATTATTCAGAGTAAATCTACAAAAAAACGTGCTTAATCCACCTAGCAGTGAGATGAATCTTTTTATCAATGAATTGCAAAAGTTTTGAGTCCAACTTTGAAGCTTTTTTGGGATGGTAATCTTCTGTATTGGTTTGAATTTTAAAAACTTATCACTCTGTAATTCCAGAATCGGAAGTCAGAATTGGATAAAATTCATGGGACCATAAATTCTTTAATTTGAATTTTTGCTTTTGAAATTAGATTTGGCCTTTTTTGAGAAAACGATTGAACTACCACTAAAACTGAAATTAGGTTATCGACTATCTAAATCTGCAAACCCGATAAACCTGATTAATTTATGTGAAATAGACATTTTTATACTAATCACCCTGTATCCCCCAACCGGAAGTTGGATCTGACTAAAAAGCAAGATGTTTTATAGGATCTTAAGAGTTTTCATTTGAATCTTAGATGGTTCATAGATTTCATTTGAATCTTAGATCGGTTCAGCCACCTACGAGAAAAATGAGATGCATTATTTTAATTTTGTTTCACATATAATCCTGTGGTTCCGCAATCAGAAGTCGGATACAAACATAATTCAGGAACCTTGTTTGGGAGTGTACGACTTTTCATATTAATCTGAGTTTGTAGAAAACGGTTCAACCATCTCCGAGAAAATTGACTGAAATTTTTTGTTACACACGTATTTTCTGATCTCGACGAACTGATTCGAATGGTATATGGATATTATGTTCTTCTAGCATTTATTGCTTTAAGTAGTTCAAATAAATATAATTGTGGAATTACTTTTAACTTGGAAATGCTGCCATCATCTGTTTTACATGTCAACGATTATGTTGCCAAAAACGAACCATGCTAAATCGGTCCGATTCAAAAAGTCATGAAGAAAGATGCTGTACACAGTCTGCTAGGTACTTAGAAACAATTGTATGTTACAGTATAAAAAAATCGTGTTTCACGTTGCTTCCAAGCATTGCATTGTCATACAGCGCTCAAAACTCTTACTGCTGGAATAGAGGCTTACACAAAAATATCGATATTTCTGTTAAAAATGGATGGATTTTAACAATCTATGGCTTGTTGGATAGCTATTACCGTGCGGAATATAAGTCTAAAAACATAGTCTGTTTTCAAGGACAATTGTGACAGATATTGTGAAAAACTGAAAGTTTTGACATAAAACATGTAACATATGGATCAATAAGTCCCGAGACTAACAATGGAAACAACATTTTTTTTGCAAAATTTTTTTTTATTCATAAACATAATCACCTTTTAGGGTGATACAATGGTTCCTACGTTTTTCCATATTTTCAATACCATGTTTATAAAAGAATTTATCTTTCGCTTCAAAATAAGCTTCAGTTTCAGCGATAACCGATAACACACATACAGAGACACACAGACGGACATTTGCTCAGTTCGTCGAGCAGAATCGATTGGTATATGACACTCGGCCCTCCGGGCCTCGGAGAATTTTTCTAAAGTTTGAGCGAATGCTATACCTATTTTTTATATTTATAAAAAAGGTAAAAACTACTACGATATTGTTTGTTGTATATTTTACTCTCATTTTTTCAGTGTTATTAAATTGTAGTTGTAGAATATGTTGGTTGTCAATTTGCATTGATTTCGAAATGAAATGCAGAGGCGCTGCTCGCGCGGTAAATTAGTTCATGCTTTGAACCATTTCTGATGAAAAGGGGCAAAGTCTTTTGGAAATCATAGCAGAAGTTAAAGAAAAAGTTTTTACATTGGGGTGGTAATTTCAATCGTAATTCATTGTGCGAAAACTATTCAGAATGGAGCATTATACTTGGTTCAAAACCATTTTTTGAAGTAGCCAAATGGTACTCGATCGCTAAACATTATAGTACTTTGGATACAAATGTGACACTGGTTTCTGTTTAAAAAAAATTCGTTTGTAAAGAACTAACCTAACCATATATTCCACATTTCGGAAGAAGCTCAATGCTTAATCGTAGTTAACACTAGAAAATGTAGTAGCAATCACTTTCAAATCGATTTGCTTCTCCTCCGAGTTTACTTTTATTGCTGATATCTATTTGTATTATTGAACAAACGGAAACATCGTGACAAATTACTGTCATAAAAATTTTCGGAAGAATCCTCCTTTTTTTTGGTTTTGGATCACACAATCAACAATTATCTATATTAGGAAGTGTGAAAGAATCATGTCAGATTTATTTGTATTCACCCAACCGCCTTTTTCATTAGGATAGTTTCTGACGCAAACTGGGACTGACTTTCAACACACATTCATTCCGAGTGATTTGGTTAGTTCAATAAAGCCGAGCTACACCGCTCATGCTTCCGTAGCCGACAACATCCTTGAAACCGAAAGTATCAGTATTCAGAAAAAAAGTGAAATGAATAGAAATTTTTGGGTTGCGTCTGTTATACGATTATCACCCTTCTCTCTGAATAGCGACGTTTTGATTTTTCGATTCGATCTTCCTAGTTACCTTTGAAGTGATAGCTAATTGATCTTTGACCTTGATTCCCTAAGCAATGGTAGCCTTCAAACGAGCCTAAGCTCGTTACAATTAGGTCAGCCTTATCCGAAGAAATTGAGCGGAGAGGAAAATCTTTGAAAGGTACACACGGCCTTTCGATCACTTGGTGGAGTGCGTAGTATAGCCGCTCGCTTTCAACTTTAAGAAGTTCGACCGGGAGCCCGCCCTTTCCAGCGTTCTTTCCATTTTTAAGCTGTCTAACCGCTTTCCGTGTTTCGTCTAGCGTGGGTCAACAGATTTCCGTCTTGGCCGTTGATCATAACTGGTACGGATGTACCCATTCTACTCATGCTGTTGACCGTCTTATAAAACCTCCGAGCGTCGTTCCTAGAAAAAGAGTTCTCCGCCTCTGCAAGCTTCTCTCATTGTGCTAAGGTTTCTTACGCCGGTGCATTTTTTCAGTTGCACATCGATGACATTGAAAAAATGTCGTCATCAAATATCAAAACATTGTCGATTTGGGAGCATGTTCCACTATTTGGGTGTTTCCAGGTGTGTTCACGGATATCCATACGCGCAAAATAGATGCTACAGATCGCCATTCCTCTGGCTGCGGTGAGATTTATAAACCAAAAGTTGTTGTCGTTGGCAGATGAGTGGAGACTCTTCCTACCAATAGCTGGGCGAAAGAATTCTTTCCTTCCGACCTGGGGGCACTCATCGTAGGTCTGCTCTAGACGCTCATAGAATTCGACTTTCACATAATCGGGTTTGTTGTTGGTTGGTGACAAGTAATAGAACAGTTCTTAAATTGTTTTAATACGATTTGTTAAAACCTTTTGACCAGACTACCAACTTAGCAAGATTTTGGCCTTATTATTGGTTTTGAATTGCATTGCAACTCACTAAAAACCAAATAATTAATGCTAGAATGAAACATTGTATACACTCTCAATATGACTTTAACATTGTTGTCAATTCAATTATTTCACGAACCTAGTATTGTGTCTGCCAGCGATGTCAGAATTTTTGTTATGTTTATCTCATTGCCAGATCTACGACTTTTCTTCCCGCTGATATCTGGTTGTAAGATCACCAGGATTTCCTACTTTTTTGGCTAAGGCTGTTTACAAATTTCATGGCTGCCATTTTGATGTTATACCGTAGTATTTATTGACATCAAACAAACTTCGAAATACGAAAAGGTAGAAATATGAATGACTTCTATTTACCATTTTCAAAACGCCTCTACAATCTTTGACGCAACGAAGCTGATTTATACCAAAATGACGATTATTCACAAACATTATTTTTCCACAAATTTTCACGAAACCCGAAATTTATAATTCTTATTTTTTCTACATACCAAGAAGAATTAAATTTTACCGACGAGAATACAAAAAGTATTTATTTATATTGAAAATGTTACTTAGAATCCCATAATGTTTTCTGTAAAATGTTGCAAATTTGTACTTCATCCGTCTTGAAAATACCAAAAAAAATCAAGAACCGGTTTACTTTGAATCACAGACGCATTGCAGGAAAAAAATCAGAAGTAGCATGTAGACAAACGGAGGAAATGGTTAAGGATAATTTCTACAGAAACTCTCGACGCGTGAGGTTGGCGAGAAGCTCGGTATTTTGTGATGAAGCAATAACTCAGCAAGAGCAAGGAGAAAGTAATAGATGCGAATTAAATGCATAGGAAGTGGGTTAAAAAATAGCAAAAAATTCCAGACACCACTGTACAAGTTCTTATGGATGGCGTGAAGCGAAAGAGTGGAACCTTTCCCTAAGCATTTTGAATCAACAATTGTTTCAATGTATGTAAACTGAATCTGATACATGCTTTAAATTTCCCGGCAAATTAGGTTGTATTTTGAAAGATACATGAAATTTTATAGTAAAGAAAGTGTGTTGCAAGAATTTTGTGTTCGCCCTTCATGGTAATTATTCAAGATCGGTATAGGCGAAAACGAAAACATCCATTGGAATTGCCAACAAACTTCAAAGGCTTGATTATTTATCAAGCCGAAATTTCGTATGTTACTGAAGCACCCAACCCTCAACACGCAACAAGGCCGATTCATGTGAAATTATTCAAGCACCGATAAGCTTTCCACTGTATGTCAATCATGTTCAAGAAATAATGCGTCATATGAGCGCATGCCATCATAACGAGTGAAACATAATGCAAAAAATATGAAGAAATCTAATATTAGCAATAATATTGAGTTGAGTGCTTCTGTTTGTGGAATTACGGAATTAATTATCTTTACCACAACGTTAATTAACATAATATTCAACAAATTGATCTCAATCTGGCCGTTTAAGGGTTATAAATTGCTCTCACGTCGTTGTGGCGCTGAAGAAAAATCCGAACATGCTAGGGCCACAACAGCTCCAAATAAAATAAAAACAAAAACTACATCGCACATGTCTCTCGGGAAAATCCTCTCAGTCGCTGCAGCTGCAAACTTCGGCTGCATCCGAGAGACCGTAGCAACGCATCTCCGGATAGTGCATTGCGAAGTAATCAAACTAATAACTATGTTTGTAAGCACACACTTCGCGTGAAAATTCTAATGAGTTCTGAGCGAGTTGGACATCCAGCAGCACTAATCACTCAACCGTTCGCGTTTCACTTGTCGTCACGTCGACAGGTTCAGCATTGATAGAAATCAGACAGACGAAACCGAAATGCGAAAAACACGCGTCGATCCATCGCTACATCTGATAGCTTAGAGGATACCGTCTATGGGATAGGTCCGAACTCCAGCTAGCACGAACTTGAACTGAGCGGTGAAAATTCGTATCCTGCTGTATTTTATAGGTTGATTCACAGAAAATCTTGCTCTCGTTTCGTTTCTTTCTCTCAACGAAAAAGGCCAACGGTTATCACGGAAAAGCGTCTCCGGGAGTTCAACAGAAAGTGATGGGAAAACCAAGAATATTTATCAATGAAAAGCTTCAAACAAGGCCTTGACGTTCGTTCTTCGAATCGGCGAAACCGTGCAGTTGCATAATCGTACGGCATTGATTGATTCCCGATTAGTGATGAATAACGGTTTCATACTATGATACTAAAAGAGTCATGTTTCAATGACTCCAAATTATAAAAAAAAACTATATCAAATGTTTTGATTAAGGACAAAGCGAGGGTGACTCGAAAAGTTTTGAGATATGGTAACACTTATTTCAATACGTCGAAGTAAAAGATTATTAATGATACTTTTGAGTAGATCTTCGTCATTTTTGAAAAGAGAAGTAGTGAAATGTAAAATTTGTTTTTGACTAGGCTACTCTCGAAGTGTATTGGTCATTTTACCGCTTTTTCCATCAGATAAAATTTTAATGATGTATGTGAACTACATTGATCCCTGCATGCTGATTAATTCCGACGCCGACCACGTCCGAAAGCAGTTCAACTTGAGAAGGAAGGAAGGATTGTTAGTTCAATGCACGTTACTACTAGAAACCGAGAAATCTTCTACATATCCTCATGCATCACATGAAGGAGCTGTTTGTTAGTAAATGTTCGAATAAACTATCATGAGTTTATTGCTCTGGGTAGCCGGTTACCAAGAATACCTTGCAATTTTATCGTGTTTTAATTGCATTAATATGTGCTTCCAACTAAAATACGAAATTCCCTCCGAAATTCTGACGGTTCGCTATCAATTCATACATGTGTGTCGATATCTACTCCCTAACCAGAATAATATACTAAATAGATGCTCCTCGCAGTCTAAACTGTATTTACATACGTCCTAGTTAAGCACGGTCGCAAAAAATATCTGCACGGTTATAAACTTCACGAGCGCGTCTTATGTATAGCGTTTAACCCGAAGAAAAATAGATGTATTGATCAAACGTTCCCCGAATCAGAGTTGCGAACGGTACTGGAGAATGACACGAAACAGCAGACAGTCGAACCGCACAAATGGTAGCTGTCGCCGAATGAACTTTGCCGTGACTGCAGCGGATAAAAATGTCATAGATCTCATGACATTTTCTCTCGTGGATGTACCTGTATGCTCTCATCGGTAGCTGTTTTACTCTCTTCAATCAGAGAACGGCTTACCACAAAGAACAGTTTCTCCAACCCTGGGCCCGAATAATCGACGGAGTTTAGTCTAGCTCGATTTTTAGTACGGAGAAATATAATAAGACATTAAAAATAAAAGAAAGTGAAATATCCCAAAGGAACGATATCTAACCAATATCCTGTTTCTCCTATTCGCATTGCTGTAAACAACGCGAGATGACACATCACTGCTGGAAAAATAAAATAACACTCACGGATGGGTTTGCTGCAAATCAGCTTTAGATTTTCAGCTTGGATCACACAATTGACTCGTAAATTTTCACAAAAGCGAAGTCTTGGCATTACATTCCTTTTGTGGAATTTGGCCTTTTTGTTTCAACAGAGTTCGCAGCCGATTTTTAGTGTACAGAATCATTGCATGGCTAGTGCTATGGATCCTACTGACACTAAGAATCCTTCCAGGTCGGGGCTCGAACATACGACAACTGGCTTGTAAGACCAGTGCCTTATACATTGAACCGCCAACCCGGAAATTTTCACACATTTCACATAAATCTGATAACACCAACAATAATATGCAGATAGCGCTTCGATCGGTTGACATAATTAAATTTTGGGTGGTCAATTTGCAACACCGTCACTTGAACATTTTTTAGCTTCGCGAGTCAGCATTATTCTATGAATAACAATTTTAATACTTTTCACTAATCAACACACACTTGCCACACCTGCACTATCACTCAAAACAACATTCTGCAACATCAGAAATAATGAAACTTAAAAAAATTAATATATCATAACTCAAACTGTTAACTAGCTTCTAGAAAAAGATGACTCCGTAGGTAAACAATTGGAGTAAGTGCAAAAAATAAGTGTTGAGGGTGTATAAAAAAGAAGTGTGCTCTTTTCTAGTACTATCAATGCCAAAAGAAGATATGCGAGTATAATAAGGATAAGCCTGAATGTAATAAAGAAAATAGAGGTTCAAGAAAACAATTCTGAATAAAATGAACAAGAAATAAATTTAAATGAAATGAATAATGAATTTTGGATGAATCTTAATAAAGCAGTTCCAGAAAATCCTGACAAAGGTTAGAAAGTTCGAGTCCTTTCTCAGAGAAAAACTTTTTCTATCTTTCCTATTCTAACTCATCATCCTACGTTTTCTGTTGGGCACTGATCAATAATTAAGTGTCTCACGTTTAAATGATATGAATCTTTAAAAGTTGTGGAAGGGCTGCGGGTTTTTTAAGTCCACAACCCTTTCAGTAAACTTTACGCCAAAACAATCTTCTGGAATTCTGGTCAATGTTTTTTGACGTCTGAAGACCTTTGAAGATACCTTCTCCGGAGTGGGAAAGGCTAGTGATCCTACAACCAGAGATCGGTGGAAAGAAAAATTGTAGATCTGGCAACAAGATAAACATAACTGCGAGTAACTTTTTGAATGTTCGGGTCAAACGATATGAAAAATGATCGGGTTTGCTTGAAATGTGTCACACTTGTAGCAAAAATGCTAAAATTCAGTAGAAAACAGTATAAAGCATTTTTAAATTATTTCATGCTTCATTCCAATATCATACACTTCAATAAATCGTTGCGTGAAACCCAAGTTTAGTTAAATATATAATCCTTCTGCAAAAACCAAAACAATGAAAAAGAATGGCAAAACAAAAAATTGATATTACTAAAAAATTGATATTATTACTTGTTTACTCAGTTCACACTAAGATTTAATTCCTTTGTTCGGTAATATTTTTGACGAGAAATTTCGGTAATCTATAGAAATGACCGATATTTCGGTACATGAGTTTTCTTTTACAATAATTATGCAAATTTTTACTGGACGATCAGTCTTACGTAAATTTTCATTACAAAATTTTGTAAATAGATATACAATACATACGGTAAATCTGAATAGTCGCCGAGTACGGTAAAAACCATACTGTCCGTATGGTAAAATTATCTTGAAATAACCGAACTTCTGTGAAAACTGATTGTCATGAAACAAACTGTCAAACAGTTTTAGTAAGTGTCTTTTTATTAACCAAACGAAAAAAAATCTTGAAGAGTTCATCGAATGGATTGAGGTACAGGTGCAAAAGTTTTTAAAACAATAGAACCACTAAAAGCTTTTTGTTTACTTATAGGCAGAAAATAATTTTGTATCACTTGTCCACTTGCTGCCTACACAAATCGTTCCGTCAGCCGGAACATTTGATTTGATTTTTTGTGGAATAAAACCATAGCCACAACAGGTTGGAATTTCCTTCATTCGTTTTTGTGAATTTGTGTTGTTTTTTTAAAATCCGAAAATCCAGAATTTTAACCAAAGGAAAACAAACAAATAAAAAATTACCGAACAATCAGTTGGATCCAATTGGTTTACGGTAGTTGTTTGACAGTTCAGCAATTACCGAACGATCGGTAATCAATTTAATTACCGAACTGATTAGCGAAGGTTCAGCTGTTGAAAATTCGGTAAAAAATTACCGAATTCTGCGAAATTTTCGAAGTGTGTACCCTTTACCGCACTTTCCCACAAATTATCGATCAGAATATCATCACTACGATAAGGAAATTAAGATTTTACTCGATTTGAAATGCTCGCAAGTTTGTTTACCATACTCTGAGCGCACTGATTGCCCACCAAATGACCCAGATGTTGGCTAGCGCCTTATCCTTGTCACCGGGTTGAGAAAACATGTAAACATCGGCCAGAGAATGTTGCCAGATTACCGGTTCTGTCTACCGGATTGTTGCCATACAAAACTGGGAAACTCGTTTGGAAACATGCCCACAATCTATTTTTCTTGGCACTCGAACCAATTAGTTCTGATACCCACTGCCTGTGTTCATAGAAAAACTACTTAAAAATAGGTAGAAAATTGAAAATTCGATTACCCAAAATTTGGAGTCGTCGCTTTGAAGTTGTTTTTGGGTAAGAGATATACAGTAAAGTTATTTTACATGTTTATCGCAACATTAATGTTGGGCAACTTTATTTTGAGAAATGCGATTTTTGTTGTATTTCTCTACAATTTTTTTACAATACGACCTACAATTTTAGGTTTACCCAGGCTGTATTTGCAATTGAGATAAGATCAGTTCAAATATTTTTTTGTAAGCACCAAATTTAATTTTTGATGTTTAGTAATTATTTTTGCGATTTTTAATTGTAAAACATTATTTTCACTGAACGATCTGTTAAATTTTTCCTTGTTCACAATCATCTGTCAATAAGTAACCGGAGCTTTGCAAAATCTAAAAAAATATTACCGAACATTGCTTTCTTTTCACTGACATGATCGATCAACTTTGAAATGTACCTTTTGCTAATTCAGTAAAAGTTTTGACAATTTTTAATGATTTTCAGTGAATCGATTGATAATAATAAAGAATTACAATGAACATTACTGACTGCATCGTATCTGCCAAATTGATTTATTTTTCAGAAGCGAAAAATCGAAGCAGAACTTTTTGGCCTGTTCGTTGAGCTCTTCCCTCTTTGTTTTTCTATGAGAAAATACATAGAACAAATCAAATGATTTTTCATAAGTCCGCCTCTTAAGCTGTACGTTTTAACCCAGTGTCCGGACTAGGCCCGGCTCTCCTACTCGACAAACTGATTCGAAAGGTGTATGACACTTGGCCGTCCGGGCCTAGTTCCAAAAATTTCACAATGATTACAGAACCTTTGTATATGAGAAAGGCAAAACACGAAAATAAATTAAATTTGATTGTATATTAATGGTAATGAATCATTTCAAGGTAATAATAATGATATTCATTGAACAATATGAAAATATGTATAAGTTTTCACTAACCTGTCGCTGATCCACTCAACTGTTTCGCGGATGGTTTTAGGTTGGAAACGGGGGTTTTGATGGGTGCTGTGGACATATTTTTCACGTCTTTGGTAGCCTTCGGTTCTTGCAGTTTACTCTCATGATTCATTTTGTCTAATTATAATCTAAGAGAAGGTAAAAAATTAAAGTTTAATTTATTTCAACGATAAATATTTTGTTCAAACTTATGTTAATTGAAATGGAAAAATTTAAAGTAGACATCAAGTGCCCAAACTCCACTATGGCACTCAAATCACTAAGTACGATTCAGACTGTCCGTCATTTTCCGTCACAGTCAAGCTCCGTCACCGTCACCGTCAAAATAAGTTGCATGCATTCTTATGGAGACATTCACACATAACGTCACCGTCATGGGGCGTCTTGACGGACGAAACATGTGAACGTTCTGGTAAAGAAAGTATGAAACTAATTTTGACGGATGCTGACGTTCCGGTGACGGTGACGGAAGGAGACGGATCGTCTGAATCGTACATTAGGCTCGCACTAAACTCAGCGAGAGAAATGCTGGTGGATTGCCCTCTCTCTCCCTCTATTATCTATTTCTCTGTTATGTTTCTGCTACTCGAATGCAACAGAGCAACGATTTGTGATGTAGCATCGCGTGATTACGTTTTCCATTTGACAACTCTGTCAGTGGATACCACAGTAGGGTTAGTGAGCACAAACACATTCATTTATTCATTCATTCTCAATCAGGTTTGTTTTTGTTGTATTATCGCTTGTGCCTTATATTTCACACAAAAAAAAACAGAAACGAATGCGCTGAAGATACACTTCGGCAAATTGTGAAGAAATGCTAATCATCGTTTCGTCGTCATTCGTTAGATTCGGACGTGTTTTTCGAGTGACTACTGACTAGTACGGTATTGTTTAAGTTCGCCGGGATATATTTCACAACAGCCGGTTTGTAAGCATCAGGTTGTAGTATTAAGTGCAGTTAAAAGGTGTGTAAATGATTTGTTAATACATTGGGAACCGATACGAGAGATACTACTGGTCTTGTTCACTGGTAAAAGTGCTAAAAATAATAATTTTATTGAACAAAACATGTAGGTCAAATTAGGCCAAATGGTGATAGAGAATGTTGATCTTTGTCGGATTTGTGAAGAATCGCTCATAAATTATACATTCAGTAAACACATTTTTCATACGTAAGATAGGAAAAATATGTTCATGGCACTGGTTTTTGCTAGTCTGTGCTTCTAGAAAAAGAAAAATGCGAATGTCGACATCATAAAAATGTAGTGCAGCTGCTCTGCTATCAACCAATACTCAGTTCTGAGTGAGCCACGGTAGTTGTGGAATACACAAAGAATTGAAAAATTACGGTGACAATTTACAACTTGTTACTTAGTCAGATTTGGAGTAATTTTACGTGGATAAAGTAAACAGACACAAGTTTCAAGGGTCAAGAAAAGACCTTGAATGAATGGGTCATCTGCCATTCTATCACGACTATAGGCGTGTAGTTCGGTGCAGTAAGGTAGTGTGATCGTGTTATATGCTTTGTTTTAAACTCTTGATGACAACGCTAATCATGTGAGTCATTCTCTTATTAGCGACGCTTATCATGATTTTTGAATAGCTTTCAATAGAAGTGATTTGAGTAGACAATTTTTAGTTTTCACTATAGCTAATATTCAAATTTAAATAATCTCACAAATTTAGTAACTGACAAACTTTAGATTTTAAAATTCTTCAACAAGCAAATTATTCAGTTTTGTTTTGTCGTGACAGTAAAGACAGTTGAATGAAGCATCGATTGTTCAGCTAAACACTTATTTCGCAATACCGAGTCGGTAAAGTGACTATCCTGTTTTTTTTTTTTTTTTTTTTTTTTTTTTAAATAACTATTTATTGGAATATGAGTTAAAATTAAATTATTAAGATTTAAATTGGGTGTTCAGCCACAAGTGGTGACTTTTCAGCCCTGTTATATATATATATATATATATATATATATATATATATATATATATATATATATATATATATATATATATATATATATGATTTGGTTATTACCATGAAGACATCATTTGCTTCCGCAATTCTGAGATTTTTGTGTAGGGAAAATTCTAAACCTACTTGTATTGTGTAATGGGGAAAAGGAACTTATATACTAACTTACTAACTAATACAGAGAGCGAATCGATTCAATTGAAGATTGCATCGATTTTTGTCGGAATTTGCTTATAATATTATGTGACATTACATCTAATGGTTCTATATTTGTGAGTCTGTGTAACTCATTTGTACTAAACCAGGGAGGACGCTTCAGAATCATTTTCAGAATTTTATTCTGAATCCTTTGAAGCGTTTTCTTCCTGGTGGAACAACAGCTTGACCAAATTGGTACCGCATAAAGCATGGCTGGTCTGAAAATTTGTTTATAAATTAACAATTTGTTTTTTAGACAGAGCTTAGAATTTCTGTTTATAAGAGGATATAAACATTTAATATATTTATTACACTTTGCCTGGATTCCTTCAATGTGATCCTTGAAAGTGAGTTTTTTGTCATACGTTAAACCTAAGTATTTAGCTTGATCAGACCATGTCAATTCCAAGCCATTCAATTTGAGAATGTGATTATTGTTTGGTTTAAGAAAAGAAGCTCTTGGCTTGTGAGGAAAGATAATTAATTGCGTTTTTGCTGCATTTGGTTTAATTTTCCATTTTGACAGATAATCACTGAAAATATTTAAACTTCTTTGTAGGCGACTGCAGATCACTCTTAGATTTCTACCTGTGGCTAACAGACTTGTGTCGTCACAGAATAGCGATTTCTGACAACCAACGGGTAGATTTGGAAGATCAGAAGTGAAAATATTATACAAGATTGGAGCTACACTCGAACCCTGTGGAACACCGGCTCGTACGGGTAGCAATTCAGATTTACAATTCTGATAGCTAACCTGAAGAGTACGATCAGTTAAATAATTTTGAACCATTTTGATCAAATAAATAGGAAACTGGAAATCAGACATTTTTGCTATTAAACCTTTGTGCCAAACACTGTCGAATGCTTTTTCTATGTCTAGAAGAGCAACTCCAGTGGATAACCCAGAAGATTTATTTGATTTTATCATGTTCGTTACTCTGACAAGTTGATGAGTAGTTGAATGTTCATGACGAAATCCAAACTGCTCTGGTAAAAAAATTGAATTCTCATTTATATGAGTCATCATTCTTAACAAGATAATTTTTTCAAAAAGTTTACTGATAGAAGAAAGTAAGCTAATTGGGCGATAACTTGATGTTTCTGCTGGGTTTTTATCAGGTTTTAGGATAGGAATTACTTTAGCGTTTTTCCATCTTTTTGGGAAGTAAGCTAATGAAAAACACTTGTTGAAAATTTTAACCAGGAGTCTCAAGGCAACATCGGGAAGATTTTTAATAAGAATATTAAAAATTCCATCATTACCAGGAGCCTTCATGTTTTTAAGTTTTCTAATAATTGATTTAATTTCATCAAAATTCGTCTCAATAATGTCATCGTGTGATAACACTTGGGTTGAAATATGATCATATTTCAGTGAGACTTCATTTTCAATAGGACTCACAACGTTCAAATTAAAATTGTGGACACTCTCGAACTGCTGAGCAAGTTTTTGAGCTTTTTCGCCATTTGTAAGAAGTATTTGATTTCCTTCCTTGAGAGCAGGAATAGGTTTCTGAGGTTTCTTAAGAACCTTAGAAAGTTTCCAGAAAGGTTTAGAATATGGTTTAATTTGTTCAACTTCTTTAGCGAAATTTTCATTTCGCAAAAGAGTAAATCTATGTTTAATTTCTTTTTGTAAATCCTTAACTATGTTTTTCATAGCAGGATCACGAGAACGTTGATATTGTCGTCGACGAACATTCTTCAACCGAATGAGCAGTTGA
This sequence comes from Malaya genurostris, assembly GCF_030247185.1. Lineage (NCBI taxonomy): Eukaryota > Metazoa > Arthropoda > Insecta > Diptera > Culicidae > Malaya > Malaya genurostris. The sequence goes on from NC_080572.1 coordinate 48,771,106, forward strand.
AGATTGTCATCGATGATAGGAGAATTTAATTTAGTTTGAGCTTTGGGAACTGAAAGATTTCTAGCTTCGATAATATAATGATTCAAATTATCAATTGCTGTGTCGATATCCGCAGAATTTTCTAAAATAGTTTCATGATCCACATGATTTTCAATGTGAGATCTGTAATCCAACCAATTTGCTCTATGATAGTTGAAAATAGAACTAATTGGATTAATTATAGCTTCGTTGGAAAGTCTGAATGTTACAGGAAGATGATCTGAGTCAAAATCAGCATGAGTAATCGGTTCACTACAAATGTGACTTTGATCTGTTAGAACCAGATCAATTGTAGACGGGTTTTTCACGGAAGAGAAACAAGTAGGATTACTGGGATGAAGAACTGTAAAGTAACCAGCTGAGAGTTGATTATGAAGTATTTTACCATTACTGTTATTTTGCCTACAATTCCACTGGACATGCTTAGCATTTAAGTCCCCTATTACGAAAAATTTCGATCGATATCTTGTAAGTTTTTGCAAATCGCCTTTAAAGAAATTTAATTGTTCGCCGGTGCATTGGAATGGCAAATATGCTCCAGCGATGAAATAAATTCCATGAATGGTTTCAACTTCGATTCCCAAGCTTTCAATAACTTTAGTATTGAAAGAAGGTAAAATTCGATGTTTAATTTGCCGTTGGACAAAAATGGCAACTCCACCACCAATTCCAGTAAACCTGTCAAATCGATGAACCACATAATGTGGATTACTTATCAATTTTACATTTGGTTTAAGAAAAGTTTCTGTCACAATGGCAATATGAATTTTGTGAACTTTGAGAAAATTATAAAATTCATCTTCACTCGATTTCAAAGATCGAGCATTCCAATTTAAAATATTCAAATAATTATTTAACATCACTGTTAAATTTTAAATTCATTATAATATTATTTGCAAATTTCCATCCGATTTGAAATGCTTCAAAAAGTGATGAAGTCGAATTCATTTGGATGATCATTTGAAAAAGTTGATCTTGTAGGTAGATCATTTTATTTTCAGTTATATCGCCTAAATCGACTTCATTTAAAGAAGCGAATGGCATTGAAGGAATATTTATAGGTAGACTGCCATTAGAGGAAGATGATTTGGCCGGTCTACCTATTAATAAATTGTTTTCGTTAGAAGAAGAACTGCAAGGCGGTCCTGTGTTTTGATTATTTACATTAGAAGAAATAGGAGATAGATTTCTACCTAATATACCAGCATAACTGACATTAGAAGAAGATGATGACGAGGTCGATCTACCTGTCAATAAATTGTTTTCGTTAGAAGACGAATTGGCAGGTGCCTTAGAAGAATTTTCAGGTATGTTCTGTAAATTTAAGGTCGTTGATTTGACTTGTTGTCTAAGCGAACGAGCGTTTAAAATTTTTTCCCTGACAGGACATTTCAAATAATTGGATTTATGATTTCCATTGCAATTTGAACATGAAAATTTATCAGTGGTTTCATTCATTGGACAAGCGTCTTTCGAATGCGATTTACCACAATTCAAACACCGTATATCCATATGACAATTTTTGGTTCCATGACCGAAGCCTTGGCAACGACGACATTGCGTTAAGTTTGCAATACGATTATGCCGTTTATAATGTTCCCAATGAATTTTAATGTGGGAAATGAAACGTACTTTTTCTAAAGTTTTCAAATTGTTTACATCACTTCGATTGAAGTGTATTAGGTAAAGTTCATGGGAAATTCCAGAGCGTGGTTTAGAAGTACCATTCGCTCTTTTTTTCATAAGTATTACTTGGGAAGGGGCAAAACCAAGCAATTCTTTTAGTTCATTTTTAATTTCATCAATACTTTGATCATTTGATAATCCTTTCAAGACAGCCTTGAAGGGTCTGTCTGATTTTATATCATATGAATAAAATTTATGAAGTTTTTCGGACAAATATCGAATAAGACTTTCGTAATCTTCCAATCCATCCACCAAGACTCGACATTCTCCTCTTCGTCCGATTTGAAATGAGACTTTTACTTCCGGGAGAAAAGTAGAAAGCTCAGTACGGAATGCTTTGAAGTCGGAAATCATCACCGTCACTGGTGGCATAGATTGATGTTTCTTCCCAGAACGACAAGCGTCCATTTTGGGAATTTTTGAAGAATTTTCTTCTATGTCGCTACAATCGGATTCAGGAAGAATCTCGTAAATATTGTTAGACGGCATAGGATCAACGGAAGGGAAATCCGTCCGTTGTCTTTTATTTTTACATTCAGATTCTATAAGATCGTGAATGTTATTAGAAAAATGTTGAATAACGGATTGTGATTTATTCCGTATTGAATTATTTTTAGCCTTAGGCTTGTTGCCTTTCCGGTTGGACGCAGGCATTTTTGAAATTAATGAAATTTTAAATTAAATTAACTAGGCTAAATTAGTCTTCGATTAGACTCCTAGCTAGCCTTAAAAAAGGCTGATTAATTTCTTAGTCACTCTAATATCACTCTTTGTATCACTTAGTCACTCTAATATCACTCTTTGTATCACTTAGTTAGTGATTCAGGTAGCCTTGAAAAAGACTGAAGCCTTGAATCAATGAAACTCTAGGTAGCCAGAAAAAAAATTCCAGGAGCCAAGAGCTATACGCGTGCGGTGCGAACGACTGTTCAACACCGACTGAAGTGACTATCCTGTGTTTTATGGTAATCTAAAGCTAATGCACTCGATAATGTAACCTAGAAGAAGTATCATGATGTATTCTAAGCAGGATACACAGAAAAGTTGAAAACATAGTTCAAATGAAGCACCAAGCTGACACATTTTACATCCACCCACTAGAGTCAACGTCGAGGAGAATCATTCGTTGGTACGAATGTATGTAAAAATACACACATGTATAATGCAAGCAAAGGAAACTATTGAATAGTGAATTAATATTGACGACGTTCCCGCTCATACGAAAGACGACAAAAGCGTGATAATTCGCAAATGAAGACTCAGAGATGAACATGCCTTGGTTTGATTAGAGAAGAGGAGAAACTATCTAGAAGTGAAGAATTGAGCTGAATCATCACTCAAGTTTCTTGAAAAAGTCATCACTTGCGTGATAGCAAAATTATCATAGTTTAGTGCCAAAACTCATGTGCATGAAATTATTATAAATTTTCGCTATAGATTGGAAAGCAGAGTGCATACTTTCCAGCAATTAAACCTACATTATTGAGCTACATATCGGGGCATTTTTGAAAAAAATTAAGTAATGATTTTTCTATATTATAGAATTCTTATTATGTGGTGTCAGTTATTCAGGATAGTTGTGCATTCACATAATATATTTAAATCATCAGTTTACTTGATCTGACGTCTTCGTTAAATGCACTCAAGGTTAGACGAAAAAAGACATGACAGAAAAAGGTGAGTGGCTAATGTAAGAGACATAAACAGATTGACATGAATTCGAACTTCAACGAACGAAAAATACAGATTAAATTTGGAACTAAACAAAAGATTTATAATAATAAAAAGTCCAATATCAAACGTTTCAACTATTGTTTTTTTACAAATCAATGAAAATATTCTGTGAACAATTTTTTTCTTTGGAACTAGAACCTAGAATCTAATGTAATCATATAGGATCTGGGAAATCGAACTGCTACCGGAAGGAAGTGATAATTTGCCCCATTAGCAACAAAGTGACCATTTGGAATGTGAGAACTTCCAAGTGATCACCATTCTGAACGCCGCCAATTCACCTTCCGTCGTCTATCACCTGAAACGAATGAGTTTGTGGGAAGTTATCAAGGCGGCTTCATCGAGAGTCGATCGACAACGGGCCAGATCTTGACCGTGCAGCAAATTTTCCAGAAATGCCGTCAATTCCTGGTCCCAACGTATCACCTGTTCATCGACTTCAAGGTGGCACACGACAGTATCGACCGCTTAGAGCTATGGAAAGTTATGGAGGAAGATGATAGACGGTGTACAAAAATGTGTAATCATTCGGATCACGCGGGGTACTGCAACAAGGTTACGTACTCTCATGCCTAATATTCAACATCGCTTTGGAAGATGTAATGCGAAGTGTCGTACTCAACAGCTGGGGTACAATTTTCGCGAAATTCAGTCAATTTGTGTGCTTTGCGGACGACATGGACATTATCGCCAGAATCTTTGGAATGGTGGCAGAACTGTACAACTGCGAAGCAAAAAAGGTCGGACTACTGCCGAAGGCGTCTAAAAACATGGACAGGCAAAACCGAGCACGACAGGATTCGCATAGGAAATATTATCACGATAGATGGGGATACCTTCGAACTAGTGGAGGAATTTGTCTACTTCGGATCCTTACTAACGACTGACAACAATATGAGTTGTGAAATACGAAGACAGTGGAAGTAGTGCCTACGGAGCTCCAAAAGAAACTGCGATCAAAAAGATTCACCCCGCACAAAATGTACCATGTTCAAAACGCTCATAAGACTGGTGATCCTCTACGAATACGAAAAGTGGATCATAGTCGAGAAGAATCTTCAAGAACGAGTCGAAGTATGAACCACGAGCGTGCTACACTCTACGGTGAACCCAACATCCAGAGAGTAGCCGAAGCCTTAAGACTACGTTGCAAGAATGCCGAACAACAACCCTACAAAATTGGTGTTCGTCACAGATTCGATAGGAACAAGAAGGCTAGGAGCGATTTGGCGATTTAGTGAGCATCGGGCGTGATCGAGGATGGAGAACAGCAGCCACAAACTGAGTATTGTGGCGTACTATTGTTGATTATGTGTTATCTTGAATGTGACGCCGTGCCGATAAATGTATGTAACCCATCACTCAATAAGTCGTGCGATTAACTCTTTTTCTACCGAAATTCGATTTTATTCGTCTATGTCATTTCCATAAAGAAGAATGCAATCATTCCAACGTTTCTTTAACTATTCGATGCCGTGCTTGTAGAAGGATTAGTCTTTCACCTCAAAATAGGCATCACTTTCAGCAATTGCTTCTTCATTTGAGTTGATTTTCTTACCGGCGAGCATTTTTGTTTCAGATTTGCCAATAGCCAGTCACTGGGGACCAAAGCTGGACTATACTGGGTGGGTGAGGTAGCAATTCGAAGTGTTATTCGTTCAATTTAACCATCTTGATAAAATAGTGTTTTTTTCTTCGACATATGAGGTTTTACATGTCGTAAAAAGCGATTGCAGGAGTTTTTTTTTAGCTTTTCTCTATAGAAAGGTAATAGAATTGCTTGAGAAACCGACTTACTAGTGTTTTATACCATTCGACTTAGCTGGCTAGACGGATTTCAACAAGCTTAGGCTCGTTTGAAAGCAACTATTGGACCATTGATTTGGAAAACGGTTTTTCAAATCTTGCGGAGCCAGAGGAATCTGACTCTGATGGAAATAGTGAAGATACCTCGTTTGTCACTCCTCAAGGGTCTGTTAAGAGGAGATTACCATACCACAAACTATCAAATAAGGTGCTTAAAATTACACCTTTAAAAAAAGATCCCCGTGTTAAATCTAAAAAGCCAAATTTAAAACCAAAAACTGTGTCTCCTGATTTGTCAAATTTACAAACCAATCCAGGAACTAGCACAAGAAAAGACAATAATCCAGTGGGCTCCGTTTCACAGCCACCATCAGGATTACTGAAGTTTTCGGAAATTGTAGAATGGATTTTCGCAGCATTCAATATTTCTGAACCTGAACCATCATAACGGCATTCCTTCCAATAGTTAGAACTTTTTTGAAACAGTTATCAGCTCAATGGCCAGTTCTCTCACGTTTTGTATCATTGAATGGATAATTTTTCACCCGCCGCAAATGATTTAATCACTGTCCTGCAGTGGAATTGTCGAAGCGTCATGCCAAAACTTGATTCATTTAAAGTTTTGTTGCATAGTCAAAAATGTGATGTATTTGCTTTGTGTGCCTTAAATTCTAATGACTTTAACATTATACGTCTCGATAGAGACTCTCCGTATGGCGGAGTGCTTTTAGGAATTAAGAAATGTTATTCCTTTTATAGATTAAACATTCCTTCGACTTCTAGTACAGAAGTTGTTGCTTGTCAAATAAACATTAAAGGAAAGGACATTTACATCGCTTCGGTATATAATCCTCCAAGAGCTCAAGTTGGTCAACGACAGCTTAATGAAATGGTCGAAGCCCTCCCTGCTCCACGATTGATTATGGGAGATTTCAATTCGCACGGAATTATGCGGGGTTCCGTTTATAATGATAGCAGATCATGTTTAATATATAATATTTGCGACAATTTTAGCATGACGGTATTAAATATGGGTAGCATGACACGGATCCCAAGACCTCCTGCACGTCCAAGTGCATTAGATTTATCTCTTTGTTCGACTTCAATTCGACTAGATTGCACCTGGAAAGTATTTCCTGATTTACACGGTAGCATCATTTATCGATCATCATCTCAATTAGCAGACGATTTCGTGGTCCATCGTCTAACAGAAGGCCTCCAAACCCTTGGTGGAACAAAGAGTGCTATTTGATTTTGCGAGGAAAGTTTGTCCAGATTCTGTTCCTACGCATAGCATTATTAGGGAGTCTTCTCCAAATAATGGTTCCATTGATAACCCCTTTTAAATGATGGAATTTTCCGTAGTACTCATCTTTTGGAACAATAACGCTCCTGGGTTGGACAGAATTAAATTCAACTTCAACAGCTGTCTAGTATCTCCATGTACACTAAGACAATTGGCAGATGATGCCGTTGTTTCAGTTACTGGACCCAAAGCTATTGATCTGCAAAAACCATTGCAAGATACCTTAGATAACTTGTCCGTTTGGGCTGTTCATCTGGGTATCGAATTCTCAGCAGAGAAAACAGAGCTGGTCGTCTTTTCAAGAAAGCATGATCCCGCGCAGCTTCAGCTTCATATGATGGGAAGAATGATCCAACAGGTTTTGACCTTCAAATAACTCGGGGTTTGATTCCAAATGCACGTGGGGAGGACACATTAGGTATCTGATAACAAAATGCCAACAAAGAGTAAATTTTCTTCGAGCAATAACAGGATCTTGGTGGGGTGCTCATCCGGAATATCTAATAAAATTGTATCAGACAACGATACTTTCAGTGATTGGAGAATATGGATGCGTTTGCTTTCGTTCCACTGCAAACTCTCATATTATCAAACTGGAGCGAATTCAGTATCGTTGTTTGCGAATTGCTTTAGGCTGCATGCATTCGACACAAACAATTAGTCTTGAAGTTCTGACGGGAGTTCTTCCATTGAAAGATCGTTTTTGGGAGCTTTCATCACGACTGCTAATAAGATGTGAGGTAGTGAATCTCCTGGTTATTAATAACTTCGGAAGGCTAGTTGAGCTTTAATCTCAAACAAGATTCATGACAGTATATTCATGCTCCGTTCCAGGCAATGAAAGAGCCGATAGTTTAGCCAAACGTGGTGCTATTGAGGGTCAGTCACGTACCCAGAGGGGGCTCTGGCCCCTACCGAAATCAAAAACATATAATTATTTAGAATGTCTCAGACATATGTTACAGAAATAACAAAACAGTAAACGTAATGAAATGTAATAAAATATCAGTTCCAGTGGAAAAGTTTAAAGTGTATGTTAAAAACAGACGTAAAAGGCACAGCGAGAATTAGGTACATAAGCAATCTTCAGTAACATTATTTTTTAATCTTTGGCCCCTCCCGAAATGAAATCCTGAGTACGGGCCTGTTGAGGGTGAAATTTATGAGAGACCGATTGTTTTAAACGAATTCTATATCGCGTCTCGCCAAAGAACACTTGCCAACTGGCAAGCTTCTTGGGATAAAGATGATCTTGGCACTCAATTACTCCTAAAATATCGACAAAGGCATGGTTCAGTGATGTGAGTAGGGACTGCATTCGTGTGATGTCCAGACTCATGTCCAATCACTACACGTTAGATGCATATCTCCTTCGAATTGGACTTTCCGAGACTGATCATTGTGCTTGTGGCGAAGGTTATCGTGATATTGATTATGTCGTTTGGATAAATTCCTTGCGTACCCAAGGTAGACTATCCAATGTCCCAGTTTGCGACATTCTTGCTTGTCGTGACCTTCATTACATGAAACTTCTTTATCATTTCATTAAGTCCACAGGAGTTCCAATTTAAATTTTCTTTTATGTTAGACTGTTTCCTCTTCCATGAGTTCAACCAATAGCCAGCTATCTTATATTAAATAAAAGTGATGAACTGATACAAACAAACCTAAATAGTTATAAGATCATGTACAAAATAAATGTATTTTATTTAATGTAATTTATAGTAGCAAATCGCTTGATAAGAACAGTGTTTAGATTAACTAATGAATACCAAAATAATAACATGATACTCGAAATGTATTAGGTTTAAAGTACTATGTATTGTGGATGCCACGGCGAAGAAAAACTATGAAATAAACGTATTTATGGAAAAAACTGTTTTTCGTGGTAAATAGTAATAATATAGTGGAAATAATAAACAATTCGGACGCGCGTGTAGTATATTGACCTTTGTTTGATAATTTTAAATGGTTTAATATAATCTATAGAATACTTAACAAACGTACTTTATCTGTTAAAGAGAGCTTTCGGATGATTTCAATATGTCACTAGAATGAATCAATTATATTGTCTAAATCTCTAAATCACTCGCTTGTACTGTAGCTATCAATTTCATTTAGAAAAATGTAGGCAAGGTTTTATTCGTTTGGCGATAGTGTTTAAAAATTTTCTTCAATTTCTACGAACAAGAACTGTGAATAAAGGGCATTCCGGGACTTCAGTATCGGATATTGTTGACACGTTCCCTTGGGTAGTCCATGAGTTTTGTGGTGTATACGAGCATCTTGAAACCGGAACATACTAAATCGCGCGCGAATACTACCATTGCTAAATTACCCTTCTCTCGAGACACTTGTGGAGAGCGCAGTAGTATATATAGCCCCTATTAACATCGTTTCTCATTCCTTATACGATCTACTTTCGGGCATGTCCGACAAATCCTGTCAGGAACTCTAAATGCTAAATATTTTGATGGAATTCCATTCATAAAATAATTTATAATTATTACTTATTTCTCATGTATATTTTTCCTTATAATCATCAATTTCATCATAGCATCCAATTCCGTTTAAAAAACATTAACGAATATCCAAGGGCACAATGCTCCAAGCTAAATTTGCAACTCGCCCAACCTACTCCAATGAATGCTTCCGCGAACAACCACGATCTACAGAAAACAAAACTAAGGTTACAGTAGAAACATTTTGGAGGGTTTTGTATACCCTTTCCAATGGTACAACGTTGTTGGAAAAACGGATGTAAATTGATCCGCGTTACACGTATTACTTTACAAAAACAGAAATGTAAGCACACTCGGCCAACCAGGCCCGGTCTCCCCTACATATATTACATAGATTATGCACTTCAAAAAACAACGCTATTTACGCAGAGACTTCTTGGGCGCAATTCAAACGATATCATAATAAACGATAGCCAGCATCTGTATTATGAACTGCAATGATTGTTCTAATTTGAACAGTAAATTGGGTGCATCTCCGAGGTTTCACCATTAAACACTGAAATGTTAGGTAAATAATTAGAAAGCTGTTATTTTCTTACGATAACGCAAATCAATATGAACTAAATTCTAGTACCATTATTAATCAAAGTGCGATAGTATGCACTCATTTCACCATTAGTTCTACCGATTGAAGTGTGCATACTGACACGTTTCCGTGCTAATTGTCCCTGCTTTACACCCCAACGAAAGTAAACAAAAATCAAACGTACTTCGTACCACAGAACGATGACGATTGTTTGCTCCCAGCAATATGAAATTGCTTATTGGTTAAGTCATGGTCTGTGGCCGTTGAAGAAATGAACTAAGTTTACTCATTGTGTCAATAGAGTAGAACTTTTTTTGAACTTTATTCGTAATGCTGTCAGATTGACAAAATATCACTACCAGTTCATTAGGTCAGTTCAGTTTCTCACAAATAATGCAATTGCCATCGTTCCATTTTTGTCATGTAATTTGTACATGTGAACAACCCTTTCAAGTGCAATGAAAGCACACTTGCACTAAAATATAGTCATTCATTATTTACTCATATTTTTCGTTTTGGTTATACTTCCAGCTTTTCGCATGCGGCCAGTCAATGTCCAGTGTACGTGAAAAGAGAAGGTGAGAGAACTCGTACTCGCGTCTGTGCCGAACGCACGAACGGGAAGTAACGTGCAAGTACGGCCCATGTATTAACCGACAAGCAGCAGAGCTAGTTGTATAGTATTTAGTAGTAGTCGCCTGCCAACCACCGGCGTGAGTGGAGTCTTGTCTGAAGGTACTCCTTCCCCTCGAACAGGGCCAATGAAATTGCGGGAAAGGATAAAGTACAAAACAAAATCGGTGCTGAAAACGTTGAATGAGTGCGCTAATCGGTGTAAAATGGACCCCACTACCGTCGATCAGAGCAAGTCCCAGAGCTTCGTCGAAAAGCGGAAGCCACAATCGTTGATGAAGACGATCGTCAATGTTGGTCACAAGTTTCTGGTTTTGTTGATGCGATGGTTCTTCCGAACAATCTACGGAGAGCACGGCCACAAGATGCAGCCAATTCGGAATCTGATCCTGATGGAATCAGCGTCGTCACTGGCGTTGAAAATTCGAACCAGAAAGGTGAGTTTTGAAGGCCACGAACTGCCCGTGATTTACCTTATTTTTTATCAATGGTTTGTTACATATGGGTGTTAATCATTATTATTCGGTTCGATATCGCCTAACTAAATGTTGATAGATAAGCAGGATCTGCGATTGTAAACTGAGTTCGTTTAGGTGATTGCAAATTTGTGGTAGGGCAAAAATTTCGAAGTTATAGATAACAGTATGAACATAAATACACCGAAACCTCTATTTACGAACTAAACAGAGATTCGTAAATCGAGGTAGTTCGTAAAAAAGGTTTACGTTATTTGGGATTTGGTTCGTAAAAAAAGTTTTGTGTAATGAACGTGGTAACCCCCAATCATATGACTACTTTCGGAACGGATGTGAAGGATAGATGCAAAAAATGAAATCTTTTCATTCACTTTTCAACGAACATTTACCACTTTTTGAAACTTTTAGCAGCAGCATAATACGAAACAGTTTCGGAGCACTTTGCTCACGCCGAATCTCATTTTGATAAACGGCGTAATATATTCCACTTCTAGTTCCTTTTTCTTGACGAAGATTAAAACCAGTGGTCGAAACGTCGGACAACATGAAACAGCCTTTCGTATTTAATAGACCGCTATATCCGAATATTCTGTTGTAGTATGTTACATATATGACACTTTTATCAATATAAGATTTGATTTTCAAAAAAAAATTATGTAATATTTATTAAAACCGATAGAACGATCAATATAATTTAATTATATTATTATATGATTTCATGCAAATGTTAGCCTCAACTCCGCTTTAGATACGCAAGGTCCAATTTTGACATACTCTCTCCAACATATCGGTCGGTATTTCACGAATAAATGCTTCAATATTGGTTTCCAGTGCGTAAATTGTTGCTGGTTTATTCTTGTAGACATGAGCAGCTTAACATGGCCCCACAAGAAATATTCCAAAGGTGTTAAATCACCTGATCTAGGCGACCAATTGGAGGGCCCAAATCGTGAGATGAACTGTTCATTGAAAGCGGCTCTCAATTTTTGGTCATTGTTTTTTGTCAGTTGGTATGTCCAATTCTTCTATTTTGGGCGTCAATCATCACACGGTAGCGTTCGCCATTCACAAAAACCGATCCGCCTTCATAACCTTTGAAGAATACAAACGGCTCATAATCTACACCAAACAAAGATTTTTTTGGGATATATTGGTAGCTCTTGCAATGCTTCTGGCTGATCATTCCTCCAGATGCGCCAATTTTGCTAACTGACGCGTTGCAAGTGTTGTTCGTTCGTAAGTCGATTCATGATTAAATTACAGACCAAAGTGAACCCGTTTTACAATGACACGTTTGTTTGTCGTCCTTGATAGATCGAACGTCTCTCGGTAACGTTGGAATCCATTGGGTGCAAACAATACATTGAGGCGGGGCTAGTTTTGGAACTGGAATTGCTCCGGTTTGGCTACGAATCGACTTTTGCTTCATCATAATTGGAAAAATGCTGATCTCCGAAACTATTAGTAATCCGAAGGAGCAATTTCTGGACTATATAGCAGGTGGGGTAGGACTTCCCATTTAAGCGGTTCTAAGTATGTTTTAGCGGCTGAGCAACACGTGGGCGAGAATTGTAATGTTGCAAATTTACTTTATTGTGTCTATCAACATATTTTACCCGTGTTTGAACGCATCGATTGTCATTGGTAGACTTTTCCTCGTGATCTTCTGACTCGGTTGCAAGAAAATGAAAAAAATAATAAAAAAGAAAATGACGTTTGAGATCGATTTAAAATCAAGGATTGCTACTTCCGTTTTATGGAAGTTCTCTGAAAACCTTTACAATTTCGGCATTTTTGGTATATTTGGTAGCTCAAATATTGTTTATTGGTAACCAATCGTTTTCGAAAATGCCATTATTTCAAGGGTTTTCAACTAATATCGATAAACCGAAGGTCGCTATTTTGGAATTTGAATCGACAACCAAAAATCGTTTTCCGGCATCTGTTCATTTAACCCCTTCCGAAAATACCCATATTGTAAGGGGTTTCAAGAAATATCGATTGACCGGAAGTCACAAGCTTGAATTTCGGAACAACATTGTTTTCTTGCATCTAATAATCAAATCCGTTCCAAAAGTATCACAATTATAAAAGTTTTCAAAGAAAATCTGTAAACCGGAAATTGGCATCTTGGATAACGAAACGACCCCAACCATAATTTTCCGGTTCCTAATTCGTTCGGAGAATATTGTAACAGTTTTCAAGGACTTTCGATCAGTTCGTGCTCGCATCTCATCAGACACAGTCGCAAATCGTTTACGGTCGAGACTACAGAAACAAAGACAATACAGTGTAGTGAACAATAGAGTGTACGAAATGGGCAAATACGATTTAACAAATCCTGAAACTTGGCCTACAAGACCAAATACAATTTGTATTGATTTCAAATGCTGCAAAGTTAGACCAGCAGCAAATGAAATTGAAATCTTACTTAAAGAACGAATGCATCTAGACGCTAATAATGTAAGTGAAATTCAATGTCTAACTGTGTGTACATTATGTTCAAACGTGAAAGAGATGCAATTGCATTCGCTTCGGTTAACAACGAGGTGCATAGTGTTGATCATGACAATTTTAAATATAAAATCCCTGTGTACATGGTGGACAATGCAATAGAAGTACGCGTGCATGACCTTCCCCCGCAGACCAGCGATGAGTATGTTCGGGAAAACAAGTCGCAGTACGGTGAAGTTCTTTCCATCGAAAGGGAAGTATGGCGGAATTTTTCCCCGGTATCCGGAATGGCGTGCGAGTGGTACGTATGCAACTACGTAAAGCAATTCCATCTTACATCGTTTGTGGTCAAGATGGAATACATCTGTGTAAAACGCTGATTACGTATGAAAATCAACTGGTTACATGTCAGTTTTGTGAACAACCTGCACACTACGGCAAACCTTGCACTGAAACTGCGAAAACAAATAAAAACAAGTACAACCGCTCAACAACGGAAACTAGTGAATGCAGTTCTCCTGTTTCAAAAACACCTTCACCATCTAACCAAACAGCAACTGCACCCAATGTACAACAAGGCGCTTCTACAGTAACTAGCAACGAGATCAAGACTGCGAACAACAAGGAAAACGAAAAGAAGACGGAAATCAACAATGCCACCGATGCGTCAATGGACGACGAGAGTGCGAACGAATAAATAACTGCACAAGTGGTTAGAGAAGAGTGTAAACAACAGGTTCTGAACCATTGCGAAATGGCAGCGGTTTTTGATTGCGTCCATACTTTCTGGGACAGTCTTTAATAAATCTGTTTTGAAAATATCCATATTGTAAGGGTTTTCAAAGAACATTATTAAACCGAAGGTCGCCATCTTGGGTTCGGAACGATCTCAAACTTCGTTTATTGATACCTACACAGTTCGAAAAATTCTTGTGATTTTACATCTTATCAGATGCACATAAATGGAGCGCAAATTTACACACAAATTTATATTTAAGAACATGTAAAATTGTGTGATTTGAAAATTACATGGCTTTAAAACGAAAGAAATAAAAATCAAAAGATCGACATCAACAACGCGACTTGAACCGAAAAACATTAGATCACAAAGCACACCAGTTAGGCCACTGAGCCACAGAGGCACATATCTGCTTGGCTGGTAAATCATGCATATAAATTCATACAGTCTCACTTGCTAGCCAAGTGCAAATTACTCTCGGAGCCAGTAAATTTCTACACGAATGGAATATTGTGGCATTTGAGAAGTTAAGTAGTTATGAATTGTATCGTTTGAAGAATTATGTCACCTGTAAAATTCATAATTTCTTTCTGTGTACTCATTAAATCTGTTCTAAAAATACTCATATTGTAAGTTTTTTTAAAGGAACGTTTTGGTTTTTCATGAAAAAACATTCTTCAAGTTTCGACAAAAGTGAAACGAACGTTAATGTTGCGTTTAATATCCCGTTTTGTCTTACATAAGAAAAATATTTTATGTAACCAGATGTATGATTTTTGTCGAAAACCCAGCTTGGACGATACGTCCTTCTGTCAATTTTGTGAATAAGTTTTCAAACCTTAAAGATTACTTTGTTAAAGCTTTGTTCCGTGTTTTTTTTTGCCAAGCGAAGAATACAAACTAGACAAATTGTTCCTAAAAGAATTTTTAACAGTACAAACTAGAAAAAGAAGCTTCGGTGAATTTTAGAACAAGTTACCTGATTACATTCGTGGGTGCATTTCTTAAATTATACCCACCTGCTCAGCAGGGATAATTTTGATGAACCTGATCAGGGTTCCGGACGGTACTGGAGAGTGGAGAATGACACGAAACAGCAGACAGTCAAACTGCACAGAACTTCGCCGTGACTGTATAGGACGAAAAATGTCATAGATCTCACAACATTTTCGCTCGTGAATGTGCTCGTATGCTCTCATCGGTAACTGTTGTACGATTGTATATAACAATTCCACGTAGAATGCGAAGGTTTTGGATCGATAATAATTTTCAGAGTCAAGTTAGTTTGTCCAAATAGTATACAATGTTCAAATTGACCAAACCGTTTTCCAAAGTGTAACCCAAAACGTAATCCAAAAATTTATCCTAAATTCCCAAATGTAACGTAAGTAAAACAAACGAAAATTCAACGCGTAGTTCGGAAATAAACGTAGTCCAAAACGTTGTCCAAACTGTGGTTTAAAATATAGGCCAACATTTTTCTTCAATAAAGTCAAAACCGCTTCCAAAATGTAATACAAAGCGTTATCCGAATTGTAGTTACACGACTGCAGTTCAACTTCGACCCAAAATTTCCACCAAAATATAATCAAAAATTTGATCTAAACCGTTGCTCAAAAATAAATTTGAAATCTAGTCAAACATGAAATCCAAAATGTAGTCTAAAAAGTTGCCCAAAATATATCCCAAAATGTTGTCAAGCTGCACGTGTTTGACACGTAGTCCAAAATGTTTTTCAAAATGTTGTTCTGGAATTCGATTCTTTAAGTATTCTCAAATGAAAATATAGTCCAAAATGAAATCGAAAGCTCAATACAAAATGTTATTCAAAATGCAGTTCAAAACGTAATCCAAGGTGTAGTCCAAATAGAAGTCAAAGAAATAGCATAAAATGTATTCCAAAATTTTATCTAAAATGTACTTCAAAATGTAGTCCAAACTGTTGTCCTAAATGCATTCTCAAATGTAGACTAAAAGGTAATCCAAAACGTAGGCAAAAATATATTACAAATTGTAGTCATCCCGTAGTCCAAAACGATCATCAAAGTACAATCTAAAATTTAGTCTCAAACATTATCCAAAATGTAATCCAAAATTTAATTTGAAATGCAATAGTCATACATTAAAAATAAAATCCAATCATCCAATCATGAAAATGTTAAATCCAAATAGACGTCAAACATGCATCACACATAACATAAACAAAGTCCAAAATTGAGTCTCAAATGTAGTTTTCTATGCAGTTCTAAATGTAGTCCTAAATGTACTTTTCAATGTCGTCTAAAATATATTTCAAAATGTGATCCAATACGTAGTCCAAAAAGTTATCCAAAATGTTCAAAATATATTGCAAAATGTTGTCAAACTGCAATTCAACACACATGTAATCACAACTATGGTGCAGAATGTATTCTAAAATGTAGTCCGACATATAGTTCTAAATAAAGTCCTCTTATTTTACTTCAAAACACAATCCAAAACACAGTTTAAAATGTCTTAAGCCAAAATGTTATTCGAGATGCAGTTCAAAACGTAATCCAAAATGTAGTTCAAATGGAATTCCAAGCAATAGCCTAAAATGTATTCCAAAATTTTATCCAAAATGGTCCACAAAGCAGTCTAAGACGTGGTCCTCAATGAAATCCTAAATGTAGTCCATAGAAATGCTAACCTTACCCTGGAGAAAAATGCTGCGTTAAAAAAGTGACACTTGGGTTGAGCAAAAATAAAAGAGCAATTCCAGATATTGATCACAAGTCATCAGATTGCACATACTTCGATTTAGATGAAAATTTGTCCACGTTTTCAATAAGACTGACAATTTATTTTGTAATAAAAGGTATCTCTTTCTGGTCTGGTATCAAAATTTATACTCTGTTTGCAATGGTTCACCTGCATTTCCTATTCAAAGTGGATGTTGACAGGAGGCTTATTGACCGCGGCAATTATGTCTAATCCCGTTTCCATTATTTAAGTCAGCGTAGCAATTCTGTTATAATTAATCGATATTTAATTACTGATACTAATTTATTTTACTGCGTAGGCTTCTCAGACAAAATATTTATCATTTTTCTCTCGTTGTAGCTTACCAGCGTGGAGGTGATGGAAGCATTTATCGATCGTTGTAAGGAAATAAACCCGCTATTGAATATAGTCGTTGACGAGCGTTTCGAGCAAGCTTTGAAAGACGCTGAGAAGGCAGACCAGTTGATCGCCTCCGGGACTCTCACCGTCGAGCAGCTGGCTAGCGAAAAACCATTCCTGGGTGTTCCCATTTCTACCAAAGATTGCATCAAAGTTAAAGGTGTGTTTTTAGATATTTCTTCGCTGAAAGGTGAAAACTGAAATCTCTTCCATCCATCCGATAGATCTTCTCCATACGGCAGGAATTTGGAAGCGAAGAACGATCCGTGGTGACAAAGATGCACGCGCGATGGAACTCATGAGACGATCCGGTGCGATTCCGTTTGCTCTGACAAATGTTTCTGAATGCTGCATGTGGTAAGTGTGACAATATTTCATGTGGCACAGGAATTCACGCATACAGCCAGAAATGTTTGGTGCACCTGCTCATTGCCTCATTATTGAATTGGTTGCACATTCTATCAAAATTTATTGGTCGAGATGCAGCTAGAATCATTAAAAGAAATGAGCCGGTTCTTGGAGAAGTGAAAAAATACAAATAAACAAAAAAAAATTCACAACTTTCCTGAACGTGGGAAACCGAGAGTGACGTGCCGAAAACACATCAACGTTATAGTGCATATGTTTAGAAATGAAACTAGCCATCAAGACAACTAACATCGACCTCGGCATGATCAGCCAATATCATTCCTCAAACTGCTTAGCTCTACCCATATGGAACCCAGTATTCGAAAAAAAATTTCTCGGTTCAAGGGAAGCGTGCCTGGTTGGGAAACTGTACCGATTTCGTTCAGTGCATTGTCAAACATCCGGTAAAAGTGAAAAATTACAGGTGTCTTTCTCGTGGCGGTCACTTGGTTACTTCGAGATTTTCACGCAGTATTTGAATACACCGAAAATGAAGCCTAAAGAAATTTTCCTAAAAGCAACGATGCCGGCTCTGTCGCGCCTTTAAGGCGGGAAATGGTATCACTAACTTAGAGTTACCTTGAAAGCGCCAGGTCAATCTCAGTTGCGAAGTTGTTCTTTGCTTTGAAAATACCCACGCTGCCTCTCTCGTAGACAGACCACAATTCTTAGGAAACAAATAAATCATTACGAACGATGAGGGTTTGATTTGCTTGTCGTATTGTGTCGGTGACATAAGCGTGGAAGTCGCCACTTCCACCCAAATAACAAACAAAAAAAAAATGCAATAAAAACTTCGCAATCAAACTGCAAAAAAATTGTAGTTCGTAAAATGACTCCTGTGTCAAGCAGGTGTATAATTTCACATGTTTCAGTACGTGAAAATATGTCAGAATGCATTGAACATCGCATATCAGTCCCATATAGATTTTCGCCATTTTTGGGTTAGTTCGATGGATGAAGTCTACCCGTAATTCCAAAATTGTAATAAAATCAATTCAATCATATCAACTATATCTGTCCCGTATGAATATTTGAATAATTTAATTTTGCATGGCTAATGCTACAGGTCCTACTGACATTAAGGTTTGAGGATAGAGGGTCTCGTGTTGAGTTTTAAATCGACCACGTGGCTCGCTTAATTCCCTTTGCGCCTCGTATTTCTTTTGTGCTCTCTCGTATATGAGCCAACTGTACCGGGTTGCCAGCATACATTTGATGAGAAGTTTTATATCATTAATCTAACGTATGGTTGGACATTACATGGATACTAATGAACAATGAAAAAATATTCAACTTTCACAAAGATAGAATGTCTGTGTGTTTAGCTGCCTTGTCGAGCCAATTTTATTTCTCTCTCCTTTTTCCGAATGCTATCAGGAAACCAAAGCGAAGAAAATGACGGAGCGTTCCAATTTTCAGCAGTTCTTCAGTCATAAAAAAATACAACTCGACTGCTAAACTCCATGAATCATTCAGAAAATTTCACAGAATATTCTCAACTAAATTTCGAAGACATTGTCAGGTGGGTTTATCTACATTCTGCACCGTTTTCAAGAAAATTTAATTTGAAACGGGAAAATAGCAAAAAACCTACCACTTTACGGTACTGTCCTCAGCCCTTAAGAATACTTTTAGGTCGAGGCTCGAACATACAACAACTGGCTTGTAAGACCAATGCCCTACGCATTGAACCGGGGCGTAGTGTGTCGAGGTGAAATGTAACGGAGTGCGTTGATCGATTATTCAAAAACTAGACAGAATTTCGAAAAACCAAAAACACTTAATTGAATTTATCACAACTAAGTATTCGTAGAATTTTGAATTTTTGCTTTTCCGAGCCGTAATTGGTTTTTGAAACGTATAAACGGTTACGGTTCACGGGGATTATTTTAAAACTGAAAAATAGTGTTAAAGCAACATTTCACAAAGAATCTGAAAAGGCAAATCAAAATCATAAAACTTGCCGAAATAGCCGAATTTAAAAAAAAAAGTTTCAAGTGAATTTCATAAATTAATTAGGATTTATTCTTATTGTGAAATGTACATAAATCCATTACGAATCATTGAGAGCATCTTTTATAAGCCAACAAAACGTGTGGTAAGGCCACTGCGCTCAACCACTGAGTATATTGCTAGTTTCTATTATTCGGTTTTACCTATTACGCTTTGTGTGACGATTCGTTCAACTCAAACGGTTAAAATTTTGCCCGAATTTTTTGGGACTGCATTTCAGTTTAAGAATTGAGCACGAAAATATTTTTGATGTTTTAAACTCTCAGGGAATAAATAAACACATATTAGCCATGTTTCCGCGAAGTTGATTTATTCAACCTCCTCTCTAAGGGAAAATGCCGTACCTTGGACTTAACACTAACCATCATATTCTGTGCAACACTTGCGCTATCTTTCTTACACACTGTCATTCACTCTTTCTTCAAATCGTTGTCGTTTTTGAAGACCTTTCCTGTTTTGCCATGCTTTGCCTTGATAATCTGCCAGAATTTTTTCCATAGCAGGAATTTCTGGCGAGTTCGCCGGATTTGTCTCATTCAGTACAGAAGCATTAATGTTGGATTCGTGTCTCTACATCAACGTGTAACGGCACAATACCAGTTCTTGCCAAAACATAGTGTCACCTTCGTGACATTACTTTCTCCAGTCGTGAGTACAATCGGGAGTATAGCTTTTGAATGTATGAAGTAGACATCGAGTTTCATGCTATTGTAATGGAGGCGTCAACACTACGGTGAGGTTTTTCACAGGCTTTTGTCCATACGGGGTACTCGAGGGTGTTCAAGTTTTGTCTGCTAGGAGGCCAAACATATTTTGGCTAAAAAGCCATGCTATCCTTCAGTCACTCTTGAGTCCTTTAAGAGGTATCACACGGCGTTGTTGGCATATTTAGCCCATTAGAATCAACTGCTCCCAAAACCATGAACCAAAACCATTTAGTGGTGAACTTAAACTTTACTTTCTCTGGAACATCCTCCAGCTTTAGCGGCGAATTAAACCTGTCGGTGCGCGAATTTGATGCAGAATCGATGATAACAAGTTTCTTACCAGAGAACACGACGATCGGAGGCATTTTCTTGAACACGTTCAACAAAATCTTCGATCGTTTCAGCCGTAGTGCTTTGATCCGGTCCGTTATTATGTTATCATGACACTAAAGTTGATGAATCATTTTATTGATTTTCATTTTTAAACCTTCGTGAGTTTTGTTATCGTGTCAAAATTATCGAATGAAGTGACGACAACGCAGAGAAATGTAGCTATCACGCCAGGAAGATTAGCAATGGTAATTGATAAACAGTATTCACACTTAGCAAATAATGCATTTCTTTGATAAAATCCGTGTCCGGTTGGAAGTTTATTCTGAATGGATTTTAATCAGTTTGGTGAAACATCGTAGTACCACTACTTACACTAAGTAAAGGTAGAAGATATGCGAATCTGGAAATGCATGGATTTGGTAACAAATCAGTTTTCTCGTATCAAGAAAGGGTAAAAGTCACTAATGTGAATGGTATTGACGTAATCGACAAAACGTACTCTTTTCCTTTCCGCTCAATATGCTAAAGTGTCATATACCCATCAATTCAGTTCGTTTATCTGAGCAAATGTATGTGTGTGTATGTATGTGTGATCAAAATTAAGAGGTGTGTCTCAGAGATGGCTGGATCGATTTGGCCAAACGGGTTGCAAATGAAAGGTCTTCCAAAAAGTATTTACCCTATCGTTTTTGTTTTGATTACTTTCCGAGTTATATAAACTTTTAAGCAAAAAATGCAGTTTTGTCGTGAATACGACTTACTTTATTATGGGGCGCCTTTTCAAAATTTATCCTATACAAGAATGGGTAGAACTTTATCGCGAATATCTTTTGATATACTCAACCCAACAACATATTTTTTTCTACGAGCTATCGGAAATATGATCAGGAATTTGTGATTAAATTGATATAAATAATTGAAAAACAACGTTTTCTAAAACTTTTGGAAATAATGAGGAAAATTCATTACGCTTTTTTGCCTTTTTCGCACCCGGACGATGGTTTTGAGGTAGTCAAGCACATATCAGTTCCGATTATCTACTGGAAGAGTATAAAAGGTTGATTGATTGAAAATCGTCCATTTCTTCTAGTGCTTCAGACGGAACTGGATGTCGAGGTGAAGTTCTCCCACTATCAATAAGAACAAATCAAGCATAATGCCTCAAATACTTAGGTCGTGCTTTGCTTTGGACTTCGATCGTCGGGAGCAGCAGTCGCCAGTAATGAGAGCAGACCTTTCGCGTGATATAAAGCCTCAAACGCTCAGGTAGGGCTCCCATTTGGACTTCGGTCGTCAGGAGGAGCACACGGCAATGAAAGCGCAGACCTTTTGTGTGGTATAAAACCACAAACGCCCAGGTGGCAGGCAGAGCCAGTTTCCCTTCAAAGACGATCGATTACATCATCCTGCTGCTGGTCGTTTGCATTGGTGCAAAATGCTAAATGCTCGAAATTTTCTCTAAAGAACTATAAAGATTGCTTCTTTGCAAATCGTTAATTAAAACCATCAATGTAGTGCAAATCTGGGAGAATTTGATTAGCTTTGTACAATTTTTGTAGTGCAAAATTCACAATAGTGTCTAATATCGTTTGTATCCAAATAGTGTTTAATATCTTAGAGGGTTACATAATTTTACCCTTCGGAATGCCAAAAATTAATCCGGTACTGCCCTTTAATAGTTTCTTTCACTGTATTATACAAATCCAAATCGCCTTCATAAAAGGTTTTTTTTAGAACCACCATTATTTTGTCATAAAGAACATTTAATTGTATGTCAGAATGTTCAATGTAATTAATCCGTACTTCAATTTAGATCTATTGTTTCAAATTCTAGCAGTGAAAAAGGGGAAAGCCTGCATAATTAACACAATCGATCGACTAATGGATATTCGGAAGTATACAGAAAGAGTGTCAGTTTTATTCGTATTCACGACATCCAGTTATGTCTCTGACATTACACACCCGTACTTTTTCTGAAAATATCTGTCACAATTGATCTTGTAAACAAAATAGGTTTCCAAACTGAAATTCTACACGGTAATAACTATCCAACAAGTCATAGATTGTGAAAATCTATCCATTTTTAACGAAGATATCGATATTAATAGCATTAATAAAAAATAATCACAAAGCATGTTATGCAACTGATTAAAAAATATTACCCAATTTTACTCGAATATCAAGTTACAAGAGCGCAGGCTTTCATATCCACACCAATTCATACGCGCCTGCTGTGTGTTTGAGACATGCACAACGCCGCACTCCCGTTACTTCTGTAATTCAAATTCAAGTTAAATAGCGTTTTGTTGGGTTTAATCTACAAAATAGTGCAGTGTAATCAACCAGCTGAAATGAACACAGCATTTCGTCGCTATAGTCACTATTTGGAATGTGGAATGACCACCCTACATGTATCGAAAATTTCACGCGGTCATTATTTGTCAGTTGCGAATTTATTCAGTGGAGTTTTCTTTTATTGATGAAAATATAATAATTCTTTTATGAATCACTACGGGGTCGAACTCGGTCATCGGAGACTCTTTTTTTCTAAGCGATATTTCTGTGGGTGAAAATTCGTCATTAACTTTCGCTGACACAAAAATTCACTTGTGAACTTCGAAGTTCAGAGTTTTGTGGATGCATGTTTCATGATTGAATGAGAATTGTGGAAGGAAGTGATTTTTCCAGTCAGTCAAGGAAGTGATTTTTCCAGTCACTGAGTTTTTTAGAAAATCTCTTGAACTGTTTTTTCACTAGTGATGATGAAATAAACTTTTTCTGAACATGATTTTGCCAACAATACTTGTAATACACTTTTTTTAATTTTGCATCGAAATGCAATGTTCTTATACTGATGTGCCGATCGTAAACTGATCGATTCTGATAGTGTTACATCGGAACATTCAGAACCGATAGCTGGAACAACCCAATGGTATTCCCGCATTAGGAAAATTCAGTAATATACGACTCGTATGAGTTTCAAGCAGTTTCAAATCTTCTCTAATAAATCGGTCAATAATATAGATTATTATCAAATGAAACATTCTATGTCATAAGCTTAGCATTACATAACGGCACAATTTATCCTTCTATTGCTTATTTGCAGGTGGGAAAGTGTCAACACCATTCACGGTCGTTCACGTAACCCGTATGACAACAATCGGATCGTGGGAGGTTCTAGCGGTGGTGAAGGCGCTCTTCAAGCTGCTGCCGGTTCACCGTTTGGACTCGGTTCCGACATTGGCGGATCCATTCGTATGCCGGCATTTTTCAATGGAATTTTCGGGCACAAGCCATCAAGGCACGTGGTCTCGAATGATGGTCAATATCCTCGACCGATCAACGAAGAACAGGACATGTTTTTGGGTATGACATGGCTGGCAGAGTTCGCATAAGCTTTCTTCGTTTTTAATGAACTCTTTTTTCTTGCAGCCATCGGTCCCATGTGCCGTTATGCTACGGATCTGAAACCAATGCTACGAATCATAGCCGACGGGAACGCTAAAAAACTTCGTCTGGACGAACCAGTTGACCTGAAACAGGTTAAATTCTTCTACCAACTGAACGACGGGGGTGGCAGCTTAGTATCACCGGTAGACATGGATATCCGAGATGCGATGGAAAAAGTGATGGCTCACTTCCGATCAACCGTTAAGGCCGATGTCCGCAAAGTTTATTTCGACAAACTACGTAAATCAGCTGCAATGTGGTTTGCCAACATGAAGCACGCAGAAGAAACATCATTCGATGCACAGTTGGTCAATTTGGAAGGAAAAATCAACCCTTACGTGGAGTTGTTCAAATGGCTCATAGGGAAATCGAACCACACATTCGTGGGAATAATGACTGCCATTACGGAGCATGGCGGAGTTCAATATGGCACCCCGCAGTATCATCACATGGTGAAACAGCGCGACGAACTGCTGGAAGAGTTCCAAGCAATGCTGGGTGACAATGGAGTACTTATCTATCCGACCCATCCAACTGTTGCTCCGTACCACAATGAAGCGCTGATTCGTGCACTCAACTTTAGCTACACTGGAGTGATCAATGTTCTGGGGCTACCATCAACGTCAGTGCCGTTAGGATTAGGTCGGGAAGGACTTCCGATTGGACTACAGGTGATAGGCAATGTGAATCAGGATCGCCTCTGTTTGGCCGTGGCCTGTGAGCTGGAGCGTGCTTTCGGTGGATGGGTCGCACCGGACGTATTGGCCTGATCAAACGGAGCGAGAGGGAGTGGCAAGGATTCCAATCCAGTGATGCAATCACAAACAGTGAAACGGATGAGTGTTAGTTGTTGCTGTTGAATATGCATGCGAGAGACAGCAAATAAATATTATATATATTTTTGTAAGATGTATCGACACATTTGAATAAAAATACAATGGTGTTAGAATCTGTTAGATTTTAATTTCCGAAATATTCGGTTTATCACCAAAATCGTAGCGATGATGATGATGATAATGATATTTCCGAAAAAAAATAACAACATTGCTGTTCTAAAAATAGATCCAAATAGTCGACAGCTAAGCTTGTGCATTTTCTCTAAGATTGTATCTTTTGCCACGGCACGGATACAATGTCCATAACACCAAAAATAATCCCATCCACCAACCAGACTGCGAGTTTTATCTCGCCAGTCGTGTTTAGACCACCAACCTCAATGGAGTGTTGTCATATCTAGTGACGGTAAAAAAAGATTAAGTCGCGAAGAACGCTAAAGTTGCCGAAGAAAACTGATTATTTACATTCGCTTGAAAATGGATTCATCAGCCGAACAAAGCTTTGTCGGAAAGGGAAAATCGCGACCACTGAAGGACCGAGTGCTCAGTGCCGGGCATAGGTTCCTGCTCTGGTTGACCCGATGGATTCTTAGACTCATTTATGGAGAACGTGGACAGATAGTGTCACCGATACGGAACGAGATTCTGCTGCAATCTGCCACGTCACTGGCGTCGAAAATTCGTACCAAAAAGGTAACTTTGTGAACAAGTTTTCATTGAGTGTATTTTCAAAATGATTGATTTGATTTTTTTGAGTGAGAACTAAAAACATAATAATAATAGGGGAGACTAGGGCTGGTTCAAGGCCGAGTGTCTTTTATGAGAAGGGTATTATGCGCAGTGGTGACATCTGTAGTGATGTTGGAAAGGTATTAGGTCGCCCATGTATCGATGACAACACAAAAACACCGTTTGTTTTTCGGCGCTGATGAGTAAATTTCTGTATTTGTAAAGTAATGAGTCTATAGATAAGTTCGTGCCGTTTTCTAACGTAGCTTGACTTTTATTTCAATGATTTACATTTCCAAATATACGTTGGATAGCTACTGTCATACAGCTTCAGAATCAGTGTGTATCATCTAGCTGAAGGGTAAACAATAATACCTTTTTTACTATACAAATGTCGGGTTTTGTGACGTATAAAGTGTTCTGCGGGGAGTTCTTCTTCATAATTTCAACACTACGAAAACAGCCACTATCTGAGCGAACGTCTCGGAAGTGGTTTAGAAGCTATGGGAACTATCAGAAAAGGTAGGCAATTGGGAGTCGTTTGAATTGAAGCCAAGGACGTCGAACACCGTTTTTTATAGTGCGAACAACTGCTCCAGCTCAACAACAAAAAATCGAATTGTTACTGACGATGAAAAGTGAATTCATTACAGTAACCAAAACATGAAACAGAATACTCATGGTCTGAAGGTTATGCTAAGTTAGTTTAAGCTGAAGATGCTAAGTCTTTTTTTCTAAGAAAAACTCAGTGACTGAAAAAATCTCTTCCGATATTTCCATTAATGAAACAAGCATCTACAAAATTCCGAACATCGAAGCGAAACTTGATAACGAGTTTTTATCTGTGAATCAAAAACAGTTTGAATTTGTTAATTTTTGATAATTCAATTTCAAAGAGCACAATTAAAATTTTTTTCCGGAGAAGGCTGAATTAATTTCAACAAATTTAGGCTCGTTTGAAAGCTACTATAGGCTCATTGATCAAGATCGAAGATCAAATGGCTATCACCTCTGGTTCCGGATTTTTCCGAATTTGATTGTTAATAACTTTATCAAAAAGTCTAACCCGAATGAGTACAGAAATTCTGAAAGCAAAAATCGCCAGCCAGCTCGGTCTCTTCTGGGCAAAAACGAATTTCACAAACAGTGACTAACGAATTGGGGTTTATACTAAATAATTTTTTTTCGGTGGAACTTTAATTCGTTCGGAAAAATTTGATACATGTTAAAGCCCAAAGTATACAAAAGTCCTGTAGGACAATGTTTCTAACCAGTCGAACATGAAATTTTATTTTTTGTAACCGTTAGAACCTCAGAAAATATGATGTCACACACTTCAAAGTGAGTACGATTGGCAATGGCGAAACTTTATGCTAATATATTCGCATTTTCATGCATTGAACGGATCATGACGTTTATGTTACTCATACGGAAGATCGAAATTCAGAGCGATTTCATAACCTTCGTATCGAAAAGTTTGTTCATTATCTAATTTTCTACTTTTAGCCAGTCTTCGGAACGGTATTCGTTCATGAATGCAACCGCAATCTTAGTATTATCTTATCTTCGATGCTATAATAAAAATCATTCAAACTTATCCGAAATGTATATGAGGTTCCGTACTTTCGCACAGACTGGTACTTTTACAAATTTATTTGCTTTTAAAAAGATTATTTGAACTCTTGGCGGAAAACTTTTCTAAGAAATTATGATTTAATAATGAGGAAACAACTTGTGTTGAGTCACAGGATCCGACTGTTGAAGTGCAACATTGAAACTTTATGATAAATCGATCAAACCTAAAAAATTTCAAATTCAGTCAATTTCACTTCAAAAATACTGTTTTAATCCACCTAGCAGTGAGATGATACTTTTTTTTCATCAACCTGCATGAATACTCTCGGTGGTGGTGAAATTGTTATTATGATTTTTAAAAATACTATTAATTATCACACATTTATGTTTCCTTTTACATTTTCAAAAATTTTTCTACATATCAAGGAAGAAGGGTGCCAATACTTTAATGTGATCTCTAATTTCGTTAAGCGCAAACCTCACAAAAAGTCCCAACGCAAACTTTGAGCTAAATCGGATATGGGTAAGGGGTCCTACGGCAAAAGTTTGAAAATTTTCGATTTTGAAAAATCACTATAAAATTTCCGAAATCGAAAAATTTTGTTTGATGTCAAACGTCTTGTCCAAAACTCCGAGATTTAGTGTCAACTCGAAAAAATTTTCTTG
Organism: Malaya genurostris; assembly: GCF_030247185.1. Lineage (NCBI taxonomy): Eukaryota > Metazoa > Arthropoda > Insecta > Diptera > Culicidae > Malaya > Malaya genurostris. The sequence goes on from NC_080572.1 coordinate 48,798,891, forward strand.
AATAAATTCGACTGGGAATTTGAGACATCCGAAATTGAAATTGTCTCAGAATCCCATGCAACGAAGATTTTGTGTTATATTAAAGAAAAAATCTATTGAAAAATTTCGACTGGAACTTAGAAAAAATTTTGAGCTTTCCGAAATCGAAATTTTGTTGTTGTTGTTGAATGAATTTTTCGAAATAACACCAGATTTTCCACGTTTCATGCAATTCTAAGACATTTGGCATACAAAAAAATTCGAATTCATAAATCTGTATCAGAGTCGGGATTTTTGATTAAAATTTTTTTTTAGACTGTAACATAATCCTAAGACTTTTGTCATAAAAATAATTTCGAATCCCAGAAAGTCGATTTTTTTAAAAACAAAATTTTTCAAAAAAAATCGAAAGGGAAGTATGGTGGAATTTTTTTTCCCGATATCCAGAATGGCGTTCGAATAGTACGTATACAAATACGTAAGGCAATTCCATCTTACATTATTTGTGGTCAAGGTGGGATACACCCAATCCTTCATTTACGAACGTTATATAAGTATGTATGTATGCTTACACACTCACCCGTCTACATATATGTGTATATATTTATACATATAAATGATCGTTTCTACTTCACCAATATTTATATGTATTAATAAATACAGATACTTGCACACATGTGTACTTATATTAATACATATATACATATATAAGGTACGTAAATGGAGGTTTGGCTGTACATCCGTGTAAAACGCTGATTAACTAACTAACTAGTGAGCGCAGTATTCCTGTTTTACCATCAAACCAACCAACCACTGGAACCAATGTACAACAAGGCGCATCTACAGTAACTAGCAACGAGCTCAAGACTGCGAATTACAAGAAAAACGAAGAGAAAACTAAAACCAACAACAATACCACCGATGCGGCAATGGATGAGGAGACGAGCCACGAACAAAGTGCCCTTCAATCCTCGCAGGATAGAAATGGAAGCTCCTGTCCCCCTAGAAAAGGGAGACAACGAGATCCAATAATAAAAAAAAAATTTATCTAATTAAAACATGGCTCGATCGGCTACGTGAAGCTTGTACGCGTATTGGCATGAAAAAAAAATTATAAAAAGGGCTCTAATGTCAGTTTCAACATCAATTTTTTGGAGGGCGTGAAGTTTCGAGGCAGTACACGGAGGTTTTTTTACGCGGGTTTTTACGTTTTTTTACGCGGATTTAAATACTGAAACGACGTTGCCATACATTTTTAAGTTAAAAATTTCCGAATCGATTGGTTGTTAAATTATATCAAATGACTGAGTTATTAACGTTCAAAATTATGACAGAAAGAGTTTACACGGCTATTTTTGAAACTTTTAATTGAAACCCGACCCTGTATATTGAAGAGTAAGGAATTTTTAATGATAAAATAAATATAATAAGTCATGAGTCGGATTGACCTCTCAATCGGTTCAAAACTTATAGTTTCCCATACTGAAGCCATGTGCAAAGTTTCATCCAAATCGGAGAAGGTCGATTCTGATTTTGTCACTTTTTCGTCTACTCATTCCTGGAATTGCTCAAAAGTGAGTGCATTTTTTTGCTACATACATACATACTCAGACAGACAGACACACACAGACATTTTCTTAGTTCATCGAGCTGAATCGAATGGTATATGACATTCGACCCTCGGATAAAAAGTCGGTTTTCACAGTGATTGTGATGTGACATATGAGAAAGCCAAAAAGAGATAAATAATTCTAATAGTTTTTTAGATAACATTTAGAGCTCTTAGAAAGGCTGATTTTTAGAATGTTCCCAATCGTTGTTCTCTTTTCATTGTATTTAGCCCCGATGCAAAGTACCAGCAGCTGGATGACGCAATCGCTCTTGTTTGAAGCGAAACTCGCATTCATTGATTTAAAGTTGAACTGAATTCTTTATACTGGAACTGAGCTTTGCATCTGAACCAACTGGGATGATGCATTCGCTTTATTTCCTGCTCAGTCAACTGCGCAGGCTAGAATGAACGAAATATAAAAAAAATGAACGAAATATAACAAATAGGTAACGCATAAATGTAACGTCACTTACTACATCAAAACCGTTGGCTCGGGCACGAGAAAGGCGTCATAATTTTTCTTCTTTGATACTCGTTGATACCAAACATTAAAAAAAAAATTTGAATTATTTTTCATTATGTCAGAACCTGAATAAATTGCTGATTATATTTCCGATGGCATGTAGCAAAACATATGTTGATACGATAGAAACAACAAAAGATATTCACGATCAAGAATTTATCACTTTCTCAGAGGGTGAGTTTTGAAAAGACGCCCCATAGTAAAGTAAGTCGTGATCGTGTGGATTTTTTTTTTTCGATTTCCAAAACGTGTACGGTTTAGTCCCGATCTCCCCTCTATAATCGAATAATTATGCTGCCAAAAACGTTCCATGCCTTGGCATCAAACTAGGCTTCAGTTGCTGCGATAACTGTCTCATTCGAGACAAAACTTTTTGAAATCAGTAAAGAGCCAGTAGTCGCTAGGGTCTAGAGCTGGAGAATCATCACCATCTGCGAAATCGTCCAGTTCAACATCACTACAGTGATGTTCCGAAAACTCACCCATGATAATGAAATAACAATAATTCACAATCATTCTCACGATTATCATCCATGCAGCGATTTTCACTGAAACTTGGTGATAGAGGTTTTAAAAATCAATTTCAACAAAATTTCTCATACACTATATGAGTATATTTTGAACGCGTGTTGAATACCGATGTCAGAAGTCATTTTGAAATGGCGGCTTTGTATGCGTCTAAATTATTCGAAATCCATGGAAAAATCATATTCATATTCAATGATTTTACGAAGCTTGAAAGGCACCATCTTGGATTCACAATTACTTCAAATATCGATATTCGATACCAATTCGAATATCGATATCTGATCCCATTCAAAAACTACTCATTTTGTATGGTTTATGAAGAATATCGATGAACCGAAAGCCGAAAGGATGAAAATCAAACCCAGATGGGCAGCGTGAAAGGCATCGATTTACACATCACGTTATACCCGTCCCCTAAAGAACCTGAAAGTGTAGTAATCGGTTCGGTCAACTGCGAGAAAATTAAGCACATAGATCAAAGGTAAAAAGGAATACATTCATACACACAGCCATTTGCCGAGCTCGTTGATTTCAACTAATTGGGTGCTCAAATTTCGGACCAGAGAACCGAACTTACGGATCTTATGAATTTAATGTTCTTATGATACTTTCTAGCTAACCAGTGTCAGCGTCGTGCAGGCATTCATTGATCGTAGCAAAGAAATCAATCCATTGTTGAACATCATCGTTGACGAACGTTATGAGGCTGCTTTGAAGGATGCCGAAGTAGCCGACGAATCAATTGCCTCTGGCATCCTCACCGAGCAACAGCTAGCGGAACAAAAACCGTTCCTAGGGGTGCCGATTTCGACGAAAGATTGTATCAAAGTTAAAGGTATTATACATCCATTTTTTCAATGTTCACCAGTATGACTGCGATTCGTAGATCTTTTACATACGACGGGTCTCTGGGCACGTAGATCAACACGAGCGGACAAGGACGCCCGTGCAATGGAGCTTATGAGAAATGCTGGAGCAATTCCATTCGCGCTAACGAACGTCTCGGAAATCTGTATGTGGTAGGTCTACACTAACAAGACGCTTATGAAAAGAGACAGATGATGATAAATATAGTTCCTTCGTTGTAGGTGGGAAAGCGTCAACACGATTTTCGGCCGTTCACGGAATCCTTACGACACAAACCGAATTGTGGGTGGCTCAAGTGGTGGTGAAGGTGCTATCCAAGCAGCTGCAGGCTCCCCGTTTGGATTGGGCTCGGATATTGGGGGGTCCATTAGAATGCCAGCGTTTTTCAATGGAATTTTCGGCCATAAGCCGTCGAGAAATATTGTTTCGAATGACGGGCAGTACCCCGATATAGTAACTGAGGAGGCCGACAGGTTTTTGAGTAAGTGAGAGCTATGAATAAACTTGTATGGTGTCTGATTATGCATGTGTTGTTTTTCCAGCTATTGGTCCAATGTGTCGCTATGCGGAGGATTTGAAACCCATGTTGAGGATCATCGCAGATAAAAATGCCGCAAAACTACGGCTGGACGACCCGGTAGATATGAAGCAGGTTAAATTCTTCTACCAACTAGACGATGGCGGCGGTAGTCTGGTATCTCCAGTGGACCAAGACATAAAAGATGGGATTGAAAAAGTGATGACTTATTTCCGTTCAACAATCAAGGCGACTGTTAAGAAAGTACAGTTGGATAAACTTCAGATGTCAGCTCCGATTTGGTTCGGTAACCTAAAAGAAAAAGATGAAATCACGCTCGACGTCCAGATGGCCAACATGGAGGGAAAAATAAATCCACACGCTGAGCTATTCAAATGGTTCTTCGGGAAATCAAAGCATACCTTCGCAGTGATTATGGCTACCGTGACCGATAAAAGCGGTGTTCAATATGGAACACCGGAGTATAATGAGCTAGTCAAGCTACGCAATGAGCTTCTAGTGGAATTTACCGAGCTACTCGGTGACAACGGAGTATTCATCTATCCAACCCATCCAACGGTTGCTCCATACCACAACGAACCACTGGTTCGTACGTTAAACTTTAGTTATACCGCCGTAATAAATGCACTGGGATTGCCTTCAACTTCAGTTCCATTAGGACTAGGTCCAGAAGAACTCCCGATTGGATTGCAAGTCATTGGAAATTTAAATCAAGATCGACTTTGCTTAGCGGTGGCATCTGAATTGGAGCGTGCCTTCGGTGGATGGGTTTCACCTAATGCATGAGGCAAGTCAGCTCTATATGATCATTGCTCTAAGTGAATAACATTACTAGTAAGGCGAGTTCCAAATCTAAAATAATCTAAATGCAACACATAAAAACAAAACTTTGGTTGGAACAACATCGGTGTATTTGTTAAATAAATATTACGCTCTAAAATATAAATAATTTTGTGTAGATTTCAGGTGTGTCAATCTGATTACTCTATAGTGAAACCAACGGGAGAGCACTTCTACCGTCAACTAAACGTTTGAAACGTATGTTCGTCCTAGTTAATCCTTCCACCGAGATCAATTATAATGTGCAGTATTTCCTCTCGTTTGCCGCAGATGACATCATACCGGGCACTCTTCACTCCTTCGATCTTTCCGGTTTTCCGGATCTGCTGGGTAACTTTGTCCACCGTACACAGCACATGCACACCGCAATCGTATCCGTTGCTTTGCTGTAGGCAATCGCCCTTGCGTAGTTGGGCTTCCGAACAGTTGAGTGCTCGTTTCAGTACGGCAACAAATTGACGGCAGATATCAGTATTACTACTGTGTGATGAATCAAAATGATAGAAGCACTTCTCCGGACGCGAAAAAACTAGCAAACTCCAGTGGGAACCTCCCGCTCGATCTGCAATTTGGTTATCATTCAAGGCAAAGAAAATGAACGATCGTTGTTTCGCTTTCAGCGGTTCTAGGAAAATCCCGATTTCCGCTTCGGATACCATTCGGATGCACTGCGTTACTTCCGGACTGACAAACAACACGTCCTCTTCATCTTTGTAGATTAGCTTCTCCAGGTACTCGAAGTAGAACGAAATAATCTGGTCATTCAACCAATAGGGACCTTTCAGCAAATCCACGTCGGATAATCGCAGACAGGATTCATGGAAGCTCAAAGCTACTTGGTCCCCTTTTAACGACATCCTGGAACCGACGTCGGTATCGGACTTTCACTGACACTTATTCGCGAAACAGTTATTTTGACAGTAGAGAAAAACATACTATGCAATATCACAAACAGAAAAGCAGATGTTTCATTATATGACATATGTTGCGTAGCAACTGGTAAAGAATGAAAAAAAAAACTTCGTGTTTGTTACTCACCGTCACTCCAAGTCGCTAGAAATTTTAAAACATGCAACCAAACACACTTATTTATCACTATTATACACAAAATTCACTTTTTAGCAACAGTTCTCAATTCTTCGTATGGATTTAACTAGTAATCACATAATTTATTGCTTGTAGGTAGATCCCTAAAAATAATAACACTTTTTTGCGATTGGTACGAGAGGCGCAACACCGGAAAAATTTTGTTGCGCGGGCACTCACTGTTTAGAAGAGACAGAGAGAAGCTTGCTCACAAACGAAGCAGCTGTGCGACAATGTGGCACTCACGAGTTCCCACAAAGCTACTGTAGTGAAGAAAATTGGTAAAAATATTGAAAAATTAATGTTAAATAATAACTATTCGCGAGATCATAACTGAATAGTTATAAGGTCTGAATACCAAGCTGCAAATCACAGTTCCTCTTTGTATAATAGAGAAAAAAAAACATATTTTAGGTTGCTGCAATCGAATTCCAACGCTGAAATTTGTACGAACATAATTTGGTTTAGACTTGACTGGCCATGCTCATTGCTGTAAACTGAAATATTAGATCCGGTTTCAAGGTATTTTAAGCGAATATATGTTTGAAACAACTATAATGCTAATTGTGGGAATATATTGAGCACTCTTATGTGAATTTCGCTGGAGGGAACTGAAACTGACCCAGCTTATCCTCATAAAACACTTTTCACCGAACTGAGCAGGGATGCCAGGTCATTTTTTCAAAAATCTGTGATCAAGCCAAAAAACCTGTCTGTGAAAATCTGTGCCCGTTTCCCGTACCATAATAGCAGATCGAAATCAATTTGGTGAGCAAAACAAAAAACCTGTTTTAATCCACCTAGTGGTGTAATGATGCCTTTCTCATATCAATCATAATATCATATATAATACTGTGATATTCTTTAAAATAATTTTCTTCGATTCTTAAAAGAATAACCGAAATCGGTTTGTTTGACCGTCTACTGATAAAAACTATCAATTGGAAAAGATTGAGAATTTTTTTAAGGTTTTTCCCCATTTTAAGTGATGGTATACAATTTTTAACACACTTTACCCCATATTTCCGGATCCGGAAGTCGGATCCGCATGAAATTTAGGAATTATATATGAGATCACAGGACCTTTCATTTGAATCTAAGTTGGTGAAAATCGGTTCATCCATCTCTGAGAAAAGTTAGTGCACTTATTTTCACAATTTTTTGCACATTTTACCCCATAATTCCGGAACCGGAAGTCGGATCCAAATAATATTTAGGAATTTTGTATGGGACCATAAGACCTTTCATTTGAATCTAAGTTTGTGAAAATCGGTTCAGCCATCCCCGAGAAAAGTTAGTGCAAAAAAAAGTTTCATACACACATGCGCACATACACACACATACATTCACACATACATACACACACAGACATTTTGCGTACTCGACGAACTGAGTCGAATGGTATATAACACTCGGCCCTCCGGGCCTCGGTTCAAAAGTCGGTTTTCACAGTGACTGCATAATCTTTCTATATGAGAAAGGTAAAAAGGTTTCACTACCAACACGCTATGTACCTTATTCCTCAACCGCTCTGTACTTTTTGGTGTTAAACTGTGCTCGATTTAAAAAATCTGTGAAAATCTGTGATTTTTTCCAGAATCTGTGATCATTTTCAAAAATCTGTGAAAATCTGTGTCATGTTTAAAATCTGTGCAGAAAATTGAAAATCTGTGAAACACAGATTAATCTGTGAACCTGGCTTCCCTGGAACTGAGTTGAGCTCACACTAACGATGCCAGATAGTAGTAGTGTCATTTCCGTAGATTGGCATTTTTCTCGGAAGCTCTCGTAGTGGAAAATTTATTTTTTTTGCTCACCAGATAAGACCAGTTCCCGTAGTTCTCTGTTAATACATTCAAATTTCTGTAGATTTCCGTGGCAAACACCAATTTCCGTAGATTTAGTCGTTGATCCGTAGGAAATCTTTGAATCCGTAGATCTACGAAGATTTCCGTAGATCTGACATCGCTGGTCCACACTTAGCAACGGTAGAGTGCCTATAACCAGAGTGACGACATCTCATCCGTAATGCTGGCAACAATTAAAAACATTCCATTAGCTTTACATTGAATTGACAGGTCGTTTGCTCGTTTGGAACTGGTAGCTGTCATTCCAAACGAACAGCTGTCGCCACTCAGATTATAGTCACTCTACACGGAAAATAAAAACTACCTATTATTTGACTTCTTTTTACTTAATTTTGAGTACTTCCTTTCATTCACTCCTTCAATTGTTGTCAAAACACAAAGAGCAAAACCACCCAACAGCGAGAGTTTCGTTCAATAAGCTAAAATTAAGTAAACCGTATTAACTCGAAATTGAGTCAATATGACTCAACTATAGAGTAAATATAACTCATCTTTGAGTATTTTTTTGCACGTGTCTTACGAAAACTACCTAGAGCCACTTTACCTAAAATTAGGTTATTGAACGAAACCCCCAAATTGGGTGGAATGTACTTAAAATTAGGTTGATTTGCGGTTCCGTGTAAGCAACGGGGGTGTGAGCAGAATTGCCATGTTATTTTTTCAAAAATCTGTCGCAAAAATTTATCTGGATTTGTTTGTGTCTCACTATGTACATAGAAATTTTTACCCTGGGCTTCATTTTTAGAAAAAAGTCTCACCACTGTGGTAAATTCCACCCATTTTTTTTACTTTCGCTTTTTCGGAAAAAAAAATCGACGGAAGAAGTCGTGTTTTAAGCGAAAGTAAAAAAAAAATAGGTGGAATTTACAACAACCACCTATCGAATTTGTAAAATCTGGCAAAAGACCTGGTTAGTTAGAGTGTCTGGCGAAGCGAGAAAAATCTGCCAAACTGGTAACGCTGAGCAAATCCGATATAAAATTCAGGTTCGAAACTGACCCAGTTTTCAGTTCAATGACGTTGACACTGCACGCAGTGAAATGAAGCATGTTTATTTAATATATTATAGTTTAAATTTAAGGGCCGAGTGATCGCCCGATGAAAATTTTGGGAGGTTCGATTTTGATTTTGTGAGGACTTTGCAAACGTTTTGCAAATAAAGTAAAATTGTTGATTGTATACGAGGCATTCCGGAAATTTTCGGAGTTAGCACAACGATTTCCACGCGAAACAGCGCGAGGTACTCTTTGGTTTTATCGAGTGAGATTGTATTGCGGCCATCTTTTGTCGCGCGTTTTTTCGGATGCGACTGCGGAAGAGGAAAACATAACTAAGATTGAATCAGACTATTTGTAAAGTACAATAGAGCAAAAATCACATTGGAAAACAAAAAATGAAATCTATCCAACCTACACAAAGAAAACAAGCACCGATGGTCACAAAATTACAAAACTAGACAGCTAAAAACAAAACGGCTACTTCAAGTAAGCAGCAGCAGCAGGTAACAATGTGAAAATTTTTGTAGAACTTCCATAAACTGCTAGTGATACCTTTCTCATATCAATCATACTATCATATATAATACTGTATTCTTCAAAATATTTTTCTTCGATTCTTAAAAGAATAACCGAAATCGGTTTGTTTGACTGTATATGGGAGAGGAAAAATCTTTCTTAACATATCTTACATAAGTAACAATTCTAAAACAATTGTATAACACCTTGAAATTTCGATAAGTTACATTTGCTACTTGGATCTGGTCTTAGAATTTTTTTTCGCGGGAAAAGCTTTGTTTTATCTGGGAACCCCTCGCGATCGTGAAACAATTAAAATATTAGTTGTTTTTCTGAATTTGATTGGTTAAAATTTGGTACAACTAATCGATTGTACTTTTTTCTAAACTGTCATTTTTGTTTTTCGATCAACAGAAACGATGGTTGAAATAACAATTTTTGGTTGAAAAAAATATGCTGTCAGTTAGTCAAGACACACACTTTTCAATTTCAATAAAGATTTTAGTTACAACAACCGACCTTGTTTTTGATTTAACAGTTATGTGAGTTGAAAAACGAATCGGTTTTAGTTGTTTTAGATATTACGATTAGTTTTTTTCAAGTTAAGTAAAATGATTGATTTTGAATGACAATAAAATATTCCTTATTGATATACGTTCTGAGTTTTCAAGTGGAAATTCGGTATGTTAAGATATATAGAAAATATGTAATATTTAATATAAATAATATACTGTCTTTTAGTACACGGAACCACCCGCGATCCCATTTCAACCAGAATATTAGTTGATTTTCTGAATTCGATTGGTTAAAATTTGGTACAACTAATCGATTGTTGTTTCAACTAAACTGTCATTTTTGTTTTTCGATTAGCAGAAACGATGGTTGAAACAACTAATTCAACTGTTTAAAAAAAAAATGCTGTCAATTAATGAGGACACATATCTTTCAATTTCAACAAATATTTTAGTTGAAATAACTGGTGTTGTTATTGAAACAAAATTCTGTTAGTTGAAAAATAAATCGGTTTTATTTGTTTGTTTATTTTGAGATCAGTAATCTAAGTTCTAAAAAAATACTTCTGATTCGATCGGAAATGATTGATGTAGAAAAACGTTTTTAATCAGCAAAAGTGCCCGGAGGGGCGAGTAAATTAGCGAAATTATTAAATTTACCAAAATGATGCCTTCAAACGGTTGAACTAAAGTTATGCACTGATAATTTTAGTCAATTTATATGAGCTTAAGTGCATCAACCGCTGGGAATTGGAATTTTGCGACAGCAATTCAAACGCGCCATTCAATCGCAGCGCGTTTTTTGCGTTTGAAACCCTTCGCTCCTGTTACTTTTATAAATTAAATTCATGTCAAAAAGCGTTTTATTGCTAATGCATGAACATCATCATCGGTAACAAACAGCTGGTAGTAAAACAGTCTGCTGGAAGTAAATAATGATCGAATTTGAAGCATAAAATTTTTTCGCATACCTGAAAGATTACGAGATGATCCATTATTAACATTTTCTAATTTGTCACCAAATCTTTTTCATTTTAAACGAGGTTAACTTTATCACAACACCGCTGTTAGATAAACACTTTTTATGGAATCAATAATTTCTCAAATCGAATGGACACCAATTTCACAAAACGCTTTAACCATCAATGTTGTTTTCATTGACATTCTGAAGTGACGCGAACAGATTTCAACTAAAAAAGTTGTTGATTTTGCATTGCGATTATTGTTTTGCTTTCAACTGTCTCCGGCATTTGACAGCATTCAAAACAACATATTTTTCAACTACTTGAATATATGCAAATCAAAAACCATTTTGGTTGAATCAAAAATAAATTAGTTAAATCAACTATCGCAAAAATCAAAAACTGCGATATCGCAATTTTATGATCGAAGGGTTCTCCGTGTAGTGCTGGTGTCAACGAGTCTTTCTAATTGTGACCACTATATTACTTATGAACAAAAAGTCGAACCGAATGCACTGATTTTTATTTTTTGAGCCTTTGCAACTTACAGTTTCAACAGATTATAGGAATGAATATTAAACATTTTCAATTTAATCACTTTGTTCATACAATTTTTGTACATGACTTGAAGATAACATGATGCTCATTCAATAACACGCATTTCACGATGGAGAATCAAGTTGATTTTAAGACCAAAATTCAAACGCATACAATTCACTGGGTTCTAGTTTTGGTTAAACACGTTTTGTTAATTGTAATATCTCTAACGGCATCAATTCTGTGCATAGCACTTTTATACCAAACGTTTCTTCTTGTAACACCAGAGCAGCAAAGATGTAGATAATTTATCATCACATTAATATTCTGACAACTAGTGTTATGATAAACATCAATTTACTATCATTCAAAAGTTACTCTTCACGAGTTTTACAAACGTATAATAAGCGAATTTCGTTTGCATGAAAATGTTTAAGAAACGCGTTTGAATTTCAACTAAAGTAATAGTTGATCTTTTTATGCGATATTCGTTTTGCTTTGTGCTGTTTTTGACATTAGACAGCATTAAAAACAACATATTTTTAAACAGCTTCAATATGTACAAATCGAATAGCAAATTGGTTGAATCAACTAATTATTAGTTAAAACAACAACTGCAAAAATAAAAAATTGCGAGATTGTAATTTTTTGATTGGAGGGTTTTCCGTGAACAAAGAAGGACGTGTTTGCTTTTAAACCGAAACAAGCATGAAACTATATTACTGATAACTATCAAACGATGTTCATCCTGCCTTTTCGTGAGGTTATGACACGTTCGTGTAGAACATAATTAGGTTTTGCACGATGACGACACAAATGAATTGACGATTGATAAAATTCATCTTCGACAGCTGCCGGTGGTTTATTTTCACTGGAATGACAAGGAATACAATGGCATGATACAAGAAAATATGGAACAGAATGGAATGATACTGAATGAAAATGTAAACAACCCACTGATAGCTGTCAAACGATGTTCATTTTTGTGAGGTTATGCCATTTTCGTACAAAAGCTAATAGACGAGCAAAACAATTTAATCGAACTGTTATGCATTTTAGAATTATATCAAACACTAATATCAACTTACGTTCAGCCAAACCTTCAGATCGGTTGCATCATACTAAACTTGTAAGCCAGTATTGAAATGTGAATGTTACTGAACCAAAACCGAAGCTAACTTTTTCTGATAGCTGTTATCATACTGAAATTTAGCGTAGGTTATCAAAATATGGTAGCCTTGATTTCACTCCGTTTGAAAAAATAAAATAAAATAGAAAGTTCTGAACCGAATCCCGAAACGGCAGAATGTTTTGCTTACGTGTGTAAGTGAAAGTTTTTCGATTGTTTCAAGCTGAAGTTTTTGTCTGAGTTTTGTTTTCTTGGCAAAATTTACGCTTAAAAGTTACAGTATAGATTTCGTTAGCGCGGTTTGCAGTATGGAGTAAACACCATCAATATTAATAAGTATGCGGAAATTAAATTAATGTATTAGTGATTCCGATTGTTGATATAAAATTACAATTAGTAAATTTCGTCATTGAATTCTCTCGTAGACGTTGCAATGAGATATAAAGAAACTCATTTAATTGTTCATCCCAAATTCGTAATGTGTCGGAATAATATTACAACACTCTTAACGTCGTTTCATAGTGGAAATTTCTTTTCATTAAACGATGGCTCCGGTGGGCAAACATAATTTGGCAACCATCATCGTAACAAAATTAAAGAAATTCTGATTTTACTCGGCCTAAACCTCACGATTGTTTGTTTAACATATTTTGAGCACTTTGATTGCCCACATATTGCCCGAGATGTTGTTGGCTACACATCGCTTGCTGGAGCACAATATTCTCGCCACCGTGTTAGTGAATAGCATAAGCTCATTGAATTTCTCATCACTCGGAACCATGAACTCTTCGAACATCTCAAAATTGTTATTGATGTTTTACTTTACTTGCCAATTTACTAGGTGACGTATTCAAACGTTTGTATATCTCTTCTTCGTTGAAATCATAGTAAATGTAAGGAGATTGACGACAGCTGTTCTGTCTGAGTCATTCTAAAATATCCGAAGTTTTTTTTACAGCAAAGCAAAGCAAAGTCATGGCGTTACATTCAATTTGTGAAATTTGTCCTTTCTGTTTCAACACACTTCGCAGCCGATTCATAGCGTACAGAAAATGATTCATGGCCAATACTACGATTCATGGCCAATACTACGATTCTACTGACACTCCTTCCTGGTCGGGACTCGAGCATACGACAACTGCCTGCCGTATGCATTGAACTGCAAACCCGGGCTACGCGATTTTTTTTACAGACAGTTAACAAGTGCTGCCGACTTTTGAAACTGATGTCGTTTACAATAATTGACACTTTTAAGATTTAGTTCTGACTCCAACTGCGTCCATTTGTTCAACCAATAGCTAAATTTGAACAGAAATGATGTACTGATACAAACAAACTCGAAATATTTTTTTAAATAATCAACAGAATGTATAAAAATAACAGCTTATTTTATAATCTATAGCAGATAATCGTTTGGTTTAAATAATATTCTTGAGCAGGTTTAATAATAAATGACGAAATACCAAACATGATATTTAAAAAAATAAGATGAATATGTTTTATTAAATTCAAATTGTTGTGACTATATTAGATTGTATGTAAACTGCCTTAATCGTAATTATAGGTTTCTGGAAAAGTCTTAAGAAATTCTTAAGAATATTCTATACTCTGTCCTTTCTGAGCAGGCTTCAAATTTATTACTGGATTCATGTTAAAACGCAACATATAGATTTGGAGTTTGGTACGTTAATAAACAATAATAAGATTTCTAACTTTTCAATGCATTCCACATCTCACTTTTCTCACTGAGATGTGCATCGTGTCAGTACTAGAGTGGTTTTTATTGTAGTGTCTTTTCACTTTTAATGTTGATAAGACTTATTTTTCAGGTTTCTTGCCCCAACCGGGTTATCAGTGGAAGGCAACACGCGGATCCTAGATGATTGTTTGGTAATCATTCCACGGTAGTGAAGAGGCCATCTTTATTGGGTCCACCAATTAGTTGTCCTGCGTTCGATTCTGAACTAAGGTTTGCTGTTATGGACTGAATCAGCAATATTCCTTTTTCAAACTATTGTGATATTCAAATATCGTATGTTATCAGTGTGTCTTATTTCTACGTATCGTCTTCGACTAATCAGTGCATTAGCAGTCAACTGCGCATGCTACCCAAGTAACAATTCGAATGCCTTATGGTTTTGATTATAATTTATTGGAGTTTTGTAATTGATTTTTCAATCACTACCTGTTTTATGACAACTATAATAAGTGTCTCTTTTAACCAGTAATATCATAGTTTTCAAAGCTTCTATAAAACCCTTTACCTACACTAAAAATAAAATAAAAATAAAACAATTTGCACTAGAATAAAACCATGCAAACACTCTTAATATTGCTTAGGTTAAGTTTAATTAGCATTAAAAGAAATTTCATGGCCGCCATTATGATGTTCTATACCGTAGCATTTATTGACATCAAATAAACTTCGAAATGCAAAAACGAGGAAATATGTTGGACTTTCATGTTTCATTTTCAGATCGTATGCACAAGTTTTATCGCCACAGAATAGTTTTATACAAAAATGACGATGAATCACAAAAAATAATTTTCATAAATCATGGAGACTTTCGCAAAAACCGCATTTATTTCAAGGCGATTAGTTATAATTCTTTATTTTTATATTCACGATAAAAATAAAAGCGCATGAAGTTTTTACGTTCGGAAAAGGTCTCAAACTCGTAATTAAAATATATATTCTTACTGATTGCATTCAAAGTAGACATGACACACATAGTCAAGAAAAATATCATCAAAACGACAGTTTATTCATAGCGGAATTCATTCCATCCAAAGAAATTTAATGTTGATCGTAAAGCTGGTTTCAAAATTTTCTTGAATTTGGAGTTTTAAAGCAGGTTTATGCTGATTCTTCATTTTGATTTATAAACCTTATGAAGAATGGTCCACTTTGCAGGAACATGCTCTTATAGAGGTTTTCAGTAGGACAGCTACAAGTATTTAATAATATTAAAAATGTTACTTGGGATAGGATATTTGAACCGTGTTCAATTTTAACATTTCATACCTTCCCAGTAAGTAACGCGAGAACGAAATATCGCTCACTACATCAAAATTAAGCTCCGAGCTCGAGAAGAGACAAACGCGCGTCATGAGTTTTTCTCGTTGATACTCTATGATATCGAACATTTTAGAATATTTGATTTTTGATGTATTTGTGGTTATCTCACTGTACTAAAAAAAATTATCATGAATAACTAAACGAATTTCTATCCATTCCTGTATAAGGTTAATTTGTAAAACACATAGTCAATGGTTCTTTTGACTTATATTTTTTGATGATTCTGTCAAGCATGGCGAATGAGAATCCCATTCAAATGTCAACAACATTGGCCAACATCCAAGTGCTGATTATAATGTAGTAGTGATAGTTCCTCGCGTGCTAGACTCGCAGCTGGGAAAATACTATAATAGTACTTAGTGCACTGTTAGGGTCATAGTGTTATCAGCCGTTGGGGATTAGAAAATAGTATTAACCTATTTGCATCGGCATCCGATGTGAAATACGCACAGAGCATGGTAAAGGTGTGAGGGATTGCAAATGTTTATTTCTTTTGTTACGAGAAGTTTTCTTTTGAAGCCAAAATAATTTTATATTTTGTTCTCTTATTCTATCTTCGTATACTAATAAAAATATTTTCTCAATTTGTTCGGAGAAGAATAAACGGATCTCGACAAACTAAGTTTTTTTTCTAAAAGCTACTATGAGTTCATTTATCAAGTATGAAAAGGTCATGGTGAACAGTTTTCATGCCGGGAGTTGAAATTCTATAATTGTTTACTTTCTCTTTCAATTAATACTAAATATTTCTGCACTTTTCGATAATTTCTTCATTGCAGATTCATATACGATAACGAGAATCTACCATTTGCACTTAGAAGCTAATCTAATGTTCATCGAGAAATAAAATAAGTTAATCTTCAAAACACCGCGTGAACTTTCTCGTTGCTGTTCTCTTAGTTTTATAAACTTGAAGGTTCCGTATAAACTTTCTCGCTACATAGAAGCTGAATAATGTATTCTAGAAGTAGCTTAGAAGTTCGTTCGACTGCGTTGGGTGAACTTTGACATGTGGATAATTACTTCAAAAACGGGATGCTTAGCATTCCATTCAAGAACTTCGTAAGCTGCTTACTACATTGAATGAAAAGTCCAAACCCGCTCACAGAAAAGACACAGTTGTATATTTTTGTTCAGAATAGGCCTCTATCCACTAATATTTAAATAGCAGCTAATCGTGACAGACGAGTTCAAATTTTCATCAAGCTTTGGGAAAAGACGAGTTTTGTGCCCTGTTGAATGATTCGCGGTACGGATTGATCCACCATCTCCCGTATTCTTCAGACCAGGCCCCCAGCGACTATTATCTATTTCCAAACCTGAAAAGGTTTCTCCAGGGAAAGAAATCGAATGCTGAGGTCATTGCAGAAACGGGAGCCTTTTTTGAAGGCCTTGACTAATCTTTTCTTTCAAAGGGCATCAAAATGTTGAACCGATGAATCCAGTGTATCGCTCTAGATAGAGATTAGTTTTCACGGAATCGACTTTTTCTTTGTTAATCCCGGGACTAACATGACACAAAGCCTATCTATACCGACCGAAGCAGATCTGATACTGAATGGAATGCGAGGTGTGCAGTAGGGATGGTCGGGTAAGCATTTTTTCAAACCCGAACCCGACCCGCACCCGATCTAAAATTTAAAACTTTCACTCTTACCTGACCCGAACCAGAGAAAAATTATTCTTCGAAACCCGAGTACCCGATAAAAACTCGACCCGACCCCGAAAAAAGTTCCGGAACCCGAAACCCGACCAAAGTTTTTAAGTCGAACCTGACCCGTACCAGTTGAAAATGAAAAATTCGGCAGTTGAAAATGAAAAAACCGACACCTTTCTGTACCCGAACCCGACCAATACCCTTCGGGTTCGGGTTCGTGTCGAGTTTCGGGCACAAGTCGGCCACGTTAGAGAAATCAAGAGGATGACATCATAATGGCATGTTGTGGTTGTCTCTTAAAACATAGGTCAATTCAAATAGATTTTTCAATAGTGTAGATCAATTCAAACCGATTTTTAAATAACTATTGACATACTAAAACAACGTTTCAATACGTGTTTAAGTTAAATGTTTCCAAATCGATCGGTTGTTAAATTATATTAATCCATCAACAAATGACTGAGTTATAAGCATTCAAAATTATGACAGAAAAGGCCGGTTGGTGAAGTCAGAGTCATCACTGGAGGACGGAAATACGAGTAAATCTGTCATGTTTTTTCACTCTACCGAATATCAATAATCGTTCGTATTAGTTGATTGATTGTGTGCATTTTACAACTTATACTCTTTCCCTTCCAGAAAGGTAACGGTGAATGTATGCTAAATGGTAAACATATTCTACTACACAAATAACTCAGACCAAATGAGAGTAAAACAATATAACAAACAACGCTGTAGTTGTTTTGCTTTGTAGATTTACAAACTCAGTGAAGGAACACTTCGCACGTTGGGAATATTTTTTCAAAAAGAACCGATTTGTGAAATCTCGTTCGGAATCCAGATAAAGAAATCAGTTCATGAATTTAGTTCTAGAATTCTGGAACTGAACTCATCATACTTACCTTACCTAACAGCTATAGGCCAGGGGTGTCCTTTGCTGTATCAAGCATACGTCTCTACATAGCTCGGTCCATGGCTGCTCGTCGCCAGCCACTCAAGGCACGGATGCTTCTGAGATCACCCTCCACTAGATCGATCCACCTTGCTCGCTGCGCTCCTCTTCTTCTTGTACCAGTCGGATTAGATTCAAAAACCATTTTCACTGGGCTGTCGTCCGACATTCTTATGACATGCCCAGCCCATCGTAGACGTCCGATTTTAGCAGTCCGTACGATAGGTGGTTCTCCTAGCAGCTGTTGCAATTCGTGATTCATACGCCGTCTCCACGTTCCGTCTTCCATCTGCACTCCGCCATAGATGGTCCTCAGTACCTTTCTTTCGAAAACACTGAGGGCGCGTTGGTCCTCTGCCAACATAGTCCAGGTCTCGTGGCCATAGAGAACAACCGGTCTAATTAGCGTTTTGTAGATGGTCAATTTCGTGCGGTGGCGTACTTTTCTCGATCGGAGGGTTTTTCTGAGTCCAAAGTACGCACGATTCCCTGCCAAAATACGTCTATGAATTTCTCTGCTGGTGTCATTATCGGCGGTCACCAGTAAGCCCAAATACACGAACTCGTCAACCACCTCGATATCGTCACCGTCTATCAATATTCGTGGTGGGAGGCGTAGTGTTTCTTCTCTAGAGCCTCTTCCTCTCATATATTTTGTTTTCGACGCATTTATGGCCAGTCCGATACGCCTAGCTTCAGCTTTCAGTCCGATGTAGGTTTCCGTCATCTTCTCAAGGTTACGTGTCACAATATCAATATCGTCAGCGAAGCCAAAAAGTTGTACGGACTTTCGGAAGATCGTGCCACTCGTGTCGATCCTCGCTCTTCGAATCACACCTTCCAGGGCAATATTGAACAATATACAAGAAAGTTCATCACCTTGACGTAGCCCTTTCCGAGATTCGAAGGGACTCGAGAGCGTCCCAGATACTCGGACGTAGCACATCACTCTATTTATCGTTGCTTTGACCAATCGCCTCAGTTTATCCGGGAAACCGTATTCGTGCATGATCTGCCATAGCTGTTCTCGATCGATTGTGTCGTATGCCGCTTTGAAGTCAATGAATAGGTGATGAGTGGGTACGTTGTATTCACGACTATTGGTGATAGACGACGGCAAAGGATTTGGGAGAGTACCTTGTAGGCGGCGTTCAGCAATGTGATTGCGCGGTAATTGCAACAGTCTAGCTTATCGCCCTTTTTGTAGACGGGACATAACACTCCATCCATCCATTCCTGCGGTAGAATCTCCTCCTCCCAAATCCTAGAAATCATCCAGTGCTGCACTCTAGCCAGTGCCTCTCCTCCATGTTTGAGCAGCTCGCCTGGCAACTTCTCATTGCCCGCGGCTTTGTTGTTCCTCAGCTTGCCGATCTCCTCAATTATCTCCGACAGAGGGGGCTGGGGCTGGGAATCTGTCGTCGGCTGAGCGTGCACCCAGATTGATTCCTGTACCGTTCTCTGTATCTTGTGCTTCGCCATTCAGATGCTCGTCATAGTACTGCTTCCACCTGTCGATCACCTCACGTTCGTTCGTGAGAAGGTTACCACGGTTTCGGCCTGTGGCGTGTAGCCTTTACGTGAGCGGTTCACCTTTTCATAGAACTTCCGTGTGTCATTTGCGCGGTATAGCTGTTCCATCGCTTCGCGATCTTGGTCTTCCTGGTGGCGCTTTTTCCTCCGGAAAACAGTGTTCTGTCTGTTCCGTGCCTGTCTGTATCGTTCCTCGTTCGCCCTCGTGCGGTGTTGCAGCATCCTCGCCCTTGCTGCATTCTTCTCTTCGACCAACTGCTGACATTCGCCGTCAAACCAGTCATTTCCTCGATTCGATAACCTCGTACCTAGAACGGTTGTAGCAGTGCTACTCACGGCTCACCTTATGTTCCTCCAGCCGTCTTCAAGAGTCGCCGCGCCAAGCTGCTCTTCCGTTGGTAGCACTAACTCCAGTTGTTGCGCGTATTCCTCTGCAGTACGAATGCTACGTAGCTGCTTGAGATTGAGTCCCGGCGTTCCTGTGCGACGAGTATTGTGTACCGTCGATAGTTTTGAGCGCATACAAACCGCGACAAGGTAGTGGTCAGAATCAATGTTGGCACTGCGGTAAGTGCGGACATTGATGACGTCGGAGAAGAATCGCCCGTCGATGAGAACGTGGTCGATTTGATTGTCCGTATGTTGATCAGGTGATCTCCAGGTGACTTTGTGGATATCTTTGCGGGGGAGGAAGGTGCTTCGAACTACCATTCTTTGGGAGGCTGCAAAGTTTACGCATCGTTGACCGTTATCGTTTGTTACCGCGTGCAGGCTCTCCAGCCCGATCACGGGCCTGTACATTGCCTCCCGGCCTACCTGAGCATTCATGTCGCCGATGACGAGTTTTACATCCCGCCGTGGACAGCTGTCGTAGGTTCGTTCCAGCTGCGCGTAGAATGCTTCATTCTCGTCATCGGGTCTCGTCTCATGTGGGCAGTGCACGTTGATGATGCTGTAATTGAAGAAACGGCCCTTGATCTTCAATACGCACATTCTATCACTGATTGGCTGCCACCCAATCACGCGCTGGCGCATCTTGCCCAACACTACACGGAACCACCCGCGATCCCATTTCAACCAGAATATTAGTTGATTTTCTGAATTCGATTGGTTAAAATTTGGTACAACTAATCGATTGTTGTTTTAACTAAACTGTCATTTTTGTTTTTCGATTAGCAGAAACGATGGTTGAAACAACTAATTCAACTGTTTGAAAAAAAAATGCTGTCAATTAGTGAGGACACATACCTTTCAATTTTAACAAATATTTTAGTTGAAAGAACTGGTGTTGTTATTGAAACAAAATTCTGTTAGTTGAAAAATAAATCGGTTTTATTTATTTTAGACATTGCAAATAGTTGAATCAACTCGAACAATGTTATTCATTAGCGAAAATAATCAAAATATACTTACTGATATACGTCATGATCTATTTGAAATAAGTTCGGTATGTTGGGATTCATGAAATAAATATCGTTGTTAAAATATAAACAGTATTTTATATTGACATGTAATAATTGGGTAAACCACCGATCACTGCTGATTTCAAGTGATCTTAACCAAGGAATAAATTATCATTACGAAATCAGAACTGATCTGATCTCTAAGTGATTTTGTTTGATCATGATCATGTCAAGTCGAGATCAATAAAGATCTAAATTCTAAAAAAAATACTTCTGATTCGATCGGAAATGATTCATGTAGAAAAACGTTTTTAATCAGCAAAAGTGCCCAGAGGGGCGAGTAAATTAGCGAAATTATTAAATTTACCTATGCACTGATTTTGGTCAATTTATATGGGCTTGGGTGCATCAACCGCTGGGAATTGGAATTGTGCGACGGCAATTCAAACGCGCCATTCAATCGCAGCGCGTTCTTTGTGTTTGAAACCCTTCGCTCCTGTTACTTTTATAAATTAAATTCATGTCGAAAAGCGTTTTATTGCTAATCATCATCGGTATCAAACAGCTGGGAGTAAAACAGTCTGCTGGAAGTAAATAATGATCGAATTTGAAGTATAAAATTTTTGCGCATACCTGAAAGATTACGAGATGATCATTCATTAACATTTTCTAATTTGTCACCAAATCTTTTTCATCTTAAACAAGGTTAACTTTATCACAACACCGCTGTTAGATAAACACTTGTTATGGAACCATAAATTTCTCAAATTGAATGGACACAATTTTACCAAACGCTTTAATCATCGATGTTGTTTTCATTGACATTTTGAAGCGACACGAACAGATTTCAACTAAAAAAGTTGTTGATTTTGCATTGCGATTATTGTTTTGCTTTCAACTGTCTCCGGCATTTGACAGCATTCAAAACAACATATTTTTCAAGTACTTGAATATATGCAAATCAAAAACCATTTTGGTTGAATCAAAAAGAAATTAGTTAAATCAACTATCGCAAAAATCAAAAACTGCGATATCGTAATTTTATGATCGAAGGGTTCTCCGTGTACGAATCCCGTTCCTAGAACGTTGGTTGTGCCACAGCTCTGGTAGAAGGTAGCCGCTCGATGCCCACTTTTCCACACCTTCTGTCCCGTCCAACAAAGTTCCTGCAGTGCTACGACATCGAAGCCGCGGGTTTGAAGCTCATCATGCAGCATTCGGTCGTATCCTGGGAAGCCAAGCGATTTGCAGTTCCATGTGCCAAGCTTCCAAACGTAATCCTTTGTTCGTTGCGTAGGTCTTTGCCGTATCCGAGTCGTATTTCCTTCTTGATCGTTCGTAACATATGTTTTCCGGGCGGCTTGTTAGGCCTGCACCAACCTCTTGTCTCGCCGGAGGGCCATCGTGTCAGCACTGTTTAGAGTCCCACACTGACACAAGGACGGTAATCAGCCGCTCCTAACATGGAGAACAGACGCTGTTTCGAGCCGCCCCAACATGGGGAACAGACGCTCGGGTAGGCTCGCTCTCTGTAAAGAGAAGGAAAGCTCCCCCTTCCTTGTCAGCATACGACCAAGGTCCCACCGGGGTTGGTTACCCGATCTTTCCTATGGTTGCTCGTACCCCAGCCGGCACCGCGGGGAGGTAGGGATAGGAGTTACTGGACAAGAGGCTAAGAACCACATTGGGGCCTGAATTGCGCATTGTCCAGTCGATTACCAACCTCATCATTCTGGTTCCGAATTTAATTCTTCTTGTTCCTTGAATTCTGAAGTTGAATCCCTGAATCAGTTATCTGGATTCGAATTCCGATCCTCAATTAAGGAACAAAATTCAGTTTCAACATCTAGTCTAGAAACCAGTTCCAAAAATCTAGTTCCACAATTTTTGGATTCAGTTCCAGAGTCTTCGTTTTAACTTTAGAGCCTGTTTTGTGGAACTAATTTCTGAAACTAGATTCAAAACTTTAAATTGAGTTAGGAACTCAGGTGGACCTGAATCTAGGTTCTGAATTCAGTTACAGAATTAAGTTCCAGAATCCAATCCAAATAACGCTTTACAGCACGCAGGTCGGCTTTTGCTGCTGTTGGTGGAAGGTTCTCGCCACGACGACCAGCACAAGAAAAAAATTTCGTGGATGGTTTTCTTTTTGTACTCATTTTCCAGTTGAATATCGGGACTGAGACCTCTTCAAAACCGCATCTTAGTGCGAAAAAAATTTTTTTTGAGATATTTAGGCTATCTCACACTGTTCAAAATTTTAATCAAAAATTCTGATGGCATGAAGAAAGAATTATGTTGTCGCGAGATATTCACTATTAAGCTCTACCCATTTTCCCACAGGGCGAATTTTTAAAAGGCGCTCCATAGTCAAGTAAGACGTATTCAAAAGGGCTACGCGGCTAGTAAAGAGTAAGGCATTTTTCATGCAAATACTAGTTTGACAAATTTACGATACTTCAGTTATAGCGATATAACAATTCGAAGCAATTGCACCAATTTTCATTTTACTCTTTGAGCCATTTCATCGAACAGAGATAACCGATCTCACTCTAAGGTATGGTGTAAATATAATATAAGAAAATTAAGATCACTGGTGGAACTGAGATGAATGTGGGTACCGTTATTTTGTTATATACACAAATAAAAGGCTTCGACGAAAAACATTGGCACATTACCTTGACGAATAAAAGTTGATTGGAAAAAAAGAAACAAGATCTCTAGTCGTGCGTCTGACCTAATGTAAATATCATCGCAAAAAAAATTTAAACAACTAGTTGTTGCAACTGTGAGAAAACAGCTAATAATTCCATGGGCAAACAAACTGATATAGAAAGTCATGTATGGTACTTTCTCTTAACCTAACGGACACTTGAACTGATAATATAGCATCCAATACAAGTACATAACTGAAGTACCATTTGAAAAACATTCACAACTTACGTAGCGTTCAATCCGTAGCGTTAATTCATAAATGTTATTTTGATTTTGGTAATTAGATATAATTCAATAAAAAGAATTGCAATTAAACACTAACAATATATTCCTGTTGCATCATTCATGGAGACCCTCTTAGAGTATTTGATAAGCCTTCGTCAATGGGGAACATTCAGCTTGTATGATGCAATTCCAAGTCTGTCTTAGTGTCCGCCATTTCCCGCGAACGAAGATCACCGTTCGCATGGAAAACTATCGCCGCGATCGGTCTGATTCGCACATGAGTCGAAACGAACAACAGAACACTAGTCACGTAGACCCCGGTAAAATTGAATGGTCGTGTTCTGGTGCTTCTGAATCCTCACATTTGATAAGGATGGACTCATAAAAGCTGATCACGACTCGCTATAGCCTTTCAGTTTGTACTGAAACAGACAACAGCAGAGCACGGCTGTAGTCAGTGTGTAGTTTTTTGTTTTATTTCATGTGAAAACGACATTGAATTGTGATTAAAATTCTGTGATCAGACATCGCTTTAAATAGTGGAACTTGTCCCCGTTATCTGTGTGAACTTTCTGATCTAGATTGTGATACCGTAAGCAGAACTGTAGTACGGAAGAAGGCTTCTTTGTAGCTAACCGTTTGAAAAAGGAAATATTTGTGACGTTGATTTTGCACATTGAATTGTTCGAGCGCAGGACCAGATTGATAATTTGTACACCTCTGCATTGAATGGTGAAGATTGAATATAGAAGTGAGATTTGTTTTGACGTGCCACGACGACGACAACAACACGTGAAGCAGTCGGAGCAGACGCGAAAAAATACATTTGATTTGCTCATTAGCTCTGTGTTACTACAACGTGGAAGTGAGTTAACGAATTGAATGCTTTTTACTATTCTACGATATGGGACAAGAGACAAGGATCCCTTGAAATCGTGAAAATGTGACTGTCTGATTCCTACTCAATTATAGTAAAATCTCAACTGTCAACTAGTCGTCGAATCGGAACAATATGATGTAATAATCATGTACTCGTAAAACATTAAAAGGAAATGTTTAAAATGTGAAATGTAGAGACAATGGCAAACTAAAAGCAACGATACTAATAAACCAACAATGTTATGAAATGGATAAATATAATGAATGGTTAATTAGAAGTGGGACTGATTCTCAACCAACTTACGCTGTGTTGAAGCAGAAGAATTTTCTAACTCTATACGTTATGGGACTCATATCTGAAATGTCTGTAATCGATCGAAGCCAAATTTAGCCGTGAAAAAATTGTTACAGATGACGTTCATTCAGATGTCATGAATGCTTATAAATTTGTTAGTGTAACAAAACGAATAGTCTTAAACGTCATTAGTGGTAGAAGGAAAAACGGTTGGTGAAGTAAAACATTTTAAATAGTCTTGAACGTGTCTTTTAAAATGGTGTTTGGAAGGATTGCTTTGTAGTACAGTATTTTTGTTTTCAAACATGATTTGCGGAGTTGAAATTAAGTTTTACCAAATCAGAAGTAACGAAGTATTAGGTATCAACCTAGTAAACTGTGCTTGGAATACGTTCCACATGTTATGTGCGCCTAACAATAAAATACAACGTTATGGAATAAAACATGAATTATTATGTTTGCCGACGGAACAAGGAAGATACTGAAAATTTATTCACAGAATAAAATGGTATTAGAGACTGGCTGTGCAACCCCGTTATCGATCAGGATAAATTGAGGTTTTGAAATTTGTATAGTGCAAGTTATTGTCTTATATTTTTCGATTATTTTTTCAGTGCATTCCAAAAGTTGATAGTTTTAGTTATTACTCTCTGTCAGGCGCGTACCCAGAAACCCAGTGGCGTACCCAAGGGGACCGTGTTTTTGCATTTTATCAGATATTATCATAACTTTAATTACGAAGAAAATTTCTTTTATCTGGAACGTCGATCCACGTGTCAAATAATTTCTCATAATAGAAACTTAAAATAATTCTTGAGCCGATTCTAAAATGTGAGCTTGAATATAATAATAAATAATAAATTGAAATAAATTGAAAAAAAATCATTTGAATAAATTGAAAAAAATCATTTAGTTCGTTCTGAAAACTTTCCAGATTGTAGAAAATTTGGATTATCAAAATTTTGAGATTGTTCTCTGTTCATTAATTTATAAAATTATTCAGTTGGCAGAATGAGAAAATAATTGATGTCGGTAATCTCATCGGGTGTTTTTCTCGTCGCTTGGACTTCAAAAGTTGATTTCATTGTCGAACGGTACCTTCAATCTTGAACGACCTAAAGACTGTCCCAGAAAGTATGGACGCAGCCAAAAACCGCTGCCAACGGTTCAGAATCTGTCAATTTTTATGGCTGCGTACTGTTGTTTACACTCTTCTCTGACCACTTGTGCAGTTGTTTATTCGTTTTCATTAGTTTGTTTCGAAATTCTTGGACTTTCAGTAGAACAACGTCGAAAAATTGTGTACAAATGGTGCACAGAACGCGGACTGTCCATGAGAAAGATAGCAAAAATGGAAGGAGTAAGTGAAAAAAGCCGTGCGAAATGCAATCAGGAAGTTCGGTGAGGATGACATCTTTGAGGATAAACAGAAAACGGGTCGAAAAAAAGGTCCTGCTAACCCTCAGTTGGATAAACGTATACTGAAGGCGTTCGAGCAAAAGAAGGAGTTTCAGTACGGGTTGTGACCAAAAAAGTGGGCACTTCGAAGTCAAATGTTTTTCGTGCTAAAGAACGTTTGAATCTTCGTAACTATAAGAAGCAGAAACAACCAAAACGTAGTCCGAAACAAGAAGCATCGATCAGGCCGAGGGTTCGAAAGCTGTACAATACGATTCTTGCTGGAAATTTGAACGGCATAATCATGGACGACGAAACCTACGTGAAACTCGATTACAAATCCTTGCCGGGACCACAATATTATACGGTGCGATAAGGGCAAGTGTTAAACCAGTCCGGGACATCGATTGAAGTTGAAAAATTTGGTAAGAAAGCTATGGTCTGGCAAGCAATTTGTAGCTGCGGTAAGATTTCGAAACCCTTCATCACCACTGCTTCAATGAACAGCGAAATATATCCTATGATAAAAAAAGAACCGGAATTTTCATTTTAAAATTCCCGCGCTTCCCAAATAGCAATTCGCAACTAGTTCTGATACGACAAAGTCCAAACTATGTTGAAACAAGAGCACGAATATGTTTTTTATGTTAAACTGGTTAAAACATGGTGACAGCAATGTTTCATCATAACATAACTAGTTACGAAATAGTTATTTAGGTTTCCAATCATAACATCTTCGTGTCATATTGAATTAAATATAATTTATAAGCTATCGTTACTTAATCCAAACATATCTTTAATCACAACTATGTTTCTAGCTACTAGTTGAAAATAAGTTTATTTGACTTCAATAGTAGCAATCCGTAACTAGTTTTGATACCACTTAACCCAACTGTGTTGCAACAAGAGCACGAACATGTTTTTATGTTATACTGGTTAAAACAAGGTGACAGCAGTGTTTCTTTATAACGTAAACATTGAACTAACTATCGTTTGTAAGTTATCGTTACTTGATTCTAACATATCTTTAATCACAGCTATACTTTTAGCTACTAGTTGAAAAAAGGTTTATTTTCCGTTGCGAAACCATTATAAATACGTAAGCGTATATGTAAATCGTTACTGTGAATTGATGTAGTAATAACTTAGATATTATAAGATTAAAACATATAATTTCTTCATTGATTCAGATAGTTATCGGTAGGTTTTCCCAACGTTATGATAACGAAAATGCAAACAAAACAACCTTTGTTGGCTTGAATATGGCGAACACAATATGGAGTCTCAAGAAGTGTATGAAACATAAATAAAACCAGGATATTACTTGTTTCAAAACTACTTTTTGCCGAAAATAGTGAAAGGCAGAATAGTCATTTTTGTTCTATGCACTGTCATAAACACGAAAAAATAATATAGGGATTGAACATCGATTGTGATAATATTATAATTCTCATGATATATGAATTTAAAATGATGAGAAATCACTCTACTTGGAATAATTTTGAGCATTCTGACCATAGGGTTATTTTGTTGTTTATTTTGTATATCTTTATAAACAGATTTTGATTGAAGGCGCATAAAAAACAGTTAAGTAAAATTGAATTCCGCTCGACAGTTTTTGGATCGTTGTGAAATTTGTACCTTGTATCAAGTTTGTGATTTAAAGTACTCTTCTGCTTTTTTATTGATGATAGAAAAGTATTCTGGATTTATTCAATGTTTATAATGTCGATGGTGACTAAGTTTCAACTAGTTTACTTGAGAACAAGTTATTTTCAAGTTATGAAAAGATAAGTTATTTCAGTATGGCATTACAACGTAACGACAACTTATTTTTAGCCGACTTAATAACTAGTAGAAACTGCGCTTTTTGAGTCATGCAAGTGGTTAGATGTTAGTAACAATCACTCAAATATCTGGTTGCAAACTAGTGACAAACACGCTAGCGTAACAAAAATTGTTACTTGGGTTGTCCAATCGGTAAACTTTTATTCTCTCAACGATGGCAACACTTTTATACACATTCTGTCAAATTTTGACGCATATCGTACGATTAGATTTTGTTTGGCGTTTATACAAAGAAGTTGAAAAATTTTCGTGTGGTGATTTTTGTCTTTGTATAGACGCCAAACAAAAACTAATCGTACGATATGCGTCAAAATTTGACAGAATGTGTGTAAAAGTGTTGCCAACGTTGAGAGAATAAAAGTTTACCGATTGGACAAGCGCGGGAATTTTAAAATGAAAATTCCGGTTCTTTTTTGATCATAAGGTACATCAAGGAATGTTTACAAAAACGACTTCTACCCATGATTCGAAGCCACAAGGATTCTGTTGTCTTCTGGCCACTACTCGAAATCAACGGTAGAATGGTATACTACCAAAAATGTCACTTTCGTCCCAAAAGACATAAATCCATCAAATTGCCCACAACTTCGACCAATTTAGGAATTTTGGGCATTAACGAAGGCACATCTTAGTAAACATGTCTCGGCAGCCGAAACCATTCAACAGTTCGAAAAAGATTGGAAAAAAGTGTCAAAACTTGTCGCCAAGAAGTCTGTATGGAATTCATTGAGGAACGTTCGCAAGAAGGTGCGCCAGCTAGTCTACAATGGCTAAGTAGCAAATGTTGAGAATGATATTCTGTTGTTGTAGTCTAATATTATCAGTATATCGAATCAAATTTGAATATATAACTTGAATCTGGATTGAATCTGTATTCGGTATTTGGGTTTAGAAATCTATATAATAAAGATAAATCTGTATAAATAGCGTATGGGTTATCCCAGAGAATTTTGAATGCGAAAAACGGGTAAAAATGCTAAGTTTTTGTCGGATATTTGCATTCAAAGTTTTTTTTTGTTAGATGCTGATTTAAACGATTATTGCACTGAAAAATCCATGTCCGGTTTTTGATCTCAATGTTCTTATCCTGTTTTTGCATTCAAAAATACTTAAACGGGATTTTCAAACTAAGTTGCATTTGTTTTCTAAAGAGAATCATCGGAATGTTGTTTGAAACAGAGTTAATGAAAGTCATTTTCATTGATTCAAAATAGACGAAAATGACAAGAAATTACTGTCACTCTCAGCATCGCTTGCAAACTATGAGAACGAAATCCGTGTCCAGTTAATGACATAACCGGGACAGTAGTTTCAAAATTGTATTTTTTCTTTCATTTGCCCTTTCAGTCATTTGCAGTTTTCAGTGAAAATCCCATAGTATACACTGTCGATATTCAACCGAAGCGGTGAGAATCGAAAATGACAGAAAAACGTTTCACAAAAACTTTTGCCTTATGGTGCTCGAATTTGTAGTAGTTTTGGTTTCCAAAGAGATTCTGGGATGTAATTACTCCGATTTGTCATATTTTAGTTACTTTTTATAGCCAAGCGTCACAGATTTTCAATACATCGATGAAATGAATGAAAAATTCTGCTGATGCTCCCTAAATACGTTAGTTTGGTTTCGTCTTGTCATAAAGGAAAGAGTTACGTTGGCAATTATACTCTCTCCTTGTTTCAATGAGAAAAGAGAATCTCTCTTCGTTTGTTTTGCTGTCGGTAATTTACGAATAAGACAGTAAAATAGTGAAAATGAGGCTGTTGGATTGCATTATTTCATTAAGAATGCGTGACAATTCTAAGCTCTGGTTTGAAATATGTATAAGGTAATATTCAAACATTATTACAAATTTTCAAATTATTTTGATTAAATCCACATTTAAATGAACATGAAAAATCTAGAAAATGTTTTTTAATGTGGAACACATTTTTATTTTCTATATAGGGGTGCAAATTAGAAACTCAAGAAAAATACACGTAGAAATGTGGTCAGGTTTTGAACAATTACAGCTCAGTCAATTTTGTATAAATTATTAATATCATGTCACCATTTGATTGGAAATATTTCTACGTATTGATTTGAATGTTCATAGTCATGTATTTTTAATTGTATATCATTGAAATGTTTATTAATAGCTAGCAGTGTCCTATTTGTCTGCAAAAAAATCTCCGGCATACCGGATTTCCCTGCCATAGTCGACGGTTTTGAAGTAGTAAGCGATGTATCAAAGGGACAGCATCGCTCTGATTGGTCAATCGATGCAAAAGCGAAGCTGTTGGAAGCACGCGAATCTATAAATAGAAGCGAAATTATAGCTAACGTTTCAGTCCTACATGTAGCATGCCCGATGTAGGTTGTTGCTAGACAGCAAGACAAAAAGTGCCATAAAACGATTTGAAGCTTTAATTGGTATGCTCTGATCTTGTGTCATGCAAGCTCGGATGAAATTCCATGTTATGTCGTTTCGCCTGAAAAATGGAAAACTACCCCAAGGTAAATGTTGAGTGCGTAAGATTAATTTCTAATTTATATAAGATGAACTCGATTGATAATGAGAAAATGTTTATCGCTTCAACTTGGTATAGAAACGCTATAAAAATAACTGCTTGCATACAAAACTTGAACACAAGCTTGGCGAAGAGAAGCTTAAATATCCGTTCGCAAGCATGTACATACATATAATTGCATACATTTGGGCTATTGATGTAATTTCGTCGGTTACAAAACAAAGACAAATCAAATGTGTTGAATGAAAAAGGGATTATACAATGTAATGATCTAAATAAAAGGAAACATGAATACGTGAATATTTCAGGAAAATGACATTGCAATAACGTTTTTCTAATATTAAACTAGTTAAAATACAATGCAGTATATGAGCAAACTGTACCGGGTTGCCAGCATACATTTTATTATTTTGATGAGAAGTTTTATCACATTAATCTATCGCATGGGTTGGACATTACATGGATTCCAATGAACAATGAAAAAATATTCAACTTTCACAAAGATAGAATGTCTGTGTGTTTGGCTGCCTTGTCGAGCCAATTTTAGTTCTCTCTCCTTTTTCAGAATGCTATCAGGAAACCAAAGCGAAAAAAATGGCGGATGCATTGAAACTGACTTAGTTTCACAGAAAAATACAAGACTTTATTTTTATCGCGATAACATATATGGTTTTATGTACTAATCGCATCTAAACTAAATTATCTAGACTTTGTCACGGTAGATTTATGATGCAAGCCTTCAAAGCCGAGATATTCGATGAACAAGTAGAGGTATGCATCTCCGAGCGTTCCAATTTTCAGCAGTTCTTCAGTCAGAAAAAATACAACACGACCGCTAAACTCAATGAATCATCCTGAAAATTTCACAGGATATTCTCAACTAAATTTCGAAGACATTGTGGGTTTTTATATATTCTGCACCGTTTCCAAGAAAATTTAATTTGAAATGGGAAAATAGCTAAAAACCTACCACTTTACGATACTGTCTTCGGCCCTTAATGTTGGTCAGCTCATGAGCTGAAATTGCTCAAACAAGTTTCTCAAGCGGTAACATCATGCCTACGAAAGCATCTAAACTTTTCATTCAATATTTTCCTAAAGTGATGTCAGATCTGCTTATTTCAGCAAGATGCAAACTATATACAAGTACTATATCTATATCTGATTGAGTATTGTTTCTATTGCCTATCTATGCCTATGCAACTTTTTATTTCTGCAACTTATAACTGAGTTCAAACTGCACAATAGCGCTCAACTCAAATAGATAAATCTTGCCCAACCGTTTTTAATTGCAAGTTTCGAATTTCATGTAGTTTTGACGTGAATACGTCTTACTATGGAGCGCCTTTTCAAAATTTTTTTCTGTGGAAAAATGGGTAGAACTTGAGTTGTACTAAACGTAAAAATGCAATTCTTTCTGCATGTCATTGGAAATATGATCAGCAATTTATGATTAATTTTATAACAGTTTGAGATAACCATAAACAACTCATAAATTAGGTTTATTTTTAAATTTTCGGAAACAACGGGGAAAAGTCATCATGCTTGATTGCCCTTTTCGTACCAGCGACGACGATTTTGAGGTAGTCAGGCACATATTAGTTCCGATGTTCCGAAGGATTATGCGAAGTTTTCCTCTATTGAGTAAGTAAATACACAACAAAACTACTGAGAAAATTCCAGAAATGCTTAGCAAATCATCAGACTCGACCTTCTCCGATTTGGATGAAACTTTACACATGGCTTCAGTATGGGAAACCATAAGTTTTGAACCAATGGAGAGGTCAATCCGACTCACGACTGATTTTTAAAAAGGGCGTATGTATTTTTGCATATCACGAAAATTGCCTTTTTCAAATCGTTGTAACTCGGAAACCGTTTATCGTACAAAAATGGCGTCCAGGAAGAAGTTTTAGGGAATCAATAGGGTACTCTAAAAAAATATACACTGAAAAAAAATTTGATTTTTTTTCTCAATAATTTAAAATTGAAAAAAAAATTAATTTCAAAAAAATCAGGCTTTTGATTTTTTTTGATAATTTTTATTTTAAAGCTCTTAATAAAATCTACAGATTGATGGCTATCATATCCGTGCCTTTTGAAAAATTAAAAAGTTACAGCTAAAACAATTTACAGATATATTCGAAATTTTAAGTTCTCGTTGAAAGATAATCATTTAAACAGTAGAATATTATTCTACATGTTAAAGGCAATAGATTTGTTCATGATATCCTTTCTTCTAAAAGTAGCTGTTCTTGAGATACTTGGATATTTAAATATAAACCCATTTTTTTTATTTCCATGAATTGTTTATTTGCTTGCTATATCTACAATTATTACGATTTACCACGATTTTAATCATAATGATGTTTTATTTAACCTGAAAAATGTTGAAATGAGTTTACTTCAATATTTTTAATATGGTATCGAGGGTATCAATGTGTTAAAAAGAAAATGGTTCACGCAACGTAATGATTTATATGATCTATATAAAAGGAAACATAAACATGTAAATTTTGGATAAAGAAAGTCTATAATTTTTCTTTCATTTTCATCAAACTAGTTGACTTAAACAACAATACAGAAAGCAGATAGCGTCATTCCGACAAATGTCATGTGTGTGTAATAGCAGCACGTTCTTTTTGTGCCGAATACCAAAGTAAACAGACGCTTGTACTTTTTACTGCGTTCAAAACAATTTTTAATTGCGTGAAAATCAACACAAAAGTTTTTTATGACTTTTTTTACACTATCATATATTGAAAAGCATCCATCGAAAGGGTGATTGGATTAAATATTTATGAGGTGAAATCGATCTATTTCGATTTAATACCGGATGCGATTTAATACCAGATGCTATCAAAATTTTAATTTAATACCGGGTGCTATCAAAATTTTTGCAACCAAAGTTTTTTTTCGTCATTTTCAAAATGTCTACCGATTTCGGTTAACGGTACCCAATTTTTTTCGATAAATCGCGAAAAATTGTCAATGATATGCAGAGATGTCAAGTCTGTAAATTTGTCTGTAAATTATCAATTTCTTAGTTAACGTGTAAACCTTTTTTCGTCTAAAAACTTTTTACAGACTTTGGAAACATCGATTGTTTGGAGGTTTGCAGACTTTTAAGATTCAGCGCGATTTTTTGGTTTTTGCTAGCTAAATTAATTGTATTAATTGGCATCTCGGGTGATATACAACACGTGGACAACTTGACGGCTTCAGTACATCCGTCATATAAGTAAAAACTTTGGTTTTCTGGTTTTGTTAGCCATGGCGACTTCAAACAAATCGTCTAAGTCAAGGAAAATGAACTTTAATGCACTGATTAATGCCATTAAACGTTTCTTAGTGGATGAGAAACCAATAAATTCGATTGCAGCAACGTATTCACTCCTGCGAAGCCGGTGGAAGACCGGTCTAATCAATACCAAAGGCGCCACCATCGAAATAATTTCCCAAGAGAGCCAAGGCGAAGTCACCATCAGACAATGAATACTTTTATCCAAAATGCCTCCGAAAAGAATAAATTTCGTTTTTTCTTCGAATAATTGCAGTTTTTACTTATATTTTTCTATTTTTAACGAAAGTAAACGAACACCTTTTTTGAAATGGCCAAAATTTATTATTTACTAAATTGATGAAAATGTTTTTTCAATCGATTGAATCAACTTATTTTCTTAATCAGTTGTTAGCTAGGGACTTTAGCTTTCCATTGATGAATATATGTCCACATAATGTGTACTTAGTCAAAAGTTATAAGTTTAAAAGAAAAGGGTGCCGGTAACCGAACACTCTCCCTTACCTATGAGAGTGACAATGATGAACTTAAGTTTTCATTCAATATCGTTAAAGTGATGCAGGTCTGCTGATTATTTCAGCACGATGAAAACCGAATACAAGTTTTCTGATAGAACTTTTTTGCAAGTTTTGAATTGTATATCATTGTTTTTCTAAAAATGAAGAAAACTGCATACACTGACCTAAAATTTTATGAGGCAACAAAGACTATGCGGACTCGGCAGCAAAATATTGTTTACTGTAAGGTTTTCAATTCGGCTTATCATTTTTTGCCTTGCGGAGAGCATCATTTCACTTTTTTTCTCTACAAAAGATATATAACCATTTCGGCATATATTGTGTCCGATACAATTATGACTTTCAATGCTTCTGGCTGGTTTTCACTTTAGATGCAGCAATTTTGCTTGTTGACGTATCCATTCTACCTTCGTCACTTAACACAAGTTTTCAATAAAAAGTTGAGCTTTCTCCAACTTTACCAACGCCCATTCATGATTAAATTATAGACCAAACGAGGATTCATAAATAAATTATATAGAAAACTGAATAAAATTGACAATGACACAAGACACGATTCACGCGTGATCTGTCAAAAGCAGTGTTGCCAAAAAGATACCTGCGAAAAAATAACCTTTATAAATAGTGAGTGGTAGTAGAGATAACTATCTGAAATTATACCTGTTCCAAGCAACATCAATAATAACATATTTCTGTTTTGCAGAATTCGACAAAATGCCCTGTCTCCCACAAGCTGCGTTTGCCGTTCACAAATTGCGTAAACCAAAGCCGGAATCCGGACTCACGGTGGCTCGGTGCTCAATGGAGAAACAAGACATGCCACGGTTCTTCAATAACCAAAGTAAGTACGAGGTGGCCAAGAATGTCCTAGAACATTACACTTGTATATTTTATTGACAATTAATTGGTTCGATTTACAATGTTGTGTCATCTTTTCAGTGATGGACCTTTCACCGGTCAAGTACAGCGATAAGTTTATGAACAGCATCTGGGGACTGTACAATCGTTATTCGCCACATAACTTCAAGAAAAACAACGGTGCTGACGAGCAGTACTTCAGCATGCAACAGCCGTAAGTTCGCGCAATCCCAGCATCAAACATGGCCAGGATATTGAACTGCTTTTTTTTAATTTCTTCCAGATTCGCTGTTGCATGCGCCGCTTCGGAGAAAAACAGCTCTGAAGCATCGGTCGGTTCCAAGAAACATTAAAATTGTCAATTATTGGAAATATTTAAATGGTAGTGAATAACTATTGAATGTAGATAAATAAGAAGAATACATATCTGTGTTTTTTATTAGATATTAAAAATCCTTCTAAAATATATGTATGAATTTCTGGGACTGAGTATATTGGTAAAATTACATTGTTATTAATGCAATAAAACGTGCCTTTTATTTCAATTTCCTTTAAACCGAATTTATTTTGTGAACATGTTTTTCAAACAAATTTTTAAATTGAACTTTGCAAATGTAAAAAAAATCAAATGAAACAAAATGGTCTAAACTGGCCTTAAAACTACACAAATCGATAGTCATTATCAGTAGGCAACTAAACAAACCGATTTCGGCTATCCTGGTTCCCGGTCTCCGGTTCCGGAAGCATCGGAAATAGTGGTCATATATATCAAAATGGATCTCACTCACTTTTCTCAGCGATGGTTTGACCGATTTCCACAAACTTAGATTCAAGTGAAAGGTCTTCCGGTCCCATACGGAATTTCTGAATTTCACCTGGATCCGACTTCCGGTTCAGAGGTTATAGGGTAAAGTGTGTTGAATATTGTACACCGTCACTTAAACTGGCGGAACAAAAACCGTCAAAAATGTTGTAAACTGGACTCAAAACCTGGGAATAACGGTATTAGGCTCAAAGGCCTTGTGGTCCTACCAAAAATTACTGCATATTTTCGTATACAACAAACATTTGAATCGTCGTTTAGAGTACGATGGCAAAATTGTATAAAATCTTCAAAATTTGAATAAAAACTAGTAGAGTTTGTACGTCATGTTAATTGGTGGCCGTACGAATCGACTTCGATTATACCGGCTCTCGGGTTCCGGTGCTGGAAGTGCTTATAATAGTGAACCCACTTCGTTTTCTTAAGGATGA
Source organism: Malaya genurostris (assembly GCF_030247185.1). Classification (NCBI taxonomy): domain Eukaryota; kingdom Metazoa; phylum Arthropoda; class Insecta; order Diptera; family Culicidae; genus Malaya; species Malaya genurostris. Next base: position 48,835,809 of record NC_080572.1, read on the forward strand.
CCTACGCGAACAAAGCACTGTTTCATTATGTATGTTATACTAGTAAATGCACAAGCAATTCCTTGATTTCTTTCGAAAATTGAAGAGAAAAATTTTGAATAGAATACCACAATATTATACATGAGATAGGCATCTTGAAGAACGAATGAATAATTTTGGAAAAATTATAAATCACAACTGCTTGTCCTTCAGTTAATCAAGATTTTGTGTCTTTCAAAAATTGAGATTGTTTTTTTACCTTTTTGTATATATATAAAAAATAGGTATAGAATTCGCTCAAACTTTCGAAAAATTTTCCGAGGCCGAATGTCATATACCAATCGATTCAGCTCGACGAACTGAGCAAATGTCTGTCTGTGTGTGTATGTGTGTGTGTGTCTGTATGTGTGTTGTCAACTAAGAGGTCGAGATCTCAGAGATGGCTGGACCGATTTTGATCAAACTAGTCGCAAATGAAAGGTCTCCCCGTCACCCAAAACGCTATTGAATGGTTTTGAGATCGGATGTTTACTTTTTGAGTTATACGAAGTTTTATGTCAAAATTTTAAGTTTTTTGACAGCATCTGTCACAATTGACCTTGAAAACAGAATATGTTTTTAGACTTAGATTCCGCACGGTAATAGCTATCCAACAAGCCATAGATTGTTAAAATCCGTCCAATTTTAACGGAGATATCGAAATTTTTGTGTAAACGACTTTTCCCCCCTATTCCAGTAGTAGGAGTTTTGAGCGCTGTATGACAAAGAAATGCTTGGGAGCAACGGAAAACACGATTTTTTATACTGTTACATACAATTGTTCCTAAGTACCAAAAAGACTGTGTACATCATCCTTTTTCATGACATTTAGCCTCGGACCGATTTTAGCACGGCTCGTTTTTAGCAACATAATCGTTCGAATATGACAAATATAAACCAGATGATGGCAGAATTGTTTTTAATTATATTGTTTTAAACTACTTACAGCAATAAATACTGGAAGAACATAACACCCATATACCATTCGAATCAGTTCGTCGAGATCAGCAAATGCGTGTGTGACAAATAATTTCACTCAATTTTCTCGGAAAATTTCTTTTCTTCAAATTCAGATTCATACGAAAAGTCGTATGCTCCCAAACAAAATTCCTGAATTATGTTTGGTTCCGACCTCTGGTTCCGGAACTACAGGATGATATGTGAAACGAAATCAAAATTGTGTAACTCATTCTTCTCGTAGATGGCTGACCCTATCTAAGATTTAAATGAAATCTAAGAATCATCTAAGATTCAAATGAAAAGTTTCAAGATTTTATAAAACGTCTTGCTCTTTAGTCAGATCCAACTTCCGGTTTCGGGGATACAGGGTGATTGGTATAAAAATGTATATTCCACATAAATTAATCAGGTTTATCGGGTTAGCAGATTTGGATAGTCGATAAAAAAAATTAACTTTTTCAGTTTTAGTGGTATTTAGTTTTCGATTCAGAAGGCACCTAAAAATTTAATTCGTGCTATGATTTCTCAAAGATGTCTTCATTGATTTTCAAATATTTTGAAACAAATGTCAACTATACAGCTACTCAGGTGAATTTATCTGACTTCGGCCATACCGATTTTAGAATTCCGGTTCCAGTATAAAATCGTTTCTCAAAGCTCAATCGTTTCCTCAAAAAAAGCCTAATCAAATTTCAGAAACAAAAATTCAAATTAAAATAAACTTATATACAAAATAAATCCATTTCATCCAATTATGACTTCCGGTTCTCGAATTACATGATGATGAATTTTTAAAATTCAAACCGACATAGAAGATGACAATCCCGAAAAGCTTCAAAGTTGAACTCAAAACTGTTGTAATTTATTCGTCATATGGCCATACGAATCGGTTTGGGTTATGCTGGTTCCTGAACACCGGCTCTGGAAGTACCTTAAATTACCGTAAACTCTAAAGTGGAACTTACATATCATGGCATGTTTAATCGATTATCACACTTTTAGATTCAAATTCGAACCGATTTGCAGTTTCGACATTACAGAGTAATGAATGATTAAAATCTCAAATTGTCGCTTAAAACGACGGTCATTAAAATAATGCCATGAAAACTTAAACACCGAAGAATATTCATGCAAAAAACACATGCGGATTGATAAAAAAAGGTATCATCTCACTGCTAGGTGGATTAAACACGTTTTTATAGTCATGAGTTACAAGTTTTCCTAGTTTTCTGTTTAATGTGCTACAAAATCACCAACTAGTTTTGTTAAGATTTCTAGATTGCATCTATCAGTAGTTATCCATTGTTCAAAAGAGATCTCATTTACAATCTTCTGCTTAAGTTCTTCTAACAAGCCTTCCTCAAGAATTGAAGACATGTCCCAGCATTCGCGCAAATAACAATCCTTTATTTTTTTTTAATAACTATTTATTGGCATATGAGTTAAAACTAAATTATTAAGATTTAAATTGGGTGTTTTCATCCTTTTTATATCCCTATTTATACGACTTTTCATCCCTTTTATATACATGATTTGGTTATTACCATGAAGATATCATTTGCTTCCGCAATTCTGTGATTTTTGTGTACGGAAAATTCTAAACCTACTTGTATTGTGTAATGGGGAAAAGGAACTTATATACTAACTTACTAACTAATACAGAGAGCGAATCGATTCAATTGAAGATTGCATCGATTTTTGTCGGAATTTGCTTATAATATTATGTGACATTACATCTAATGGTTCTATATTTGTGAGTCTGTGTAACTCATTTGTACTAAACCAGGGAGGACGCTTCAAAATCATTTTCAGAATTTTATTCTGAATCTTTTGAAGCGTTTTCTTCCTGGTGGGACAACAACTTGACCAAATTGGTACTGCATAAAGCATGGCTGGTCTGAAAATTTGTTTATAAATTAACAACTTGTTTTTTAGATAGAGCTTAGAATTTCTGTTCATAAGAGGATATAAACATTTAATATATTTATTACACTTTGCTGGATTCCTTCAATGTGATCCTTAAAAGTGAGTTTTTTGTCATACGTTAAACCTAAGTATTTAGCTTGATCAGACCATGTCAATTCCAAGCCATTCAATTTGAGAATGTGATTATTGTTTGGTTTAAGAAAAGAAGCTCTTGGCTTATGAGGAAAGATAATTAATTGCGTTTTTGCTGCATTTGGTAGACAGATAATCGCTGAAAAAATTCAAACTTCTTTATAGGCGACTACAGATCACTCTTAGATTTCTACCTGTGGCTAACAGACTTGTGTCGTCACAGAATAGCGATTTCTGACAACCAACGGGTAGATTTGGAAGATCAGAAGTGAAAATATTATACAAGATTGGAGCTACGCTCGAACCCTGCGGAACACCGGCTCGTACGGGTAGCAATTCAGATTTACAATTCTGATAGCTAACCTGAAGAGTACGATCAGTTAAATAATTTTGAATCATTTTGATCAAATAAATAGGAAACTGGAAATGAGACATTTTTGCTATTAAACCTTTGTGCCAAACACTGTCGAATGCTTTTTCTATGTCTAGAAGAGCAACTCCAGTGGATAACCCAGAAGATTTATTTGCTTTTATCATGTTCGTTACTCTGACAAATTGATGAGTAGTTGAATGTTCATGACGAAATCCAAACTTCTCTGGTAGAAAAATTGAATTCTTATTTATATGAGACATCATTCTCAACAAGATAATTTTTTCAAAAAGTTTACTAATAGAAGAAAGTAAGCTAATTGGTCGATAACTTGATGTTTCTGCTGGGTTTTTATCAGGTTTGAGGATAAGAATTACTTTAGCGTTTTTCCATCTTTTTGGGAAGTAAGCTAATGAAAAACACTTGTTGAAAATTTTAACCAGGAGTCTCAAGGCAACATCGGGAAGATTTTTAATAAGAATATTAAAAATTCCATCATTACTTAACTTCTCAAATGATGCAATATTCCATTCGTACAAAAATTTACTGGCTCCGAGTGTAATTTGCACTCGGCTAGCAAGTGAGACTGTATGAACTTATATGCACGATTTACCAGCCAAGCAGATATGCGCTTCTGTGGCTCAGTCGGTTAACTGGTGTGCTTTGTGATCTAATGTTTTTCGGTTCAAGTCGCGTTGTTGCTGTCGACCTTTGATTTTTATTCCATTCGTTTTAAGGCCATGTAATTTTCAAATCACACAATTTTACGCGTTCTTGAATATAAATTTGTGTGAAATATGACGCTCCATTTTATGTGCATCTAATAAGATGTAAAATAACAAGATTTTTTCGAACTAAATTCATTTTCAATAGGACTCACAACGTTCAAATTAAAATTGTGGACACTCTCGAACTGCTGAGCAAGTTTTTGAACTTTCTTCGCCATTTGTAAGAAGTGTTTGATTTCCTTCCTTGAGAGCAGGAATTGGTTTCTGAGGTTTCCTAATAACCTTGAAAAGTTTCAAGAAAGGTTCAGTCGTTGAAGAACTGCAGTACCTACTTCACGTTTTATATCAAATGGACGGCCACATTTTTTGTTAGGAACAGTCAATACTTCTTGCTCTTTAACCAATTCTTTTACCGGTGAGACCGTGTATTTATTAACATTAAATTCTATCATCGTCATTGGGTAAAATTCACGAATTGGGTAAAATTGAGAGTATTCGTATTTTATCATCTGTTGAGTAATATGGCTCGGTAAATTTCGCCTTTAATTTATCAATGATTTCGTCGATTGCTGCGCCTTTGTTTCCTCTGTCTGAAATTCTTCAGATTCATTTTGTGGTGGATGGTCGAATAGTTGTTTCCTAATGCTTTCAACGATTTTGGAATACTTTTCTTGACGATAGTTGTCAGATCTGAGGTTTCTAACTGCTATATAAGATACATCAATTCTAGAAATACCTTTATTAAATACTTAAAATTTGTGATTCCTAAAATCATCCGCTAGATCACTGTGTTGGGAGGACGTTGAGTCAAGTGAAAGGCTGCTGATGGTATTTCTTCTAAATCATATCTCGATGTAGATGGCGGAATTTCTTCTAAATAATTTCCCGATGTTGCTGGTGAAGCTGTCGTATAATCTGATATCTCGTTGTCACTGGAAGCTAGTTGCTGTGCACTTTCAACAGATACAGGTCGATGTGAATATAATCGATATGAGTCGCAAATATGCATTGTAATATTCACAGTAATTCGCACTGCTTGAAAGCAAAGTGTTTAATCATACTATCCGTTACTTTGTGACGGTTAGACAAACAAGGTTTTCCATTATCTCGAAAAGGTCAACAATTATTTTTTCAATATGCCCGTAACCCGTTGTTTAACCTGTGATTTTTATAAACCAGTGATTTTTCTTCGATTTTGTTTTCAAAATATCTCGAAAACAGTTGCTCGCATCGTCAGAGAACAATTTATTCAAAATTTAATAAAGATTACAAAAATAATTTGGCGATAGAGAATCCAGACTAATTGAAAAAAAAAGTATTCTCATGAAATGTCCATTTTCTCGATTTAGTTCCTCATATATCTCGAAAATGACTGCATTTAAGAAGTAGATTCCTATGAGCTTTGTCAATGAACGAAGCTTGGAGAATAATATTTCATTGCTCAGATACATTTATTCCTATAAAAACACAGTTTTTTGAAAATTGTTAGAAAGTTTTTCCTTGAAAAATTTTTTTATTCATCATCTCCCCATTTATGTTCGATTTCACCAAAAATCTGAAGATTGTTTTTTTCAGGGTATATTTTTTTAGAAAGTTACATTGATTACTTACAACTTCTTCTTAGACATATTTTTTGTAGAGGCTATAGATTTCTAGTTATAATTGTTTGAAAATAATGTTACTAAAAACACATACGCCCTTTTCATAAATTAGTTTTGAGTGAAAAAAAAACTCTAGACCAGTGAAAAATACTTCATTTGCTATAACGAACACACATGCAAAGTTTCTTGTAAATCGAAGGGGGTCGTGCCAACAGTCAGCCGATTCCGCATGGAATTTCTCATTATCAAATTGCGAATTGTGGCCTTTCATATGACAGATTAAACTCCTGAATCCAGAAACTGAAAATAAAAACAATTGAATATTCATATACAATTTTGTGTAGACAAGATGTGCTAAATTATCCTTAGTAGGTAAACATTACTCCAAATTTTTCGACTATATTGAAATTTAGCGTCGATGTTACATTTTTTTGTGTGAAGAGAAACCTGGCTGACATCTCTAAGATCGTTACTCTTCACAAACATCATCTCACTTTTCTTTTTAACGCTTAACGGGGAAGAACGGATGGCTTGTTTAGATGCTAATCACGAGTGCTAACAAACCTTGGCAATGTCACCCACACATTTCCTACTCGGATAGAGCAACAGAGCGCTCGATAAAGGTGCGAGAGCTCAGAGTGGGATCGAAGTCGTAGTAAAATTCTCTCGCCACTGTAAAAAGGCATTTCGCTTCGGATAATGTCCAGTACTGTTAAAAGCATTGCTCCTCAGAGCGGGGGCGAGAGCATTTCAGAAGGAACAGAGGATCGATTCCAAAACACGATATACGGGAGAATGAGTGGTAATACTCTTGGCAAAATGCTGTCACTGCGAATCAGTTAGGATTTGCAAGTGCGTGGAAAAACAATCCGAAGGCCACGGTTTCGTAAGTGTCCCCGTGATCGTGTTGAAAGGCTTGGAATTATAAAAGAAGTTTTCTTGCTCGATTAGCGGAGCACAGTGCATCAAAATAGTGGTTTTTCAGCAGAAGCAGCAACAATCGTGCGTGGAAAGTAGTAAAGCAGGCTTTACGTCAATTTTCACCTGGACAACGATTCACTAAACGGCCTCAAAACGGAGCACATAACGAAAATGATGGATTTTAGCGGTGGGGCCTACGGTGGAGGCAAAGCAGGCGGAGCATTCGATCCCATCACCTTTGTGATGCGACCAACAGTGATCCTGAGGGCAGTCTGTTGGGTGAATATACGTTCAAATTTATTCCTGATTCCGTAATCATTTCGGATCCTGTTTTTCACTTTCCCACCTTTCCACCCGCACCAGAGAGAAAATCGATTTTCTGATAGTTCAACGTTGAGGGAGCTCTCACACGCTTCGGGCGCACATTTCGTTCGTTGTACAGAAGATACCATGCTCTCTTCCAGCTCTTTCTACTGGTCTCATTATTCTACTGAAATAGTGGGAGAAATTGACACAAATGCTCTGTTTGTAACCAGAAGTCGGATCCATCATGTAACGATCCAAAGATGTAAATGTGAATTAAGGTTTTGGTATTAATTATCACGGACACTGAAAACTGTAAACTGACACTGGCTACAAAAATCACGATTAGTTGCTAGGATAAATGTGTGCCTCGACCAAAATTGTTACTTCCACTTTCAGTCAATAGGAACAGCAGCAACTTAAAGCAACAATTTGGTACCATTTTTTGAAATTTTTATATGCAACAAACAATCCAGATTCAATAATGCTTTGTTTTAAAGATTTTTTTGCATTGCAAAATATGAATCCGATTTTTGCACTTACTGTTTTTGTCGGGGCATATCATAGAAAAGATATAGAATTACTCGGAAAACGGACTTTTGATCGGAGTCCTGGAAACCCCTTGTGTTATATGCCATTCGACTAAGCTCCACGAAAACGGAAATGTCTGTGTGTAGACAATTTCGCTCAATTTCCTAGGAGAATACTAAACCGTTTTCAGTAACCTTATGCTCGATTGAATGCTATTTCTGAATCATTGATCAAATTCTAATACTAAAAGGTTGACTCTTCTGGTTCCGAAGATATAATGGTATAAGTGACGTAACCGACAATTCGCACTTTTTCTATCCACTCAATTTTCGTGGATGTGTCTTAACAGGATTCAACCAGTTTAGGCTCATTTGAAAGCTATAATTGACCGGATAAATACATTTGTTTTGGAAGAACCGGTTAAGTTTTTGTCTGTTTTTTGCATTCAAAGTTATTTTGTCCGGTTCTTGCAGAAAAGATGTTTTAAACGTTTCTTGCATTGCAAAATCCATGTCCGGTTTTTGCTTTCAATGTTTCTATCCGATTTTTGCATTCAAAAACACTTGAACGGGGTTTCCAAACTAAGTTGCACTTATCCGATTTTTGCTTTCAGCCGTTCATATAAGAAATAGTATTGGATTCGTTTGAATGCTTCTGAGTTATTGATCAAATTTATAGCTGAACCTTCAGGTTTCAGAGATATTGCGATAAAAATTGGACTCAGATCCAGTATATTTCATTTCAAATAACTCTTCGTTGGTGTGTAGAGTACCGTTTGACTTCTCAAAACGGTGCAATTCAACAAAACGCAACGTCTCCCAATATGTGACGTAAGTGCTGAAGCATGCTTTATGTAAAAAATTAGCCCAAATTTGTTTCTGGATTTATTTTAAGAAAACAAAATTTCCAAGATAATGTGAATGACAAGAGCAAAACATTATCACTACACACAAATTTATTTTTACATCGATAGAACTGCACTGAACTTCGTGTCTGTCACTAACTTGTTCATCACTCAAAACCGATGTTCAGCAAAATTGCCAAAATGATCCTCAAATATATAAACTGCTTAATTTGCGAAGTATTACTGTTTTTGAGTGAATTTTATTGCAGACTTGTGAAATTAACTTATTTATTTTTTACTCAAAACATATTCTCATCAAAATATTTAATCTATTTACGCGGGATGAACTATGAACACTTATTATCCAAAATTTATATATGCATGTTTGTCGTTTGGTTGTCACCGATAATGTTGCAGTTTATCAGGTAGATTATGGTATCAGGCGTTATGAATATATTCACCCAAAGAAAACTGAAACTGAAAATCGGTAAAACTTTTACAGAATTTGACAAAAGAAATGACACTTTAAAGTTTACAGACCGTGTCAGTAAATGTTTCGGGTGTGTAGAGAGATTTGGTATGTGGTGGATTACAAGTTTTTTTTTTGTATCCGGGTAAACCGAAAGCTTCCATTAATTCATAGATCAAGTTCAAAGATCAAATGGCTAACACTTCCGGTTCCGGAGATATGATATGATATGATGGCACAAAGAACAGACATCCAAGTAGAGAATTCAACTTGTGTAAGTAATTTAACGATTGTTTTGAAAAGCAATCACCAAGTAACAATTCTCCTGTAGAGGCGCTACGAGCAGCCCAGAAGTTGCTTATGGGCTCTTGCGTTAGAGCTTCCATACAATGGTAATTAATGCGTACAAAGTCGTACACAACGGTGATTTTTAACGGATTGTCATTTGTATGCTTTACACAACTTTTTTGAAAAAGTTTGTACTAGCTTGGATGTCTGTTCTCTGTGATGATGGTGAAAGTTAAATTCAGATCTAGCATTTCATTAATCGCCATAAAGAAAACACTGTGCGGTGCGGAGTGGTTCAGAATTTTTACCATACTTCATGTTAATGATTCATGTTATCAATTTTTAAATATTGAGATCTCGTTTATTTTGAAGAAAGAAAAAATGTCAAATTGGTATCTCCAACCATGCAAAACAAATTCCATACCGAAACGTGTGCTTTTCTTCTAATTTGAACCAAGTGCAATCCAATGACTGGCTATCCGTTCCTCCGAAAATATTTTAACAAAATTGTTATTAATGTGATAAAAAAATCCAGAACAGCCAATCAATTGATCTAAATAAGTGTGGATAATTCAGTTCGCTTTCACATCCCATCCAAGTCAGTCGATAAAGTGTAAAGTAGTGAACAATAATGAACGATCTAGAAATGAGTGAACCAAATGAACAAAAGCTACCACAGCCAACACGAAAAAATACAACTATTGATGACTTAAACCAGTGCGAAATTCAAACTTCGATACGAGAACTTGAAGGTTTGCTTCAGGAATAAATGCATCTGAATGACAAGGGAAAAACATTATCACTAAACACCTATTTATTTTTACGGAAGTCGGAAAGTCGACAGGGTCTATATTAAAGATGTGCATTGACTTCAACATTCAATGAACATTTAATTAGCTAAAGACAATGGGCCGTATGAATAAAACGTAGCATGCTTGAATTTCGGTAGTAAATGCTACATGTGAATCACGTTCCTGTCAAAACATGCTACAAACTGTAGTATTTACTACAAGTTTTCGGTGGGTAGCTCTAGAGGTTGCTACTCGTGTGTTTGCTGATAAAGTGAAGTACAGAAATTAAAAAAGTGGCATTTTTACAGATGTAAGTACGTTTCTTGCTTTGTGCATGCTTATGTCAGCTTTTCCGGCTCTGTGTCGATACGATATGCAGTAAATGTCTAAATTCGGAAGTAGCATTAACTACATGTTCGAACTTGTTTTTTATTCATACCAAACCGCGTTACACTCTGTGGCCTTTTTTTTTGAGAAGATACTACAAACAACAGACTTTACTACATTTTATTCATACGGCCCAATAACAATGTGGACTACGTGGAGTATGAAAACATCAAGTACAATATACCAGTGCAGTGTATATGGAAGATAGTGCTATAGAAGTGCGTATGCATGATCTATCCTCAACTGTCTCCGATCCTTATATAACTATGTCCCAGTACGAAGAAATTCTTTCCATCGAAAAAAAAAGTTTCCCGGTATTCTAAATTGCGTACGTTTGTTACGTATGCGTTTGAAGGAAATTACTTGTTACCTGTGACAATCAGATGTATATATTGCCAAAAAGCTGTTCACTATGGTAAGCCATGTGATAAACTGGACAAGAGGACAACTACACCAAAGGACAACGATGCTTCTTTCACAGCAACAAAACATTCTCCTCAAAGAAACCATCAGTACGCCAGCTGCAGCTAACACCGCACCCAACGACTGGGCAAATGTAACGACAACAACAGTGATTTCGGTTCTAAAATATAAGGGAGTGACGTAACCGACAAAACGCATCAATTTTCTCTCCGCTCGATTTGGTCGGATATGGCTGAACCGATTTGAACAAACTTAGGATCGTTTGAAAGCTACTACACTGAAGTCTTTTTGTCGTGAATACGACTTACTTTACTATGGGGCGCCTTTTCAAAATTTACCCTCTGAGAGAGTGATCAGTTTTTGATCGTGAATATCTCTTGTTGTATCTAACGAATCAACATAATTTTTGCTACATGCCATCGGAAATATGATCACAATTTTATGACAAAAATTTTCAGTTGTGTGACATAATCTCAAACAATTCAATGAGCTTTCAATTTTGAAAGCTCATAGCTCAGTGATCTGTAAAAGGATTTATATAATCTATTTATTTTAATAGAATCGAGAATAGCAACATCATTGAAGTATTTCAATAGTACACTATTGAAAAACCTGTCTCATTTGACCCATGTCAACACCAGCCAATCAGAACGCTTTCTGAGGAAGAGAACAAAATATCTGCTGCTGTACAACAAATCGTTCGAGAAAAATGTTCCGAACAGTACTTAATATCGTAGTGAGTTCCACAATTTGATCCTTCTGAAAGGCAGGAATGAATCCCGTGCAGCATCTTGATAGTTTCTTTCAATGAAATGCGAATCCAAAATGAAATAATCGACATTAAAATTCTATATGCTGCTATTTTTAATGGCCGTTAGGACCGCCCATTCGTGAAAAAGTTACAAACGAAATCACGTAAAATGAAACCTCTTAACAAAAATTGGATCAGTTTAGATTCTATCGCCACTGCGAGAGATGTATTATGTGTCGTTTGCAAATCTAGTTTCGCTTCCGAAAAGAACGATTACGTCACAGCTGCTAGTCTTTTGCATAGGTGAAAAAACAACGGAAAGAGGACAACGGTGGGGAGCATCACACAAAATCAGCCGTTCTAATGGCTCTAAATGTTTCCTAAAGAACTATAAGGATTTTTTCTTCGCAAATCTAAGGTAAAAACCTCAGTTTAGTGCAAATCTAGAACTGTTTCGTTAGATTTGTGCGCTTTTCGCTGTGTGAGATTCACAGTAATCGAGATCAAGTGAAGCCTTCTTTGTTTTCGCGAAAAATGCAAAAAAGGGAATGCTGGAATAACTCTGAAATTTCGCATAAAAAACCACATAACTCTGAAATTTTACATAAAAAGTCGCATAAAAACCGCATAAAAAGACTGCATAAAAAAAGACCTTAGTGTATTGGGTTGTGGGTCAATTTCGAAAATAAAATGGCTGTCACTGTCGATTTCGAAGATACAATGGTATAAGTGACGTAGCCAACAAAACGTGTTTTTATCAGCACTTTTTCTTCCAGAAAAAAAAACCAATGATCAAGTTCAAATGTATTATTGCTGATACTCTTGATTTAGGTAGTGTTGTTGAATATGCGTGACGTAAGCGCTAAGTCACGCTTCTCCGAACTAACCAAAACCAATCTGGATGAATCTGCGGTAAAAATCAGCCCATTTTCGTGTCAGAAATTATGCAATAAAACAAAATGAAAACCATGAGACTGAATGACAAGATAAGGGGGGGGGGGGGGGTGGGGGCATATTACCACTCTACTATGTGTATAAGGAAGTCATTCGCCTCTTCGGACCAGAAAAATTTTCTGACACTATGTGCGGGGTTGGGGATCGAACCCAGGCGAACTGCGTGAAAGGCATCGACTCACCCATCACGCTATCCCCAGAGGTTTTTCTTACTATCGAAGTACAGATTTCAGTTGGCAGCTCTGGATGAAAAACCTTCCGGGAGAATCATTTAAGAGTTTCATAAGCTTATACTGGGGAAAAGCACTTAGAGTTTCATAACCACTTCGCACTGATCAATCAAGTATAGATCTATTCAATTAAATGCAAACGAGAGAAGAATCATTTCAGATAAAAAATATTTGACAATGAAAATTTATTTTGTTAAGGAATCATAGCGCGTCAAGAACTATGATTTACAGGTTTACGTCAAGAATAAACTCGTGATGAATAAAGTTCATGTTTGACTGCTTTTAGTGGTTATGCAATGTTCGAGTAAAATCTTATGGATTACTACGAAAAGGAAAACTTTAAGCCTTTCTTGAAAACTGACTTTTGATCGGAACTTCGGAAACTCCTAGTGTTATATAGCATTCGACTCAGCTTGACGAGATCGGAAAATGTCTATGTGTGCGAATGCAGCTTCCAAAATTTCGTTGCTAAATTGTTGATGCAGCTTTCAAAACGCTATTCGGAATTCTCGAATCAATTTGAACAACTCCGAATGAGTTTATGTCCATTTGATGAATTAATTACAAGATAAAGGCATTATCACATCATTAAGAGGATTAGGAAGAGTTTTTTTTCCCATTCAACTCATTGTCTTTATCTGATTAAACTTAACTTATAATCAATAAGTTGAAACAATTCGCATGTGACAAGTGCCACATTCCTTTCAGTTCATGTGATGTGGAAAATCGACAACGCCTGACTGAATGTGAGGTTACGTCATCTTATCGACATCGACAGATGGGTGGTAGGTGAAACGGTGAACAAGAGAGAACAGAAAAGAAGGATAGCAGCCACAAACACCAACAGATGTAAGAAAGTGGACACGGGAAATTGCTGTTTCGATGCAAATGTGCTCGCTTGGGTTATTATGCGAATAACGTATGATATGAAGATGAAGGCCTGTGTGAAACTAACGTACGAGGATACAAATGGTGGCCGAACGATGAAGACGAAATATTTGCTATACTTGATAGCAATTAATAAAACGATGCCTCAAATCATACATTCTAAAGAGGAATATTTTTTAGGGCCTGTGTATGAAATGTTCTTTGCGGACGTTGCTACCGAAATAAATATAACCCGACGAATGAAATTTATATCGCTGAAATTGATAGAGAGCAAATCAATCTTTTAATTGCTAGTGGTGATGAAACACCTTTGTCATAAACTCTTGGTAGGATGAACGCGAAAAATCAATCGCGGAAATAGATCAAGTTCCTAGACTAACAAGTCCAGCAAGCTAGCATAAATAAGCGAAAAAAAATCTTAGTCGGCCAACTATCGATAATAATAATCATTACTGTCGTCATGTTTAATGACGCAAAAAGACTAACTAACTAACTAACTAGAACTTGTACCGTTGGGTGATTGGGAGCATATTTATGCAGAACAGCGCATACAAGAATATTGGCAGAAATGTTTTCTCGAGTTCGGCTTGCGAAAGGATAAGTGCCAACTTGTGGATCTTGCTTGTGTACTCGTATATGTGACGGCTTTCTCACTTGAATCAAGGTTCCACTAGCTAGGAGTATATTCTGGTGGAAGGGTGTTGAGTTAGAGATTCTCACATAGCTATAGTGTATCAACGAAATAGGAATTCCCCAGCTCCTAGGAACATTTCTAATCCATCCATGGGGTGAATTTATTGACATATTATCATTTCTTTTCCACATGTGATCCCCTTTTCATTTAGCACTGGACTTGTCACTGGTAGATATGGAAATAATAAAGCTCTTAAAAATTTTTCATGCCGAATGGAAACTACTAGCTTTTCGCGATTATCGTTTTTGGCTGCATATCGTCTGAAGGCTGGCGGGAAGAAAATGGTAAGGAATATTGCATAATCAATCGCGACACCAATGCTTGTAACTATGCCGTCGGAATCGGTGTGATCGCTTTCTTGGCCTCCATGGGATTCATTGCGGGCGAGTATCTATTCGAGCAGATGTCATCGGTTAAAACACGGAAACATTACGTCCTAGGCGATCTTGGATTCTCTGGTAAATTGCTTGAACTGTAATTGTGTTGATAGTTGAAATTGTACTTTTACATGTGTTTTTCATTGTAGCATTATGGACCTTCTTGTACTTTATCGGATTCTGTTACTTGACCAACGCGTGGGGCAAAGCGGAAGACCCGCCAAATGGTGAGGGAGTGAACAATGTCCAGGCTTCCATCGTATTCTCGTTCTTCTCGATCTTCACTTGGGCCGGCTGTGCATACTTCGCGTATCTGCGCTTCAAAGCCGGCGTGGATCCATCATTCTCGTCCACGTACGAGTCGGATCCGAATGCCACAACGCAGTACTCGGCCTATCCAGTAGGCGGAGCTGACAGCGAACAATTCCAGTCGGCACCGTTCGGTGGTCAGCAACAGCAGCAGCAGCCAGCTGGTGAGTGAACAATTCTGTATAAAATGTTCAAAACGACGTATGTAACAATGAGAGATTCTCTTTGTTTACTTTCTCTTTCGATTATTGCGAAATATTCCTGCTTTTTTCGGTAATTTCTCCAGAGCAGATTAAAAGATGATAGCTTTAGTTATTATTATCGGTAAACGATTGGAGAGAAGGATTGCTAAGAGTGCCGTAATAATCAAAAGAGAAAGTAAACAAAGAGAATCTCTCATTGTTACATACGTCGTTTTGAACATTTTATACAGAATTGTGATTATCAATTTGGTTGGGTTTTGTGTGTAATGTAAATAACTTACGTAATCGGAGTCAATACTATGCAGAGCGAAAATACTGTTCTTAAGTAGTATATCGAATCATCATCAGCAGTTTGGAATTTAATTGTTGAACCAGTGTACTGTCCACGACACTTAGTCGAGCACCCTATATATACACTGAGAAAAAAGTTGAATGCGTTTTCAAGAATTAAAAACCTATTCTCAATCCTAGAAATGTGATAATGCCATTGACACAGTCTTATTAAAAGAATTTTTGCCTTGTTTTTTAGGGATATTTTATGACGAATTTGGGCTCATTTTTGATACAAATTCAATCTGATTGATTCGGATAGTTTACAAGTTTTGCTTCAAACCAAATGTATCAGCATAACACATTTGAACTTGACAATTGATTACTTTCGGAAATAATCGTGCGGATGGAAAAAAATATCTAGGTTACGTAGTTTATACGATTATATCTCTGGAGCCAAAAGAAACAACAATTTGATCATCGAACGCGATCCACTACCCAATATTATTATCTAACGAGCCTAAAATGGTAGGAATCGGATCATCCATATCCGAGAAATTTGAGCCTAAGCTTGTTGAAATTGCACATATGCATTTTCTGATCTCGTCGACCTGAGTCAAATGGTATACAACACTAGGAGACTCTGGAGTTCTGATCAAAAATCGGGTTTTTCAGCAATTCTATTACTTTTCTATAGAGAAATGCAAAAATTTGAGAAAAGATTTCATCCGAATACGACTTCCAAACCAGAAATCACTTCAATTTCTTAGGAATGGCCAGACCAATCTGTGCAAACTCAAATTCAAATGAAAATTATTATATTTCCATTATTTGATTTAGTATTTTATCTAGTTCTGGCTTCCTGCCTGGAAATACAGGGTAGTGTGTATGGAATTGTAACCTGTTATATAAAACGATAATGCAAAAAACGTATAACTTATACATTTGATTAGAAAATGTTTCAATTTATAGGTTATGCTAGTTGCTGACCTCATGAACCGATTTTAGCTATACCAGTTCCCAGCTCCCGGTTCCGGAAGTACCGGGAATAAGGGTCAAAAGCTCTAAACGAAGCTCAGAGATGATATGAACGATTTCACAAACTTAGGTTCAAATGGAATGTCCTAATGACTATTTAGAAATCAGCGGATTCCACGAGAGATTGTTAGCATTTAAAATCCCATTAAGCAAAAATATATCGATATCTTGTGCGTTTTTGGAAATTTCATTTGATTTATTTGCTCATCAATTCATTGCTATTGTAAACATGTCGCATTTCAAAAATGGGATGACATGACGGATATACCTATCGTTTTTTGACTAACAGGTATATTAGAAAAAATGTTGACCAGACGTGGCAGCCGGACGGTTTTGCTAAATTTTAGGTACTTTTGTACATCTAAATTTTTACCAACTCTGCAAACTTAAGGTTTTTTGTGTTTATAAAGTCCGAAAGTTTTTAAACATTCTATACTGTTTTCGTATCAACTTACTGTATAAAATTCGACTATTGCTTTTAAATTTTTCATACATTGCTAGTGTAGTGTTTTTTAAAGCGATCTGCTGTGTTTCGGTAATTAATCCCACAGCTGCTTGTTGCTTTCAATCAGCTACCGTCGTACATCTATCTAAACAATAAGTGAACCCGATGTAACGCGATAACGATCAGGTCTGAGAATAACAGTGACAAATGCAGCCAGGCTATATCCGGCATCGATTCAGTTTCATGACCTGTTCTAACGTTTCCCGAGCCCTCGTGAGCTATTTTACTTCGCATCGCAAAAATCTGTACTGGATGTGTGATAATTGTGTCACTCACTGAGGCGATCAACAACTTGCAAATCGAAATAAAGCAATTGTCGAATCACATTCCACGTACTATCACACCGAGAACTAGAATTTTTGGCCCATTGATCCTTGCCGTGCAGCCAAACGACCTCGTGGACTGGACTTGACACAGAAGCCATCAGAATGCAGAATGTCGGGATCGAAACAATCTGGGGAGAATGTTGTTTATGTTCATGTTTGCGAAAGATCGGTGAGTAAATCCTGGCTTTATTTGTCTCGCATAAGATCTGATGTGACTTATAACGATATATCTGAAATGGTTGGTGCAAATCTTGAATTGTCATATGACCCCGTGGTGGTTGAGTTGTTGGCTATTTCATATTTATATTGATTTAAGCTGCTCACAGCAACAATTGCTGGAAGAATATATCATCTTACACTCATATATCATTCGAATCAGTTCGTCGAGATAGATGGTTCTTAGATTTCATTTGAATCTTAGATCGGTTCAGCCATCTATGAGAAAAATGAGTTACACTATTATAATATCGTTTGACATATCATCCTGTAGCTCAGGAACCAGAATCTGAGTGCTTAGAAAATGGTTGAGTCATCTCTGAGAAAATTGAGTGAAATCATTTTCCACACATGCATTTGCTGATCTCGACGAACTGATTCGAAAGGTATATTGGTGTTATGTTCTTCCAGCATTCATTACTGTCAGTAGTTTAAATCAGTATAATTATGCAATTGTTTTCAACTCGAAAATGCTGCCATCTTTGCTATCATCTAATTTACATATGTCATATTCGAACGATTATGTTGCCTAAAACGAACCGTGCTAAAATCTGTCCGAGGCAAAATGACATAGAAAAGGATGCTGTACACAGTCTTTTTGGCACTTAGAAACAATTGTATGTAACAGTATAAAAAATCGTGTTTCACGTTGCTCATAAGTATTGCTTTGTCATACAGCGCTTAAAACTTCTACTACTAGAATAAGGTAAAAAGTCGCTTACACAAAAATATCGATATCTCCGTTAAAAATGGACGGATTTCAACAATCTATGGCTTGATGGATAGATATTACCGTGCGGAATCCAAGTCTAAAAACAAATTCTGTTTTCAAGGTCAATTGTGACAGATATAGTCAACAAAACTGAAAATTTTGACATACAACTTCGTATAACTCAAAAAGTAAACATCCGATCTCAAAACCATTCAATAGCGTTTAGGATGACGGGGAGACCTTCCATTTGCGACTAGTTCGATCGAAATCGGTCCAGAAATCTATGAGATCTCGACCTCTTAGTTGACAACTCACATACAAACACACACTCAGACATTTGCTCAGTTCGTCGAGCTGAATCGATTGGTATATAACACTCGGCCCTCCTGGCCTCGGAAAATTTTTCTACAGTTTGAGTGAATTCTATATCCATTTTTTATATTTATAAAAAAGGTAAAAAGATGAATTTACATTTTTCTTCTTGCAGGTGACTTCAATGCTCCCACCTACTAGACAACCACCAAAAATCTTACCCTAGACCGTTGACCTCTAACGGCAAACCATTATTATATAGCAGAGAGATCCAGAAGATCGGTAATCAGTGCAATGATGTCGAAAGAAGAAGCTTTGGTAGACATTCGTCGCGGATCAGCTATTTTTATAAGTGGTAATCCCAAGCTGCTTTGCAGCTCCAAACGGCAATTACTATATTAGAACGAAAAAAAACCGCAAATCGTATTAATCAGATTTCCAATGCATTGTGCAGAAACATTTTAAAATTGTCACATGTGGAGTAATACATAGCAACTGAAAACAAATATTTTCGCTCAGAATAATAGAAAGTGTAACTCAAACAAAAAGCTTTACACCAACATACACTGTTACATCCTACATCAACACACAATCTGGTCGAAGCATTGACGTGAAAAAAAAACTGGCAAAAAAACAAATAAATTATTCAAACAAAGACATTTAGAAAGTATTGTTAGTTTACAATAACAACTAAAAACTAATCCTTAAGTAAACATAAAACCAGACAACAAAGTATATCCTATCGTACTCAAAGTATGATTTATCACGATTAAAAATAATGATAATAAATATTATGAATAAACTAGGTAAGAAGCCAACAGAGAAGACAAATACATGAAATCACTAGATCGATGAGCTGCGGCAGTACGCTCGCATCGGTTTTTATTTTCTAGTGATGCGTTTGTTAGTGATTAAAAGGCTATTCGGATGTTGAGCATTCTAAAAATCGGCAAAACATGTTGTTGATTGAACAAATTGGAAATCGGAAGTGTAGTCGTAGTAGCAGCAGTAGTCGTACAACAGCGAACATAGTGCTGGCTATAACGTGTAATCTGTTGAATGTTTTGGACCTGATGACCAGGAAAAAAAAAGATTGCAATGGAATCAAACTAGCAAGTTCTACTGACAAAAAAATCAATAGATACGTATAGTTGTTTCAGTCATTAACATATATGTACAACATTGTAAAGGAACAGAAGTCACGGTCACCTGAATTACTGGTCAAAATAGCAATTTCAATACGTACATGATTTTCTCAGACCAGATCTGTTTAGCGAATCTATTTTAAATTATTCCATAGTCACAGTATGCCCTAGCATAATTTTGGTTTTTGTGAATGAGTCCCAAAACTGTGGAGATAGTCATTCAAGAATTATTCAACAGCGATTGTCGTATAGAATTCATGTCAAGCTGGCTGTTCTTCAAAACTTTTTTTTTCTGGAAAGTGAAATCTCGGTAAAATTAGCGTTAGAAAAAACAAATGGAGAAAAGTGTAAACAAGTGTTGCTTTCAACATCTAGAACAGCATCTAATGTGGACACAGTAGGTGTTGCAATGATATTGGAAAAGTTTGGCTTTCTGTTACCGATGTTTCCTCTAGATATCGTTCAGAGTCATTTATTTTTGAGAATACCTAATAGATATTGATAAAATCAAAAAGCAAATAGTATTAAAAATTCAATGCATTTTTTGTCAACAGTAAATGGATTAACGATAAGTGCTAGTAGCTAACGGAACCAAAACAAAGAAAAAGTGCAACAAAACCAAATCACGATCTTATTTACCGAAAAAGAAAACACTGCTCGATTTTTGGACTCGCACGAACAGAAAGAAAATGTCTTAAAATATGTAAATGATAAAAATAAATTGCTGGAGTAAAAAGAAATGTTATCAATATACATTGTGCATTATTTATAGTGACTTCAGAGTTTAATATTTAAATAAACGAGCAAAGGTAGCATGAAAAGAAACAAAATTCTAAGAACTGTGTTTACTTATGACTAGTTTTATGCTAGCATCCTAAACACTACAACATTGCGAATAGCTTTCGAAATTTGTGTTGTAGCAGTTCTATTCCTTTGCAAAATAACTTTTTTGTTATTTGTCAGTCCCTATGTGACTAGGAAGTATACACTCAGAATGAAAACTGCATGCTCTGTAGTAATTCCTTTGGAGCAAAAGTCGTTCGGTGATTTGTTTGGGTCTACTTAAAAAAAATCAAATAAATTCCAATTATAAGTTATGCATACCCATAAAACGTATCTTAAATCATTCAATCGTAGAAATCAATGTGATTATGTGCAGATTTAATCCAACATGACACGGTTAAACTTAAGAAATAGCCCATCTGAATTGTTGAGCCAATTGATTGAACAAAACCAATGGCAATGAGGCATCATCAAATGCGTTGCATTAGTCAAGCAGTACAAGCAACTACTAATAGCGGATCAAAATGAGAATGATTATTATTACTATGTACACAACAATATATGATTAATCGTGGAAAGGAAATAAAATCCTGTATAACAATCCAAATAATGGGCGATCGTCATTGTGTAATTAATTGATTAGCTTGTTTATAAGTTTTATATAGTTACTTTTACTTAAATATAATATATATATATATATATTTAGAAAACGTGGTCATCGCAACCGTTCGTGGTAAATAAAAGCGTATTTGAGGCCGAAACATGGTGCAGTGTCACGGATAAACGGAAAACCAAAACCAAAAGAATTATGTTAATAAAAATAATTTAGGAAAAATGTGGATTTATTTATGTTTCTAGAGAGAAATTATTCCGATATCATATCGTTTGTTTTCGTTTATGTTTTTCCGCTTCTTGTTAAATTCACTTTTTATTCATTTTTGAACTTTTGTGAAATCAAGAAACTTTTAATCTGTGGTGGAACTTAAAGTTTCGGAATATACACATACTTACAAAAAATCGGTCTTTAAGTGTTCGAGTACCCGTTTGCAGAGAAGCCATCCAAATGAACTTCCTCTTAGTTAAGTTATATTTGTGGATGTTTTTTTTTTGCAACAAACCACCAACCGATTCCGGCTATTCTAGTTCCCGGTCTGCGGTCCCGGAAGCACCGGAAATAGTGGTCATATATTCAAAAAAGGATCTCATCCACTTTTCTCAGCGATGGTTTGAACGATTTCCAAAAACTTAGATTCAAGTGAAAGGTCTCATGGTCCCATACGGAATTCCAGAATTTCATCTGGATCCGACTTCTGGTTTAGGCGTTATAGGGTAAAGAGTGTAAAATATTGTACACCGTCAGTTAAACTGGCGAAATAAAAACCGTAAAAATGTTTTAAACTGAACTCAAAACCGTTATTCCAATCTTACGGTCAAATGAAACGTCTTATGGTCCTCGGTCCGCGGTTTATCTATTCATCCATTGCTTCATCGTCGGCGTTGTGTGTGATTTCCATTTTCTTTTCGTTTTCCTTGTTGATCGTAGTCTTGGGCTCATTGAGAGTTGCTGTAGATGCGCCTTGTTGTACATTGGTTGCAGTTGCTGGGGTTGCTTGGGGTTGGTGTGAAGGAAGCACCGTTGTCCTTTGGTGTGGTTGTCTCCTTGTCCAGTTTATCACATGGCTTACCGTAGTGAACAGCTTTTTGGCAATATTGACATGTGGCCATCTGATTGTCATAGGTAACAAGTATTTCGCAAGATTCTTGTATCCTGACCGAAAATCACATAAGAATGTATAGGCCTCTTCGAGCGCATGCGTAACAAACGTACGCCATTTAGAATACCGGGGAAAACGTTCTTCCACTTTTCTTTTTCGATAGAGAGAATCTCTCCGTATTGGGACATAGTTTTGCGAATATAAGAATCGGTGACGCTTGAGGGAAGATCATGCACACGCACTTCAATAGCACTATCTTCCATATATACTGGAATGTTGTACTTAATGTTTTCGTGCTCCACATAGTGCACATTGTTATTGTCTTTTGCGAATTGAATTGCATCCAACTCTTTATAGAACTGGATGTAAACAATATTATTTGTCTTATTGCATTGAAGTAAATGCACACGTTTAATGTCAAGATGCATTTGCTCCTTAAGCAAACCTTCAAGTTCTCGTATCGAAGGTCGAATTTTTGCACTGCCTGTTGTCAACAACAATTGTATTCTTTCGTTTCGGCGGTAGCTTTTGTTCGTTTGGTTCACTCATTTCGAGGTCGTTCTATTGTTCAATACACAATACTGTACTTGGATTCTTCCGTCCGAACGTAAACGGTTTTGTTATATCGACTGATTTGGATGAGATGTTAAAGCAAACTGTACGATGACAAAATTGAATAAAATCTTCAAAATTTGAATACAAACTAGTAGAGTTTGTACAAGCAAAGCACTGTTTCATTCTGTATGTTATACTAGTTAATGCACAAACAATCCCTTTCTTTCAAAAATCGAGGAGAAAATTTTTGAATAGAATAGCACAATATTATATATGAGGAAGGCATCATTACACCACTTGGTGGATTAAAACAGGTTTTTTATTAGGTAATAAACATTGCTTACACTCTCATTGATCATGACTCAAAATTTAGTGACACATCACTCAAATTCAAAAAAAGTGCACGTACTCTAAACTTGAGTTACCACCTATCTACTCATTTTTGCGTTAAGGTACTAAATTGTCAAAACTTGAGTAATTTTTACTCAAAAAAAGAAAAAAATCATTTTGTTCAAAAATTTGAGTAAGTTCAACTCAAAATTTGAGTTCCTTGCTCTCAATTTTCATATACAAAGTTATTCTTCTTGCTTTTGAATGGGCTAAGTAGTGTATCAAAACCGTTTCCTGTATAACGGTTTGGAGTACAAATTGAATTGTTTTATTTATTTATTTTTTTTTTTATTTATTTTTCTCTAATTCATCCGACAATAAAAGGTCTTAATGAATATAATGTAGTCAAGTTATAAAATAGTAGAACGTAACACTTTCTGCGCAAATTTATGTGTAGGTTCGCCGAAATCGAAGAGATGTTCAACAGTCCCAAATGTTCTGATGCATGCTGTTATCGGTTCATAGAATCCAAACGTCGTTCGGTGAAATCTCGGTTGAAGTAAACCAGTAGAACGTAGCGATCGTTGTGAAGCACGGAAATCAAGACTCGATAAAAGCTTCGAAGAGTCAATATCGCCGTTTACTATTTTCGCAACAATAATTGCTTGCTGAATTTTTCTGCGCCGTTCCAGTGTGTCCAAACCAATCAGACGGCAGCGATCGGGATACGGTGGAAGATCTAGCGGATTTTGCCAGGGTAGATTCCTTAGAGCGAATCGAACAAATCTTTTCTGCACACGTTCAATTCGTAAACTCCAAGCTAGTTGATACGGACTCCAAACTATGCTAGCATTTTCAAGTATAGGCCGAACTAGCGAGCAGTATAATGCCTTCAAACAATATGGATCCTTAAAATCACGTCCGATCTTAGCAATAAATCCTAATTGTCGAGTCGCTTTTGTAATTAATGTGGAACGATGTAAATTAAAAGTTAGTTTGGAATCCAACAAAACACCAAGGTCATTAACACGATCAACTCTTTGAAGCGTTTGTCCGTCAATTTTATAGTCAAAAAGTAATGGATTCAAAATTCGGTGGTATGTTATGACCTGACATTTTGCTATGCTGACTATAAGCCAGTTCCTTCGACACCAGGTAACAAATTCATCCAGAAGCTTTTGAAGACGCACGCAGTCGTCAATAGAGCGTACCTCAAGGTAAAGTTTCAAATCGTCGGCGTAAACTAATTTGCAGCCACTATCGAGCAGCAAAATAGCGTCATTAAAAAACAGCGAGAACAGAAGTGGACCCAAGTTGCTGCCTTGAGGTACACCAGATATGTTCGAGAACGAGGATGACATACAGGAATCAAGCTTGACTCGTAAGACTCTACCACTTAAGTAAGAGCAAAGCCAGTCAATGAACTTTTGTGTTGCGCCCAGACGCGATAACTTACACAAAAGAATACGGTGATCAATTCGATCGAATGCCGCTTTTAGATCAGTATATACGGCATCAATTTGTACTTTTTCCTCCAAACGTGAAATACAGGTCGAGGTAAAATCCAGAAGATTAGTACTGACCGAACGCCCGGGCATAAAGCCGTGTTGATCAACTGAGATGTAATGTTTTGTACGAGAGAACAACTCATTGCTCACTATTATTTCGAAGAGTTTTGATGCAGCAGACAAATTCGTTATACCACGGTAATTCTTTACATTATTACGATCACCGGTTTTGTACACGGGAAACATATAAGACTGCTTCCAAATTGTCGGGAAGATTCCTTCCTCAAATGATCTGTTGAATATCAAGCAGAGAGGAACGGCTAAAACAGTTGCACAGTTGCTGTAGACTGCTGCTGGTATACCATCAGGCCCGATCGAGAATGAACGTTTCAATTTCTTTGCCGCTGCAACAACCATATCAGGAGTAATATCGAAAGTGTCGATGTGCACTAAGTTCTCAGGAACATCCAACGCTGCAACCTTCGCTTCGATATCAGAGGCAGTATTTCCAGCAAATACCGAAGCAAAGAACTTTGCAAACAAGTCGCAAGACTCCAATGTTGATTTGGATACAACACCATCGTAACAAACAGATGAAGGAACTGATGAAGATTTACGTTTAGAATTCACAAAATTCCAAAAATTTTTGGGATTCCGGCGAAGATCAGTTTGTACCCGCATAACGTAGGCTTTGTATAACCCCGCATTCAACCTACGATAGTTTTCACTAGAACTTTTGAACATTCGTAGTGTTCCAGAGCTATGCCATCGACGATGTTTACGCTGCCAAACATTGCGAACCCGTTTTAATTCACGCAACCTTACTGTGGACCAAGGAGGATTGATGGGCCGTTTAACGAATGGTAAATTTGAGCTAAACCATTGAAGTAATGCATCGCAGAAAACGCTTGCCATTTCATTAACATTATCGATCCCTTGTAAATATGTCCAATCAACATTCCGCAAATGTTCTAGTAAAGCAGTAAAATTAGTTTTACGATAATTTAACATCCTCGATTCATGAATAGGCTCCGATTGCCGTGAATTGTTCACACAGTCAACTGGCACCGAAACAACTAGAGGCGGATGATGCGGGTCGACGGGTAACAGAGGAGCAACACTACGCTCAACGACTAATTGACGCTCTGAAGAGCAAAAAATTAGATCGAGTACTCGCCCGAGATGGTTTCTTTGTTGATTCGCTAGACAAAGATTCAAATAATCCATTCCATCGATCAGTGCCGTACTTGCAGCGGGTAGCAAAGAGGAACAGATGAAATGTTCTTCCTCATGCCGTTGATTCCATACAATCCGGGGCTGGTTGAAATCGCCGCACACTAAAATAATATCATTAGCAGAACCTTTACTGCACAGCTCAGAAACAGTTGAAACGTGTGCATCTATCAAATCGACGTTTTTGCTTTTATCAGGAGGAATGTATATACCGCATAGAAACAATTTTATTCCACGTACGGTAGCGCTAGCACACACTTGTTCAATAGAGTGTCCATTCCGCGTTTCGATGATAGAGCTGGCATATTTTTGTGAGATGGCAATTAATACGCCACCAAATGTTGATTTCTCACTATTTGCTGAGCTGCGATCGCAGCGGAAGATGTTGAAGGAGTTCCCAAACAGCTGCTGGGAGTTGATACGGTCGTCGAGTCCAGTCTCAGTTAAAATGATTATGTCAAAATTACAATCAGCTGTTGTCAAGAAAATTTCGTCGATTTTTGTCCTCAAGCCACGAACATTTTGGTAGTACACCCATATTTGTGCCTCGTCTTGTTCCTCATGCTGCAACGCGGGATCATTTAGTGTAGTGAAAGAAAAATCAGTTGGAAAATACTCGCCTCTGGTGGAAACCCGAAGGTTTCCACCGTCCACAGTACAGCGCACGGAAATAGATTTATTTAATAACTCTCCGAACTGGTGGGAAGTACACGGCGATCTAAGTTTTTTGGCAGATGCACGAATTCCCGGAACAAGATTCCGACGGGCCAAGATGATGGGTCCAATGCTTTAGTTTTTAAGCCAGGCTCCAATCCAATTTTAAATGATATAAACGAAAAGCCGGTAACATCCTGCCCTTTTGGCACAAGCCGAACTAGATCCATTGGTTCTGTTACATCCAAGCAGCGAGAAATAATTTTCCGTACGTCGTCGTCCGTGATCAATGGATTGAGGCCAGAGAGGTAAAGCCAAAACCTATCGGCATTTTTTGCAACATTACGTACCGACAGATCGCTTAAATCGATCTGATTGGTACCACAATCGGTAGGAGCTTGAACGGTATTATTTCCTTCTGTTCGGCGACGCTTTGCACCCCTTGGTGTTGCTGAGTTTAGCGTTGGCCATCTAGGCTGAGCAGACGACATACCGTCAATTTTTTTATTTAATGCAATTACGGCTTCTGAAAGCTGCTGGACTTGCGCAGGCAATTGGACTAAATCGCTATGCGAGTCCGGCGACACGGTTGGTGCTTGTTGAGTCTCAGTAATATAGGTGCGAATGCTTCGACCATTTAAC
The DNA here is from genome assembly GCF_030247185.1 of Malaya genurostris. Taxonomy (NCBI): domain Eukaryota; kingdom Metazoa; phylum Arthropoda; class Insecta; order Diptera; family Culicidae; genus Malaya; species Malaya genurostris. Next base: position 48,862,851 of record NC_080572.1, read on the forward strand.
TCTTCTCTGCAAGCGGTACACAAGAGAATAAGCTTACCTTGGGTAAAGGCATCTCGCAAACCTCTAGTGTTTATGCCACAACAGTTTTGGCTGATGTGCAAGTAGGCATCACAGAAGCCGCAGCGCATCGGTTCGATGTCGTTCACATCGAGTTTACATTCGCCGCATTGTTTTTTATCCATCTTGTTGTCTCCACTGCTTCGTGATACACGGATGGTAGATAGCGAGACAGTAAGAACTTAACGAAGCCAGATACAGATGATAACAATGAAGTTGCTTGGCGCGTAAACGAAAACAAATAACCAGGCACTTTATCAAAAATGACACTGGGATTTCTGGCTAGATACAACACAACCAGGTGGTATTTCACGCTAGGATTGTTCCGAAGAGTCTTCCAATAACGATTCACGGGTTCTCGGTTCCGAAACGAGAGTTTAACAACGATAATTTTGAAATACTTTTTGCGCTCAACAATAGTAAACAAACTCAAACTTAACGAAAAATGGGGAAATTGATATCCTTATGTTGCGCTTTTCACTAAGCATAATTGAAAATTGTGCCCTTATGAAGCATGAAATTATATAACAATTTTTACTATCCGAAGCCGGTTCGGATAGTAAATGGCAAACGACCTTTGCCTTTACTTTCTGATATATCAGAGACTCGGATGACTCGTATCGCTAAGATGCCTAAGTTCGACTCCTCTGGTAGAAGGTAAAAGTTTAGATACGAGAAGCCTTCTGCTTACTTAAGGTGACCGTGGACAGAAGCCAATGAAAATAAATGTAAAAGTATTGGTGAAACAATACTTTTTCATATAGTAATAGTATTTGTGAGTAGAGAGGAATGAAATAACAATATTTGTGTGCTGAAAGGAATACAGGTGCAAGAACAAAATGTAAACATTGAAACTATTCAAATCACCTAGCAGAACAGAGTAGACTTATCTCATCTTCATGCTCATTCTGGAGTTAACAAATTGCAATCATGCGACCAAAAGAATATAATAATTGTGCCAAAGAAGATGGTTTACTGTTTGCCTTCGCTTGGTTCTTCGCATTTTTCTTACATTACATAGTAAAAAGGAAGCTGTTACAATATTTTTTTAAACAGCAACCTTCCTCTGACATGTTACATATGAAGCTCCCATATTCAAAAAATACAAACCAAGAAATTCTACATTTTCCATTTTGTCGACACCATCATCGTTTTCGGATAGGAAAGCAACCTCACCCAGAGAACAGTCAAGTGACACTTGACGAGAGGGCTTGATGACAAATCGACTATTTGCTCTAAAAAGATTTATCATGCAAATTTAAAGATATAATTTCATATATTGACGAAAATATCTTAAAAACTTTACCTATTGATACCAAATATTTGGATCCAGTACAGTTTCTAAATTCCGTGGTATTGTTTTGAACGGGCACTTCTGGCAGTTCTTCCACTGTTTGAACTGATGAGTCCCGCACATACTCATCACCCAAAACACACTCTATCAACGTATTCCATCTATTTTTCTATTTATTTTCGCGAGTAAGCGCTGTTTTCCTCTTATTAGATGGACGGGGCATTTTGAAAAGATTGCAATACTTGAACTGTTTGTTTATTTTTTGCATTCGATAGCGACGGTAAATAAGACAACAGGGTTGCGGATAACTTGGAGGGGAAGCAATGTTTGAAATGAAAATAAGGGAAATGTTATTGTTTTTTTTTTTAAATATAGATATTATAGATGGTGGCGTACGAAAGTAGTTTTGATCCGCAATTTTAACTAAATCAATGTGCGACTATTTGAAAATAATGCCATTTTTGTGCATTGCAAGGTTTTTTTTCTCTAATTATGTATGGCATCACTGCCAATATAAAAGGGTGGTATTACCAATACTAAAGTAGGCCGGCAAACTTTTTATCGTGGATTTTTGTAAAATTTTCAAAACCAGAAATGTTCAAAGGTTTTATAAAAAAATGTTTAGATCAGAGGATAAGTTCACCGGTGAAGAACAACGCAAAAGTGTTTCATAAAGCTTACTTATGTCACAGAGCTATAAACAGCAGTTAAAATCTTGAGGTGAGTGAAAAATAATAACATTCTAAGAAGAAACCTTCTAATGAAGGTCCGAAAAAGTTTTGCACAAATCATTCTTCAGAGATGATAGTTTATCGTAAACATATATCAATACGATGAGTGATTATGTCACCAAATTGCAGTAGCAATTCTACGCAACATATCAACCCATACGCGTAGAAAAAATGTGTTTCATGGTTTGTTTACATCAAGAGCTTGACAAAATAGCGGAAGGTGGAGTGGGAGGGTAGGTGGTTTCTTGGTTGCCATTTGTGGCTCGCTTCCATGGTCACCCTAAATGACCTTTGTCACGTCTCATTTTTCCGCACTTTATTCTTCACATTCTTGCTCTTCCTTGAGTACTATGGCTCCAGAAGTCATAAATAAAAAAGTAAAAAATTATATAACAATAATTACACTAACAATAAGACACACGACGAAAGTATAAGAAATTTTAGAAACATTTTAGATTTTGGAAGCGTGACCCCTACCATTAATATGATTTCTTTAATGTTCCAATTGCTGCATTTTTAATGTCATCGCAACCGGTTGTGTCTTGTACACACATCTTTGTTATTTTTTCGCTACGGTACGAAAAACCCGGTGAGAAATATTGTTGACAAAGAAATGAATTTTATGTCGGGTCCTGTGTACCTAAAGATGCGTACGCCAGTAGCTCAGTCAGTACCAACCTATACACAACCTGACAGAAATGAGCCTGTTCCATATGTGTTCCACTGAATTCAGGACGGCGCTAGTGTACCTAAACAATACAGGTGCAATGAACTACGAAACAAAAAGATCACAAGAGAAACCAGTACTTCATTACGTTATTTACGGGCACAGTGTATGCGTCCAGTAATATATTTAAAAGGAGCGTAATTTTCATATTGTGACTCACGCAAGAACTCCTGAATGAAATCAAAATATTGCGAATTTTTCTAACAGCGCTGCATAGCAACAAACTCATCAATAACACACGTCATAAATCTCCAAACATGCGTATTTTGTAATCTTTCTATCTTTTAATTCACTCTGCCCAACGTCTTCTTTTCGGTTTAAAGAGATAACTATTAATAGTAATTGATAGAGTTAGAAATGAAGTGTTTTGTGAAATGTGGTGTGTGGCTGAAGAGTACCTAACGTATTTATTCATATCAATGAAAACGCAAGGAATTAGTAGCCATTTGTAGGAGAAATCGTTATCATTGGATGATCTTCTAACGATTCGGATAAAAATAAGGGAACCATAGATTAAGTCTTGATTTGCAAATTAGTGGTATTCTTCCAGATTCAGTAGAAAACTTTACTTCACTTTCATTGTTCATTGAAATGTGATGAACTACTTTTAAACCTCCTATTGATGAAAAGAGAAAAATTATACTTAACTAAACCATAGTAACTTTTCATCGTAATTATTTTATAAATGGCAAGAAATGCTAGCAAAATTTATTTTACTTATTTAAATATAAAAATTTAAACCGCAGATTGCCGAACAACTGATACGTTATTTCCAAATGTTGTTCTATTTACGACGCCATCGTGGAACCAGAGAACCAAAACTTTTACTTATATTCTCGATGTATGGGAGCTGTCAAGTTAGACCCGCATTCGTGCAACCAATTCAAACCGATTCTATTGATCTGTATACAACTTTACCAAAAGTATGAAAGGATTTGTAATCAATACAGTTGAAGAAGAAAAAAATGTTAAAAGTCGAAAACATACTTTATTAAATATATTTGGTTTCTTTTCTTCTGGGAAAGGGATCTACAACAGTAAGAGCTGTACCGAGGTATGTAGCAGACAGTCACTGTCATTTTAGCAGATAGGAAAATAAATCTTTCTCTGTGATATAATTTTAACAACTTCCAATGATAGTTGAACTGATTAGAATAACAGTTATGGTTTCTGTTTCTTTGCATTCTTACAATATGTTCGTCAATATTTATCATTCAACAATTATATAATGGTAATAGATAGTGGATAGTTAAGGAGGCTATACTTTTTTTTCTTAAGTTCTTCTAATCTTCTTGCAAGCTTTGCTCTCATTATCTAATTGGCCGGATTGATTTTGCTTTGCAAGCAACACTCTTCTCTTTCTTTGAATATCCGATTTTCAGCACACGAGTAGTGGCTAGTTAGAGAAACAATTATTAACGAAGGAACTAACGTCAAAATAGTCCAAAACCAAGTTCAGTAGATTGAGCACATAAACAAAAGTTAATCGAAGTTAAAATCATTTTTTCTTTCTCACCATTGCATTGGTTGGTACCAAACATTTCTGTCATCTATTTATTTAATTCGAATAGTTATAGTTAAAACACGTAACAATACATTAATTCGTTATTTTTTTCTCTTGACAATAGTAAGTATGACACAAAGATAGCTTTGTTTTGTTTTGTTGGGATTGAGAAAGTATTTAAACGAGTTAAAATTCAACGACTTTTCTACGGATACGTTGGTGTTGTGAAGGATTATTGAGATAGATTGAACATGTATTGTTGATTTTCGCGTTTGGCACGGATTATTTTTCCTTTGGTTGAACGAAAAATTCCAGTCACAATAAATAATTCTATTTTTATGTGAATACAGATTGAACATAAATATTTTTCAGTTAGTAACATTTAGGCCACATTCATATGTTAGTACAGTAACTTCGTCAGCTTTTTCACTAACCTACACGTAGGGTATCATCAAATTTTCCAGATTGTGTCTGTTTATTTAGTTGTGATTTGTTCCATTACGGTTTAAAACCCTTTCGTTCGATAATTTTTACTTCTTTTGACAAGTTTTGAACTAACGAACATTTTCATTTTACTGATATGTCAGTACAAATAATCATTTGTTGTCAGTAGTGCCTTAAGGTACCGCTGTGATGAAACGTTATTTTTACTGAAAAAAATTAGCTACCGAAATTTGAACAACTAAGATCGGTAATCCAATTGTATTGTTTTGTTGAATTCTGTTTGCTCTATTTTGTGTTCTATAAGCTTTAGCTGGGCCTGAGAGTTCATAATTCAGCATATAGTTTTTTGTTTGTTTTATGCATACAATAAGTGGAATAATTTGAAACAGTCTAATGCATATCAAATTGAGAAAGCCTATCTAGGGTAGAATATATAGAGGTTTGCTTACTTCTGCGGTTCGTGTGAAAAAAAAAAACGATAAATTAACCATTACGCTTGCAATTTCCGTTTACTTGGTTATAAATTTAGGTTCAAGCGCAGCGGTGGTTCCACAAAATAAAAACTACCATGCGTCAGCACAGTACTGACACTAATAGAGACGTATGGTTCCAGGTCACTAAGTCTGAAGTGGTTAGTTTATTTAAGAGACTTTCAGCCGGAGACTGGTTAGTCTCTAAAACCACAGAAGTAAGAAACTGCTCGTTTTTTTTAAATAACAAGAGAACAGTGATAGTTTCTGTATTTGTAGAAATGTTTTAGATTAAGAAAGGGAATTTTAGTAATAGATTTGTTTACATAAGAATTCATTTCTCGATTAATTCGCTCTCGATTAACTCTTTTCCGTATTTCAAGAATAATACCATTCATTTTCTCCTGTATCCAAGGCAAAGCGTTAAGGCTTACGCCGTTAACTAAATAAAGACAATATTCTTAAGACGGAATAAATTGTGCATTTCTTTCGTGTACGCGTTTTAGGATGCATCGATATCCGAAAACGTGTTTCTTCACTCTTCTTCGCATTCTGTTGACGTTGTCAGTTGGTTTTACGATTTATTATTCGATAAGGTAACATATGTTGTCAGTTCGTTTCATTTTACTTTTTTTTCATTTGTCTAAACAAAACTTCTCGATCGGTTCGCCAATTTTTTCAATTATGTTAATTATTAAAAATCTGTCCATAACGGTTAGCTTGTTCAAAGTTAGTCCGGAAGCCCCGCAAAACAGATTTCTTGCCATTCATCACTGAAATTGGTGTTTAAAAAGTGTTGCCCCATCGAGTCCTAAGGTTTTTTATCTCGTCGCGTGAGCCTTCGGTAAAAGTCTCTAACTCGATCGTGTACAACAACTATTGGCAGAAGCCGCTCTGAAGGGTGCTCCGAGCTAGTGTTTGCTACTAGTGGTGGTGGTGTTTTGGGTTGATGATGTTGTTGATGGCTAGGATCAGCGTCAGCGTCACAACCACCCAAACCTATCATCATTCGCAGCTTGGCAATGGGATGCAAGGCCGCGGCGAATGACAATGATCCGGAACGGGATGTTCGACGATGCGACGACGCTGACTGCTGATGCGAATCGAGAGAAGTATCACCCCCATATTACTGATCCTCCTCTGGGGGTTGCTTGGCCAAAGCCAGCAAAATCATCGTCAGTTCCTTGCGCGAGATTTTTCCATCCTTGTCGTAACCAACACCTCGAAGAATTGTTTCTTCGAATTCGTTCAAGTCCTGCGCATCATAGTCCTAGAGAGGGAAAGAAATGGGAGAAAGAAAAAGGTTTTACATTGATTAGTGTTCGAATTAGTTTTCACGTGTTAAAATCGTGTTGATATTTCAGTTTTATACAAAAAGCGAAACTTTTGTTTTAGAGTTCATGTATCAGTTTCAACTCGATTATCAGATTCAGATAGTAATTGAAGATCAATTAATTAATCAATAATCAATTCCAAATGGTTTAGCGTGAATATTATTACTATTTGTGTTGACAGGTTTAACTACATATGTTGAAGTGATTTAAATCGCTGGAACCTGTCAGCAAATTTATCTTTATATTCAACATTAATTATGGCTTACTCTTCACCATAGGGTGAATAAAAAAAATATAAAACCAGCTGCGTAACCGTTTGACGTGAATACGTCTTATTTTACTATGGGGCGCCTTTTCAAAATTTGCCCTGTGAAAGTACCCCGAGGGGTGCCCGATGGGCCCTGACCCCTCCCGAATTCAGAAACCAAAACAAAAAAGGCGGGTGGGTTATGTCAGAGACATAACTAGATGTCGTGAATACGAAAAAACTGGCACGCTCCCATAACTTTTTCGAATATCAGTTAGTTGATTGATTGTATATTGTATTGATTGTGCAAGCTTTCCCCTTTTTCACTAATAGAGTTTGAAGCGATGCACCTACAATAAAGTACAGATTAGCTACATTAAACAGCAACTATTCTACAACAATATATTCCAAACTTGAAACAATTTCTTTTTAATTTGCTTATACAGGAGGCTAGGTACGACAGATTTGTAGTTTATTTTTATTGAAGCTATGAAGTTCGAAGATATCTTATCCTTCTCGAAATTTCAGTACAAGACTATTGCAATGGCCAGGTCTGAAATGTATCGACGATCTTCGGTATGCAAGAGTAATTTTAATAATAATAATAATAATAATAATAATAATAATAATAATAATAATAATTATAATAATAATAATAATAATAATAATAATAATAATAATAATAATAATAATAATAATAATAATAATAATAATAATAATAATAATAATAATAATAATAATACAGATTAATCTGTATATATGGCTACCCTGTTTCGCATGGCATATTTTCACACGAGTTCATACTGGTATAAAGATGTGTTGAACATCATCATTTTCGCATTGCGTTCGTAATTGAATGTGTTAGTGACGGTGCAAATTATTTTTACTTCCATCTTGATGAATCTTTTGGTAAGAAATATTGAATGTTTAATTAACTCTTAATGATAATCTGGGGCACTAAAAAGTGCCTTGAATTGTCACAATCAACAAGATCTGCATTTAGATCTGAGATGGTTCTCGTGTGTGTCTTGTTTCAGCAACAGTTGCTCAGAAAATGGTAGGAAAGCGACAAAATTCAACTAGTTCTTTATGATGAACTTTAGCACTGAAAAGTGCTTTGAATTGTCTGAAAAGCACTGAATAGTGCTTTGAATGGGCCTTGCTGGACTTTTTGGCTGCCTTTCTACCGGTTTTCGGTGCCATCGTGCTGACGGTGTCTAGTACGTTCAGAGTAGCTGCTTTAACTTAAATGATGCTATTTCTCACATCACATTTCATTTTATACCTGCTACTGGAAGCGGTGTACGGACAGCCCCTTCGCTAAAATTCCTTTTCCTGTTCGCAGAACGGGAAACAGTGAGACGACAGGTCCTCGATGTTGCTCTCGTGTGTCTTGTTTCGGGAACAGTTGTTCAGCACATGGTAGGAATTTTTTTTTGCATAAATATCTGTTTATTAATCTTATTTTGTGTATTACATCAATATTTTACAGTACAAGTGTTTTGATCGTTTGGCCTTTCATCTTTGTTGTTCATACGATTCGTTATTAATATTAGGTGTTTTAGTTACTCTTGTTTTACATACTAATGTTTAATCATAATATTTATTCTAATTATTTATAAAATATCTACCTACTTATAACTATCCCTAACCTATTACGTACAAATTTTGAATTATTTGTATTTCAGAGATTGAGCACCTCTCTTCAAATTTCGTGCAGTATTGTTCGAATTTTTGTTCTAGTATATCCAGTGAGGCCATCTCATGTACTTCACTAGTCCTTGTCCAAGGGGGTAGATTTAGAATCATCTTTAAGATCTTACTTTGAATGCGCTGAAGCCTAAGTTTGTGTGTTCGTGCACAGCCCCGCCAAACAGGGACTGCGTATTCAATTGCGGGATAGATGATTTGTTTATAGACAGCCATCTGATTCTTCAGGCACAGTTTAGATGTTCTACAAATCAGCGGATACAGAGACCTAATGAGTATGCTGCATTTTTGAACGATTTTGTCAACATGTGACCTGAATATCAGATGTCTGTCAAAGGTGAGTCCTAGATAGATAACTTCGTCGGACCATTGGATGACCTCATCACCGAATCGTATTCGGCATTCGTCTGATGGAACAAGTTTTGGAGATCTTGAATGTGGAAACAAGATGACCTGAGTTTTTGCTGCATTGATCACAATTTTCCAGCTTGTAAAATATTCCGTTAAAGCGTCCAGACCTGTCTGTAGTTTATTCTTCAGAGCATTAATGACACGACCTTTATAAAGAATGGCAGTATCATCAGCAAATTGTGACAGAACACCACCACCCGGACAAGGTGGGATGTCTGATGTAAAAATGTTGTATAGAATGGGACCTAGGATACTTCCCTGGGGTACACCAGCAGGAATAGTAAATCTTTCTGAAAGTGCATTATTCAGAGAAACCTGGAATGCTCTATTTGCAAGATAATTTTTGATAATTTTAATGAATACATGGGAAAATTATACCGATGCAGTTTGAACACCAGGCCATCGTGCCACACATTATCGAATGCCTTTTCAATATCCAATATTGCCATGGCAATCGTTTTGGACACTGATTTGTTTTGCTGGATGACGTTGTTAACCCTTGTGAGTTGGTGGATTGTGGATCTTCCTTTCCGGAACCCAAACTGTTCTTCCAGAAATATATCCTGTTTATCTGCGAAAGCAAGAATTCGCCTTTGTATTGACTTTTCAAACAGCTTGGATAGGGCAGAGAGTAAGCTGATGGCCCGATAGCTCTCGGAAAAGGAAGGACCTTTCCCCGGTTTCAAAACTGGGATAACTTTAGCTAACTTCCACTTTGAAGGGAAGTAACCAAGCTCCCAGCACCTGTTAAAAATTTTAGCTAAGAAGACAAATGAGCGAATACTCAAATGTTTCAGCTCAAAGTTGAATGTGTTGTCGAAACCGGGGGCCTTTATATTTTTGGATTTTTTCACAATAGCCATCAGCTCATTCGCAGTGACTCTACTTTCCTCCGGAACCAAGCTGTCTGATTGGTCAACCTCAGCTACGCTATCAGCAACGGCTCTTTCATGTGGACTAACAATGTTAAGTCCTAAATTGTGAGAACACACAAACTGCTGGCCTAGCGCATTTGCCTTCTCTACTGGTGTGATTAAAGGTATTCCTTCAGCTGCGTCCTGGGGTGACATCAGAGGAGGAATAGGCATCGGTTTTTTCTTAAGCACCTTCGTTAAGGACCAGAAGGGCTTTGAATGTGGGAGAATTTCTCGAAGCTTTTGCTGGAAGTTCCTGTTGCGAAGCTCAGATATCCTTTCCTGGATTATCCTAGTTAAGTTGTTATAAAAAGTCTTCCTATCTAGGATGCCAGTTCGTTGATACTGCCTCCGGTAGATATTTCGAAGTCGGATGAGTTTCTTGGTGACACTGTCGATTTGAAGAGAGGAACTCGGCATATATTGTACTGGAACCGTCCTATCACGAGCGACTGTGATTGAATGCTGGAAGGAAGATAGGGCTGCATCGATTTCCATCGGGGAATCAAGTGGCAGATCGATATTAATATGTTGGTCGGCGATTTGTTGAAATTGGACCCAATTGGTGCGATAATAGTTCCTCCGAGGTTGAATAGGCACTGTTTCTGGTGAAGATCCTAACGTCAATATTACTGGAAAGTGGTCAGAAGAGAGCTCGTTGAAGACAACCGGAGAGCTGTCTATGGCGATGTTGCTGATAAATATATCCAAAATGGAATGAACTCCCGATCTGGAAAGTCGCGTTGGTTGATCCGGAACGAGGATGTTGTATTGTCCAGCTTCGTAATCTTCGGCAAGTACGAATCCGTTTCGATTCTGTCTTTTGTTTCCCCACAGCTCATGCCGTGCGTTCAGGTCCCCAGCAATGATGAATTTGTTCTGTCGTCGAGTGAGCATAGCCAGATCTCGCTTCAATGATGCACACGTACTATCTCGAAGATTTGTTTGTTTGGAGCAGTACGCTGCAATGATGATGATGGGTCCCATCGTCGTTGTAATCTCAATTCCGATGGCTTCTATGAGTTGCAATTTAAAGGCTGACAGAAGCCTGTGCTGAATGGATCGTTTAACGGCAATGGCAACTCCCCCTCCTCTGGTAGTTGTCCTGTCGAGCCTGTGAATTCTGTAATTGGAAATAAAAATAGAAATTTCAGTTTTAAGATGAGTTTCAGTTAAAATAGCAATATCGGCATTCTTCTCTTGAAGAAAGTCGGATAACTCAGCAGTTTTGCTCCTGAGTGAGCAAGCATTCCAGTTTACTATAACCAACTCATTATATTTCATATTCGATGATGAATTTGCCTAAGGCGTTGATTTGATCTAACCGCGTTCTGCAGTTTCGTAGTTTTGTTGTCATTGTTTCAAAAATGACGATCAGTTGTTCAGTAGCAGTTGTTGATTCTTTTTGTGATCCAGCGGCTGAATCTTTTGGATTGCTGCGAGGAAGTGGCGGCAAATTCGGAATATCCCTCTTCGGTGGGAGCCGTGGGAAATTAATTTAATCCTTCTGTGGAACATTCTTGCGCGTTGATTGTTTACGGGACGCCTGTTGTCAAATTTTTGTGAACTCATCACGTTTGGGACACGATTTGCTAGTAGATGGATGGTCGCCATCACAGTTGACACATTTTACAGCGATGTCATCTAGTAGGCAATCGTTGGTATTGTGTGGTTCGGCACATTTCCCGCACCGACTTTTCATGTGGCAATTCCTCGCTCCATGGCCGTAGTTCAAACAGTTCGTGCACTGTGTGACATCCCGATGTACTGGTTTATACTTTTGCCATTCGATGATTATGTGAAATAACGATTTAATCGTTTTCAGTTGACTCATGGTGATGGAGCCCTTCTCCAGAAGAATCAGGTACAGTTGATCTCTAAACTTTTTGTCCGTATTATATCGTTTCATTTTAAACACCATCATAGGCTTTAGTCCAGCCTCCGACAGTGCCTGCTTTAGTTCGGCTTCCATCATGTCGGGTAGACCTCGAAGTACAACCTTCATAGGTTTGTTGGCGGCAATATCGTGTGTGAAGTATTCCGCTTTTTTCTGCTTCAGATAACATTCCACTCCTTTGTACATAGTGGTTCAATTGGTAGGAAAAATGAACCACTTAACTTTTATATAGAAGCTCTTGTATAGATGCAGACAGCTTGCGTTCTGATTTTCTGGTGCTGTCATGGGTTAAATCAAATAGATTTTTCAATAGTGTACTATTGAAAAACTTCAATGTTGTTGCTATACACGTTCAAGTTGAAAATTTTCGATTCTTTCAAAATACGAGAAAGGCAAACGTGCCTTATGAATTATCCTCTTTGATACTCGTTTATACCAAACAATTCAGAAAAGTTTATTTTTGAACTATTTGAGATTATGTCACACAACTGAAAATTTGATCATAAAATTGTAATCATATTTCCGATGGCATGTAGCAAGAATTATGTTGATTCATTAGATACAACAGGAGATAATCACGATCAAAAACTTATTACTCTCTTAGAGGGTAAATTTTGAAAAGGCGCCCCATAGTAAAGTAAGTCGTATTCACGACAAAAAGTTTGAAGAATATTATGGGGCAGATTACACCGTGACAAGTGGTTTCAAGAGTTTCGAGATCGAAACTCCGTTTCCGCAGACAGTGTCAAAATTACTTAAAATGACGATTCAAACCGGATAGAAAAAAACGACAATAATAATAACATATAAAATTGTATTGGATGACCGGAAGAGAAAGTGCACGAGCATGTGAAAAAGATATTCACATACTTATTTAGCCCTAGAAAGACAAACGCAAGCACATTTCGAACACAAGTTTGGCTGGATCCATTATGATACGCCAGAGAACAGAATGATTACCCGACAATGGACTGAAGTCAAAACGAGCGCTTCGAAATGGCATGAGTGCCTCAAAGGAGACTCAATTAGTCGAATAGATCTTGATGTCGGTTTTCTGGGATTGTTATGGTATACTTTTGGAGTACTACTTCAAAACAGACCGCAAGTATTGACTTGTAGTAATGGAGCGATTGAGGAACGTCCACTTTGTTCGCCTGATTTTGTTCCCTTGAACTATTATCTGTTCCCAAACCTCAAACCATCTCTGAGAAATCGATGTGAGCTTCGTTTTGGAATTTTAGACCACTACTCCCTGAACCACAAACCGAAACCAGTATAACCAAAGTTAGCTTGTATGGTCTTCAACTAATATGACCTACAAATTTAGAAGATTCTTTCCATTCTTCACGGATCGGAGTTCCACCTCTCAAAAAATACCGCTTCACCACAAGTCTTGTGGATTGTTGTCTCAAGAAACATTATATTTCACAAGTACGCAGTTTTTTCTTGAATACGGAGTTACAATGTGGGCTCATGTTCACGTCGGTCTTGACTGAATCGGCTTCAATCGCCTCGTTACGAGAATCGCTGACTCTGCAAAAAAGACGAGTACTTTTTCAACTCTAATAGAAGAAAGAAACCAGAAGCCATAATCGGATTTGATCCATTCTATTATTTGTGAAAATCGGCCTAGTCAACTCTGGTAAATCTATGTGCGTTTTGTTTTGGAATGTTTGGCCGCTACTTCCGGAACTTAAGATCGGTAAAACCAAGTTTGTAGAAAAAACAACATGCAAGACCTTGAAATTGAAACAGTTTTGAACCAAGTGGCGAAGATTTTTCTGTTTTGTTGAGTCGTTACTTCTAATGGCGAATGAAAATTTAAGCGAGGAAATTGAATGTCATACGGGATAATAACACCTTTTATTTGAATATAAGTTCGTGAAATAGACCAAACAATATCTTAGAAAGCTCCATTCCGATGTTTTTGACACTTTTTTATCGGTGCATTCGGAATTCGGAAAGTCAACAGGCCCCTCCCGAAACGAAATCCTGGGTACGGGCCTGTCACGCTTGCTTGCCTTTTTGCACTCGAACGATGGTTTTGAGGTTCCGTCTATGGTTTGTCTATGTTCCGAGTTTCAACTGGAAGAGTATATAGAAAGAAATAATGGAAATTACACGACATGTGAATCAATAGTAACATGGAATAGACATTAATTGTATCGAAATCATTGATGCACAAAGAACAATGCTATGCGAACTAACTTGTCTGCGAATTATTATTATGTCATATTTGAGAATATCTGCAAAAATGGCATACCTGAATGTACCTTAGCCTACTGAGTGAGAGGTAAGATTTCTTATTGACATTGGCTCATTCAATCTGTTAAAGAAGGATAGATACACATTTGGAAGAACGAACAAAAGCACATGTACCCATTTCTTCTCATTTATTACCAGTGCTGTCAACTGTTTTTTCCAAAAATCTGTATTTGGCGGAAAAATCTATCTGTGCAATATCTTTCTAGAAAAATCAATCATCAATTTACTGCGGAAAGTGATTTTGCGACTAAAAAAAAAGGTCGCTCGACCTGGTTTACCCCTATGGAATTCAACACAAAAACTGGAAATCGGTATTTATCTGTATGAAAATTGAAATATCGGTATTTTGAGAGAGCATATCTGTATTCCTGTATCGTGTCCAAAAATCGGTATAAATACCGCGAAATCGGTATAGTTGGCAGCGCTGTTTATTACTCGCTCTTCAAAAGCCGAAGATCCGTTCAGCTCGTAGCTTATTTTACCTTACCAGCAGGGATGCCAGGTCATTTTTTCAAAAATCTGTGACCATCCAAAAACTCTCACTATTTCCTACAGCTCTGTAATTTTTGGTACTAAACTGTGATCCATTTTAAAAATCTATGATCGATTTCAGAATCTATGTAAATCTGTGACCATTTTCGGAAATCTGTGAGAATCTGTGCCATTTTTGAAATCTGTGCAAAAGGTTGAAAATCTGTGAAACACAGATTAATCTGTGAACCGGGCATCCCTGCTTACCAGTGCAGTGAACTGGTGAGCTGCGGTTCTTTTGAAAAGAGCTGTGAGCTATCAGCTCACTTTAAAGATTCGATTCACTGGAATAGCTCAGAAGCGAATTGCACATCTCTAAGCTCACTGCAAAAGTGAGTTACAGAAATAGCAGACGCGTGACGCCCTCCGTTTCTTAACCAATCATGGTGGCAGCATGGCCATAGTGAAAATGAGTCACACGAATAGAACTCAGGATATTCTCAATGGAAAATAAATTGGATTAGGAATATATTTTCCTATAAGTATTGTTAAAGTTTGCTGCATTAAGTTGCATATTTCGCTTCAGTACAAGGTTTCCTAGGTAAAAATAGGTAAAATGATGTATAACTTTTTCAGAAAAGAATAAACCTATGCTTCTACAAAATTATGGGATTTTATATTTTCTACAATTATTCCAAATAAAGTATGTATAAAAAACTAACATGAAACAAGTTATGATTAGAAAACTAGTTTTAAGGGGGTTGTCATAATTTAATAACTAAAACTAACTTTGAAAAGGCCTAAAAAAAGTTCCATCGAGTTCCACTTAAATTTTTTTTATAGTATTGAGCAAATCTTTTCTTATAAATTTTGTAAAAATCAGCTGCATAAAGTTGCATATTTCGCTTTGGTGTAAGGTTTTATCATAGGTAAAAAAAGGTAAAATGATGTATAACTTTGCCAGGAAACCTTCAACAAAAATATGGAATTTTTTATTTTCTTCAATTATTCCAAACAAAGTATGCATAAAAAAATAACTCAAAAGAAGTTATTCTTAAAAGTAACTATATGCATTAAAAGAACGGTTTGGCAGCTACTGATTTATGTCCACGTTTTTATTGATTCGAACCACTGTGCGTCGTTGTGAGAACCTTCCTCCAACCCATCTTCTGGGTGGTGTAAAATGTCATATAGATTATATCCTGAAACTGAATTTAGAACCTGGATTCTGGTCCACCCGAATTTTGAACCTAATTTAAAGACTTGAATTTAGCTTAAGAATTTAGTTCCAAAGTACAGGATCAAAAGTTAAAACTAAGACGCTGAAACTAGATCCTAATTCTAGATTCTGGAACTAAATTTTGGAACAGAATTTAATTGTTTTAAGAATTTCCATAATTTGACACCTGCATGCTGAAGTTGGATTCGGAACTTGGATTCTGGAACTAGATTTTTTAACTGATTTCAGCTCTTTTATTTAGGTTCGGAATTCAAGTTTGGAATTCTGTTCTAAAACTTCTAGATTCTGAGTTCAGAGCCTGTTTCATATTATGAATTTATTTCTTGAATTCAGTTTCATTTCCTGAATACTGGTTCTGGTGTAGATAAATGGTTCTAGTATAGATAAATGGTGGCAAAAAGTACACAGCATTTGCAAACATCGGACAAATTCCGCTAATCGGTTCATTTTAGAACCATTCAAATATTCCCGAAGGATTATGCAAAGTTTTTCTCTACTGAGATTGACGTTCACACGTTTACGACGTTTGCCTGAGCCTGCGTTGTTCTCTATCACGTATCTGTTGTGCTATGACTTTTTATTTGTTCTAGTATTTATTCTAGTATTTATTCTATAAGGGCTGAGGCCAGTGTGTTTTAGGGCGTTTTAAAGGGCTATTTTCACGCTTCAAATCTGATTTTCTCAGAAACGGTGACGAATATAAAAAAACTGAACTGACAATCTCTTAGAAAATTAGTTTAAATTATTCTGTGAAAATTTCAGAATAATTGTTTGACTTTAGCGGTCGGGAAAGTCTTTTTTCTGAAGGAAGAATTGCATAGCTGAAAACGGCAACTTTAAACTTGTTTATTGAATATCTCGCCGTCAAAAGCATGGATCAAAAATCTTTCCTGACAATGTCTAGATAATTTAATTTAGATGCGATTGGTGCATAAAAACATATATGTTGTCGCGATAAAAAGTCAAGTAAAGTTATTTTTGTAAAGGTAAGTCGATTTCTATGGCGGCGCCATTTTAGTTCCCTGGTAAAGTAACGAAACATGAGAGAAATGAAATCGGCTCAAAAAGGTTGCCAAACAAGCGGCAGCTTTGTTGGATTTTATGTGATGTAGTCAAACTTGTAACCGAAAATATCAAAACTTTCTTGGCCACTCGGCCACATCAAGAGTCATTTTACACATTTGCGAGAGAGCATGGAGAGAAATGTAATACGCACAGCAAGCCACGTGGTTTTACGCGACCTATTGGCCTCAGCCCTTAATGACACCTGTGATACTAGCATTAATTTGCATCGTAATTATTATATTATTTTCGTTGATGTTTTTGAAAAGATGGTGCCACCCATTTGAGAACGACAAATGAATTGTTTAGCTCAAACGGTTTTTTTCCACTCTAATTGTCAATAGATTTCGACTCCGATGGACCCAATTATGAATAAATATATAATGTATATAGTCGCTTTTCAAGATTGACATGGTAGATGCAATTGGTGCAGAATTGTCCGATGGCGGCCCAATTGAAGCGCTACGATCAGGACGACCACCCCTATTCTGTATTTCGATCGAATCGGATTTTGTCGAACGAATGTAAAAATTGCATTCTCTAATTCGATCGAGTGATGCTTTTGTATGGAAAACTCGAACTCGATCGAGTTACGGAATGGCAAATTTCGTATTCGATCGAAACAATCCGATTCGAACGAAATACAGAATCGGGGTGGATATCGTGCTCTTAAATCGGGCCGATCAACGTACCGATGCGGTTCGACAAAATTCATTGGGTATTTAAATTGATTCATTGATGAGATTCTGACTTTTACCTGATTTCTTACCTTCTTCACAAGCTCTAGTAGATCTTTGAGAAAACCTCGAAGTTCTTCGTTTTCTATTGCTCCGTTGTTATCCTGTTGAGGAAGTGAACCAGAATTTTGCAATTTACATCAACCACTCTAACAAATTCACAATTCAATCTAATAATTTTTCATCAACTACTCACCCTATCATATAGCGAAAACACTTTTTCGATGTCCTCCTTCGTTAGTTTGGCTGCACCCTGGTCGAGAAAAGTAGATAAACGTGACAAAAGATTAGTAAATCAAGCACGGAAGAACGATCATATTCGCTTGCATCTCCCTGTCGGTTGATGCAATTTCTACCGGTTTTGTATTATAAAATCCTTAAAATCCAAACGATTGATGTTCAACAATTCGTACGCAAAACGTAAACACAAACAAACAGTAAAAACCCCAAACGTACGGAACTTGAGAAAATGTTGTAAACTAAACGGAACAGATTAAAAACGAAGAACAAAATCAGCTCTCGATCTACTGAAACAGAATGACACAAACAATTCTCAACTGTTGTAATGATTTGCGATTTTCCTGACCAGAGAAATTTATCTTTTCTTGGCTGCCATAATTGCAATGGAATAATACCTGTTATATGTTCATGCAGCTCGTACTCGTATGGCGGACAAGATTTGACAGAAACAGTTCAGACAATAGAAATCAAAAACAATAAGCTTTACAGCATTGTAAATCGACAATAGCGCGTCAGGAATAGAGGCATGAGTTTATTTACACGAGAAAGCAGTACATTTCGAATGAAGTAGAAAAGATAGGTGGAAAAGAGAATGGGATTTTTTTCTTAGTAGAAATGAAATGAGGTGTTGGTATGACATTACGTTTTTTTTAAATAGAAATATGAGAACGATTATGTTTTGTTATGAGCTGCTTAGAAAATGTGTGAAGGATAGTATTCCATAATTTTTCATGCACGTATCAGGCTAGAGAAAAAGAAATCGATTTTTTTTAACGTAAACTTCAAGACTTTATCTTACAATTTTCGGATTGTTCGAATTGCGTCAAATAATTACCGTTTTTTCACTCCTTTAAATAAAAATCTTGGCCCTTATTAGAGATGGTTTACCCAAAACCCGACCCGAACCCGAATCCGACGGGTACGAATCAGATTCAGAAAAAATTGTTTGTCGGGTTCAGGTAGCAATTTTTTCATTTTAAACGGTTACGGGTCATGTTCGGGTACAAAAATTTGGTCGGGTTTCGGATATTTGAACCCGACAACCAAAGTTTTTCTTGGGTTCGGGTTGGGTACGGGCAAAGATTTATATATTTTGGCGGGTACGGGTTTGGAAGAAAATTTATTCTCGAGATCGGGTCGGGTGCGAGTAACCTTCTTTTATTTTCGATCAGGTACGAGTCGGATTCGGGTTCAAGAAACTGCTTACCCGACCATTTCTAGTCCTTATTGGCGACAAAGTCTAGTAATTGATTTTCACAGCCTTTGGTTGATGCCAATTTCTTATCACTATGAAACTTTTGTAGTAGCATTGCCGTGCTAATCGCTTGGTTTCAGGACCGGGTGGTTATGTTGAACTTTCCAAGCAAGCTCTCGGAGTTTCTGACGAATCACCAGAGATGTATGTAGCCTGGTGTTGTTCTGAAGGGATATCTCTTCTATTACCCAATTCCAGTTGTTGACAGCAGATACTCGAATTTAGTAGCTGGTCATATGGAAGGAATTCGTAATAAGTGGTCCTTTTCCAATCTCTCCAAATATAAAATAAAAATTTTCCGGTCCGTTGGTATTCGTTTGGCTATTGTTTGAGTTGCCTCACCGCACTTTGGCCATGATCGTTTTTGTACCAAATGGTCGAATGTGACTCATTTTTCATCCCCAGTCATAATTCTTTTAAGAAATGGATACATCAAGCTTCTCTTCGAATCCAGATCAGCTCAAGTGGTTTTACACTGCTTTATGATCGAATTTTAGGTCAACTATTATTGTCTCTTTGATTTTATCAACATTTTTGACGACGGACTTGCTTAGGCAAGATTCATCTTCGGCGTCTGAAATTCCTGAACGGATTTCGTCGCACGAATCGTGCCCGAAGCTTACGATTGTGTTTCGCACAAGATTGACCTTTACACAGTGTCTGACGAGACAAAAAAAATCAAGAAAATGTCAAAACAAGTAGCACGACGGTTGCCCGATATGCTCTATAACTCGCTGTCGGGGTGACTTCAGTCCGATAATCTCGATGCGGTTTTAGGTTTACACTAGAGATGGGAACTGGTTCGTCTAGAAGAATGAGCGAACAACAGTTCTTTGTGAAAGAACGCTATCTTTTCAAAAATAAAATAGTGATTGAATATTATCAGAAGGTGTATAAATAACTGTACATAACGGTCGCAGTTTTAAAAAAATGCAAAAAATTAATTCTTAGTGTCAGTAGGATCATCGTAATAGCCAAACAATGATTCTGTACGCTATCAATCGGCTGCAAAGTCTGTTGAAACAGAAAGGAATAGTAATACCAATACTTCACTTTTAGTAGAAATTGTATATATTAGCGACCGATGAAAAAGTACATAAAAGTGAACGATTGCTACTTTAAATGCATGCGAAAAAGTTACTTCATTTCCCAACGTTTGTTACCAACGAAATATAATTATTTGCTCACGTACGGGTTTTGCCGAAACATTCTAAATTTCTGAAAAATGAATCAACAGTTCTGGAGAACGAGTTCTATTGGAAGAACTATCAAGTTCTGAGCAGTTCTTTGAAAGGAACTGATTAGCCCATCTCTAGTTTACACGGGTGAAGCAAATGGTGCAAAATATTCCGATGACAGTCGAATCACAACGCTACGATTTAGGTCCGAAAAAAATCACTGGGTTGTAACTCGCAACTGAATGCACCGAACAAAAAACAGCAAAAGAATTTGTTTAGTGTTAAGTGTTATCGATCACTTTAGGCATATACTGAGAGAAGCTCGGAATCGAGTATAGAATAATTAATTTTTTCAATCCATATTGGAAACAGTTCTAGGTGTGGGATTAAAAGTACAGTACAATCAATGTATTTCAGCTCGGTTAAACATCGGTAATGGTTTTCAATTAAATGTTTTTTTGGGTGATGTTTATTTTTGTTATATCTATTTATTTAACCCCGGCTTTAACCTAATTATGATAGTTCACCGAGGTGATATTTATTACATATTACCATTAATTTACCAGTTGTGTAGATTTCATTACTTTTTTCTGTGTGGCCTTCATTAGCAATTAAACATTAAACCAACAAAGACGCATACATTTTTTTAGACTATTGTAATCGTGCAAATTATAAACGAATAAGTTAAAAGTTCGTGCATGACATGTGTTAAGATTAAAATCATAATTGACATTAAAACACAACATGCAATATACCAATGTTAAACAGCATAGGGAGCTAGAGAACGAAAAACTTGCTACCAATATATGCGAGACACAGGAAAAAAATATGTCCTCAGACAAGAGAATATAGCTTTTAAACCAAAAAAAAAGGAAAATAACTGTTACATACTCTATAGCCTTATGAAAGTAGTAATAACCGGATTGACATATCACACTTCGAAAATTTGTATTAAAACTAAGACACATAACGCAGAAATTAAAAATATATGAAACGTCAAGATCATTGAGCATTTTGCGTCCCATATAAAGGACCGTTTAGTTTGTTTTTATTGTTGTTGATGGCGATGAAGGGGCTGATCACGTTCATCCAGCCCTTCAAGATCGAAGTCATCCTAAGTTTTCCTCGAGTGTTAAGAAACTGTGGAATTTTGATAAAAATGTCTCTCCTGCGAAGTGAACGGCGCACAAAATAAATTCACAAATTTGGTTCAGTTGTACAAAGTGCAAGTCGGTTCGAAACTGATTTTTGTTTTAAGCGTGCGAACACGCACATTGAAGAGCGAAATTCGAATGTAAAACGATAACTCATGGATACGACACAGTCATCTCTTTCAGAAGAAACCATTACAATGGCGTTGAAAACAGAGACAATTGGATATAATTAAATTGAAATTTCCACCTCCGATTATCTGAAATAGATATTTGAATTAGATTTGAATAGATATAGCCATATCTATTCAAATCAATGCGCAGAAATATTTTCAAGCAGTTAGTGAAATACAATCGAGAATCTGCTTAAAATTGGGTTTTGCAATGACTGAGTGGAAACATATATTGGAGAAGTCAAATGGCCACGGGGCGAAGATGACCACTTGCAAAAATTCGAACACGAAATGTCACAGCCTTCAGTAGTAGTAGTCGGTGAGTGCGAAAGTGCTTTTTCGTCAAAAGTAAAATTTTCTGGTTCCAGAATTTTTGGGTTGTAGAACATATTCCTAGGAACAAATCGTATTCGGTAAGTGGTTTTAGCTAATTAAAATGCGCTCAATTGAATGGTTTTAGTAGTTTTCATGAATTCTCTTAAATTCTCTGAGATGAACGCAGATATTTTCACCGAAGTGTGCATGCCGGTGAGCACTCTGGTGTTCGCATTAGAGAAGCATGGGTAATGCAGATTTGCTATCTTCTATAAATTGAAAAACAAATCACAGAAGTGTTCTCTCACCCACGCGCACCAGTGATCACATGGGTGTATTTAGGCTAGAGCGCGTGAGAGTGATTCATGCGAAGAGAATGTGGTTCACTCGCACCAGCTTCTTTAAACGCAATCACACACTCAAAGTCGTTCTATTCGACACTGATAAGAAGTGCGCTTTCCCTTTTTGTGGTGTTCGCTTGGTGCATCCCCAGTGTAGACATAAGATATACACCAGCATGTATCACTCTAGTGAAATGCAATCACTGCACTATGGTCCGAAACGGGAAATATTTTCACTATTAAATATTAGTTTTTTGTAGTTGGTGTTTCCACAAAAGTTGTTTGTAATCAAATGGCGCTCCTTTTGATGAAAAATGTTACTAGGGTGGTCCTCATTTAGATTGAAATCTGAAATCTAACATTCTTAATTGAACTTAAAAATGATTCTGTTGTAGAATAAAGTTGAAGAAAATTTTATTTTGAGCAACTTTGCTGAAAAAAGCACCTCTCTAGCTTTTTATTTGATCCTTAACGTATCAACATACTTCCTTTGTCAAAATGATAGTATCAAATTAGTTCTACAAGTGTTCCATACATTGTCCTTCCGAGAAATGAGACACACAAAAACTACAGCCGAAAATAGATTGCAGAACAATTTTAATTATATTTGAAGCTTGACTAGTTTTTGATGAAAAAATAATCATACCTTTTTACTGGTAGCTCATATGAAAAAGCTTAGCTGAGCAAAATTGTGCGCAATGATTAGTACAACAACTCTTCTAAAGACAACTTTTCCGTAGAACGTTTCACAAAAAAGTTAGAACAAAAAAAAATGAATTTTCCGGAGCTACCCTACTTTAATTCGGGAAAATTGATGTAACTCGATCAAATAAAAGGCTAGAGAGGTGCTTTTTTCAGCAAAGTTGCTCAAAATACAATTTTCTACAACTTTATTCTACAACGAAATAATTTTTGAGTTCAATTAAGAAATTTAGATTTTAGATTTCAATCTAAATGAGGACCATCCTAGTAACATTTTTCATCAAAAGGAGCGCTATTTGATTACAAACAACTTTTGTGAAGACACCAACTACAAAAAACTAATATTTAATAGTAAAAATATTTTTGTCACGCTAATTTCCCGTTTTGGATCACTGTGCACTGGCGGTGGGGAGCAGTGGTGGTAAAGCATCGAACCACCATCGCGAGTATAAATTTGCTGATACCATCGTTCGAGCAAGCATCGCCGAACCAAGAAGCGATGCTGATGCTGAAAGAACCGATGCTTTAGTTTGTGAACCTATCATTACTAGTATGTTCATGAACATCCGATTCGAGTACTATAGGCTGTTGCTTCGGATGAACCGAACTTTGTCAGCTGCGGCTGGACGTTTCAGTGTCTGGGTAGCTTAGCAGAGTATGGTAATTTTGTACATTTCCAGCGAGCGTAAGGTGGCTCAATATGATAAATTAAAAATGTTTTAACATTTGCAAATTCGATATTGAATGAATTTGTGAGTCAATAGCAAATTAAAATTGAGTAATTTTGGGCATTTACAACGAGCGTAGGGTGCCTGTATATGGAAAATAGAAATTTTTTTGAATAATCACATTTCGATGTTCTTTTGATTAGGTAATAAATAGCAGTTCGAATTGGATAATTTTTTACATTTTTATCGAGCGTAGGGTGGTGCAATATGAAAATTTGCATATATTTAGACTTTTGCTGATTTTATGTTCTATTTAATAGTGAATCAAGAGCAATAAAAATTTGATAATTTTGGACATTTTCGACGAGCGTAGGGTGGTGCTATTTGGAAAATTTTAAATTTTTTGACTGATGTCGATTCAATGTCCTATTAATTGGTGAATCAATAGCAGTTCCAATGGGATTTCCAATTTACAGCGAGCGTAGTGTAGTCCTATTTGAAAAATGTTAGTATTTGAGTTTGCAGATCCGATGCTTTATTGATTGGAGAATGAATTAAATTCGAATAGGATAATTTTTGACATTTTCAGTGGGCATAGAGTGGCTTAATATAAAAATATGGGAAGATTTTACCTCTTGCTAATTCAATGTTGAATTGATAGCAATTGAAATATTAGAATTTTAAGCATTTTGTTCGGTGGTAAGGCAGCTTTATATGAGAAATTGTGAACTATTTTTCTAAATCGGATGCTGTATTGATTAATATATAAATAGTAGTGGTGGTGAACCATCGGATTTGTACATGCAAATCGTCGAAGTGCCTGTGATTTTGAATGTATTTTTTAACGCGCTATTGCTTTGCTCATCAACTGAAATAGAATTTGGTTTTGATGCTGTAGGTAGGCATTTCATCGAACCATGATAATAAAACTCGGTTCACGCTTTACCGCTGGCATGTAATTGTAAATAGTTTAAAAATTACAATTTCTATACTAAGCCATCCAGCGCTCGTTGAGAATATCTAAAATTAACAAACGTCGCTTGCTCGCTAGAAACGTCCAAAATCATCCAATTCTACCTGCTACTGATTCGCTCATCAATTGAACATTAAAATAGCAAAAATCAAAATATTTTCAAATTTTTATATTAAACCCCCCTACGATCGCTGAAAATGTTCTTATCATCATCATGAAAATCATCTTATTTGAACTGCTATTAATTCATCAATCAATAGAGCATCGAATTAACATTAGTCAAAAACTTTACAATTATACAAATAGAACCATCCTATGGTCCCTGAAAATCTCAAAAATGAGTAATTTGTAATTGTTATTAATTCACTATTAAATGAAACATTTTATCAGCAAAAGTCAAAATATTTACAAGTTTTCATATTGCGCCATCCTACACTAACCGAAAATGCCCAAAATTATTCAATTCGAACTGCTATTGATCCAACAATCAATATACCATCGAATTGGTATCAGTCAAAAATTTTAAATTTTTTTTTAATTCAAATAGAAAAATACTATGGTGGCAGATAATTTCCAAAGATTTTTTACTTTCATCTAATTAGTAAAAAAATCCAAATTTTCAAATTGCGCCACTCTACGCTCTCTGAAAATGTCTAAAATTATCCAAGTTGAACTGCTATTGATTCAACAATCAATAGAACATCAAATTTAAATACACTCGTTGAAAATACCTGAAATTACTCAATTTTATTTGTTATTGACTCACCAGTTTATTAAACATCGAATTTGCAAGAGTAAAAAAAATCCCTTTCCATATTGAGCCACTCTACGATTACTGAAATGTTCCAAAATATTCAATTCTTATTGTTATAGATTCTATAACCAAAACCATAAAATTTGCAAAAGATCCAAAACATACTATTTTCCATATCGAGCCACCCTACGCACACTGATAATGTCCAAAATAATACCATTTGAATTGCCATTGATCGGTTTATCAATCGAACAAAACAATTTTTTTTGTGCTGATCACGTGTGCATTGATAATTTCAAAACCAGGATGCGAGAACTGAAATCAACAAACCATCGCATCGAACGCAGTTTACTCGGCCCTCGCCGATGGTCCGCCAACCGAACGGTTCGAATCAGATTGCTTCGCCGAACACCGAGCACAGAACACCTTCGCATTAACCGAGGGAATATCGCATGCTTACGCTCGGTGAACATTTTGGAGTAAATTTGCAGAAGCATTGGCGTTCGGTTCGCAATTTACCACCACTGGTGGGGAGAAAATGGTCACTTTTTGGTGGGTCGTAAATTTATTGTTGTTTTCTACAAAACCTTGCTGATTTTATGAAGCTCGACACAGTTTTCGAGTACATATAAAAAACCCTTCTTAATCCACCTAGTGGTGTGATAATGCCTTTCTCTTCTTTCATAACAGTCTCATGAAAATATGTTTCATACTTTTATTAAATAAATTTGGATACTAATTTTGACACCAATTGATTCAGATTGATTCGAGTAGTTCACAAAAGCATGCTTCAGTGTTTATGTCACACAGTCAGCATCATTTTTCCAAACTAGTGCTTGACATTTGCGTTGCCTATTTGTATGAGAACAGTGATGCTAATCTAAAAAACCCTTCTTAATCCACCTAGTGGTGTGATAATGCCTTTCTCTTCTTTCATAACAGTCTCATGAAAATATGTTTCATACTTTTATTAAATAATTTTGGACACTAATTTTGACAACAATTGATGCAGATTGATTCGAATAGTTCACAAAAGCATGCTTCAGTGTTTATGTCACACAGTCAGCATCATTTTTCCAAACTAGTGCTTGACATTTGCGTTGCATATTTGTAATCAGTGATGCTAATCTAAACTATAGAGAAAGGCAAAAAGCCTTCTTACTCCACTTAGTGGAATTTTCATATATCTTGAAAAATCACCATAGGGGGGAGTACATGAAATTTTCGAAATCGAAAAAAAAATTTTGATGCCAAAAGGCTTAGAATTGCATGAAACGTCGAGATTTAGTGTCATCTCGAAAAAAAATTTTTTTGAAAAAGTCGACTTTTTGGGACTTCTAAATCCTTCTTCTTTTCTAAATCCCAGAAAGTTGATTTTTTCAAAAAAAAAATTTTTTTTGAGGGGACACTAAATTTCGATGTTTCATGCAGTTTTAAGAGTTTCGGCATCAAAAAAAATTTTCGATTTTGGAAATTTCATGTACTCCCCCCTATGGTGCTTTTTCAAGATCGAAAATTGTCAAACCTTTACCACCGGGCAGCACCCCTTAAGCATGTCCAATTTAGGTCAAATTTTGCATGAAGGCTTTTTTCGAGGTGCTTAAACTTTTGAGCACTAGAACTTTACGAAAATAGAGTTGATCCCAAAATTTTGGCACCCTTATATATACAAGAGCGGTAAAAATCAACGTGTTTTGTCGGTTACGTCACTTATACAATCATATTTCTGGAACCAAAAGTCACAACCATTTGATCTTCGAACTTGATCAATGGCACGACAGTAGCTTTCAAACGAGCCCAAGTTTGTTGAAATCGGATCAGCCATCTCTGAGAAAATTGAGCGCGTTCAAATACAACGCTTTTTGTCGGTTACGTCACTTATACAATCATATCTCCGGAACCAAAAGTCACAGCCATTTGATCTTCGAACTTGATCAATGATCCGATAGTAGCTTTCAAACGAGCCCAAGTTTGTTGAAATCGGATCAGCCATCTCTGAGAAAATTGAGCGCGTTCAAATACAACGCTTTTTGTCGGTTACGTCACTTATAGAATCATATCTCCGGAACCAAAAATCACAGCCATTTGATCTTCGAACTTGATCAATGGCCCGACAGTAGCTTTCAAACGAGCCCAAGTTTGTTCAAATCGGTTCAGCCATCTCTGAGAAAATTGAGCGCGTTCAAATATCTTCGAAAAGTGCACACACATACACACACACACATACACACACACACACACACACACACACACACACACACACACACACACACACACACACACACAGACATTTTCCGATCTCGACGAACTGAGTCGAATGGTATATAACACTATGGGTCTCCGAGGCTCCGTTCGAAAGTCGGTTTTTCCAGCAATTCTAATACCTTTCTATAGAGAAAGGCAAAAATCCTTCTTAGTCCACTTAGTGGAATTTTCATATATCTTGAAAAATCACCATAGGAGGGAGTACATGAAATTTTCGAAATCGAAAAAAAATTTTTGATGCCAAAAGGCTTAGAATTGCATGAAACGTCGAGATTTAGTGTCATCTCGAAAAAAAATTTTTTTGAAAAAGTCGACTTTTTGGGACTTAGAAAAAATATGAAAATTTTTCTAAGTCCCAGAAAGTTGATTTTTTCAAAAAAAAATTTTTTCGGGATAACACTAAATTTCGATGTTTTATGCAGTTTTAAGAGTTTTGGCATCAAAAAAAATTTTTTATTTTGGAAATTTCATGTACTCCCCCCTATGGTGCTTTTTCAAGATCGATAATTGTCAAACCTTTACCACCGGGCAGCACCCCTTAAGCATGTCCGATTTAGGTCAAATTTTGCATGAAGGCTTTTTTCGAGGTGCTTAAACTTTTGAGCACTAGAACTTTACGAAAATAGAGTTGATCCCAAAATTTTGGCACCCTTATATATACAAGAGCGGTAAAAATCAACGTGTTTTGTCGGTTACGTCACTTATACAATCATATTTCTGGAACCAAAAGTCACAACCATTTGATCTTCGAACTTGATCAATGGCACGACAGTAGCTTTCAAACGAGCCCAAGTTTGTTGAAATCGGATCAGCCATCTCTGAGAAAATTGAGCGCGTTCAAATACAACGCTTTTTGTCGGTTACGTCACTTATAGAATCATATCTCCGGAACCAAAAATCACAGCCATTTGATCTTCGAACTTGATCAATGGCCCGACAGTAGCTTTCAAACGAGCCCAAGTTTGTTCAAATCGGTTCAGCCATCTCTGAGAAAATTGAGCGCGTTCAAATACAACGCTTTTTGTGTGTTACGTCACTTATAGAATCATATCTCCTGAACCAAAAATCACAGCCTATTGATCTTCGAACTTGATCAATGGCCCGACAGTAGCTTTCAAACGAGCCCAAGTTTGTTCAAATCGGTTCAGCCATCTCTGAGAAAATTGAGCGCGTTCAAATATCTTCGAAAAGTGCACACACATACACACACACACACATACACACACACACACATACACACACACACACATACACACACACACACACACAGACATTTTCCGATCTCGACGAACTGAGTCGAATGGTATATAACACTATGGGTCTCCGAGGCTCCGTTCGAAAGTCGGTTTTTCCAGCAATTCTAATACCTTTCTATAGAGAAAGGCAAAAAGCCTTCTTAGTCATATTTCATATATCTTGAAAAATCACCATAGGGGGGAGTACATGAAATTTTCGAAATCGAAAAAATAATTTTGATGCCAAAAGACTTAGAATTGCATGAAACGTCGAGATTTAGTGTCATCTCGAAAAAAAATTTTTTTTTGAAAAAATCGACTTTTTGGGACTTAGAAAAAATATGAAAATTTTTCTAAGTCCCAGAAAGTTGATATTTTCAAAAAAATTTTTTTTTGAGATGACACTAAATTTCGATGTTTTATGCAGTTTTAAGAGTTTTGGCATCAAAAAAAATTTTCGATTTTGGAAATTTCATGTACTGGTGCTTTTTCAAGATCGAAAATTGTCAAACCTTTACCACCGGGCAGCACCCCTTAAGCATGTCCGATTTAGGTTAAATTTTGCATGAAGGCTTTTTTCGAGGTGCTTAAACTTTTGAGCACTAGAACTTAACGAAAATAGAGGTGATCCCAAAATTTTGGCACCCTTATATATATATATATATATATATATATATATATATATATATATATATATATATATATATATATATATATATATATATATATATATATATATATATATAAGAGCGGTAAAAATCAACGTGTTTTGTCGGTTACGTCACTTATACCATCATACATCTGGAACCAAAAGTCACAACCATTTGATCTTCAAACTTGATCAATTGCCCGACAGTAGCTTTCAAACGAGCCCAAGTTTGTTAAAATCGGATCAGCCATCTCTGAGAAAATTGAGCGCGTTCAAATACAACGCTTTTTGTCGGTTACGTCACTTAAACAATCATATCTCCGGAACCAAAAGTCACAGCCATTTGATATTCGAACTTGATCAATGGCCCGATAGTAGCTTTCAAACGAGCCCAAGTTTGTTAAAATCGGTTCAGCCATCTCTGAGAAAATTGAGCGCGTTCAAATACAACGCTTTTTGTCGGTTACGTCACTTATACAATCATATCTCCGGAACCAAAAGTCACAGCCATTTGATCTCCAAACTTGATCAATGGCCCGGCAGTAGCTTTCAAACGAGCCCAAGTTTGTTAAAATCGGTTCAGCCATCTCTGAGAAAATTGAACGCGTTCAAATACAACGCTTTTTGTCGGTTACGTCACTTATACAATCATATCTCCGGAACTAAAAGTCACAGCCATTTGATCTTCGAACTTGATCAATGGCTTGACAGTAGCTTTCAAACGAGCCCAAGTTTGTTAAAATCGGTTCAGCCATCTCTGAGAAAATTGAGCGCGTTAAAATAGCACGATTTTTGTCGGTTACGTCACTTATACAATCATATCTCCGTAACCAAAAGTCTCAGCCATTTGATCTTCGAACTTGATCAATGGCCCGACAGTAGCTTTCAAACGAGCCCAAGTTTGTTAAAATCGGTTCAGCCATCTCTGAGAAAATTGAGCGCGTTCAAATATCTTCGAAAAGTGCACACACACACACATACACACATACAGACATTTTCCGATCTCGTCGAGCTGAGTCGAATGGTATATAACACTATGAGTCTCCGAGGCTTCGTTCGAAAGTCAGTTTTTCCAGCAATTCTAATACCTTTCTATAGAGAAAGGCAAAAACGGTTCAGAAATTCACAATTCTCGGGCATAATCGATAATCACAAATACGACATTACCGACAACGTGTACGTTTCTGAAGCACTATGGGAACTATTTATTCAGTAATCAGCGTCACAAAGTTGGCATTGCGTGACAGTATTTTTACATGCGTTAATTGCTTCTCTGAGCCAGAATCAGATAATGAGAGAAACGTTTTTTATTCATTTAAATTTTCTCATCATTTTTCATATTTATTTATCAATTAGGTCAAAACAAAAATTCATTCACACACAATAGTTTTAGTTTTATCATAGAAACTACTAAAACTATTGTTGGTCATATCTGAATGCTCCCTACGTCAAAATGTGACTGGTAATTCTCGCTTCACCCCGAGATTTGCGTTTGTAACTGAAGGTTGTAGCTTTCAAACATTATATAACACTGTGAAAATATTATTTTCCGTACTATTATTTACGCAAGACCAAATATAGATATTTCCGCCCCGTCTATCCTACTTTAAAAAGGCATTTGCTAAAACAAATTTTAAATTCAAAGTCTACAAGATTTAAATAAATCATTCTAGAGGAAATATTACTGCTAGTACTTTCACGAAGAAGTTACAGATTGCGAGATTTAGAGCTGATACATGAGCAATTAAAATGTAAATTTGACGAAACTTTAGTAGTAAGTAAATTTGTTATTGATCCATTAAACCATTAAAGTTGACCCATTAAAAATACTACGTATTTAAGGCACTCTGCATCACAAACGTAAAATTTCCATTGCCCAAAACTGAAACTTAGATTTGAATCATTTCTGGGAAGGGCCACATAAAATTCAATGTGACCATAAAGGTAACCCATTCGTATGCAAATCACTCTACGCTTCCAGGTAATGTATTCAAATTTTGCAATCGTAACGGCACTCAGCCGCCATTGTGCTCCTTCGCTAGAACCGGATAAATTAGGTTAAGGTCTGACTGAATCATAGTTCAGCCGGAAGCAGTTGTATTACATTAGAAATGTGGAGCCGAGAAATAACCGACACCATTAACCGAGCGTTCGTTCGTAATCATCAATAGATGATCAATAAGCATAAGCGACCAACATCCCAGTAGTCTCATCTTAGAGTGCCTTTAACCAGAGTGACGACATCTCATTCGTAATGTTAGCAACAATTCAAAACATTTAGTTCGCAATGTTGGCAAGTTTTTCGGTAGGTTTACATTGTATTTGACAGGTCGTTTTCTCGTTTGGAACAAATCTGCCATTCCAAACGAACACCTATTGTCACTCTGGTTTTAGACACTCTATCTCATCCCAATGCAGGCAGTCGCAAAACGATTTCTTCTTCTATTGAATATTCATTGAATCGGTAAAGTGCCTTGTATTTATACACGTATGTGGCTAAATTTGGTGTCTTACGAATTGTGGTTTTACTGTTTGACCAGTGGGTGGGATTGTGTTCGTTTTTGTATGACACTTTTTCAATCCGATAAAAATCAAAGTGGTGACATATTTAGAAAGTAAATTAATCTACGCTTGTGGCGGAAAATGTTCCGACAATCTAAGATGGGGTGATTCATAAATCTTATATGAGTAAAATAATCCGTCATAACAAGCGTATTTAATCATTTTCATCATCCAATAAAATCGACTAAATCTGAACCCTCATCTTCCATGGAGTAGGAATCGTAGTTTCAGGTAGTTAATAGGCTGAACTCTTTGAAGGTTTGTCAATTGTTTTAACGCTACTCTGGAATCGTTTTTTTTTCAACTCACAAAAAATTGAAAATTTTCCCGGTTTGGTTCTGAACAACGAAATAGTCGTTCCGAGATTTGACTTTTTATAGCAGTACGCTGAAATAGCGCATGACTCGTATTTATTAGACAGTTAATAGCACAGGAAATGAAATTCCTTGCGTGCCAACTGTGAGACGTTGCTAAGAATAATTCATCTGCAAATAAAATTTAAAGGAAACTATTCTAATCTCTTTTCAAGGTTCATATATAATCAGAAGTCAACAAATCAAAGCAGCATAGATAGAGTAGATGTTTTTCTAGATCCCAACGTTTCTGTTTGATTTTTTTTTAATTTATTGAAGTTTTGGTGGTTGTTTAAAGTCAAGACTACGATTTATTACGAAAAAATCCGCCATTTTGTAGCTCTAAAACCTCCTCAAGGTAACAAACAACGAAAAGGAAAACGTTGGGTTCTGGTATTTTACTTTTTTTTTTATTCATTTTGGTATTTTACTTGTAGAAAGTGTGTGCAAAATTCGAAAAAATTGGGACAGTAGTTTTTGAATGGCGATAGACACGGACTTTCAAAACCTGCTTTCGAGAAAAACGCGTTTAAAGTTTTTTTTATCTATAAAATCGGAGAAAACAATTTATTATCCTAGGACTCCCTAACTCTAACAATTTCAAAAAATCATAATTTTTCTTTTGTAATTATTGTAATGCAACATTTTAAGAATGTTTTGCATAGTTTTTCGGTCATTCGAAGCAGAAATCGTGGGCATGCAAGCCGAGCTCTTATTTCTTCGCAGTATGAGATAAGCAAAGATAAAAGCCCATAATTTGCTGAGTTTTGTTCCAATAGGCTTCAAAATTTCACAGAATAATCTTGAAATGCTTCACTATAAGAAAATACAAAAAAATAAATGAATGATCAAAGGTGTTAGACACTATCCGCCCCTTAACAAATTAATTATTTTTATATTTAGATTTGCTATAAAATCGAAAAACCATAAAATCATGCAAATAATAACAAGCATAAGGACAAAAATGGTTTTCATAACAAGGCGCATGTCTGAAGATAAGGAATATTGGAATAAGGAGTTTAGATATATTTGGTCATCAAACAGCATTTTTGACATTTTTAATTTTTTGTGTAGATTGGAAATGTGATATTTTTTTATATTCTATGCATACAAAACAAAACTTGCACATTTTTTATAAAGCCTATTTTCAATATTCAAAAACAAATTTACTATTCCGCAAGAATGAAGCTAACAGCAACAAACCAACAAATAAACAAACCTGCGTTTCAACGAACGTTACTCATAACATAACTATGCAGAAAAGCGCTACAGCAAAATTTTGACTATTTCAAAATTTTAGCTACTTCAATTTGGAAACGCAGAAATTGACACAATAAAACAAGAAATTCTCAAAGTGAAGGAACTGTTATATTGCCAAATAATGTCGACGTTTGAAGATTACCGTATTCGATTGGATCTGTTGAAATTCTGCAGAGGATTAAGAGGTATAAATTGCAGTGTTTTTATATAGTTATACGTTCATAAAAAGTTACATTTACATATTGTGAGCCACCTCTCAAAAACGACATAGTTTCACAAATAATTCACAAATAATTCTATTCTTACCGTAGTGGTGAGTGTTCCTTCAAAGATAAGTTAGAAGTTGTTCGACAATAATGTTAGCTCATTCGAGCTAATTGTCACTTTTGTAGCACTGAGTAAATGTTACTCAGAATATGAAAAATGCAATCTTTACTAACAAATAAGTATCTCTTACTTTATACACTATTCAGTAGTTCAACTTTTAGCGAAAGTGAGTGAAAGTTACTCGTGATCGTTCATGGTAACTGGTGGTAACTACTCATATATCATACGGAAATGAGCAATATAATACCCAGATTCTGAGTAACTATTTTATAGCGTGTATGATTTGTTTGATCGAGCGCATTTCTACCACCGCAGTGATCATGATTTGCTATCCGTTGATAATCACAATTATATACAATTATGTCGTTTTAACTTAATGCCAAACCTAAGAGCAAATTCAACATCTGCAAGATTCATTTGGGTGGTCTATAATAGACCTGAAACTGAAACAAACGTGTCCCCAGCAAGCCGTTTTAGTCTTATTTTTTCGAACAGTTCTACTGTCAAATTTAGAACTGGTATACGCTGCCGTTCTATTTTTTCTATATTTGAAACACAGATAAAACGCTGCTGGGGCTGGCAGTTTATTTTGTTATTAATTCTAGATTTTAATTTTAAAACTGACGTAAACTATGCATCTAGAACTAGAACACTCCTGAACACGCCCTAACCCAGTTTCCATTCTAACTGCTTCCAAACCGTTTGTTTAAAGCTGGCTTCGAACCTAGTTTCAACGTTATTGATATGAAACTCTAGTCAGTTTCGAACCTGACATTTATATCGGGTTACTGAGTGCAAGTCTAGGGATGTCGTAATATCGATCGAATAATCAAGTAATCGATTAGTAACCCAAATAATGGAGTAATATATAATCGAATAGTTTGAAACTATTATTCGATTATAAAAAATTTAACAACAATAATCGAATAATTAATCGAGTAATAACCCAGATAATCGAGCAAAATTTTATCGAATACTTTTAAAAGCTATACTCGATTGTTGAATAATCGAGTAATTTGAAAAATCCGACACCCCTAAGCGTGAATTTTGAGGAAGCCTTCGCCGGATCTTAGAAAACCATGGTAAGTTTCCGCCACCATTGTAAATCTACACGTCGTGCGTTCTGTTGGTGAAATTTTAATTTCATATTACCTACAGGATACACCGGATGCACGTCGAAATAAATTCTGTATTACATAGCAAGTTAATAGTTAAATAAGCTAGAGTTTGATCAAATTCGTTGATAAATAAGAGCTAATTACCATCTAGTTAATCTTATCTATTCAGAAATAAATAAAAGCTATCTCATTTTATCCTAGATTATTACCTAGATTATGAAATTGTGCACTTTTGTTTAATCCTAGCTGCAATGCAATGAAAGTGCTCAAACTCAGAATCTAGATAAATTGTTGAGACAGTTTTTAACTAGCTATGTGTTGATAACATTAACAAGATTGTAATTTTGCCTTATTTTTCAGTGAATTTCAGTAAATTCATGATAATTTGTCTATCAACTTTCTGAGTACTGAAGAATGCATTTGCATTTCATGTGAATGTCACATAGTTTTCCACATAGATTTGAAAAGCGGCTAAACATGTTCGAAGTGTTGTATATTTCGAACACAAAGAAGTTTTCATACAGTCAAACTACGAATGTTTGAATCCTGTAACTAGTTTGTTGCTTTTTGTTGTTATTGTTGGTGTTGATTTGTAACTCAATGATCGATACTTTCTACTCTATACCATCCCGTAAAGAAAGTCTAACGAGATCCAATCGATACGACCGAATATTCTTGATTTCTACATATAACCAAGAATAGGTTCCGCGATGGCATTCCAGTTCTCTTACACATGAGTTTTCTCAACCCAATCTAGTGACAATAGTAAAACACTGCGATTGATTCAGTGTTGTGCATGTTGTTTGTGCTTGTGCAACGAATCAACGAACAAGCCGGAAATACTCACATCTTCGTCTATTCTGCCTTCCTGTGTATATATTATTATATATTTGTGTTGTTACCAGGATATAATCATAAGCAGATTTTACCGGTGCAGGTTTTTGGTGAATACGTGATAAGGTTTTTTTTGGTGGTTGGTACAATCGTTGGTTTGTCAGCGTGCGGAAGCGTGTCGATGTTTTTGTTTCAGTGCAATAAATATGGATTTTGTTAGGTAAATAAGCAGAGATTAGGCCGCATACTTGGATAGTTAGGTGATATGCTACAATTAAACGTGTCTGTTATGTTGATTAGTTTTTTTTTTGTATAGTACAATTCGTTTCATTTATTTAATAAATTTCGCCACTTTTTAGGAACGTCTGATCAGTTTGGTTTCCCAACTTAAAATGACGAGATTTTGTTTTATTAACCTTACAGTTATGTTGTTTAACTCGATTATTATATATTTTTTCAGATTATCACATTAAAAGTGCCAGAAAATTCAAATAGGTAGAAGGACAGAATGAAAAAGTAAAAATTTTGCACAGCCAAAGATTCAACACAGTAGATGGTTTGAGCAGATTTTGAAATATATTTTTAAGATGGAAAGGTGGACGTGAGTCTGTTGGATGCACATCAGAAAGTATAGAAAGGGGAAAAGTTTTTCTAAAAGTTGAAAAATGGTTTGTTTTGCTCAGATAAAAGCAACGAAAAATATTTCTCCATATAACAGGCATGGAATCTATGTGCTTGTCTATTTTTTATTCATCTCAAAACAATTACTATGCTGCAACCGGAAGGCGTGTCATAAATGATTCTACACTAAGGATATAGTTCCACTTCTGCGATTTCGTGTCTCATCCAGTGGTAGTACTGTAGGGCAGATTGTTTTGTTTTTGTGGTGGATGAAGTAGGTGAACAAGGAACTAGCAAGTGTTACTGTGTATATCACTGGTAGATTGTACTCGAAAGTTGTCGCGGTAAAGATCCAATACATTCTATTTTTTAACCAGCAGAATTCGGAGGTTCGTAAATCGAGTTAGTTCGCAAAAAACAAGTTTACGTTATTTGGGATTTACGTCGTAAAAAAAGTTTTGTGTAATGCACGAGGAAAACTTCAATCATAGATATTATCGAAATAAGAAAATGATGTTTGAGGTTGTTAGAAAATGATGTTCAAGGTTGTTTCAAAATCCAAGATGGCGACTTCCGGTTAATTGACATTCTTTAAAGATCATTACAATATGGGAATATTCGGAACGGATGTGTCGATTAGGTGCCAGATAACGATGTTTGAGGTGGCTTCGAAATTCACGATGGCGGCTTTCGGTTTATTATTATTCCTTTAAAACCCTTACACTTTGGGTTTTTTCTTGGAACAGATATGTTGAATAGATGCAGAAAAACGATGTTCTAGGTCGCTCTGAAATCCAAGATAGCGATTACCGGTTAAGTGACATTTTCTACAAATTCTTGCAATGTGGGTATTTCCGGAACCGATGTGATGAGTTGGTGCTAGAAAACGATGTTTAAGGCAGTACAGATATCCATGAGCGCGACTTCCGGATTAATGATAGTCCTTGAAACCACCAATAATTATTTTCGGAACGGCTTTGATGAGTGAATGCTGGTAAATGATGTTTGATATCGTTCTGAAATCCCAACATAGTACCAGTTTGTGTTCCTTGAAAACCCTTACAAAGTGGGTTTTTTGGAACGGATATGATGAAAGGATGCCGGAGAACGATGTTTGCGATCGTTCCACAATCTGGCCCGAAAGAAGCGAATCACCTTAAGGTTGAAACTTCTATAATCGAAAAGAAAAAAATATGTTTGAGGTTGGTCTGAAACCCAAGATAACGATTTCCGGTTAATTGACATGTGGGTAGATGCCGGGAAACAATGTTTGGCGTCTACTCATTAAATCCGTTACGAAAATATGCATTTTGGATGCAATTTAAAGAAATTTCAATAAACCCAAAGTCGCCATCTTGGATTTCGGAACGACCCAAAACATCATTTTTCTACATCTATTCATCATATCCGTTCCAAAAATCCCGCATTGCAAGGGTTTAAAAAAATATTAATAAACCGGAAGTCACCATCTTGGATTTCAGAACGACCTCAAACATCATACTGCTCATTAAACCTATTCCGCCTATACCCATATTGTAAGGGTTTTCAAAGAATGTTCATTAACCGTAAGTTCCCGTCTTGGGTTCTGAATAGAATAGTACATAGTTTCATATTTAGCCAAAACATCTTTTTACGAAGTAAAATGTTTGAGAATCTAAGGGTGAAGCCAGAGAGAAAGCGACAAGCGATGCGAAGCGAAACTTGATAGATCGCACGAAGTCGCGCGGTAGAGCTGAACTTGAATTCAGCAGAAAAATGACAAGTATGCAGAGTGAACTCGATGCGTTGCGAAGCGATTACTGACCGATCGCATCACACTCACTCTGACATACATGTGATCCGTGATCTTTCAAGTTTCGCTTCGCGTCGCGTGTCGCATTCTCGCTGGCTTCACCCTAAGGGTGAAGCCAGAGTGGGAGCGACGCGATGCGACAAGCGACGCGATGCGACAAGCGACGCGATGCGAATATCAAAGGATTGCACGGCGAATGTGGTAAAAGGCTTTCGAAAAAGGCGTCATCTTCATCTTTTTCACGCGGTAAATATTTTTTCTCTAATAGTTCAAGCTTTCGATGTTCAATGTCTAGAAGTAGTGCCGATTGTTGATTTTTTTCAAAGTTCTTTTTCAATTACTTTCGGGGACGCGAAATAGAGACAGAAACTGACTGTAACAGATCGGCTGAAAAGTTCGTATCGTTTCTGTGAGAGGGCGCCACTAGAATTAAATCCATACCATTTTCAGTTAGTACCAACCTTCAAAAGATACGTGTATAAATTTGACAGCTGTCTGATTATTAGTTTGTGAGATATTGCATTTTGAGTAAAGCTACTTTTGTTATTGTGAAAAAAATGTAAAAAAAAAGGAATTTCGTGTGTTGATGAAACACTACTTTTTGATGAAAAAAGTGCCGCCAATACCAAAACATGGCTTGATGAGTGTTATCCAGACTCTGCATCGGGCGAAGCAACAATTCGTAAGTGGTTTGCAAAATTTCGTACTGGTCATATGAGCACCGAAGACGATGAACGCAGTGGACGTCCAAAAGAGGCTGTTACCGATGAAAACGTGAAAAAAATCCACAAAATGATTTTCAATGACCGTAAAGTGAAATTGATCGAGATAGCTGACACCCTAAAGATATCAAAGGAACGTGTTGGACAAATTATTCACGAATATTTGGATATGAGAAAGCTTTGTGCAAAATGGGTGCCGCGTGAGCTCACAACCACAATGTCACAAGTCGATGAAAACCATGCTGAAACTGAACGAATTGGGCTTCGAATTGCTCCCTCATCCACCGTATTCTCCAGATTTGGCCCCCAGTGACTTTTTCCTGTTCTCAGACCTCAAGAGAATGCTCGCTGGAAAAAAATTTAGAAGCAATGAAGAGGTAATCGCTGAAACTGAGGCCTATTTTGAGGCAAAGGACAAATCGTACTACAAAAATGGTATCGAAAAGTTGGAAGATCGCTATAATCGCTGTATCGCCTCTGATGGCAATTATGTTGAATAATAAAAACGAATTTTGGCAAAAAAATGTGTGTTTCTATTAAACGATACGAACTTTTCAGCCGAACTGTTATGCTGGATGTCTCGACCTGCTCGATTTCAGTCTGACTGGGTGTTATTTCAAATGAACCTTCTTCTGATTCGACGGTATCAAGCATATCGTTGTACTGTACAAAAGATTTCAGATTCCCCGACGATTTTCTGGGTTTCATTTGATGGCGTAGAAAAACAAGGCTGTTGAAATATGGCCAGCTTGATGAAATGTCATCACCACCTGCATCCCCGGATCTAGACTCTGGTATTTTCCGCAGCTCTCGACCAAAAGTATCGCGAAGATTTTTCCATCTTCTCTTCACAGTTTCGTCTTAAAATTTGAGAAAAAATGTATGTTGAACATTTTTGTTCCTACTTTTTTCATCAATATAACTCGAGGTATCCGAAAAAATTTAAGTAATTTCATTGACTATACTAACCAGTAGTTCCTAATATTTCCGAAACTTCTTTCCAGCACTTGTTCACAAGAACCCGGTTCCGGTAATTACGATTGTTGATCCCAGAGCGCATTTCGTTCAAAAATAGCACCGATTAGCGCTTCAACATCAATCGATTTTTTTGTTCCGTCATGACACAAATCAATTCAACCTCTGTTCGCTCGTAAATCGCGTGAAAAACTGTGCACGTGGTGCTTGGTCGCTTGTCGCATCGTGTTTACTGTGGCATGCATGTTTATTTTTTTAAAGTGGACGAAATTCGGCATGCATGTTTATTTTTTTAAAGTGGACGAAATTCGGTCGTGCTTCGCCGTATAATCCTTTGATATTCGCATCGCGTCGCTTGTCGCATCGCGTCGCTCCCACTCTGGCTTCACCCTAAGACGAATAAATGCGCGAAACAACCAGTGCTTCTCTATAAAACTGATTTCGGTAAAAATTCCTTAACCCTTCCTTCTTTTGAAGAACGGTTTAATTTCATTCCACCAACCACTCAAACCCCAAACATTGATTAACCGCCGAAATCGTTATTCGCAATTGTAAATAGAAATGTATTTAATATATCAAATATATTATATACCAATATTAATCACTTCAGAGAATCCAATATAAATCGAAAAAGGCATCACAGTTACTCCATCTCATTTGTACTATATTCCCAAGCAGCACACGTTATTACACTTCAATGACAGTAACTCTTATGACACAAATTCATGGAACAAGTTGAAGACTTTGCAACGTGCATTATAACTGCTATGTAACCTGAAAAGCGTAAGAGGCGGAGCTTGTGCGACTTACCAAAGGTTGCCAAATAACTTCTCAGTAAAGAATATTTGATTTGATTCATCGCGCACATCAGTCACAATGAAACAGAAAATATACGCTTGTGTCAAGTTACAATTTGTTGGTGTTTTTCCCATTCAACATTTACAGCCAAACATAGGCATCCGATAATGAGAGCTGAAATATAAAATTCAATATTCTTTAAACTCACTATATCTATTCAAAATCTAAGTGCTATTCTATATTTATGGTGAAGTTGACCATTGTACTTATTGAAAACATGCGCGCCTTCGATATTTTGAGTTTCAGAACATCGACATACAAAAAAATATTCATATTTTTATTCCAGTCATATGAAATTTACAGCTACAAAGTTCAAATGTGTTCAGATAAAGTTTTTTTGTGATTAATATTAGTTTTTCATATACCAAAGTTAAAACAGTTGACCAATCGCAATATTTAAAAATTGCACTTTTTTCAAATTTAATAAATATTTCATTCCCTGGTCTTAATGGTAGCCATTGGCATAAGTTTATTTTTTATTTAATATTATTGTCGGGGATAATTTACGGAAGCTTTCAACCGACACTGTAATTGTATTTCTTTGTTGCATCACAACGAATACGGTAACCGATATGAAATCAATACATAACTTTGTCTTATAGTGTGTCACTTTTTCATTGTCACATTTTGTTACGGTGACCAGTTGGTGACTAAAAACAGTCAATGCGAGCACGTCGTAAGAGTTAGATTACCGAAATGTTACGTTGGAACTTATTGTAACTTAGTATGATGAGATGTCAATTCGTAACATTATTTTTACTCCATTGTCACTATCATAATACGACTTGTTTCGTCGTGTTTGTCATGCGACCATTATGCAGCATCTGTTTTGTTTTTATTTTTTATGAACAAGTTACATGTGCTACTTGGGTTAGTAACCTTTTTTGCCACCGCAATATTACTGTGATGTCCCTCGTGAATCGCAAAAGTGATCCATATTGATAATAAAATATATTTGGAGGAAGGTTCTTGCATTTGGATATGGTATTGAAATTGAATAAAGCGAACATGGAAAAAGTTAAATAATATACATTTAATTTGATTCCCTGCAAGTTTGGAAATGATCGGTTGAATGGATGAATTTTTCCGAATATTTTCTTGTGATGGTAATGGTTAAAATGGTGAAACAAGTTACATGTATCACAAATCACTAAGTAATATAGATTAAATTGTAATCTACATGTGAAAAAAATATTTATAGACATGCCAGGTCGAGTTTTTTGCAGTTTTTCACCAAAACTAACAGACTTTTGCAATCATCGCATCGTTTTTTTTTGCTCGCTATGCCAGTTTTGTGCTTCATACTTTATAGAAAAAACAAGCCCGCAGACATTTTTTTCAGATTCCAGATTCCATTCTTTTTCAACTCAGTCTGAAGATATTCGACATTCTTACCTGGCATCTCTCCGCGAACCTACCCATTTAACTCGTCCCGAATTTGATGCGGAACTCAGTATGATTTCCAAGTGGATTCCGAATCAAATTCCAGACGAATTGACTGGGTAGGACAGGACCAGACAGCTGGCTTCTTGTTCCAAGAAGAAATGCGTTTTCTAATTTTTGCGAATCCCTGTTGTCAACTTGAAAAGCCTCTCGGTCAATGTTGCCAGAACAGAAGGAAAAACGATACATATTCAACGTAATTTCGAGGAAAAATTATCTTTTTATATTCAATTCATTCACAGATTATAGCAAACAGTAATCAGCTAGAAACACTTAGTTTCTCTCACATTAAAAATGAAACAAACCATTACAGGTGATCATGACATCTTTCTTTCACCCTGCAGTAATATTAATTTCTACATTAAGTCGAGATCCTGCTGATGCAAACTTCAACCAATCATTAGCTAATCTAAAACTGACTCTAAAAGTGGATACATAGTTATCTGCAGTTAAGCAGAACGTCAAAAATCAGCTGATTGCAATAATATATAATAATGCAATCGTATTTCGCATTACATTGTTTGTAGTCTGAGAGCTTGGGACATCCAGCGGAAGTAATCTTCGCATTTTAAGTAAGAACGGCGTATCAAAACATCACAGTGTATTAATCAAGTCTGTCCACTTTCAAAAAAAAAAAGTCTCCAAACCAGAATGCACTCAATTTTCTCCGGTATGATTGATTTTCTCAAACAAAAGGCTCTAAGTATTGCGAAACTACAGGTGGATTTTTGTTCTATCCGAATGAAATTCAGGAAGTCTGTACCGTTAATTTGAACCTAAGTTCGGTCGAGCCATCGTTGGGAAAAGCGAAGGAGCTTGGCCTTTCTGTTTCAACTGACTTTGCAGCTGATTGTTAGCGATCCTTCTTGGTTAGAGCTCGAACATACGACAACTGGCTTGCAAGACCAGTGCCCGATGCATTGAAACGCTTCCCGTAAAGTTGCTATGATTTTTCTCAACTTGCAGCACCGTGTTAATAAAACAAATCCAATCACAAAACATGTTTTATGCCACTGTGTCAAAAATATTACTCCTTATTTAACTTCAATTTGAAATACAAAAGTAACAGGAGCACAGGATTTCATTTGGTTCGTTTAATTTGTTTAATTAAATTATATATATATATATATATATATATATATATATATATATATATATATATATATATATATATATATATATATATATATATATATATATATATATATATATATATATATATATTAGTTAGTTAGTTATTATATATTGTTATGGAAAAAACTCACTTCGACTGAACCGTTTGAATTTCGATTCCACCAGATTGAATATCCTTGGTTTGATATTCTTTGATTCGTGTCATCCTGGCTTTAAGTGACTGCTCATCTTCGTCCTGAAAACTCTGCTAGTCCCCTCTTGTCCTTCCGCTACAAGGAACGGGTGTCGCAGAGTGAATGGTTGAGTTAATGACTAATTCGATTTGCGACAGTTTAGTATCCCAAGTCCTTTGATCTTCTCGAGCATATGTTCGGATCGCCGCGTTTATTGATCTGTTAACCCGTTCCACTGGATTGCCTTGAGAATGGTATCGGGACGTAAACCAATGTTTAATCCCGAAGCTCTCCAAGAAAGTGGCGAAGCAGAATCGATGGGGTTGTGTTGCGGAAAAACCATTGATCATGCAATACTATTTTAAGAGACGATACGGAGATACTTTGGAAGGCGTGTATTTGGGTCCATTTGCTAAATAGATCCATCACTACCAGAATATACTGCTTTCCAGACATTGTCCTTGGCAAAGGGCCAATGTAATCAATGGCTAT
The DNA here is from genome assembly GCF_030247185.1 of Malaya genurostris. NCBI lineage: Eukaryota > Metazoa > Arthropoda > Insecta > Diptera > Culicidae > Malaya > Malaya genurostris. The sequence continues at coordinate 48,906,929 of NC_080572.1, forward strand.
TATCTGCCAAGGTTGGTTGGACTTGCGCATATCTTCCATTATAGAAGCAGTTGGAGCATTAGCCGGTTTGATCTCCTTGCAAACTGTATACTTTTGTATGTGTGATCGCACGTCGCTTGTAAGTCGTGGCCAGTAATATTTCTGGCGAATTTTCCCAATAGTCTTTTCAATGCCGACGTGCATTCCATCATCGTGAGCAGACAAAATAATTGTTTTCCTAGCGTCAGGAGAAGGAACAATTTTCCAATCGAACCTGTGATCTATGGGGTCGTTGGAAAACTCAAACTTCATCAGTTGATTATCCTGAATTTGGAAGTCAGGATAATCTTCCGGGAACTCTTCTAGTTTCTGTTTCAGGGTATTGTACCAACTCGAAACAGATCTCATTGAAATCGCTGAACTGCTCCTGGACGGGGCATCTGGAACCACGTTGTCCTTGCCACGTCGATGGAGGATCGTGAGGTCGTACTGTTGCAGTTTTAAACTCCAACGACTTAGTCGTGAGGAGGTCTTCCATTTCGTACGCATTATAAAGGTCAACGCCGCCGAATCGGTGACCAGTGAAAAGTGATTACCCTCTACGTAGCCACGAAAGTGTTCAATTGAAAGCTAGGCCGCGAGTTCTTCTTTCTCTTACCGTTTTCGTTTATTGATCAGAGCAGCCCGAAAGCTGACCCAGAGTCGCCCAAACAACGTTTGATATGTTTGTTTTAGCAACCTGAGGTCGCTCTAGATCGGACTCCAATCGCATAGTTTCGCTCTGAAAATTTTCTCTGGTCGCATCACGCATCCAGCTGAGTTTGTTTATTTTTTCTTTTTTTCATCAGTTGTTGTTTAGGGCGCGTACCACGTGTTCGTTTTACTCGGAGTCAGAGTAGCCCGCGTCTAGGTTCAAAAACGAAAACTGTATCTGTCGCATGATCGCTACGTTCTGGAGTGGTTAGCTTTTTGGAATAATATTCAATTACATACTCGCAGCCGTCTATCTTTTGGGTTAAAACACCAGCTATGGCCTGGTCGCTGGCATCGGTATGAATGGTAAATTCATGGTCAAAGTTAGCACTGGCTAGTATAGGCGAGGTTATGAGCTTTTCCTTGATTTTTTGGAATGCTTCCTCCGCATATTGATTCCATTTCAGATTCTTCGATGTCGACTTTAAAAGCTCTGAAAGGAGAGCGATGATGTGGCTATACTCGGCGATAAATCGTCGATAATAGTTCGACATGCCGAGAAATCAGCGAAGCTTTGTAATTGTTGTAGGTCGCTCATAGTCGATAATTGGTCTGATCTTGTCTGGGTTTGTTTGCAAACCCTGAGAAGACAGTATATATCCTAGGAATGGAAGTTTTGGTACAGAAAAATGTGATTTCTCCAATTTTATGGATAAATTGGCCGCCATTAGTCGCCTTGCAACCTCTCTGAGCAGACGAATGTGCTCTTCAAACGTCTCCGATACAATGACAATGTCGTCTAAGTACACGAAGACGTTTGGCTCCAGTACACCTTGTCCCAGAAATCGGTTCATCAGCCGAGCTAAAGTAGCTGGGCTATTGATGAGACCGAACGGGAGTCTGGTGAACTGGAACATCCCCTTGCCCTGGACGCTAAAAGCACAATATTTTCTCGAATGAGATGACAACGGTATTTGCAGGAATACCTCGGTCAGGTCGATTGTGCTGAGATAACGAGCCCTTGGTAGGCGACTAAGGATGCGTCCAGGATGGGGTAGGGGATAAGCATCACGAGTCGTCCGCTCATTGAGCTTGCGGGCGTCCAGGCATAATCGAATGTGGCTTCCACTATCTAGGAGTGCACAAACCGGAAGATCAAAGATTGCTATTTGAGCATGAGGGCGATCATCCTTTCCGTTAGGCGAACTTAAGATGATCTTGTTCACTTGTGGCTGTATCATTGTCTCTTCGTTACAATCAGATCGAGGTGCATAGATGTTTTCTACGGATGATAAAACTGTCTGGAAATGATTATTGATGCGCACTTGACGAGAAGCCTGCGACTCTAGGACTCCTTTGTAGGGTTTTATGAACAATATGGGCAGTTTTTATACACCACTCCCGGAAACGCACATATTCGGCAAAATAGTCGTTTCGGAGAAGGGCATTCCCCGTATCGCGCTCGTCTCCGCTGTTAAAGCACTTCATGAATCATGATTCATGAATTTCGAGCCGCACCAGACAATCGGTAACAATCCTTTATCCCCTTGAATGCAGTTGAACTTTATTCGAATTCGACTTACGGTTTCGAAATGAGGAAGGCACCATTGCACCACACCATTATATACAATTAATAGCTCTCGAATTACAATGATTGGAAAAAAGTGCTTGCAAATAAGCCATTCACCCTTTTCCTAAAAAATCAGTCTTGTGTCGAGTTGGTCGCTCCGTTCGTGCAAAGCAAATGGTTCGTCATACTCAAGACGCGTGCAAGGTTTAAAACCGGAACAAATCGATCCTGATTTTACCTATCTTATCTGCTATTAATTTCTAGAATAGCTCAATTTTAAGACAATAAGATTTGGAACAACAGATATCTGCTAGATCTGGGATACAATTTATAGCCTTTTGATTGAAATTATTGCGTTTGATAGTTTCTATTCTGAATAATTCCACAATTTTCCTACGCTAGCACGGCACAGATATAAAGTGTATCAATTGATATTCCCAAGTACCTACAGGAACGCGAAGTAAACATCGAACTATAGCGTGCTGGATAATTCCCACAATCAAATTACGCTTTAGCCCCGGCAGACGGCACTCTACTGGTGGCACGCTATAGCTACCAACAGCTTGAAACTGCACACACTAAATCGCACCACACAAAAAAATATATCGTTCATCGTTAACGTCAATCGATTGTGCATTTACTCATATCTAAATTCAATAAGCGTTCGCATAGATATGTCATTCAAATATGCGGGGAGTTTCGGTGTTGGGACTGCTCTCATCTCACTCACGTATAGATGCAAAAAACAAATCGATATGATATATCAAGCAGGCCCGTGCGCAAGAATCATTCATGGATGGAGGGGGTCGGTTCAAGGGAGGGTTCAAGAGAAGGCTCAAGAGAGGTTCAAGGGTCGATTCAAAAGGGGAGGAGGGTGTAGATTCAAAGGAGGAAGGGGGGTTTCAGAAGGTGGGGAAGTTGCAAAAATTTAAAAAAAAAGACAAGTTATTTGCACTTTTATATAAAAAGTACTCTATTGTTCATGGAACTTAATGTTGGGGAGGGGGGGAGGGTATTTAAAACCCCCAAAACCCCCCTGCGCACGGGCCTGATATAAAGTGTTTGACTTTAGCGTGTAACTGTACCCACTACTACAATGCATCCGTTGTTGTTGTTTGTTGTATCAAACCTCTGGATGTTGTAGAATGAGATGGTTGAGCACCCTACATGTGATGGATGGCAGAGCCGATCTCGACAGCTGGGGTTTGTGAGTCGATGTAACGAGGAAGGAGAAGGGCGGCGTTGCACAGCGCTACAACAGGATACGATTTGAAGGTTATGTACGCGGAATTAATTAGGGAGAGGTTAGAGTACTTTTTCTGAAAATTACAAAAAAAATTTAAAATTTTTTTTTTTATTAAGTAGAAAATTTATCTGCGTGAGATATAACTGTAAATGTCCCGCCTAAAGTGAATTGCACGATTTTCAATTTGTTTACGATTTTACGTGCCTTTGTGAAATACTGTGTATGTTTGACGAAGATTACATTATACATATTTTCGGAACGGATGTGATGAGCAGATGTCGGTAAACGCTTATATATAACGCTTATTATATATTTTCGGAAATAAGTATGCATATTTCGACAGCAACGGAAAGTTTCATCGTTTTTTTGCTGGTTCAATCCGTTTCAAAGCAATCATATTTTAATTGTTTTCAGATGATATTGATACAACAGAAGAACCAATCTTGGATTTCAAAACTACTTAAAATGTCATTTTCCTAATCGTATTGTAAGGTTTTTCACGAAATATCGATGAATCGGAAGTCGCCATCTTGAATTATGAAAAAACCGCAAACATTGTGCATATACTCATTAAAACGATTCAGGAAACATCCATACAGTCATGGTTTTCAAAGAATATTTTTTAACCGGGGGTAGTAATATTGGATTTCGGAACGATCTGCTCAACAAATCCGTTCCAACAATATCCATATGGTTAGAGGCTTTACGGCATTCATTAAGCAGAACATTTTTTACGAAGGAAATTCCAAATAACGTAAGCGTTTTTTACGAACTTATTTAAAATTCAATACATTGCATTACTGAGTACCAAGTGAAATGTCAACGGAAGGAAACTTCATCGAACAAAATATATATTTTTTTAAACCAATAGCAAGTAAAGTGAGAAAAAATGCTTCCAAAGAAAATATCCTTCGACATTCCATAACTAAAACGACGTATCAATTTTTAGAGCATTACCAAACCTTAATCTATCAATTTGAACACTTTTTACCGAACAAGAAAATCTTCCACCACTTTCATCGAATCCAACTGGCAGCAAAACGGAATCTTTTGAATTCCAAAGTATCTAAAGTGTCAAGTATGCACCTTTATATATCTGTGTCAACAAAACATCTACCTTAGCTTAAACGTTAAGAGAAAAAATCTTACCTTAAACACCTGTCGGCAGAGAAAGTTTTCCTTCACTGGAAGCAATCTATACGCGGTGGGAAAAAAGGAAGGTAAAATTAGTGTCTGTCTAAATCAATGCACCGTGCGGCAAAGTTATTGGTTTGCGAGCTTAAATTTCATCAAGGCACAATTGAACCGTTGAAATTTAATACCCGTATCCAGTGAGAAAGATTACATTGTTTCTCCAAGCAAGAACAGTTGGTTCAGCAGTTATTGTTACATTGTGTCCCACAATATAGCCCTAAACTTTGAAGATACAACATTGTAAAGCATAGTAAATTTAAATAAAGCGTTTGAACTACAAGTGAGCTTCGAGAGATTTAAACTAGATGGCGGAATGAGTATACGCTCATTCAAAATGATTTAGGTCAAAACTACATCAGGTGGCTTCATGGTTTAACGCTTGCAAATCTTGGAACCTTTTTTATTGTCAGAAGTCGTCTTTCCGGAGATGAAGTTGAACTTTTTTTTTGGCATTAAAAATGCCTTACTCTTCACTATACGGGGACGGGGGTCAATTAAGAGTTTCAAAAATAGCCGCGTAACATTTTTTCGTCATAATTTTGAACGTTAATAACTCAGCCATTTGTTGATGGATTGATATAATTTAACAACCAATCGATTCGGAAACTTTTAACTTAAACATGTATGGCAACTTCGTTTCAGTATTTCAATAGCATACTATTGAAAAAATGGTTGAAATTGACCTATGTTTTCATCCACCAATCCCAGCTGACCAAATTGACGTCATTTTCTTGTTCGGCATAGGAGGCTTTGCGTCATGCATAAAAACACCGCATCATTCTGCGTAGTTCGAAGAGGAATCTATAAAAATATGCTGCAAATCATTTCTTGATTTCAGTTGATGCTTGACTGTGAATGAAACAAGTAGCTCGTCCAGTGAGGTGATGACTAGATTGTATAGGCTGGGTGTCAATTTAAAAAAATGCAAAAAATATTGCGTAACCTTTTCCTATCATAATTTTGAACGCTTAGGGCATATTCAGGAGTGTTTTAGTTCTAGATGCATGATTTATGTCAGTTTTAAAATTTAAATCTAGAAATTATAACAAAATAAACTGGCAGCCCCAGCAGCGTTTTATCTGGGTTTCAAATATAGAAAAAATAGAACGGCAACGTATACCAGTTTTAAATTTGACAGTAGAACTGGTCGAAAAAATAAAACTAAAACGGATTGCTGGGGATACATTTGTTTCAGTTTCATTTACATTATAGACCACCCATATGAATCTTGCAGCTGCTGAATTTTCTCTTAGAACTCAGTCATTTATATAATTTAACTACCGACTTTTATATTTGATTCGAAAAAGTTTAAAAATGTTTTAATTTGTCAACGGGTAGTTTGCATACTACGCATACGCTGGCGCGCGAATAAATTTAGTATAATGTTGTGTTATGATGATAATCATAGATAATTATTTTTCATTAAATGTGGCTAAATACAAAGAACTATCTCTCAGCATAATGACTCAGACCCTATTAACGGGTGGCAACTAAAATTTTGGAATTTCTTTCTCAAGTAGTCAAAAAAAAGACAAACATACTTCGAAAAGATCTGATATATTGAAATTAAAGATACATTGTTCATTGTTGAAAAACAATTAGTGAACATTTGAAAACGGTCCGTAATCGGATGTTCGGCGAAGCTTCCGTTTGATGTCGGAACAGGAGCGTTGTATGGCCTACATGTCAACTTTGCGAATGCATCTCTTGATTCTACCAATCAACTGTTAGCAATTCGTGGCTCTCCAGTTATTTTTGTACACCAAGGAGCTCAAAACCCCGAAGAAATCTTCGATTAGGCGACACTGAGGTAGATTTATCGGGTTGTGGTTTTTGGGTACAAATGGGATCGAATGGGTATTCAGGAACGATTGTGTTTTTTGGCGCAATGCGATGACGCTTTATCCGGCCAAAACACGTATTGTCCATCAGCATGATGTTTTTGAAAAAACGGGATCAAAACTTTATACAAACATTCGTTCTGGTACACATCTTGATTGATTGCCAACCCAGATGGCTTGAACCATGGCTTAGAAATGCCTTTCTCGGAAATGACAAAGTACAGCATCACTTTATGTTTAAACTTTTATTTTATGTTCGGAGGTGCAATAGAACTATCCGTTGAATAGTATCGATCGTTTCCGGGAATTTGCATCTTCGAAAGAGGAAAATAACTTTCATCGTCCAAAACAAAACTTTTTCCGAAATAATTTTTAATCAACCAGCGGCATTGGGAATTCAGCGTTGAAATCTGTGCGTCAGTATATCCCGGGGCTCGTGTCTTCTTTCGGTACTTTATTCCGAGTCTTTTCAATGTTTTGCAGATGTACTGGTGAGAACAGTTGAACTTTTTTGCGGCATCCTTTTGACTCAGTGAATCCTTGTTGTTGAAAGCACGAGAAAGAGAACGAAGTCCTTTTGCGTCCATAGTTTTGGCTGGTCTTCCACTACCTCCCTTACGAGCAGTTATTGGGCATTAGGATATTGTAAACTGTCGAAGCCGCAACATTTTTGCTTTTAAAATGTTATACCGCATACTATTTGCCGAGATTTATGTGCAGTTCGTAGAACTGTACAATGCGCTCGTGAAATACTTCTTGTTTCGACGGCATTTTGAGCAAAACTGAGCAAGCATGAACTAAACAGAAAATACTACCAGAAAGAGGAGAAAGAGAGCTAACACATACACATTCTTAGTTCTTTCTGATCTCATTTGTTGTTGAGCATACAGGCCTCGAAAAAAATCCAAAATTTTAGTTGCCACCCGTTATTAAACCAAACAATAATCGTGTAACCTAATTGAATAGTTAGAAATTGATTAGGCATATAAAGCATAATATTTTGGTCTAATCTTGCTTCCATGAATCTTATAGAAGGGATCCATACTAAGTGTAGTGAAAATAATGCAATGCAAATCGTTATGTAGTATCGATTTGAACTGGCTGTTGTCCCACCAGGAATAAAACGCTTCAAAAGATTCAGAACTTAGTACAAATAAGTTGCACAGACTGACATATATAGAATTATCAGATGCAAAAAAATACAGTATTAGAGATAAACGCAAGACAAGCTGATCTGAGATTTTACATGTAACATTTAAATCCTTACTAAACTCGGGTTATCGCCAGTTTCAGTTAAATTATCATTTACATCAAAACAACAAGTGTCTTATCACTACATGCGTTGTAACAATGATAATGTTCGTTCATGTATTAATAAAATCAAGTTACAATATGAACAAAATTAAGGAATTTGGTTGCGTATGCATTGGTTCCTTAATATGCAAAAGTGAAAATCAATTAAAGTAACAAAATATGTTCTGCGGACTGTGTCCCATATTTTCTTCCTTGTATTGCTGCCATTCTATTTTCAGACACTTTCCGAAGATTATCGACGCTTTTCAAAGGAAGGATCATTAAAAATACTTTATTACTGAGTTTATTTTTGACGGTTATTCAAATTTTTCACATCCACATTTTTCGATCAAAATATTTAAAATCTTCTTCAATCGCTGTTTATAAAATGATTAGGTTTGTACGTTCTCTGTCTTGAAAATTATTATGATATAAAATCGTTTCGTTTGTCCAGATTCACATTTTGAGGCTCTTCGTATCCAAAATTGATCTTTTAAGTAACTTCGAAATCATCATAATTGACTTTCATTTAAAGTACATTTTCTAAAAATTTTAAAAAGTAAAAATTTGTTGAAGGCACAAAATAGAGTAGAATCAATTGCTCTAAAAGAATCTGATTGTCATTTTGATCATTCACCAAAAATGTAAACACTAAAAGTAGAGCAGGTATGTAATTTGTGACTTTTAGTGCATCCATCATCATCTTTATTTTTGTATTTATTATGGGTACCTTAGAATTATTTCATTTTTAGTGTAATCGTGATCGGTCGTGCCTTGCATACAACCCTCTAGTTTTTTTTTCAAACAAATAACAATACTTTTTCATGGCTCCAAAATTTGTCGTTATGGTAATGCACCAGACCTTCCTTATACGTTTCTTACTTCTTACTGTTGTACTAAATAACAGATCGGCTGAAAAGTTCGTATCGTTTCTATGAGAAGGCGCCACTAGAATTAAATCCATACCATTTTCAGTTAGTACCAACCTTCAAAAGATACGTGTATAAATTTGACAGCTGTCTGATTATTAGTTTGTGAGATATTGCATTTTGAGTGAAGCTACTTTTGTTATTGTGAAAAAAATGGAAAAAAGGAATTTCGTGTGTTGATGAAACACTACTTTTTGATGAAAAAAAGTACCGCCGATACCAAAAAATGGTGATGAGTGTTATCCAGACTCTGCACCGAGCGAAGCAACAATTCGTAAGTGGTTTGCAAAATTTCGTACTGGTCATATGAGCACCGAAGACGACGAACGCAGTGGACGTCCAAAAGAGGCTGTTACCGATGAAAACGTGAAAAAAATCCACAAAATGATTTTCAATGACCGTAAAGTGAAGTTGATCGAGATAGCTGACACTCTAAAGATATCAAAGAAACGTGTTGGACATATTATTCACAAATATTTGGATATGAGTAAGCTTTGTGCAAAATGGGTGCCGCGTGAGCTCACAATCGATCAAAAACAATAACGAATTGACGATTCTGAGCAGTGTTTGGAGCTGTTATATCGAAATAAAACCGATTTTTTTCGTCGATATATAACAATGGATGAAACATGGCTCCATCACTTCACTCTGGAGTCCAATCGACAGTCAGCTGAGTGGACTGCACGCGATGAACCGAACCCAAAGCGTGGAAAGACTCAACAATCGGCCGGTAAGGTTATGGCGTCTGTATTTGGGATTCGCATAGTATAGCTTTCATCGACTACCTTGAAAGGGGGAAAACCATCAACAGTGACTATTATATAGCGTTATTAGAGCGTTTGAAGGACGAAATTTAAAAAAAACGGCCTCATTTGAAGAAGAAAAAAGTTTTGTTTCATCAAGACAATGCACCGTGTCACAAGTCGATGAAAACCATGCTGAAATTGAACGAATTGGACTACGAATTGCTCCCTCATCCACCGTATTCTCCAGATTTGACCCCCAATGACTTTTTCCTATTCTCAGACCTCAAGAGAATGCTCGCTGGTAAAAAATTTGAAGAGGTAATCGCTGAAACTGAGGCCTATTTTTAAGCAAAGGACAAATCGTACTACAAAAATGGTATCGAAAAGTTGGAAGATCGCTATAATCGCTGTATCGCCTCTGATGGCAATTATGTTGAATAATAAAAACGAATTTTGGCAAAAAAATGTGTGTTTCTATTAAACAATACGAACTTTTCAGCCGAACTGTTACGCCTGTGCTACCAAGTTTCCAACACATTCAAACCAATTCTGACAACGTAGTCAACAGCACAGTGAACCAGCCTAAATCATGTTAATTAATTGTTAGCCGGATTGAAGTGCTCGTATCCACAAAGCAGCTTAATAAAGATTTCATTATTCGAAACCAGGTGTTATAAACTCAGCTTCTCCACTCGAAAGCTCTACTTGCAGTTGTAAATAGATGTAAATGTAAATTGCTATAGGTTAGGGCCAGGATAATTAGCGCACTTCTAGAATAGCATTGCGATTTTGTTCCTAATACCGAATGTCGTGGGTGGAAGCATACTTACTTAGCCATCTCCGATAACTGCAGTCGACCGTCCTTGTTGGCATCAAAGACGCGAAGCTGTTTGGAATATAAAATGGGAAAAAGTATACGAAATAAACCGGGTTTTATTTGTACGGACAATTATCATTTATTACCATAGTGTCCGTGTATTCAATTAATTTATCTTCCGACACGTCGTTAATTTTCTTGGCTTCTTTCAGGAGATCGCGAAGGAAATTCTGAAATCGAGAGCAACAAACGCAAAAAAATGGCTTTAAGAACATAACATAAATATGGAGCGTAAAATTTATTCATTTTAAATTGGAATGAATTATGTTTTGCTCTTAGTGAACCATACTGCCAGCCGTTCCGTATTTTGGACAGTACTGATCATACGAAATCTGTTGATGGAACTAATTACAGTTAATTTGGTTGTCTAACGACTTGAAAAATAATTATTCATATTGCTACGGTACGGTGATATTCGAACTTTCGATTATAATTGGTAATTAGGAAAATTGGCCGCCAAGTGATAAATAAACATGAAGAGGCAAATGTAATTTGTTATTGTTTGCATTTGTCAGCTTCGCATAATTTTAATCATATCGGGTTCATTACGCATCAATAACGATATAATTAAATTAAGCTGGTACAACAAATTACAGGGTGGGTTTGTTTGAATAAAAGGTGATGCTGTATGTTTTGTCTGTCATTTCTCCTCAACAGCTCCAACAACTATGCGGATGAAGGCAGTTTTCTTCGAACTTTGCCAGGAATAACACTGGTGAAATTGTTTGTGAATTTTCATAAGCCCGTGTTATCCCTCACTTTCGCCTTTACCAGATAAACCAAAACATTCTATTTATTCATTCTGACCAAGTTCCGATGTCTAGTGACGGCACGTAAACACCTATAAGAGAACGGCCAAGAAACGCCCTGTAACCGGTGCCGGAAATACAACATAATTCATCAACACACGCAACAAATCCAATTACATCAACTTCTATCTAGGATATTGGAATAATTTTGATTGAGTTAGGAACACTTTTATGGGTGTGCGGACTCACCTTCAATTCGTCTGCCTCGATGTAGCCGCTGTTGTCCGAATCGTACTCCCGCCAGATCTTGAATGGAAAATAGAAACAAAAATAAACAGCAATAAATAAGAACATATACATTTACGTTGTTTACCAATGAAAATCATTCAATATCCGTAGAGTTATCCATTCCATATATATATATATATATATATATATATATATATATATATATATATATATATATATATATATATATATATATATATATATATATATATATATATATATATATATATATATTTTTTTTTTTTTTTTTTTTTCAAAGTACTAATGCACATTGACATCATTGCGATTTCAACTGTCTCCTGCAAACTCACTCTTCGATTTTCCATAACATAGAAGAAACGTTTGAAAATATTTTCGGAACAACAGACTCATTTGGACAAACAGAGCCTTATGCATCATAGGTGTTTCCAAAGCTTATCAAGCAATTTCTTTGCTTGCAAAGTATATTTTTTCATTAAAAAACTGTGTCTCGGACGGCTACCAATTTTGGTTACGGAGATTTAATGGTATAAGTGACGTAATCGACAAAACGCGTTGATTTGTTACCGCTCAATTTTCTCGTAGATAGCTGAACCGATCTCAACAAAGTTAGGTTCGTTTGGAAACTAATATTATTTCCCTAGACAGGCTTGAAGTTCAAATGGCTGTCATTTGCGGTTCCGGTGATATAATGGTATATGTGACGTACACGACAAAACTCATTGCCTAGATTTCTGCTTGAAACACAGTACAGTATCTACCAGATGAATGAGACTGCGTTTGTATCATTTCACGACAGTAGGCACCAAGACCAGCACGACCATCCAACAGAAAACCGTTCGTATAACAAACTATGTGTTCATCAAGTTGTCGTTCCAAGCAACCAGAAAAACACACCTCATGATGAGGATATCTCACAGAATGTTTTGAAAGGAAAACTGCATGTGAAAGTTAAGCCACAAGAAGCGAGTAAACACTCATCTCAAGTAACCATTTGAGACCACAAGTAAGTGTTGCTAGTAACATAGTCTATTGGTTTACTGTTCTAAAGACCTGTAACCTTAAGACTGTATAGCAGGGCTTGCAAATTGAAGCAACGAATATGAACAAAAGGGTTTCACCATCTGTGCTATTCACACACATTCGTATGTCAGATAGAATTCACAGCGCAACCAAAGCAAGGAGAGCTGCTTCGTTCATTCATTAGCTCATGAATATGCCCGCTTGCTGAGATCTATGCTTCATGAGGTTAGCATTTGATGAATGGTTCTCATATTGTAGATGTCTATGAGGAAACTAGATTCATAACTTTTAGTTGCGATGAATATTAATTCAAAGAACATTGCTTTCAGTGTTTCTAGGATATACACACAGTGTAAACTGCCAAGAAACAAATTGATCGTTTTGAAAATGGGCTCAAATGCAAAATTTCTCCTATAAAATGTTTAAAGTATGTTTGAAATGTGATCAAAATTGGTCTTGGAAAGCGAACACTATGTTAAAAATGATTTCTGTAAACCTACACTTTAAAAATAAACCGTAAACGTTGCCTATATGATTTTGCTTCGCGTCTTGTAGCACGCCGTGAAGCAAGGTCTTCTTTCTCGTGCAATACTAACGACAGCGAACCCTTTATTTCATTACATTGTCATGGAGTGCACTTCAAGACGAGCGTACGGTTTTCGCTCGCTTCGCACACGAGTAAGTTCTTCTGCAGGCAGGGACGGTCCAACTAGTTTGTGTTCAAACAAATGGAAATCGAGTGACGCCACTTCGAATACTGTTTGGCGTTGTTGATTTACTTGCCTAGCAAGGATGTTCCGCCATTTCCCTTCCACCACAGTACTCGAGTTAGTGAACAAAAGAAATAATAATAATATTTACTATCAAATCTCGTCAAAAATTCGAAAATCAAGCATATTTTATGCTGAAATATTTGAATGACAATTGAATGTCATTAAAGTCTGTTATGTAGGGGAGGTCATGGCTGGTTAGCCGAGTTTTTCTTCCGAAATTTCTGTACTCATTCTGGTTGGACTTTATGATAAACGGTTTGCTCTGTCACGAAGACACAACTTTTGAGCATATATGTGTTTTTTTTTCATTCCTTAGGAAAAATCACATCAAATGCATCGATGGGAAACATTTAGGGGCTGTGTATAGACAATATTATGCTTCTTATTTTAGAAACACATGTAGTGATTGAATGCATAGTAACGCCCAGTCGGAGTTGTCATGAATGCTTCTGTCATCGCCATTAAGACCATCCTTTGCAAATAAATTAGATTTGACTGAACTGTCGAAACGTCTCCTTTCTGCCACCATACAAGACATCCATGATTTTCCAAAAGATTGTCTACATTGGCCGGAAGCCATGCAAGCTATCTCATTTCGATTTCGTCGATTTCCAAGATCATATGACTATATCACTTCATGTTTCGGAGATAAATTCGTGAATATGAAGTAATTGACAAAATTATCTTTTTCTGTTGATACGCTTGGTCTGAAAAATGTTACCGAATATGTGACATAAACGCTGAATCATATTTTTGTGAACAACATCAGAAATTATCTTATTAGGAAGGCTAAAAATGTTTTAATAAAACAGTGTCGATGAAAGGTATTTTAATACCACTGGGTGATCCTACGACAAAAGTGTAGTATTGGTTATGTTCACCAAATTTTGGCATTTTTTCAGTACTTTTATTCGAAAATTTGAATGATTTCGGTGAAAAAGTTTGACTCTTTTCAAAAGACAGTCTTCATCAACTTTGGAAAAATAAATTGTGCAAAGTTTTTTGTCGTAACAAAGTCTCATTTTCAGAAAGTTTATTGAAGTCTGAGAGAGTGTCATTTTCAGAAAGTTTATTGAAGTCTGAGAGAGTGTCATTTTTAGAAAGTTTATTGAAGTCTGAGTGAGTGTTGGCAGCACTCTCTCAGACTTCAATAAACTTTCTGAAAATGAGACTTTGTTACGAAAAATAACTTTTCACAATTTATTTTTCCAAAGATGATGTAGACTGCCTTTTGAAAAGGGTCAAACTTTTTCCCCGAAATCGTTCAAATTTTCGAATAAAAGTGCTGAAAATTCCAAAATTTGGTGAACATAACCAAATCTACACTTTTGTCGTAGGTTGGCATGAAATTTGTCATAAGCAAAGTTCTGTTTCAGTGAATAAATTTGAAGAAATATCGATTTTAAAAAGGTGTGGAATCTCACCCGGGTTTGTCCTATTTCTTCATATATTATCGTAGAGTCAACAGTTCCTCCGAGAAGGAAATTGAACAATTTGAAATTTGTTATTCGCAGCTACATTAGGTTTTCAATTCGGTACGTCCATGTTCATCGTAAATTTATAAGCTAAATGTGAAACTGAAAATTGTTTCATTTTCAATGCCATTGAAATTAGTCTTCTTAATTGCACAACCCTGTTTTTTTCAGTTTGTGCTCGCATCTCATCCGACACAATCGAAAATTGCTTACAGTCGAGACGACAGATCAGGAATCAGAACAAATTGGCTCAAATGGCACGTTCCCCTTGATATTTGGAGATTTGTGCCTTGCCATCAATTTGTTTTTAGCATCATTTTCCCGATATATAAGAGGGAAGGATTGAAAGGAAATGGTAAGGGTTGGACTAGGAGAATGGGAAAAATTGACGACACAAAAACACATAAAAGCAGAAGTAAATTCTGCACCCCTAAGGGATGCTGAACAATCTGCTGAGGATCACATTTAGTGGAAGCAGAAGGAAATTCAGAACCTCTACGAGGTCCCGAACAGTCTGCTGTTAATAAAACCTCCAACCCCCGAGAGGATTTAGAGATCTTACAAAAGCGACACCATTCTGCACTCTCGGAAGAATGCAGAACGACTCGCAGTATGTACGAGCAGAAGTAAATTCGGTACCCTCTAAAGGATGCCAAACAATCTGCTAAACCCTATTTAAGGTGAATACAGAAGGGATTCATTCACTCCAGGAAGAACGATGAACCCTTCTGACTATAGCTCCTTACCACATTGGGTGAGAAACGAGAGAATATCCTTCAATTTTAGCTCCGCATACACAGACTCAACCATGTATGGAGAACCAAAAACCCGGATACGTAGCTGCGTCAATGCGGAACAGTTACATATCAGATGATATGAAGTACCATAATCGCATTTACACAAATCACACGAATAATACTCAGCACGTTGAATAGTACCCATGTGATAATTGAGTTTGCAATGTCCAGTCAGAGCTCTGACCAGAATACTTCAATGATACTTGGAGAAATGCAGTAGACACTTTGACATTTTCAGATTTAAATCTGGTAGAAATGCTTTTGTCTGAGCGCAAGTTTGCAAGCTGCGCCAGTAGCTGGCATGTTTGGATGTAGCCCAAGAACGTATCTTGTGCTTTATCCAACTAGTTGAAAGTGGTAAAGCTGGTTCAGGACCAACGAAATCATTCGTTGCACCAGCTCTAGCCAACTCATCAGCCCATTCATTTCCAGTAATACTAGAATGGCCGGGTACCCATAAGAAGTAAACAGCATTTGAAATGCTGAGGTCTTCAATTTGAGTTCGACATGCGATCACTAGATTCGACCGTGAGTCATTCGAACTGAGTGCTCCTGTCATCGCCATTAGGACCATCCTTTGGAGATGATTTAGCTTTGACTGAACTGTCGCGACTTCTCCTTTCTGCCACCATACAAGACATCCATATGCTAAAATTGGTCTAACAATAGTTGTGTAGATCCAATGAATATATCTGGGTTTGAGTCCCCATGATTTTCCAAAAGCTCGTCTGCATTGGCCGAAAGCCATGCAAGCTCTTTCAATCCTGAAGTCAATGTGAGCAGACCAATTCAGTTTTGAGTCAAGAATAACCCCGACGTATTTAACTTGATCGACCACAGTGACCTCTGAACCAAAGAACTGCAACGGACGAGCTCCTGTAATTATCCTACGATGAGTGAAAAGCACCAATTGATGTTTTGCCCGGATTTACAGATAATCCAACCTGACAACACCATTGTTCAACAGATCGCAGGGCTTGCTGCATTAAATCAAAGAGAGTGTTAATGCTTATACCGGTCATCAATATATGATAATCGTCGGCAAAACCATAAGTCGGAAATCCAAGGTTATTAAGTTTCCTTAACAAACCATCAGCGACTAGGTTCCATAAAAGTGGGGATAGTACACCACCTTGAGGAAAAACCCAAGATATTCCGTTCACGACTGCAATGTTTAACCTCCTGCAGCCATTCAGCCATCGGCACGGAAATACACCTTGACTTAGGAGTTCCTATTTTTGTGGCCTTTTACGACATGGAACAGGAAACCAGTGGATCAATTCTTGGTAAAAAAAAAATAATTCCGCCGGATACCACACGGCTTACCTGTTTGGTGGACTTATACCACCGGTACAGGTGGACCGTAGCGTTATTCTTAGCCAGTTGGGAAACCGCTACCGACACTACACGGCTATCTAGGCTGCTCAGAGAGGGAAGTTAACATTGATGGTCAAATTCCATGGATGGCCGAGCATTGCACAACCCTGTTTTTTCAGTTTGTGCTCGCATCTCATCCGACACAATCGAAAATTGCTTACAGTCGAGACGACAGATACAAAGACAATACTGTGTAGTGAACAATAGAGTGTACGAAATGGGCAAATACTAGGGATGTCCGATACCGAGTCGATACTTTAAGGTATCGATACTTTCTTTCAAGTATCGGATATTTTTGGTATCGATATCGCATCAGAGCGATACTGTTAGTATCGATATTTTTGGTCTCGATACTTACAGTATCGCAACAGATTGAAATCAATTCTTATTACTACGTAACATTATTTTTGTTTCAATTATAGAGGCTTTAACCTAAAGGTCATTCCCCTCTTCGAGCCCAAAAAACTTTCTAACCCTATGTGCGGGGTTGGGAATCGAACCCAGATGGGCTGCGTGAAATGTATTGGTATGACGTGGACTAGCCGTCGTTAAAATTCGTTCTTGACAATCTCGCTTCGTCCCACAGGTGCGCTTAAAGAGAGTGCAATGAGAGAAAACCATAAAATAAACACGCACATAAAGGTACATACTCTCAGAGAATTCAATCATTTCAATTTTTCACACTTATTACACTCTCTTTCAGTGCGTCTAATAACGATGGAATAATAGCAATAGGAATTGGCTTTTAGTTTAGCTGATGTAAACTACATACTACGTTGTTTTGTTGTAATATCGTGTGATACCTTATGATAAAAAAAGAACCGGAATTTTAATATAAAACGCAAAATTTCAATTTTTAATAAATTTCTTTATTATCGCCTTCAAAGTACTCTCCTCCTGCGGCAATACATGCATGTCAACGCTTGATCCAATTTTCCATACAAGTTTTATAGGCCGCCGAAGGTATGGCCTTTAGTTCACGCAGCGAATTCTCTTTTATGGTCTCTATGGTCTCAAAACGCATTCCCCGCAATGGCAATTTGAGTCTGGGGAAGAGGAAAAAGTCACACGGGGTCATATCTGGAGAGTACGGTGCTTGGTTTATGATATTGGTTGAGTTTTTGACCAAAAACTGCGACACAACCAACGCTGTGTGAGCCGGCTTATTATCGTGAAATTCAGCTTTTTTGGCACCAGCCGAGAAGCGACGCGTTTCAAACCCAAAACATCAGTTAAAATGTGTTCGGCTGATCCATAAGAGATGCCCAACAACACAGCAATCTCTCTAATCGGTACAGAACGATTTTGCAACACGATTTGTTTCGCCGATTCAATGTTTGCTTCAGTAACAGATGTTGTTGGGCGGCCAGGGATCTCATCATGATCCAAGCTTGTACGACCACCTTTGAAGCGTTTTACCACTCGTATGCCTGTGTTTTTCCTAGACACGCTTCACCAAAGGCAACATTTTCAAAGTTTCGGAACACTTAAATCCATTGCAACACAAAATTTGATTCACGCACGTTGTTCTAAATTTTCATCCATTATAAAAATCGCCACACGAAAATTTTTCAACTTCTTTGTACAGACGCCAAACAAAAACTAATCGTACGATATGCGTCAAAATTTGACAGAATGTGTATAAAAGTGTTGCCAACGTTGAGAGAATAAAAGTTTACCGATTGGACAAGCGCGAGAATTTTAAAATGAAAATTCCGGTTCTTTTTTGTATCATAAGGTATATCTGAAATATCTCTTGAAAACAGAAAATTATTGCTTTTGATGTTCAGTACGTCTAATTTTTATTCACATTGATTGATAATCAAATTGAGATTGTTACAATTCTTTTTTGCTTTCTGTACATCATAAAATAACGCCACAGTCGACAATTTTATTTTATTTTGAAATGATTTCTGCGCAAGTATCAATTGATACTTACAGGTATCGATACTTTATTGCCTTTTGATACCTTGTATCGATACCCAAATTTTGGTATCCCGATACCCGAGGTATCGATACTTTGCCTTCCGAGTACCATCCCTAGCAAATACGATTTAACAAAGCCTGAAACTTGGCTTACAGTACCAAATTCAATTTGTATTGATTTCAGTCGCTGCAAAGTTAGACTAGCAGCAAATGAAATTGAAATCCCCCTAAAGAACGAATGCATCTAGACGCCAATGATACAACTGAGATTCAAATCAACAATGCGTCTAACTCTGTGTACATTATGTTTAAACGTGAAAGAGATGCAATTGCATTCGCTTCAGTTAACAACGAGGTGCACAGCGTTGAGTGTGACAATATTAGGTACAAAATCTTTGTGTACATGGTGGACAATGCCATAGAAATACGCGTGCATGACCTTCCCCCGCAGGCTAAGTTCGTTCGGAAAAATATGTCGCAGTACGGTGGAATGTTTTCCATCGAAAGGGAAGTATGGCGGATTTTTTTCCCCAGTATCCGGAATGGCGTGCAGGTGGAACGTATGCAACTACGTAAGGCAATTCCATCTTACATCATTTGTGGTCAAAGTGGGATACATCCCTGTAAAATGCTAATTACCTATGAAAACCAACCGGTTACATGCCAGTTTCGTGAACAACTTGCACACTACGACAAACTTTGCACTGAAACTGCGAAAAGGACATCTTCAACCAAAAACCAGAACAACGATTCAACTACGGTAATTAGTGAACCCGGTACCTTTACTTCAAAAATGCTTTCAGTCTCAAACCAACCATCAACTGCAATCAATATACAAAAAGGCGCATCTACAGCAACTATCAACGAGCCCAAGATGAAGATCAACAAGGAAAACGGAAACCACACACAACACCGACGGTGAAGCAATGGATGATGAGATGAGCCACTGACAAAGTGACTCTCGATCCTCGTTAAATGGAAATGGAAGCACTTCTCCCCGTGAACAAGGGCGACAACGAGATAAAAACAAAATAGTTTCATGGAACAAAAATATAAGCCAATCGACCACGTAAAGCTTGTACGTGAAAAGGGCCGAATATATATATATTTTTTTTAACTCTGAATGATCAATAGTGCTTTGTTGAAGAGCGGTATTCCGCTAATAAAGGTGCGACATTACGAAACCTCATTCGAGTGACTTTTTTCTTTGTTTTTTTGCTCACTAGACCTAAGTCTAGTGAGTAGTCTTTACATAAACATACAAAGAACGAACGAAAGAAAGAAATAACTAGTTCTTTTAATTGAACTTACTAGTTCTGAACGGTTGTTTTTGAAATGAACGATTTTGCCCATCACTACATGATTCCTTACAATGGTCTTGTCAAGGTTTGACCTGTTTGGCAAGGTAACACTACATAGGAGAAGTACTAAGTGGCTGAACGGTTTTTTTTTTCAAATGAACGGTTCTGCCCATCACTAGTTGAAATAGAAGGCTAACGATAGTGCTGATAGAAAAACCTTTTTTCCAATGAACATTTGGGAGTACTCAGGCACAGACATGATATTGAGAAGCTCATAGAAAACCCATAATAGAGGTAAAGCTTCTCAAAAAGCTTTCTTAGTGCTTAATTTTTTTTCGGACCAACATGTAAGAAGATGCTTCCTAAAAGTAAAAACCAAAGTCCCACGATTCGATCGAAATGTAAAGTGAAGCACTAGGAAAAAAATCTATAAAAATAATCACCACAAATAGCAAACGAAAGAATTCATACCGCTATTCCAATTCCTACCATCTTCGTGCCATTTGATGGCGATAGCTGGCCTTACTTACCTTCATAAATTCCACACTCGACTCCAGCGGGTTATCGAATCGGAACAGTAGCAAAAAGTTCTCTTCCATCGGCAGCAGCTGGGCGAGCTGGAAGAAAGAAAAAAGTTTCCGAAAGAAAAAGGAAAACGATTGAGTGAATGAACGAAATAAGATTCTTAAGGGATTCTAATTGTTTTAGCATGATATTTAATTAAATTTCCGTAAAGAAGTATTTTTCGCAGCACGGTTATCTGATGGGACCGTCGTTTTTTATGCCGGAAAGCGTAACATAAAATTATGACTACGCTCGAGGAATTTGATAGTAATCAATGTCAAAATAAATATAATGTTAATGGATATGCTTGGTTATTATCAGTTGCCACTATTTAAAAACGTTTTCAAATCAGTTTCAAATCTCATTCAAAGCAGTCGTCATTCAATAAACCACAACAACTTTTACTGTAGCTATTCAGCGATAAGATTAGCTCACATAAAAACATCCCAATTCGTGAGGCTACTCGTTCGCGACAAACTTGAGTTCTTCCGTCCATTTAATTTTCCTCGTACTAAATGAAAAAAAAAACCTGCAAACGACAGTGGATAAAAGATAAAAGTGACAAACTAATACGCCTTCGAAAGGCGCTACCAGGGATGAAAACTAATTTGGGACGTGACTCGACTTCTTCCAGGCCAGTCCAGTAACCAGGCGGCAACTTTAGAATACCGGAGCTGGGCTATGCCAGATGATGAAAGGCGATATTTCTCACGGGTTAGGGTAGCGTCAAAAAACTTTCGTAAAAAATTGCTTACAATCGTTAAACATTTATCTTCTCATACGTAGCACAATTCTGTAAATATGACAAACTCTTGCTTCTCGAACAAAAGAAGCTAAGCCCAGAAATGCGGAAGGATCCCGAGGTTTTAGTTCTGCACTCAAAGTGTTTGTGATGTTGAAACCTGCTGCTTTCAGAGACGAGTGAGTTATTTTGATAGCGCGATGCAATGTAATTTCAATGCGTTTCCCGTTTCGATTTATGAAACATTATAACTCAGTTTCCTGCTTATTTATTGCCCCATGTGAGAATTTCCCGTTGTTGTTTCTGCTTGTTTTTGAACATTCCTGTTTACGTGTTGCTTTTGTTCTTCTACCAATAAATTTTACTGAGGGGACTAAATTGAATGTTGAAGGGGTGAACATGACAATAAGATCTCGTAATATGTATCAGCTAACCGGATGAGTGTGATAGGTTGAATAAATTTGAATTATCTGGATTATGCAGATTTAGGCACATTTTATCTAGGATAGTTTATTATTAAAGTGTTATGTGTTAAGGAGGCACTGCATGAAAAATCGATTTTTCAATTATTTATTTTAATCGAAAGATATGTTGTTTGAGAGCATAATTTTAAAGTTTCAAAGTCGTACTTTAAATTTTTTCGGCGAGACTTTTTTCTTTGAAGCACATTAACATTGAAGCACGTTTTCTCGATACCGTCAATAAACACGGTAAAAACAAAACTACTGATCCATTCAACACAAATCTTTTTTATTATTTTGTAAGACGTTGTACAGAGAAATGCGTAAACCTCTAATGTGTACAGTAAAATCGATTTTAATATATAATTTTCGATCAAAACAACAAGAAAATACCTTGTTTTTCTTGCATTTATGTTTATATGTTTATAGGTAGTTAA
This sequence comes from Malaya genurostris, assembly GCF_030247185.1. Lineage (NCBI taxonomy): Eukaryota > Metazoa > Arthropoda > Insecta > Diptera > Culicidae > Malaya > Malaya genurostris. Next base: position 48,929,189 of record NC_080572.1, read on the forward strand.
AAATGAAACATTCACGTGACACACAGAGGCGCTTTGAGCAGCCCAGAAATCGCTTATGGACTCTTGTTTTCGAGCTTGCATACAATGTTAAGGGTCAAGAGTAAATCAAGTTAATTTGTGTTTTCAATTTGTGTATTACGTATAATTCATTTGGTACGTATGCCATAGATCTGTGTATTCATATATGCAGTGCACCGAGTTTATCAAAGTGGATTGCACATTTGAGTTTCAAACAATCTTTTGTCGTGAATACGACTTACTTTACTATGGGGTGCCTTTTCAAAATTTACCCTCTGAGAGAGTGATAAGTTTTTGATCGTGAATATCTCTTGTTGTATCTAACGAATCAACATAATTTTTGCTACATGCCATCGGAAATATGATCACAATTTTATGATAAAATTTTCAGTTGTGTGACATAATCTCAAATAGTTCAAAATTAAACTTTTCTGAAATGTTTGGTATAAACGAGTATCAAAGAGGATAATTCATATGGCGCGTTTGCCTTTCTCGTATTTTGAAAGCTCATAGCTCAGTGATCTGTGGAAGGATTTATATAATCTAACTACCAATAGAATCGAAATTTTTCAACTTAAACGTGTATAGCAAGAGCATTGAAGTATTTCAATAGTACACTATTGAAAAACCTATCTCATTTGACCCATGTCAACACCAGCCAATCAGAACGCGTTCTGAGGAAGAGAAGAAAATAGCTGCTGCTGTACAACAAATCGTTCAAGAAAAATGTTTCCAAAAGTGGTGAATATCGTAGTGAGTTCCTCAATTTGGTCCTTCTGAATGCTAGAAACGAATCCCTACAGCATATTGATAGTCTCTTTCAATAAATTATGCAAATCCGAAATGAAATAATCGACATTGAAATTCTGTATGCGGCTATTTTTATAGCCGTTAGGACCGCCCATTAGTGAAAAAGCTACAAACGAAATCACATAAAAGGAAATCTCTTAACAAAAATTGAATCAGTTTGGATTCTATCGCCACTGCGAGCAGATGTGTTTTGTGTCGTCTGCACAGCTAGTTTCGCTTTCGACAAGAGCGATTACGTCACAGCTGCCAGTCATTTCGATGGATGAAAAAGCAACGTTGGAGAGCATTATAAAAAATCAGCCGTTCTAATGGCTCTAAAATTTTTCTAAAGAACTATTAGGATTTGTTTTTCGCAAACCGCAGGTAATTATCCTCAGTTTAGTGCAAATCAAGAACAATTTGGTTAGATTTGTGCACTTTTCGCTGTGTGAAATTCACAGTAATCGAGATCAAGTGAAGCTTTTTTTTGCGAAAAATGTTCCGAGTTTAATATCGTAGAGAATTACGCAATTTGTCCCTTCTGAATGCTGGAAATGAATCCCTACAGCATATTGATAGTTTTTTTTTCAATAAATTTGCAAATGCGAAATAAAATAATCGACATTAATATTCTGTATGCGACTATTTTTATAGCCGTTAGGACCGCCCATTAGTGAAAATGCTACAAACGAAATCACGTAAAAGAAAGCTCCTAACAAAAATCTAATCAGTTTGGATTCTATCGCCAATGCGAGCAGATGTATTTTGTGCCGTTTGCAAAGCTAGTTTCGCTTCCGATAAGAGTGATTACGTCACAGCTGCCAGTCATTTCGATGGATGAATAAGCATCGTTGGAAAGCATTATAAAAAATCAGCCGTTCTAATGGCTCTAAAAGTTTTCTGAAGAACTATTAGGATGTGTTGTTCGCAAATCGAAAGAAAATATCCTCAGTTTAGTGCAAATGTAGAACAGTTTGGTTAGATTCTTGCACTTTTCGCTGTGTGAAATTCACAGTAATCGAGATCAAGTGAAGCCTTCTTTGTTTTTGCGAAAAATGTGGAAAAGGGGAATGCTTGCATAATTCATACAATTGATCAACTATTTTATATTCGGAAGTGTTAAGGAACATGTCATTTGTTTTCGTATTCACGACATCCAGTTATGTCTCTGACATTACCCACCCGCCTTTTTTAACAACAATTTATTCTCAAATGAATGTCAAGCCTGACATCTTGGATGAAATATCAGTTTGGATCAATTTTTCACTAACGTTTGATGGAAAATTCCTTACATTTTATGAATGTAGATTTTAATTCCCTAATAAAAAAAAGTTAGCAACACTGCTTCAATGCATTTGTATTAGATTGCGCTACTCAAAATAAACAAAACTGAATATTTTCTGTTACAAAAGCAAAATAAATAGTTTTACGACAACATTCCATATCCATTGCCTTTCGCGTGTTAAAATAAAGGTTCCTATTTTGCGGGTTCACTTAAAGAAGGTACGTAAATCGTTATATCGCAATAATTTCTGCAAGAAGAAAATCCATATAGGAATGTGTTTGTTGCTAATCAAATGTGTCAGTGGAAGTAAGCTGAAACTGAAATAATTTTTCCCGAGCAGTTTTAAGGAACACGGAAGAGTTTTAGACTAAGATTGCATAGTAAGTAGATTCTTGAATTGCAATTTTAAGCAGTATTAACCGATTGGTATATTTTTCAACCATATGGAAAATTTATTGATTAAAATCAGGAAAAGAAGCACCGGAATTTGTTTTTACGCACACATTGTTGGCATTACTCATACGCTTGCAAAGAGTCTTGCTCCTCAATTGATGCATGCAAAATCGTAAGTTACGGTGATTTTTAACGAATTTTTACTTGTACACTTGTAGCAATGGAAATGATCCGAAAAGTAGGCAATTGTGTGCCGCATGAACTGAAACCAAGGGACGTCGAACTCCGTTTATTTAGGTGCATAAAACTCCTTCAACGGTACAAAAGGAAAGGTTTTTTTTCATCAAGATGTTACTAACGATGAAAAGTGAGTCCATGACGATAATCCATAACGTCGGGCAACGTATGAATATCCCGACCATGTATCATCATCGATGGCCGTTCAGAATATTGGTGGTGTGGTGTACTATGAGCTACAGCAACCGAGTGAAAGAATGGTCTACCAACGACAACTGAGACGTTTGATCTGAGCGTTGCTAACACGACAAAGTAATATTGCAACATGACAATGCTCGCTACATGTTGCACAGTCGGTAAAATATAATTAAATCTTACCTCACCGGCCGTATAGTCAAGGAATTGCTCCTTCCGATTACTATTCGTTCCAGTCGATGCTGTATGACCTGGCTGACCAACACTTCTCCATTTAAGATGAAGTCAATAAATGGTTCAATGCGTGGAATGCAGCTCAATCGATCGTAAAGGGTATCCACGAAAAACCAGAAAATGGGAAAAAGCAGAGGCTAGCGATTGATAACTTCAATTTGAAACCATTTCTTGTTTAAAATTTCGATAATAAAAATGGCACAAACTTATTTATATCCCTAATATATGAAAAAAATCTTGCAAAAGTGTGTGTAATAAGTGCTCTCTACTATGCGTGAATCGTTTTACAAATGATTTATTTTTTCTTTGAACGGTGCGAACGGTGTTTATGCGAAGGTTTTATGGTATGTATGTACATCCAAACCTCCATTTACGAAGTCTTTTTGCAATCATTGTAAAACCAGACTTTCAACCGAGACCCGAAGGACCGGAGGAGTGATGCATACCATTCGATACAGCTCGACAAACTGAGCAAATGTATATGTGTGTGTGGGTATGTGACAAATCAATTTTCTCGATGATGGCAGAGCCGAATTTCACAAACTTAGCTTAGGTTTTCCCATATAACGCAGCAGAGGGATAGGGTAGGGTCTAAATGATGAAAAAAATCATCATTTTTGCGATTTTTTTCAGAACTATCGTTCAACAAAATAAATTCAAATATTTTGTATAGTAAAAAGCATCATTCGAACTACATTTTTTAATTTTTACGTGAAAAAATATTGAGAAATAAGTCGGTGAAGAGGCATTTTTGAGGACACTTCTTAAAAATCATGATTTGCGGTGTCCACTGTATCTCAGTGGAGACTAATCAGAAGTGAACAAATCAAAGCAGCAAAGTTAGAGTAGAAGTTTTTCTAGACCCCAACTGTTTGATTTTTTTTTATTTTTAGAGGTTGTTTAAATTTCAAAAGTACGATTTTTCTCGAAAAAATCGGCCATTTTGTACCTGTAAAATTTTCCCATAGTAACGAAAAGGAAAACGTTGGAGTCTGAGATTTTATTTGTAGAAAGTGTGTGCAAAATTTTAAAAAAATTGGTGCAGTAGTTTTTGAATGACGATGGACACGGACTTTCAAAACCTGCTTTCGAGAAAAATGCGTTTAAATTTTATTGTCTATAAAATGGAAGGAAATAATTTATTACTCAAGGGAGCACGTAGGCTCTAACATTCTCAAAAGGCCTTATTTTATCTTTTGTATTTTGTTATAATGAAATATTTCGAGAATGTTTTGTCAAGTTTTAAAGTCAATCGAAGCAGAAATCTTGGGCCTGTGTGAGCAGCTCTTATTTCTTCGTAGTATGAAACCGTCAAAGATAAAGGCCCATAACTTGCTGAGTTTTGTTCTGATAGGCTTCAAAATTTCACAGAATATTCTTGAAATGTTTTACTATCAAAAAATAGAAAGAAAATGATAAATGGTTTTTCAAATGTGTTAGACCCTACCCGCTCCTTAATAACTTAAAATCGAAAAACTTCCGGAGTTGCTGAAGACTTCCAATTGCTGAATTACATGATAATACGTAAAACAACAGCTTCCGAAGTGTGTTGGCGAAGAATTATATGGCGATGCACAAAACGAAAAAATCGTATAATTCGTTCAATGTGTTCGTATTATCGGTTGGCCAAAAAATATGAAATGGAATATACCGGTTTCCAGTTCCTGGTTCCGGAAGTTCCGAAAGCAGTCAAAAACTCCAATAAGGAACTGACTTCATTTGCTTAGAGAAATTCCAACCGATTTTTACGAACTTAGATTCAAATTAACGGTCACATAGTCTTTTAGAATTGAATTTCATCCGGTTCCGGAATTACTTAAAATTTTAAATTATCATACAGAGCGATGAGACAAAACAAAGAAAAATTCTGCTACATTTGGCTTAAAACTGTTTCAACTTATAGACTCAATGAAATGGTTTTTTTCAATACCACAGTGATATTCATGAGAATATAAGTAATATGAGAATGGCTTCTTAGCACCACTAGGTGGAGTAAGTAGGTTTTAACGAAGTATTCGATTTACGTAACTCTTTCTATGAATCAAATCTGAAATAACGAAAGCTTTTGTTACGGAGTGAATTCCAAATAAGGCAGGGGAGGGGTAAGTCGATGCCTTTCAACGCTGCCCATCCGGGTTCGATTCCCAACCCCGCACATAGGGCCAGAAAGTTTTTTTGACCCGAAGAGGCGAATGACCTTAAGATTAAAACCTCTATAATCGGTTCAACCATATCCGAGAAAAGTGAGTGAACAAAAATGCTACATACACACAGACACATTATGCGTACTCGGGCCTCGGTTTATAGGTTGATTTTCACAATGATTCTTTAAGAGAAAGGCAAAAAATATTTTCATTAGATAGTTGATTTTTTTTGTTAAATTTGGTGTGACGTAATTTGTGCATGACGCCTTAAGGGCAAATAAGCCGAAAAAGAACTTAATGAATAAAAATTAGGTATAATTATTGATAAGTTGGTTGAAGCAATCGAAGTGCCTCGGGCAAACACAAATCTTGTTGCATCATAAACTTCTCAATTGGCAAGATCAACTTACTTTACACTTTTACAGATTAAATTGTTTATTGTACGCACAGATAGGCAAATGACTATCGAACAAAAACAACCATCGGAATAGTTCACGAACAGATTTACACAAGTTTTAACGTGTTACATCGTGACGAATACCTGCTGATGTCACCGCGATCGACAATATTTTGGATGCATTCACACCAGACACTATTTTGGAGACTATATTCACTTCATGCAAAATTTATGTTCTGATGTTAGGTAAAATCACAAGGTTATTAAATTTCTGTTTATTGTTGTTTTATTCCGATCGAATTCACGTGTAATTTAAACGGTATGGGAAGAAAGTTGTCTTTTACACTTATGGAAATTGTGTGAGAAGTGTTCAAATTGTTATATTTGGAATATTTCTATAATAGACTCAGGATTTTTGTAGGGGAAAGTCTTATAAAGCGCCCCTGCTAGCCAAAATGCCCCCTTTCATTTCTTAAGCATTGAAGACTTTTCCGAACCAAAGTTTTATCACTAACACTATCTTTTCGTAGGATCTTTCTGCTATGCAAGTTTGGTGGTTGTCGTTTGCAGGAAAGTATGAAAAAACTAAAAATTTCATTTGGCAGCTTTTCGATGTAAGGTTTTGCTTCGACTAAATAGATGTTTTATCAGCCATTTATTTGACATACTGATTATCTCAAAACAGTAACTTTATGGACATTTCAAGAAGCATAATGCATCATTGTTGTGGGATAAAATGTCTTTTGTTGTGTGTCATGCCACTGATTTGTTGTGAGACATATTTTACGGCTGCTGGGGCATTATGTCTGAGGCGAGCGAAAAAAACTAAGAATGTGGCCGCTTTGGAAAATGTGTTTATATCAATCAATTCTCATCTTTTCTATTGGAGTCATTGAAAATTATGTTCCTCAACCGTATTGCAATGAAATACTTACATTCTCGAGGAAAATATATCAATACACTTGGAAATATATCAATGTTTTCTTAAGGGGGGCATATTATAACACTTTACCCTAATCTTTCCGGAATGTAGTGAAACGATTTAGAAGATCGCAGCGGAAAGTCGAGTAGGTGGTAGAAGCCCAGCATCCCGTTCGAAACATAATTACCACTTTTTCAATTGTTTACCAGAAGACTGATTTGCCCATTCATTTAGATAACATTAGTTCTAGTCCAGAGAATATATTTCAAACAAACCATAATTTCCTTTTGTTACACAACATCAACAACAACGTTTTCATTCATATAGTGATGTCTCACGTGATGAAAGTTCCATTGGTAGATAACAAATGGACCTTTTGTAGGAATATAAAAAACCGCCTCCGTGGGGAAACGAGAAATGAAACGAGTAATAATGTTGTGTTGTTTGTGTCACAAACACACCGCAATGGCTCACCCACACAAGCCGGAAAATTATCTGTTCCAAACAACCAGTGAGTGCGCTGAATCTGGCGCCTCTACCAGATTTTGCTGTTGTATCTATTCGATTTCCGGGATCATTCTTTTGTCAGGGGACGTGAGCCAAATTGTTTAAATCGAAGCAAAACTTTGGGCGCCCAGTTTCGGACCGAACTCGTGGGTTGTACATCTATCCAGCTTGGCTGTAAGGATTCAAGTATAAGTCGCGTTTTCTGTACTCGAAACGATATACAGATAACAAAAGCTTCCACGTCGTCAAGCATTCAATTCTGAAATGTGGCTTACTGCCAATTTTGAATCCTTACATGTTGGCTACCGGAAATCTAGCGCACATCGACCGAAAGTAATCCATTGTTGTATCTTTCAAGCGCTCAATCACACGCTGATTCAGAAGTGCGGAAAATATGGCTGAAACAGGAGAGATAGAGAAAATGTGTCGCACGTCACCCACACTTACCTCTCGGATGTCGATTTTTCCGTCCTGATTATCATCGTACGCCTCCATGAAGCAAGCCTTCAGCTCGACCAGCATTTCGTCTGTGAGTGACTAATGGGGATAATTTGAAAGCCCGGCAAAGGAACAAGAGTAGAAAGTTATCAGTAAATTGCTACCTGTCTGCGACGATAAGGTGGTTCAAAACTTATGAAGCCTAGTCGTTGAAGAGAATCAAGAGCCTTTGATGGTTCTTTGCTATGAAGAGTTAACTGAGCTGGGTAACAGAAATCTTGTATTTTCTAGTATTTGAGCTCATTTTAAAATGTTGATTGAAGCTATTTGAACTTGAGAGTCACATTTATTCTAGGTGAATTACAATAACAAAAAGACTGCTTTAGTTTATCTCTTTAGATATTCGGTTATTTTGAGGGCCGCACATGCATTTTTGAACCACCTTAAAGGAAAAGCTGTTATGGCAGTAAGGTAACAAGCCGTCCTAAATTGATTCTAACTGAGTAATGAATCACGGAATTAGGTTTTGGTAGTGCCATTTCTATGGCACTACCAAAACCTAATTTTGAAAAGAACTGTGAATAAAATTAAGGCATTCATATCTAAACCAAAACAAGCACATTAAACTTAAGCACCTAACTAAAACTGATGCATGTTATTAAGTATGAGATGATCGGTTACACACGGTGTTCAAACAGCAAAAATTTACGTTTTACATTTGGCATGCTAGTAACAATGTTACTGTTGTTGTTGAATCAATTGAATCAAGTACTCTTTGGGATAATAAAATGTGAGAAATATCCGTAATAACCTAGTTCGATTATTAGCGAAAACCAGAGTAGGGAATTAAATCCAAGTAGGCTAGTCGTCTTGCTCGTGCATGTCTCACGTTACTTTAGTGATACGATAATGTCACTTAAGGTCTGAGGACAGAGGGTCACGTGTGGGGTTTTAAATCGACCACGTGGCTCGCTCAATTCCCTTTGCGCATCGTATTTCTCTTGTACTCTCTCGTATATGAGCAAACTGTACCGGGTTGCCAGCATACATTTTATTATTTTGATGAGAAGTTTTATCACATTAATCTATCGTATGGGTTGGACATTACCACATCAATTCCAATGAACAATGAAAAAATATTCAACTTTCACAAAGATTGAATGTCTATGTGTTTGGCAGCCTTGTCGAGCCAATTTTATTTCTCTCTCCTTTTTCAGAATGCTATCAGGAAACCAAAGCGAAAAAAATGGCGGATGCATTGAAACTGACTTTGTTTTACATAAAAATACCAGACTTTATTTTTATTGCGATAACATATATGTTTTTATGTACTAATTGCTTCTAAACTAAATTATCTAGACTTTGTTACGGTAGATTTATGATACAAGCCTTCAAAGCCGAGATATTCGATGAACAAATAGAGGTATGCATTTCCGAGCGTTCCAATTTTCAGCAGTTCTTCAGTCAGAAAAAAATACAACTCGACCACTAAACTCATTCTGAAAATTTCACAGAATATTCTCAACTAAATTTTGAAGACATTGTCAGGTGGGTTTTTCTATATTCTGTACCGTTTCCAAGAAAATTTAATTTGAAACGGGAAAATAGCAAAAAACCTACCACTTTACGGTACTGTCCTCAGCCCTGGTGATGATAGAACGAATAAAAATAAATGCCGGGAAAAATAAATGTCGAGGTATTGGGGAAACCATACTTTTACATACAGGAATGAGCTTTAACTGTTGAGCCATTCCTGAAATTAACATCAGGAAAGGTGGCAAAATAGAGAGAACGACTCGACTCAACAATAGTTTTCTGCATACACTTTTTCTCAATCGTGAAAACAATTACATGTGAAAAAATGGTGCTCAAGAAGAAGTAGAGGGAAATCAATTAAGTACTCTAAAAAGATTATACACTAGTAAAAATTGGATAATTTTTAATAACTACCAAACTATAAACCAACATTTCTATCGTCCCGCGAGTATCTTTTTGTTTATTTTCCCTTTCGATTTTCACAGAGTAATTATAGACATTTGTTTGCATTTGTTTTTGACTTGAAAGTTATGTAAAGAGCTAAGCGGTGAATATAATATCAATCCGGTAATTCACATAAAAATTAAATCGATTAGTTTGATGTTAATTTTTTATGCTTTTTGCCTTTCTCTATAGAAAGATAATAGAATTGCTGGATAGACTGACTTTTGATAAGAGCTCCGGAGTCCCCTAACGGCATATAAGGAGTGTATCGATAAGAAGTTAACAACATTCAAACAGTTATTACTCTGAAATGGCTTAATTTTTGTTTATATATCAATAACAGCTGCGCAATCGATTGGTTTCGGTACGGTTTATCGTTTCAACGATGAGTCGAATTGATCCGGAAACACGAAAGAAAATTCTGCACACTTGGTTCTCAGAAAGTGGTGTCACGTACAACGAAATTGCAAAACGGGTGAAAGTGCACCACACCAGTGTAAAAAAATATTATCGAGAAGTTCGGTAAGACCCTTTCCATGAAGGATTTGCCCCGATCCGGTAGGAAAACGGGTCCCAGCCAGCCCGGCTGGGACTTAAAAGTGGTTGAGTACACCAGGAAAAACCCATCGGCGTCGACGCGGGATTTGGCCAAGCAGTTCAACACCAGCATCGGGATGATTCAACGGATCAAAGTTCGGAACTCCCTGAAAACGTACAAGAAACAGAAGGTGCCAAAAAAGTCGCTGGTACAGCAAGTTCAGGCCAAAACAAGGGCGCGAAAACTGTATAACCGGATTCTACAGAATAAAGACGGATGCATCCTGATCGACGACGAAACCTACGCCAAGGGAGACTCTCAAGCGCTGCCCGGACCGCAATTTTATACGAAATCGGTGTACCAGGACCTGGACGACGGTGACACCATGGTGGCGATGGAAAAGTTTGGGCAGAAGGTGTTGGTCTGGCAAGCAATTTGTACCTGTGGTTTGCGGTCGTCGATTTTCTTCTCGAAGGGCACAATTAACGCCAAGGTGTACGAGGATGAATGTTTGAAGAAGAGAATGCCGCCACTGTACAGAAAGCATAAGGCTCCTCCTCTCTTCTGGCCGGATTTGGCTTCAGCCCACTACGCCAACTTCGTTCTACAGTGGTTGTCAAAAAAATAATGTACAATTCGTGAAAAGGACATCAACCCACCGAACTGCCTGAATCTTCGGCCAATTGAAAGGTATTGGGCAATTGTCAAGCGGCACTTTCGGAAGGAAGGTACAGTGTCCCAAATCATACAGGAGTTCAAAAAAATCTGGACAGCTGCCACCAGGAAAGTCACAAAAGTAACTGTGCAGATCTCCGTACAACTTTCTCGACGATGGCTGAACCGGTTTTAACAAACCAAGACTCGTTTGGAAGGTACTATCGGGTTGTAGGTCAAGTTTTAAGATCGAACGGCCACACACCAGTAAGGACATTGCACTAATAAATAGCACACGGAAAGAAAGTTTGATTAATTTTTTTCATAGATATAAGAACACAAGCTGTATTGATTCACCAAAATATTACAAATAAGACGATTTTGCAAACGATGTTTTGAAACCAAAAAAGGAAAAATCGATCCGCGATATTTGCAAGAATTCTACATAGAGTATCTTTTTAAGAGGTTTGATTCACACGTGTTTTTCATGCAGTTCGTTTATGTGTTTCAAATTCTTAAAAAATCAAAACTGGAGCAATGAACGAATTCAAATTTTGAATCAAAAAATCAAAACTGGAGCAATATTTTAAAACATAACGCCTGAATTTATGTTGCAAAGATTACCATCGTAGCAGAAACACGTGTTTTTCATGCAGTTCGTTTATGTGTTTCAAATTCTTAAAAAATCAAAACTGGAGCAATGAACGAATTCAAATTCTGAATCAAAAAATCAAAACTGGAGCAATATTTTAAAACATAACGCCTGAATTTATGTTGCAAAGATTACCATCGTAGCAGAAACACGCCTGAAATTATACCCAACAACGTCAAATGCGTTACGCTAATTTTCAACGAAATCAGTCCAAATGGATCAAGATCCGAGAACTTTTAATCATGGTGTATTATCATAACATGAAAATATACTATTTTCTCCAAATCATGACTCGTTTTGCTCATTTCTTGAATCGGAATTTTGCCCGTGCAGACACACCTACTAAGCGGTTTGTGTTTAACTACTAGGTGGCAGTTCAACTTAAATTTTGTGCATTGACGAATCGAAGATGGAAATGAAGTAGCCATGTTATGCAGTTCAGAATCAGTGTGGGTCATTTAGCTGAAGCGTGCACACTAATACTTTTTTCGAAATGAAAATTTCGGAATTTGTGACGATTTAAGTGTGTTTGCGCAGAGTTATTTGAATGTAAAGAAAACAGCCGCCGAAACTCATTGTATTCTGGTGGAATATATATGATGAGCATGCTCTAGCTGAGCGAACGTGTCGGGAGTGGAATTTTGATTTGGATAACGAAGAACGAGTCGGAGCGCAACCAAAGCTTCAGGATAAAGAATTGATGGAATTTCTTGGTCAAGACCCGTTGCAAATGCAAGAAGAACTAGCAAAATCACTCGGAGTTACTCAACCAGCCAATTTCCACACGGAAAGACCGGAATCAGCATTTTGGCGAAAAAATTAGTTGATTTTTTTATTTTAGTTAGTTATTTTTTGAGACAACTAAAAAAATCTTACTTTTGCTAATTTAGATTTTTTAATTGTCATTTCCCTCATAATAATAAAATATTTGTTGAAATGGCTATTTTTTTAGTTGAATTCACCAATTAAACGTGCTGTCATTTCTTAGCTAAGGAACACTTCATTTTCATTCAACTAATTTTTTAGTTGAATTAGAGAAATAAAACGTTGTTTTCAACCAACAGAATCAACATCGAAATGACTACTAGTCACTAGATGGCACACTACCACCGAAAAAAAAATTCAGTCGCGGTGGTATTTTCTATATTTTCAGGTATGAATACGATGTTGTATTGGAGAAAAAGATATAAACGAAACATAAACTTCGTTTTGAAAATTTTTCTTCTAAATCGATGTTTTCTTCATTAGACTGTTCCGCGTGTAAACATTATTATGCATAATCGCTTCAAATGCGCACAAATTCTGAATAAATACAGATTCCACTAAGAGTTTACGTCATTTTTACATATCGGTTTAGAATATATCGTAACACGGTTTAGGATATATCGTAACACATGCGAAAAACATCAAAACAATTTGCAAACAGTTTCAACAAAACTGTACTTTTAAGCTTTTTAATGGATTGTTTTGCTTTGACACTTCTCATGTGTTTTTGGCTAAAAAACTTGTTAATAAACCCAATTTCATTTCTGTTTTCTTTGTGCTGTCCTTCAGTAATAATGGTGATAAATACATAGAAACAAATTTTCTGATTTTAATAACAAAATTAGTAATCAATGAGAATTTCATGTTGGGTTGAAATATTGCTGGTTTGTGTCCAGAATATTCGCCAACTAAACACATTCTCTAAAAATAAGATTTGTTTTCAGCAAAATAAATTCTCAGTTTTTACTAATTTGATAGTTATTTTGGAAATTTTGTTGTTAAAATCAACTCATTTTATAATGTAATACGAATTAGACGCAGAGCTAATTTCGGTCGTTCTGTGCAACGTTTAAAAGCAATGGGAATGATCCGAAAGGTAGGCAATTGGGTGCCGTATGAATTGAAGCCAAAGGAGGTCGAGCCCCGTTTTATTATGCGCGAACAATTTGGAAACATGACAATGCTCGCTAATTCGCAATTTGGCAATATAACAATGCTCGCCTACTTGTTGCACTGTCGGTAAAAACATACTTGGAAACACTCACATGGGACGTCGAACCCAATCAGTCGTATAGCCCAGACATTACTTCTTCCGATTACTATTCATTCCGGTCGATACAGCATGATCTGGTTGACCATCAAAGCAAAGTCATGGCATTACAGTCCTTTTGTGGAATTTGGCCTTTCGTTTTCAACAGACTTCGCAGCCGATTTATAGCGTACAGAATCATTGTATGGCTAGTACTACGAATCATTGTATGGCTAGTTCTTACTTACACTAAGAATCCTTCCAGGTTTGCATTGAACCGCCAACCCGGGGTTATCAGTAGTTCTTCAATTACGATGAAATAAAAAAAATGGATGAATTGCGGTATCGGTCGAATTTTTCAAAAAAGGTATCAATGAATTTTCAAAAAGATTCGAAAAAGTAGTGGTTAGCGATGGACTATACTCTTAAAATTGAAATTGTAACCATTTTTTGGCAATCAAGATTCAAATTTCGAAAAAAATAATCATATCTCTAATAAAATGTTTTAGCTGTTACGTTATGCCTTTCTCATATAGAAAGGTTATGCAATCACTTGAAAACCCGACTAGTAAAAATTGGCCCGGAGGGCCAAGTGTCATATACCATTCGACTTAGTTCATCGAGCTGAGCAATGTCTGTGTGTGTAAGTGACAAATGATTTCACTAGGTTTTCTCGGTGATGGCTTAGCCGATTTTGAATTTCATCCGGATCCGACTTCCGGTTTCAGAGTTATAAAATAAAGTGTGTTCAATATTGTACACCGTCACTTAAACCGGTGAAACAAAAACCGTAAAAAATTTTCTAAGCTGGACTCAATACTACACAAATCGATAGCCATTATCAGTAGGCAACTAAACAAACCGATTCCGGCTATCCTGGTTAACGGTCTCCGGTTCCGGAAGCACCGGAAATAGTTGTCATATATTCATAAATGGATCTTACTCACTTTTCTCTGGGATGGTTTGACCGATTTCCACAAACTTAGATTCAAATGAAAGGTTTCCCGGTCCAATACGGAATTCCTGAATTTCATCCGGATCCGACTTTCGGTTCCGGAGTTATAGGGTAAAGTGTGTAAAATATTGCCCACCGGCAAAACTGAAACCGTAAAAAATTTTCTAAACTGAACTCAAAACCGTTATTCACAATCTTAGGGTCAAATGAAAGGTCTTATGGTCCTACCAAAAATTACTGCATATTTTCGGATACAACAAAAATTTAAATCGTCGTTTAGAGTACGATGGCATAATCGTATAAAATCTTCAAAATTTCAATAAAAACTAGTAGAGTGTGTACGTCATGTAAGTTGGTGGCCGTACGAACCGATTTCGAATATACCGGTTCTCGGGTTCCGATGCTTGAAGTGCATATAATAATGAACCTACTTTGTTTTCTAATGGATGGCCTAATCAGAGAGCTGTTTCATTTTTTTGGAGTATTTCATTGACTTTCTTCAATTTATTCTTGCACATCATTTTTGTGCAATTAGCTTTTGAGTAGAGAAAAATGATTTTTTTTCCATATCCGAGTATGTGAGATCTAATGATTTGCTATCCATGAATAATGAATGATGAAAATTGTGCATTTTATTCATGCATTATGATTTTGTAAAATTTCTCTGGCTTGGAAATTTAAGTGAAATTCTCCATTTGTGTAAGTCGAGCAAGATAATAAGCTCTAAGATTTTTTGATGACGTGGAGTAAAATAGTTGGAATCAGAAAGTCATTTTCATTGACTAAAAACAGGAGCAATTAACGAAAAATAAATGTCACTCTCAGCTCTTGCTTGCAAGTTTTGTGAACGATATCTATGTTCAGCAGTGCGGTAAAATTAAGAAATTATGTTGATGACATGGAAATTTCTGGCCTTATACCGTCAATATATTCTAATTCGCTCAATTGACTTTTGTGGTCATACTCAAATGAGATCCACTGGATTCATCGTAAATTGAATAACCATGTCTAGTCGTTTGAAGTTTCGCTAATTCCATTTCAAGCGCCAATGAATCTACCTGATTAACTGTCTCAGCTGTCGGTAGTGAACAAGTTCGAATAAATAGGGATTAACATCAGCTCGATGACAGGAAATTATTCCGACCGGTAGAATCATTTGAGTTTACAATTATCGCCAGCGAGTGTGAATAGATATTTTTACGAATTTTTGGTATACATTGAGACATGTTCCGAAGTAGTCAAAATAGAGATTGGACGAGAAAGCAATAAAATAAAGTACAGTTTGTGATTGACATTTCAGCTATCAAGACTGGTTTACCGTTCATTTATTATCTTGAAGCAACTGAATATTCACTAGGAGCTCGTTTGATAGGTGATCTCTCAGTCAATTGGAAAAGATGTTTGTTATTTCAAGGGAGACGACGGTTCAACTGAGTTTTTATTGACGATGCAACGGATGAAGAACTGAATGCTGTCCAGTCAGCGCGTCAGTGAGCGGTGTATGTATTGAGTATAAAATATAGCACAGTCAAGTGATCGGCCAAGATGGCGGCTTACGGTTCACATACATTTTTCAAAATCCATGCCATATGGACATTTTTGAAACGCGTCTGATGAATGAGTGTCGAATATCGACGTTTGTAGCCATTTTGTAATTCAAGATGGCGGCTTTAGTCATCGATATTCGATACCCATTCATCATACCCTATTCCAAAAATACCCATATGGTATTTTAATATTCGGTTGAAATTAACATAAGTTCTAGAGAAAATCACTGTATGGCTGATAATCGTGAGAATGATCATTTATAATTATGTGACAGTTCAAGTAACATCACTATAGTTGAATGTCACGGGATGAGATTTCTTGCATACTCAGCGGTGATATTTGATCATGTGATAATTTCGCGATCCCGATCAGAAATGATTACGCTGTCCGAATATTATTATCAGAAAGCCAACCGATTTTCGTCATCATTTTCTGTGATGATTATCACCGACAGGGCCGGTGAAATAGGTGGGTACGGTGGGTAGTACCACCCACCCGAAAAATCCTAAGGTTGTTAAATACCCACGTGAAATTTCGATCGAAAAACAGTGGTAATAGTTATAAAAAGGGAACATTTTTATTGTAATTCGGAATAAGAAATAAAATCAAAATTTTAGAATGCTAGTACTCAAGCTGGAGTAAGGATGTGAATATATAAAACAAAGAGACAAGATGTCACAAAGTTCATTTGAGCAAGCAAAAATCTTTTAGTAACTTAATTTTTACCTTCTACCAGAGGAGTCGCAAATCATCAATGCAAATAACTCGAGTCTCTGGTATGCCGGAAAGTATCGATACAGGTCTTTTACCGTTTGCTGTTTATTCTTTCTTCATATGCGACCGTTTTTTTTAGATATCGCACTTCAATCCCATTAAGAATTCAATGCTAGAATCACTTTTGATGATTCTTTCCTTTTCAAAATAGTCGGTGTTAATTATACCTCGAGCATAAAAAAAATAACACCTTGACTTTTCCAGCTACCTGTTGCATTTTCAATGGTAGATCCATGTTCCGTCCATTGCATACCAACGCAAGAAATCCACAAATCTTTGTTTTTAATGGATCCGTGTGCGGACTGGACTTGTTTGTGCTGCCTAAAAATCCAAAACAAATGCTGGTATTGATTTTGACACTAGTTGGGTAGTCCTGCATCAACAGTTCGAATAACCCCATAGTATGGCAGTGAAAGAGGCAAAAAAATCTTCAATCAGCGTCTGATGGCAAAGCAGAGAGTGAAGATATACTAACGAAACGAGGTGTAATTGATGGCGTAAGGGCTGCCATTGAGATAGATTTAAAATTTAATGTCGTGGCGTTCGAGTACAGCGAAACATGCTCGGATGTTCTAGTCAATTGAGCTGTTTCTTTATGTGGTTTCACATGAAGGGTAGTATGATTGGCGAAACAGTTTCCCAGGATAGGGGCTAGCTACGGATGCGAGTCTCGTCTCTGCGGTAACGTTCATTTCATGTATTTGTATTTACCTGTATTTTTTTCAATTTGTTTTTCTCGTTAGATACTGATCAAATTGAGAACTATCTCAGGGCGACTCTACGTCTTAACAACATTAAAACAAATCATTGAACCCTGTAGTAGTTTTATGTCGTATTTAACGCTTAAATGTGCAATTTCGTTTTAAAGTAAAAACCGAAATACTTCAAACTTCGAATTTACGCGTTTCATGCAAAGTTATTTCGAAACAAAATATTATGAAAAATCGACTTTGCGTTTTTTAAGAAATAAATAACATTTCCATTAGAATGAAGGGATACTTCAACATAGTGAATTGTTCCCCCCGGTACGAAAAATTACCCACCTGGCTAATTATGTTTCACCGGCCCTGATCACCGATGATTATTATCGGTAATGATAACTGATTTTTGAATTTTTTTTCGAGAATAATAATACCAACACTGCTATTAAAACTCTCTTTTTCTGAAGCGCAAGACAAAAAAAAAACTTCGTCTTTGTTCGTTTATTTTAAACGCGACCGTAAAAAACGAAGCCTAGTGTGTTGGATTGGATTCTTTCAGTGAAAACATGGCACAATTATTAACTCGGGTCGGAATCTGTAAATCTTTAGTAGTCTGACAGAAATGCTATAATTCAAAAGTAAAAAATTCGAAATAGATGCAGTTCAAATGGAGTGCTGCTCTGGAAATAAGACTTGTTTAGTGACCAAATCCGGACACCCTCATATACGTATATCTCTGAAGATACTTCATCAACGCGTAAAATGTTTCGCAGACTGATGAACGTATATCTGTTCATCGTGTAAAATCAATTTCAGGTGATTCTACAATTGTGTTCGGTTGCAATGAAAATCCGGATCTGTCAGTAAGAAAACAAGCCAAAAAGCTTGGAGTCCATAATGTTCTTAAATCTTTCGATACACGTTTGATGACAACCAAGAAGGCTGGAAGTGGAACAAAACCGGATCTTTGGAAGCACCAGAAGGACGCAAAGTGCATACTTCCAGGTACCAGCAAGGTATGAAGTCGTTCAAGGTGAAAATTGTACTGAACCGTAATAATAAACAGACTGTGACGGCTAAATCTCGGGCTCGCAAGCTGTATCACAACTATTTGACGAAGTTTTCCTGCGAGATAATGGACGATGAAACTTAGGTGTTGGAATACTGAAAGACTTTAAGCACCTTCCCGGAATGTCTTTCTGTACTGCCATGCAACGGAACGGCATAGAGGAACATTTCAGGACGAAGGAAAAGGCCAAGTACCAAAAAAAAAATATTTGGTTTAGCAGGCAATATGCAGCTGTGGTCGGGCGAGCAAGTTCATAACTACTGGAAAGGTAAACAAGGAAATATGCTGTGAAGAATACCTAAAGAAGCGATTGTTATCATACATAATCATTACGCTCCCTAGCAAATCTGGCCTGATTTGGCATTTTTTCACTAGAGCCAAGATGTTTCGCAGTGGTATAGAACGAATGAAGTCCATGTTGTGCCGAAAGCGGCAAATTAACCTAACTGTAAAATGACTAATAATGTACAATTAAATAAATCAAAAATGCATCTTGGATTGAGTGATCAAGTTTCGAACTTTAGAGATTTTCCAACCATAGTGATCTCAACTGGATTGTTCGATACATTTAACCATCCCAAAGAACTCTTTTAATTGTTTCAACATTACGATGTATTTCTGCTCCGTTTTATCTTCGTTCTTACTAAGACTTAGTATGGACTCTCGTGCTTATAGTTGGTACGATTATAGTTTTACATGCTGCATACTACATACTAACCGCTTTCTGTAGAGATGATGGATACACATAAACATGATGGTAACAGTGATGAACACAACGAAACAACAGAACGGGGCGCATTTTCAGCGTCAAATAAATCCAAGAAAAAAAAAGGAAACCAGAAAAGGATCCCAAAAAAGAAATGATTAATCATAAAACCAACACACGAACGCAATTAAATGAATCTCAAGATTGACTCTGGGAAACATATTCGCGTTGCTTTGCCATCGTCCAGTATCAGCGCCACCCTCGGGGAAAATCTTTCTTTAAACAAGACTGGTCCCGATGGAGACGATGCTTACTCTCGGTATGATGGTATATTCATCTATTTCTGTTACTAATTTTCCCTTTGCTTCAATCAGTTCCCAGAATCCGTCGATGGTGGTTGGCATAATAAAAGCTGAAGCAAACAAAATCCTACCTCCGGTCCCAAATCAGTCGCATTCGCACTGGAGACAAACTCTTTGAGGAACCCATCAAGTTCGGTGCCTTCGATGTATCCATTTCCTATTGCGGGGTGGTCCAAATGTGGTGAGCGTAAAAAAAGAAATCAAAGAGAAGAAAGCGATTGATAAGTGAAAAAAGTAAGATCTTAAATGATTCTAAATTGGGAAGAAGGGTTTCGTCCAACAGAAATATATTGTTCTTATAATATACACAGTTTTTTTTATTGTGGAGAAAAATAGGGTATCAGAGGTACTTTGGCCCACTTTATTATTGATTTTATTTTGGCCCACTTTGTAAAAATATCCATCAAATGTTGTACTATATTTGAAATACCCTTCCGCAATAGGTAATTTAATGTGATTAGCTTCAAATTGATGCAACATGGGTAACTTAACATCGATTAAATCGATAAAGTTTGTTAGGTGGGCCAAAATACCTCTATACCATACCCCTCGTTAAACAATACAATGGTTTTTTTTAAGAATCGAAGAGCATACATAATCCGTATCATACCAACAACGGCGATTTGAAATTCCGCTAGGCATACCTCTCAATATGCTCTACTGCCATAAAGTGAGTTTCTGCTACAATAAATTTTAATTTCACTTTTACATGCAACCAGACGTAAGTTTTTTGTTCATTTTAACTACCGTTCGTTCTTCATGAGCCATCATTTCCCAGTGCAAATCATGATATCGTACACCTTTGGGAAAGCTCTGTTCCATTACTTTATCTACAGTGAACTTATTCTGCTCCTCCTCGGAAACTCCGGTTTCATATTGGATTCCGGAAGGCTTTCCTTGCGAACGTTGAAAAAGAAACAGAAAAAAACAAGAAAGAACAATCACGTTTAAATTTCATATTGGTTACTTCCTCTTCCTGCTGTTCACGGGAACTTCCTTCATGCACAATCACGTTTCCGTGGTTGAAAAAAATGTGATGCTAATTTGCTTGGCAGAATTCGCAGTTCTCTCTCTCTCTCTCTCCTTTTATTCGAATTCACCAGCCAACAGCTAGATGAATCAAAGCGCCCATTGCTCGTTAAATAGAGCAGAAATTACTCACTTATCGTTTAAGATTTATATGAGTTCAACCAGCATGCAAGCAGACCCTGTCAGCTTGGAGCGAAATCAATCTTCAGCTCAGAAACGCCATCGAACGGCATCACATTCAACATATCATGCTAATTGTATGAGTGCGCAGTGCTGCTATTTTGGCGCGCACGAATTTGACATTTCTCTTCACTACCTCTATGTAGATAGGATGTTGCCAATGATTTGATCGGGAAATGTGAGAGCTGGATATCTTGTTAACATGATGTCTTTGATGCAAGCCAACCTTACCGTTGTGATCAAGATGTTGGAAATGAAATACCGTCTGGGGATTTGGTTAGCAGTCATTGTTTTGTTTGCCTTTTACATTTACATTGTAGAAAACATTTATGGGAGCAAGTTCCTTATACTAATCGATTTAGCTCGACAAATTGAACAAATGCCTGTGTGTATGTGTGTGTGTTAAAAAAGGGCGTGGACGGCTATCTTAGAGATGGCTGGACAGATTTGGACCAAACTGTTGAATGATTTTAAAATCGGATATTTACTTTTCGAATTATACGAAATTTAGGTCAAAATTTTCAGTCATGATTATCATTGGAAAAAAATATGTCTAGAGACTTACATTTCACACGGTAATAGCTACCCAAGATGCCATAGATGGGTAAAATCCGTCCATTTTAATAGAGATATCGATATTTTTGAGTCAGCCACTTTTTCCCCTATTCAAGCAGTAGCACTTTTTTGCTTGGGAGCAAAGTGAAACAAGATTTTCAATACTGTGGTATGCAATTGTTGCTAAGTACCAAATAGTCTGTGTACAACATCCTTTTGTCATGACATTTTGTCTCGTTTCGATTCAACAACGGCTCGTGTTTAACAACATAATTGTTCGAACGGGAGCGGGTCATATCGCCGTAAGTCGTTTCGCCGAATGCCATTTCACCGAATGTCGTTTCGCCGAAAGGGTCATTTCGCCAAAAGAATCATATCTCCTGCATGTTATGTTTTCTGTATAACTGATGTGGTGCAGTCACGCCGTCGGAAGCGGCGGCCTCTTGCATAAAAACCGTCTGTAACCACCTCGTTTGCCCGGTCTACTCAAAGCTAGGTTTCTTTGCTTTAGTTAGGTCCGAACGAGCGGTAGCGAGGTCGGACAGCACATGAACCAAAACGATGTGGCGTAGCCGCATTAGATATTTTTTCATTTTCACTTAATAAACAGAAAATACCACATACATTTGCCTATGCAATTGCTTTGATGCTTAGTAGCTAATAGTCAACAAGTTTTCTTGGGAACTACTTTCTGAGGTTCATGAATCAATCTTTATTCAAGAGTACAACAATCAATCATTATTTAAGAAGTACAATGTTAGGTCAACAAAACGGGCGTTAACGCTATCATCTTTCGTTTGTCTTTAATTTAAATCAATTCTAATTACGATTTTAAGATGATTTAAGGATTCGGCGAAATGATCCTTTCGGCGAAATGGCATTCGGCGAAATAACTCTTTCGGCGAAATGGCTTTCGGCGAAACGGCTTTCGGCGAAATGACCTTGATCCGTTCGAACATGACATTCGTATTAGGAAGAAGTATTTTCGAGTTCAAATCAATTACATATTAATAATGATTTAAGCTGGAATAACATAACTTCTTACACTCATATACCATTCGAATCGTTACATGGAGATCAGCAAATGTGTGTGCAAATAATTTCTCTCAATTTTCTTGGAGTTGGCTCAACCGATTTCTACAAATTTAGCTTCATATGAGTCGTGAGTCGTGAGCTCCCATACAAGGGTCCTGAATATCTGGTTTCCGAACTACGGGATGATATGTGTAATGAAATAAAAGTAATGTCACTCATTTTCACTCGCTCTTTTCAGTGATGGTATAAAATTTTTAACACACTTTACCTTATATTTCCGGATCCGGAAGTCGGATCCAGATGAAATTCGGGAATTACGTACACCACGGGACCACAGGAATTACGTACATTACGGGACCACAGGACCTTTCATTTGAGCCCAAGTTTGTGAAAATCGGTTCAGCAATCTCGGAGAAAAGTTAGTGCACTTATTTTCACATTTTTTTACACATTTTACCCCATAATTCCGGAACCGGAAGTCGGATTCGAATAATATTCAGGAACTTTGTATGGGACCACAAGACCTTTCATTTGAATCTAAAAAGTTCACTAACGAAGTAGCAATCATGGGTGATCGCTCAAGCTTAAGCTCATTATGAGTGCAGCGTATTCGCATAACTGAACCGAAACAACCTAGCGTTACATTACGTTATGATAACTAACTTTCATTAGTTGAAACACGAATTGCTATCGTATCCACCATATTCGCCAAATTTAGCCTCCAGGCTTTTTTTTAATTTTAATTTGAAGTTGAAAATTTTATCAATAAGGAACAAATATTATTATATCGTTTATTTTTAGCCGGCTTTAACCTAGTTGCGGTCGTTCGTCGACACAGGAACAAATAAAAACAATCCGGCCTAATCATCTTTGAGAAATTGAAATGTGTTCCATCCGGGCCGACTCTCGAAAAGCTTTGAGCGCATATTCTTCATAACCAAGTTCTTCCTCTTCACGAAACGACTATAAAATGACAAGAGCGTAACTTTGAAAACCAATATTGAACCATTTTTATCGTTCGAAAGCCATAATTTGAATATCGTTTAAGGATACTATTCGTTTAAGGATACTATCACCAGACAAGGACACTCCCGACCAAGCGAACAACAGTTCCGCTACTTATCGGGTGCTTGTGAGACATTTTTTATTCCTTGATGACGAACCATAAAGTCACCTCGTAATGAGCATTCGCGCATTTACCAAACCGCATTGCATTAAAACCCTGTATCTTACCATCCCGATCATAATGACTCCAAACGTCCATAAACTGGTTGGCAGACAGCTTCTTCAGTTCCCGCGATTCCGGATCCCGATACTGACGCATAAAATTTTGCGCCCTTTCGATATGTACTTTCTGCTGAGCCATTTTGTTATTTGTTGTGCGCTGCGTTGCGAATCAGGGATAAAATCTGGAGGAGAGAAAGAAAAAATTGAAAGTTAGACTACATTACACAATCTTTGATTTACATTATTCTTATCCACTGTATTCGAAGAAGCAATGAATTTTTTTTTTTTGGAAAATAGTGATGGAATCAAATCCACCCACATCAATGTGTTGTTGTTCCAAGTTGCGGTATCAAAATGACCAAATGTTTTTTACTTCAAACGACGCCCTTCATACAAAGGAAAAACGGAAAATGAAACTGCTTCGGTCTGTCTAGGTGTGTCCTAAATGCATCGAACACAACATTGCATCCGTGTAGCAATTCTATTAGTTACGAAAAGATCATTACATGACGACGACACGACTATACTCCTACATCCACTGAAACAACATATCCTCCGCACAACACGATGAATGCTGTGACATGATTAATTTTTGAAGACGTCTTATTCATGGTTCCGACATTGAGCAAACATTTGCTACCACCTGTTTCGAGCTGAAACATTCCCAACCATTTTCGGAAGGAAATCGAATAGTAAGTCTGACACTGAAGGGAACCACAGCACTTGTCCTCGAAGGCGGAATACATTTTGCCCGATCTGAGGAAATATCATCATCATGTAATCGTTTGTTGGTTGCTGGTGTATTACGCAGTAAAAAAAATATCTGTGTTATGTATTACATTGAAAATTTAAAATATTCAAAGGCCTGGCATCGATTGAAATTGCTACCTACTGAAATGGTATAGATATAGTACGGACAAGACGATTGTACTCATTGATTATAATTGTCCATAATTCAGAAACCTATTTTTAATTATTCAAACTAGAATCGATAGTTTCTGTTTGAATGATGATTATTCTTCACCATGGCGTGAAGTAGTGAAGTAGTGTAAAGGGTGTTGTTTTTAGAGTGTCTCAACTTTTGACGTGAATACTTTACCGCCTTTTCGAAGTTATCATCGGAAATGTGCTCAACAATTCATGATGAAATTTTCAGTGGAGAGTGATAGTCACTAATAACTTAAAATCGAAGTTTCCTAAAATGTTTTTAACAGAATGAACGAGCATTAAGGTGAAATTCAGTGCCGAAATAAAGCGCGTGAAATTTCAACCGCACGAATTAAACGAATCATCGCACAAAGCGTATCTGGCAAAACCGACACATAGCAATACGTAATATTTTCAGTGATTTAGTGCAATGGGCTTACGACATGATTTGTTCGTTAGTAAAACAGATATGAACTGTAGATGGTTTTAAACCATGAGTATTTTTAATAGACTAATATGAGACAGCCACATTTAAGCATGTTGTTTAAGACGGTCAATTTAGTTATTCAATTGATAACCAAAATGCTCTTATAATTACAAGCAATCCCGGTGATTTGTTGAGCGATGGTGTTGTCAGGATGGATTATGTGTAAATTTGGGCAAATAATCATAGAGCATTTTTCATTCATCTTAGGATAATCACAGGTGCTCGTCCAGTACAGTTGTTTGGTTCATAGGTGGCTGTGGTTGATCGCTTGTGGTCTCAAATGGTTATTTGGGATAAGTATTTACTCACTCCTAGTGAACTAACTCTCACATGCACGAACGAACGACGAACACTTAGTTTGTTATACTGACTGCTGGTGTCTACTGTCGTGAAATGACACTAGAGCAGTCTCATTCGTTTGGTAGATACTGTACTGTGTTCCAGGCATAAATCTACGCGATTCTGTGTAGGATACAATCGGCACTTCAGCATAGAATCTGTGATAAACGGATGTACGGATTTTTGTTCCGACAGTCGGGCAGCTTCAATCTAGTGACCGCATGTCGAACTCAAATTGAAGATCTCAACATTTCAAATGCTGTTTACTTCTTATGGGTACCCGACCATTCTCGTATTACTGGAAATGAATAAGCTGATGAGCTAGAGGCTTGAGCTGATGCAACGAATGATCTCGTTGGTCCTGAACCAGTTCTACCACAGTCAACTAGTCAGATAAAGCACAAGATTCGCTCTTGGGCTGCATCCAAAAATGCCAGCTACTGGCTAAGTTTGCGAACTTGCGCTCAGACTAAAGCATTTTTACCAGATTTGAATCTGAAAATATCAAAATGTCTACTGCATTTTTCCAAGCCTCAGTGCAGTATTCTGGTCAGAGCTCTGACTGAACATTTCAAATTTAACTATCACATGGCTACTATTCAGCGTGCTGAGCATTATTCATGTAATTTGTGTGATTGCGAGTACAGTAATTCCCGCGTTGTCGCAACTACGTATTCGAGTTTTTGGTTCTCCATACATAGTTGAATCTGTGTATGGGGAGCTGAAATTTAAGAATATTCTATCGTTTCTCACCCAATGTGGTAAGTAGTTATAGAGAGAGGGGCCCGTCGTTCTTTCTGGAGGTTTTAACAGAATTTACTACTTTAATTTTACATATTGCGAGTCGCCCTGTATTCTTCCGGGAATGCAGAATGGTGTTGTTTGTGTAAAATTTTTCGGGATTTGGAGGTTTAATTGAATGTGCATTCTGGCACCTGCAGATCGTTCAGCATCCTTTCGAGAATGTAGAGCGAATTGTTTCTTTATGTTTTGTGCTGTTTGTCGTAAACACACACCCACACACAAATATAACCGAAACTAGAACAATGTCAAACCCATTATTCCAATGCGGGTTTGTTCAAGTTTTTTGATTCCTTTATCACACATTTCAAAACCAAACGACCATCTTTCATCTACCAGTCTCCAAAGTTTTCAACCCCACCCAGAATAAGGAATAAAACTAAAATCTACTTCCAATTCAACTGCATGAAACATTTTACATAGTGTCACATTCCACTCTTATTATGCAAATAGCTGCGTTAAGTTCCCACTCTTGGTATTCTCGCCTACGCCTTCCACAAGCGCAGAATACCGCATTACAGTCGGAACAAAAAAATAATTGCCAAGTTGGCAAACAAAATGGATATCCGAAAGATTTCTCTGGATTTGTGCCGCTTCGCGTTCGTATGAATGGCTCAGTCGGTAGCGCAATGTCGTATTGTGTTCTACCTAGTGAAGGCCGGAGTTATAAAAGAGGGCTTTACTCGGACTGTCGGCTTTCAGTGGAATTTGAAAAGATTCTCCTGCAGAAACGACACTTGCGGGAAACATGCCAACTTGGCAGTCGCATACGATGATAAGACTTTCGATTCAGTGTGGAACAGTCGGGTGCTGTTATCCGATGCACGGCGTGTTGATCACGGTGAATTGAGCTCATCACGCGATTGCACTGTTGTTCGTAATAAACTAAAATTAATCAAAGTGTCACATCCGGAGAATGTGATAGACCAGGATTAGATAGTATTCATCATTTTGCAGACAAAATGTGGTGGCATCATTCCGATGGCGAATCACTACCAGAATAAAAAATAATTGCTGACGTCCAGAGTTCGTGTCTTCATTCCATGAAGCTTTCCAGTTTGACATATTTCGTGCCAACTCGAACAAATATTGGCAGCTCAGACTTCAGTGAAACAATCTGAACAAGCAGACTTGTCACAAAAAGCCACTTTGTTTTTTCCAAATTGATCTAGATTTTTTTTTAGAAGGGCTAAACTTTTTTTGATGTGGAACACATCTCTATTTTCTATATAGGGGTTCTAGTCAGAAATTCAAGGAAAAATATAAGTAGAAATGTGGTCAGGTTTAAGCACTTACAGCTCAGTATATTTTGTATCAATTATTAATATTATTTCATTATTTGATGGGAAATATTTCTACGTATTGATTTGAATGTTCATAGCCATGTATTTTTAATTGAATATCATTGTAATGTTGATTAATAGCTAGCATCGTCCTATTTTGTCTGCAAAAACTATCCGACATACCGGATTTCCCTACGGTTTTGAAAGAGTAAGCGATATATCAAAGGGAAGGCATCGCTCTAATTGGTCAATCGATGCAAAAACGAAGCTGTTGGAAGCACGCGAATCTATAAATACAAGCAAAATTATAGCTAACGTTTCAGTTCTACGCGTAGCATGCTAGAGGTAGGTAATTGCATACATTTGGGATATTGATGTAATTTCGTCGGCTACAAAACAAATACAAATTAAGACAAACAGATTTTTAAGAATTTAAAGTTGATTTACAAAAATACACCATTTTGATGGTTTATTACTTTCTCATATAGAAAGGCTATGCAATCACGATGGAAACCGACTTTTGAACGAAGGGCCAATTGTCATATGCTATTCGACTCAGTTCGTCGAAATTACAAAATGTCTGTGTGTATATGTGTGTATGTGTGTACGTATGGCTGACCGATTTTTACAAACTGATACCGTTTTCGTTTTTGAATCTACTCGCGGGCGACTCTGACTCCAAGTAAAACGAACACGTGGTACGTGCCCTGAACAACAATTCATAATAAAAAGAAAAATATACAAGCTCGCATGGATGTCGTGGTGCGACCCGAGAAAATTTTCAGAGCGAAACTACGCGATTGGACTCCGATCTAGAGCCACTCCAGATTGCTAAAACAAACATCTCATAAGTTGTTTGGGCGACTCTAGGTCAGCTCTCGGGCTGCTCGATCAATAAACGGAAACGGTATAAGATGCAAAGTTCTTGAAATTCTTCTTCGAAAAATTGATCCAGATTCGACCTCCGGTATTACAGCGCGTAAGGTGATAATTTTTCATTTTCATAAAAAAAACGAGATGCAAATTTTTATAGAACTTACAATTGAAGTCATCTAGTTGACATACCTCCATAATGAGTGGATTTATAAATCTACTTTAGGACTACTCCGATTTCGAAAACACCGTTAATAGTCGACGTTAATAGCTCCAAAAACGGAACTCACTTCGAATTCTCAGCAACGGTTACACAAATTTTCATAAATCATGATTCAAATTAAAGCTCTCATGGTCTTAAACAATACTGTGCTTTCATCCAGGTCCGACTTTCGGTTCCGAGATTATATGGCGATGAGTGTAAAACTGTCAAACTGTCATACAAAATGACAATACGAAACCGATATGCATCGGTATGTGCTGGTACGGAATAAAAAACACCACAGCCTAGCACACAGCGTGATTTGTTCGATGTCGTATAGCGTATAGAGTTGCCACATTTAAATCTATATTAACTTGACATAACTGTTTACAAATTGAAATGGTTATGGTAGTTTATACCCAAAGAAAGGTTCAGATTTTATTCAAGTTTGAAATTCTTGACAGAATCTTTTAGTGATGTTTTTGAAAAAAAAAGTAACATGAGAGAGACATCATCACACTACTAACAGGTGTACAACTTTGCTTCCGCCGTTTTCCGATAGGTGACTGTACCGGTTGAGGCTGATCAAAATACATAGATGATAATGCCTTTAAAGTGAGTGTCATCGCCGTTTCAGTGATAGTTGTTCTTGTTTTCGTATTATTCACGCTCGAAAATGTCTGTTTATGTGCCCAATTCTCGCCATTTGCGGGAAGTTTACTTTTCTGTTACAATTCGAAAAAAATGCAGCTGAAGCGCATCGAATGCTCTCAGAAACTTTCGGTGATGCTGCTCTGAGTAAAAGAACGTGTCGGGAGTGGTTTCACCGCTTTAAAAATGGTGATTTCGATGTCGAAGACAAACATGATGGTGGAAGAGAAAAACCTTCAAAGATGAATAACAATTTACTACGAGCTCTTAAAACCGGGTGAAACCATCACAGGAGATCGCTACCGAACGCAACTGATGCGCCTTAGTCGCGCGCTAAAAGAAAAGCGGCCACAGTATCAAGAGCGACATGGCAAAGTCATCCTCCAACACGACAATGCTCGACCTCACGTCGTAAAAGAGGTCAAAAAGTACCTGGAAACGCTGAAATGGGAAGTCTTGCCCCACACGCCGTATTCCCCAGATGTCGCCCCTTCTGACTTCCACCTATTCCGTTCGATGGCACACGGCCTGGCAGATCAACATTTTCAATCCTTCGAAGAGTTGGAAAAATGGATTGCTTCGAGGATAGCGTCAAAAGAGGACTCCTTTTTTCGAGCCGGGATCCGAAAATTGCCGGAAAGATGGGAGAAAGTTGTCGCTAGCGACGGACAATACTTTGAATAATACATCTGTAAGCACTTTTTCGCAATGAAGCTTTTAACTTTGGAAAAAAAACTGGCGGAAGCAAAGTTGTAGACCTCCTAATTGAATTAAAAATGTTTTTTTTTTTTCAGAATAGGTAAACGTTCATTCATTATGAATATTATGATAATTATTTTTGCGAAATGAAAGGTTTTTTAACAAAAAATGCAAAAAGTTACAGTACTGAACAAAGAACATTTTAAGATACAGAATGTTTTCTTCTTAAAAGTTCTTGCAATATATGGACGTTTGGAAGGGAACCTATTTTAAGACAAATTTCACTCGAATCAAAAAGGGTTTGCCTTCCTGTGTAGTAATAGAATTGCAGGGAAAAACGACTTTCGAACGGAGCCTCGGAGACCCACAGTGTTATATATCATTCGACTCCGCTCGACGAGATCTGAAAATGACTGTGCGTGCACGTGTATGCATTTTTCTAATATTTTCTGCTCTAAATTTTTATTTTCTTTCGAAGATGGCTAGACCAATATCAGCAAGCTTAGGCTCGTTTAAAAGCTACTATTGGATCATTGATCAAGTTTAAAGATCAAATAGCTGCCACTTCCAATTCCTGATATATAATAGCATGAGTGACGTAGCCGACTAACCGCATATTTTTAATCGGCAGAATTTTCTTGAAGATGACTGAACGATTATTGATGTACGATAATTCGATAATAAACACTTATTTGTAAGCTTTATCCAATTTGACAGGGTTGTGGCGATCATTTCCTTTTCGAAAACTTAGTGTTACTTAATACACTGACATTACTCGGAAATGAAAGAATCGATTCCGAAGGACATAGGATCACAATCCTAATGGCCGAGGATAGAATGTTATGAATGTTTCAATGAGACTAAAGACTGTCCCAGAAAGTATGGACGCAACCAAAAACCGCTGCCATTTCGCAATGGTTCAGAATCTGTCATTTTTTATGGCTGCGTCCTGTTATTTACACTCTTCTCTAACCACTTGTGCAGTTGTTTATTCATTTTCATTAGTTTGTTTTGAAATGCGTGGACTTTCAGTAGAACAACCTCGAAAAATTGTGTACAAATGGTGCACAGAACGCGGACTGTCACTGAGAAAGATAGCAAAAATGGAATGAGTAAGTGAAAAAGCCGTGCGAAATGCTATCTGGAAGTTCGGTGAGGATAACGCCGTTGTGGATAAACCGAAAACGGGTCGAAAAAAAGGTCCTGCTAACCCTCAGTTGGATAAACGTATACTGAAGGCGTTCGAGCAAAAGAAGGAGGTTTCAGTTCGGGATGTGGCCAAAAAAGTGGGCACTTTGAAGTCAAATGTTCTTCGTGCTAAAGAACGTTTGAATCTTCGAACCTATAAGAAGCAGAAACAACCAAAACGTAGTCCGAAACAAGAAGCATCGATCAGGCCGAGGGTTCGAAAGCTGTACAATACGATTCTTGCTGGAAATTTGAACTGCATAATCATGGACGACGAAACCTACGTGAAACTCGATTACAAATCCTTGCCAAGACCACAATATTAGACGGTGCGAGAAGGGCAAGTGTTAAATCAGTCCGAGACATCAATTGAAGTCGAAAAATTTGGTAAGAAAGCTATGGTCTGGCAAGCAATTTGTAGCTGCG
Organism: Malaya genurostris; assembly: GCF_030247185.1. Lineage (NCBI taxonomy): Eukaryota > Metazoa > Arthropoda > Insecta > Diptera > Culicidae > Malaya > Malaya genurostris. The sequence continues at coordinate 48,960,603 of NC_080572.1, forward strand.
GTAAGATTTCGAAACTCTTCATCACCACTGCTTCAATAAACAGCGAGATATACATCAAGGAATGTTTACAAAAACTACTTCTACCCATGATTCGAAGCCACAAGGATCCTGTTGTCTTCTGGCCAAGTCTTGCCACTACTCGAAATCAACGAAATACTACCAAAAATGTCACTTTCGTCCTAAAAGACATGAATCCACCAAATTGCCCACAACTTCGACCATTTGAGGAATTTTGGGCATTAACGAAGGCACATCTTAGGAAACATGTCTCGGCAGCCGAAACCATTAAACAGTTCGTAAAGATTTGAAAAAAGTGTCAAACATTGTCGCCAAGAAGTCTGTACGGAATTTAATGAGGAACATTCGCAAGTAGGTGCGCCAGCTAGTCTACAATGGCTAAGTAGCAAATGTTGAGAATAATATTCTGTTGTTATAGTCTAATATTATCAGTATATCGAATAAAATTTGAATATATAACACTTGTGAATTATTTACAGCGAAATCAAAGTGCGTCCATACTTTCTGGGACAATCTTTATTTAAATATCAAGAGAAAGGTATTATCATACCACAAGGTGGGTTAAGAATATTTTTATTTGTAAATTGACAATAAACTAAACGAGTGACATTGATTATAGCTGTCATAAAAGTATAGGTAGTTATTATAAAGTCCTACACGGATAGAATGTATTTCTTTTAAAGCTCGTAACTCCAATTTACTATCCGAAGGACATTGAAAAGCATGAACTACTGAAAATTTTTACTTGATCCTGAGGCATATTCATTTTATAATTGTGTACCTACCGGATGACAGAGAACTGACAACATAAAGATAATGAACCGAAAATTGACATCATAAGTTTTACATTTTGTATGAATATATCTGAATGTATTCTTACATATTCGATGTGACTGTTGTTGTTAAAATAATATTCCGAGAGCTAGCGTAAACCGAAAAATAAATTTGACTGTAAATTAGGAGCATCATCTAACGAAGATTAGATTTTTTTTTTGTTCAACCAGTTTGATTAATTTGTTTCATAGATATAAGAACACAAGCTGTATTGATTCACCTAAATATTTCAAATAAGACGATTTTGAAAACGATGTTTTGAAAACAAAAAGGCGGGTAATGTCAGAGACATAACTGGATGTCGTGAATACGAAAACAACTGACATGTTCCTTAACACTTCCGAATATCAATTAGTTGATCAATTGTATGAATTATGCAAGCATTCCCCTTTTCCACATTTAGGCTTCACTTGATCTCGATTACTGTGAATTTCACACAGCGAAAAGTGCAAAAATCTAACCAAACTGTTCTAGATTTGCATTAAACTGAGAATATTTCCTTTCGATTTGCGAACAACAAATCCTAATAGTCAAAAAAATCCTCCTTCAGAAAACTTTTAGAGCCATTAGAACGTCTGATTTTTTTGTAATGCTCTACACCGTTGCTTTTTCATCCATGCAAATGACTGGCAGCTGTGACGTAATCGCTCTTGTCGGAAGCGAAACTAGCTTTGCGAACGACACAAAATACATCTGATCGCAGTGGCGATAGAATTCAAACTGATTCAATTTTTGTTAGGAGCTTTCTTTTACGTGATTTTGTTTGTAGCTTTTTCACTAATGGGCGGTCCTAACGGCTATAAAAACAGAAGCATACAGAATTGTAATGTCGATTATTTCATTTCGGATTTGCATAATTTATTGAAAGAAACTATCAATATGCTGTAGGGATTCGTTTCTAGCATTCAGAAGGACAAAATTGAGGAACTCACTACGATATTCATTACTTTTCGGAACATTTTTCTCGAACGATTTGTTGTACAACAGCAGATGTTTTGTTCTCTTCCTCTGAACGCGTTCTGATTGGCTGGTGTTGACATGGGACAAATGAGACAGGTTTTTCAATAGTGTACTATTGAAATACTTCAATGCTTTTGCTATACACGTTTAAGTTCAAAAATATCGATTCTATTGGTAGTTAGATTGTATAAATCCTTCCACAGATCACTGAGCTATGAGCTTTCAAAATAGAAGAAAGGTAAACGCGCCTTATGAATTATCCTCTTTGATACTCGTTTATACCAAACATTTCAGAAAAGTTTAATTTTGAACTATTTGAGATTATGTCACACAACTGAAAATTTTATCATAAAATTGTGATCATATTTCCGATGGCAAGTAGAAAAAATTATGTTGATTCGTTAGATACAACAAGAGATATTCACGATCAAAAACTTATCACTCTCTCAGAGGATAAATTTTGAAAAGGCACCCCATAGTAAAGTAAGTCGTATTCACGACAAAAAGGAAAAATCGATCCGCGGTATTTGCAAGAATTCTACATAGAGTATCTTTTTAAGAGGTATGATTCACACGTGTTTTTTCATGCAGTTCGCTTATGTGTTTCAAATTCTGAATTAAAAAACCAAAACTAGTGCAATGTATGAATTCAAATTCTGAATCAAAAAATCAAAACTGGAGCAATATTCTAAAACATAACGCCTGAACTTATGTTGCAAAGATTACCATCGTAGCAGAAACACGCCTGAAGTTATACCCAACAACGTCAAATGCGTTACGCTACATTTTAACGAAATCAGTCCAAATGGATCATGATCCGAGAACTTTTAATCATAGTGTATTATCATAACAGGAAAAAATACTAATTTCCCCAAATCATGACTCGTTTTGCTCATTTCTTGAATCGGAATTTTGCCCGTGTAGTAGTAGTAGTAGTAGGTAGTTATTATAAAATCCTTATAAATGATTTATTTTCTTATATTTCTAAACTTTCAGCTATGTCTAGTATCCATAGGTTAGAAATTTGTCTTAAAATATATAAAGTCATTCTTCGTAAGTTCATGATTTTCAATAAAAGCATGTTCAGTTACTTTTGACTTGAAATGGCATGGTAATATCTCTTCTAATTCTTTCGAAATTTATGCGTAATGCACCTTGAAACGAATGTCTAGTATTTTTATCGTTTGCTCAATGTAATTTTTATCGTAATATGAACACGAAATGTTATACATTCCAAATTTTATCTGGAATTATCTGAAGGGTCTTTTGTAGATCATAGTACAGTTTTTTAATTGATAGTTTCTACTGCTGAATACTAAATCCAGACCAAACCAAAATATCAATTAAGCTTTCAAATATCGAAGATGATTTTTTTCTCTTTGAATTCAGCCTTTTTTCCCTGGGGCAAGGTTAGAATTCTATGAATCATATGGGGGAAAGCTGCCATTTGATGGTGAAGAGAATGATTGGAAGTGTAAGGTCTCCGTACTGGTTGGCTTCCTATATATTTCAAAAGATAGGTTTTCCGCTTCCTTCATGATGAGAATGGCTAAGAAAGATAAGCTGCTATTATTTTCTACTTCACAAGTGAGTTTCATGTTTTTGTGAATGATGTTAATGGTTTGCAAAAAGCTAGATAGACTACCACGTTCGATGATGCAGAAGATATCATAAACCTCGCCACCAGCTATAAGGTAATAATCCTCGCTAAGTTTTTGCTAAAAATTATACGCATAAGAAAGAGAAGACAGAGGATTATCCATCGGTGCTCCTTTAATTGTTTATAAAATACGCCTCTGAATTTAAAGTAATTTACTACGTCCATGCTATGGCGAGATAGGCTGAGTACTATTAAATGTTTATTTTCGACGTTCATGTTATGTTTCGTCAGACAAACCGAACTGTCAAGATTTTCCAAAGAAAAACCTATACAATATATTGGCATTATAATAACACTACATACGTTCTATAATAGCACTTATCGAATGCTTAGAGTATAAAATCTATAATGCACGTACATTTTATTTTAGCACTTTCAAATAATATTAAGCTAATTGTGACGCTATTATTAATACCGTGTTTTTATGCATTTAAATTTCAAATATATTAATTTATTTATTTATTTATTTCTATATGACTTGAGCGCCATATTAAGGATCGAATACGACATTTATGTCTTATAGAGTTTATATCTCGAAAACGAAACTCTTATTTTCCATAGGTCTATTCGAAAAAACTTTTACACTTGCATTATTTCTGAGTAATTTTACACTGCTCGGCATAACTTCAACCCTTTCCAGCGACGGATGTCCACCCACCGTGCGACCCACAGTTCGTATTGTATGGAAATTATAGCTCTGCTGCTGAGCAGCATTACCCATTGCAGCAGCTCAGACAGCTCGGGTGTTATTATTCCGTCGTAGTATAATTGGAAATTTATCGCCTACAAACTTTGCACTAAATTATCGATGACAGGCTAAACGAACCGATGATACCGGTCGGTGTCGGGGCGGTCCTTGTCGCACGGATCTACACGCTAGTTACCATGAAGAAGCGCGCACGACATGAGAATACCGGCACGCGCCTTGCTGGAATCGCTTTGCCAGTGGCACTGCGACAGCCAAACGAAATTTCAGTCTAAGTGCAATTGAAATGTGGGTGCCATTTATTTTGAAAAAAAAAAATACGTGAAATAAAATTGTGAATTGGGTTAGGTAGGTTCAGATTCAGCGAATAAGTGCAGATCAGTTTGAGTCCATTTGTTTGAGTTTCTATCGACAATTTTTTTTATCGAAATTTAGTGAGACCGATAATGCTTTTGAAATGCAGAGTGCTGCAGTGCAGCAAAGAGACGAAAGTTCGTTTGCTAAACTGTTACTCGATCAAAATCGCACAAAAGTGCACTTCAAGACGAGCGTACGGTTTTTGCTCGCTTCGCACACGAGTAAGTTCTGCAGACAGGGACGGCCCAACTAGTTTGTGTTCAAACAAATGGAAATCGAGTGACGCCACATCGTATACTGTTTGGCGTTGTTGTTTTACTTACCTAGCAAGGATGTTCCGCCATTACCCTTCCATCCCACCACATTACTCGAGTTAGTAAACAAAAGAAATAATAATATTTACTATCAAATCTCGCCGAAAATTCGAGAATCTAACATATTTTATGCTGAAATATTTGAATGACAATTGAATGTTATTAACAGGCCCGTGCGCAGGGGGGGGGTTTGGGGGTTTTAACCCCCCCATGAAGAATTTTTTTAAAATTAAGTTTCATGAACAATGGAGTACTTATTATATTAAAGTGCAAATAACTTGACCCCCCCCCCCCTCCGCTTCAATGATTTCTGCACACGAGCCTGTCAGAATCCGTTTTACATTATCAATATAGTGGATGAGCCGCCTTTTCGCCTTTTGGACACTCCCCTCTCCCCTTGAAACCCCCCCCATGGATGATTCCTGCGCACGGGCCTGGTCATTAATGTCTGTTATGTAGGGGAGACCATGGCTGGTTAGCCGAGTTTTTCTTTCGGAATTTCTGTACTCATTCTGGTTGGACTTTATGATAAACGGTTTGCACTATCACGAAGACACAACTCTTGAGCATATATGTGTTTTTTTTAATTCTTGAGGAGAGATCACATCAAATGCATCAATGGAAAACATTTATTAATGGAAAACCTTTTTTTCATTCTCCCAGCGGTGTACTAACGCCTTTCTCATATTGTTCACGATGTCCTATATATTATAGCAAGATTAATCAAAATACTACAAATGAAAACTGTTTAGAATCCAGTTTTGAAGACTTCTTTTACTTCCTTTGAACACTACATTTGAATTTGAGTTAGTGAAAATCGGTTCAACCGTTGAGAAAATGAAGTGAGCTCCATTTTAAAGATTTTGACCACTATTTTCGAAACCAAAACCTGTATGCCGGAATAGTGAAATTCGGATCAGACAATATGAACTACAAACTGAAACAGGTTTAAGCCCAATTTAAAAGAATTTCCAATGTTTTCTGCACCTTACATTAAAATGGTGGTTTGAAATAAATGACGGGTCCAGTATAACCAAAAACAGCTCGTATGGCCATAAACTAACATGAGCTACAAATTTGAACGGTTTCGAGCACAACTTAGAAGATATTTTTCGATTTTCTAAGCAGATATATTAGGGGAGAGTGTTCGGTTGCCGGCATCTCACCATAACTTTTGATAGAAAGCAGATATCGTTTTGAAAGTACCTGCAATAGTGAAACTCACTTCGTTCTCTCACAGATGGTCTTACCACTCTGTAGGTTATACTAGTTTCACTCTGTAGGTTATACTAGTTGATGTATAAACCATTTTGTTTTCATAAATCAAACACAATTCTTTTGGGAAATTCCACACATTTATATATTTATTTATTTATTTTGGGGAGCAGGGAAAAGCCCGATGGAGATGAAATATACCAATCCCTCTCTCCAGCAGGCATAAAAACCTCCTCATTTTTTGTATCAACAGATTACAATGATCCAACAGATACATTTACGTTTAAAACTAACAGTTAAAGCTAAACCACTAACCCTATAACTAGTTGATGACACAATATTACAGCATTACAGAGCAGCTTCCTTGAAAGGCGAGATAGAAGAGAAAAGTGGATACAAAGATGGAAGAAGAAGGCTAGTTGAGGGAGCAGTGAGTGAGCGTGGATTAACGACGGGGTTAGAACCGGCATATAGATCTAGTTAGTGAACAAAAAGATGGTGGAAGATGGAGAAAATGAGAGGGAGGACGAACAGGTTAGTTTCGGCAAATTTGATTAGTTTCCAATCAAGATGGTGATTAATTTACTGGATAGTTAAGGAATCGTTGAATAAGCGTTTTATCGCATTACGCGAAAGATGAAAATCAAAGATCTGCGAGCAACTGTTAAACAAACGACACATACTGAGAAACGGTTCATTATATCCGTAGTTAGTTCTAGCACGATGGATTCGTAAAAATGGATGTGAACGAAGATGGCGACGATGGATGTCAAAGTTGACCAATCGTAGGAGATCAGGGCAATCAATACGTGATTGTATTAAATCAGCGATGAAAACAGCCTTGTAGACGTTTCTACCAATACACAGCGGATCCAGTTCGATCAGTCGGCAACGATAGGTCTCTCCATGGTAGATTTCGAAGAGCAAACCTAATGAATTTGCATTGAACAGCTTCGATACGATCAATATCAGTTTGATAATGAGGTGACCTAACGACAGCCGCATATTCAAGCGATGATCAAACTAGTGCACAATAAAGAGTTTTCAAGCAGTGTATGTAAAACATTCTTCACTGTCAGACGGCCAAGAGAGCAAAAGCGAAGCTAATTTTCAAACAATCAAGACTTTTGTTCAAAACGCTTCCGCAATGAGTAAAGGTTGTCATATTACACGTAAAGATGCATAATTTCATATCAGAATCATAAACAGTATTCAATTAAGGTGATGTAATGTACTCAATACGTTGTTTTGATACAATAACGTGTGATTTATCTGAAATATTTCTCGAAAACAGAAAATTATTGCGTTTGATGTTCAATACGTCTAAATTTTTCACATCGATTAAGAATCACATCGAAGTTTATACAGTCATGAAAGCAGATGAAATGAATAATCTTTTGAAGCTCCCTGCTAAGTGAAAACTGCGGGAATCTTTCGTTATGAGTGCGACTTTTTTTATACAAATGCATAAAAACCAAACTTTACCAATTTAAGCGATTATTCTATTGTCCAACACAATTTTTACTCAAAACATATAATAATCCTGCCTGTTCAATTCTCACACAAAATCGTTTCGCTAGTTGGTGAAAACGAAAACAAAACTGAGTAATAGGCAAACAAACGAGGTCAACTATAAAATAGCAGAGACCACTGAGATTGCCTCCCACTTTATGTTCGCCAGATCTCTGACCTACAGTGCCCTCTGGCTGTGGGGTGGCAATCAGGAAACAAAACATTCACAGATTGCCACCCACTCCGGTAGCACTGAGGGCCGTATTTCCCTGCCGTGTATTCTATCATTGGCAAGAGCTCCGATTGTGATCTCATTGCTTACTGTAGTGTTGTGTTTGTATCCTTCGTTTATTCGCATCATGAAATGTGGCTGGGTTTTCACTACACGCTCCAATGTTGCTGTCATTTGCCAAAGTTTAACTAGGGATGAAGGAGGTGGCACGAAATGTCAAGGCAAACATGATTCTACACCACCGGGGGTGGTGACTTCTTCCAACGTATGGAGACATTTTACCTATCACCTGCTCCTGCTTATCAAGCAGAAAAACGATGTTTGTTTGCGCTGTCAGTGTTTAGTAAACAGTTTAACATTTTTCTTATTTAGAATCGTTGAAAACATAGATGCCAAAACGCGTGATTTTTTTTCTACTTTAACTTGAATATAATGTTTCCAACTGTTAATAAATGGGGAAAAATCCAAATGCGTAACTGACGCAGTTTGACTTTCGCTCGTGGTGGAATCACTAAGCTACTGTATAATTGAATCAATTGCATTTCATTGCCTGGCTTAGAATACTTTGATGTTGATCCCGCGCCGGCTTTGGTCGGTCGATTTAGTCGAACCCGTAAAAGACTGCCCTTGAACTCGGTCACCATCAGCTGAATGGAAGAATAAAAGCTGCCAACCAAGTAAATAATTGGATTTCCGAGTGCAAATAAAGCCCCTGCCATTGGCGAAATTAACCATGCTCTAACATTGGTATCTGATCTCTTTGAGTTGTAACTTTTCCGTATTTGGTCTAATTGAGAACGTTGGTTCTCGAGAGACACATATGGATATGGCCTCGATTTTGTTTGTTTATTGACTAAACCAATTTACCGTGGTTTTAGCCGTATTCGGATAACTTCATACGTGTTTAGGAAGTTTAGCTCCGTTGCGAAGTGTAAATGTGCATGACGAAATATGGTAATTGTTTAATATTTTAAAAAAAACCTCAAACAATTCTCAGTTGTTAATGAGCAGTTCCAGAAATGATTAGCAAGTCATCGAAATACACATTCTCTGATTCGGATGAAACTTTGTACACGTTTTAAGTATAACAAAACATTTATTTTGCACGAACACAAAGACCAATTCGACTCCAGACTGATTTTTAAAAAAGGACGTGTGTATTTTTTCCTTTATTTTCTCCAAATTGTGGTAACTCGGAAACAGTAATTTGTACAAAAAAGGTGTCCCAAAAGAAGTCGTAGGATATCGATTGGACACTTTTAAACAGATATATACTGCAAAAAAATGAACACAAAAACAATCGAAAAACGAATATTAAAACTATAAAAACGTTTATTCAATATTACTATTAAACAATTTTTGAAGTGGAACACATCTTTATTTTCTATATAGGGGTGCAAATTAGAAACTCAAGAAAAACTAAACGTAGAAATGTAGTCAGGTTTTAAACACTTACAGCTCAGTCTATTTTGTATCAATTATTAATATTATTTCATTATTTGATTGGAAATATTTCTAAGATTCGATTTGAATGTATCAAGCCACGTATTTTCAATTATAAATGATTGATTCCTATCCTATTTTAACTGCTAAAAATCTCCGGCATATCGGATTTTCCTGCCATAGACGAAGGTTTTGAAGGAGTAAGCGCTATATCAAAGGGAAAGCATCGCTCTGATTGGTCGATCGATGCAAAAGCGAAGCTGTTGAAAGAACGCGAATCTATCAATATAAGCGAAATTATAGCTAACGTTTCAGACCTACGCGTAGCATGCTAGAGGTGGGTTGTTGCTAGACATCAAGACAAAAAGTGCCATAACACGATTTGAAGCTTTAATTGGTATGCTCTGATCTTTTGTCATGCAAGCTCGGATGAAATTCCATGTTATGTCGTTTCGCCTGAGAAATTGAAAAACTACCCCAGGATAAATTTTGAGTGCTTAAAATTAATTTCTAATTTATATAAGATGAACTCGATTGATAATGAGAAAAAGGTTTTGGCTTCAACCGAAATCGCAGAATGCTAGAGAAACGTAACGCTATAAAGATAACTGCTTGCATACAAAACTTGAACACAAGCTTGTCGAAGAGAAGTTTAAATATCTAAATCGCAAGTATGTATAAGTAAATAATTGCATACATTTGGGATATTGGTGTAATTTTGTCGGCAATAAAATAAATACAAACCAAGACAAACGATGTTCGGTGTTGGTTCCTAATTCTATCTAAGCTGACTCTCGTGCAATTGCGGATTTAAAAGTGTGACGATTGATTGAATTTTTTTGATTATAGATCATTAGAAATTTTATTTGCCTTCTTCCACATCAACGGTTCGAACAACCCCATGGGGCTGATCCTTGTAGTTCTTTTAAACCCTAACTAAATGCCCACATTTTGAGGCAAATTTGGTTAGTGTGAATTGAAAAAGACGAAGTGACAGCTAAAACAATTTACCAAGATTTGCAAAACACCAAGCTCCCGATATATTTAGACATGAAAATCAAACAATCTGGTTTTTGTTGATTTGTACCGTTTGAATAAGTTAAACGTAATTCTAAACATATGAAAACATTTATTCTAAATGAAATATACAAATTTATATGCCATACTATCAGTTAGTAGAAAAATTGGAGTGTATTATTAGTGGATGTAGGGTCGTAGCTCCAAGCCATGCAATGGTAAACGCTTAGATTAGATAGACTTGTGATGCGATGTATGTTTGTTTTCTGTTGTATGGGTTTTCATAGAGATAATTGAATTCTGTAGCGGCCAAGCAAATCAAAGCATGCCTGGTTCTTGTAATAATTTAGGCTATCAATCCTTTTCTCCGGCTAGGAGCTAGCTACGGGTCCGAGTCCCGTCTCTGCGGTAACATTTTCGCAGTTTTCATTACATAGTTGCATTCATATCTCATTTTTCCAATCTGTTTTTCTCGTTAGATACCGATCAAATTTAAAACTAGCTCAAGACGGCTCTTCGTCTTAACAAGACTAAGACAATGATTGAATGTTCATGTAGTTTGATCCAATTTCCGCACCACGCCATTCGTTTTAAATTACCACCGAGTACATCACATGGTCCTTTTACCACAATAAATTCCTACTAAGCATCAATGTTATACATAAATTTAAATTTTCAAAGACTAGCAAAGACTTTTTCTTGATATGTTTACGTTTCGTCTTTGACTCATCAGTGCATAGCAGTCGTAAAGTTTCTGCTACTTACGCTAAGCAGACGTAAAGTTTCTGCTACTTACAGAACACTTGTCTTCTTTGCATCGAAATGCAATGTCTATACTGACGTGCCGAACGAAAACGTGTTTTCGACTTTTTCTGGCCGATGCAGGTTTGGTCATTCAGGGGTTAGCCAAATTTTGTGCTAGGGCACATAACCGATTTTGATATGTTTAAACAAAGAACCGATTTTGATATCAAATATACTCAAATTTTCACCGTGTTCACTCGTTGAGGGTTCCACCGGAGGTGGCACAGAAGTTCAACGGCTGTACAAACCACCAGCTACCGTTAACATCGTGGGTGTGGGTTTGTGAGGCTAACAAAACGGGCATAGTTGACAGATTAATTTAAATCAAAATCATAATTCATTTTGCTTTGTAGTAAGAAATTGTAACCAAAAAAAATTCTCACTAATGTTCAAACTACTTACACTTGAAGGACTCACTGTTCACCATTTTCAAAATTGAATTTTTCACATCGGGAATACACGAACATTATTTGATGTTCGGTCAATTCACGAAAACAAACCGATGATATTCTATTCATTTTAGGGGATGTTCGCATAACATTCATTTTGGTCACCTATAATATTCAATTTGACATTTGGAACCATTTTACGTGATTGTTCAAATGATTCGAATGTGAATTTTTATTTGTGTGTCAAGATAATGAGCACGCTTACTTGTGGTTCTGAAGAATCGAATCAAAAGTCGCACTGTTTCGTAAAAACCATACCTACCCAAAATTGAATACAACGGGTATTACGACATTTTGGGTAAATATGCTTCTCGAAAAATTTTAGTAGATATTACTCCCTTTTGTTGACATTTGTAAATGAGTATAAAGTAGCAAAGACATTGGAAATCTATTCCTGCTTTACAGTGTATTTATATGTTTGAATGTAAACAAGCATTTTAATATATTTTACTTACCAACTAGAGCCTGATACGGCTCACTATCTAAAACACTTTATGTTTTCCATCCTGAATTTTGGGAAAAATTTTTACTGCTCACTCGGGCCGGGTACGGGTACAGGTAATTTTTAATCGGGTACCGGTAAAATTTTTTATTTTTTATCGGATACGGGTACGGGTATTTTTTTTTTTATTTTTAATCGGGTTAGGGTCGGGTACGGGTAAATTTTTTTGCTGATCACTCGGGTACGGGTCGGGTTAGGATATAAGATTTTCTATACCCGACCATCTCTAGTGTAGATGGAAACGCATGGTATTTAGTTCTAAGGACATGTAATACATGATTTTAGAACTAAATACCATGCGGCTCCATCGAATGATGACAATTTCATACAGACGCATGGTTTATGGAATGAGGTTTTTTTTAAAGTGTGATATTATACCCTTTTTTAAAAATTATACATTTTTTAAAAATCTGAAAACAATACAGCGTAATGCACTCATAAATGGTTTAATTTTTATGTAAAATCTAGAGTGGTAATAAAATTGTAAGAGCGAATAATAAAAATTTGAACTTTTTTTTCACACGAAACACATTTTGAAAAAATCCGAATCAAGAAAATCAGAAAGTTTTCCCATAATTCCAAAAATATTCCAGCTAAAGTTTTTGAAAATTTAAATAAAATGAAAATCAGAAGAACCCCCCATAATTCCACCAGTTAAAGGGTTTGGGAAAATCATCTCCAATATAAACCCTTTCAAACAGCGTATATCAATTTTTTCTGTTTGGGTGCAGTTTTTATATGCAAACCCGGCTACACCTCTTCGCTGACACAAAAAAAATCACTTGTGAATTTTGAGGTTCAGAGTTCAGAATATCTCTTGAACTTATTTTTTCACGAGTGATAATGAAATTAACTTTTTCTGATAATGATTTTCTCAACTCTGGGTGTTACAATCATTTCGAACACGGTTTTGTGTTATGTTCGATCAGATACACAATCTCTACTGTGTCACTTCCAAAGTGAGTACAGCGTTATTCATTAGATAATGGTATTGGTTATATATCAGCAAATATCATTACGAGTCTGTCTGGTCTGGGAAAATTGCAATCAAACTTACTTCATTTGTGATCATCGCTAAACCTCAAAGCTCAAAGGCCTTTACGGTATGCGGAAATTTTCACAAACATTATATAACTATAGCGTAAATCCTGATGCAATCTTTTCATTGCGGAAATCCTCAACTAGTTTTTTATTTCAGCTCAGTCAAGCCACACAATTTGGATTGTTGCCAAATTATTCATCCGGGTCTGTTTGTTGCATTCGTTTCGCAAAAAATATGTCCACGGATGAACTTTCTATAAAGCAGATAATTTGTGGCATACGAAGCAGGAATTAAGTAAGAGTGCCGACTAATACCAAAGACAATCCGCGAAAACCGAATTGCTTCTCAAGCAGATGTCTGCTTATGTTAAAATCCGTCAAACATTATTCACTCAAATATAATCACGTCATCGTCGGTATCGATTATAAATGATATATTTGAGCATTTCCGTTTTGATGCCGCGAACACACCCAACCTCTGGTTCTATTTTTATACCCATGCAGCTGATATACACGCAGCCCACCACACCCCAGCAAGAGTCGTTATTATTCCGTCATCCATTCCTCATCACCGGGAAGAAAAAATCGAATAATCCTTACTTCGGAGTGAGGCCACTTGACGGTTGTCCACCTAAAAATAATCTACGCGAAATCGATCTGCTTTGTTATATTTTTCTTTCCAGGGTTTCCATGCACCGGTTGGTAATGTTTCCTATTCTCCGGTGATCAACACTGGGTACCGCTCGATCAAAGTAAATCGGTACCCTTGAAAGGAAAATAACTCAAACGAAGCAACAGAAGTAATCAATGATATCACGTCTGCCGGCGTACGGCAGAATGCTGAAATATTGATAAGTATTCTGCCTAAGCATCGTTCGACACATCCTGTCCAATTGAAAAGGAACAACCCACCGTAGAACATCGAAGCAGCACGATGACGGACACAATGGGTAATCGAGGCTATGGTTAGTGCCGGGAGAAGGCCGGGCACATCATGGTGAAAATTTAATCATAAAGCCTAAAGGCCGGTTGAACGATGCTCATCAGACAGCGGTTGCTTCCTGACGTTTAACGACTCGACCACCCAATCCTGCTTTGGTGGTGATTCCAGTCAATATATAAATTTCACTTTAAATACTTTCGCTTTGTCATGACCGCAAAGTTTCGCTGCAAATAAAGCGATCCAGCTTGCATAAGCTAGCTATCTAACCAATACCAGATTTTTTTTATGTGGAACACATCGTTATTTTCTATATAGGGGTGCAAATCAGAAATTCAAGGAAAAATATACGTAGAAATGTGGTCAGATTTTAAACACTTAAAGCTCAGTCTGTTTTGTATCAATTATTAATATTATTTCATCATTTGATTGGAAATATTTCTAAGTTTCGATTTGAATGTATCAAGCCACTTATTTTCAATTATATATGATTGAAATTTTGATTAGTAGCGAGCAGTGTCCTATTTTGTCTACTAAAAATCTCCGGCTTATTGGATTTCCCTGCCATAGACGACGGTTTTGAAGGAGTAAGCGATATATCAAAGGGAAAGCATCGCTCTGATTGGTCAATCGATGCAAAAGCGAAGCTGTTGGAAGCACGCGAATCTACAAATAGAAGCAAAATTATAGCTAACGTTTCAGTCCTACGCGTAGCATGCTAGAGGTAGGTTGTTGCTAGACAGCAAGACAAAAAGTGCCATAAAACGATTTGAAGCTTTAATTGGTATGCTCTGATCTTGTGTCATGCAAGCTCGGATGAAATTCCATGTTATGTTGTTTTACCTGAGAAATTGACAACTACCCCAGGGTAAATTTTGAGTTCTTAGGATTAATTTCTTATTTATATAAGATGAACTCGATTGATTATCAGAAAAAGTTTATCGCTTCAACCGAAATCGCAGAATGGTATTAAAGTTGTTTGAAATATTTTCGCTAAAAAAGTTGTGTTTATTTCACCATCCGCAGAAATTACAGCGCTATAAACGTTCATAAATCTTTCGATTGAACCGATTTTCGGAATATATCCCATGCTTACAATTGTGGAGTACTTTTCCAGAATTCAGATCTAAGAATCATATCCTGAATTTTGTTCTGGAATTCAAAAATCAAAATTCTAATTCTGAATTCAAATTCCGAACATAAAATAAGGAACTAGATTCAGTTCCAAAATTTAGTCGAGGAACCAGTTCCACATTCCGGAATTAGGATTCCGTTCTAGAGTCATAGTTTTATTTGATGAACCTGTAATCTGGAACTAGACTCTGATACTGAATTCCGGATCTAAATTCTAATGAAATTAGGTTCAGAATTCTGGTGGACCAGAATCCAGGTTCTAGATTCAGGTTTAGAATTAAGTGACAGAATCCAATCTTGAATTCAGTTCACGAGTTCAAATTCAGGATTCAGAAGCTACATGCGATTACTGATATTCTGTTGTTGCTGCTATCGGTTGAAGACGATGTTGCCTAATCAGAAACAAAATTTGCATTCATCACTAATTCCAAACCCTTTACAAAAAATGACGATGATTAACCGAGATATTACAAGGTTTGTTATTGCATTCAGTAAAGATCAAGTCATTTAGATTATAAAAGAC
Source organism: Malaya genurostris (assembly GCF_030247185.1). Lineage (NCBI taxonomy): Eukaryota > Metazoa > Arthropoda > Insecta > Diptera > Culicidae > Malaya > Malaya genurostris. The sequence continues at coordinate 48,976,264 of NC_080572.1, forward strand.
AAATTCAAATAAAGAGTTAAAGTTTTCTAGAACATTAGAAACACGGTAAAATTCTTGAACTTTCGGTAGTAAGCCCGTCATTAGATTTCGTACGGTACACAATAACAATTTACGACAGCAACATAAATATTTCCCTATACCATCGGAAATAGGTTTAGCAAATTGTGATAAAATTTCCAGTGGTACGAGATAACCGCAAACTCGAAAATGTTTGGTATGAACCAGCATTAGGGTGAAACACAGTGCCAAAATAAGAAGCGCAACATTTTAACCGCATGAATTGAACGAATCATCGTACATAGTGTATCGTACAAAACCGACACATAGAAATACGGAATATTTTCAGTTATTGCCATTTGCTAGTCATTAATATAGTGAGGTTGTAAATCGTAAATGTTTGCCCATGCTTAGTGACTGGATTTTAATAAGTTATAATTTTAGAATACTCAAAATCCAAGATGGCGGCTTTCGATTTGTGGAAATTTTATAAAATCGCAATAAAATTTGTATTTGTCATATCAATATTTAATAGAAATTTAGAAATCCTAGATGGCCACAAACGACTTGTTGTATATTTGAATGAATTTATGAATGAATTAACACATTGCTTTTTTAATGTCATCGCAATCGGTCTTATCCCCTAAACAACCCTGTAATTTTTAGCTTTCGTGTGTTTCGCCTCATATTTGCACCATTACAATTCTGCAAGTGAAGCATTGGAAGTTGGCAAAATTCACACAAACAATCTACTAGTACGTGTGATTATCGATATTCGGAAGAGTGTAAAAAGTGTGTCAGTTTTATTCCTATTCACAGCCCCCAGTTATGTCCCTGACATTACCCACCCGTCTTTTTATATGGATGATTTTGACTTCTCAATTTTGTGAGCCACATTTTGCACAGAGAGATTGAGATTTTCTTCGATCACGATTACCCTCTTTTTGTGCATAGGTCGAGAGCATACTCTTCGATTTGTTTCACTTCCAACTTCCGATCCACAATCGAGCGCTGGCCAAATGATTTTCAAGCACAAAACACGGTACTTTTCATATCCCACGGAAATTTTTATGACATTAATCGTTTTGCGCATGAAATCATAGCATGTTTCATGATTTTTTAATCATGATTCCGGTAATGTATTTTTATCTGTATACTTTAAAATGGTCTCCACATTCGTGCAAAATAATTACACACTTCGAAAAATTCATGAGAGTTTACAACTTATAAGATATATGGAGCGTCGCAGATTTTACGTGCCGGAACATCGAAAATTGTGCGCTTGGAAAATTCCATGACATGACATTCATTGAAATAAAAAAGACATGTTTGAATACACCTAGCGGTGTTATGATGCCTTACTCATATAACTCTAATTTTCAATAATATTACTAGAGAATTCTTCAAAAAACTTTTTTTTGATACTGAAAATGAACTAACTAATCTTTAGATATACATTAGTATAACTTTTTCAATTTTCAATAGGTTCGACCCAAAATAATAGGTTTTAAAATAAAAAACGTTTTATAATTTTAAACAAATCTCACCCTGTTGTTCCGGAACCGGAAGTGAGATCCGAACAAAGGTCAAAAGCAGTATATTTTAATAGACGTTGGCACTTTTATTTAAGTCTAAGTTTTTGAAAATCGACTCAACTGTTTGAGAAAATGAAAGAAGTTTCGTTTGTCGATCTCTATTTTCGGTACTTCCGGAGCCGGAAACTTGGAACCGTATAGCTGAAATTGGTTTGTTTGGTCGGCAACTAGCATAACCTATAAATTGAGGCTTTGAACCAAATTTAGAAGAATTTTCACTACATGACAGGTTGCAATTTCATACACACTATCCTATATTTCCGGAACCGAAAACCGGATCTGGATAAAATTCAACATTAACTTATGGAAACATAATACTTTCATTCTGAGAAATTTGTAGTGATTTCCGGTTTGGAGCACACGAGCACTTTTCCGGTATTCCAGAGCTAGAAACGATGACCCGATATACCGAAAATCAACGTAGTTGATCATCAACTAACCATACCTGCCTGATTGATAAATTACACTGCTATTTAAATATATTTGGTTTGATTTTTCCGTGTCATGCAGAAACACATGCTCCTGAAAGCGAAATTTTTATATTTATGGAGCTGTAAGTCGTATCCGGATAAAATTCGGTAGGGTTGTATAGGGTTGTCAGATCTTTCATTTGAATGAAATCGGTTGAGCGGTCTCCTAGAAAAAAGAGTGCCAATTGATTCAGATTGAATCCAGTAGTTCACAAAAGCATTCTTCAGTGTTTATATCACAAATTAGGCATCATTTTTCCAACCAGATGACACTATTTTTGATTTTGAGATGACACTAAATCTCGACGTTTCATGCAATTCTAAGACGTTTGACATCAAAAAAAATTTTCAATTTCGGAAATCTCATGTACTCCCCCCTATGGTGCTTTTTCAAGATAGAACATTTTCAAACCTTAACCGCCGGGTAACACCCCTTACCAATGTCCGATTTAGCTCAAATTTTGCATGGGGACTTTTTTCGAGGTAACTTTTGAAAAATAGCGCTTAACGAAATTAGAGGTGATCCCAAAATATTGGCTCTCTTATATACATTAGAGCGATAAAAAACAACGTGTTTTGTCGGTTACGTCACTTATACCATTATATCTCCGGAACCAAAAGTCACAGTAATTTGATCTTTGAACTTGATCAATGGTCCGACAGTAGCTTTCAAACGAGCATAATGCTAATACCTTTCTATAGAGAAAGGCAAAAAGACTTGAGTTGAAATGGTCGAAAGCCGATGAAAATGGTCCATTCGGTCAAGAAGAATGCTTCTACAAAATTTGAGTCAATTCAAATCAAAATCAAATGGGATCAATTTGGTTTAATTGGAACAGCTTTGCACAGAGCAGTCAAAAACGCGACTTGAGAACGGGAAATAGGCGAACAGAGGACAAACGCCAACACTCTTGTGGTGTGACATCTCAAGACGCACCAGAATCATTACTCAAATCAGTTTTTGCCACTGGTCGCAATCTACCGGGTCGTCTACCGTTCGTCCTGAATAGGCTTCCGCCTTCGCAGTACCCACAGTTAACAATGAAATTTATTACCCGTACCAAACCACCGAACTGCCATAACAGTCACCATAACCAGAACCTTTCAAAACGATGGGGCGGAAAAAGGTCAATTGGGTTATCGCCAGCCACATCCAAATGTATTCAAACGATAGTCAACGAAAAATGCGCAAGTGAATTCTAGTTTTTGTTTCAGGATTAAAAATCGTTCGTTCATTGGATGGCTAAAAACATTACCGGCATTTTACAGTACCACACTGCGTTTCTGCAGACGCTTGATCACGGCATGAACTTTATGCAAAATGGTGAAGGAAATGTTTTATTCGCTCTCTTCTGGGTCGTTCGTCGCAAAATATCGCATAGAGTTATAAATTTGTGCTGCCGTTTACTGCCTTCACGAAACAGTAGGTATATGAAAACGACTGTTGCTGCCCGGAAGCTCTTGATAACTTTTATGATTTCGAATTTGGCACATTTTGAACCTGTTAATAGGTTTATTGATTTTTCCATCATTCTCAGCTGGAATTCGACAAGGGATGAAAGGATGTGTGCCTTATTGGTACATTCCGGTGGGGAGCTTGACCTGTTGTTTCAACGGAGTTTTAGACGAAATATACAGAACATTGATACACATATACAAACAAACCAGAAATAATTATATCATGTACAGTATATACATTGTTTTTAAGTAGATAAACTAATGAATACCGACGTACTAATATGATATTTGAGAAAGCTAATAGTAATATGTTTTAGTGAATACTAACTGTTGTGACTATATTTGAAATATATTAAGTCAAATGTTATAGTACTGGTGGCGAAGAAAAACTAATGTATAACGCCTTAACAATAATTCGCAATTATGAAAAAAAAGCTTTTTTAATCCATCTAATGGTGTAATGATGCCTTTCTCACATTACTTATATTCTCAAAACTATCACTAGATGATTCTATCAAGAAAAAAATCTTCGAACCTGAATAAAATTATAAACTAACTCTGGATACAAACTAATATAACCTCTTCAATTTGTAAACAGTTATGTCAAATTAATAAGAATTTTTCAATATTTTGCATCGTCGCACTAAATGACTATTTCCGGTACTTTCGGAACCAGGAAATGGAAACCGGTATAGCCGTAGTCGGTTCGTACAGTAAGTAACTAATATAGCCTACAAATTAAATCAGTTTTGAGCCAAATCTTCTCCTCTTCTACCCTCTTTTGGTATCGTCGCTCTGAATGACGGTGTGCAATTTTAAACACACTTTACCCAATGAAAGCATGATGAAATTCACTAGTAACATATAGGACTTTGAGATTTTTTTTGAGCCTAAGTTTGTGATAATCGGTCAAGCCATCTGAGATAAATGATTGACATTATTTGACACATACACACACAAACATTGATCAGACCCATGAGCTGTGTTGAATGATATAGGACACTTAATCCTTCGGACCAATTTTTCAAGTGATTGCATAAACTTTCTATATGCGAAAGTCATAAAGTATACTTCTATAGAATAAAACCGTTATCATGATTTTGTGATAATACTAACATGTGGGAACAAATTGAATAAAAGAGAACATCAAGGATGATAAACACTACAAATAGTCCCATCTGCTAATGACGGTTTATCTATATTAAATTTTCTTGCAACTATTTTAGCGTATTTTTTATGTTTCCTAAAATCTCTTCTGATAGGATGGAATGATAAGATTGTAAAAAGAAATGATTTTCAGTTACATTACAACACGCTACCTCTGAACAAAAAGTAGCTTTAACCTTTTCATTTCGTTGCCCTTAGAATTTCTTCTCATTTTCATAGATTTTCAATAAGAATTTTGATCTTTTCAATTAATTTACAAAATTTTTCACCTTCACCTTTCACCTTAAAAATATAGATTTAAATGTGGCAACCCTGCATGCTATATGAAATTGAACAAAGCACGCTGTGTACTTTGTTCGGAAAGTTGGTGGTGTTTTCTTCTACCCTAGCAGCACGTACCGATGCGTACCGGTCTTGCATCATCATTTTGTATGATGGTTTGATAGTTTTGACACTCATCGCCATAGAATTTCCGAACCGGAAGTTTGATCTGGATGAAATTGCACAGTATTTTTTAAGACATTAAGAGCTTTAAATTGATTCATGAAATTGGAAACTTGGTTTAACCATTGCTGAGAAATCGACGTGAGTTCTGTTTTTGTTCTTTTTTTACACTATTTTCGGTGCCTTAGGAACCGGAAACCGGGAACTAATAGTCCTAAAGTAGGTTTATATATCCACCAACTAACAAGATCTGCACACTGCCCTGAATTTACCAGAATTATAAAAATGTGTACCTTGTTTCACCATCGCTTAGGAAAAAATACTCATGAAATTGAAAATTTCCCGATGTAATACAAGAACCGGAAGTCGGATCTGGATCAACTTTTCGGGGACTTTTTAAAGAATTTCAAGATCTTTTGTTCCCATTTTAGTTTGTGAAAATCGGTTCTTCTCATTTTCTCATAGATTTGCATATTTTACTTTGTAATTCCGGAACCGGAAGTCGGATATAGATGAAATTCATGGGACCAGACGAACCTTCCATCGGATACAAGTTTGTGAATATCGGTTCAGCCATCTCTGAGAAAAGTGAGTAACAAGTTTTTCCCATTTTTTTGGTGCATATCACCCTGTAACTCCGGAACCGTAAGTCGGATCGGATTAAAACTCAATGACCATACATACTCACACAGGCATTTTCTGATCTTGACGAACAGAGTCGAATTTTATATGGCACCAGGCCTTCGTTTAAAAGACGGTTTTCACAGTGTTTGCATAGCCTATCTATTTGGGAAATTAAAAATAACATTCCTTAAAAAATATACCAATATAGTGGGTTTTTGATGAACGACCGAAGATTGTAGCCATAGACTCAAAAATGGATCCCAGTCACCTCGTTGCCCTGTTACTGCGGAACCGGAAGTTGGATCCGAATGAAATTTCACAGTAGCTTTAAAGATAATAGGGGAAAGTCTTATAAAGCACCCCTGCTAGCCAAAATGCCCCCTTTCTTTTCTTAAGCATTAAAGACTTTTCTGAACCAAAGTTTTATCGCTAACACTATTTTTTCGTAGGATCTTTCTGCTATGCAAGTTTGGTGGTTGTCGTTTGCAGGAAAGTATGAAAAAACTAAAAATTTCATTTGGCAGCTTTTCGATGTAAGGTTTTGCTACGATTAAATAGATGTTTTATTCGCCATTTCTTTGACATACTGATTATCTCAAAACAGTAACTTTATGGACATTTCAAGAAGCATAATGCATCATTGTTGTGGGATAAAATGTCTTTTGTTGTGTGTCATACCACTGATTTGTTGTGAGACATATTTTACGGCTGCTAGGGCATTATGTCTGAGGCGAGCGAAAAAAACTAAGAATGAGGCCGTTTTGGAAAATGTGTTTATATCAATCAATTCTCATCTTTTCTATAGGAGTCATTGAAAATTATGTTCCTCATCCGTATTGCAATGAAATACTTACATTCTTGAGGAAAATATATCAATACACTTGGAAATATCTCAATGTTTTCTTAAGGGGGGCATATTATAACACTTTACCCTATGAGCTTTAATTCAAATCAAGATTTGTGAAAATCGGTTCAAGCATCGCAGAGAATTCGAAGTGAGTTCTATTTTTGGAGTTTTTCATCACCGGTGCTTCCGGAACCGGAAAAGGGGGACCAGTAGTGCCAAAGTAAATATTTATGCTCACAAACTAATAAGCTTTGCAAATTAGAAAAATTTATCAGACAGTTTTATGGGATTTGTACCTGTTTTTATCTATCGTTCGTGAGAAAATACTAATAAAATTGGAAATTTTCCACTTATTACGCTTTAGTTCCGGAACCGAAAGTCGGATCTGGATAACATGTTTTACAAATTTTTAAGAGACCATAAGACCTTTCATTTCAGTTCGCTTTCACATCTCATCCAAGTCAGTCGAAAAAACAAAACCGCTTACGTTCGGGACGAAAGAAATTGCGTAGTGAACAATAAAACGACCTCGAAATGAGTGAACCAAACAAACAAAAGCTACCGCCGACACGAAAGAATACAATTGTTGTTGACTTCAGGCAGTGCTAAATTCGACCTCCGATACGAGGACAAATGCATCTTGACATTAAACGTGTGCATTTACTTCAATGCAATAAGACGAATAATGTTGTTTACATCCAGTTTTATAAAGAGTTGGATGCAATTCAATTCGCAAGAGACAATAATAATGTGCACTATGTGGAGCACGAAAACATTAAGTACAACATTCCAGTATATATGGAAGATAGTGCTATAGAAGTGCTTGTGCATGATCTTCTCTCAAACGTCATCGATCCTTATATTCGTAAAACTATGTCCCAGTACGGAGAGATTCTCTCTATCGAAAAACAAAAGTGGAAGAACTTTTTTCCCGGTATTCTAAATGGCGTACGTTTGTTACGCATGCGCTTGAGGAGGCCTATACCTTCTTATGTAACTTTCGGTCAGGATACAAGAATCCCGTGCAAATCACTTGTTACCTTGGACAATCAGATGACCACATGTCAGTATTGCCAAAAAGCTGTTCACTACGGTAAGCCATGTGACAAACTGGACAAGGAGGCAACCACACCAAAGTACAACGGTGCTTCCTTCACACCAACCCCGAGCAACCCTAGTACACCTGTGACAGTTACCAACAACAGTGAAGCATCCCCTTCAACGATACCATCCAACGTATCCCCTATAGAACAAAGTACACCAGCTGCAGTTAACAGCTTACCATCCAACCAACCAGCAACTGCAAACAATGTACAACAAGGCGTATCTACAGCAACTAGCAACGAAATCAACAACAATACCACGGCAATGGATGACGAGACGAACCACGAACAAACTGCCCCTCAATCCTCGCTGGAAGGAAATGGAAGCTCCTCTCCCCCTAGAAAAAGGGTGACAACGAGATCCAATACAAAAATTTTTTTAGCTAAAAACTCAGCTCAATCGGCCACGTAAAGCTTGTACGCAAATAGGCCTGAATCAAAATAATTTTTATAAAAAAAGACCTTTCATTTGAATACAAGTTTGCGAAAATCGGTTGAGCTGTTTCAGAGATAATTGAGTGCAATCTTTTTCTCAAATTTCCACTTATTACCATATAACTCCGAAACCGGAAGTCGGATTCAAATTAAATTTAATAGCAGGCTATGGGACCATAATACCTTTTATTTGAATCTTAGTTTGTGAAAATCGGTTCAGTCATCTCTGAAAAAAGTGTGCGCATATTTTTACATTTATTTTTGTTACATATCATCCTATATCTCCGGATCCGTAAGTCGGAACACACACACACACACACACACACACACACACACAAACACAAACACACACACGCACACACACACACACACACATACACACATTTGCTCAGTTCGTCGAGCTGAGTCGAATAATATATATGACATTCGAACCTCCGGGCCTATAGCGGCAGCAAGCCTAACTTCACAACTGCCTCCATTTGAAACAGAAGTGTGGAAACTGTATTTTGAACCTGAAACTGTAACTATATTCAGGAACTGAATTCTTGATACTAAAACTGGAACTGCGCATGCTAGAATGAACTAAATATATCAAATAGGGCTATTGTACCAAGAGTCATCTCATTAGTAGAGTCATCATGTTATTTTACCGATTACTCGACTTTCAATAAATGAGTTATAATAATATCTAATACATCATCTTTGCTTTAGCTCCAAAGAGCAATACCGCAGAAAAGTAGTTGTGCAATACTGCTGTTGTAGCGAAGCGAATGTAATCCCCCGAAATTTTCGTCACGGGTACGAGAAAATCACACACCCGCAACGAAAAATCTTCAATACTCGTTGATACTATACATTTCAGAAAACTTTAATTTTGAATTATTTGTGGTAATGTCGTCCCGGTTTGGCGGTTCAATGCATAGGACGCTGGTCTTACATGCCAGTTGTCGTATGTTCGAGCCCCGACCTGGAAGGATTCTTAGTGGCAGTAGGATCCATAGCACTAGCCATGCAATGATTCTGTACACTAAGAATCGGCTGCTAAGTCTGTTGAAACAGAAAGGCCAAATTCCACAAGAGGAATGTAATGCCAAGACTTTGCTGGTGGTAATGTCATACAACTGAAAATTTGATCTTAAATTGTTGATTTTTTTTTTTTCATAAATATTTGTTTATTGATCTTATTTTTGTGTATTACATCAACAATTTACAGTACAAGTGTTTTGACCCTTCGGCCTTTCATCTTTGTTGTTCATACGATTCGTTATTAATAATAGGTGTTTTAGTTACTCTTGTTTTACATACTAATGTTTAATCATATAAAATTGTTGATCATATCTCCGATGGTATGCAGCAAACATTATGTTCATACGTTAGATACAACGATCGATATTAACGATCAAAAACTCTTCACTATCCCAGAGGGTAAATTTTGAAAAGGTGCCCAATAGTAAAATAAGCCGTATCTACCGTCAAAAACTATAGATGCCTACCGAAAACCTTGGCCATGTCACAGACAATTAATTTACTGTTTACTGTCTGCAAAATAATTCCTCCTAGCAAATGCTTTCCAAAACCATCAGGATTACATTTACACAAAGGCTATCCTTCGTCAACTCTGCCTAGTCAAACAAATATGGTATTCTCGCCATCGTATCTTAAGTACTTCAAAGCTGCCAACCAAATGGACTCCCTACGTTCCTTCTCAGTAGAAATCTAGCACTGGAGCATGGTTTGATTGATGTTGACAGTCAGAGTGTAGCTGCTTTAAACTCACCTCAACATTTAGCCCTGTTGTTGCTAGATGAGTAGTACAACTGGCAGGTTTTTCTTTCTCTCTCTCTCTCGCTCTCTAGTTTCTGCGCAAGTCAATTTTTGAACAGAATGACGACGTCAGTTCTGAGAGCTAACAAGGATTGTTCACTTTCATATGCTAGAGGTAGGTACACTTTACGCGGTGTAGTAGGGAGATAAGTGTTTCATGTGTGAAATATCCTTAAATTCATTACCTTCGGCTTGCTCCTCGGCAACCCGACAACTATCGAGCGGAGCACGTCTCAGCTCTATCTTTTTGCAGTCTGCTATGAAATAATGCCTAACGAGCTTCAAAGAAAGACACCATGATGAAGTTAAGGTTGAACTATGCAAACGTGACAAAAGCCATTAACTGACGGCAATTCCGGCTGAGCACACCACTCGAAACAAGTTCGTGAACAAGCGAAACTATTAGTACCTAACTCAAACCACGGTGCCCGTGATAGCGTGAAATGATAAATCGATCGAACAGTAGATTCAGGCTCAACAGGTGGCAAATGATTTGCAAACCCGAACGAATGCTTGCGGGATAGAGCTGTCTGCTGTCTTGCATGGTAACTGCTATTCAGTGAACATAAATATCCGGTTGCTATTTCTAGTGCTACGGTGTATGCAATAACAGGAAATGGCTTTTAAACGACTTGTTATTTCCAGATAATAGGATGCAAAGGAACTGAATGCTAACTGTAATGACCTGAGAAACATATGCACGATGCGATGACAAAACAAAACCACTCGCTAAAGATTATGGTAACAGTCTTTAAAGTTTAATAGTTTACCAGACTCACTTTCACTGTAGAATCTTAATGAAGCCATGCTCTCCTACACAGACTCGCTCAACAAATGTAAACATAGGAACACTTTAACTTTTAATCCGTGAGTGAAGCGAATTTTAGTTTAATCCGAACTTTGGTAATCGGCAAAGTGAATCCCAGGTTCCGAGTAATCTATTATGTTTGCAAACAAAAATTCCAAAGTCTGGGTCACTCGATATCTTTAATTGATGAACGTGATGAAGAAGTGAAATAAGCTCAGTTTCAAGAGCCTATTAGAATCAGTTTTAGTCAATATCTAGGATACACTTCGAAAAAAAAACGAGAGCCAGATCCGTACCCAGGATTTCGTTTTGTTGGCCCTCAGATAAAAAAATAATGTTACTGAAGATTACTTAAGTACCTAATTCTCGGTGTGTCTTTTGCCGGTGTTTTCAACAGACATTATGGAGTATTTTGTAGCTGTGCCCAAGAGAAGGTTGTTGTATTTCTTCACGTTTATTGTCGTGCTATTCTTGTAACAGATGTCTAAGACCTTCTAAATATTTATACAACACAACAATCAACAAGACTTGTGATGATGCCGTATATTCTGAGATCATTCACATTCCTCCTTTAAATAACGAATATTCACTGCCTAGAGTGACACAGCCCATTCGTGGAGAACGGAGAGCTAAATTTAAAGGTCATATTAGTAAATGGTCATACAAATTTACTTTGGCTATATTTCCAATAGTTTCCAAAACGAAACTCACATAAACATAACGCTTCATTAATACACGCTAATACTGTCTTTTTCTGATTTGAAATAGTCCTCAAAAAGTATGTCGTTCTCAGAAAACCGACATTGTGATCTTTCCGTCTTCAATCTATTGTCGGGTAGTCATTATGTTCTCTGGCGTATAATGATGGATTCAGCCAAACATGTACTCGAAGTGCGCTTGCGTTCGTCTTTCTAGCACTAAATAAGTATGTGCGAGATCCTGCGGCAACATATCTTTCTCTTCTGCAGAATCTTGCTTAACTAAGGCATGCTCGCGCACTTTCTCTTTCCGGTCATCCAGTACGATTTTATGTATTATTATTAAAGTCATTTGATTTACCCCGGTTTCATCCTCCATTTTATATGATTTTGACTCTGTTCTGCTTTGTAGGACCTGCCGCTGCGTGCTTTATCGGCAGTAGAGTTTCGACCATCACGTAACTCTCAAAACCTCTATCTCACGATGTAATCTAGCAGCCCCATAATATTTCTCAAACTTTTTTTTCGTGTCTGTTTCTGATTTCGGGCCCTCTGAGCTGTTGGTAAAGACTGTCCCAGAAAGTATGGACGCAAACAAAAACCGCTGCCATTTCGCAATGGTTCAGAATCTGTGAACAACGTCGAAAAATTGTGTACAAATGGTGCACAGAACGTGGACTGACACTGAGAAAGATAGCAAAAATGGAAGGAGTAAGTGAAAAAATCGTGCGAAATGCAATCAGGAAGTTCGGTGAGGATAACACCTTTGAGGATAAACCGAAAATGGGTCGAAAAAACGCCCTGCTAACCCTAAGTTGGATAAACGTATACTGAAGGCGTTCGAGCAAAAGAAGGAGGTTTTAGTTTGGGATGTGGCCAAAAAAGTGGGCACTTCGAAGTCAAATGTTCTTCGTGCTAAAGAACGTTTGATTCTTTGAACCTATAAGAAGCAGAAACAACCAAAACGTAGTCCGAAACTAGAAGTATCGATCAGGCCGAGGGTTCGAAAGCTGTACAATACGATTCTTGCTGGAAATTTGAACTGCATAATCATGGACGACGAAACCTTCCTGAAACTCGATTACAAATCCTTGCCGGGACCACAATATTATACGGTGCGAGAAGGGCAAGTGTAAAACCAGTCCGAGACATCGATTGATGTCGAAAAATTTGGTAAGAAAGCTATGGTCTGGCAAGCAATTTGTAGCTGCGGTAAGATTTCGAAACCCTTCATCACCGCTGCTTCAATGAACAGTGAAATATACATCAAGGAATGTTTACAAAAACTACTTCTACCCATGATTCGAAGCCACAAGGATCCTGTTGTCTTCTGGTCAGATCTTGCTTCTTGCCACTACTCGAAATCAACGGTAGAATGGTATACTACCAAAAATGTCACTTTCGTCCCAAAAGACATGAATCCACCAAATTGCCCACAACTTCGACCAATTGAGGAGTTTTGGGCATTAACGAAGACACATCTTAGGAAACATGTCTCGGCAGCCGAAACCATTCAAAAGTTCGAAAAAGATTGGAAAAAAGTGTCAAAACTTATCGCCAAGAAGTCTGTACGGAACTTAAGGCCATCGTCCAAGTACCATGCGCGCGGGTGGTTTTAGGAAATTTTGAAAAATTTGCCAAAACCAAAAACATACAGACCTTTGAAAATCTACAGGGTGAAAATGGCTGAAAAATTCGGATGATTTTCCGAGTCTTATCAAAAATAGCAGCATGTTTTTGGTTTTGGCAAAATTTTCATCGAAAATTTCCTAAAACCATCCGCGCGCATGGTACTTGGACGATGGCCTTAATGAGGAACGTTCGCAAGAAGGTACGCAGCTAGTCTACAATGGCTAAGTAGCAAATATTGAGAATAATATTCTGTTGTTGTAGTCTAATATTATCAGTATATCGAATAAAATTTGAATATCTAACACTTGTAAATTATTTACTGCGAAATCAAAGTGCGTCCATCAGTTCGCTTTCACATCTCATCCAAGTTAGTCGATAAAACAAAACCGCTTACGTTCGGGACAGAAGAAACCAAGTACGGTATTATGTAGTGAACAATAGAACGACCTCGAAAATGAGTGAACCAAACGAACAAAAGCTACCACCGACACGAAGGAATACAATTGTTGTGGACTTCAGACAGTGCAAAATTTGACCTTCGATAGGAGAACTTGAAGGATTGCTTAAGGAGCAAATGCATCTTGACATTAAACGTGTGCATTTACTTCAATGCAATAAGACAAATAATGTTATTTACATCCAGTTTTATAAAGAGTTGGATGCAATTCAATTCGCAAAAGACAATAACAATGTGCACTATGTGGAGCACGAGAACATTAAGTACAACATTCCAGTATATATGGAAGATAGTGCTATAGAAGTGCGTGTGCATGATCTTCCCTCAAGTGTCACCGATTCTTATATTCGCAAAACTATGTCCCAACACAGATAGATTCTCTCTATCGAAAAAGAAAAGTGAAAGATTTTTTTCCCCAGTATTCTAAATGGCGTACGTTTATTACGCATACACTTGAAGAAGGCTATACCTTCTTATGTGATTTTCGGTCAAGATACAAGAATTCTGTGTAAATCACTTGTTACCTATGACAATCAGATGGCCACATATCAATATTGCCAAAAAGCATCTACAGCAACTAGCAACGAAAAGAAGACGGAAATCGACAACAATACCATCGATGCGGCAATGGATGACGAGACGAACTATGAACGAAGTGCTCCTGTATCCTCGCAGGAAGGAAATGGAAGCTCCTCTCCCCCTAGAAAAAGGGTGACAACGAGATCCAACTCAAAAAAAAAATTATTTAAAAAATCGTCTCAATCGGCCACGTAAAGCTTTAACGCAAATAGGCCTTAATAAAAAAAATATCTTTTTAAATTAATTAAAGTGCGTCCATACTTTCTGGGACAGTCTTTAGGTGAAATGTAGCGGAATGCGAAAATCGCGTTTTTGATCAATTATTCAAAAACTAGACCGATTTTCGAAAAACCAAAAACACTTAAGTTTTCGAAATCAAATTTATCATAACTAAGTATTCTTAGAATTTTGAAATTTTGCTTTGTCGAGCCGTAATCGGTTTTTGAAATGTATAAACGGTTACTGTTCCGTTCCACGGGGATGATTTTAGAACTGAAAAGTAGTGTTTGTAGCAGAATTTCACAAAGAATCTGAAAATGCAACTCAAAATAATAAAATATTAGCTAAAACAACCGAAATTTGAAAAAGTTTACATAAACTTTTCCGCATTTTTTTATTGCTTGCGCGCTGCTGTTTCGTATTGAGGTGGTGTGAGAAATGCACGGTGGGCACGGTGGCATTATATCGTGAGCAAAATTACATATAAAATAATGACGCGAATTTATGCCGCATTGGGTTTTGTGTTGAAATGAAAACGAGTTGAATACAATAAAATGGGTATTGTAAGAAATCGTTTATTTTCTAAGTAACTGTCATTTATAATGCTAAAAATGTCCAATTCTGTTGAGTTCAATGCATTGATGTTGCTGAAGCAATAAAGCTTGGCTGTGTAATATCGTATAACAGGTATTATTTTAGATTGTACCGTATTGGGAGAATACTGAATTCACATCAGGAAAATGTCTGGGTGTGGAAATCTTGGAATTACATTCCTTTCGAGAAATTTGGCTTTTCTGTTTTAACAGACTTCGCATCCGACTCATAGCATAGCTTCGATTACATGGCTAGTGCTACGATCCTATTGACACAACAGAAATAATACTTTCTACTTATTCGAAGATGATAATGAAAGTCAATTAGAATGGAATATATTGGCATTGAATGTATTCGATAAGTAAATTCGACCGCGCTCTATCATGCGAGTCAAGTAAACACTTTTACGTAAATTCTATCTCATCGGCGGGAAGGGCCTGGTGAACGTCTTCAATCGTTCTTTTGAAGGAGAGTCCATGCTTGCTACTAAACTCAGGCTCATACATGGTTAGCAAGTTGGTCAATACATATAGATATAGCCTCATGTTAGTCATTCATAATTACTCATGATTTATAGCTCTAGTGTAAGAGTAATCACTAACAATAACGATTGAATTAGCATATATTCAAAGTGTGAAGGATTCAAAAATCCACTACGTCCAGTCTTTTTTACAAGCCAATATAACGAGAGGTAAACCCACTGCGCTCAATCATTGAAAAAAGTTCTTGTATCTATGTGTCCGTTTTTCTTGGTATGCTTTGTGCGACGGTTCGTTCAACTGAAGCGGATAAAATTTTGCGCGCATTATGTGACGCTACATTTCACCTTAACATTTAAAATATTGAAACCGTTCAACCATGTGAAGTAACATTCCAATTTACTGAATACTAATCATTCCTTCATGAAATCATTAGTATTCAGTAAATTTTCTAATGATTCTTTCATGGATAGAACAGAACAATTAATTCACTTGAATCGCATGTGTTGAAGCCGGATTACTTCCTTTTTTCCTTTTCCGTTGGGCGGTTTCCCTGGTGGTAGTAAAGAGAATCCTTAGTTTTCTTTCAAAAACAGGGGGAGAGGGTGGTGTTCTTCACGAAATCGCCGACTCCATACACCGCGAATTTGCAGATTCTCCGTTACTTGAACTGGCAGACCTGCTTTCCATCCGTCGCCGTCCATGGTACACAGGACCCACAAATATTGACATATCAATGCCACATACTTTAAAGGCAGGAGCCGTCCCCAGCATGACACAATCCGCCTATACCCAACTCGTAAAACGACTTTTCTCCAATCACGTCAAACTGTTCACGAATGGATCAGAACTCGATGATGCAGTAGGAATCGGAATCCATGGTATCGGAAATGGCATCTCTGTCCGGTCAATATACTCCATATTTTCGGCCGAAGCAGCCATGTGGTTAGCTCTGTCCCGTAGACCGAAAGACGTAGCGTTGGTTGTTTTCTCCGACTCTCTGTCAGTTATCCAAGCCTTAGAGTCCGGTGAATTTTGTCACCCGTTCATACAAAAAATTGAAAACATATGCAACCCAGTCGTCACCATCTGTTGGATACCGGGCCACGTAGGAATTCGAGGGAATGAAGAGGCCGACCGTTTAGCAGCACTCGGACGAAATGTACAGCACAGTTTCACGAACGATATCCCGGCTGCGGATCTCATAAAAAAATTCAAGATGCATTACAAACAAATTTTCTGAGCACTGGAGAAATCGTTCAGGTCACCTACAGAAAGTTAAGGGAGATCCAAGCAACTGGGTTGATCGGAACTCCCGAATCGAACAGAGAACTCTCTCAAGTTCAAGAGTGGGACACACGAAGGTTTCACACGACCATTGCATATCCCAAATCCATCCCCCGCACTGCTGAACATGTGGCACTTAAAACACAGTTGAACACATTTTGATTAATTGTCAACCATGTTCAGATCTACGTCGTCAACATATTCCAATATCTATTAGAGATGTTCTTACCAACGATCCTGTCCGCGAGGAAGTTTTAATATCCTTTCTTGAAGACGCAGATCTTTACGATACTTTGTAGCTGCGGGATTTCTTATACGTTTAATATTTATGTATATGTACGTGTATGTGTATGCGGTCTACTGTTTTTTCTCATTTAATTACTCATTTCGAACACTTACATCACGGGCTATTCGCCACGCTCTGAACAATCGCCGGAGATGTTCTCCGCGGCCCAACGATAGCCATCTTACCTGACACAATCCGACTATGCGGTCGTTTCGATGAAATATGTCACCGCGCTAATTTTAATCAGTGTATTCCATGTCATTGTAGGATCATTTCTAATCATTTCATAATTTTGACATTTTCAGTACATTTTGCAAATAAGTAACTCTTCAATATGTTAAAATTGGGATGCCAAAATTTTGTAACGCTTTTTAACATCTATAACTTACAAAAAGTAACACATGTAACGCTTTGTAACTCACAAAACTTAAAAAAGTAACGAATGTAACGTCTCGTAGCGCTAGTACATTTTAAAAATGTAACACATGTAACATTTTAAAACACCAAAATTTACAAAAAAACGCACGTAACGATTTGTAACGCCCATAACATACAAAAAACTAACGCATGTAATGTTTCGTAACGCCTAAAACTTATTTAAAGCAACGAATGTAACTCTTCGTAACACCTCTAACTTCCAAAAAAGTAACGCATGTAACACTTCGTAACGTCGTTGAAATATGTGTTTGAGCTGAATGTTTTCGAATCGATTGGTAGTTAAATTATATAAATCAATCAACAAATCTCTGTGTTATAGGCGCTAAAAATTATTACAGCAAAATGCAAATACCCGTCGTCCTCTTTTACACTCGTTCATACCAAACATTTTAGAATACTTTAATTTTGATTTTTTAGCGGTTATCTTATGCTACAGAAAATTTTATCATAAATTACTGAGAATATTTCCAGTGGTAAGGGGAAAAAATTGTGTTGCTACGTAAAGTACAACAAGAGATATTCACGAATAAGTTCTACCCATAACTGTACAGAGTAAATTGTGAAAATGCGCCCTTCTACTCAAATGGTTAAGTATTCAAGTCACAAGCAAATTTCAAAATTATTGGTTGATTTTAGAGAATCGTCTTTTGCATGAGTTTCGTCGATTATTTTGTGCACAGGAACAGAAACAAACTTTCTTGAGGAGTCAAATATCCACCGGTTCACCGTAAATTTACTATCATAAGCATCATCTTTGTTTCGAGCCTCGGGTTGGTAAGGATAAACGTATCAACGCGTGTTGAATATTGCAAGACATTTTTTAGCGTGTTCGTCCTGAATGAATTTAATATGATGGCAAATGAAAATTCCTTTTGAATTTCTTGCCTTGCTACATGATGACAAATTTTTCATATCGTTTGTTTATTTGGAAGTAGTATGGATGTCGCTTAGATATAAGTAAAAAAAAGTGAAAACTCGATTTCAGAGTAAAAAGGTGTCGCCCAATTTGCAATTGCAATCGTATTGTCTAGCGAAATAAATTCCAATGCATTGGAAAGAAGAGAAGAGAATTATTTTCCTCTCATAACGAATGAAGCACCAATTTGAAATCAGTATAGTTAGCAATAAGCCTTTTGAAGCTAAATCACAGAGAACAGACATCCAAGTAGAGTTTCCAATGTGTGTAAGAAAGTTAACCACAGAGAACAGACATCCAAGTTAGTACAATGTTTTTTGAAAAAGCTGTGTAAAGCATACAAATAAAAAAATTGTTCAAATTCACCGTTGTGTACGATTTTGCACGCATGAATTACCATTGCATGCTAGCTCGAACGCAAGAGCCCATAAGCAAGCGCCTCTACAGGCGAATTGCTACATGGTGATTACTTATCATTGCATGTAATTCATGCGTACAAAATCGTAGACAACGGTGATTTTAAACAAATTTTCACTTGTACGCTTTACACAGCTTTTTCAAAAAAACTGTGCCTACCTTGGATGTCTGTTCCCTGTGGCTAAATATGGATAGTGAAATTGTGGAAACAGAAAATTTTTAAAAATCTCGATGCCGCTATTCGAGTAAAATTAAAGGTTTGCTCAGCAAAGGACAGCAGGAACCGGCATTCCGGCATCGACAACATAACACGAAGCATGAATCACGTTTTTCTTTCCGGTTTGAAAAAAAAGTATTTCCAGCACATCCACACGGTATTGCGTTTACTACATGACAACACCACGTTCGAAGACATTGTATTATTGCACGTCATGTAGCAATGGGAGCGTAGTACAGATGTTCGTAGAAAGCAGCACATAGCAAATCCTTCAATCTGTTGGTAAATAAGTTTCGTTCTTGCTATCAGAAAGACAGTTTCGCTTCGATTGGTATTCCAATGAAAGAAGCCACATTGAATGGGAAAATTCATGTTTCCCAACAGTAACAAATAACTCGATTCAGCTGGTTCAGGTTGGCTCCGATAGGAAAAAAATCAACAAACGTTTCTTTCATAAATAAAACTTACGTGATCTTTCGATTGATGCCACCTGCAAAAGAAGAAAATACGACAGTTATGAATATCAATTCGTCATATATAAGTTAAAATAGACAGGCAGTCAACAGTCCGACAGAAATTTATTATTCATTTTTCAATGTTTAGGAATCTGTAAGCATCTATACAGCCAGGCACGTGCCCAGAGGGGGGGGGGCGAGGGGCCCTGGCCCCTTCCGGAATCAGAAAGAGGAACTAAAAAATGTTTGGTACGAAGCGAACAGTATCAAAACTAAATAAAACGGAGACCTTTTCGCCTTGGAATAATTGTCCACTTTGTTGCTTTGTATAAAATTCGACACTATGAAGCTGCATGAAATCTGATTTGAGATATTTGCTTCATCATCCATAAACATGCAACTGAATTCTATAAGCAAAATGTCTGAATTCTGAACCAAAAATACTCCATTCGATACACACTATACTTTTTTTACGGGTGTCGGTAAAAATTTTACTGACTTTAAAACAGCTGAACAGTCAGTAAACAGTTCAGTAAAATTTAAATTTACTGAATGATTGGTAAACTGGATCGCCACAACGAACTGTCAAAATTTACTGACTTATTCATCACCTAATACCGAAGTTCGGTAAAATTTGCAAAACAAATCGTAAAAATTGAATTTTCTGAATTCTTCTATATTACTAAATCTGTAGTATTTGATACCAAATACTAAGAAATTAAAAAGGATCAGCGAAAAATAATACACAGGTTAATTCGGTTATGTTAAGTTTAATGATTTTTGAATACATTACTTAAGACTACGCATAAATTTTTCTCCCGTCGTTGTTAAGGCAGCAATGCCCATGAGCGAATATATAAATATAAAAAAAAAATTTATCCGAAGGACGACAGTCGACTTTCGCCACATTGTAGCACTCAACCAGTATCTTGAAGAAATATTGATAGTCGCCACTTATTTTCAGGCTCCAGTTTCTGCAGATTATAAATGCTTCAGAGTTGTCCGCAAACATGTCTCCTTTAATATGTAATGTGGGTACGTCATATGATTGCGGAAGGATGTCATCCTGTGATGTATAAAAAATATTGTTATTTTCGATGAAATTCTATACTGTATTATATTACCTGACACCATTCTAAGATGCCCTGGAGAGGATTATCGTTGGCAGCGCCGGATACACGCAATCGTTTTGCTCCGCGATTCGGATTTTTCATCCGAATTATAGCTAGAGCCCTCAAGAAATCTGTATAGAAAATTTTCATATTAATTTCGAATATACGTTTTTGGATACAATTTATTTACCGTTAGTGATGTGTGGTTACGTTTTATGTGCCACTCGTCAGACATTTTCGTACTTTGCTAAAAATGAGAAAACTTTGAAAATATTATAAATGTACTTACTGAACAGCTTCTTTACTTCTTCATCCGCAAGTAAGTCCAAAATATTGTCCATTTTAGCTGCAGTTTGCACTTTTCCTAAAAAAGCACTAATTTTTACCACTGTTAGTATTATTTGAACTTTAAAATGGCGACACTTTTGACAAGCCTTATTTTCTCCGAAAGCGTTCAGTGAAAATTACTGAAGCTGAGCACTGTTTACATATTTTTTCGGTGTTTATTCATTAACCACTGAGAATCGGTGATTTATTTACGGTATGACTTGGACGTGATGACATTTCAATGTTTACAACATACGTCAGTAAAACAAAAAAACAAATTTTCAGCAAAATTATCCTGGAATTACTGACAACTCGTGCATATTTTACTGATGTCGGTAAAATGGAATTATTTAACGATTTTTTCTGCTAAAATTTCCTTTTACAGATTAAAACTGTAAAAAAAATTACCGAACATCAAAATAAGAATTCAGTGTGTAGTCATTGTCAGTAGACGGCCAAAAACACTGATTTCGGCTATCCTGGTTCCCTGTTTTCGATTCCGGAGGCACAAGAAAAAGTAGTCGTATTTTCTAAACTGGATCTCATTTACTTTGCTCTTGTACAGAATTCCAGAATTTCATCCGGATCTGAAATCTAGTTCCGGAATTATAGGGTAAAGTGTGTTTAAAATTTTATACTTTAACGCAGGCGAAACAGAAAACGTGAAAAAAATCTAAATCGGCCAAAAAACTACTCCAATTGGTAGTCATTGTCAATAAACGGTCACTAATCCGATTACGGTTAATCTTTCAAGATTCGAAGAATTTAATTTTGGAGAATAACACAGTATTATATATGATAGTATGTTTGATATGAGAAATGCATCATTACACCAATAAGTGCTTTAAAATAGATTTTTAAATAACAATCAACATTTTTGGTTGTAGTTCCGACCATAGAGAGACATCTAACGAATAAAATGTCGTTAAGTTATGTTGATACGAGCAATAGTTCTGGAATACGAGTAACACCCAGTTGAAAAAAATACAATTTCAAGAAAAAGTCCGTCAAAGTTTTTATTCGTGACTAATCGTGCCTTGGTGAGCACCGTCCCTCTTTTTTTCTACCAAGTTCTCAGTCGCGCGTACTTTCGGTACTAATTCTATAACATTTTTAAGAGTATTTTCTAGCAATTTACGGAAAAAAAAGTTTGAAGATATTTTGAAAATTCTATAGAGAAACCTGGCCTTGGAATACGCATGGTTCTAGATCGAAAAGAACAATTTGCATCATCAGTTCACAATTTTGATTCAAGTGTCCCTTTAAGGAGTGTATCGAAAATAAGCTATCCACAAAGTTTTCTTTCAAATTATGATAAAAAACGATATTTTATTCAAAATTAAAAATTGATTCTTTATTGTTCGAGGTTAAACTTGAGCATAATGAAAACCGGATGAAATTTAAGTTCCGGACAAGTGTTGCATCGCATTTTTTGGACGCTTGAGCCCAAATTTTTTTGAAGTCCTGCATGTTTCCAGAAGAAGAGGAGCGCAGCGAGCAAGGTGGATCGATCAAGTGGAGGGTGATCTCAGAAGCATCCGTGCCTTAAGTGGCTGGCGACGAGCAGCCATGGACCGAGTTATGTGGAGACGTATGCTTGATACAGCAAAGGACACCCCAGGCCTATAGCTGTTAGGTAAGGTAAGTATGTTTCCAGCTACCTTACAAGTCTTCTTGTAGACTCTCTTCACGATTGCCCAGTAACGTTCGATGGGTCGAAGCTGAGGGCGATTTGGTGGATTGCTATTTTTCTCAACGAAATTTATACCCTTTTCCGAAAGCCAATTGAGAGTAATTTTGGCATAGTGAGCCTATTCTAAATCCGGCCAAAACAGTGGAGGTGTACTTTGCTTCTTTTATAAAGGTAGCAATCTCTTCTGGAGACACTCAGATCGATAGATCTCTGCATTTATAGTTCCGGTAGTGTAAAAAATGGTTGACTTCAAACCACAGGAACATATTGCTTGCCATACCAGTACCTTTCGACCGAATTTCTCCACTTGAATTGACCTGTTTGCATCGCTCACATCCTCCTTAACGACGTAAAGTATTGTGGACCTGGAAAGGTTTTTGAGTCCTCCTTTACATAAGTCTCATCGTCCATAAAAACGTATGCATCCGGATAGCTTATTTTCGATACACTCCTTAATGAAATGCCTTAGACAAAAAAATACTTGGAAATTTGAAAAAAACATATATCGCATAATCAGTTGATCCGATTGATTCGGTGTCTTCGTCAGTTTTTTAGGCCGGAGGCTGTACACTGATAAAAATCGACACTTTTTTAAAATGTGTTTCTCTAAATTCATTTCAAGTTTCTGAACGCTCCAAAAATCAAATTCGCTCTATTTGTGCTTCAAAAGCATAGCACATGAATGAAGAATGTGTCGTCATATGGCTTAGGCAAATGTCATTACATTTTAATCTTAAGCGTAAACCTGTTTATATTGAATATTTTGCGTATAAAGTTTGCATTAAAAAAATGGACAAAAATTGCAGACTTTTCATGGATTTACCTTCACCCGCACTGACGAAACTACCTATGTAGCATCAATCACAGTAACCCATAAGTCGGCAGACAAAATTTGACAGTTCTATTATCAGTGCCTAAAGTTTTTAACACTTGATTTTGCCGCATTTGATTTGATATTTCATTTACAAATGTAAATCACTTCAAATCGCATTCAAATTAAATCACATTGAAACATATAAATAATACACTTTTATTCCACCTACCAAACAGCAGATTGATTCTATTTGTACGACACCTAATATTAAACTGGCTTGACATTTGCAGTTAAATTGTGGGACAAGTGCATGTAAACTTATTGCAATATTTAAATTTTAGCTGATTTCATATTTAGTTCTCATATAAAATGCATGAAAACTTGTTATGAAAAAGTCATCATTTAGATAAAAAGGTTTAAAATATTTGATAAACGTAGTTTATTGCATTGAATTTATTCGATTTAATTTTCTATTCTATATATTATTAAAATTGTAAATCACTATCGTTGGCAGACACAGATCCCCTGAATGAAATGAGTGATTTTGTTAGTTGAATCATACAAATTAGAATAAACAAATTTCTGATGACATTTTCAAAAGACTTCTTCAACAAGTGTCAGTTTTTTCCTTTCTCATATAGAAAGGTTATGCAATCACTGAGAAAACCGACTTTTGAACCGAGGTCCGGAGGGCCGAGTGTCATATATCATTCGACCCAGTTCGTCGAGTACGCAAAATGTTTGTGTGTGTATGGTTGTGTATGTGCGTATGTGTGTATGTAACGTTTTTTGCACTAACTTTTCTCGGAGATGATGAACCGATTTTCACAAACTTAGATTCAAATGAAGATTTGTGTCGTGTTTATACCAAAGATTGTGTCGTGTTTTATACCATCACTGAAAAGAGCGAAAAACCGTAAAAATAAACAATCAAACCGACCTCAAACCTTCTCCAGTTGATAGTTTTCATCAGAAGACATCAAACAAACCGATTTCGGTTATTCGTTTAAGAATCGAAGAAAATCATTTTGAAGAATTCCACAGTATTATATATGATAGTATGATTGTTATGATCTTGTTGAGAATGATGACTCATATAAATGAGAATTCAATTTTTTTACCAGAGCAGTTTGGATTTCGTCATGAACATTCAACTACTCATCAACTTGTCAGAGTAACGAACATGATAAAATCAAATAAATCTTCTGGGTTATCCACTGGAGTTGCTCTTCTAGACATAGAAAAAGCATTCGACAGTGTTTGGCACAAAGGTTTAATAGCAAAAATGTCTGATTTCCAGTTTCCTATTTATTTGATCAAAATGATTCAAAATTATTTAACTGATCGTACTCTTCAGGTTAGCTATCAGAATTGTAAATCTGAATTGCTACCCGTACGAGCCGGTGTTCCGCAGGGTTCGAGTGTAGCTCCAATCTTGTATAATATTTTCACTTCTGATCTTCCAAATCTACCCGTTGGTTGTCAGAAATCGCTATTCTGTGACGACACAAGTCTGTTGGCCACAGGTAGAAATCTAAGAGTGATCTGCAGTCGCCTACAAAGAAGTTTAAATATTTTCAGTGATTATCTGTCAAAATGGAAAATTAAACCAAATGCAGCAAAAACGCAATTAATTATCTTTCCTCACAAGCCAAGAGCTTCTTTTCTTAAACCAAACAATAATCACATTCTCAAATTGAATGGCTTGGAATTGACATGGTCTGATCAAGCTAAATACTTAGGTTTAACGTATGACAAAAAACTCACTTTCAAGGATCACATTGAAGGAATCCAGGCAAAGTGTAATAAATATATTAAATGTTTATATCCTCTTATAAACAGAAATTCTAAGCTCTGTCTAAAAAACAAATTGTTAATTTATAAACAAATTTTCAGACCAGCCATGCTTTATGCGGTACCAATTTGGTCAAGCTGTTGTTCCACCAGGAAGAAAACGCTTCAAAGGATTCAGAATAAAATTCTGAAAATGATTTTGAAGCGTCCTCCCTGGTTTAGTACAAATGAGTTACACAGACTCACAAATATAGAACCATTAGATGTAATGTCACATAATATTATAAGCAAATTCCGACAAAAATCGATGCAATCTTCAATTGAATCGATTCGCTCTCTGTATTAGTTAGTAAGTTAGTATATAAGTTCCTTTTCCCCATTACACAATACAAGTAGGTTTAGAATTTTCCCTACACAAAAATCTCAGAATTGCGGAAGCAAATGATGTCTTCATGGTAATAACCAAATCATATATATAACAGGGCTGAAAAGTCACCACTTGTGGCTGAACACCCAATTTAAATCTTAATAATTTAATTTTAACTCATATTCCAATAAATAGTTATTTAAAAAAAAAAAAAAATGATTGATATGAGAAAGGCATCATTACACCACTAGGTGGATTAAAACAGGTTTGTTATTATATGTTTGACACTTAATATTGCTGCAATTTGCGGAAGAAATAATAATTATTGCGATGACATATATACATCACTATGGTGACATTTCAAAATAACATGTTATGGCATTGACTTATGTCATAAATACACACTTTTGTCCTATGTTCGAATCCATTGATTTTTGAAAAAATGACTTGGGATTCTTGGTATTGCGTTAGCGATGTTCGTTGCATCTTGATCTTGACAAACATAAAACGCTAATAGCCTATGGCTAGATTTTGCTGTGAGCATACCTTATTAGTTGGTTTGTACTTCCGAGAGTAATTCAACGAGTGAACACGTTGTGTCGTGTTAGTGCGGTGAAAATTTGACCCAGAAGTGAAGAAGAAGATCAATGATTGATTTTTTGTGTGTATACATAATCATTTAAAGACAGAAGACATCTTTGAAACGAAATTATTTGCTTTTATGATAAATCGTTCCTAAGAATGCGAGTGTTGAAAGACAAATAACGTCAGTTACAGTACACTGAAAAATATTTTCAGAAACCACAAAAACCAAAAAATTAGCGGTCGAGTTCAAGCTTTTGCCAAAATTAATTCACCTTTTGCCAAAATTACTAGGTAGTAGGAGGAAACTCCATCTTCGTTCAACCACATTTCGTTATCTTGGCTGTTACGCTCGTTAGCGCACGATCCACAATGACAAATTAGGAGTATGTCGTGCTTCCATCCTGGATAATTGCCGTGGCACCGGTGCACGTTCGGCTTACGTACCACCACTCTGGAAAGTAGCATTCAGAAAGCAAACCGAACCGAAACAACAAATGAGATTAACTGCAAAAGCCCTAGACACTTACTGATAATAATAGACAAACCAAGCTAACAATGCTACAATGTTATAGCTAAAGTGTAGCTTTGGTGTCTAGATGTAAATGTAATCATATTAGGCTATGGATAAATGCTTTGAATCACGTTAAAAGGGGACGAACAATGAAATAATTGTATTATGCCTGGATACGGGAGAAGGGGCAGGGAGACTGAGAGCCAAAGCTAGGTAGATTAGATTGACACGGTGATAAATACAAAAAAAAAGTCTAACACTGACTGTTGACTGAAGTATTTCTAGGATCCGAGGAATATGCGAAATTCAGACGGAGATTACAAACAAATCAACCAACGAAAAGATTTATTCAGGTTCTTGGCGTAAAACCAAATGTTTAAAACTGAAGTAAAATAATCTTATATAGAGTAACGGCTCCAGTAGTCATCTCATATCAGCTGTTTTTCACAGAAGGGCGAATCTTACAAAAGTAAACAAAACGAATTTCTTTTTCCAACGAATAAATGCTTCAAAACTCTACAATTTTGCCTGAAAATTAAAAAAATTACAAAATCTCAATCTTAGTGATACAAAAAACTATAATGGGCGAAACTGTCATTCCATTTGTTTATGTAAATTACAGCGTCCGTGTTCCATGCCAACAAACTAGGTGATATTGCAATTACCAGAAAGGAAGGTCGAAACTATTAATTTTCGTTA
This sequence comes from Malaya genurostris, assembly GCF_030247185.1. NCBI lineage: Eukaryota > Metazoa > Arthropoda > Insecta > Diptera > Culicidae > Malaya > Malaya genurostris. Next base: position 49,003,612 of record NC_080572.1, read on the forward strand.
TTTTAGTTCAGGCCCGTACCCACGATTTCGTTTCGGAAGGGGCCCTCAGATGAAAAAATAATATTACTGAAAATTATTTATGTGCCTAATTCTCGGTGTGTCTTTTACCGGTGTTTTTAACAGACACTTTAAACTTTTCCACTGGAACTGTCATTATGGAGGTTTCAAATAAAATTTGTGACTAGCTCACAAAAAAGTAACGCCTGTAACGCTTTGTAACGCTCAAAACTTATCAAACGTAACGCAATTAATATTTGAAACTTACAAACGCCATAACTCACAAAAAAGTATCCCATGTAACGCTTCATAACGTCTATAACATACAAAAAATAACGAATGCAACGCTTCGTAACACCTATAAATTACATAAAAAAGTAACACATGAAACGCCTTCAACTTACGAAAAACGTTGCGAGATTCTCCGTAACGCCTATAACCGACTGAAAAGTAACGCATGGAACGCCTATAACATACAAAACAGTTACGTTTGTAAAACTTCGTAAAGCCTGTAACTAACTAAAAAGTAACACATATAATGCCTTGTAACTTCTATAACTTACAAAAAAGTAGCGCATGTAACGCTTTGTATCGCCAATATCTAACTGAAAAGTAACGCAAGTAACGCCTCGTAACGTTTATAACATACTAAAAAGTAACGCATGTAACGCTTCGTAATGCCTATAACTTACAAAAAATAAAGCACACAACGCTTTGTAATACCTATAACTTCGTTAAAAGTAATGCGTCGTAACTCGTTTACCGCAAGAATCTAACCCTTATAATAGCTTTTAGCATTCAAAATTTCCAAAAAATAACTCTGATTTGTAACCATCAATTAAAAAAAAAACATCGTATAAAACGCTTTCTAGCTTCTTGTACTTAAGGGGCGGGTAGGGTCTAACACTTTTGAAAAATCATTTATTATTTTCTTTATATTTTCTTATAGTAAAACAATTGAAGAATTTTCTGTGAAATTTTCAAGCCTATTGGAACGAAACTCTAGAAGTTATGGACCTTTATCTATGACTATCTCATTCTACGAAGAAGCAAGAGCTCGGCGTACAGGCCCAAGATTTTTACTTCGATTGACTTCAAAACTTGACAAAACATTCTTGAAATGTTTCGTTATAATGAATTATAAAAGAAAAATATGATTTTTTTGAAAATGTTAGACCCTACGGGCTCCCTGGAGTAATTAATTGTTTCCATTGATTTTATAGACAAAAACCTTTAAACGCGTTTTCCTCGAAAGCAGGTCCGTGTCCATCGTCATTCATAAATACTGCACCAATTTTTTTCAAATTTTTCACACACTTTCTACATATAAAAAACCAGACCCCAACGTTTTCCTTTTCGTTGTTTGTTACTTTGGGGAGGTTTAAAAGCTACAAAATGGCGATTTTTACCCTGAAAAATCGTAGTTTTCACTTTAAACAACCACCAAAAATTTAAACAATTAAAAAAAATCAAGCAGAAACATTGGGGTCTAGAAAAACTTCTACTTTAACTGTGCTGAGTTCGTTTGTTCACTTCTGATTAGTCTGCGCTGAGATACAGTGGACACCGCAAATCATGATTTTTAAGAAACGTTCTCGAACGGATATAGCGTGATGGGTAAGTCGATGCCGTTCACGCCTGGGTTCGATTCCCAACCCCGCAGAAAGTCAGAAAGTTTTTCTGGCCAGGGGCGAATGATCTTCAGGTTAAAACCTCTGTAACCGGAACAGCTAAACTGTGTATTATTATTATTGTCATATAGTTTACCCTGTTTCATCCTCCATTTTATGTGGTTTTGAATCTGTTCTGCATCGTAGGTCCTGCCACTACGAGCTTTATCGGTAGTGGAGTTTTGACCATCACATAACTCTCAAAACCTCTATCTCACGATGTAATCTACAGGATCAACAGCTCTATAATATTTCTCTTTTTTTTGTTTCTGTTTCTCCCCTTCTCTGGGTACGTGACTGTTTTAGATGGTTTCCGAAATTTTTACTACTGGAAATAGAATATCAGACGATATAATTACCCGTAGATTTGTCTTAGTCGTGGGGGAGTAACTTCATTATTCACACAATGAGCATAAGAAGTGAACGAATCGAAAAAGTGCGAAACTCTTTTTATGTTGAAGAAGTATGAAAAAATTACATACCTTTTAAAGATAATTTCTAAATAGGAATTGAAAGTCGAAAAATTTATCGATGTTTTTTCTCCATTTGGTCAATGTTAGTTTGGACCTCCTTTGAAAAACAGTTCATATATGAAAACCATTAGAGATCCGCTATCCCTGTTTGATATATTGACCTCAAGGGTCAAGGGTAAGATGGAAATATCAATGCGAGGTAAATTATAAGCTCTTAATTCGTTCAATGACAGAATTTTACAAGATTAACTTGAATATATGGCAAACATACACACACAGAAAAAATATGAATTTTACAGATGACCTAATTCTACATGCAATACAATTCATATGAATTTAACTTGTCAAAGGACAGAGATTCCTTTCATATTTAATTTCACAGGTTCTGACTAATTTTCTAATCAACTGTAAAAACGTGTCATTTTGGACGCTCGAATATGTCGGTCTCACATGATGTAAGAGCCGAAGCCAAAACATTCTATGCGATTTTACTACAATTCCTTGATTGAAATCAGGTAACCCGCAAAATAACATGACAAATAAACTAATGAGATGACCAAACTTTTTCTGTCGATTTTTGCGTTCTTTGTCAATAACATTGAGATCAATAAGAATTCGATATCCTTTCAATATCTGTTTCTTTTGATTAAACAATTTGTGTTTCATACACAATAAACGCGTGTTTCTAGTTCGAAACCAAGAGAACAAGTATGGAGTTTTGAAGAAGTGGTCCTACCAACAGAAGAGCGCTTTAGATTTAAAAATCCGTAAACAGATTTTATGCGTCAGCTTTTGACAGCAAAGCGAAATGTTTAAACTTGCACATCAGCAGTCCCTGTCAGCTTGGAGCGAGACCAATCTTCAGTTCAGCAACGCCATCGCACGGTATCACATTCAACATGTCATGTCAATTGTATGGGTGCGCAGTGCTGCTAGTTTGGCGCACACGAGATTGACATTTCTATCTCCTACTTCTATTTACTAGGTTCGATGCGAACTCGCCTGAGGGCGCCATACTCGCAAAAAAGGATGTTGCCAATGATTTGTTCGGGAAATGTGAGAGCTGGATATATTGTTAATATAATGTCTTTGGCATCAGGTAGTCTAAATATCATATATTTAAAATTTTTGATGACTTTCGAAATTCGGTCGACCCTGTGAGAAATTATTTTTGTTTTATTTACTATGACGTGAAGCACTCAGCAGCTTATTTTCACAAAACGAAAGACAGAATCGAAGAAAGGTAAATGATTCAAATGGCGGAACTGAAAATTCGCAAAAAAAACACACCTCAGAAGCCAAATTTGAACCTGCAAACTTTCTCCTCCGTGTAAAATTGTCCATTTTTGCTAGGAAACTTATTTTCTTTTCTGTCGATCATTTGGTAAAGACATTAGAAATTTTTTGTATCTCTTGGTTGCTTGAGTATCTCGAATAACTGTAAATTCGTGTCAAAACTTCAAGATAGTGAAGTTATCATTAGGTGCAACATAGTTTGGACTTAGTCGTATCAGAACTAGTTGCGGAATGCTACTTGGGTACTGTCTGAAGGAAGATAATATGTACTATCAATCACATAGTGGACCCCAGCCCCTGGAAAGTCAAGTCATTTGCACTATTATCTTTCTTGAAATAAATTGCTCATTTATTGCATATCAACAAAAGATAAGTTAATTTTATTACCAAAATCTATATTGATTCAAATCTACTTTTCCTTTATGGTAAGAAAAAGTGATATTCATTTTATGTATGACCTACTTGTATAATGATACAACAAAGATTATTGTTGAACCGTATTAGTATTATTACTTATAAACCAGAGAAATTTTTTTTGTCGTGAATGAACAGAAAAAAGTTTATATGCGTTTAAAAAATTGAAATTACGTCTGCTTATTTTTTTGTCTTGGGGCTTTTCAACAATCCAAGCGTGAATACTGATAATTGATAATATTAAAAACAGCATAACATAACACGTTCTTTTTACAAAAAATATTTGATGCACGATATTTCTATCTTGACCGGACTACAAGGGAACCGGATCATTGGACACTATAAAAAGTTATAAACCTGGCCTTGATTGTGGATTTTATGAATATAATAGTAATTGCTAAAAATTAAATAAATCGAAGAAAAATGTGTCAAAACCAACAATCCAAATAATTTTGAATAAAATCATTTTACTCTTAAGAACAAAAAAATAAGATTTTAACAAACAAAAGCGTAAGTAGAAATCTGAATCATTATAGGTTTATAAGATATCATTTATTTCAACTGCAAAGTTTATAAATTCGAAGCCCTACAAATATTATAGTTCGTTTTAAACTGATTTTGCAAGTTCACTATGAAATGACTATGAAATTGTTTGTCAAGAAATTGACAAGAACGTACAAGTTAAAATATTTGTCAGTTTTATTTAAACAAACCAAACCACAGAGAAAAATTAGATATCTAGTTTTGTTGTTTCAAGGAACAAGATTAGCTAAAATAAACCAAATTTTCTTTTATCACTGGCCCTTAGTACCGGTGTCACTACACGGTGAAAACAAAGTGAAGTGACTGTTACCCTTATTATGAATATCACTTCACGGTGAAAATCAAGTGAAGTGAATGTAGGTCCTAATTACGGAAGTCGCTTCAAAGACAAAAGTAATTACTTGAATGAACTTGATGTCATTATGAACATCACGCCACCAAAATTTTGTTGAAAAAATTAGTTTTTTTCACCACAGTGATCACTCCACAATGTGTGATACTGGTAATAGGTCAAATCAAGTGAAGTGACATGTAAGTGAAGTGAATGTGAAAGTAGAAGTGAGAACGGTAATAAGGGCCACTATTTTAATAAAATAAATTGTTGCGTGCAACCCAAATTTAGTTACATTTACAATATTTTTCTGTGTGTGTGTATGTAGTAAACTCACCACCAATTAAACATGCTGGAATTATAAAATTGCAAAAACAGAGAGTATAGCTGTCTAAATTTATCGTGAAACCCTAAACACAATCTATTGATATCATCGTATATATTTAAAGCATCTTTATTAGGGACAAAGAATCTGATATACCAGCTTCTATTAGTTAAGTACTTTCCAGTGCATACACGTCTCTATAGAAACACATAAAAGGGATGGCAGCTAGCACAACTTATCTTCTCAATTTGAATCGCTAATCAGACGTGCAGTTCTTTCTACTCGAGCTACACATTGAAAAATTGCAGTGATGATTTGATGACGTGACGATGAAAAAAGAAAGAGGTCATGAGGACACAACAGGTCTGCTTTAATTATAATTATTCCCTGCGTTTCCAAGCTGAGAGCTTTCCTCTTCTTTACCATTAAATCAGCATAAAAGATTTATTCATGAACATATCCATTTCATCAAGTCCCACATTTAGTCAATTATTTCTGAATATGATTGAGCGTAAACCATGTCATTCCGGATTCGCCATTAATCCATCAAAACCGTAATGACAGCAATTGATACGAAATACTCGAATCACTTGCGTTGAGACAAACATTTCTAAATACTTTTCTACATCGTATCACGTTTTTACATCATGACATAACAGTCACGAAAACGACATCAGTAAGCCGGATAGGATCCCGCCAATGAAAAGGCACCTCCCTACTAATCTTTTCTAGCAAAACATTCTGCATTGATGAACTTATAGCTGCACGGAAAGACCGGAATCAGCATTTTGGCGAAAAAATTAGTTCATTTTCTGATTTTAGTTAGTTATTTTTTGAGACAACTAAAAAATTCTTACTTTTGCTAATTTAGATTTTTTAATTCTAATTCCCTTAATAATAACAAATTATTTGTTGAAATGACTATTTTTTTAGCTGAATTCACCAATTAAACGTGCTGTCATTTCTTAGCTAAGGCATACTTCATTTCCATTCAACTAATTTTTTAGTTGAATTAGAGAAATAAAACGTTGTTTTCAACCAACATGAATGGTTGAATCGGCTTCTGCAATTTGCATCTATATGGCGCTCTGTCACCGAGAAAATGTTAACACCCTAATGACTACTAGCCACTAGATTTTCTATATTGGCAGGTATAAATACGATGTTGTATTAGAGAAAAGGACATAAACGAAACATAAACTTCTTTTTGAAAATTGTTCTTTGATCGCTGTTTTCTTCATTCGACTTCGCGAAATCTCTCACTGAAAACACTGAGCACTCGGAAAACAAAACCGAATACAAGTAGCACACCGGACGGCGTAGTCCGGAAGGTTGGAAGATACAAAAAACATCATTTGGCATATACAATTAGAGTGCAACATTCGAAACTCACTTCACTGTTCCGCGTAAAAACATTATTACCCACAATCGCTTTAAATGCGCACAAATTTTGAATAAATACACCTTCCACTAACAGTTGATGTCATTTTTACATATCGGTTTAGAAATTTATATATGGATATATCGTAACACATGCGAAAAACATCTAAACAATTTGCAAGCAGTTTTAACAAGACTGTCCTTTTTAGCTTTTTAATGGATTGTTTTGCTTTGACACTTCTCACGAGTTTTTGGCTAATAAACTTGTTAATAAAACCCATTTCATTTTTGTTTTTTTTGTGCTGTCCTTCAGTAATGACGGTGATAGATAAATAGAAACAAATTTTCTGATTTTAGTAACAAAATTAGTTGTCAATGAGAATTTCGTGTTGGATTGAAATATTGCTGGTTTGTGCCCAGGATATTCGCCAACTAAACACATTCTCTAAAAATAAGGGTTTTTTTCAGCAAAGTAAATTCTCAATTTCAACTAATTTTATAGTTATTTTGGAAATTTTGTTGTTGAAATCAACTAATTCAAAAACTGTAATACGAATTAGGCGCAGAGCTAATTTCGGTCGTTCCGTGATGGTGAAAGAGTAAAAAATATCATTCTTCGTGCAGGCAATAAATAGTTCCTTCCTAACGTCAACGTAATTGATGGGCAGAGAATATGAAATGTATTTAATCAAATGGTTGACCTTGATACATCGATGTGACGGATCGAAATGTCACTGAGGGTTTTCCACGATAACCTTGGGAACACTTTCACATCCGAGAGGACGGCGAGACATTTGATACGTGCAATAAATCACGTCAGTTCATGATTTATTATCCATTTGAATTGGGGAAATGAAGCAAATTCCAAATAGCCAAAAGTTTGCTTCCAAGTCACAATAACCTTCATCATTGTCTTTCAATTCAGATACGTCAAGGTGTTTGCAAACTAGAATATGTACACAGAGTAAATTTTTCTTTCCCCTGTGTGAAATTCATGCCGGTTTATATGCAGATAATCGATGTCTGGGATAATTTGATACTTATTTAACTGGTGCAACTCACGAAAAACATATCGAACAGAAATTAATAACACTTTTGAGGTAACAGATATGAACGCGTCTGATTATTGCAGAGAAGTTGAACGAACATCCAATCAACGTTCGTTTATTATGATACATACACTATTTCCGTTATAAACGAGGAATGGGAAGCAGGGCTTGTGTCGGTGTGTTGTCTGTTGTAGAATTAACAGTTGATAAATGGGCAAAATCATGAACGATTGCTCCAGTTTTGGTAAAATGTTGTACACGTCTTTGTTATGGTATCCCAATCAACAGAGCATAACAGGATTCTATCAAAATTATATATGTTTAATCAAAATTTAATATTTAAATCTCACTATGTTATAAATATGATTAAAAATCAGAAGCAAACATTCAGATGCGATTAAGATTATAGCAAGTCCTGATATTATATTAAGGGCTGTTATATTTCAGGGAAAACTATACTAGAGAATTGAGAAAAAAAGAGTTCAAACATTTTTGTCGATCATATTTTTGACTTTCAACCCGAAAAATGCTATGCTTCAATAAAAAGCAGTAACAAACATTTTTTCCAATGTCACATATCGGATTCGGATAGTAAATGGTAAAAGACCTTTATCACTACTTTCCGACATACCAGAGACTTGGGCGATTTGCATTGTTCAGATGCCTAAGCCCGACTCCTCTGGTAGAAGGTAAAAGTTAAGTTACTAAAAGATTTCTGCTTGCCTAAATGACCTTCTGTCACGTCTCTCATTTTCCGTTCTATATATTCACATCCTTGCTCTCTCTTGAGTACTATCATTCTATAATTTTCATTATCTGTTTCTACAAAAATGGTCTCTGGTTAGGTGAATATCGCATAAAAAGTTCTTGCTGTACTTTATACTATGTTGATCAGATGATTTTTTACGTAGTTCTACATAAAAACTTTGTTAATAGTACATTGAAAAATGTTCACTGGTGTCGCTGATGAGATCATCATGGCCTAAAACAAACTGAAGTAATATCGAATCACTTTCACAATTTTCGGATCCAAAATCAGTAAAATCGAAATGAGTTGGTTAGGTCATCTATTCATAAGATCTACAAATTGCAGATATCGCTTTTTGCCCGTTGTCATCTATATCATTGCATGAACATTTTTACATTCATGAATCAGACAAAAACGATTTGAATCGATTTGAAAAGTTCAATCTATTAATATCTGATAAATTGATAATAGTCTCCATGAGCTGGGATTCGAAATTTGCAATGTAGAGTTTAAAGCAACCGACCCGTATTATGAGACTATCAATTTGAATCATTTTTCTGTTAGTCAATCTAGGATATCAAAAAATCAAACTGCAATGAAAGTTAAATTTTGATGGTTTTTAAACATTACTTGCGGGACTTCTGGCTGCGGATATCGCAAACTAATGTGACTAATAGGCAATTGGTTGATAATCAATAATAAAATCTTGCTATTCGAATCGATGTTATTAATCGATACACTTCTTCTGATTTTTCACTGTCTTTCAAACGAATTATTTTTCAAATCTAAATTTACGAAAATCGATTCAGCCATCTCCGAGAAAATTAAGTGCACATTTCAATCAAATATTCCCGCCAATCGACATACATACACGTACAGACAGTTCACTACTTCAATTGAACGAGCGAACTGATTCGAATTGAAAGTCGGCCCTCTTGATACAAAGAAGAAAAAACTGAAAAACTATCATTCATTAGTTAATTTCCTCAGATTCTATAAGGTGGTTTTGTTTTATTGAATTTAATCATTTCCGTTCATTTACAACTATTCTTCAGTACCAAAAAAAGCTTGCTCATAGTTCTAAAATAACCCCTTTTTTCATTCGTATGCCGGTTGGAAGAAACGACGAAAGAGGTGGAGACCGATAGATTATTTTTGTAGCAATATGGACTTACACTAGTTATTATATTATGCCAATATATCCTTCCAACCTCAGTTGGTTCTCATACCCCGATGCGATCGTAGCGTATGTTGGCAACTCAAAACTTCCCGGTTCGGAACCAGTCCGCTTAACTGGGAATGGCTTTTTATATGGCAAATCAAATCGCCTAAAGGTATGCAATTTCATCTTACTCCGCGAAAACTATTTTTAAATTTGCACGGTAAAGCCTTTCCCTTCAAAAAATGGGTAATAACAGCTGAAAAGTCGTACTATATTTGTAACAAATTTAGATATAATATTGATATTTACATATGAAGGTTTGTAACAATTTTGTTATCACCTAGGATAAATTGAGTTATAATTTTTGATATTTTAACTATTAACGAGGCCAAGATTATGACTAATTTTGATAGAAAAAACAAAACAACCCCAGATACAATTTTGTTCTCCCTTGTTGATCGGGATACCATGCATATTACACTTATAGAGGAACCGATTGGACTCAAGACTGATTTTTAAAAAGGACTTATGCGTCTTGTACTTATTTTGAATCATTGTAACACGGAAACCGTTAGATGTACAAAACGGTATGCAAGAAGTTGTGGGAAGTCAATTGGACGTCCTAAACAAATCAGACACAGTAAAAAATTAAACTCTTTTGTAAGATTAAAAATATTTACCAAAAAAAACCAAAAAGAGGCATCACTATTTTCCTTCTTCGAATGATTTAATTTCAAGCGTTAATTTTTTGAGTACCCAGGTTGGTAGTTCAATGCATTGGGCGCTGGTCTCACAAGCCTTTTTTGATATGTTCGAGCCCCGACCGGGAATATGCGATTTATCAATTGTTTAGTTGGTTTGATGTAAAGTTTGATCTGATTTTTTTGAGAAAAAATACAGCATTCGAACCTGCGTTCGGACTGCATAAGAAAACAATTTCGAGTCCCGCCTCTACGTGTATCCTTTCCTAAAAAGCTGTTATTTTCTGCGAGTTTTTCATTCATCCGACTATTCCAATCTATGTTTCCACTCAGTTATTGCGAAACTGGTATATGATTTTACAGATTTAAAGCAATAAATTTATACAAAGTAAACATTCTCCTAAATGTAGCATCTCTCGATTTATTTGGACAAGTCATTTATAGAACTTGAGATGGTTGTAGAATTGTACAAGTAACTAGAAAACTATGAATTGAGTTTAAAAAGAAGTTTTTGGAAATCAAGTGAACACTCTTGAAAAATACACACTGGATAACGACAGAGCTTAGGTATATTAAAAACAACATTCGGAGTTAATTTCAATAGCGCTATTTAAAATGAAGGATTTGCAGCTAAAACAATTTCTAGGCATTTTCAATTCTTCATATTCTTAAAATAACATAATTATTTAAACACTAGAATATTCAGCTTTCAAAATCCAAAACATCGTTACATAAATAGTGCAAACTTTGCGTCTGTTTAGCGGCTCAAATTGAAGCTGTTAAGCAGAGATGGTAGTTCAATTCAAACTGCTTTGATCAGAGCCGGTGAAACTGTAATTTGTGTGTAATTTGGCATTTCTGTTTCAACAGACTTCGCGGCCGATTCTTAGCATACAGAATCATTTTATGGCTAGTACTACGATCCTACTGACACTATGAACCATTCCACGTCGGGGTTTCTAACATATGACAACTGGTTTATAAGACCAACGCCGTATGCATTGAACCGCAAACCCGGGCGAATCGAACGGTGCACAAAACAAATCCAGCCGCTGATGTGCATAGCACATTGTTAAAAAAAAGTCCCGGGACGGACTGAGATGACGTTTATAATGTCAAACTATCATCATCGTTCAGACGACAAGTGTCAAATTTTCACGTCAATCACACCACAAACACTAAACTTACCGACATATAAGTAACATTACTTTTTGATTTACGAAAACTTAAACATAACGAATTCCGTTTATTGAAAAAATATTGCTTCCTATAAGGAAAGTCCAGCAATGGTTTAAGAAGTGTTACCCACACTCAGATTAAAAACAAAGATTTGTGGTATTCTGATTTTAACGTGACCAAATTAAGCAGTCATCCGGAAAAATATGAGCAAGTTTTGATAATCGTTATGGATGAACACAAAATCAAAGTCCGACTGAACTGGAAGTGCTTTTATGATCGTATGCGAAAATCTGAGCCTGAAAAAGATCTTTTCCAAATAGGTGCTCACAATCTATCAAAAGCAACTACGCAGCAACAATCCAGAGAGCTGGTCAGCACTGATTAGTCGCAATAAAAAGGATTTCTTGCGTTGGTATGAAACAGTGGACGAAACATGGATCTATCTTTTTTCTCCGAAGTTGTTTCAACATTTAGACGCGGAAAACGCAACAGGTAGCTGAAACAAGTATGGCCTCAGTTTTTAAATGCTCGAGGTAACGTCGACTATCTTGAAAAGGAAGTAACATCAAAAGTTTTTAGTTATTAATGCGTTAGGAGTTATTAATGCGTTTGAAGTATGGAAACGTAAAAAACGGCCTCATATGAAGCAGAAAAAATCATATTTAACCATGACAATGCACCGTGACACAAGTCAATGAAAATAATGGCCAAATTGAACGTGTATTGGGCACCGATCTGTTTCTTCACCCACCATATTCTCAATAACCTAGCCCCCAGCGACTACTTGTCATTTGATGATCTGAGAGAGTTATCGCCGCAACTGAAGCCTATTTTAAGACCATGGACAAATCATTCTATAAGTATGATATAAAAAATTTAGATAATAAATAAAGATATTTTGCTCAAGAAATGCTGTTTTTCTAGTTAGTTCCTGCACTTTTTGGACGATGTGGAAGCAACCTTCTCTACGGCAGTATCGAACCGCACAGAATGCAAGTCGATTCGACACTGAATTTGGTTTGCTGTGAGTGATTTTCTCAAATGCGAACGCACTCATTGAAGTGCAGAAATCATATGGAAACCGTGAACTTATGTATACGAAACCGTCATATGAATTAGAGGAATGACAATGGTTTGAAAAACAGGGAGAATTAGACATTGTTCGTAGTTGAGTTGTAGATGTTCAAAACCTAACCACTGCCTATATGGTTCTACTTCTATATTTTGAATGTTTACCCCGGTATAGAAAACAAAGACGCAATCCTACGTCAAAAGATTTTGAGTGATTTCATTTATGTGAATTTTAGCAACCTGAAATCTTTTACTAACTTAACTTTCGCAAGAGGAGTTGAACTTAAGCATCTAATCAATTCAAATCACTCGAGTCTCTGGTTTGCCGGAAAGTACCGATAAAGGTCTTTTACCACTTACTATCCAAACCGACAAAAGAATAGTTATCAGTAGTTGTTACTTTCTACTTGCGACTGCATTCTCGGACACAATTAATTCTTCACTATCTCTAATAGTGAAACAGTAAAAATAGCATGATGGGTTTCCATCAGGTAGCGGTGAGTGCAGCACTATTGAATACCGCTTACAATCTAGGCTAAACAGCCAGAACGCTGTGACTCTGGGGACATAAGCAATAGTTCGAACAAACCTTTCATTCTGATGTTCAACTAGCTGTATAGAGATTGAGAAAAATATCCATACAGTGAAGAACTCAATGTGTATAAGAATGCTGTCGCAAATAGAAACTGACAACTTCTGGTAACTTTTCTTTTACCAGTTCGTATAGTAAATAGTAGAAGACCTTTTTCGGTACTTTCCGGCATACCAGAGACTCGAGTGATTTGCATGAATGAGATGCTTAAACTTGACCCCTTTGGTTGAAGGTAAAAGTTAAGTCACTAAAAGATTTCTGCATGCTCAAATGACCATTGTCACGCCTCACCTCTTTGTTGTATATCTTCGCATCCTTGCTCTACCTTAAGTACTAGCATTTTATAATTCTGATTTTATTTATTATTCTCAGTTACAATAAAACTACTTT